>NC_059427.1:113056696-114450862 GCF_021028975.2 Sphaerodactylus townsendi | reverse complement strand
CTACTGATTGTTTCCTGATTGCTTACTAGACCTATATGACAATCATTAAGTGCTGTACCTTATGATTCTTGACAAATGTATTTTTCTTTTATGTACACTGAGAGCATATGCACCGGAGACAAATTCCTTGTGTGTCCAATCACACTTGGCCAATAAAGATTCTATTCTATTCTCTATTCTAATATGTGCTGAAATAGGTCAGCAAAGACTGGAGACCAAGACCTGGATCTCAACATTTTGGTTCTTGCTCAAGATTTATTTCCATGCTCAATCTTCAAGTTTAATATTGCACATGTTGAAGGATGCCTTTCTTTCTATCTGGCACAAATTCATTCTGAAAAAACTCCTCACGCTGGGTCTGGATATGAATCTCTTAGTCAATATGGAAGAGAAAACTATCATGAAACTGATCATTGAAAGATTAGAAGACCAGGAAATAATTTTTTTCAGGTTTTACACAAAAAAATGTGCTTCCTTTTTTTTTTTTTTTTTTGGCCTACCAAATAAGTAGAAAACCCCATCACAGTATTTTGCATTGCTGGTCACTCCCTTGCATAGACATGCATTCATGATGGCCCGATTTAATACTTTATCCTCCAACGTTACTATGGGGAGATATCAAAAGATTCCCTTTCAGCAACAATTATGTTACTTTGGATGAGACATTCCAGACTCTGGCCCCTTCCGCACATGTAGAATAATGCACATTCAATCCACTTTCACAATTGTTTGAAAGTGGATTTTGCTATTCCACACAGCAAAATTCAGCTTCAAGGTGCATTGAAAGTGGACTGAAAGTACATGTGTGGAAGGGGCCTCAGTTACACATTTACTATTAAATTGTAAGCATTTTGTCCACCAATGTGCTCCACTAACCGAATATTTACAAAGGCTGGGTCTTAACAAGCTCAATGAAGATATACAAATCAAGTTTCTCTTGGCTGATAAAGATTGAAATGCAACTGACATTGTGTCAAGATACTTGGCAGCAATATATCCACATCTTATAGGAAAATGCAAAAACTTTTTAAAATGCCTTTCTTTATGTTTCATACCAATCCATCCTATTAACCCTATTCATGTCTATTTTTATTATGCCACTAAAGGTTTTACTGACTGACTAACTGAGGACATAGCAGCAATTTAGAAGGAAGAACTGAAAATGGGAGAAAGCAGTTTCATTTTTAAAAAACCAGCTGAGCCTCGGGATGGCGATGGGACACAAGAAGCGTTGTGTGAAAATGTATAAACAATCCATTAGCAGTAAGAAGCCAAAAAGGTTGTGTCTGAAGTGACGCAAAAAATCTGTTAGGAACTGGCGGCTCAGACAGATTGTAAAGGTGGTGTAAAAGGGGTCTTTGTGAACTACCGAAACAATGGGCATATCTGAATGACTGAACTGTCATTTTTCCCCAATTTGAATTAGTTGTAATACCTTAAGGGGGATGTGGGGTTTGGTGGTTGGGTTCTATGTAGGTAATAACTCAATACATAGTTTTTGAATCCTATATTCTGGTTCTGAACTCCCTTCCATTTCTAGAATTGGCTGCATTATTTTCAAGGGATGGAAACATAAGCAGAATCCAATAGGAACTCATAACTCTGTTACGTCCCGGAAAAGTTACTCATACAGCCAATTCTGACATAAACTGATGATACTAGAAGTCATTTTGACACTGTCTATCACTACTCAGTGAACACCAGAACAGCAAAGGTGCCAGAAACACAAATTGTTCATGTATAAACAATGTCGTTTTTTCACAGACTCTTCCAATTTAGATGCTATATTCAACACATGGGGGCCTCTGGAACCAGTCCCAGTGTGGTTGTAACACTTATAGTTTCATAGTTCATCCGGATCCTGTGGCAGGCTTCCATACCAGTGCTGTACATTAGTGATGACATGAAACATCACTGCATGATGGGAGCAAATCATAAACCTTGTAGTATGTTCTAAGCTCAGACAATGGACGCACATAGCGGGGAGCGAGATCGTGCTGACAAGCTTCACACTTGACGGTCATACATTTGTTGAAAAGCATGTGTAGCGTACAAATGAACATTCATGCAACTTTCTCCACATGATTGCTTTTTCCAGGGTCCACAACTGCATGGAGAAAGCCCAAAGTCTTCATGCACAGCTTTGTGTGAGTGTTACTGATGCAATCCCACTCCCCCCACCCTGATGCATTCATTGCTTATGCTGAGCCTGTTTGGAAAGGGTTCATGAGATGATCTGCTACATATATTACAGCTCCAGAGGGGAACAGCAGTCCTACAATAGCTCTTTCCAGATCATTCTTGTGCGTATAATATGTAGTTCATCCAGATGTGTGCTGTGAGGCACGTTTTATATGCGTGCACATATTATATATGAGTTTCTAAGCCAGCCAGCAATACAAAGTATCATTTAGGGACAACAATGTTTTGTGTGCTCTTGGTAGCTTTTTATGCTTTTTCCTCCATCCACCCAATCAGCCCCTGGTACGCTTGCTGTCCTAGCCCCCATTATTTTTCACAAAGCCATATTAATCATCACAGAAACTCTTATTATCTTATTTTCCCTCTGCTTCCCTCTTGTCTATTTTGAGAAAAATTAATGCATTTTTCTCTAAAGGGGAGGGGGAATAGAGCCATCTCTATAATTCAGTTTTAAAAACAAGCACCGCTGGCTAGAGGAAAGGCCCCTCTTAGGCAACTCATTTTTCATGCGAGTAATTGAAGCCTTCCCTTCGATTTTTCCTCTGGGTGCTAAAGACAACTGAGGCCTTCTTGGAACTTGCAGATATCTCCTGCAGAGGCTGATCACAAGCACCAGTAGGCTTAAACAGAGCTTTTGAATCTCTCTCAGATGTAAATATGAATTTTGAACAGTAATTTGTCAGAGATCTATGTGAGACTCTTCAAGAGTACTGTATTTCTTCTTGCAAGCATCTTAAGTTCTCTTTTTTCCTTGCCCTGACTCCTGGGAACCACGGCTTCTAATATTTTGGAATTACTTGAATATTGTTCTAAACTAGCAAAAGAGCCCCTTATCTACATATAAGCAGACACATACACAAACTGTATTTTGCAGCGTTGCTTTAGGGGAACGAGTGATTACATTCTATGTATTTTGAAGGCATTTGTAATAGTGTTTTCTTGTTTATTATATATTAATGTTGCGTACTTCATGTGGGTTTAGGATTGTTCTGCTGTTCCCACAGCATGAGACAGAAACCACAGAGTATCATTTGTCATCATTGATCCAATTTGTTATTGCACACAATGTTTCAGAAGCTTTACTTTGCTCTCCTCTCCAAGTCAGGCTGTTTGGACCACCCAAATTAAATGTCCCCTTTTTCAGTCTTAAAAAATACCATTTGCTGCCAGATATTTGTCATCTCTATCCTTAGCCTCATCAAAAGACAGATTTATGGCACATAAGGAAGCCCCTTAGAGAACAGAGATTCTTAAATTATTCTGAGATATGACTTCTTTATAGATTGCTATATATTTCCTACCACTGCAAGGCCAAACAAAAAATCTTTATCTGTATTAGAGCTGCAGCTGACCTTGGGCTACAGTCTGAAATATATGGAACAAGACCCACACATTCCTACAGCCATTCTTCATAGCGCCAATGCTCTATTTCCCCCCTATTTGTTAAATGTAATTTTTTTATGGCAAGCAAAGGGCTCCCTCAAGTTTAAGAAGGGGCAAAGACATCTGACAGAGAGAAACATATTTAGAAAATTCTTCAGAAGTAGGTTTCAGATGTGAGTCAAGGAAACCAGAGAACAAGCGGAGCAGAAACTGAATGGAAAAAATCTTCTTTAGGTGTCATCAACTCACATCTCACTCAACAAATTACAGCAATATTTTTAAGAAATCAGAGAACAGCCTTTGCCACCCACAGCCACCTCTCCTCCAATGTTCCATTTTCCTATCAAGAAATGCTTCTCTGTCCAATGTCCCTGAGCCAGAGAGTACAAATCTATTTCAGAATGTTTTCATTAATAGCAGAACTAGATACTGAGAGTGATGTCCATGATGCCAAGAATAACAAAAAGTACTTATTAATCAAAATCTTTCCTGTTCAGTCCTGAGTTACACCCTTCTCAGTCCATGAAAGGTTTGGAAGAGCATAATTCTGCTTACGTTTGCACTTTCACTTGCTAATAAAAAACAGTAGATAATTTTCTGAGAGCACTGTCTGGCATTCTGGTAACTTCCAGGTATGATAAAAACACAGCTGAATTTATTACCACCTACAGCATTGGTCATATAGCTCTAGCTGAGTCACTCCAAGATTGCAGCATTTCTCTTTTCTAACAAAGGATAATGTGCCCACCGCTAGTCTTGGATATTGGTAGAAAGTCAAGCGTAGGCTAAGCGGGAATTATGGGGTGGAATTATCCTTAGAAAAATGCAACCATCACCTTAAATTGTGGGAAAATGGCAAATATATAAATGAAAAAGTGTTCATCTTTATAACCCATTTTTATCTACCTTTAAGGAGCAGCTTACAGAGCAGTTTACAAACACCTTCCCCTCCCATCCCCACAATGGTCACCTTGTGTCCACTGAGAGAGTTCTGAGAGAACTGTGATTTGGCCAAGGTAATTTAACAGGTTTCATGTAGAGGAGTGGGAAAGCAAACCCAGTTTTAATGTCTGCAGTCATGTGGAGGAGAGGGGAATCAAATCGGAATCTGCTACTCTAAACCACACTGGTTCACCAATTTAATTCTCTCTGAATTTGTGTATAAAAAGAAAAGAAAATAGGCTGACATCTCCTTCTGCAGATGCAAAACGTTCTCAAATACAATCCAGGAAGAAAAGAAGATGCAGGAAGTGCGTCTTTGCTCAGAGCCTCTACAGAGAATGCTTTCCAAAGGTTACACAATGGGGGTTTCCCTGCTTGTTCCTGATGTCAACAAACAGGCCCTATCACTGCTAAGCCACCAGTCCAACATAATAAAACCTGGTCTATCATTGTTTGGGAAGCACCGTTGTCCCTAATTTGATTAATGAAGTGATTGTGTCAACAGGGTATTCTATGCTTAGCACTTTGTTGCTGACCCAACTGGAGAAATCCCATCAGGGCATTCATTCCCCCTGCCCCTCTTGTCTCACCCTTGTCAGGTAATTGTTTACAGAAAGATGAATGTACACAATAATCCAGGGCGAAGAGAGCTGATGTGTGTGGTGTTAATGAATGAAATCATCAGCTGGGTAATAACCAGTATGTATGTTTGTCAGGCAGGTTCCAGCAGGACATTAGCATTCTGCAGCCACACTGGCTTTACCTCCTGGGCCTCATGTCTGACAACCACCCTGTGTTAGCCCATGAATAAAATACGGACTGATACTCAGACATAATTAAACTGCCAATGTGGATGTACCTAAATGAACTTGATATCTTAATGACATCAGATAGCGAGCGAGTAATGAAGGCCAAAAGAAAGGGATGTGCATAATGAACACAGACGTCAGGCTGCCACAGGAAGACTCACCCTTAGGGTAATGTTCCTTTCAATAGGGTAATGTTCCTTACAATAGCCCCCCAGCTCTTTCTGGTTTTCCAAAGGATCTGCTCTGTTTATGTAACCATTTGCAGACAGGGAGGGAATCTAACTAAAGTTGTTGGGTTAGGGAGGCTGCTACTTGGGGAAGGCTTTTCCAACATTTTTGACTCCAATAGTCTTTAACTGCATAGGGGCCTGGCCATTTCTAGAGTTGTAAAAGTTCCAAGAATTTTGAAACTATGTAAACAGTTTAGATGAGAGAAATTTAAACTATACAGCATTTATTTTGTGATCAAGCCTGATTTTTTTTACTGCTTTAGCAACAGAAAATGTATTGTTTATCATTTGTCTGCCCCATTACTAACCCATTCTGCACAACACAAATAAAATACCTTCAGAACATTTAAAAAAGCATTTTGGGGTGGAATTTCAGACAGATTCCTCCCCCAAAATGTTTGGAAGTTTTATTTTTCTACAAAGCATTGTATTTAAATAACGCAAACTTGCGTTTCTTTTCCCCCAAGATGTTGTCCAAATGTTCCCTGCTTGCTATGCAGAAAGCTGGGAACGTTCTAGTATTCCCACCTGACTGTTAAAGAGCTCTCATTTTTGCTACTTGCACTTGCCATTCTGTGCTGCTGTAAGAGATCCCACATGCAGCTGGCCATTTGTTGAAGGTTTCTCACAGAGGTTTCCTCTGCGTGCACTTAATCTGCGCACAGTTTCACTGTATAAAGTACATGAATAAAGTTAGTTTGGACTGGAGATCACACACATGTCTTTTTCCTTTTTTTGTTTTCAATCAGGCAGTTCTTATATCATGTCGTCCTAGCTTTGAAGATGTCCCATTGAAAACAAACAAAAAAGGGAGGTGGAAAACAACATGTGCGCAGAATTGCCTGTCCAAACTAACTTTATTCAAGTACTTTATTCAATGAAATCAGATGAGCTGCAAGCAGAAGAACCATCCATGGGAAACCTTCAGCAGGTGGCTGATGCATGGAGGATTTCTGCAGCAGTCCAAAATGGTGGGTGCAAAAAAAAATGAAATCGATAAGTTCTCTCAGGTGGCAGGCAGGAGAAAGGAACTGTTTTGGCTTGAAATGCTTTATTTTCCTGCACTGTAGGTAGAAAAGAGCCAAAACAGTTCTTTTTAAAATGTCTGCAAGTCATTTTGATCACAAATTTTTGTCTTGTCAGAGGCAAATCAACAGTTTTGTTGATGAGGGTCAATGAGGGAACTTCTAAGCGAGAGATAGAATTTGCAAGATAACTCTATTGACCCCTGGGGGCAACGGCATAATCTTTTGTTGTAAGGGATAGTAAGTATCTGCCTTGCAGTAGTGCGGATGGTAATATAGGAGAGGTAAAATAGGAGATTTAATCTAAACTAAAAAAGAACAACAAATCCTGCCATTTCTTGTCATCCAGCTCTATGGCAAACTTTCTTTCCCCCCCCCCAGTGCACTGCACTAGGCTCTGCTGTTCTGGTGTTTCTTTCTTCCTCACAGGAAGAATGCAAGGAAATACTTTGTTTTCCTAACTACTTCAAGCGTTCAGTTCAGCCAGCGAGCATTCACTGGAATTAACAACCTAGTTTACCACCTTGGGGCTGCTTAGCTCCACACTCTAACTTATTTAGGGCAATGTGACTACAAATAGAGTGGGATTTACTCATCCCCAGCAGGTGTGCACACTTTCAATAGACCAATCTAATGAACAATTAGGCACTCTGCAGTGATAATGGTAGACAGAACAATACAGCTCCAGCACAGGGTTAGGATGTAGCATTTTGTGCTTTACTTGTATCCTGTTACTGGCATTTCAGTAATTTCAAGTAATTTCAAGTAATTATTTCTACAAGGGAAAAGAGAGAATATAAAGTAACAAGGACAAAGGCAGATAGCCCTGTGCCAGTCTGAAATAAAAGCCAGCTAAATGTCTCTCCTTTCCACAAACACAAAACAACATGACTGGGGGTTGATGAAGCTGAGGCCTTCAGCAGCACTATTCCAAAACAGTGTAACGGAAGCACTGTTGTGAGCTGTCTTGTGCAGTGATAACCATCTCTAAGCTTTTGTTTAGCTAACAGCTAAAGAGCAGCACCAGGCACTAGAAGCGTCTTGCTCAATGGCTGCTCAGTGGCTGCTATAATATTCTTGCTTGAATATTCAGGAAAGCAAACATATCTAGGTTTTGGTACTGACTAAATGGCATGTGGGTATGCTACGTACTTCTGAGAGAACTGATGCTGTTTTAAAGCTGTCTCACTGGGTTCCTGCTGCCCATACTATGTAAACTGGTAATGTTTATACTTGCAAAGATGTTACAAATAGGGTTGTCAGCCTCCAGAAGGCAATTACAATTGATCTCCAGATGACTAAGATTTGTTCCCCTGGAGAAGATGATTGCCTCAGAGGATGAACTTTATGGCACTGTATGCTGCTTAAGTCCCTCCCCTCTCCAAACCATGCCCTTGTCAGGCTTCAACCCCAATATCTTCAGGTATTACTCAACCAAGAACTGGCAACTGTGATTTACAGAGCATTATTATGTTCAAGCCATTCTTTTCACAAGGAAACTTGTGCTTTAAAGATTGCCTCTATGGAACTTCCTAGAGCTCAGGTAAATGGGAAACAGCGCAACAACAAACACCAAAGATTGTGACAGAATTCCATTGTTTGTTTATTTAGGCCGTTTCAGCACGAATGCGGAAACGGCCGGGTCGGCGTTCCTGACGCCGACCCGACGACGCTAGGACCGTCCGCACGGACCGTCCTAGAAAGAGCCGGGCAGCCGGCGCCACGGAGCGCCAGCGCCCGGCCGACCCGGCATGTCCCCGGGCCTCCGGCGCGTTGCCGAGGCCTGGGGACACGCCCCCCTGGCCCTGCGCGCCTGCTCCAGTGGCGCAGGGCAGGGGGGCGTGTCTCCAGGCCTCGGCGACGCTGCAGAGGCCCGGGGACAAGGTAAGTGCCGGGAGTGAGGAGGGGCGGGAGGCGTCTCGAAGCCGCTGCCGTTCACTCGGCAGCGGCTTCGAGGCGGTGTTTCCCCAACAAGAGCGCTTCCGAGCATTCTGGGGAAACGCCGGCTTCGCGGTGGTCGGGCGGCGCGAGGGCGGCACGGCTGCGATGCAGCTGCGCCCCCTGTGCGAATGGCGGCCTTAGATTACAAAACGCGTTTTTGCCGTCTCCAGGCCGCCATTAAATGCCCATGTGGAAACAGCCTTAGATTATTTAAAACCACACATTCCATAAAAATATTCAAGCTGCTCATTATTTCAGTTTGGTTGCAAAATAGCGCTTTATCTAACAAAAACAATCAGGATCTATGACTTGCAAGAAACCTCAATTACTCCATCCAGTTTCAATGTCTATGTGAATTCCAGAAGCTGCCTTCTGTTCAAAGGCAAAGAGAAAGAAGAAACCTTCATCCTAAATCCAGAGCTTGGGGACAGCTAAGGCCCTAACTATTAGAATAAGATGGTGACAGAGCAAACTATAGAAGGCAAAAGAGAAGAGGTTAAAGATGTTGATGTTGGTCCAGCCTAAAACCCCTTAATGGAGCAAACCCAGCTTGTGACATTTTACAAAATGTAAAACCATTTTCGACATTTGTCTATGATTTAGGATTCAGGGCTCTTGGAAAGGAAATGCTCTGGGTTTTTGGACTGGGAGTGAGGATGTGAGATGGTGTGAATGTAGGAAGCATGGAAGTTTTCCAGTCTTTGTTATTTTTTACTCTTTGTAGCAGGAAGTGTATATTAGTGATCTCAGAGCTGGAAGAATAAAACAGTGCAAAACTAGAACAGGCTAGTTAGTTCAAATTAAAATGAAATTCCGTCTTAGCTCCTACTTTTTAAATCTTCACTGTCCCCTTTGAAGTCATTGTAGGTTACAACAATGCTAAAACAATAACAATAGAAGCCATACTTTCTGAGCGTCTCTAGGGATTCCCTGTTGTTCTTTCATTGTTCTGGAATTTCACATTATGTGGTATTACACTCTTCCTTAATTTAACTAGAATGTCTAAAGTTTATCCTGGAACTGAATATGTGGTTTGCCACAGTCTTCAGATTCTTTGGTTGATTGGCAACATGTACCTGTGTTGGCAACATGTACCTGTGCACTGATAAAACAGTGTGAAAAGCCACTGTAATGGGATCATACCCACGCCCACAAGATTTTTGGTGTACTTGTTTCCTGAATTAGCACAGGAACACATGTGTGCAATCATGTAAAAAAAGAATCATGATGTGCTTAGAGATGCAATTGCACTGAATTACTATTTCTGAGGAGTTCATGATTCTTATGTATTCATCAGTATAATGGAGTAAAGGCATAAAATCACTGATGAATCCATGCATACAGCTGAACATTTTCAAAGATCTCTTATAAGTGTACATGCTCAGGTTATTCAACACAATCAAGAATTCTGCAAAAAATGTGTTCTGATTACAGAGGTGCCTACGCACATACAAATGTATGCATGTGTAAGCGTTTGCTGCAGATGCTTGATTACACATTTGCAAGAATTAGTTCAATTCTGCAGGGCTTGTGAGATGGAAATGTTCCACTAGTCCTTTGGTTGAAGCAGCAACCTTGCTGGACTCCTCACATTTACCCTACCCCTTATTTGTCTATCACTACTACTATGTGATCTAGTTGGCTCAGGTGGGCTTGATATTGTTAGGTTCCTCCTCCTGGGCTGCTCAATCCAGGAAGGTACAATATAACTATAAGGCACTTGAAGGCAATTTAAATTGATGGGATTGTTATCTAACCAGATATATATTTTTGTATGTGTTTTATATTGTAATCTTCCTTGAACTTGGAAAAGGTGGTGTAAATACAATAAATAAATGTTTGGGGTAGCAGTGCCAGCTCTGATTAGGGAAAATTCCTGGTGATTTGGGGGTGAAGTGTGGGGAAGGGAGATAATTCAACAAGGTGTAATGTCATCAGGGGAACTGATCCCTGCCTTCTGGAAAACAGCTGTTATTTGGGGGAGATCTATAAGTCCTGGTTGGTAACCCTTATTTTGGGGAAGAACCAGTGGCACAATCTCACTTCTGTGTTTACAGTGTATGCAAATTCATTGGGTTTTTTTATAATGGTGTTTATTAATTTTTCAACTACACGTAATTAGAACAATACATATAATTCTGTGGTTATTCAGTCAGCCTAGCACTAAAAACTACTTGCACAACACCACCAGAAGGGGGGGAAAGCTATCTGACATCCCGCCCAGAACCCACTGCTGAATTTTTCTTTAATATTATACTGTTACCATTGGTATCTAGACCAGTGACTAAAAAACAAATAAACCATAAACTGTTCAAATTTCTATCCTTTTCATATGCAGTACATAGTATAATCTTATCTCTTTATCTTATTTCTTGGATTTAAAAGCATTTTACACATAAATTCTTCAATCCTTCTTAAACATTCTGACGTTCTAGTTAAAAAAAATACTCACGACTGTTGTCTGACAATCTTTTTTTTAAAAAAAATAGTATCTAGAATGTATTGTCAAAGGCTTTCACAACCGGAATCAGTAGGGCTGTCAGGAGAAAACACTACTGGAACACGGCCATACAGCCCGGAAAACCCACAACACCCTAGTATCTAAAATTCTGCTTAGTTTTACTGATTTTTATCTACATTTTAACTATTTCATTGGATGTTTTCAAGTAAACTCTTTAATGTTTTTCTTGTAAAACTCTTTGGCACTTGACTTGTTGCAGAGGTATTTCTCTGTGACTGCATGTGAAAAGAACTCACTCTCATTTCAATTACTGGAACCTTATTTCTTCTTCAGAGCATCCACTAAAAAGGTAAAGTCCTTTTGCTTCGCTTCTGCAGGACCCTCAAGGGAATTTCCTTCATGAGAATAATGTCTTTCTCATCCGTCTTAAATGTAGATTTTCAGTGGGCCTTCTTCATAATTTGATCCGCAGTGTATTTTGCACAGAAGAGGACAATAACTCTAAACAGTCCCTGTGATTTTGGATTTTTTGGCATTTGTATAGCTTTTCAATCTTTCCAGCCATCTCATCACCTTGTATCAACATAAATTTGGCCAGGGCTGAGGAAAGCTTCTTTTTAAGATTCTCTTTCAAAATATCTTATTTTGTAACTTTTCTCAACCTTAAAGCAGTTTCTCTAGTCTGATGTTCAGTTGAAGTATAGCTTGTTCATATTCTTTAGATTTCTTTTGAACTGAGTCCTCCTTTTTTACATCTGTAATTTGTTCCTTTACCAAGCAAATTTATTGTTGAACTGTCCACAGGCTCCAATTGAACTGTGGAAAATTTTGATAAGTGGGAGTGAAGTGGTGTACAATCAATTTGCTGTGTGCGCTGTGGCCAATATGTATTTTATTTTCCTAAACAACAAAAGACCGTGGAGACCAAGAAGCCCATGGCTGTGGAAGAGGAAATATGCTCATGCTAGATTTTTGTCTAAAATTATCCATGCACCCAAGATTAGATCTATGTTTACTTTAGTACTAATCATCATTCTACAGTAATTTGTCTCCTGTGCTGACTACATACATACAGTTTTAATGGAGTCTGGGCTAGCATTCTGTTTGGTACCTTCATTGATGCTGTACACATCAAGGCAAACCAAGAAGCACGCCGTGATTGTCAAGGCAATGGGAATGTGTCTCCCCTGCACATTTGCGTCCTTTCAAGCACAGGCTCTGACTGTCAGACACTGAGGGATCACATTTTGATGGCTAGAGAAATATTTGGAAAATTCTTCCGCCCCAGTTTGGCACACCTCAATGCACTTTGAACAGAGCTGAAGTTAGAATGTCATTCGATAATCATTCGCTTCCACAATAAATGCAATATTTTAAACATAAAATCTTGGGACTAGAGCAATAAAAGATATTAAATATTGCCTATTTTAAAAAAGAAAATTTAAATTAAAAAGCAAAACCCAGGATCCTAAGATACTCTTATTCACGACTTTCTGGCCGAAGAAAATGCTATCTTTGAAAGCAAATAGCTTTGAGTATGGGCTTACCAAATAGGGTTGTTAACTCTGGGTTGAGAAATTGCTGGAGGTTTGTGGGTGCAGCATAGGGAGGGCAGAGACCTTGGGGGGGGGGTGTGTGTGTGAAAATAATGCCATAGAGCGTACACTTCAAAGCAGCCATTTTATCCAGGGGAACTGATCTTTCTCATCTGGAAATCAGTTGTAATTCTGGGTGATCTCCTGGCCCCACCTGGATTTTGGCAACCTTATTACCAAGGTCCTGACTGGTAAATTAACCAGGATATCCCCTATATCTCTGCTTATGTCAAAGCTGTAGAGCCCAGTAGCCACAGGAGTTTTTAACTTTATTCATATTATGATCCTAAAACTGTATGCAGTTGGAAATAAAAAGTTAATTTTGGATGGAAAGTCTCAAAAGGCAGTGTAGAACCCTTTCCCTCCAAGTTAGTTCCAAAAGTCAAGGGACTGTAGCTGTCTCTAAGCATGATGTTGTGATGTCAGAAGAAGAAAAGTGCGTTGACCCAACATGTAAAAACTATAGACGCCCTGGGATCTTATTCATGCACACTCACATTACATCTTTGAATATTCTGCCAGTCACATTTGTTCTCTAAGGAGATAGAAAGTGTTTCAGCCCTCTGCAATGCCCTTTCAATGCTGCCCCTGCTGTGCAAATCAGCCAGCACAGTTTTAGTTAATTGGTACAGTGCAGATCTTGGGGGAAAGAAACGGCCTTAACCATGGTTTCCCCAGCATAGATGCTACACTTAGCTATGATTAATGCAGCATAGTGTAGCTTCCAACCCACTTCAAAGCAGAGTTTCACATTCTAGTTCATAGCTAATTTTTAAGCACAGCTTAGGCATTCATACCTAATACTTAAAGCAGGGTAGGTGGAAAGAAACTATGATTAAATCAATGTGTACATTGCCCTGTGTTAGATATAAAAAATAAAACTCTCTGGCTCACTAGATGCATAACAAATGCAATCCATTTGTAAGAACTTTAAAAAAAAACATGTAAAAAAACCATGTCTCAGTTTCCAGTTCAAATGGTTGCAATTAGGGATTTAGGGCGATAGAAAAACTCAAGCTGTGGGGAAAGAAGCTAGATATCAAATATCAAGATAAATGCTGTCCTCCCTTTAAATGCTGCCCCATGGTGCACACAGTGGTCAGCCTTGGATGGTTTTTAAGGAGAAACTCAGGTACCATAAGAAATGGATGATACACTACTATGCCCCACCATCAGAAGTAGGATCAGCTACTAGTAAGACTGTCAGGGGGGCAAGGAAGGGGTCCAGGAAGTAAAAGAATGAAACCATTTCATTCCAAATGAGCATGACCTAAACCTGGAGGTGAAATGCATTAGCCATGGCCTGACCCGTTACCATCCTCTGCTTTCACCCTTCCCTTTGGAAAAAGTAGGATATCAGTGTCTCCTTCTACTCCACAAAAAAAAGACATGCAGGATCTCTAAGAGCAGCTCTTGCCCATTAAGGCCAGCTCGAATGGGATTCCTGAGATTAGGACACAGCCGCGATCCCTTTCGACACCATGTCTGAAAAGCTTGCCCACATGAGGGACTCAATGGAGGAAAAGAGAGAAATCTGATCCAGTTCCTGACATTTCAGCCCCTCCACGCCTCCTGTCATCTCTCTAACATCCTGGGATTGAATAGGTCCATAAAAACGCCCAGTGTGAAAGGCAGTTTCAAAAGCTGGAGAAACACAATCCTGATGTGAAACCTTTAAGGTACTCAAAGCTCGCTGTCTTTGACTTTCACTTCCTTTCCTCTGCAACTCCCTGATGGCTAAGGTCTTGGATTTATGGGCTGGAAGTTCAAGTATTTTGCACTGATGGAAAAATACTAAGAAAGAATTTCAGTAAGCCCCAAATCCCCTTTGCTTAAGTCTCCAAGTACAAGGATTCTTCTTATATACATAGTTACAGCTTCTTTTTATTAAAATAAATTATTAAAATTTATTTTATTTAAATAAAAGTCTCATTGATTGATGGATTTTTAGCACTTTAAGGAAGTCCAAGGATTGTACAATAGAGAAGAAGCCAAGTAAGTGAAACAACAGAGGGAGAGAAATTAGTCTGATAGCTGTTCCCTAAGATTGCCATGGTAGAACAAAGCAGCCAAGCAGCTACTTTCTGGGTGGTGGAAAGAGTCCCAGGCAGAGCCTCCAAGTCCATGAAAGAAAGATTGACCTGCTGCTAGGCCCTCCGGGGTGGGTGGGCGGGAGGCGGCTCGGACAGGCACCAAGGCAGCCAGCCGGTTCTTGGGCCAGCCACCACAGTGCCCTGTCCCCCCCCCACCTCCCTGCAGGCCAGCTCCTGCCCTCCCCAGGCCCTGGGGAGGGCAGGAGGCTGGCTCGACAGGCACCAAGGCAGCTACAGTCGGTGCCTGGGCCAGCCACCATGCCAGTGCTCTCTTGTCTCTTCAGTAGGTTAGGCTCCTGTCTCCTCCCAGGCCGAGGGGCAGTGGAGCTGGGCTGGCCTGCAGGGAGTGCTGAGGGGTAGAAGGCTTCCGGGTGCCATGTGGCCCAGGAGCTAGCCTGGCTACATGAAGACTAATACAGAGCCATATTTAATTTATTTCTGTTTGTTTGTTGATTTTATCCTGTGCTCTGTCTGTATACTTTGTGTTCACTGCCCTGAGCCCTTCGGGAGAGGGTGGTATACAAATGCAATCAATCAATCAATCAATACAAAGCGAGGCAGAAGTTCAACTTCCAGACCTAACCTACAGAACTACTAGGGAACCACAAAAGGCCATGGCATTTAATGGCATTTCTAATTGTAAAAAGCCATTTGTAATTTTAAGTCTTTGCTACTGTGAATCCAGAAAGAATCCAGCACACAAGGAGTTAACCTGTAGCTGCTTGTGATTGGCCGGTGGCTATAAAGTGAGTTCTTTAGTCACAGTTGAGAGAAGGAGGCAGAGATTAAATTCTCCAAAGAAAGTCCATACAGAAAGAATAAGAAGAAAGAGCAGCTGCAACTAAGTGCAGTGGCCACAACCATGCAAAAAGGGCAAGGCGAGAGGACACCTGGGGTTTCTGGCCTTAGAAGGGCAGAAGCAGGCAGTGGACATTCCCATTCAGGCCAAATAGGGTGACGTTGCTGCGGTGCGAGGTCACCAGAGGGAGTGGGGCTGGCCCCCTTATAAGGCCCTGCACAACCTTGCCCCGTCCCTTTTCCATCATGCCAGCAATGAGTTTTCCCACCCACTGCTTCCTATTTTCAGCAATGTTAATGCATGCGTTCTTTGTCATAGCCAGACTGGCTGGTTGCAATGGGAACTAATCTGTTGGGGAGGGGAGCTGGGGAGCTACCCCTCTTGGGTGGAACCTCTGTAACATAAGAGGCTTGTGGGATGGAGCAAGCCGCGGGTCAGGACACCCAGGCGGTGGCTACTGAGACTTGTGCCCCGGAGCAGTAAACGGATCTTCAGCAAGTAGCCTTCCACCCAGCTGAGTTCCACTACTGCAGCACAACGTTTACATTTTCCTCGAACATGTGAATTGGAGGAAAGGCTCACTAGGGGACAGCACTTGGGCTGCCCAGTGTACAGATCAGACCCCATGCTGCGCCTCACGCTTCTTTGCATCTGCTGTCAATAAATGGTTTGGATGTGGCCAAAAATGTTTACCCACAGATAAAGGTGTAGAGAGTTTTCTGTCTGGGACCCTAAGCTATACTGGTCCCACCCTCAGGTGGCAAATAGGCTTACGGCTGTGGTATTTCAAGGGGAGAGGAGAGGGTTTTGATTACTGTTTGAAGGTACAGAAATAAAGGAAATCCTGCTCAATAAAGCAAAGTGTGGGACAAGTCATATCTAGGCAGAGGTAGTCTTGAATAGTGTGGGGACTACTGCTTAAATATCTTTACCTGAGGTTAAACTGAAGTTCTAGCTTACAGAAGTTAAGGAGAACAATGTACTGAATAACATCTATTCAGTGTGAATACTGAGAGTAACGAAGTACAAAAACAAACACCTTCGTCTGAGGAACTGAAAGAAACTGTAGCAAAAGAAGCTAGCTGCTAGCAACATCAGCTACTTGTGCATGTATCTATTCTAAACAAACCTGCTTTACTTTTAAGTTACAGTTTGCCAAAATATATATTTGTTGTTATAAATAAAAGCTTACTCTAGTTCATTTTCATAACATTATAAAAGCATCTGGTTCCTTCTTTTTGATTTCTGAGGAAAGGGGGTTTTTTGTTCTTATTTGTTCAAACAGCGAGGCTCACTGACTAAAATATGAACCAATGAAGCCCATTTCTTTATCAAGAAAAGTCAACCCTCACGTGCTACATTTTTGTTTAAAATCTGACACAATTGCTCAGAGACTGCAAAGAATGGCAGTTGGGGTGTTGGAGAGAAAATCTCCTGAGGGCCCTCGTGGGCTGAGGGCCCTAGTTGTTCCACCATTCCCTTGTTTCAATTACCGCATATGGTGGTATGGGCAAGTAGGACACTGGAACCCAATTCACCAGATTCTTATTTAGAGCCTGACAGTTTCCAACACTTTCCACCAACAGTCCTTGTCACGTTTTGACACAGCTCTGTTTGCAGTGTGATTCAGCTGACAAGTTTACACAGGACACAATTTTCATAATGTATTTTTATCAGAAAAGGTGACAAATTGGGAACTCCTGCATAGTAAATGGGGACTAGGATGAAAGCCTAATAGTTTATTAAGCAGAATTCTTGCCTCTGCATGACATCTCTGCTCCAAATTCCACTACAAATTATTGGGTCTTACAGAAAAATGACCATGATTTTTTTAAAGTTTCCGTCACAATTAATACCACTATAAACTTGTCTCTCTTTTTTTGTCAGAAAAAGGATTTTGACAAAGCCATCCAATTCTGTCTGAGGGGAAAAGGGAATTCGGTTCATGGAATAATTGTGGCCATGAACATTTAATATCTTTCCTAGAACCATCATTCTTCTCCTCTTCCTCCCTGCACATATTCAATTCAGAAAGGATACAAAAGTACCCCATGTTATCAAAGAACTGGAATTCATACAAGGACTTCAACGGCAACTGGGAAACTGGCAATATTTCCTCTGCTTAAAGAATGCCAGCAGGTCGCAATTGTTAAAATTAGGCCCAGGACTTTCACTTTCAACGCCAGCAGGAAACCATCTGCTAGCGATCTTGCTGCCATACACAAGCATACCAGAGCTGGCGAATTTTTTACACTTCCGCAGAGGCCATTTTCCAATTTCCCCTTGGGCTGCATAGCAGTTACGGATGGAGACACAGAAAATGTGCATGCATTTGATTTTGATCATGAGAGAATTTCCTCTTCCAGATTTGACCAGGAGGGAGGAGCTGTGGCTGTAGATGGATAATGTGAAATTATCAAACAACTTGTTAAAAATGATTGGGATGAAAGACACTGGAAGGTCAACATTTCACAGATAAGTCAGGCAAAAGCAAGGACAACCATACACAGGAGCCAGTATCTAGAAGCTTAGCTGTTATGTCTGTAACATGGCTCCTAATTCATTGCAATTCAGACGCCTCCTGTAAAAGAGAGAAACAGTTAAGATTCCTGTGGCTTAGACTGTGGTATAATTTTAGTCATCGTCAGGCTACTTTCTAAAAAGCATCACAAACATTAGGGTGCAAGCTTATTTACATTTGGGGGAGGGGGAGGGGTGAGTGCAAAGATAAGAGATCCATCCAGTTCATTCAGTAAATGAGCTCAGAGCTGCCCTGGCAAATGGTGAGTCTGTGTCTAATCAAGCTCAATTAAACACTTGTTCTCATGCATCTAGGCCAGAGCAGAAGATGATTTCCCAGCTCCGACCCCCTGAGAATCTTCCCAGTCAGTTGCTGGAATTTCCACCAATTTTTTTATTTTCTGATGTATGAACATGTGCAACAAAAGATTTGCCGTGGCATCCATATAGTCCAGACCAGGGGTCTGCAACCTTTACCACCCAAAGAGCCATTTGGACCAGTTTTCCACGGCTCCAAAGATCTACCGAGCCGAAGAGGCGACTCTGCATGGAGCCGCCTCCAGTTCGGCCCCTCCACTCACCTTTCCTTCCAGTGCTGCTCTGGAGGGACACACCCACGCTACCCTCCGACCTCCAGGCCACGTGGAGCAGCAGCATAAGGTTGAAAGAGCCGTGTGCAGCTCCGGAGCCACGGGTTGCAGACCCCTGGTCCAGACTCTTCACACCTGCATCTTCTGCTAACGTACTCTGACGTCCACTAAGTTTCCCTTCTGTCACACTTATTTGGGTTCTGATTGGATTATTAATTCAGTGCAGTGACGTAGGTACAGATTTTTATGGGTTGGGTTTGGGAGGCGTGGTCGTTGGGGGCATGGCCACACCTCCCCAAAGCCCCGCCCCATCCTCAGTGCTTATAAAAGGATGGGGACGGCAGACTCCTTCCCCTAACCTCTCCCCTTGAAATATCACAGCCATAAGTCTATTTGCCACCTGAGGGTGGGACCAGTATAGCTCAGAGTCCCAGACAGAAAACTCTCTACACCTTTATCTGTGGGTAAAACATTTTGGCCACATCCAAACCATTTATTGACAGCAGATGCAAAGAAGCATGAGGCGCAGCATGGGGTTTGATCTGTACACTGGGCAGCCCAAGTGCTGTCCCCTAGTGAGCCTTTCCTCCAACTCACCTGTTGGAGGAAAATGTAAATGTTGTGCTGCAGTAGTGGAACTCAGCTGGGTGGAAGGCTACTTGCTGAAGATCCGTTTACTGCTAAGGGGCACAAGTCTCAGTAACCCCACCACCGACACCCGGGCAAGGGGCTGGCCAGGCTACCCCTGTAGCAAAATGTAAAGTGATGCACATAGGGGCAAAAAATCCAAACTTCACATACACGCTACAGGGGTCAGTGCTATCAGTCACAAACCAGGAAAGGGATTTGGGTGTCTTAGTTGATAGTTCCATGGGAATGTCAACTCAATGCATGGCAGCTGTGAAAAAGGCAAACTCTATGCTGGGGATAATTAGGAAAGGAGTTGATAATAAAACTGCAAGGATTGTCATGCCCTTATATAAAGCAGTGGTGCGACCTCACTTGGAGTACTGTGTTCAGTTCTGGTCGCCACATCTCAAAAAGGATATTGAAGAGATAGAAAAAGTGCAGAGAAGGGCAACAAGGATGATTGAAGGATTGGAGCACCTTCCTTATGAGGAGAGGCTGCAGCGTTTGGGACTCTTTAGTTTGGAGAGGAGACGTCTGAGGGGGGGATATGATTGAAGTCTATAAAATTATGCATGGGGTAGAAAATGTTGACAGAGAGAAATTTTTCTCTCTTTCTCACAATACTAGAACCAGGGGGCATTCATTGAAAATGCTGGGGGGATGAATTAGGACTAATAAAAGGAAACACTTCTTCACGCAACGTGTGATTGGTGTTTGGAATATGCTGCCACAGGAGGTGGTGATGGCCACTAACCTGGATAGCTTTAAAAAGGGCTTGGACAGATTTATGGAGGAGAAGTCAATCTATGGCTACCAATCTTGATCCTCCTTGATCTGAGATTGCAAATGCCTTAGCAGACCAGGTGCTCAGGAGCAGCAGCAGCAGAAGGCCATTGCTTTCACATCCTGCCTGTGAGCTCCCAAAGGTGGGCCACTGCGAGTAGCAGAATGCTGGACTGGATGGACTCTGGTCTGATCCAGCAGGCTAGTTCTTATGTTCTTATGGTCAGGGGCAGAAGGCCAGCCTTGTGGGCACCCTGGGCCAGGCTGTCTCTGCCTCTACCCTCGCCGCCCTCCCAGAGCTCCAGCAAGGTGGGTGAAGCGGTGGCAGCTACTCCTCCATCCAACTTCGTGGGTATGTTGGTGGAGAGGTGGAGGGAGAAGGGAGGCAGAGCTCAGAGACTTCCGGAGGGAGAGCCCCAGCCAGGAGGGGACCAGGCAGATGGAGGTGAGTCAGGGGCGGAAGAGCTGAGTGGGTCATGGAATTCACCCAGCTACCAGTTCTCCTGAACTAAACTGGCTGAATCCCACCACTGGGTTGGGTGCATTGTGAGATCTAAAGTTACAAACAACAGATTATTGTGTGCCACTCCCTTTGCAACTGCCTAGCCATAGAAACTTGTATACAACCAGCTTTTCTGCTCATAAAAAAATAAGGGACAGATTCTGTTTCACCTCCCCAAAAGGCTATGCCAAGGATCTTTGGGCCTGCATGTATAAAAAACCATGTGGGGATGAGGCCTGTAGTAAGGATGTGGACTAGGTTAAGACTGACTGAGGGAAAAGTTTGTCTGGAGCGAACCCAGACATAGCAACATGTTTGCTAAGTGACAGAAAGGAGATGAGAAAGCCAAGGCTGATACACAAACTGTATATGGAAGACTAGCCAGAATGGGTTGCACACAAACTATAGTTTATCCTAAAGTGCAACGCAAGTGACAAGGTAACCTACTTCAAAGCAAGGGAGGCTGAAGCAATCAGCTCCATTCTTCAGAAAAAAGGACTATACTTTATTAACTGTACTTTTGACATAACTTATACAGTTCCATTGAACTGGGCTGCCAGCTAAAATTCTTTTGGCCTTCTGGAAGACAGAGCAGGAGGAATGGTAGAAAAGCAAGGCATACAGCAGCTCCCCCGGTTCTTCAGCAGTTAGCTACACTCCAAGTACATACATCGGAGATTTAGAGATTTAAAACTGCTAAGGGCTAAGGAAACTAGTTTGCACAGAAAAAAAGTAGTCTGTCCATATTTCCTAGCTTCTTTTTTTTCCCTTGCTCCTTCCAGTATGTCTAAATTCAGTTTGGGAATTAGTTTCAACTTACATCAACATATTGACAATGTATATTATATTGCCAATTTTGCCTTGCTGGAAGGAATCAATGAAGAATGCTGCTGGTAGGCCAGCATAATGCCAATGTTGGTCAGTCTTGAGCAAAAGAATGAGTGCTGCTTTCCCAGTTAAGGCAAGTACAGATGGCCCGGGGAACCTGATCTCATCAGATCTCAGAAGCTAATGAGGGTTTTTGTTCTTTTATTATTATACCTGGGAACTGACTTGTGATTTGGTTTCTACTGTGGTAGAACACAACACAACAACCTTTATTAGGCATTTAAAAGAGTGTTACCAGACATTTATAAAGTACAAATCAAGAGTACATTCAAAATGCAGACAGATAGACAGTAAATAGAAGTATGCATTACTTAGAAAGTTCTGTCACTTGTAAAAGAAATTTTGCTACTTTTTCCAAGAGCATGACATCTGCATTGTGTAACAGAAGTTGCACAACAGAACTGTCAGAGTGTCCTTCAGATTTGTCTAGGGTCAGCCTGGGAGAGAAATTCCTAATGCCCACATATCTCGGACAGTTGAGTATAATGTGAGCAAGAGTCTCCACTTGGTTTTTACAGTGTGGACAAACCCAATCCTGGAGAGGAATGGATAAGTAATGACCCTTTGTAATGGCCGATGGGAAAGTGTTTCGATCTGGCCCTTGTGATAATCCATCTCTGTTGGGGTTCAGTTAATAATTCAAGATATTTGGCTATGTGCCCCTGTTCCGGTATCATTCCGACAGAGAGGGGTGAGCATGATTTATTTGCTTGCCCCAACAAGGTATGGTATTCCTGTTCTAAAAAGGTAGAACACATACACAGTTCCTCTGGTGCAGACAGTCTTTGCACTTCTATTCCAATTGGTCACTGTAACTTTCTGCCCTTGCATTTATTCCTGAGTCCAAGCTCTCTGATTTGATAATGGTTACACTTCTTAGATGGAAACAGATTATTTTAAAAGTAGCTCTCTTCATCTCCCTGTCTCAATTTTCTTACATGTGTCCAAACAGTGGTGTTGCTTTTAGTGTAACAAGTCCCATGTGCTGACTTGGGTAAGGTGACCAGATGGTCACCTTTGTGAACCGGGGCGGGCGGGTAGGCGGACGGCTGCGCATGCACGCACAGCCGCAGGAGCGCACTGCCTTCTGGGGCATTGCCGTTTCCTGCCCTGTGACAGGGCGGGAAACAGCAGCACCCCAGAAGGCCGTGCGCTCCTGCGGCCACGCACGCGGGAGCCTGCCGCACTACCTTGCGCCCCAGAAGGCAGTGCAGCAGCCTTCCAAAAATCGGGACAATTGAAATAACCCGCGGAACATGGGACAAATTGTTTGAAGGCAGGACTGTCCCGCCAAAAGCGGGACGTCTGGTCAGCCTAGACTTGGGCGACCTAGGCCAGCCATATTTCATCAGATCTCAGAAGCTAAGCAGGGTTGGACCCAGTTAATTCTTGGATGGGAGACCCCCAAGGAATTCCAGGGTGCCATTTCAGAGACATGCAATGGCAGACCACCTCTCTTAGTCTCTTGCCTTGAAAACCATACAATGTCACTAGGGGGCCATTTTACACATAAGTACAGCAATAAACTAGGTTGCAATGTCTCTGGAATCTGAAGGGGAATTGAATATGTGTTTGAGACAAAAGTAGGGTCTCAGCATTTTGGCATCACAAGGGAAGGATGTAACTGTTAAAGATCATGCAGCCAGACAACTCTGGTCCCACATCCTCAAAGTTTGCTTCTGTTTCTTTAAATCCACCATTAGCCATTTGCCTAATTTCTGCTTGCTCCTACCTCTCAACTTTCTCCAGGCTTTTGAAACACTACAATCACAGCTTGCTTTTTCTCCCTCCCATCTCAATGACCTATACAAGAAAGACCCCTTGACAGTCTGACACTGTTATTGTAAGGATTAAAGGGGATAATGGGCAGTTACTCAAGTGCCCAGGAGAATAAGAGAGGCATCTAATGACAAAACATCATTGGAGAGGCAGGTCACCAAGGGGCACTTGGAGGTTCTTCTAGTTCCAGACTACTCAGTCATTTTTCTCCCCAAAGGTCTGACTGTATGAACATTTACAGTAGGAAGGGAGGGAGGGACAAGCAGGAGGTAATTATGTCTGTACTTTCCATGAGGTAGTTAAGCCTCAGCTTTGTGACTGAAGCAAAACGTATTTGTTATCACTGAAGGAAAACAGCAAGAAAGAAGAAGTTGGGTTTAATAAGAGCAGGGATCAAATACGCAAAAAGAAGAGACAAGCGGAGAACCATTGGACCACACAGCATCTGAGACTTTCCCTCATTTGTTTAGTCCCAACTAGTAGAAGCCGGCCAAGTGCACACTGGCTCTGGACTAGGCTCAGACTTCAGTAAACGTTCAGAGATAGTGTTTCCCCGCCTGGAAAGCAGCCACTGAGAATGCCTCTCTGTGTTCCCTTGCTACTGAAACATGGCATGAAACATGGGCAACAATGTTAGTAGGGCAAAGGTGACAGAAAAGATACCTCCAATATTAAAAGTAGTATGTTACAATGTGGGATCTATGTGTGAATAAAAAAGAAGGTTTTCGGCTCTGGAATAATAGGAGCTAATAGGAGGGGGCAGAATGAGAGGTAATCTTAGATAATCTTAGATGAGCATTGGGCCGGTAGCAACATAGTCAAATACAGTGGCTGGTTAGCTGGTTGTGGTAGCTCTGAACTCAGGCTGTGATGGCATCCCTTTCACTTTCCTAGATGTAAAATCCATACAAATACACAGATTAGGTCTCCTCCTCACATTCCCCTCTAACATTTACATGTGAGAATGTATGCATGTTCCCTTATAACCAGTGTTTCTTTAACTTTTGGGGCTCATCTCTACAATCTCAAGACTCATGAGTTAGCAAAATCTCCTAGGAATCCCTCAGGAACAAAATTGCATTGTGCAGTTGAGTGTGCATCATGTTTGGGTATACATATATTACTGGCTGATGTATACAGGTATCTGTGGGATGAGGCACTAGTCTAGAACTGGATTTTTAAAAAGAGAAATAAAGAAAGGCCTCTCTAACCCCCTCAAATGACTGTACATAGGTAAGCACCATGACAACAAAATAAGAACTTTTCTCAGGTCTTGTAGGGGGACAGGCAGACAAGAACAGTAAATCCTAAATGGATCAATCAACACCTTCTGCTATGGAGTAGTCAGACTATCCAAAGACTCCATCTTCAAGATGAAATACCACCTTGGCATCAGCTCTTTTTTATGCTGATGATGCCATCTTGCTGTCCCAGACCCAAATAGGCCTTAAACGACTCTTCAAGGCATTTGCATCTTATTGTCAACAGAACCTCCTTACCATCAATTATGATAAATCTAAAATATTATTTTTTCTAAAATCTGGAAGCTCCATACATGGAATCTAAATGGAAACAAGCTTGAACAGGTTAAGGAATTTTGTTACCTCAGAATTTGCTTCCAACATAACCTCAGATGAACATCTCCTATAAAGCAAGTAACAAAAACATGTAAACAAAAAACATCTGAAATAGATAGCTAAATTCTTTTATACTAACAGTGGCCAATATTTGCTGGCAGCCATCAAATTACTGAAGCCTAAATTACTGCCTCAAATATTCTATGGTGTTCCAATATGGATCTGTGACTATAAGCAGACATCGAATGCACTCAATCACACTTCATTTGACGTTCCTCGAGATACCCAACTGCGTAGCTTATTCAACAAATTGCGCTTAAGTTTAATAGAGACAAAGGCCTGGTTGCCTACTGTCAGACTTTGGCTCTGATTTTACTTTAGAGCCAAACATGAAGCTCAATATGGGCCATGCTATTGGACCCATTTCAATCTAATTGGTCCAAGCAAATACCGAAGAAGCCTGAGTCTTGGCATTTCACTGGAATACTTTTTCAACTCAAGTGAACAGTTTATATTAGTTTATATCTGGACCCCCCATATCTATGGGATCGTCTCCTCCCCTGTGCCCCCACTCGGTCTCTGCACTCTGCAGAGGCCAATCTGCTGGTGGTCCCTGGCCCCTCTATGATGTGGCTGGCCTCAAACTGGGCCAAGGTCTTTAGTGCCTTGGCCCCAGCCTGGTGGAACACTCTGCCTCCAATCATCCGGGCCCTGAAGGAACTTGAGCAGTTCTTCAGGGCCTGCAAAACAGAGCTGTTCCACCGGGCCTTTGTGGGAGACAGCCGCTGATGAAGCGCCATTCCCTATATTGAAGAGGTGATGTATATTGTAGAGGTGATGTTTTCTTGACCCCCTGGTTTACTGAGTAGTTGCCATCTTATGAACATTTTAGGTCCTTGTGATTTGTGTTCTGATGTATGGTTTTATCAATTTTGATATATTTTATCTGTGGTTTAAGTTATAAACTGCCCAGAGCCCTTCGGGGGTGGGTGGTATAACAAAAATGAAGTATAAACAAACAAACAAACAAATATTTAGGACCACTAAACAAAGATTAAAAGACATTGTAAAACAAATTATACACTCTCAAGCATATAGAATTTGCTCCCCGCTCGCTATGGGTCTACCCCCAAAACAAGGAATTCTCCCCCCTTATTTTTTCAATCTCACTGTCCTACAGCAACAACGAACCTTCATGCAAGCAAGGCTCAACAGTTCTTACAGGGGAGATTTTTACATGCTCCTTGCAGTGAGCATCTTTGCCCCTGTTCTCAGAGAGGGAAATAGAATCCATTGAACACATCTTACTCCACTGTGATCTCTACTGCCAGCAAAGAAATAAACTGATAAGTCCACACTTAAAAGAAGGTTTATTGACCTCTGACACAGCAAAAGTTAGATATCTATTGGGTGATAATGCCCCCCAGATAACAGCTGATGTAGCTGAGTTTTTAGTGATAGCTCATAGGATCCAGAACCATGAAATCATTTCTGTACAATTTCCACCTGAACTTAGGTAATGGGATCGAAGGCTATATGTAACTGGAAATTTTTACATCCCCATTTCATCTTTATTTTAATATTTTACCTCGTTTATGTATTTTATTCAATTTATTCTTTGTTTTGCTATGTGCATGCCAATACAGGTATTTGACTTTGAAATACCTCCTTCAGGTTTTACTCCCCTCCTTGGGGCTCTCATCCCCTTTGGGGGGGTACTATGGTGTGAGAGTCCCTGCTTTGCAAACAAATAACACTTTGCACACAAATTTCCTTCCATAACTGTCTCCAAGCACATTGCTGAGTATAAGCAAAAGGTCAGCACTGAAATCTAATTACTTCTGGGCTAGATCCCAGACGTCTTTCTTGCATCCCATAGAACAATGTAAAACAGTAGGCAAAGGGTTGGGTAAGGGAATAGAATGCTGCCTCGAATGGAAACTGCAGGGTCAATTTCATGGGATGGAGAATAGAATTACCTGAGCTAGGGTAGAGCCAGGTTACTGGGACTAAGAACTTACTAAGGCCAAAGAACTTTTCATGACCTTTACTGACAAGGCCTTTTCTGCCAAGGGTTCAACTACACACCTTGCCAAGTCAAGGAATAGACAGCTGTCTTACTTTGATTTTTGTGTCTAAGCTATTCCTGAAACCTTCCAGCTCTGGCTCTACTCCAACACTGCTGCTTCATAAGAAAAAAGCAAATAAATGCAACAGGCTGAAGTAAAATTTTCGTTTATCCCTGTTAGCTAGTTAACACACATTACTTTCCACTCTTACTTTTCCATACCAGTAAAATTGGCAAGAGAACATAACATTGCTCAAATTCTAGCATATCCTGAATGAATAAAGACATATCAAAATATCCAGTTACAAATAGCTTAGAATTCTGTAAAACTGCTATAGTGTTGCTGAGAAATTTGAATTTTACATGGTGTGTGTATGTGTGTGTGTATACAACCTTTCCCTGCCTGAAGTAAAAAAGTCAAATCCTCTGCAGCAATTTTTAAAAAATGACACAGAGATTTAAGTTGGAGTAGGGGGTACCATATTTCAGGTCGGGTCTGGAGATCTCCTAGAAGTTCAAATGATCTCCAGATGGCAGAGATCACTTCCCCTGGACGAAATGGCTGCTTTGGACGATGGATACTGTGACATTATACTCACTGAGGTATCTTCTTTCCCAACTGTTGCCCTACTCAGGCTGTACCCACAAATATTCAGGAACTACCAGACCCAGAAGTGGGAACCCCAGGATGGAGCAAAGGAAGAAGAAAGAAGTATTTTGGATTTATACCCCCTTTTTCACTCCTGTAAGGAGACTAAAAGGGGCTTACAAACTCCTTTGCCCTTCCTCTTCCCACAACAGACTCTTTGTGAGGTGAGTGAGCTGAGAAAGTTATGAAAGAACTGGGACTAGGCCAAGGTCATGTGGAGGAGTGGGAAATCAAACCTCATTCTCCAGATTAGCATCCACCTGCTCTTAACTACTACATTACTGACATGCAATGGCGTGCAATAGGCCATCCCCACTGTCATCCCCAGAATCTGATGTTTAAAGGGACTGTTTGGTGTTGATCCCTGATGAGGTAAGTTAGGCCACCCCCTCCTTTTGGGGGGAACAACAACAACACTGAGGATTACCTGGGGCTTCTCCCTCCTTTCAGGATTCTCATTTGTGGGACTGGAAGAAGAGCTGGATTTCTGATTGTCAGGAACAGTCCCAGGTTTTCTCTTTATCCAGTTTGTGCCTTTTTATATCTTTATTATAGATATCTCCCCCACCCCACTCCAGCTGAGGCTTGGACTAGAACTGCAGTACTGGACTTTTTTTTAAATCTTCTTTTTGCCCCACTGGGATCAGTTTTCCCCACTCAGGCAAATAGTTCGAGGGGATTGTGGAATTTATCACAGAAGAAGCACATAACAGTTTTTTCCTCCCTTACAAGCAGCTGCTTATAAAAGTATTTATCTAATTAGACAGGAAATCTGATCATGTATTTCAATGTGTCAAGTAGGTTGTTCTGCTTTTTCAATTTATATCAGTTAGGGGGGTGGGAAGGAAGAAAAAACAGAAATAGCCATAAACTTGCTATGATATATATGGACTGTGCACTACAGATAGAGAATTATGCCATTTCCTTTATTCCCACGCATTTAACATGCCTAAGCTAGCCTTAAGAACTATTTTTTCATTATTTGTTTTTTTGGGGGGAGGGAATAACTTCAATTATTTTAATGGTCCTAAACATATCAAAATTATCTCAACTTTGACTCTTTGATAAAGGATAGGTGATAATTTAGGGCAAAAGTATAAACCATATATAAACATGAATTCATAGAGTATGGCTACATTGATTAAATTTCTCTGACTTACCTTCTTTAACTACAGGCAAATATGGTACCCCAAACACAATTAGAATGGATCTATTCCTTCTCAATGTACCTTTGTGCAATGTGAACAGAACTTTGCCAATCATTTTCTATTTATTCCCCCTCCCCCTGTGAAATAGCAGTCAGAGAGGAACTAACTGTTGCTTTTATACACATTCTTCTTAACCCTTTGTCTTTTAAAAATGGAAAACATGATATATTCTAAGAACAACACAGAAAAATTAAGACATTTTTGTGATTTCCCTAGGATCTACAAAACTACATGAAAGATCTGGAAGACAAAATTAGACTGAGCAAACAAATTCCATCCAGTGTGTACTCTTTGGACTGAATTCCTATAACTGAAAGAACACTGGAAGCTGAGTGCTACAAAACTGTTATTAAGTGACTACTGCTGGAAAATACAGTCAGATATAATACAACAGCCTGCTTGTGAGTAACTCCATTGGTGGTGGAAATTGTTTTTTTAATGACATCACAGTGAGGAGCTTTCCAGGTTTTAAAATGTATTATTTCAGCCCAGATCATTATGTATTGTGAGTTCACACAATAGATTCTGACAGCTAAATTTCTCTAGAAATGTAGCATTCTAGAAGACATGGGTCAACGTTCAAATTCTCAGTTTTCTAGCAGATACTATCATTGCCAGTGTTTGTATTTCTATGTGATTCCCCAGATTTTTAATTTCTCAATAAAACATTCTGAAAGTGCAATTTTTATTACTTCAAAAACTCCTTTCCCAATAACATTTTAAAGTTCTTGCAGAACTTGATGTATGATT
Source organism: Sphaerodactylus townsendi (assembly GCF_021028975.2). Lineage (NCBI taxonomy): Eukaryota > Metazoa > Chordata > Lepidosauria > Squamata > Sphaerodactylidae > Sphaerodactylus > Sphaerodactylus townsendi. Next base: position 114,421,438 of record NC_059427.1, on the reverse strand, counting down.
TTTTTTATTGTTTAAACTCTTCCTCCAAATATACACACTAGATGGCACTCAACGTTACATGGCAAAATGACAAGGTACCAAAACCTGCACTAGCTATCTCAGACAAGCCTATACAGATTATTATGTCAAAACAGCTTCAAACTTCTTATAAATTCATGGGCAAAATAGTTCAATATGGACTGAAAACCATGTGGCACTCTATCAGTGAAGTTTTTAGAAGTGTGTTAACTGCTTACGATTGCACTGAGTGAACATAATCTGTTCATATAGAAGTTCAAAGCAATTAAGGACAGATGTAGATTTTTCATTTTTTTTAACTGCATGCTTCAAGCAGAACGACTGTTTCCATATTACTACCACAACCTGGTTATGTACTTGTAATCAGAAATTTCAGGCTAGCAGATGCAAACAGAAGACCACGGCATCTGCAAAATGATGTGCATCAGCAGCACAGACAGGAGACAGGAGCTCTGATTATGCAACAGGGGAGATCAGGTGCACCAATAGGCAGACTACCAATCTGTGCTATCGAAAAGTGACGTGCCCCTTTTGCAGATGAAACAGCTCACACTATTAAATTAAAAATAAATTGTTCTTGAAGGTTCGTGACCATCTCTCCCATAAGTCAGAGGAAACTAATGATAAGATTACAGATCCATCTGGAGTGATAGCAACGGCTGGGAAGACCTATCATCTCCTAGTTAGCTGGCATTATAAGAGAGAATGATTCTCTCTCATTCTACTACCGTATTCTTAGCATAAAATGTACAAGTGCATTATAAGAGAATCACAGCAGCACTTTGTGGCACTCCAAAACACAAAACCACATCAATTGCCTTGTCAGCATCATACATTCTCCATTTTACACCCAGATTTTGAACTCATATGATATGGGACTCCCTTTCATTCTGCAACAGAGATGAATTAAGCTACTTCTAAATATGTAACCTTGCAACCTTGGAATCATTCACCCCCCCCCCCCAACATATTACCTTGTAGCTGCAGACACAGGTTACAGTATGATTTAAAAGCTACACCAACTCAATAGCCAGCCTGTGAAAAACCCGACCCTTGGAAACACAGGTCAGAGTTCAAAAGCTCATCAAGGAACTGACAGCCGCTTTTATGAGCCTGCGGCCATGGCACAGGCACAAGGATCACCATCTGGCCGAAGGAGGACATCTTATAAGCACACACAGTAATGAATACCGGGAGATCCTAGAAGAAATTCAGATTTGCTTGTAAGAAGGCAGCATGTTACACATTCTTACTTGAAGAACACAAAGAAAAAATTCAGTATTTACCCTACCAAGCCAGTGTTGTATAGTAGTTTAACACTGGACTAAGATTAGGGATATCTATTTTCAAATTGTCATCAATTACATAGCTCTTCATGAAATTCTAACAGAGTTGCATCCTTCATGTTGCACTTTAAGTGACCTTGGGGCAATCAAAAGTACTCGACCCAATCTACCTCAGAGGGTTGTTGTGAGAATAAAATAAAGAGGAGGATAATGTCTGATATGCTGGACTCATTGAAAGAAGGACTAGATAAAAATGCAGAGGACAGATAGAAAGGCTTCACCAACTGTCCCTGGTGACTTCACTGATAGAGCTAACAATTTGCAGCCACCAAATTCAAGTCTAAAATCATAACTGTTCTGGATCTGTTATTGACTATATGGACCAGAAAACAAAAGGTCATATCTGTTTTAAATGTAGGACCTTTCTAATGTAACAAAGGTCAATGCAACTATATTGTCGAAGAAGAAGAAGAAGAAGAAGAAGAAGAAGAAGAAGAAGAAGAAGAAGAAGAAGAAGAAGAAGAAGAAGAAGAAGAAGAAGAGTTTGGATTTATATCCCCCCTTTCTCTCCTGCAGGAGACTCAAAGGGTCTTACAATCTCCTTGCCCTTCCCCCCTCACAACAAACACCCTGTGAGGTAGGTGGGGCTGAGAGAGCTCCGAAAAGCTGTGACTAGCCCAAGGTCACCCAGCTGGCGTGTGTGGGAGTGTACAGGCTAATCTGAATTCCCCAGATAAGCCTCCACAGCTCAGGCGGCAGAGCTGGGAATCAAACCTGGTTCCTCCAGATTAGATATACGAGCTCTTAACCTCCTACGCCACTGCTGCTCCGCCACTGCTGCTCCGAAGGCTTTCACAGCTGGAATCACTGGGCTGTTGTGTGGTTTCCAGGCTGAATGGCAGTGTTCTAGTAGCATTCTCTCCTGATGTTTTGCCTGCATCTGTGGCTGGCATCTTCAGAGGATCTGATGGTAGTAAAACCACACAACACCCCAATTTAAATCTAAATTTCTATTTTTCAGGTTCTTAAAATTTAAATTGGTGAGACTTCTCATCCAGTCAAGACTAAGCAGATGCTCTTGGGGTTCTCCTGTCATTCTGTCTTGGAATTGGGGTATGGGTAGGCAAAATAAGTTTTACAACAAAGAGTAATGGATATGAAGCAACAGGCAGATTTAGAGAGATTATCAACTTTCCTGTCTTCTGAAACTTCTGAATACCTGGTTTCCCTGGCTGCTTATCTCTCCCTTTTGGAGATCTTTAGCTATAGAAAAGCTTTCTCCCATGATAAGTGTCAAAAACTACTTCTGCAATTTTGAATAGGTGATATAAAAAGATTCTGAAGGTAGACAGGTGATGCCCCAGTGGTTTAGGAGAGGTTGAAATTATGGAACATGTTTTACTAAGTTGCCCTTTATATCAAGAAGTTAATTGTAAGTTTATTCTTCTATTGTTTAGTAGGTATTCCAGCCAATTAGACTCAGTTTATGTTTGTATGTTACTTATAAATGAAAAACTGCTAGTTTCGGCCTGTATTGCAAAGTTCTGTAAAATTCGTCAATCACGAATAGTTTAAACATTTCATTATATATTACAGAACTTTTAAATAACTGTTTTACTTACCGTAACTTGTATTTCCTTTAAATTATAAGTTAATTTGTGTCTGAAGTTAATTTTAATTATATCAATATATCTCCCCTGTTTTTCACTGTTTGCTGTTATTTGTGCTATTCTGACAACATCAACAAGGACTGACTGAGACCTCTGGTTAAAAGTGATCAACATGTACAAGTGTAAATCAGATTTTTGCAAATGCGATCAAAAAAAGTCAGGTAATGCTGACTACAACATTTTAAGGATTTGACACTGCTAGATGACTATGGGAAGTTCATTCTCATCCTGGCTTGGGCTACCACCTAAGCACATTAGAATATGCGAAGCAGTTTGTGCTGTGCTCCATCTTTAGGAAGGAAAGTGTGGCATGAAAAACCCCATGCCATAAGAATATGAAAAGGCTTTGTTTGTGTTTATATGAAGAATCCCAGGCTGCTTGTCCAAAGAGCTCAGTTATCCCAAGCAAACATTCCTGGTACATACTACTACTTCTTGTGAGCACAACATTCTGACTATGTATGGCCAGTGGTGGGATTCAGCAGGTTTGCACCATTTCGGCAGAACCAGTTGTTAAAATGGTGCTTGTAAACAACCAGTTGTTAAATTATTTGAATCCCACCACTGTGTGTGGCCCTCTATAACTGCCAAAGTATTTCCTTAGAGGCAAGTTTGAGATTTGCTGTATACATCTGCCAGTTAAGCAGTGCTTTTTACAAAATCATCTCTGATCATAAAGGAACTCTTTGGATATTCTTATTCCTCCCATATCATTGCTGGGATGATGCAAATGCCTGAATAGGAGAAATGTGAAAGAAGGATTTTCTCTTCCTTTTTGGAAATTAAAACACTCATCTCTCCTAGCAAGACCACCAGCAGCAGGGGAGGGAGCAGAAGCCAAATCTCGTCAAAAGTCCTGTCCTGGGGGAATGGAACATGCATGCAGACATTGTCTAGTAATCAATATTACTCTGCTTGCCATTGACAAAGTGCCTTGCCCCTTACTCCTTTAGGTAATATCCTGTCTCCCTCAGCACGGAACTCCATCTCACTCTCACTCCTGTGCACCACAGCTAAGGGCTCTCAAGAGCCACAAGTGATCTGCTTGGCCATATCATGAGCATGAAAAACTCAAGAGCAGCGGCACTATACATTTCAGTCTCCGTGGCTCAGAGTCTGCTCAACTTTACATAGCAGGGAGAGCGTGAGGCGATCAGGCCGAGGAACTGCACAGGAAGCCTTGATCCACAGCTGCTTCCAGCTGCTGGAACAGGCTTCTCTCCAAAGCCTTTCAAGGAAGTGAAAACTTCTCCCTTCACTTTGATTCCCACCACCCCTGTCTGTTGGGTGGGGGGGATGGGGATGCAATATAAATTAGAAGACTCCAAACTTGTAAAGCATCACGCAGGGCCAATATCTTATTTCCCTCCCCCAGCCAGCTCCTCACACCCCCTTGAAAGAATAGTACACTGTTCATCTCTTTGCAGCATGCTGCCTAAGATAGTGGTATTCTCTCCCCTACCAAATCCAGTGGCAGCTTCACAAAGGCAAGCAGGATTAAAATACACAAAATAGACATTCTTGGTGTGACTGATAGGATAATGGGATTCCAGTGGGCAACTGAATCGAGGCTAGCAAAACAAAGGATCAGAGAGCGACACAACCCCCCTCAAAACAACCCTCCGCCCTAATGGCCTGGGTAAAAAAAAAATCTTTTGTAACTGGACTGGATTACTCTAATACATTTTAACACAACCCACATACGGTTTTCTTCCCCTGCAGACTTTATAAAGTCATATTACATGGGAGGAGGGGAAGCTTCACCTGCTATTGAACCCTGGCTGCTCAATGGACTTGTTCAGTGATTCCTTGATTTTTTTTTAAATCAATGAGGCTATTGTGGTTTGCTTTCCCCTCCCCCTTTCCAACTTGTCCCCCATGAACCTGGTAACTCACAGACGTGAAACAGAGAAAACAGCGGCAGGCACTCAAATTCCCCTCAGTACTCTACCCACACGGATCCATCAATGTAGGTGTCGGAGCTTTCAAATTAAAACGCAGAAGTCGTTTTTAAATAAGCATCTCCATAGGTGATGTGCTTCTTTGATAGAAGTTCTGGATGGGCAGGGGGGCTTTGGTTCCCCTCGAGTTAACACACAGCACTTTACACAAGTTTCATTTCCTATTCTGATCCATAAGTAAGCAGTGGGACTTCAGCTGGCTAGCAGAGAGATTTGCTAGCAGCACATTTCCCCCCTTTGCTATAGTCATCAAAATTAATTTGTTGAACTTTTTTTTTTCAAGAAAAGAGCTTAATCAGATTTACTCAGCTTCTGGCCACGATTTTACTAAACTTTTAATTTCCCATTAGAAAAGCAACATGAAACTCTTTCTAGACATCTTTATTGCAACAGATCTCCCCTCCTTCCTTTACTATGCCACTAGCAGAGTCGCTAGTATTTTTCTGGCTGTAGAGGTCACTGTTGTCCTCTTGCATTTGTCTAGATGGGAACTATCCCAAGAGAAAAAACTTGAAACTGAGGCAAAAGCCACCCCCACACTACCTTCCAAACAGTTTTCTCCCTGTGCATATTAAAAGCTATGATCTTCCCCCTCACTAATTTATTCTAGTCTAAACATCCTTATGCTACATTAATTTAGATGAAATGCTTAGAGCTTAGCTTTTCCTGTTCAGTTAGCTAGGGGGGAAAAATCAAAGTGTGACATTTTAGCTCTAAAATCTAGAAGAAATGCAGCACTGATTTAGTAACAATCCTCTCATCATATTTAGGAGTAACCCTGCTGGCAGAACTTCAGTAATTTCTGGAGGAATAGATGGCAAACTACTTTCGTCTGTAGGAATGAGAACCTGCGTGCCATACTAGAGGGGAGGTCGTGTTAGCCTGCTGTAGCTAAATGTCTGCCATGATAAATGCCTTCATCTGTGAATTGCCACAAGACTCCTTGTTATTGTTAAACAGATTCTCCAGCACTCAGTGTACTCTTGAAATGTTTCTGGAACAATCTTTACCATATATGAACTTCGTAATTGCGGTTTTCCCAGCTGTGGACTGGATTTATCCATCAACAATTCACTCTCTTTGTACTCCCATATAGGGCTGATCCAAAATCATTTTCAAAATGCTAAAGGAAAAAAACCCTAAAGACAAGACTAGGACATTCATTTTACACATATATTATTTAATTTTCAACTTTAAAAAATTCTGGAAGCAACACTTAAAATGAAAGAACTTATTAACATTAACCAACACGCCTCTCATGAAATAGTTGCTACCCAGTCCTCTTGACTCCACTGGGAGATGGTGGAACCCACTATGGACTGGTGAGTTTCCCACCCAAACTTCTCTTCAAAGTATTTTTCAAACAGCCATTAATCTCATTATCTTGTTTCTGAAGCAGCAATGGCTTGTTGATTTCATTCTGATAACAGTACAAAAATATTGTACCTGCTTTGAGCAGGATTCTGATGCTGTGCCCCAAAAATTTCCTAAATGAATAAATAACTTTTTTTAAAAAAATCTCTACTGTTCATTTTCAAAGATAGAATACTTACAATATTAACATCACACTAATAATCTGATGCTGAGGTTTCCGGGGAACCATTTACACAAGGAAAAGAACAGTTAAACAGCACACCCTAGTTAAACAGACTACACATGATTATTTCCCAAGAGTACTTTTAGGAAAGGCCAGCTCATGGATCCATATTACCCATTAGTCAGCATAACCCATTTGAAATAGTTATTCTGTTGCTAAAATGGAAGAGGGAGAAACATGTGTGATATTCTGTGATAAATAGATTCTGCAGCCTGAAATAGCACCCATAAGTGGTTTATGGTAAAATATTGTTTTACTATAACTGCCCATTAGTCAGCATAACCCATTTACTGCCCATTAGTCAGCATAACCTATTTGAAATAGTTATTCTGTTGCTAAAATGGAAGAGGGGGAAACATCTTTGATATTCTGAGATAAATAGATTCTGAGGCCTGAAATAGCAGCCGTAAGTGGTTTATGGTAAAATATAGTTTTGGTAGAGAATTTCATGGTAGATACAGTATAACTTTCTAATTTCAGTGACACCTCTGTGAAAATTAACACTTTTAATACAAAGCCCATTGGACAGAAACACATCTGATTTTTCCTTGGGCAAATTCTGCATTCTTCACTCTGGCCAGGTTTCTAGGACTGTATGCAGCGTTTCTCCCACTCCACCGTGTCCAAATCCTTCACTGCAGTGAAACTATTTTCAAGTCTCCTTAGGATCACTACTGGAGATAAATAGTTTTCCTGAATATCAGCCAGACATTATGGCCATACACTGTCCCCAAAGGCAGGCGTTTGTTTTTCAAAGTCAAGAAAAAATGTGCTCAAAAATAAATGGGAAAACCTCAGAAGTTTTAACGTTTCCTTTCTTGGTCCGCTTTCAAGACATGCAACATTGGATAACTGTACTGTTAGGAAAATACCATTCCATGGACAGTTTTAGAATTCAAGAACACAAAGTCTTTATTCTCTGAAAAAGATATCTTTACACCCCAGAACCTGTAGAACTAAGAGATATATACTGACATCACAACCTACAATACTCTATGTCCCCCATTTCAAGAACACCCTTCAGCTATAATCAAAATGTATGACTCAGTGTTAAAACTTCCAAGTAATAAGTATAGTAGGAGATAGAGATAAAAAGAATGCAGAACAAGATGTGTAGTTCACTGCTACCCTAAGAATTCTCATAAACAGGCTCACTTGGTGCATGAAGGGAGCCTAAGATGTCAGCAGGATCCTGATCACCTCTCCCTACCCTCTTTCAAAAGAAATGACTACAGATAACTTTGAAGCATGGTCCACTATCAAGGGCACACAGTTGCTAGCCTCAGACTCTTTTGTTTTACTCCTGTATACTTAATGGAGAACAAAGCCATTTCTGCTGCGCAACAAAAAGACAAATTACTTGCTGAGCCAACAAGCTATTTTCATATTAACTTGCCAGAGGACACAACTTTATTAACTTTAAATGACAGAAGCATATGGGAGAACCAACTAAACAATGCAAATTGCAAATAAGACAATTGCCCCATGGCTTTCATCTTTGCTTTCACATTGTTGAGGACCTTGTCCAACGAATGAAGAATGTATTCCATTAAGCAATATTAGCATGAGCTGGATTAAAGTTGTCTGTGCAGGTACTTCCAATAACCAACATTTATTAGATTTCTCGAAATCTTACAGTTGGGAAAATGGATTATTTAAATAAATGGCGAGGCTTAGGATTTCAGACAGTCAATTGCCCCCAGCCCCACACAGCAGGAAACATAAACACAGTGTATATAGCCATGTGATCTTCTGACTCGCTGGCCATGAATAGCTTGAAGAAGCAAACTTAAGTAATATTATACCAAGATTCTTGGAGATAAGTCTGAGGCACAATAGCTGATAATGTATCTCTTGTACTATAGTTCTAAAACGCATTCTCTCTATTCAACCCCAAAATCTTTTATTCTTTTTTTAATCAACATTTTACAGGACAGGTCCAAAAGACATGATGACTAAAGAACCAGTCCACACATTTACCACAACTAGGAAACCTGTCCATAAGAAGGGACAATGAGTACACAGACACCACAACCAACATGTGACAAAGCATGATGAAGACAGCACGCACATGTGCATGCTAGAGTTGAACCAAATGGTTGCCTTTCTCAATTTTTTTAAACTTGAAAATAATGCTTTTGCTTGCTGGCTGCCATTCTCCCCCCATTCCCACCTGTTGCTGGTTCCATGTTCATTCTTCAACAAGGCAGATAAAACCAGCTGAGAGCAACAGCAATGCTACAACTTGTGTTGTCATTGGGGCTCATATAAGCGTGCAGAAGACATAACCATGATATGTCACCAATTAGGTTTGTCTATCTGAGTACACTGCAACCACTCTAAACAGGTAAATGCTTTTGATCCATTTCAAGCACCTCCCCCCACCACCCAATAATGCTAATGTACTGCCAACAATGCTTTCAAAGCACATCCTTTTGTTTCATCCAACCCAAATCGTGAAGTCATTCTCCCCCTCAGAAGGGGAGAAGGCTGAACACATACAGCAATACAGGGCATGTGCAGGTTATATTGTATCATTCAAGAGGTATTTTATTTGTCCCCTTTCCAATCTGTGCTACTTCTAGGGAACATAGGGGGTTTCCAATGGGGTCATGTCCCATTTTATCTTCACAGTATTATGAAGAAATTCCACTGAGAAAATGTGACTGGTCTATGATAATCAGTTGAGGTTTTTGGCAGAGTGGGGATTTCAGTCCATGGGTGTTTGTGTGTGTGTGTGTGTGTGTTTAAAAGCCCCACTGAAATGGCACATGCCACTTTCTCACCACATGTACAGGCAAATGTGGAAATAGCACTGAGATCTCTCTTTTAAAATAGAGGGATAATGCCAAGTAGTGAGGCAAAAGAAATAAACTGACAGACACTGATGATTTCACACAGCTTTTAACAGGTTAAAAACTAGAGCAGCACTTGAGAAGTATATGTGGATGAGTACAGCAACTGCTCCCTAAAAAGAACTCTTTCAGTTCACAGATGGCATGAAATTGAGAGGTGTTTAGCTTGTCTCTGATGGGAGCCAATGAACTTATGAAAGTACACTCTACACACAGAGGTAGGCATCGTTACAATTAATACCATAGTTCCAGATCGTGGGAGAGAATCACATTCTCTCAGGGGCAAATATTCCCCATTTGTGATCCAGGAAGATGAAGCATCCTTGCAACAAATGCGTTAACTTGAAGAAAGACAACTGACTTTCTCTGCACCAAAACGTATATACACAAGCACACCATTCCCCCTCCCCCAACTTAACACCTAGCTGGTTTTGACAGGAATGAACCACAACCCATTTTCTCTGGACTGAGCTGAGCCCCTCACCTTTAAAGATCATTCGGATAATGCTTAAATTCACTATCAAACCTCTACTTTTACAATAACTAATGAATGCATGAAGAGAGCACTAAAGTGTCACAAAGTGCAAAAGAATTTGGAGAAACAGAAAATTACATGCATTTCCACTACCAGCTGGCAAGAACATCATGAGGAGTTCTGAGAAAGAAAATCAGAGCACACGCACACAGATTCAACTAATTTGTTAATTCTGCCTCCTCAAACAAACAACACACGCCACCAAACAGATTCCAAGATAAATCTGTTTAATATATGACCAAAAAGCTATGCTGAGGATCATGGGACCTGCCTGGAGGCTACATGGAACAGGGGTAATGATACGAAAGGAAACTGGATGAGGCTGAGTGGAAACTAAGTTTACCGGATCTAGCCCTAGCTAGAGGCAACAGACACTACCTGGGGGCTTCCCAGAAACACCTGGCTGATGACTGTCAGAAACAGGAAGATGCCAAAACATTGGTCTGACCCAATAAGGCTACTTTTATGTTTAAGCTCTTACATCAAAACAAACCAGAGGTAGCAGGAATCTTAAGCAATGAACAAACTTCTGTGGAAACTTTCAATCTATTTCTGAATCACCTGAACTGCTGTGGAACAGGAAATCTAGTATTTCATACCATCACTTACAGTACAATCATAAAGTTAAACATTTCTACCACAGTGGACTTAGGAGGATGCAACTCTGCTTACAGCTGCTAAATTCTTAAATCCGGCTGTTCTGTGTGTGTTTCCCAGGTCAAAAACTCAGGTTCAAAAGTTATGCTAGCCAGCATGTACAATTGCAAGCCACTTATTTCCCAGTTTCTAGTTAACATGAAGTAATAACACAAGGCGGGCATTCCAGCAAAAAGGCATTCCTGCCTTCACTAGGGAAAATGCCCTCAAGCAGACTGTTGTCAAGTTCCTGACCCCTCTTCTGCCTCCATCTCAGCTGAGATCTTGATCAAGTGAGCTTTGCTGCTGATGGCCTCATGCTTCCTCTTGAACTACTTCCCTCATCTCAAAGATCAAAGGTATCAGGGGCAAGGTAGCTTTCAAAGCTAAGGCTGGAAAGGTCAGATATGAAAAACAGGGTTCATGGCTCAGAAAAAAAGTTGCTTCACTGAAGGGTATGAGGTTTAATTAATGGTTTATTTTATGGGGGAGAGCAAGACTGGAAGGCTCTGTGGTTTAATCACAATGCCTATAGGAAGAGTGTGGGGAAACTTTGGGACTCTGCAAAATGTATTTATAACATTTGTTGGCTGTCTTTTTACCCTATAGAAACTCAAAGTGGCTTACAATGTTAAGAATTATGTAGGATGCTCTGGAACTTTGATGTAGGGCAGGGTATAAACAAACAAACAAACAAACAAATAAATCCAGCCTCTGGGTGAGGCTCGAATTGTAATGAAGGCCAACAACCAGCTAAAGATCTGGCAGCTGTGAAATCTACAACTACAACAACAATAAAAAACAAGTGCATTACAATGCATAAAACCCACAAGTTAAAATAAATAATTTAAAGCCATCACCAGAGTCATAGCGAGGGGGAACTGCGCCCGGGGCATGTGTGCACCCTGCACCCTTGCCATGCCCCCACCAGCCTCGGCCATGCCCCGGAATGCTCCCGCCATGCCTCAGCCACGCTGATGTATCACTCCCTTCCCCCTGCCCTCTTGGCGCAACACCACTGGCAATCGCTACATAGAAGAATTAATCAAACACCGTCATGAATAAATTATCTTCAGCTGCCTTCCAATGATGGAGAAGGAGAAGATTATGGATTTATATGCCATCTTTCTCTCCTCTGAGGAGACTCAAAGGGGCTTACAAACTCTTTTCCTTTCCTCTCTCCACAACAGACACCTCACAAGGTAGGTGAGACTGAGAGAATTCTCAGAGAACTGTGACTAGCCCTAGATCACCTAGCAGGAATGTAGGAATGGGGAAATTAATCTGATTCACCAGATAAGACTTGTGTGAGGAATGGGGAATCAAAGCTGGTTCTCCTGCTGTTAACGACTGCGCCATGCTGGCTCTCAAGAGCAAGGCGGTCAAGCGTGTCTCCCTGGAGAGATTGTTCCATAATCATGGGGCTGCCACTGAAAAGGTCCTCTCTGAAGTACTCATCAGACAAACTCCTTTGATCAGTGGGGCATACAAGAGGGCCTCTCCTTGTGATCTTAGTCCCTGGGCAGAAAGATTTCAATCCTAGGTACACTTTACTTGCCAAATTCCGCTGATCTCAATGGGGCCTCAAGTGTGTGTGCAGCCTCTGGGTGCAATTGTAACCTATGGGGTAGTGACAGTACAGGAGAAATGGGAAGTGCTGAACACAGGTAACGTGTGTAGGTTTACAGGGGCTGTTGGGAGTGAGAGGCTCTTTTGGGGCTCCCTGCTGTATGCCAAAAACCTTATAGGGGACAAACCACATTTAGTACAGCTGTGGGCTCAAAAGAGGCAGTGAGAGCTTTACTCCTGAGAGCTTTACTTATGGGAAAGGCATGAATCCAGAAGGTGATCTCTAAAGCTACAGAGATCTTTAGATTTGCCTTAATAATAATTTGCCTTAATAATTTAGACTTGCCATAATAATCAATCAGTCCCTAAATCTAATAATTGATTGTTTTCCATCTCCTTTGTCAGGAAATACCCTCTTGCAAATGATCCAGTGCTCTGTAGAAAAGAAAGGAAAGTTCTTTCCTTCCTGGTTTTCTTATAAGGCAGTAAGCTTGACTGAGGCAGTTGGAATGAAAACTTAGTATAAGAACAGGACAGAAGGACACAAGGTCACTTTGATAACAGGGAACATTCAAGACAACAAAGATGCACTTGCAAGATAGGCACTTAGGAAAAATGTGAGATTTTGGAGAAGAGTTAGAGTTATAGCTGGTTTGTGTCAAGGTCACTGGAGTAATGGGGAAAAAGGATCTAAACTCATGAAAGAAAATCACATGTCTGTGCGAAGATTGATGGGCCACTGTGGCTGTCAGATGGGATGATGGGAAAGGGAGCTTGCAAACTTTAAGGTCCTGGAAAAGGAGCACGTTAACCTTATGCAGTCCAGTATATACAGAGTTTAGTGCCTCTACAGGCTCATGAAGGCCAGGCTCCAGACATTTATTTCCAACCTCCTCCCAATATTCAAATATTCAGTCTAGGAGTATGCAAACAGAGACTACTTCTGAGCATGTGCCAAGTATGTTCCACTCGCCACTGAGTAAACACACTTCGCATCACGCAGCAGAGCTTCCAAAGCAGAACCAGTAGAGCGAAGGAGGAGCAGTCCTATGCAAGTCTGCTTGGAAGTAAGCATTATGTCGCCACCTTACTATCAGCCAAGTGTCCTCAGAAGTGCAGCCGGGGTCTCCCAGCACTCCCTTCCCGCCCAACTTTAGTAAAAAAATTACACACTGGGTATGTGAGATTATTTGTGGTATAGACCTTTGTAGCTAGATAGACAGTGTAACGGAGCGCGTTCGTTTCACAAGTCGGTCGTGCCCCCAGGACCCCCCAGCACAACTTAATCCGCCAATGTCGTTAGACTTTGCAGCCGGGCGGGGAAGAGGGGAGGCGCTCCGCCATCCTACTCTCGTACAGCGCCTGACATGCCCATTCTCTAGCATCCTCTAGCAGGGCGGCCACAGGCATGTACGTACCTGTACCAGGTGAGCCCCCGCTGGTAGTTGCGGTCGAAGAAGTGGGGTTCGGCGCCCGCCGCCCTGACGTCCGGATGCACCCGCAAAAACTCGAGCAGCGCCCGGGTGCCGCCCTTCTTCACGCCGATGATCACCGCCTGCGGAAGGCGCTTGCTGCCTTCTCCTCCCGGCTGGGGCTGCAGGGAGGGATCCCGGGGCGTGCCGGCCGCCTCCTCCCCCTGAACCCCAGGGATCGGGGCCGGATCCCGAGCGAGGACCCGCGCCGCCCCGGCTAGGCAATAGCTGGCGTAGAGAGACATGAGGAGGGAGCCCAGCACCAGCAGCAGCTTCCTCAAGGCGCGGCGGGGCAAGGGCTCGGGGCCTGACGAGGAGGCAGGGGGCGCTGCTCCCCGGGCCATGCTAGGCGGCCCCCCGGGCCGGGGCCATCGCCCCCCACGCTCAGCCGCTTAGCTGTGGCGGGGACCAGGCAGCCCCATGGACAGAGGGCTCGGATCGGGGCCTGCTGCCGGGCTCGGGCGGCGGAGGAAGGTCCCCCTCCGCTCCTTAGGGCTCAGGGTTGCACCCACACCTCATCCCAGTGCACAAGGGGCCAAAAGCTCGGGGTGGGGTGGGGGTTGGCAGCAAAATCTGGGGTCCTGGGACCGAGAGGCAGGCCCTGAAGGAGGCGCGGGCATCGCAGCCCCTTGGCCTCAACTTCAGCGAGCTCCTAGCGCGACCAGAAACATCCCGTCTGGGGGAGACCTGAGAGGAGGAGTTGGTCGCGCACCGAAACGGGGGCCGTGGGCAGCCGTCTCAGCACCAGCAGTATTGGGTCCCTATCCCTAGTGCGCACGGGCATCCAGGCAGCTGCGGGGCGTCAAACGCGAGAAGGCAGCCCCAGGCTAGAGCTGGTGGTCTGTGCCAGGATCTGCAGAGGTCCTTCAGCTGACAGATCTCCTCCCGAGCAGGGATGCCGAGCTCCACCGCCTTGCCGAGATAGATCCCGTGCAGCCCAGGCCGCCGAGGAAAGCCAGTTCCAGGGGAAAGATCGTGAGGAGGAAGAGGCTGCGATCCTGAGACTGGAGGCTCTTTGCAAGCAGCCAGCCCGGAGCCAGGGAGGTTCAATTGCTGCTGGTGGCTTCCGACGCCGCGCTGGTTTGTCGGTGCCTCCTTCGGCTTATGCCAGCTTGACTCATTAGCGACTTCGCGCGAACGGGTGGCTGGGGAGGTGGGCGAGCAGCCTTCCAATCGCCTGTCACCTTTCCGGGGGGATTTGCCTTTCCCGGCTGCTCCAGCTGCTGCCACACGTGGAGCTCTTGGTTGTAGCAAAAACTTCTCCAAAAAGGCACCTCCGAGCGGGAGTGATGCTCTTTGGAGCCAATGAAATGTTGAAAGAGGCGGATCTGTCTTTCGCAAGGCAAATCGGTGGGGAAGAGGGAGACGGGTCTCGAGACGCCTGCAAACTCTCTGAGTGGCCAGTTTCGGTTGCAAACGGGCTAATTAAGATGTGCAGCCTTCCGCACGAGCTGCTTACTCTTATGGGCTACTTTGACATTAGTCCTACTGACTTCATTAGCATTTTTTATGAATCCGGAAGAACATATAGCTACAGAGAAGTACAACTTCAGATGTTGACACCATGCCTATGGCAGTTTATTAATATTCCCAGTTTCACAGTTGAGAAAATGAGGCTCTCAGCTAGTGTGAATTCCCCCCTCCCACCAACCAATGAGCCAGCCTGAGACTTCACATTCGCACTCTGCCAGTCATAATCTCAGGTGAACCTACTCCAAAGGGTTGTTGTGAGAAAAAATAAAAGGCAGTTATGCGCACAACCCTGACTTCCTTTGAGGAAGGACAGAATAAAAAATGTGAGTAATAAAATGTGATTCCATGGTTAAGCAAAAACGTGAAGCTAGGATTCAGTGCAATGTTCTCTCCGTTGGACAGCTCCAGCATCCCTGGCAAAGTTGCATATTCCATTGGGAAAAGGGAATGGATTCTTCTACTTTTGTGACATCCTTGGTCCGCTTTTGACACTGTGGGTGATATACTACTGAAACACCTGGAAGAGGAGGTAGGTGTGGAGCAGTGTTAACATAGGTTAGGTCTTTTTAACCAGCCATATTCAAAGTGTGGCAATGGAAGATGCAAATCAAACTCATAGAATAGTCCTACAAGGTTCAGTTCTCTCAACATGTTTGTATGAGATCCCAAATAAGATCATACATTATTTGGAATGGGATGTCATTCAAATGTGAATCAGGGATTCACTTAAAAGATTTGTAGATCCAGGTGACCTGTTAGAAAAAAGCAGGTAAATATAGTAGCAAAAATGCTAGGTTTTTTTCCAGTGGCATTTCGTTCAGAAGTTGACCCAGTTCATGCAGACATCTGATCCAGCCCCATTGATCCATGCTATGGTGATCTTGAGATAAGACTACTGTAACATGCTGTACTGGGGGGGGGGGGGTTTGAAGAAATGGCCCTTGAAGAAAATGGCCTTTGAAGACATGGCCCTTGAAGAAAATTTGTAGAACTTGAAGAAACTTTAGATGGTGCAAAATGCAAACCAGGGGCTTTAAATTAAACCCATATTTCACCAGTCCTGAATGGCTGCTCTTGTGAGGAGTGAAACTGACATCAGGAGAGACAGTCCTGACAAGTATGACAGGAACAGTCCCTCTGATTCAGAGGATATTATCTGTTTGGACCCTGGCCCTTCTATGTTGTCATCTTACTGCTATGGAACAGCCTCCCAGCAAGCCTGTAAGACAGAATTATATAAAAGACTTTATACAACAGCTTGAGCCAACTCTGCTTTATTTGTCTTAATTATCTGTTGGGATTAATGGGCATAGAAATTACTATTTTTGTATCATACCTTTGTTTTTGTCCACCTTGTGTTCTGCCTATGTTGGGAGAAAGCCAGGTTATGCAATAGTTGTGTAGAACTATAAAATTTGGCTGGTGCCCCTTGCCATGCAGGAATGAGAAAAGTTGCTGTCTGCTAACCTTCCCTTTTCTACACAATAATGATTAAAAGTACAGGAGCCCTCCCTTCCATTACATCCGGCCACCCCGCTTCTTTTAGACACGGCCAGTATAAAATCTGGTGTCTTCAGGGGAGGGGAAATAAAATTACCGAGATAGGAAAAGAACAAACAGGGTTTTTTGAACAAATTGTCCTCCAAAATCCAATAGCAAAGTGACCTATCTTTATAGATGCTATAACTATCCTGTGGAATTGCACTCTGAATCAGAGTTATGAGGTTTTATGTGACTGTTCTCAAACTTTTTGTTTTTTTGTTGTTTAGCTTCAGATAGGGTTGTCATCTTGTTTACTGGCAGGAATCCTGTTATGTGACAGGTAGAAATTCAGCTGCTTCTATCATGGAGCAGTATAAGACCCAGACACTTTCAGAGGAAAAACGTGGCAACTCTAACTACTAGATTGAACCAGATACTTGCACAGAGTCACTCAATGCATCTTATTAGCTATTTCCTTCGTTTATACTCTGCTTTTCTTCCCAATGAAGTGTCAAAGTGGCTTACATTTTTCTCCTCCCTTCAATTTTATCCACATAACACTCCTGTAAGGTAGGTTAGGTTGAGAGAATATGTGGCCTAAAGTCACCCACCAAGCTTCCAAAGCAGAAATGCATTGGAACCTGGGTTTCCCAGATACTGGTCTGACATGCTAACTGCTACATCTTACTGGCTCTCAACTATTTGAAATGAGAGCCAGTCTGGTGACCCCCTATGTTAATTTCAGTGTTGAAAAGGGTCATGCAAGAAATCAGAGAAGTACCAAGAGTTCCCTAGCAGCACAAATAGTTCCACTGACAGGTCTACTGATCCAGACTTCCAAAAATATAGCATGTTTATATCCCAGCTGTGGAACATTGTGCTCACATGACTGTGAGTTGTACACCCACTGTGCACACAAGGATCTCAGTCCCAGTCCCTGCAGCAAACAAACGATTGTCATTGTAAGTTCTGACAGCACTGATGCCCTGTTGTGGGAAATGGTATGTCTGGATTTGGCATTCTCTCCCCAGCCCTCATTGATCTGCGCTTATCAGAGCTGACAGAAGAATGACCCATTTGCAGTTAAGTATTTCCACACAAATCACAAATTAAATACACAGAGAGATTGTTTTTTAATTTCCTTTATCACTTAAGTTGGTTCTGCTTAAGGAGTGAACCAGACATTTCCCTCCATGTCAGCTTTAGTAATAAAGGCATCATTGGCCCTTCTGCAGAACACAATTTTTTTCCTGAAGTCTTTAAAAGAAGCATCTTGAGAAGGAACTCTGCATAGCTTTTCCCCAAAGATGCCTTCAGGGCATGTTATTTCAGCTCACCCATCTTTTTTTTTTAATGCACTAGCACTCTCCGCCCCCTGCCCCCAAGATGGCTTAAAGGCGCTTCCCCCTATGCCATTTTATTTTTCCCGCCTGAGTTCAAAGATTCTACTTTCATTTTCTCTGCAGCTCAACACACTGTCTCCTCTAGCAGTGGTGGGGCTACAAGGCGACGGGGGGGGGGGGGAAGGGGGGTGCGCAGTGCACCGGGCGCACTTCTGGGGCGCGCAGTTTGGCTCAGCTAAGCCTCTGTCCTCTAAGGCTTTATTTGTCCATGCTGTCTGGACAAAAAAAAAAAAATCAGCAGTCATTTTTTTAAAAGATGTCCCCAAGATGCCTTGCAAAGGTTGTCCAGAAAGGTCCAGTATTTCATTGCCTGCAGGAATGACCTTTTCCCCTTGAAATAGTCTTCATAAGACAAATGTTGCTCAAGACCACTTGATGCCGATCTTCTTGTTTTGTTGGTATTTAAATTTAGCTTTGATGCTGGATTTCATCAGCTTGGAAGAAGAAAGCACATCATAAACTATTTATTACAACTATTATCCAGGAACTGAACAGGAAGGGCATGATCCAGTGAAAGGCTGGAATCTTGAATGTGGTAACATGTAAATAGGAATGCAATCTATACATTCTTGTTTGGGACTGAATTCCTTTCAGTTCAGTCTAACTTACCTCTGAGAAAATGTGGGTAGGATCGAGGTATAATTCCAATTCATCTCAGTGGAGTTTAAAATTATTTAATTTTTGTTTGCCTTGTTATGCCCAGAAATTGTTACAATTGCTAATCATCAATAGAACCTCCTTTGGAATTATGGAAGCCAATCATCTGGAAAAGGGGACAAGAAGGCTAACATTCACAAGAAATATTGGCTATTAAAAACTCTATACTCTTTTCTTGTGTGTGTAAAGTGCTGTCAAGTGACAGTAGATACCAGCATGGGGAACTCAGCAAGGGGCTTTCAAGGCACTGATTAAGCAAAGGTGGTTAGCCATTGCCTTCCTCTGTAGAGCCTTCCTTCAACCCTGCTTAGCTTCTGAAATCTGATGAGATAGGGCTACACCAGGGGTCTGCAACCTGTGGCTCTCCAGATGTTCATGGACTACAATTCCCATCAGCCCTTGCCAGCACCATGCTGGCATGGGCTGATGGGAATTGTAGTCCATGAACATCTGAAGAGCCACAGGTTGCAGACCCCTGGGCTACACCATGCCACCTTTTCTCTCTAATGTTTGCTTAGGAATTTTTTCATGCTTTTGTTCATTGTTCTAGCCCAGGGGTAGGGAACCTGCGGCTCTCCAGATGTTCAGGAACTACAATTCCCATCAGCCCCTACCAGCATGGCCAATTGGCCATGCTGACAGAGGCTGATGGGAATTGTAGTTCCTGAACATCTGGAGAGCCGCAGGTTCCCTACCCCTGTTCTAGCCATTACACTTATACAGTGGTATGATAGTGGCAAAATCAAATCTGCCATCTTGTTTGCAACTAAGTTTACTTGAGGGCTGCTATGAGTCAGGGTTTAGCTCAGGGGTAGGGAACCTGCGGCTCTCCAGATGTTCAGGAACTACATTTCCCATCAGCCTCTGTCAGCATGGCCAATTGGCCATGCTGGTAGGGGCTGATGGGAATTGTAGTTCCTGAACATCTGGAGAGCCGCAGGTTCCCTACCCCTGGTTTAGCTGATAACACAAGTGCCAGTCTCCAGATGGACTGTTGACAATTGCCACGGCCACAGTTGCTGCCACCTCCTCTTTTGATTTCTGTTTACACCCATTAGACAAGTGAAGTGGGAAACGGCCAAGGGTCCTGTGAGATGAGAGCCTTGTTGTCATCACCCTTTTTGTCCAGCAGTGTTTCATACATTACACTGAGGCAAATCTGAGTTTGCCACCAACTGTACACTCAGGAGGGAGTAGTAATGACTCTTTGATGAGTGTGATACATTTGTTCATTGCATCCAAGCTACAATTCTGTTCTCCAGCCTGCATGGTTTTAAGTAAAGTAAGTGGGGTGGGGGGCGCCGCTGCAAGCCCTTGGAATCACACTCTGCCCCTCCCCGTGAATTACCTTCCCCACACCTTACTCCCTAGCAAACCAAAGCAGGCTGGAGAAGCAGGCCTGCCTGTGTGGGAAATAAGCATTTCCCAGGACACCCCTGGGAATGATGGTTTCACCAGAGAACAGGCACAGCCCTGTTCTCCCCTGTCCCTGCTCCAATTTGCTAAAAGTGAGGAGTGTGTGCTGAGCATGGCCATGGGGAGAAGGGAATCCACGCCGCCTCTCTGCTCCTTGCCTCACTGGACTTTAGTAGCAAACCAAGCACAGAGCTGGAGAACAGGCCTACCAAATTGTGGGAACTACATTTCCCAGGTGACCCCAGGAAATGTAGGGGTTCCCAACTAGAATTTCAGTGCAACCCTGTTCTCCTTCCCTGCTCGAATTTGCTAAAAGTAGAGGGTGTGTGGGGGGGGCACTATGGGGCATGGGGGGTTCAGGGAGGGGTCGGAGGGAATTTTCCGGGGGCCCCCCACGTGACCCAAAGCCGTGTGCCCAGTGCGTGGCGCACCCTGCTGTCCCCTGGTGACTTTGCCGCTGAAAATATGTAATGTGTGAAGTGGCCTGATGAGATTCAGCTCAAAGGGCTGAGAAAGGTCTTTCTGTAAATATGATAAAACATTCAGACTGAATCTGTATTTTCAAATATATATAACATATTCTAATTATAGAACGGGGAGAGAAGCATGTAGAGAATTTGAGGGTTTCCTATGCAGAATTCTAAATGTCTCATTCCTTCACAGTTCACTGCCTGATCTATCTGGAGGTAAAATACACAACTGCATGATGGTTTACAGTCTGCATGGCCGTCCAATTAAATTGAAATACTTGTATTAAGACAAATATTGTGCTAAATAAGCTTACTCTAGTTCATCACTTTCTGTTTTGTTTTGGGTTTTTTTTAAAGAAGGAAGAATGTGTAGGCATCACATAAGGGCCCTAATATTCAGTAAAGTGCAAATCCCAGTTTTTATGAAGATAAGGTTTTTAACTCAGAGACATTTTGACCCCCCCTTTACCATGATGTTTGTCCCCATTCACCTCCAAACCTTTCATTATCTTTGCTGATCCATTGATTCAGTGCCTTCTCTGAATTTGTGCCTTCTCAGTCCCTTCTTTGAATTATTGGTCAAGCTTGCATCGGTTACGATTTAGAGGCTGGGTCGGCGAGTATGACGCCGACTAACTCCTGGGACCGCTTCACATTAACAGTCCCAGAAACAGCCGGGAAGATGGCGCCATGGGATTGGGTCAGGCTAGGAAACTGCCGATTTCTGTGGTTCGTGGCCGCTCAGACAGGCTGCTCTCCTGACACGCTCCCCTGCCTCTGCCGAGAGTGCTTTGGCATCGCAGGGCAGGGGGGCGTGTCCCCAGGCCTCGGCGATGCACTGGATGGCCACAGACACGGTAGGTGGAGGGTGAAAGGGAGGGGAGGGCGCTCTTCGAAGTCAGCTGCTCAAAACCTTTCGCTGGGGAAGCTGCAGGTCGGAAAACAGCGGCTTCAGCTGAAGCTTTGAGGCCGATGCTGCCTTTTGCCATCCCCAGGGCGCCGTATTTGGCCCGTGCGGAAAGGGCCATTGCTTCAAGTAATCATGGGTTTTTCCTTACCAAAATTACCTGCTCATAAGCAAAACTGCAGGAGGAAAATCTATTGACTAGTTGCTTTGTTTAATTGTGGGTTTAACCTGCCCATGAGAGAAAATGTGAGGAGGAGAGGAGCGAGAAAAACAACCAACAATTAAAATGCACAAAACAGTGGAAATCTAAGTGGCAAGGAGGTAAAAAGTGAGGCAAGGGAAATGGCAGGCCAGTCTCTGAGAGGGAAGTTGAGTGAGGGTGAAGGGGCTTGAGAAATGGGCTCACTTTTCAGTGGGATTTTTTTTAAATACCACACTACAAGGGGAAGCTGGCTTGGAAACATGTCAGCCCAAAGAATCTTTATAAAAAGAAGTTTCAGCCTGAAAACGTTTTGAAAGGGGTGTGTGGAAAGGGCCACAATCATGGCTCCATTTGTTATTTATTTATTTATTTATTTATTTATTTATTTATTTATTTATTTATTTATTTATTTATTTATTTATTCATGGCCTGGTTTGGGTAGGTGTTCCCATGCTCCTTTGGTGACTGAGCTGGAGCCGTTGGCATTAAGTGTGTCACTGACAGAGCGGCCAGTCGCACATTCCTCTGGAAAGCTTGAAGGCTGTCCGATTTTGTGTTTGCAGTCTCCCATCACTTAGGCAGGTCTAGAGGTTAAACGGAGAGTTTGGGGGAGAGGGCAAAGAGGCTAACACATCCTTACAACTGATTACAAGGTCAGAAGCCAAAGGCAACCACTCCCCCTCCTGAAAAACGGTGCCAGAAGAAAACACTGCATTGTTTGCATCTGGGGGAGCCGAGGTCACAGAGAGAAGAGAGAGGCAGATTGATAAGAAAGGGGCTATCTGACCTCATACGGGGCTGGTGCAACAAAAGCCCCCTTCATCATTTTGAATGAATGGGGACAATAGCAAATAGGGAGGAGCCAGTGGCAGTGTGAATATCTGAGAAAGGATTCAATGGAGGCTCCTGTTTTACCCAAATCCACTATTGAAATGGATAATCTTCTGGGCATTCCCTCCTTGAAATCAACCAGAAAGTTCAAGGACTCCCCCCCCCCCTTCTTTCCCATTATGTGTGGACAAATGTGTTGGATTGGCTGGGAATTGTGCTGAGATGGATAAACTTGTGTCATGGGTGATCCAGCCTGAAGTGGATTCAAGACATTTCGACTGCAGAAGCTGGCGGCTGCAGAGTGAATCAGCATTCTAGACCCCTGTATTAGACTCTCTTCCTTTTGAACTGGAAGAGGGCCGTCAGGACTCAATCTGCAAGTTTCTTCCCGAAGCTCAACTCAGACAGAACTAAAAACCACACCACCATTTGGGTACATAGAAGAAGATCTACTTTTTAAAAGGAATCTTTTCCATGTAAGAAGTATAACCACAAGGCCTTCTGAGCGCCTGCATTACTGAATCAGAAAGCTCTGATTCAGGGAGAAATTCAAGGGCAACAAGTTACAACGAGCAGCTGGAACTGCAGAGCAAAAACTGTCTGTACCATGGAAACTAACTTCTACCACAGTAGAAACCAAATCACAAGCCAGCTTGGGAGTGTTACAGGGAAAGAATGACAGAATGTTACCCATTACATCTTCAACTCCCTTCTAACTGTGTTATAGCTGGTGGCAGTTTCACCACATCTGACTGGGGTGGGACCAGCAAAAGTTAGCGGAGGCCAGCGATTTTGTGGCTCCTTTACAGATTTAGGAGAAATAGTTTTGATAATATTTGGAAGACTTTTGGAAGATCATAAAAGATTAGAAGGATTCTGCTCAAGACTTCAGCCCTATCTGGTTCTTGAGTCTGACAGACCCTGGGCAAGGATCTAGGGCTGTATAGCCACAAGCCCCAACTTGGCAGTCCCCCTTGTCCCTGGTTCTGAATTGAATCACTATCTTGCCTCTCTTGCATGACAAAGAGACAGGTCTTGTTGCTGTACAAGATGCAAACTTTTGAACAATCCACTCTCCTCCCACTTTATGTAATTGTTATTTTATAATGGAAATGTGGGCCTGATCCCTGTTAGCTTGGTGTGATTCAGGAATTCTTAGAGTCTAGAACAGGGGTAGGGAACCTTTAACACTCAAAGAGCCATTTGGACCCGTTTTCCATGGGAAAAGAAAACACTTGGAGCCACAAATAATTTTTGACATTTAAAATAAAGATAACACTATATATATAAAGATAACACTATACATATTTTTTACCTTTTACTCCGCTCATTCTGAGAAGCGCATGGATGCGCCCGCCCTGCTGCCTGCAGGACGGGCAAGGATGAAGCCGGCGGCTCAGCCTCGCCGGCCGCCGGGAAAGCACCCGCCCACTCCAACGGGGCGGGCGAGAGGGGAAGCCTGCGGTGTGGCCCAGCCGACCATGGGTAGTTGGTGCACCCGCCCTGCTGCCTGCAGGGCGGGCAAGGATGGGGCCGGTGGCTCGGCTCATGGAGCCACAGTGCAAGGGCAGAAGAGCCGCATGCGGCTCTCGAGCCGCAGGTTCCCTACCCCTGGTCTAGAAAAACAGGGCCTCTCTTTTTCTTGATGCTATGAAAAGGGAAATCATTACCTCTGCCCAATATATCAACATATGTACACAATGTCAAGTAAGGGTGTACAAAAAAGCAAATTTAGTATTATTTGGCTTTGGATATATAAGACCTGGAAAAGGTCAGTATTCCTGAATACCAAATACAGGTGTGGTATTTGGAGTTGGGTTTTTTTAAATTTTTGATTTGGGGGGGGGGGAGGTTTCCATTATTCCCAATGGAGAAACTTTCCTGGTAGCTTGGTGTGTGTGTGTGAGTGTGTGTGTTTAAAGGTACTGGCTCCAAAACTGAGTGGAATTGCTGGTGCCTGTTCTTTAAATAACCACCAAATTTCAAGTAGATAGGATTAATAGATTTAATTCTATGGACCCCTGAACAGGGTACTCCCAGCTATCCTCCATTATTTTCTATGAGGGGACTTTAAAGTTGATTCCAGTGCAAAAGCAATGCCTTCAAGCAGTAATCACTGGCTAAATGTACCCCATGTAAGAACCAACAACAAAACCACTGCAGAACCCAGTAATCCCAACAGAACCACAAGCTGGTGTGCCAAACCAAAGTGAGCCAAGATCAAACCAGAGAAACTCAAGGTTTGAAATTCACTTTTGCGAGCCCAGCAAGACCAACTGCAATGTGAAGAAATCAAGCAGAACCCAGGACTGCTGTGACAGTGCAAGCCCAAGAGAAGTGTTGTCAAAGCAAAAAATCTCTGCAGTGAAAACACTAGGAGGGGGACACTTTTGTGCGCCTAACAGAACAAATGGTAGTGTAGGCAATATTCATCCCAACCCAGTGCCATTGTGGCAATGCAAGCTCAACAGAACCAAAATGAAACAACAGCAGGACAAATCCAAGCATTGAGCAACACTGTAAAAACTGGGAAGGGGGCTCAAAGCAACTCTGGCTTAGAAGAAAAAAACCCCTCCTGAAACTGACAAACATATTTGAAGTTGACACAAGCAGCCTGACAAGCCCACAGAACCTTTGCAGATGCAAAAACAAAGCAGCCCCTGGGAGCCTGCAAACTCAGACTCCTAACATTCCTAATAAAACCTGAATATTTCCAGGATTTGGGGGACACTTTTTTGGCATCCTGAAAATCCCCAAATATATTTGGGGTGACAAAAAATACCCTGAAATACCTTATTTGTATTTTTCAAGTATATTTTCAGCTCAGGTGTATCCAAACACACACCCTTAGTGTCAAGGTTTACTGGGAAGGAAAAGCTCCCTGAAGGATTACAAAGGACTTTGCCTCCCATTCAGGCTTCTTTTCTTACTCTCTTTTATTAATTCATGTTCAGGTACTGCTGCCCTTGGTGGTGGATGCCTCCCAGATGGCTCATTGACTGATGCCAGCCAGTCAGTTGGGATGTGCTGCCCTTCTTCCTTCCCAGAGAGACAGTATCAGATGCAAAACAGGCATGCTTTATTGTTTGCCATGAATACAGGCAATGGTTGTAAGAAGATGCTTCTTCCACTTGCAGCCAAGACAGGGTTCAGTCTCCTTTCACTGTACAGAAGGCTCAGAGAAATGTTATTCCCATTTCTTGTCATGAGCCGCGGACTCTAGAGAAAGGCATCAGATCATGTATTCAGCTGCTGACTATTGTTTGGCCAGGCTATTCGGTTTTGACTGAGGTAATCACGCTTTTGTTGAAAACAGAACATTTGGGCAGAGTGGGGGGAACAGGGAAGAATTGTCGTCCCTCCCCCCTGGTTATTTTATTAACCCAGGGGCCTTACCAACCATACTGGGCCTAGGCTGCCTTGCTCTCCACACCCACCCACTCACTCACACAGGCACATGGCAATCTGCACATGGAATGGAAAGTATAATTTAAGTGATTAAGAAGCTGAGAAAGAAGAGGCAAGACAAAGAGAAGGAAAGCACAAAGAGGGGGAAGGCAAATCATTTGCTATCTTAGTCTTTCTCTTGCAAGTAGGCAGACATGGGAAAGAATAGTCTGGTACGTATATAGTGAAGGCTCAGTTTTAGGATTCAGTAGATGTTGGGTTGTCTTAAACAATTGGGATAGTTGTAAACTGACTGATGCAATAGTAGCCGAGAAGAAACATTTTGTAGCCACCATCACTGCCACTTACAGGGAGCTCTATAAAATGATCTGTAAGAATCAGCACCATTCTACTCATCTCAAAACCCCTTTCATATCACTCAGCTTGGTGGTATACCAAAGGGCTGGGCTTTGTCTGAAGGATAGTTGAGGTCATCAGGGGGCAACATTGTCGATAGCTTCAAGGAGCTTAAAATTCTGTTCTTCTATTGCAACCTCAACAGAGTACATGTTTAGAATCCTAAAATTCCGTAGAGTATTCTGAAATCCAGTAGGATTCATTAACCTTCACGAATGAACGAAGAGAACATAAGAACTACTGAATCCTAGTTTGGTATGAACGAAAGGAGACTCTTCAGTAAAGAAGCCTGTTGCTCATTATTTTTGTAAGTAGTTATTCCAAAAGTAGGTTTTTTTAAAAAAAATAAAAATAAAATTTACTTCCTGGTTAATTGAGGCATATTTTTAATTAAGCAAAACATTTTAATCAATTAATATAG
Source organism: Sphaerodactylus townsendi (assembly GCF_021028975.2). Taxonomy (NCBI): domain Eukaryota; kingdom Metazoa; phylum Chordata; class Lepidosauria; order Squamata; family Sphaerodactylidae; genus Sphaerodactylus; species Sphaerodactylus townsendi. Next base: position 114,394,773 of record NC_059427.1, on the reverse strand, counting down.
CTGATTAATTGACTAAGGACTGCAGTCCTAGTAATGACAGGTCAGATACTGTAGACGGAATCTTCTTGAACTCATAAAAGCTATTTACTTGCCAATGGGCATCAAACTGGGTATGGGTAGTCTATTCATTTTAAGAGTATCCCTTGAAGTGGTTATATCAACCCCCTTCTTTCTAAAGATTGGTCCTGAAATAAGTCTGGCTGCTAAGGCCCGCCCTTTGACACCTATTTATCTAACATTTCATCCAAAGTTAAAAGGACACGTTTGAACACTTTAGCCAATTACTCTTCTATCTCCTCGTGCAATTTCTCATAATGAGTCAGTAGCCAGAATTTATGGGGCTAATAAACTAATGCACCCAACAAGAAAATCACTCCCTCTGACACATAAACTAGAGAGATTTATAGGCCAATATCCTGCATGCTTCCAACATTATCCAAAAACCAAACTTGAAACTTTCTACATACTAACTTACTTCTCTCCCAGGCAGGCCAAAAGCCTTGGAAAATATCCCCTGAAGTTCCCAGTTCTAATTATAATTAGAAGGTCATTATGATTACAAAAATTTGGCCGTCATAATGAAATTATGATATTTGGGACAGGTTGCTTCAGCAGGTCCTTGGGGAGGTGGGATAAAGAAGAAAGAAAGAACGAAAGAAAGAAAGAAATATATTACACACTTGCAGAGGTGTATGAAGGGAAAATGGAGCCCGGGGCAAAACCTGATTTTTCTGCCCCACCCCTGCATGGGTGAGGGGGAAATCAGCATTTTTCCTCCACCCACTGATGGGCCAAGGGGGCTCCTGCATTATTGCTGAGACTAAAGCGCCCAGAGCAGTGGTGGCATGCCCCTCAGGGCACAGGAATCTGGCCAGGGTGAATTCCCTGCATTGTTCTCCAGCTCAGCAGGCAGAGACCTTTCTGCATGGAAGCGGTAAACAGGAGGGGCAGCCTTGGCACCGCTGGGCTCCCAAAGAGAAGGGCAGGAGGCCTGTTTATACCAGGGCTGGGCAGTCAGGAATGAGGCCCAAATGCTGGGAGGGCCGCCACCACAGCCCGGGGCTTACCAACTTGGAACCTGCCCCCTCTCACAGTACTGCCATTTGAGGAGGGGGCAGCAAGTGGGCTTAGGACCTCCTTCTGCCTGTGCAGAGTTGGCTGAGGGGCAGCGGAGGCAGAGAAGGGACTCACTTGGGCAGGAGAAGGTGGAGGAGAAGCTGCTCCCCTGCAGCTGCCATCACTGCCGCCATCTTGTCAAATGGGGAGGAGAAGGATCCCCTGGAGGCCCCAGCAGGCAGAGCAGAGCGCCACTTCTGGTTTCTGCCCAGTCGGCTGCCATATGCGGGATTCTGCTGGCAACAGAGATGGGAGGGGGGAGCACTGGGTGAGGGCACCCCTCTGAGGGAGGGGTGTGGTGCTATTTTCCATGATTAAATTGCCTGCACCCAGGGACATATGCTCCCATATGTCTTTCTGGCAGGTACCCGGCTGCACACTTGTTGCACTAGATATACTGGAGAAAAAGGGGACCTGCCAAGTGGTCACAGGCTTAATGAAAATACAGTCCAAACAAAATGAAAGAAGGCAATATTTTTTACTGTGATGTATCCAGACTAACTTTTTCAGTTACACAAGGTGCTTTTATGAGTAGAACAGAACATCCTTGCCTCCCCCCTTGCATAGCTTATCTCCCCAAATGCTGCTCCTGAGGGACAAGGAACCCTTAGAAATAGCATGACAGGCAAATTTGAGTGTCTCCAAAGGGTTGCCTCAGTGTCAAGCCCCAGGGAGGAACTGGGAGGTAGGACTTGGCATGCCAATGTCATGCTAGCATGCTTATGCCACTTCCAGTTAAAACCACAAGTAACAGAGGGGATGCTCTTGTCTAGCATTTTGTAAAAACTCTATTTTTTGACCATGGACTTTTGGTGAAAATGCTAGAGCAATTTATCTGGAAATTACACAAGTGATATCAGCCCCCCCGGCCACCCCATATATTCCAGAGAGTATTCTAGGAGGACCTCTGTTATACAGATAGCATTGGCATCACTGGTCCTGCCACAGGAAGAGGAAATTGGGAGAAATTACATCAAACCTTCTAGCAGCAGCAAAATTAATCTGAATCCAATCGTGCAGGTTCATTCCTGGAAAACCTTCTGGAGAAATCGAAACCCCTTGCTAGGGCGACCCAGCAGGAGGGAGTCAAAGGGCAGAAGCAGTTGCTAAATGGTTCTAAGAGCCTAGCAGATACTGCCACTAAGGCAATTGCCATGGCAGTGGCCTTGAGGTGCCATTCTTGGCTTTGATCCTCTATCTTCCAAACGATACAAGAATCAAAATGGAAGATCTGCCCTTTGATGGAGTCAACCTGTTTGATGAGCAAACAAACAAGATATTCCATATGATCAATAAGGTCAATGCTACAGCAGAGTCCTTGGGTCTAGCCCTGGTTCAGCGTCAACCTACTTTTAAGACAAGGTACTATCCCCAGACAGGGGTATTATAACCACCACCAATATAGATGTACTTATGCTCCAAGTCCCAATAGAATCAGGGATGTTCTACTTCCTACCAGTCAGTGCAAAACTCTAAGCACTTTGGATGTTGTGGGTTTTCCGGGTTGTATGGCCATGTTCCAGTAGTATTTTCTCCCGACGTTTTGCCTGTAACTTGGCTGGCAGATCTGTTGGCAGTAAAGGAAGTGGAGCACATATACCTGTGAAATACCCAGGATGGGAGAAAGACTATTTGCAATTGTTAAAAGTGTTAAAGGTGCAGTTTGCAAGTGTAATTTGCATGTGTTAAGTGGACTTCCCCCATTTAAGTATTTGAATGTAACACTGAAGTTGCATAATCAGTTAGGGCATTCACATAGTGGTTTGCCTGTGCATTTAAGTAATTTGAAATCCATTTGATTGCTTCCCTCAGAGAGACATCCTGAGTCTGGATAGAGTTCATTAATCATTGTCTTGATTCTAGTGTTTTTAAGTACTGGTAGCCAAATTTTGTTCCTTTTCATAGTTTCTTCCTTCCTGTTGAAATTGTCCATGTGTTTGTGGATTTCAATGGCTTCTCTGTGTAGTCTGGCATAGTGGCTGTCAAAGTGTTCCAGAATTTCTGCCCCCCCTGGTTAATAATTATTGTTTATTAATCATTTCAGTCATAACAATAAACTCATTAAACTCATCATATCATAATATACAATATGTAAAGGTAATACTTATATGATCTATACATGAATATATAAATCATAATTGCATTAGCTTGAACAGATTTGAAACAAAGAAGATCAAAAGAAGGAGCTATCTTGCTATTTAAAAAACAGACAAAAACAAGAAACGCCAAGTCTTATACAATAAGTCCAATATTCCATAAAATGTATACTTTATAAATGTCAACAACATTTCACAAACCAATTATATTCCCTTATTTATTTAAATATTTTACTAACAAGCCCCAAGTTTGCTGTGTTTTCAAATAACATTCTGTGTCCAGCTTGGTTTATAACATGTTCTGCTACTGCTGATTTTCCCCGCTGAATTAGTCTGCAGTGCCTTTCCTGTTCTTTGATTCATGTCTGGACACTGCATTTTGTGGTCCCTATGTAGACTTTTCCACAGTTGCAAGGTATGCAGTAAACTCCTGAAGGCGTATTTGTTGAATTTTCTTGGTGGGTCTGAAGATTGTTTGGAGGTTATGTTTCTTCATCAGTTTCCCTATTCAATCAGCAATTCTCTTGATGTATGGTAAAAACACCTTCCCTGCTGCCGTGTGGTTGTCCCTGTCAATCTTCATCAGATACTATGCAGTGGATGTTGACTCTGGAAAGGAATTGGCAGTTGGGAGAGTAGTTCTGCAGGTGGTATTGGAATGACAGCCACACACCTACCTCCACAGGTAAGGAAGCTTGCTACTCTCCCAATGTGGGACTGCACAGAAGACCACAAAGATGAAGAGTGACATTGCACTTACTTGAAACAGTGGTTCATCAAGTGGACTTCTGTGCAGCCACACATCCCTCCTCTCCTACCCCACCATAGGCTGCTATTTGAATACCACGTCTGACTATCACTGATTGTTATAGCTGTGGTGGCAGTAGGAGAACTGAAGGATAACTCCTCCCTCTCCCTTTTACATGCTGTGTTTAGGCAGGAAAGTTCCCACCTAAAGGAAGGGAGGGGGAGTGAGTGCCTCTTAAAGCCACAGAACAGAAATTCAACCTTATCATTTTCCAAGGCAGATCTGCGCATGCACAGTCCCCAATGTGTGCCAGTAAAGAAGCCCACTCAATGAACTACTGTTACAGGTAAGTGCAACATCATTCATCCTTATTGCTCCAAATGCTCCAAAATGTGATTATCTAGAAAGTGCTTTTAAAAAAAGATTGATTTTAAACTGCTTTGAGTTAATATTTTATTACTCAGTTATGTGATCCTTTCATTTAAGTAGTCAGAGTCAGAAAATTACCATAAGCATGCCCAAGGATTTTGTACTTTTCTGTGAGGTACTGAGAGAACAAAAGAAGACCACCAGGCATCAAAAATTCACAAATGCAATGAGCTGCCAGTGCCTATTAAAACTAACTAGGCCCCCAACAGATTCAGTTCAGAGCAAAAATGTTTTCTGATAAATGAACTATATCTTCAATTTTTTTTACTTCATTCATTGCTTCATGTGGAAGGTGGATCAGTAAGTTCTGTCTCCTATCCCCAAATGACTGGGAGCTGACTTTCCCTCAATAGAGAGGAACATTCTCAGAGACCTCTCATTTATCAATATATCTATAAACTGATTCAACACAACCCCTAGCCAAAACTGGCAGCAGTTTAGATACATAACATCTCTGAGCTGAAATAGTTGGATTCCACCTTCTTGTCATTGTTTGTGTCTCCAAAAACTAGATAATTTCAAAATGGAATGGAATTGCATTGGGGTTATCAAGTACTTACATTCTTGCCCATCTCTGTCAGCCAATGAAACCTGGTGGTTTCACTGCATTGAGCCACACACATTTTTTTATCCGTTTATTCTTGGTTGTCTCCTCAGTGGCACACAAGAATCTATGAGGACTTTGCCGAATCAAACACACTCATCAGTGTATGTTCAGCAAGCCATCGGCGTAGAGATTTTTGTGACGTTTATAGTGCTATTGTTAATTTTTATTTGCCCTGTATGTTTTAAAGTTGTAGTGGCCATTTGAAGTTGAATGTATTTATGTATTTTCTATTGAAAAAAGACACATGCCATAAACAGTAACAAATCAATAACAGAAAAGTATTGTCTATGGTACCTTTCTCCATTGTAAATCTTCATGGCTTTGTTACATGATTCTCTGCTGTGAGATTTCAAAAGGGGGAATGGCAGCATTTTTAAAACAAATGGCACAGCAGAGCACATGGTCTTCTCCCAGGGTTAGTGACTTCTGAAGAAATGTCCAGAGCCAGTGGTTCAATAGTTTAAAGCAACAAAACATCAATGCTGTTTCATGCCTGATATGCATATGTGGCATTTATGTGGCTTTGCATTCAATTGGATGATTTATGCAAGCAATTGCCCATTGAAATGTGTTCAGAATTTGGTCCGTAATCATCCATAAAATGGTTCACAGCACTTATCTGAATGAATGGGTTTGAAATGATGCTCCCAGTCTTCTGTTACCAAGGATATGTTTTCACAAGTTTTCCCTTTCCATCTTTTCTAAAGTTTTATTTTTTAAATTTTATCTAAGGGTAAAAGCTGATACCAGTTGAGAACTTGGGCACATGGATGGCAGTTGAACTTACTGTGATACCTGGATAGATCCTGCTTACTGGATCACTGGGCTGATACTGTTTGGTGTTCAGCTTGAATGCTATGTCACATCAGGGGTCGCTGTTTGTGCTACTAGATCATGGCCATGTTGTGTCTCAATAAATGAGCTATGTTTGTAGCTCAAAGTTGTAAATTGCAACAACCTTTGGACCAGCACAGTCAGGACACAGAATCATCTCAATCATCAGTTAAGGCATGTATATTTCAGAGTCATGACCTACTTGTCAAACACAGAATCAACTGCAGCTTGCTGTCTTTTGAGCCCTGTATATTGTAAAATACGTGTATAAATTTGCATGTGCAGTTATCCCAGTTATCCCAGTTAGGGCTATTTTAGCTTTCTTTTAGTCCCAAAGTCTGAAAAAACAATATTTTTCAGCATGCATGAGGAGGGACTACAATTCCCATGAGGCTTTGTGAATGTGCAGGTTTGAACTTATCCAGAGCAAAAGTTTGATTTGCGTTCTTTTTAGTTTCTTTTTGAGTCCCCTTGGCTGCAAGACAATATTTTTTAGAGATGCATGCATGTGTGGAACCTGCATTTCCCATGAGGCAATGTTTGGACTTATCCAGATCTGAGCTGATAAACAGCTCAAATTAATGAACATTGAGTGATGCTGCCAAAAGGGACACAGAAATGCCATCAAAGAGTAAGCAAGTCTCATCTCAAGTGTGATTTTTTGGGTTTTAGTAATGTGACATTTTAACTCCTGTGAAGACCCAGAGAGTGGGAGAGGTGGCAAATGCATCAAAATAGGGTCCATTATAGTACATGCATAGTTAGATTTTTCATAATTAAACATAACTGTTTAAGATCTTTGAACATAGACAACATGTTGAATGCTCATTTTCACTGACCATAACATTACATGAACAGGTTGCAAACCAGTCACTGGGTAATTATGCATCCCTGTTTAGCGTGGTGAAGAATAAGAATAGTATTTCATTTCTCCAAATCAACTATTCATGCTTTTATACTGTAAAGCTTAAATTCCCTGTGATTCTTTCACACAATTTATATTCACAGCATCTGATTGTTGTAATGCAGAAGTGTAATATAAGAAGAGTTTGGATTTATATCCCCCCCCTTTCTCTCCTGCAGGAGACTCAAAGGGGCTTACAATCTCCTTGCCCTTCCCCCCTCACAACAAACACGCTGTGAGGTAGGTGGGGCTGAGAGCTCCGAGAAGCTGTGACTAGTCCAAGGTCACCCAGCTGGCGTGTGTGGGAGTGCACAGGCTAATCTGAATTCCCCAGATAAGCCTCCACAGCTCAGGCGGCAGAGCTGGGAATCAAACCCGGTTCCTCCAGATTAGATACACGAGCTCTTAACCTCCTACGCCACTGTAATATAAATGAGAATTCTGCCCAATTGCCATGTTTGTCTTACAAGGTAATTGATGCAATGGCTATTTTAAACCTAATGTGTAAAAATGCCCTTCTAGAAGAAAAAAAATTACTAAAGATATAAAAAGCTTCACTATGCTGAGTCAGAACTTTGATCCATCTGGCCCCCCTCTAAGGGGCCAACTACATATTAAAAGTCCTTGTATTTGTTGACCATCAGCACCTGAACTTTATATCAAACATGTGATGGGAATTTCCACATGCACACTGGCTGTTTTCTGTTAGCAACCACAACACTCAGGGAGAAGTGGCTACAGTTGTGAGATTAGCTTGTAGTTACATAGCCAATGTGAATGTGATTTTTACAACAGAGCCAATAGCAGCTGCATAAGATGGCTTGAGGATGCAAAAACCAATAAGAAGGAGGAGGCACCCATTTCTCCCTGTGTGATGTGGTCGCAAACAGAAAAGTGGCCATGTGCATGCGTTGGGCTTAAAACTCCCACTGATACAGAGTTCACATGTTTATCTCCATTGCTGTATTGTGTAAATGGCGCCTCTGACTTGTGGCTGCTTTCTAAGGCCTTAGATGGAAAGTATATCCCAGGTACTCTGCAACCGATTCATTAAAAAAGAATGAACAAGCTAGTGATGGAACCTGGAATCTTGCACCAAAAATGTGCTGCATCGTTGAGCTTTGGAGGTGATCAGTTATACAGAGTTTCGTGCAATGCTTCTTTGTTGCAATGCTTCTTAATCTTGCTTCAAACTCAGTCTATGTCATGCCCAGGAGACTTTGTTTATCTTATGCTTCAGCACTGTATCTGTATTGCAAGTGCTATAGTGAACGGCAGACTCTGGAGAGGGTTCTGGAACAATAAAATTAAATATACATAATTGGAGCTGGGCTTTAGAGTCGCTAGCACATGCTTGGCAGCATGGGTTTTATTTACAGAATTTCCTAATTTATTCTAATAGGTGTACATTACACATACAATCATACAGTAGATTAATTTTACTCCATGGTATAAGTCCTCTGCTTTTGTATTACTCTACAAATTAGATTGCTGTCATTCCCAAACAGATTTGATGCCTACTTCTGATGAATTTCCTCTTGCCATTGCTCACAGAGAGACTAGTAGTTATCTAAAGGCAACTGTAGCAGCTCCCTCTTGGAACAGGACCAAAGGGTGAGAATTATTTTCCTTTTTACGTGGTCTTCTAAGCTTTTGGGGCACAAAGGCAGGAGGGAAGAAGTAGTTTCCATAAGAGCATGACTGCATTTCCAGTGTAGTAAAGGCAACATACTTGGTGCATGCTGTAAGCCTTTTTCTTTGCTGCTTGAGTAAACCATTTAAGTGCTGTTAGGAACGGCTTTATAAACTCAGGACAGGAAAGGGAATGATTGATGATTCCCCTCTGGGCACAACAGGACTCCCACACTTCCCTGTATTTATAATATTTGTGTGTGTGTGTGTGTGTGTGTGTGTGTGTGCTATATCTAGATCTTGCTGCTACTGGGCCCACATATTTGGTGCTGAAAATTTGGCATAAGTTGCCATAAACTTAATTGTTGTGGGCCACCAAGGGAGAAAGGCATTGTTTATACATATCACCCCCCTCCTTTCAGTCCCTCGCCTGGTGCACCCCACCTTTCCTCCCCAGTTGTATTATCTCTTTACAAGCCAACAAGAACAGAACCAAATGTTTCACATCTGCTCACATAGTCCAGCCATTTGCATGAGAATCAACCAGCAGTGTTTCAATGAGCCACAGCTCACTGGTTGAGAATGGGGCTGAAACCAGTTCCAAGAGATCCCTCTTCCCTTTGCCAGATGTGATGCTTTTTAAACACACACACACACACACACACACACACACACACACACACACACACACACACACACACACACACACACACACACACACACACACACACACACACACGTACTCCCAGAATCTAAAGGCATATTCCTTTTGTGTTATCAACATGGCATAGTGGACTGTAGTCTAAGAACTGGGTTTGATCCCCAATCCTCCATATGAAGAATGCTGGGTGACCTTGGGCTAGTCACAGTTCCCTGTGAACTCTCTCAGCCCCACCTACCACACAAGATGCCAGTTGTGTGTGTGTGTGTGGGGGATTGTTTGTAAACCACTTTGAGACTCCTTATGGAAGATAAAAGTGGGGCGTAAAAGCCAACCCTCCTCCTCCTCCTCCTCCTCCTCCTCATCATCATCATCTTTTTTTTAATTTTAGGGCACTGGGTGCTCTCTTGGAATTGCCAGCCAATTCCCAAGTCATGCTTTTCCAGCCTTGATTAGGAAAGCTTTTAATATAGGCATCAAAGCCTCCTTTGCATTTACAATCAAGGATAACAGGACTGCACCCATCTGATTAATAATTTCAGTATTAATTGTTGTTGAATTCAGACTAAAACAATGATGATATTGGGGTTACACCAAAAGAAATCAGAACACTTTAAACAATAGATAAACAAAATTAAAGTCAGTGTTTTTTTTAAAAAATCACACTAAGACAGCCCTTATAAGAATGGAAGGAATGCTTATTAGTCATAGGGAAGTCTGAACCAATGGGCACCAGGGGAGCTGCTCCCTGACTGCCCATAGCCTTATCACTGCTGGGGGAGGACAGCTAACCTGGTGACAGCGGCTGGTTGCATCCACCCTGTCTGGGGCTCAAACAGCCGGCTCCACAGTGGTGAACGTTCTTACATTCTCTTTCCAAGGAGCCAACTTCTGATGGCAGCAGCATCTCTTGCCCACCCCTGCTGAGACAATGGCAACTCCTGTGTGCAGCAGGAGACCTAGCAGGGAGTGGCATTGATTCTGGGGCTTCATTCTTGATTTTTGCTTTGTGCCCAGATTAGAATCACTAAGAATTCACCCAGAGAATTCTGACTGTGAGGATTGGACCCTTGGCTTTCCCAGTCCAAGTTCAACATAACTATTACAACGTATCCAACACTTTCTGATTAAGCACATGATAGTAAAATTAGTCTGTGTACACCATCTGGCCAAAGATACTTTCTGGTGTGTTTCCTCTGCAGTAAGTTCCACTTAGCCCAATAATGCTGACTTCATTGCACAGCATTGCAGCGTGAATCATGTTTGTTTCTTTGATTCCAGTGCAAAAATTAAGCACATACAGAATCTCTCACACTGATATAAACAGTACCTATAATACTTAGCTTTGACTGGATCCAGCCCCATGTTATTAAAATAACCACAGGACATGTGACAAATGGCCCAGTGGGTGTCCTCCATGAATATCATTTTGCAGATAGTGTTGAGGATGATGGTTGTGCATGCTAGTAATGAATCTATTAGTTTCTTAGGAAAGACCCCTGGTTGCTTAAGATTGGAAGAGACCTGCTATTCTGTCAATCAAATGGTCATTAGCACATGTACAGCATACTGCAAGAGTGGTAACACTGACAAAGTTTGCTAGCATCAGAAATGGCAGCAGATGGGCTTGAAGCAAAAAGAGGTTTTCTTTATAGCTCTCTGCCATGGGAAATGTAGAATTAGGCTTAACTGTAATAATGTACTCGACACTTTGATAGTATTATCATATTTCTATTGATTTATATACATCGTGAGTATGATGCAGTGATCTGATTTCATGTTATGAATCATTCTGGGAGATTTGTGAAGCAGCGGTTGCTTCTTTTTATATGCTTTGCTATCTCTCCTCTTTTATTATTATAAAAAAAAATTAAGCCAATATCCAGAAATCTCCTAATAAAAAACCCCCTGAAATCCCCATTAATCTTTGCTTTTTGTGAAGTCTGCCAAGGAGGTTTCTGATTAGACTGGGTCTAGATTTGTTGCAGAATGTGTTGCATGGGAAGGAGCAGGATGCTGAGCTGGTAGGATGGATTGCATAGTATACAAGTGGGAGATATTTAATCTTTGCAAATAGACATCTAGCATGTCAAGGATAAAGAGTCTAACCTAGCCCTTTTCCTGCTGTGCTGACTTTCTATTTGCAAATGGTTTTTTAAAAACTTTCTGGAGACAATTTAAAACTGTCCTCTTCCATCTGCTTTATGGTCCAGCCATTCTCCCACTGCAAGATTTTACTCCCTTTTTCAGCTGTACATGTAGACCAAGCTTAAAGCCTGGTTTATGCATACATCAGAATAAAAAGGACTGTGGCTTGTGGGTTCATTTGAATATTCATTCATTTTCTCCCCCCTCCCCCAATATAGCTCATGAGGAAGAAAGTCTGTTCCTTATCTTTGCTGCTTGTACAGGTTCTCAACCAGCAACAATCCTTTTCCATGATCTTCCATATGCAGTCTGAAATGGTGCGATGTGTTCTACCATCTCATTCTCCTGCACGTAATCAGACATAAAATATCTCCTTTGAAGGACAGCCATTTATTTGGGGCGGGCGGGGACCTAAAGGTTTCTTTTCCACACTGAAAGAGCTGCCAGTAACTCAGGTCTTTTAGAGTGGAAGACTCCAAGAAAGTTTATTAAAAATGTTATGTTCTCTTCTATTGCCCCACTCATCTCTTGCCCACCACGTCTGGTTTTTATGAGTGTTATTTGACTGGCACAGTAGTTGATCAAAGGGCTGGTATTGGCCAGAGCTGGTAAACTCCCTTTCTGTCTTTTGGCTGGAAGAAATTGTATTTTGAGGTTGTAATCTTCTGTTTATGTCTGGGTCATACTCCTATTGAGCCCAAAATGTTATTAACTAGTTAGGTACTGGCACTTCTAAGCAGCTGGCCCATGGTATATTTCAAATATACAAAAGATTTTCTGATTGCAACCCAAAATCCTGAGCCCACTCCCCTCCAATAGTCCCAAACAAACATATTTTGGACCTTAGAATGTAGGGAAGAAAATCTCTTCCCTTGTTTGATGAGCGGCCACATGCACATAAATAGCTACTAGCACTGACATGCCATAAAGAAGCCAGAATGTGGAGCAACTTAAAATGGTTTCCACACTGCAGCTCTTTCATGTGTGCCTGCCTTTCTAACAGGCCTTACAAGGCTGAACGAAGTAAACGAAGTGTAGTAGCTTATCTTGTGTTTTAGAAGGGAGTTGGCTATGTGCTTAAACCAATAAGGATTTGTTACGTTTAACTCAGTGGTGGGATTCAGCAGGTTCGCACCATGGCAGAACCGGTTGTTAAAATAGTGCTTGTAAACAACCAGTTGTTAAATTGGTTGTGGTGGGTTCAGTTGTGAAGTCAATCGGATCTTAAAGAGCCAGATCTGTGGCTGGCATCTTCAGAGGTGTATCACAGGGGGAAGTCTGTTACACACTGGGATACACTTCCCTCTGTGATACACCTCTGAAGGTGCCAGCCACAGATGCGGGCAAAACATTAGGAACAAGATCCACCAGACCACGGCCACACAGCCTGGAAAACCCACCAGAACCAGTTGAATCTGGCCGTGAAAGCCTTTGACAATACAGTTGTTAAATTATTTGAACCCTACCACTGGAACCGGTTGTTAAATTATTTGAATCTCACCACTGGTTTAACTTATTGTTTTTGCCATGTCAAACACAACTTTCTGGTGCTGTGGCTAACTCTGGTTCAGACATGAGTTAACATGAAGCTGCCATATTCCAGATCAGATACTTGATCCATCAAAGTCAATATTTTTTACTCAGACTGACAACAGCTTTCTAGGGTCTTATGTAGAGTTCTTTTGTATCAGTTAGTATCTGGTCCTTTTTTAAAAAAACTGGAGATGCTGGGCATTGAACCTGGGACTTTCTGCATGCCAAGCAGATGCTTTGTCACTGAGCCACATCCCCTACTGGACTCTGGGCTCTGTGGCAAGACCACACTTGTTTCCAGATCTTGAAATTAATGGACATTGGAGTGACATGGTGGAAACTGACTTGATCCTGTGTGGTCAATTATTTGGCAGCTGAGTGAGCTCCTCTGCTTCATTTGAGAAAGATGAATTGTGACAATCACAGAGCATCAAAATAAACAGGACATATGGACATTAATCATGACGGGAAGAAACGAACTAGTGCTGGCTATGAACATTTTTTCCTTATGAAATCACTTGCATTTCTTTCTGGGAAAAACTACCAGTTTTTGTTAGGTTACTGTATTCTGATTTGCACAAACGTCACATTGGATTTTAGTACCAGTTGCAAACGGAAAAACTTTACATTTTGATAAACTGAAATTCAGCATGTGAGCATCCTGATAAATTGGAGGGGTTTTTTATTGGGGGGGGGGGTTGTTTTCTATATTTTTGTCAGGATCTTCTCCTTTGCAACTCTACCCATGATCAGAATCACTGTTGATGGTATCACGTAAACCTACGTACATTTCTATCTTGATTAACCATCCTTATTCATTTGCTCACTTCACTTGTACAGCACTTTGCTCCACAATGGGGCCTCAAGTCGTTGCATTATTCTCCATTTTATTATCACAATAATCCTATGAGTTAGGTTAGGCTGGCGGGCTTTGGCAGGAAAGGTGGCTTGTGAGTTGGGCACCATGGAGTTGTGCAGTGCCTGCTGGGATAAAAAAACCCTCCTTGCATTTGCCCCTTGTGTCAGTGGGGTAAGCATTCATGCTGGTACAGGGGCATGCTGGCTCAAGAGGAGGATTCTACCCTCCCCTCTGGATTGGGCTGCCCAGGCCCTAACTGGTTTGGAAGACGAAGAGTTTGGATTTATACCCCCCCCCCTTCTCTCCTGTAAGGAGACTCAAAGGGGCTTACAATCTCCTTTCCCTTCCCCCACCCCCCGCACAATAAACACCCTGTGAGGTGGGTGGGGCTGAGAGCTCCAAAGAGCTGTGACTTGCCCAAGGTCACCCAGCTGGCATGTGTTGGAGTGCACAGGCTAATCTAGTTCCCCAGTTAAGCCTCCACAGCTCAAGTGGTACTGTCATTCCCCCACAGACGCTTTTGTTATTTCCCCTTTCAGATTCAGTTTCCCATAGTTAGCATGGTTTTAGTTCTTTGTTAAGTCTTCTATGGGAGGGTATTTTGGTTAGCCCCTGTCCCTTTAAGACATTTCCCAATAGGCAGTTTCCTTACTTTACCCAGCAATCCCCTGTTTTAGTTTTAGTCAGTCAGTCTGAAAGAGGTGTTAAGGGTAGTTGGAAACCGGAATATTCGTGACGTCCATATTATTATATGGTGGTCCAAACAGAACAAGTCAAGTTTAGCAGCAGTTAGAATATGATAAAGATTGAAAGAGCTGAAAGGAAGCTAGACACAGTGGACTTTCCTAAAGCAACCAAGAGAAGACACAGTCTACAGCTTTAAACCTGCTCAAGACAAGCAAGTACTCTGACTTAGACACACCCAAGGGAAGAGTTAGGATCTTGTTTCTCTTAAGTAATAAACCCATTGTAAGAACTGTTGAACTCCTGAAGTATGTAGTCTCCCCCTCTATTCTTGGTCCCTTAGCTGCAAGTACACAGGGCGGCACCCTCTAATAGATTTCCTCCACCTTGGGGACACATAACAGGTAATAGTGTGTGGAATCAAACCCGGTTCTCCAGATTAGAGTGTATCTGCTCTTAACCACTACACCACTGCTGCTCCCAGCCAGGATAGTTCAAGGACTGTCTCCTCCTATATTGTCCAGTGCACAAATTTAGATCTGCTTTCTCTGCCACTGCCTTCAGAGATGAGGCAGGGGACAACTAGAGGCAGGGCATTTTCTGTGGTGGCACCTCACCTTTGAAATGCATTCTCCCCTTGAGTCTCGCCTGGCTCCTACTTTGCCTTCTTCTAGGCACAAGACCAAAACACATATTTTAATCCAGGAATTTAGTTAACCTTATACACTTTTTAGTGGTCTGCTTCTGTTTTATGCTAGTTATGATTAAATGGCTTACTTTTAATTGATTTTAATGATTTTTATACTTTTGTTTTTAATTGAAAGTTATCTTGAGAAGGTTTCTAAAGTAGCAGCCAGAAACATTCTAAATAAATAGTAAATTAATAAATACATGAGAATTACACAATACATCAAGTATATACTATATATAGATTGAATGTGCTTTTACTGTAACTTGTGAACAAGGTTTCAAGAAAAGACAGGAAAAAACCTATAAAATAGGTTAAACTGAACACATACACATGGAGCTTGTTAATCTGATGGGAAAGCTCCATATATTTGTATAGTATTGAGCAGCTGGTCCTGTGCTATTTATCTAATGGGCATCTGGAAAGTTCTCAAGTAAAAACAGCAGAGCCGGACTGCTAGAAAGGGAGCAATGGTGGATGCTGCACAAATAAATCTCCATGGATCTGGGTATCAATAACCCAAATATAAATATTTCAGCCAAAGTAATTCAATGCAAATGGGGTTTTTTTGCTTTGCAGTAGAAAAGCAGCCTCTGTGAAAGAAAAACTAATAAACATTCAATAACAATTGAGTTCTTTAATGCTCTAGCATTTCAATTTATTTGGTATTTCAAGATCATGCAAACCCAGGAGATCTCCTCAGCAGTTACCAGTTTACTGTCCAGGCTAGTATAAAAAAGATGATGAGCAACTGGTTGACAAGATTGTCTGAACCCTTGCTCTGGGAATCCAAATGAGATACTATTTGGCTTGTTTTTGCATGTGAAAAAGATGTTCCTCAGATAAGGAAGTAATATGTGCATTTACAGCCGCAGAGTAATTTATAGCATCCTGATGGAAATCACAAGACACAAATCTTGTCATGGCTGGATTTTGATAATCTAAATTCACAGACTGGTGCAGAAGCCTTGACGATGTTAAGGTTCAATTAGATACATTTATTGAGACATTGTCAATGTTTCTAATGGCATGGAGGAATAAAGTTAAAGGTCATTAGACCTTGTATGTTAATGTGGGCATATGATGAGCCAGTGTCCTCCTCTGAAGCATCTATGCCTTCCAGCATCCTGCTCCCTTGAAGATTCTCTTGAAGCCTAAGTTGGGGCAGATAGTCTACTGGGGGGGGGGAGGTTCTGGCACCTCAGATGCCCCCCTTCTCCCCACCTTTACTGTTGCCTTTATCATAGAATGTCCAGCCACCCTCCTGAAAATGTTTAATAGTAAGGCCTTGAAAGCTCCACCCCCACCCCCAAATCTTCACCAGGAATTAGTTCTACGAGGCAACTTCAAGGGAAGGAAGAGGCCCCACTTGCCTTGTTGAGGAAGCCCCTGATTCTTCTCTAGATTATGCAGCCCAGCTTCCTGAGTACTGGCAGTGGAAAGAACCAAGCCTATGGTCCAGCCCTCTGGTCCCCCTAGTAACCCACCCCCTTGTTGAACCCAGTTGATCCATCTGAGGCAGCCACTAATCACCTCAAGATGGCAAGAGGGGGGTGAGGGCTTTCAGTTCAGAGTGGAATTTCATCCTCTTGTTGCTAGGTTACTCCTGTGGGCCTGCAGTAAGTTTAGTGATGCCAAGCTGGCCTCTGGCTCTGGGCACCATAAAATACCAAATGTATTAAAATGTTTGTCAAAATATTTTTTGAAAGAACTTATGATTGCCTAGAGATGCTCCAACATGAAACCAGAATGCAGATCTGTAGGTCATTACTTTCAATAAAATGCCCATCCAAACACACTTTCACCTGTTTCTCAAGAGTATATATGCCATGAAAGCTGGACAAGAACACCCATTTGGTTGCTTGTGAAAGGGGAGAGGGGATGCATTATCTCTCCCCCCAGGCACAAACAACATATGTGAAGGGGAATAATGCACCACAGTATGGGCAAATGGTATGAGAAAGTATTGCTAATGTTTGCATACTTCCAAAAATGGAAACTTCCTGCAAATATCAGACATGTCCAATGAGCACTACTTGAAAGTATTGCAAAAGAAATCTAAATCGGTCTTCCTTGAAAAATATCAACGGGAGGGTCAAAGCCTGGACCTTCTCTCAGTCTTACCAAATCTGTAGCAGATGGCCACAACCCTAGCCTCAACTTTTGGGCTGCCAACAGCTCCTGTGGCTGTCCTAATGGCAAGAGGTTTGTAATGCCAGACAAGGCAATGCATAACCCCAGTAAACCACTGTGCAGCCTCTTTAAGGAGCTGTCAACAGCAACTGTAGCTGGACCAGATTGGCCAGACTATCACACAAATGAGGAACAGGTGGGGGAGGTCTGGGAAGGCTGTTGGACCTGAGTACAATTAAAGCTAGCCCCGTGGTGGCAAACCTTTGGCACTCCAGATGTTATGGACCACAATTCCCATCAGCCATGCTGGCAGGGGCTGATGGGAATTGTAGTCCATAACATCTGGAGTGCCAAAGGTTCGCCACCATGGCTAGCCTATATAAGGGACCAACCAGCAGGC
This sequence comes from Sphaerodactylus townsendi, assembly GCF_021028975.2. NCBI lineage: Eukaryota > Metazoa > Chordata > Lepidosauria > Squamata > Sphaerodactylidae > Sphaerodactylus > Sphaerodactylus townsendi. The sequence continues at coordinate 114,377,301 of NC_059427.1, read as the reverse complement.
CAGGGTGGAGGTTCTTGGCCTTTTTTGGTGATGTGATGAGGTACAGTGTAGTGAATCCCCTCCCTTCTCTGCATCTAAGGCAGAGTTTGGGGTCTCAGTTGGAATCACAGAGGCAGACAGAGAAGATCTTCTGGACCCTAATATACAACAGAATACTTCTTTCATCTGCTGGAAATAGTTTGGAAGTGATGTGCCACTGAACAAAGGACTGGGAAAGGGCAGGAGCAGGGCTTGCTATAAGTGCATCTTCTGCTTACAGAGTTTCGTTGTCAGGCAGCACGTCCAGCAGACTCTGTGGAATCCTGAAACAGTGATCTGAGAGCTATTTAGCAGTGTTGAACTGGGACCCAAAGCAAAATTAATTACACTCGAATTGCAGCCCAAAAGCAATCTGCTAATCGGCTCCACCAGAAGGATAATGATGTCTGACCAAAAAAAAAAATCAAGCTGAGGAAAAAAGGAAGGGATATGGGAAGGGCTGAAGCTTATTTCAATGGAACCAAAAGAAAGCACATTTTAAAAACAAATATTTAAATGGCAGTGTGCTCCCACCTTTTCATGGCATGAGCGGTAGAGTGAATCTCACTCCTTTTTAAGTAGAACAAGTGCCTCTGTAAACAGCCCATTTTACACTACATGATCCAGTGCTAGCAGAGTTGGATTATTAGTTATACCATCCTTAGAGGCTGGATGCTAATGAAAATGCCTTTGAAGCCAAGCACTGAGCAAACACTGATGAACTGAATCGCACATCCAATTCAGTCTATAACTTTGTCAGTGGGTCTGCAGCTTTTGGGAGATGGAAAAATTTGTACTGCATATAATTTAGAACAGAAGTGACAAAATAATCTAGTGAGGAAATGGAATATAATCTAGTGATGAAATGGTAAATCTAACAGCAAAGTAAAAGCATATGCATTCAAAGGAGTTTGTGTGATTTACATCTCCACAAGTTGCTAATAAGGATGGATATTTTCACTGATCTGATGATTCTCTTACCATGCCACCTGTGGCTCTTCTGAGTACTGTTCCCCAATGTGGCACCCAGCCCAGGTTTCAGGAAAGTGGGTAAGCAGGGCCATTTCTTGTAAGACTTGTGCTTGAAACAGCCACTACCAGAAGGACAGGCCTGGTAAACTGTGGATTGTTAAGTTGTGAGCCTTTGGGAGCTGTGGGACTTGTGCCAAGGATGGAAATAGAAGAACTTTCGGGTCCAACATCCGTGAGACCACCTCTCCCAATATGTCACCTGAAGAGCTTCATGCTCCACCAATAACAATCTGCTGGTGGTCTCTGGCCTGAAAAGTATCCAGCTGTCCTCAAAAGGCCCTGGTTCAAGCCTGGTGGAATGCTCTGTCAAATGAGACCAGGACCCTGAGAGACTTATCTCAATTCTGTAGGGCCTTTAGCTGAGGGCAGCAAGAGGGAGTAATAGGTCCATCTTGGTTTGCCTCCCTTCTTCTCCTCTACTTTTCTTCTTTTTATTAAATTGGGATGGTGGTAAGTTATTCCACTCTTGGTTACACTTTTAGCTACATCTGTATTTTGTTTCTTAGATTATCTATTTTATATTATTATTTTATAAGACATTTTAAGAAATTGTATCGTATAAGTATATTGTGAGCTGCTCTGAGCCTATTTTGGCCAGAGATAGCAGGGTATTTAATAATGATAATACGCCAATACATTACAACTTCCTAGGCCTCTGGGTGAGGTTTGAATTGTAATGAAAAGACAACAACCAGCTAAAGAACTGGCAGCTGTGACATTAACAACAACAATAATGGTGGGAACATTGTCCAGAAGAAGTCACAGAAAATGAGAAGGTCAAGATCTTGTGGGACTTTTGAATCTAAAGGGATAAAATATTGGCACATAATACATGGGACATCACAGTGACAGAGGACAAGAAAGTGACCATCATCGACATAGCAGTACCCTATGACAGCAGGCTATTGAAAAAGAACATGAGAAGGTCACTAAATACCACTATTTGAAAATCAAGCTTCAGCAACCATGACACAAACCAGCTGAGGTCATCAGCGGTAATCGGCACCCTGGGTGCCATCCCAAAAACACTAGGGTAGCACTTGAAACATCTTCAAATTGACAAAATTAACATCTGTCAGATTCAGAAGGCAGCCCTGCTGGGATCCGCACAAATACTACACCGATACATTACAACTTTCTAGGCCTCTGGATAAGGCTCGAAATGTAATGAAAAGCCAACAACCAGCTAAACAACTGGCAGCTGTGAAATCAACCAATAATAAAGACCATGAGACGGTCACTAAGTATCATGATTTGAAAATCGAAATTCAGAAACTATGGCACAAACCAGCTGAGGATGTCCCAGTGATAATCAGTACCATGGGCGCCATTCTGAAAACACTAGAGCTGCACTTGAAACATCTTCAAATTGACAAAATCAACATCTGTCAGATACAAAAGGCAGCATCTGTCACGCCATCTTAATGTGTGTGCACCCCAGTCAGTTAACAAGACACAGGCAGAAACAGATTTAGGGGGAAACCAAAGGAGACACAAGAGACAAGTGATGAGAAAGGATCTGATGTCTTCACTTTTCCTTAAAAGCAGCTGAAGAATGGGGGATTTGATAGGCAGTTTGAATCCTCCCTCCATACCATTTCCATATGGAATTCTGCCTGCAATTGGCAAAGAATATTTCTTAGGTGACATACACAATCCCCTGAGAGGATGGGAGAAAGAAGACTCAGCCCAAAGTTAGTTTTGCAATGGAAATGAGAAAGGGATATATTGAAGTAAATGGGCATGTGCAAAGAAAACATTAAAATAACCTGAACACAGTTTTGTACATATTCCTAGGTGCCTGATATGGTTCCCTTCCAGCAGAGATGCTGCTGTTTTTAAGTGCCTTCTTTTGCTAAAACATTCTTTCAATTACTCATGGAGCCAATGAGAATAGTCCCCAATGGATTAATGTAGATTTTGAGGTTTTCCAAAATGACAAAGACAAAACTTATGAGCACAAGAAAATTTAAAAGCAAACCCATCTCTTTTTGTTCTGTATTCACATGCACACACAAACCTGTTTTCTTCAAATGTTGGATTATAATATATTATTTAGAGCAGTAGAACTATGGAAGCTGGATCTCCTAAAGTGATCTTTGGCACAAACAGCTGGTTATCAAAATAGGACCATATTTCCTCTATTGTTCCAGCCTTTGTCTAAAAGGATCCCAAATTCTAACCTTCGCTAAGGGAGAACCATTATTTCACTATCAGAATCAAATGCCCAAATTTATAGCTTATTACCAAATGCTTTGGGGAAGGTTCATTGATCTCTGATCCAGCAAAGAATCTCAAAATAATATTTTATACTAGGAGGCAGATGGACTAATCTAGTTACATCGGTAAGTTAATGCGCATTTGTATAATGTATTCTTACATAAATTCTAGAGCTTTGTATATAGCTGAATGTCATTTATCAGTTCAAGTAGAAAGTCCCCTACTAATAAAAGCAGAGTGTATTTCAAATAAATAAAGATGAGGAAATTACTTATCCATTTTCTCTACCAATCTTAATTTAAACAAGCCTACCAACCAATGGCAGAGATTAGCCCCAGCAAACTGACTCCGTCCTTAGAATCTATGGTCTGTTCCACTGTCAGTAATGCTATTACATTTTCTAGCAAGTCAATTAGCTACAGTGAGTAGCTCCGGTGGGCAACTGTGGTGTCTTTCTTTCCCTGCATGGCTCATGGCTCATCATCAAAAATTTATGAGCTCCCATGGATGACATCTGTTTGCTGTTTTGCTTGTGATATTTGCAATAGCTACATGCTCTGTGGAGCACACACTGTCCCTTTCAATACTATCATCAGTTGCTCATCAGGCAAAAAAAGAAAGCAAACAAATCCTCCTAGCTGAAATGTACCTGGAGGAAACAGCTGCCACTGCGGCACGTATGGCTACAGAGTATTCCTGATGCCTTATTCTCACTGTCTGCAAAATATAACTAGGGTTCATGTGCAATATAATTACAGGTACTTCACAAGTGTTCTTTGCCCTTCCCTCTTCAATGGAGCAGGTGAAGGGTAAAATACAAACAATGCCTGAGGGAACTCAGTGGGCTACAGAAGCAAGTGGTAACCAACCAGTTTAAGAACAAAAGCTATAAGTCAAAACTCTTCAATTGGCCTGGGAGGATACTGGAAGGCTATATATTGGGAATCAAGGTCCTGAGACTTCCAGTGGAATGGTGTTTTACTCCGGTTGAGCCTCCGAGTGCTCCAAGACTACACATTGCTGACTGTAGAGCAAGTTTTTCTTAGCTCTCACCTTCCCAGATATTGGGTACCTTAAATTTAACAAGTGGACTGGAAGGGTCTGGATTTTAGACCCACAAGTTCTGAAAAAAATCCAGAATCAGCAGTGTAAGTGGGTTGTTGAGCTCTTGGAAACAGCCTCCCTCTTATCTTTGTTTTTCTTTTGTAAGTGTTTCTTTCATCTTCTGTTTTTATCTTTTCCCTTTTTGACTCATTTTTTTAAAAAAGTTAATATTTTTCCAATGTTCAAATTTTCTACAGCAGCTACATAGTCAAATATTGTGGCTACAAAAGGAAGAATTAGGCCACAAGCTAGAGAACTCACATTCCTCAAAGTAGTCTGAAATAAGCCAGTTGTGATAACCCCTCACACCTGTTTCACCCCTGGTCCCATTGCTCACCCTAACTCCCACCAGTTATGCTACAGCTGCCCCAGCAGGGAATTTGTTTGGAAGGTCAATGCACATTTTCTAGGATGTGTGCTGAAAACCACAGCATCAGTTGTGTTTTGTCAGGTTTGCATGAGACAGAACAGGTCTCAGCTGAACAGAAATGAGACCTCCAAGCAGCTATTAGGTCTTAGTGCCATCCAGCAAGTTGCTGAGGTGTTGTTCAAGGCCAAAAAACCCCCAAGTCGATGACAAGAGAATATTTAGTTCTGTAAAAAGAAATACAAAGATTTTCCACCAGATTCATATTTTAAAAAATTATGCATTCAGAATCTGATTTTTTTGCTGTAACTTGTTTTATGGATGTTTCTTCAGGAGAGTTGCCAGAGTTGAAGATGCAGGAGCCCTGATGACCCCTCCACCCCCCCCCCAAAAGAATACTGGCAATCTTCACAATTTTGAACCTTTGTATATCATTTATTAGAATTCTATCCCATCCCTCGGCAACCAAGTCTTACTATTTGAACTGCAGGAAAAGACTAAGAAATGAAGTAGAACTGAACTAATACACTACCCAAAATTGCCTCAGAATTCTCTAGTGTGAATTCTGATGTCAATTTCAATAGGTATTCTATGACTCAGTGGATTATTTGCTATCTGTGTAGGGTTTTGGTTAGAGTATTTAACTATGATGGTGAAGAGGGGGGGCTAGGTTCAAACCACTTCTTAGCCATGTAAATTTAAGGCTTCACCATTGGCTAATCTTATTTTTTTGCCTAATTTACCAAAGGTTGTTAAAAGGGAAGTAGTAACCATGTGTGCTACCCTGAGATTCTTGGAAGAAGGGTGAGATAAAAATGAGATAGACTGATTCCAGAGTGGACAGGCAGTTCGCTTGAGGCATGTGGGCCCTCTCCACTGCTTATAATGAACTGAGAACATGACCAGCATTCATTGCTAAGGAAGCGTGGAAGAAGTGAGCAAACTTTCTCTTGAAGTTCGTCAACAATTATGATGTCCTCATTGAGGAACTTCTGATAAGCAATCAAAGGCCCCCAGGCCTATATTTCTAGTTGACAGGCATTATTCAATTTCTGAATATTCAGCGAAGGAGCTAAGAGTTACCCATTTGAAGACAATATTTTTTTCTTTCTCACCAAAGGCATTTCTGCCATTCTTTTACAAAATGTATCTGACTCACTCATTTGGTTGGTGTCTTCAGCTTTCTTGTCTGCAAAATATTATCACAGCTGCCCTGACACTTTCTCCAGTGTCTGTTGGATAATAGAAGGTTCCCAAGAAGAAGGAACAACTATTCATAACTACTTTACTCTTCAGTAAATTTCAAAAGGACCCCCTCCCACACATATACCATTGTGCAGAGAATGCATGGAAGCTAATCACACATTGTCAGCACCTTTACTGGCATTACAGAATGGATTTTCTTGCTACAGAATGTTGTATTTCCTACTACACTGAGTGGACAAGCCCCCATGAAGCCATTTTAGATTACAGTTCTCTGTAAATGATTACAGCCCTGTCCTTTCACTGCAAATGTCCACTATGACCTGGGCAACTGGTTGAAAAATCCTCTTTATTATTCTTTTGATATGCCAGGTCAGAACGACAAAAGCACTATTCCGGTGGATCTATCAAAGCTGCAGGTAACAACAGTGAAATCCTAAATTCTGCCTTAATTCAGTAATCAGATTGAAGAGAGGGTGGGAATCCTGGCCTTTCATGTTGGTGTAGGTCATAGGAGAAGCAGGTGGTGCTTGCCTTGGTATAGGACTGCAGAGACAGGTGGAAGAAACAGAAACTAATGGAATTCATTCCTATGTACACATTAAAGATAAAGGGACACCTGTCGTTCTCTGCTTCTGGGGGCCCTAATAACCCTTCCTTGTACTCTCTCTTATTTCTTTGAATGCCATCTTACAGTCTCTGGAGGCATGAAGACGATATGGCTTTAAATTATGACAAAAGAAAGGGGAAAGATTCCCAGGAAGAAGCTTGTGAACAAAGGCTGTGTACTCTTAGCAGCATGGGGTGGATGTTTTCCCAGCATGGAGATGCAGTGATAAGAAAAGACACACCTGTTCTTTGCTGTGGACTGTATTAAAAGCACAGAAGTGATACAATTCACCTGCCACTAGTTGGCAACCTCCAGGTAGGGCCTGGAGATCTTCACTATTACAACTGATCTCCAGAAAATAGATCTGGAGACAATGGCTGCTTTGGAGGTCAGACTCTGTGCCATTACACCCTACTGATGTCCTATCCTGTTGGCCTAGTGCACAGCGGAAGGACTAGGTGCCAACTCACCCTTGCTAGAACAGGAGGTAACTGCTTGCAGTATAAGAAAAAGAAACACTCAGACAGTAGATTTAGTTCCAACAGGAATACTTTATCTCTTGTTTCTCAAAAGAACAAAAATAACAATAACTATCCACTCTCTACTCTGACAACAATCTGAGCCCGAACCTGAAGGTGAAGGAGAGGTACTGAATTGGGTATGCAGTCTTCTTATATAGTTTTGTCCAGCAAATCATTAGCTAGATGATCTAATCATCCTGGCCTGTGACCTTTTCACTTCTGCTGACTGTTACATGCCAATCACTGCAGACCCAGACAGAGAGGTTCCGACCTTTACAATTCTGCTGACTGTTACATTCCAGTCATTCTAGACCAGCATATGACCACCTTGCAATTTTCAATATCCTGACACCCCTTCTCATATCTGGTTGGAATGTTGCCTCATTACATAATATTTACAAACAAAATAATTACAAACAAAAGTCATTCACATTATTTACACTCATTACATAGTTAGTACATAGTCAGTACACAGAGTTACTTTATTTCACTCACTTTGTACAGAGTCCTTGCCAAATTTTACATCTGCTAAACCCAAACCATACACCAATTCATTATTTTTTTTTATTGGTAATGGCTTTGTTAAGATGTCGCTATGTTTGCAGATGATTCACAGTACTGCAACTTAATCATATTTGACTGTACTCAGTTGTTTTACATTTTGGAATTTCACAGCTACATGCTTAGTACCTAATTTTAAGGTTTTCGTTCTCTGCCATGGCTATACATGTCTGTGAGTCTTCAAAAACTGTTATAGGTTGTTCACATTCTCACCCAGGTCTTTTAGCAACTGCATAACCCATTGTAGCTCATTGCATGCCTCATTAAGAGCCGCATACTCTGCCTCAGCAGTTGAAGTGGCAACCGTTGTTTGTTTCCTAGATCTCCAACAAATCGGATGGCTGCCATATTGCATATAATAACCACTCACTGACTTACATCCTGGGTCCTCTGCAAATGAGCTGTCCGCATACACCACTAAGTCCTTGTTGTTTTGGTTAGAAAAGTGTAAACCATAGTTAGCAGTTCCCTTCAAGTAACGAATTACTCTTTTTAGCCCCTGCCAGTCTTTCTCAGTAGGTTTTGCAACTGTTCTACTTAATAAACCTACAGCAAAAGCTATGTCTGGTCTTGTCCAGTTAGCAATGTGCAGCAGGCTGCCAATTAACGAACGATAATAGGTCTTGCCTTCAAATGCTTTGCTGTTATCTTGCTTACAAAAATCAGCCACCATTGGGGTTTGTGCCACTTTGGCATCTTGCAGACCAGCTTTTTGTATGACACCCTCTATCTTTTGTTTTTGTGTCAGAAACACATCCCCTTCTTCAGATTTACTGACTTGAATACCCAGGTATTGCTTTAGATACCCCAAGTCTTTCAGCTTAAAGTGTTTACTCAACTCAGTGTAAAGTTGTTTGATTTGGTTGTCTGTTTTGGCACTCACACAGTGATAATCAAAAGAAAACATCAATATAATACGTTCATCTCCAGTACCGCTGGGATATATACAGGTTTCGGCCACACTTTGGTCAAATTTCATTTCACATAATGCTTTGTGTATGCACCTGTTCCAACATCTGGCTGACTGTTTCAGCCCGTACAAAGCTTTATTGAGCTTATAAACTTTACCACCTTGTTCATGCTCATAACCTGGTGCTTGCTGCATGAATATGGTCTCTTGCAAATCTGCATTTAAATAAGCTGTTTCAAAAATCAAAGTGCCTCATTTTAAAGTCTCTTTGCTCAGCCAGAGCAATCACTAATCTCATGGATTCTGCCTTTGCAGTGGGTGCATAAGTCTGATCATAACTGTCAAACTTTGTTTGAGAGAAGCCTTGTGCGACTCAATCTTGCTTTATATTTGCAAGTCCCATCGGGCATAGGTTTACTGTATACCCATCTTGCACCATGATCGGCTTATCAGTAGGTTTATCAACAATGTTAAACACTTTTAAGTTCACCAAGGATTCAAACTCATTGTCCATAGCCTGATTCCATTTTTCCTGTTCCTCAGGTGGACATTTCAACATATCATGGAAACCTTGTGGTTCTGTCCCTAATTGGCACACTCTCACTTCTTGTACCATAAACCTTTTTGGTGGTATGCCTTTATTTGCTCTTTCTGATCTGCGTATAGCTATTTCTCCAGGTTGCTCAGCCCCCTCCTCTCCCTGGCTTCCTTCCTGATCACTATCACTGTTCTGTTGTTGCTTAAGGCTCGGAGCAGATGTGTGACCTTGAACAGGGGTGGGGGTTGTGTGCTGTCACTAGGTACTGTGTCATGGCTTACTGGTGGTAAGAACACTTCAGAGTTTTGATGCACATGTTCCCAACCTGTATGCTTTTCAAAGTTGGCACTGCGTGAGATAGCAATTCTTCCATGACCCAATGAAAATCTATAGCCTTTGGTATTCTGCGCATATCCTACAAAACGCAGTCTCTGCCATTTCTTTTGTCCTTTTTTCCGCTAAGCTGTCTGGGAATGAGGACGCTAGCAAAACTCCCAAATATTCTAAGGTGTTTCAGGGAAGGCCTTTTGCCAAACATTCTGAAAAATGGTGTTTCATTGATACTTGAACTCCACAACCTGTTTATTACATGTGTGGCAGCTAAGACAGCCTCTCCCCAGAAATGGAATGGAACCTTGGCATCACTTATCATGCAATCCCGCATTGTTTGAAGAATGCCTAGTCTCCTCTCAGCCACGCCATTTTCAGCCGGGCTGAACGGATTTGTTCTCCTGTGGCTAATACCTTTCTGTGTCAGCCATGTTTGGAATTTGTTCCCCATGAACTCACCGCCTCTGTCAGATTGCAGGCAAGCCACCTTGTGAGGGAACCTCCGTTCAATCATTGAGACCCATTCCTTAAACCTTGTAAAGGCTTCATCCTTAGATTTCAACAGCAAGCAGTAAGAATATCTGCTATACTCATCAATCAGCAGAAATATATATCGTGCACCCTCTTCGCTTGATTGGAAAGGACCAGCTAAGTCTGCATGGACTAGTTCAAATGGTCTTTCCATTTGTCTGTAGCTCCTTTGGGGATTGGATAGGATTTCACCTTAACCCCACTACAGACTGAACAGTCTAGGAATGCTTTGCAAGGCTTTACACTCAAATCACATACTTTTGCCAACTGCTTGATGGTGGCAAAACTTGCATGTCCTAGGACTCTGTGAAGATAGTGCACACAATCATCATGCATAGGCTTATTAGCTAGACTTGAAACATTCATTACATTTTCATTTTGCCCTTTATCAGTCATAACATACATTTTGTCGCAGAGTGTACCTTTTGCACACTCTATGTCATTCTGCCATACTGTACAACCCTGTCTATCAAATATAGTTTTGTACCCTTGTTCAGCTAAACTTGGGACGCTCAACAAACAAAAAAAATCCAGTCCAGGAAGACAGAACACATATTGCGACTTTTGACGTAGGCATGGTATGTGGGCAGTGCCTTGCAGCGGAACGGGGGCGGGTGATCCATCGACCAAGCTGACATGCTTCCCACTTGCCTTGGACTCCTCAGTCAATAGGTGATGAGCATTTACCACATGCTCTGAGCAGGCAGAGTCCAAGAGCCAGATGGGTTGGTTTCTATGGACATCGGTTCTCAGCCCCGCCGCCACGTAGTGCTGCTTCTTTCCTGTTCCCCGTTGTCCTAAAGCTGGCCCCTTCTTCTCCCCCTTGTGGGCATTCTCGGAGAAGATGATTAGTAGAGCCACAACGAAAACAACGCCGACCTGCATATGACCTTGGACAGTTCAGGGAAAGTTGGGTTTCACTTTTGCCTCTGGAAACAGCAGGCTTCTCTCTGGCTGTGGCTTCAAGGCAAAACTCTCTTTGTTTCCTGAGCTCCAGAAGCCGTGCAGTCACATAGTCTAGAGTCAAATCATCTTCCTTTATGCTCTGCATACTATAGACAAAATTGTCCCAGCTGTCATCTAGGGAAGATAGTACAATATAGGCCCTATGCTGTTCAGTGAAAGTCATGCCTCTGTCTTCCAGCTCGACGGTCAATAGTGTACGCAGCTGTTGGACATGGTTGGCCACATTTTCACCTCCTTTCAGCTTCAAATTGTATAAACGCCTGGTCAAGATTACCTTTGGAACCAGCAGTCCGCGTCTGGTACAGGTCCTTCAACACCTTCCAGCAGTCAGAAGCCTTCTCAGCAGCCCGTAGATAGATGAGCTGGGAGTTTTCCACAGCCAACATTATGGACGCTTTGGCTCTGCATCTGCCCTCTGCTCTGCTGCTGTGCCTGGGTTCGTGGGGTCTCGACTACAGCCCATAAATCTTCAACGTATGAGAAACCTCTGCATTTTCACACTCCATGCTGAGTAGTTCCCTGCAGTCAGCCGTTCAAAAGGCAACTGCACATGGTGGATGTCATCGCGTCACACTGCTCCTCGACACTCTCTAGCTTCCGTGGTGAGGATACTGGGCCCAAAACGAAATTTATGGCATAGTGCAGAGGGGAAGGACTAGGTGCCGACGCACTCTGGCGAGAACAGGAGGTAACTGCTTGCAGTATAAGAAAAAGAAACACTCAGACAGTAGATTTAGTTCCAACAGGAATACTTTATCTCTTGTTTCTCAAAAGAACAAAAATAACAATAACTATCCACTCTCTACTCTGACAACAATCTGAGCCCGAACCTGAAGGTGAAGGAGAGGTACTGAATTGGGTATGCAGTCTTCTTATATAGTTTTGTCCAGCAAATCATTAGCTAGATGATCTAATCATCCTGGCCTGTGACCTTTTCACTTCTGCTGACTGTTACATGCCAATCACTGCAGACCCAGACAGAGAGGCTCCGACCTTTACAATTCTGCTGACTGTTACATTCCAGTCATTCTAGACCAGCATATGACCACCTTGCAATTTTCAATATCCTGACATATCCCTCCCCAGCCCCTGTTCTCCCTAGAGCTGGCAACCCTAGTTAGCACTAAGAATGCATGCACAGCCCATTTCCTAGAGAACTACATTTCATTTGGGTACACTCCATCCTCTGAGGAGGTGCCTTGTCTGTGTGAGAGAATGACTGTGGTAACAGATCTGATGGAGTAGCAACAGCAGCTTCAACCTTTCCAAAAGAAAGGGAGAGTGTCCCTGCTACTTCCCAAATCCCCTTTCAAAGCTGAGGCTTGAATGAACCATTGCCCATGGAGTGCTTTTGAAGCCCCCCAAACCCTGGCAACTAAAACTGACCACAATCAGGTAAGTATTGGCTTCACACAAAGATAATATGAGGTCTCTCAGCTAATGGGCAGTAAAATGGGGGGTAGTTATGGTGTGGCCAGGATGCCACAAGCATGACACTTCCTAAGAGACTGCTGTGCTGTGGCCATGAAAGGAATCTGTTTAAGGAATCCGTTTCCAATGTTGTTTTTCTTTTTGAAGGTCCCATCGTCCCAGACATATCCTTTTGATGGACCCTTCCTAACTTTTCTGCCAGTGGAAAAACTGGTTGAAGCCAATCCTTTCTACTTCCACTGAAAAATGCTGAGAGATGCTACAAGATCATTGAAAATGCCAGAATGAAATTTTCAGTTTTCATGGTGATTTGTTGAACCCTGAAAGGTGATGGTAGAAGATACTGAAGAGGCCTCAAGAGCCTAGAAACCTTTGTTGAGTTGTGAGATATACTTACAATGGCTTTTTATGGAGGAAAGTTTGACAGAATTTACTCTGAAAATGGTCTTATGATCTGAAATATTTCAAGGTAATGAAACCCCATATTTGTTGGTGCCTGTTTCACAGTTGCAAGGCACAGCCGCAGCCCCCTCAGTGGATAACGCATTCGACCAACAAAAATAGGATGAACTGTCTATTGCAATCCTTATAGACACCGTAGGATTGATTTGGTGGGGGGACTATAGGAGTCCCAGTTGCCTTTTTCCTCTTCCACCATCATCTTGGCCCTGCCCCCTAGTCTCACTATGCTATGAAGACTGTCAGGTCAACTAGTCAATGTTCATACCCAATGGTACAACTACTGGTGTTTGTACACAAGGAACTAGGACAAGTTCATGTTAAACAGGATGTCAACAAGTCCCCAAAAAGTTCAGCATAGTAGAATCAAAGAAGCAACAAAGGGCATTATTTTAAAAATGGAACACTTTTTTCATATGCAGAAGATTTTTTAAAATTGTGAAAATAAATGGGGAAGCAAGCAAAGAATGAATTTAAGAAGTTAATTGCAGAGTGGACAGAGAGGATTTTCTCCCTCTTTCATACATGCTGGCACCAAAAATTATGCATTCACCCCCAAGAGCCCTTCGGGGATAGGGCGGTATATAAAACTAAAAATAAATAAAAATAAAAAAATAAATAAAAAAAGAATGGATTGCAACTTAGAAGAGACATTTTAAATTGTGGAAGAGCATGACAGGAAAAGTTCCCTTGGTGTTCCTTCCCTGTCTTCAAAACAGAAAAAAATAGCATATAAAATCTGTGGAAGTGTGTGAGGGGGGGAGGGTGTGTCTTAGCCATTGGACATCTGCTCCAGGCACCCCCATACTGCAGAGGGGGCCTGAACTCTCAGCTGCTGTGACAGCACCACTGCCAGTCTGTCTGGCGTTATGATGGGCAACAGCAGAGCCGTTAGAGCAGCAGCTGCGGGGGGGCGGGGCATGTTCAGCTGTAGGGCAGTGAAGAGCCCATCTGATGGCTCTGCCCTTGCTGGCCCTGGCCTGAAGCCTCTCCACCCCTGCACCCAGAGCTTGGGGAGGGAAACACTGCACTGAAAAATGACCTACCTTGTGCCCCCAGTGGAGGGAGGGGGAGAGAAAATAATAGGCTGCTGTGGAGAACAGCAAGCTCCCACCACTACTATTAGCACTCACTTTGTTCGGGGCCTGGGCTGGTTGCTCGTGCCCTGTCTGAGACTTGTGTTGTCAGCTCATCGTGGCAGCAACTTCTGTCCACCGTGTGTAGGATGATAGGCATTCCTCTTGCTCGGGCCTGGACCTGGGTGTGTCTTCTTCATGGCACATCTTTGATCGGCTTTGGGTGATAGGCCAGCTACAGCCATTTCTTGGAAAGTATGATCCGGACAAAATGATCCATGCTTCGATCTTATTCAGATTAGATTACTGTAACACATTTTATGTGAGGCTGCCTAAACTGTCTGGAAACTTCTGCTGGTCTAATTACAGTTGTCGGGGGGCAGGGTAGCGGAATCATATTGCCCCTGAGCTGAAGGAACTGCACTCACTGCCCATCAGTTTCCAAGCAAATTCAAAGTGCTGGTTCTTACCTTTAAGGGCTTAAATGGCCTGGGGTGGAGTTTTGGGGAGAACTTCCTTGTCTTGGAGAGCCCTCATTTAAGATTCCCTTTCCAAGCAGTGCTCTCTGCTCTCCTGCCAGCAGAAGGAAGATGGATGATATCCAGAGAGGGGGCTTTTCAGTGGGGGTGCCATTCCTTTAAAAAACTCCTCTAGAAGCTTGCTTGGCATTTACTTTGCTATCTTTTAGGTGCTGGGCCAAAATATGTAGGCTTTCAGTTGAATAGCCCATCTTTTTGGCTGCTCTTGTGGTTAATTTCCAGCCTGAATTCTGTTTTATGAATATTATTTTAGGCTGCTGAATGTTGCTTTATACTGATTTTCTCTATACATTACTTGAATCTTATCAAATGTTCCAGGCAGACCTGATGAATTTTACATTTCACTCTTCCTTTCAGATTGTTCTAAGGAGACCATCTTTAAGGGGGCCAAATTTTGTGCCTTGGCATATTTAACAAGGAAATCTATTATGTGCCTTTGAAATTCTAATGTATATGGATTGTACTGTCTGTGCTGATGTCTCTTTCTATGTTAACCTTTGCTGATCTATGATTGCAGCACATGCAGGAAAAGATTAAGATTTATACTGTTTTTAATGCCCCTGGATTCTTTCATGGAGTGGCTATGTTTAAGAATTTTGATACTTATTTTTTATTGTATTGTATTTGGAAGACACCCTGAGCAGATGATTGTGCAAGCAGCATGTATGGTTGATGATGATGATGATGATGATGAAGAAGACGATAGCTAGATAGATAGATAGATAGATAGATAGATAGATAGATAGATAGATAGATAGATAGATAGATAGATAGATAGATAGATAGATAGATAGATAGATAGATCAGTGATGTTGTGCCAAAAGGGTGGATGGGGGCGCAACACCCTGGGCAGCACCGCGGCAGGGGTGTGGCCGGGCCATGGAGGGGTGTGGAGTGGTCGTTCCAGGGCATTCCTGGAGCATTCCAGGGTGGGGTGGGCAGCGCCGCAGAAGGGGTGCGGGGCGAGTGCGTGCCCCGGGGGCAGTTCCCCCTTGCTCTGCTCCTAAGACAGACAGACAGACAGACAGACAGACAGACAGACAGACAGACAGAGTGAGTCTTGGCTCTAAAGTCATGCCAGTAGTGGCGTAGTAGTTAAGAGCAGGTGCACTCTGATCTGGATTCCCTGGTTTGCAGCTTGAGCTGTGGAGGCTTATCTGGGGAATTCAGATTATTAGCCTGTACACTCCATCTGGGTGACCTTGGGCTAATCAGGGTTCTTCTGAGCTCTCTCAGCTCCATCTACCTCACAGGGTGTTTGTTGTGGGGGGGGGGAGGGAAAGGAGATTGTCAGCCCCTTTGAATCTCCTACAGGAAAGAGAGTGGGGGATATAAATCCAAAACTCTTCTTTTTCTCTTGGATCACAAAATTAAATTGATCAGCACTCCATCTAGAACCAAGAAAACCAAGTACCGTTTCACACAGTTCAAAGTTAACTTGGTGCCAAACTGTCAATATGATAACAAGAAATATGTGAATGGGCTCCCTACTAGTTTAAAGACTTCAGGTCTCCAGAGCTCCAATTCAGACTGTGATCACTGTGTGACTACCCCTTCTGTAATCTTAGTCGTTTCACCTCTAAGATTCTTTTTGGTTGCAGGGGGGAAATTTTGCAGGTATGCATGCAGGAAACAGTTTAAGCACTTTGCTATCCCCTACTTCAGCTCAGTCCAAACAGGGACTGCTGCTGCAATTTAAAGATTAAAAAACTGTGGGAAAGATACATAAGTCCCCCCACCCCTACAACCCATCCATTGTTGTATCTGATTCATCCCTTACAGAATTTATTGCCCTTGGGACATGGTGATTGCCACTAACTCCTACGGCTTTCCCCCAAAGAGCTATACAGATTCCTAGACCATAGGTCTAAACAACTATGAACCACAACATCTAAATGCAGGCTCCACATCCAGAGTGTGCTGGGAGAGACTATAGTGATGAAAGGCTGTTGCTTGCCAGTAGGCTTTTAAAGGACATTAGATTGGTCATTGTTGCCCTAGATGAGCTTTGTGGGCAGGGGCATATCAATAGAAAACAGTGCCTATGGCATCAGTGCCCCCCTTGTTATTGGCACAACCCTTGGGTGCCTGATCCAAGGGTTGGTCTTCCTGCTGTCCAGCCATGTCCCTAGTTGCTGGTTCAGGGTAGTGGGATCCTCTCCCCAAAGCTTGGTGTTGGGGGGCGGGGGGGCGGGCGGGCACAGCACTGCTAGTGACTGAATGGTGCTGAGGGGCCAGACAGTGGGTGAAGCAGGCAAGGCACATAGACAGCATGACTGCAGCAGGTGGGCGGACATCCCTTAGATATGCCACTGTCCGTGGGATACTCTCCACCTTAATAATGGTCCAAAGTGATGTGTCATCAATGTGTCTGGTATTAGAAGAAGGTGGGCTGCCTTCTAGGTGGTTAATTTACATGTGTTCTCTGGGTTTGGAAAGCTCACCCATCAGGCTGCCTGCAAATTTTCCCTCAGAGTATGACCACATGTTTCTCCTGCCAAAGAAGTGTTTGCTGTGAGTGAAACAAGGCAGATCAAGTAAGCTGAAACAATTTTCCTCTGAAGGACTTCAGTGAAGTACAGGAGAACTGCCTCTCTCTTTGGACCATCTGGATGCTGATGATACAATATTAATAACCACACTCAATTAACCAGGAGTCTCTTGGGAAGCAGAGTTTCAACTGGGCAATGTCAATAGAATTGATGTTATCCATGTCCTGTTGCCACCGACAGCAGCTGGCTTGAGTGATGCATGGGCCGTGTGTGTGTGTGTGTGTGTGTGTGTGTGTGTGTGTGTGTGTGTGTGTGTGATGATACTGTGTTTTGCACATAAAAAGTGTTTCTTATGCTATCTCAGAGGGCTGAATTGTTTCTGAAGAGGTTTTAGGAGGTAAAGGCTTGTGAACTCTTTCAGCAGGGGCTTCAGTTCAAAAGAAAGAACCAGAAATCAGATATCAGTCTACATGTGTCTGAGGGTGTGTCTTCACTGGTCTTTTCATACAATATTGTCCCATTTCAATCACTTATCTGTTCCTGAGAATATAAATAAAATGGCTCCAGAGCTATTTCTTCCCATTTTTCTGCTGGTGTCGTCCCATATTTTAAAAGTGCTCGCTTTTGATACTGTTTTCATCCATTGGAATTGTCAGTCAGTCCTTTGAGATGTGAACTGCCGTAGCATTGACTCACTAGGTTTGGAGGTGTGGCTTGTGATGTACTTAGTGGTGACCCTAACAAAGTCTTTCTCTTTTACAAGGTTGCCTTTCCAAGATCGCTTGAACTATGGAGCTAATCTGCTCAATTGCAACATCGAACAATGCAGTGAAATTGACATGGGGTTTGTCAATTTCATTTAATCTTGGATTGAAGATTAGTGGGACTACAAAACTGAAAGGACATGTCGTCAGTTTTACTGTTGAAATTAAAATATATGATATGCATTCCAGTGCTGAGGTACACTTCTTTTGACTTAAAAAAATTGAAACTGACAAGGTCTTGCTCCAGCTTTGTGGGAAATCCCGCTTCTTTCAACTCTTGTTTTATGTTGCCTTCTTTCTCCTGGGAAGAGTGAGTAGACAGACCTCCTTCATAGAAGCAGTTAAGACTTCATTCCACACTGAAACAGAGGGTGCTTTTTCAGGCAAATGGATAGATGACTGAATTTCCATAGGCAGCAAAGAATGCTCTGGTTAAGAAAGAGGGGTGGGTAAAGTAGCCACTTGTTGAAGTGGAGCAGCAGTGGCGTAGTGGTTAAGAGCAGGTGCACTCTAATCTGGAGGAACCGGGTTTGATTCCCCGATCTGCCGCTTGAGCTGTGGAGGCTTATCTGGGGAATTCAGATTAGCCTGTGCACTCCCACACACGCCAGCTACTCACAGATTTTTGGAGCTCTCTCAGCCTCACCCACCTCACAGGGTGTTTGTTGTGAGGGGGGAAGGGCAAGGAGATTGAGTCTCCTACAGAAGAGAAAGGGGGGATATAAATCCAAACTCTTCTTCTTGAAGCTATCTTATTGATGGAGATCCAATTTATCATGCAGTGGTTAAGAGCAGTGGACTCCAGTCTGGAGAATTGGGTTTGATTCCCCATTCCTTCACATGAATGATGGACTCTTATCCAGTGAATAGATTTGTACCCTTTCTCCTCCACATGAAGTTTGCTGGGTGACCCTGGACTAGTCACAGTTTTTTGGGACTTTCTCAGCCCCACCTACCTCATAAGGTGTCTGTTGTGGTGATAGGTAGGGAAGGAGTCTGTAAGAAAGGGGAGAAATGCAGAGTATAAATACAAATTGTTCTTCTTCTATTGGTCAGTGAACGCTATATCAGGCAAGTGTGTGAACAGTTTTGGCAAGATAGCACCACACGCACTTCATTCCACAGCATCTCCAGAGCTAACTGGAGTAGCTTTATCAGCATCACCTGTCATAGCTTTATTCTTTTACAAAGTATTAGCTGGAGGTTGCACTGATCCCACCTACACAAGGAATGATTAATACAATAACTTACCTGGGGAACTGTTCAGGGCCTCTATACGGAGTGGGGGTGGGGGTGAGAAAATCACTGTTAAATTTTAATGGGAAACAGATGCTTATGCATGTGCCCAGCAAACCTGTTTTTTGAAAAACCTTTGAGCATGCCTAGCTACAGACTCCCTAGAGCCCTTTCTTCCAGAAGGGTTGGGAAAGCAGAAAGTAAATAATATTAAATTGTTCACAGGGACCCTATATGAGTCCTCTGTTTTCATGTCTTGGTAGTGCAACAGCAGTGTTGCATCAGGCAGTCTCAGTGCCAGTGTTAAATTAAGCCTTTGGATGCTGAATCATAGGATCAGCACTGCAAGGAGCTTATGCTGAAGAGATCGTGAGGAATAACTGTGCTTGCTGAATCTCTCAGTTGCACTGTCGCCCATCCCCCACTTAATCAGGGAATACATTCAAGTTCTTGGCTCCTTACGAGTGTAACTGTGTCACCTACTACCCGATTAACCAGGAGACGTGTTCATATCATGGTGACTCGTAAAGCTCCATAAATGGGCAGGTTGAACATGAACTGGCAGGGAAAAAAATGGAAAGCCTCATATACATCATTGTTTCAGAATGGGTCCTTAGAGAGCACAGAAACGTACTGGGCTGTAATGATGGGTACTTGTTACAAATACCTCTGTGAGACAGCCATCGATGGGGATAAATGGGGAGGCAGACAGATGGATTAACAGACGGGCTTGCTCACAATATGAGGATAAATGAGATTAAAGAGCAGCCCACTGAGGGGTCCCTTTATTCTAATGAGCAGGGACCGGTGGACTCACAGTCACTTTATATTTTCCATCCTTTCGAAGAGTGATTTGCAAATCCTGCTTTTCTTAGACACCCGGGGCTTTGAGAGGCCCCGGAGATCACAGTCCTACAAAGCACCAACAGAGCTGGGAGCGTTGAAGAATCAGAAAAAAGTTCTCATCTTGTTCCCAAGTGAATTCTTCCCCTCTTGGCTGTTTTCCCTTGCCACCCACTCTGTTTCCCAAGAGTGCTGCCGCATGTTTATCCAGCTGTCCCAGGGCTCAGCTGCATTTCCTGCACATTTCCATCACCTATATAGCCTCGGCACGAGTAAAACCACTGCTCAGAATGTTCCCTTGTGCTGCATTTTTTAAACTTCTGGAACACCTGCATTTGGGGAATATTGAAAACTCTGGGAAAGTGAAAAAGAGCTACTCACAGAGTGGAGCAGGATGACATTTGACCTCCACACAAAATGAAAAACAGTGGATTTGCACCTGAAATGGCTGATAATGTATGTTCATTTCATCCCTATCATTTTGCTCTACTGGTGATTGTTCCATCCAAACGTTCCTGAGCTCTGCCTTTGCTTGTTTCCCCTTTCCTTCCAAAATCCCTTCTTCCTTTTGTGTCTTCTATTAGAATGTAAGTCAGGGATCAGTCTGTTTCACTTTTTTTCAGCGGTTGGTAGAACCCTCAGTGCAATAATTAAAAGTTGATTTGTATTTTAATTCTCAAAAAGAATAATCTTACCTTTTTGGTCCATTGCGATGAATGGTAATTAATGCTGTCATGATACTGCACATTGCAAAATGAAACATCAAGTTACAGAGTGTCATGGAAGGAAATGTTGAATGTACTTGTCAAGCAATAAGTAACATGTACTTGGCTGTTAATGCATTATATGCTACAACTCCTCTGTTCCCTACCTCTTTCGTCTCCTGCGGTGTCTTTCATGATGCTCTTGGACAGAGGGAGAGTGGCTCCCATTCTCTAATTGTCAAGCTCCATCATATTCTTCAAGGCATATGTCATATATTGTTTCTTCTAGAAGTTATTAAAATTTCATTTCAGTATGACAGGTACATCATCCACATAAAGCATGGAGAGAGAAAGAGAGAGGATTCTATCCCTTTTTTAACCAGATCATGTGCCAGCCTGTCAGAATCCTCCGTGTTGGTTTCCTTGAAAGAATACCCTTTTGCTTTCGGTATCACAGCAAAGCAGTTCCATTTTGCTCATGCATTTAACGACTCCACATCTGTGCTATGAAGCATAAATCTTTGCAGTTCACCTTACTTGTTGTCTACAGCAGTACGTTCAGGTTGGGATTTATGTTGTTTTCCGCTTATAGAATGGAATCTGTGTATAAGTCCCCTGAGTATCATAGAGTTAAGGGGCTTATTCTGCAAGCTCTGCATGTTACGAGAAGGTGGGGAAGAGGAAGTGCAAGGAAATGATACTTTGTTTAATTCACTGTAAGGTATGAAAAGAAACTTCCAGGTGTGAGATGTGCAAACTGTTTTATACTGAGAACAAAGTAGCCAAATGCAAGAGGACAATGAAATCAGTGAAGGCTGCAATCCTACAAACACTTACTTGGAAGAAAGTCTCATTGAATCAGTAGGACTTGATGCTGAGTAAAGAGACGTGGATGGCTCTGATTTAACCAAAGACAATTCAAAGTTGGTGAATATTCATTGAATATTCACTGTGTACATTTCTGCACTGGAAAAATGCAGGAATTGACTTCCTTCCTGTTGAAAAGGAGACTGTGAGACTTGGCTGTGAAGAAGGGAGCAGCCTAGGGCAGAGAAAAGGATAACAAGACAGGGCATCTGGATGGAAGCATCGCTGGAAGGGATTACATTGCAGAGCTGTTGTATGGGCAAGGGGATTACAAGTAAGTGCAGCTGCCATTAAGAGAATCTGGGTCAGAAAAATATATGGGGAACATGATGTCCTTAATTTCCCACTCCCCCCACTGATAGAATCACCAGTCAGTGGGGATCCTAGGAGGAATGGTGCCTCCCATTTTCCCTACCCAGCCTACTTTTTCTACCAAAAAATGTGGCTGAGACATATGGCAAGCTTTCTCCATCTAAAGTCAGCATATGCCAGTTTTGAGATTGGAAGGAGGAGTTTTAAAGTTCATAAAGAGTAAGTGTTATAGATGACATGAATGCTTGCTGCTTCACAGTCCTTCCCATCTTTGCCATTACAACTTTCACCTGCTTCTTCTATTGCTGCAAAATCCAAAGCAAGAGGCTATATTTGAAAGCCACTTCTATGCTCCATTGAGCTAAGCATTAGGAAGGGATAAAGGAGAATCCCTCCCATACATAACTCGGCTCGAATAGCTCGGCAGAACAGAACAAGAACAGAGTTTGATACTTGCAGTAAATAATATGGTTATAAACAGAATAATGCCCTTTCTAACAAAAAAAAATTATGGTTCACAGCAACAGAATTTCATTATTCAGTTGCTTTGGTACTTACGTCCAGAGTCTGAGCCAAAATTTCTCACCATCTTTCATGAACATTGTCAGCAATATGCCCCAAAAGACTCCCATTGTCAGCCATTTTCAGCTCTCTTTTTAAATTGTGTTCTTTTTCGTCAAACTGCCCTCACTTGTAATTGACCTCACTCACCCTTAATTTTGTCAATACATGTAACTTTGCTTACAATGTCCAGTAAATCTATCATGTCAGATGTTCCACCATCATGACATCTCCATCTCAGTCAGTGTTGAAACCTTAATGACAGAATTACCTATGTGTCTATTCAGGAAAGAGAAGGAATTATCAGCCAGAGAAAGCCATGGCAAAGTGCAGAGGGAGATAAAATGGTAAATATTCACACACAATCTCAGGTATTATGGAGAAAGGGTTTATTTCTATCTTATCAAAACTGCTATTTTCAGTCTAAAAGTAGATATATAAATAATGCAGCTCTGTTGATCATTCGCTTTTGTGCCTGTTTCGAATTTTGCTGTTCACTCTGAAGTTTTACGCTTCATTGATCAGTTAATCTGGACATGATAAAAATCCTACTTTATAAAAGGCAAGCTGTATTGGCCATGACTCACTCTTAAAGCAAAGGAGCTTGGATGATATAGTCCAGAGGGTTTCCTGAGCAAGAAGGGCCAACAACTTCCAGACTCCCTCACTTTACAAACTGAATCATCAACAATATGACTTGCCTTCCCACCCCCCAAGAAACTCCTTCCCTACTGGAAGGCATCCTTACCGGTGGAGGTGGAAGAGGGTCAGGCAGCATGGCATTTGCAGTCAGGCCCACAAAGAGAAGCTGGGTGACCCCCACCACTTGAACAAAAGGCAGAAGGGTGGCCAAGGGTGGAGGGGTTGCCAGTGGCAGAGTCCGAAGCTGACCTAGGCCACAGGCTGCAGATTGGCCAAGGCAACCAGGAGACTAGTGGCAGTGGCTGAGAAGGAACAGGCCACAGTCCATCCAGCAGTTCAGGCTTCATTTGATCTAGAATTCTCTCCTTTTTTTGACAGTCCATGATATGCATAACACTCTCTTTCAATACCACATTTCAAAGGAATCTACTTTCTGTCAACTTTCTTCATCATCCAGCTTTCACACACATGCACTAACAGGGAATAATAATGATTTTGGTTGCAAGTGACACATCCTTACACTTAATAATCTTTTCTAGCTCCTTCATGGCTGCCCTTCCTGGTCTCAAACACCTTCTGATTTCCTGGTTGCACTCTCCCTTTTGGTTGGTGATAGAGACAAGGAATATAAAGTCTTAAACAATTTTAGTTTCCTTAATGTCCACCCTAAAGCTGAGTCATTCTCCAGTTGCTATTACTTTTGTCTACTTGATGTTCAGGTGTAGTCCTGCTTTAGCACTTTCTCCTTTAACTTTCAGCAGTAGTCATTTCAAATCTTTGCTACTTTCCACCACTAATTTATATCATATCTCAAATTGTTAATGACTGATTTCTAAACACTGTGTATAATTGATGCATGCTAAGTAACAATAAAAACCTAGAAAAACATGAAAACCCTGAGAACCATAACAATCACAACTCTAATAAACTCATAAAAACCTAAAGCTATTATAAAACCATGGGGCAACATGTGGAGGAAGGCCAAGTCTCTTGCCCTGGGAGGATCAGCACCCTGCATACACTTCCACAGGTTAAATTTTAATGTTTTATGAACAATGAAAGAAATGACTACTGAGAGTTTTCTAGAGCCTGTTGAATTTTTTCACACAACAGGCTTTATTGCTAGTAATTAAATAAATGCAAATTAAATATAAAAAATTCAGAATTGTTACTTTTTTTAAACAAGGAGATACAAAATTATGAAGTGACAAAAAGCCAAAATATTTTTGTCATAGAAAGTAAGAGCATCTGGCTCCCTTGACAGGACTTCAGTATAACACATTCTTCAGGGATATGAAAGTCCAATATTGGGCAGACCTCACTAGACACATCTGGCTGAAATTTATCCCTGGAGAGACAGGGAGAGACAATAAACATGAGGTTTATGCATCAATACAATAAATATGAGGTTTATGCATCACCACCTGTCACAGAAATGCACTCTAGACTGACCTACAAGTAGCAAGGAAATCCAGACACCAGTAGATGGTGCTCCAGAATGTGCAGTGAAGTTCCTAGTTCTGTCTGACCGCTAAAATCTTTTGTTCCAAACTAGAGATTAAAAAATGAAGAAAGAAGATTTCGACAACTATGGATGATGCCCTACCGCAGAGATGTGCTGTTATTTGTACCCCTCCCTGATTCCCTTATTAGACAACAGCAGGTTTTATTTTATTTTTTTCAAAATATTGCTGGTGCCTGCCTCCAAGCTCTTTCAAATGTGGCACATGAACTTCAGTTGGCCTTCCTGTGCTAGCTAGGTCCCTTGAACTATGTTTTTCAGTTATCAATCTATCACTATTTATCATTTCCAATGGGAGAGTTGGGGCTTCTTCACATGGGTATTTTCCTGTAAGTTCTGCCCCCATACTGCTTTAGTTTATTCCCTGATTTCCACATCCATTTTCGGTGTCTTTAGTTTTTACTTTGTTTTTGTATGCTCCCCCCCCCCCCCACTATTTTTTTCCTACTCTTTTGGGACCATTTTTACCCTGACCTTTTTCTAGAAGCTGGTTTTGAGTTGGTTTTTCCCTACTGGGCACTGTTTCTATTGGTTTTCTTTGTCCCACCCATTCATACCCACCTCCAGCCCACTTTTCAATATTTGGTTTGTTGTCACTACTCCCTCTCTCTCTCGGACAGTAATTGCAATTGTTTAAACAGTACTAAAATATTGATATAAAGTTGTTGTGCTGTAAGTCAGGTTCTCTGAATCCCTAGCTTTCATTTAAAAAAGGCATACCTCTATCTGCTCCCCTCACAGAAATGTAATGGAAAAGGCATATCTCTATGAGGGAAATGATTACAGATTTTTTTTTAAAGATGAAAGCTGGGAATTCAGTGAACCTGCTTAAATTATTATTACATCAGTATTACACTGATAATGACACCAATGACAACAGCAACCTCCCTTGAAAATCCTAATTACTTAAGCCCTGTGCAGGAGAAAATAAACTGACTCCTCAACTGTTAAAAATGCACAGGGAAGGCAAATATATGGGGACAACCTTGCCCAAATAGATTTCAATCCTTGTGGATCGTCTCCAAGAAAATCAGGAGTTGCTCCAGCACGTGGAAAAGGTCTTGAACATGTATTTAAATCTATCCATTAAAATCAGGTTTGGCTGGAATAAGTATTACAATCATATATTTATTTTATTTGAATATCAGGAAAGCTAACAGTGCTGTTCCAGGAACACTTTTCTGGGAGTAAAAACCCCACTGAATAGCAAGTAGGATTCTGAGTAAATTTGCTTAGGATATCTTTCTAAGCCCTTTAGCTCTCTGGAAATAAGTGACTCGCAAGGAAAGGATTTACTTTTAGGTAGTGGCAAAGCTACTAGGGGAGGGGCACGCGTATTGCACCAGGCGTGCACCTAGGGGGTGCGAAAATTGCCCTGACCCCAACCCTGACCCCCTCGTCCCACCCTGCCTCACCAGGCCTGGCCCTGCCCCACCAGCCTGGCCTGTTTTCTGCTGGCAGAAAGCTGTTTTCTGCCTCTGGAAAAGGTAAGGGGGGGTGCAGGGGGACAGGGGACGGAAAACACAGAGTGCCTCCCAGGCACACTCCTATTCAGCTATGCCTCTGCTTTTAGGAGATGTGTTTAGGATTGCAACTATATATGACAGGTCCTTTTCGTCCAGTAATGACATCCCCTCCAATATTCATTAGATGAAAAAAGGCAAACAAGTTCTATACTATATAAGGAAATAATCTTCACAAAAAAGTTTTTAAAAGCTGAAAGAAATAGGTTGCTTTTTTTGCAGTGCAATTCACTGAATGTTTACTGTTGAGCAAGTCCAACTATGTTCGGAGCGGCTTACTCCCACATAACTATTTGTAGGACAGCAGTATGAATCTATCTGAAGAACTTGAAAGTTATAAGGCTGGAATCCAAAAGAGATGTGACTGAGGGGTCAACTATGAAGCACCACCACGGAGAGGTACCATCTTTGCAGTGTTGTATTCCACGAGTTAATGTTGCCATATGTCTGAGATGTAATAGAGTCCTTAGATAACCTTCAATGTCCTTCAAGTTCTAAAATCCCGAAACCAAACACACAGAGCCACATCCAAAGAAGGGGCTTGTTATTTCAGACCTGCTGCCAAGGTTATGCATGGATCAGGTTGAAAGGTGTTTAATATGCTGTAATATTTAGATACAGTTGGCTCTGACATTTATGGAGGGGGTTTGCAGCAACATGTAAAATGTACTCATCCCCCAAGTATGCAGTTCTCACATAAAAGTCACACAGATGTGCCGGTAAAAAATAAAAAAGGCAAGTTTGTTGCCTGTGAGGCGAGGGAAACAAGTGTTTTCCAGAAGCATTATGGGTACCTAGGGAAAGCATTGCTACTTGCCACACTGCTCCACCTCACCTGTGCCTATATTTGTGGTCTGATTATTCTAGCTCTCCCCACAACACTTTTAGGTCCCAAAGCTTATTGCATAATATTGTAAAAAATATGCTATAAAATATTTTATGGCCTCATTTAAATAGGTCTCTGCCAAAAGGGCTTAACTCTTTAAGTTACGTGAACGCTCAGCAAAGAGGCAGTAATCCAAATACAGAGCAGTATCCAAGCTCAGCACCATGGCCATACACTTGAGGTAAAAGCATGTGGTCCTCCAAAGCAGAGACTGGAAACTGCAGTGTCTGTCAGCCCCACCAGCCTAATAGGTTTCAGGCACCTAGAAAGCTTTGTAAAAAGAAACAGGTAAGTAAACTGTTGACAGGTTTATTGGCCAGGGTGGCACAGAGTAATCATTTAGCAAGTTGTGCTTCTGTAACCCTGTTGCTTGCCTTTTTGTACACCTTTGCATATTTTTGTACACCTTTTTGTATACCGTTGGTTTTGCTTATCCTGCATCCTCTATCAACGTTTCATTGGAGTTTACTGCTAACCCTGACTTTCTTCCTTGGCTT
The DNA here is from genome assembly GCF_021028975.2 of Sphaerodactylus townsendi. Lineage (NCBI taxonomy): Eukaryota > Metazoa > Chordata > Lepidosauria > Squamata > Sphaerodactylidae > Sphaerodactylus > Sphaerodactylus townsendi. The sequence continues at coordinate 114,350,036 of NC_059427.1, read as the reverse complement.
GCTGGGATACCTGTCTTTTGCTTGTCCTAGTATTTCTTATGTCATTCCAGGCTCTCATTCTCCTCGACATGATTCTTCCATACACCTGAAATGAATAACATTAAAACCTCTCTAGACTCAACAGACCCAATGCTTCTTGACATGCCTTCCCCAAAAGAAAAACAATCAGGAGAATCAGGAGAAGAGTCAGTCTACAGGAAGCAATCTAGAACATGAATAAAACTCAAAGAAAAATTTGAAGGACAAAAGTGAGTAAAAACAATTGAGGATACTGAGTAGAGCGCACTGAGGCCTGGGTTCATATATGCAGATGACTAAAGTGGTGGTAGGACTGTTTGGGGCTGCAAAAGGTGGACGCTGGCTTTGAATTTTCCTTCTAGGCATCCCCATTTGAATATTTAAAACTGAAAACATAACCCCCCAAAACAGTATTTCATGTTGGTTCAGGGATATTTATACTCTGTTTCACATAGGCAGATTCCGCACAGGCAGGGACAGTGGTGTTCCATCAGCATATATGATGGCAATGGAGCCCCAGGGCTGTTCACATGCTGAGGTGCAAGTGGCCCCAGAGTGGCTGCTGCCCACGGAGGTGCTTCCACACAGAGGTGCCTCCATTTCCTTTCCCCACACTCACCTTGTCTAGTCTTGTCTATTCTTTCCTCTCTGCTAAAAAGCTTCTTGCAGCATTACCTTAGTTGGCACACTCTTTGAGACTAGAGAAGTATTTATTTGTGTTTTACAAGTCTCGTCTATTCTTTCCACTTTGCTAATAAGCTTCTTGCAGCATTACCTTAGTTGGTACACTCTAGATTAAGGGCAAAATCATATAATTGGTAGCCAACTGGTGTCTGGAAATCCCAGCTGCTGCTTCTCTGTTTCAAAGCAGCAATGATAGGGAATGGTTTTTAAACAAGAAGTTGCAGGGAGGAAAGGAGTTCCAAAACCATTTTCTGTCTGTTCCCAAAAGCCCTTTGACAACCTCTCCCTTAGTTGAAGTTTCCCTTTTATTAGAAGCCTATATCCCACATTGGGTAAAACTATGTGTACATATTGGGGGAGGGAAGTTTGGGGGGGGCATGATAGAAAAAAGGTTAATAATTGTTCCCCCTGGAGGGTTGCTTCTTTTCTCCAAATTAGTCATACCCAGTGCTGCTTTGCAACAGAGATACAGAAACTTTTGGTGGCCAATTACATAATGCCAATCTGATGAGACCAATACAAGAGGTAACTGAGAAAATTAGGGCTGATTTATAGACATAATTTTCATATTTGGATTGGGAAAAGTAGATACATATAATGCTTTATGCTTCTTTATGTGATATCCAGTTATGAAAAGGCCCAACTGGTTCTCATTCTTATAAGGTACAGAATAGTGGAAGAGGGTAATTATCTTGAAGTCCAGAAGAAAGAAAGAAAGAAAAAAGAAAGAAAGAAAGAAAGAGTTTATATTAATATAATATCCCTCCCTTTCAATCCTGTAAGGAGACTCAAAGGGGCTTACAAACTCTTTACCCTTCTTCTTCCCACAACAGACAGCTTGTGGGGTAGGTTCTGAAGAGTTCTGAAGAACAGAACAAAAAAGAGTTCTGTGAGAAAGTTCTGAAGAACAGAACAAAAAATAAGCCTCATGTATGGAGCAAGAAAAATCAAAACTAACCATGATTCAGCTAAATGGATAGTGCAAATAATCTTGACTGCTAGATGTGAAATATATACAAATATATAAAATCTATATACAGATACTGATGTGTGTACTATGTAATGGTGTTACTCTTTCTTTAAACTAAAATATTTGGATTCATTTCTATTTCCTTTTACCCCTGCTACTCCTTCCCATATTAGGGATACTAAAGATTTCATTCACTATGTAGAGGGGTTCAAAGTACCCAAGGGGGCAATAGTTGCAGCTTTTGATATAGCTTCCCTCTATACTGATATTCCTGGTGGAAGATGCCAGATCTATTGTGCAAGATTGCCTTGAAAGATGTTGTGATCCCCCAATGCATTTTAATGCAACTACTGGAGATGGGCAGAGAGTTCCCAGAACCCCCTCTCCTGTTTAACCTACCACCAGGCCTCAAACATGTCATCTTACTCTTCTCCCACCCATATGCCTCCTACCTGCTGTGCCTTCACTTGCCTGCTTGCCAGCTCTCCAACTACCCATGCTTACCACTGCCTGCAGACTTTTCTCAGTGAGCAGTTCATGCAGCTGGCTGGGTAGAGAGCTAGGAAACAAGTCAACCACAGTGGTGCCTGTCAAATCCCTGGGCCCTGACAGATGCCCCATCTCAAGGTAGGCTGATGTCAGCCTTGATATACCGAAAGCAACCTAGCAAAAAAGGTTCAAGCTGATAACTTGAACTATCCATCAAACAATTGGCTCCCTGCTTTTAACTCGTGAATGAGACATGAGCCCAACTGGCAGGTGCTTAAGCATCCCTAGTTAATATATGTTAACCCCTGCAGTGTTTCACTGGGCCTCCATATGGCTTCACTACAGCTGCCCACAGTGACTCCCATTCTATTTTATTAGTATGTGTTTCAAAGCTTACACATTTCCATAGCAGTAAAAGGAATTCTGTGTGCAGCAACTGTATAGCAGGATTATTTCAAAAGTGTAGTTATGAGTATCTGTTACAGCAAACACAAAAATGTATCTTGGAGCACCATCAAAGACCAAATAATATTGTGATGTAAGAGTCTGCAGCCTACCAGAACAATCTGTGATGGGGCAGGAGGTCTGTTTTTAGGAAACAGTGCTCTACCAGCCCTCCAAAAGCTTTCATTGCCAGGTGCCCTGGCAATACAGTCCAAGATGGATGCTATCTCCAGAGCCCTGTACTATAAGAACATAAGAAAGAGCCTGCTGGATCAGACCAGAGTCCATCTAGTCCAGCACTCTGCTACTCACAGTGGCCCACCAGGTGCCTTTGGGACCTCACATGCAGGATGTGAAAGCAATGGCCTTCTGCTGCTGTTGCTCCTGAGCATCTGGTCTGCTAAGGCATTTGCAATCTCAGATCAAGGAGGATCAAGATTGGTAGCGATAGATCGATTTCTCCTCCATAAATCTGTCCAAGCCCCTTTTAAAGCTATCCAGGTTAGTGGCCATCACCACCTCCTGTGGCAGCATATTCCAAACACCAATCACACGTTGCGTGAAGAAGTGTTTCCTTTTATTAGTCCTTATTCTTCCCCCCAGCATTTTCAGTGTATGCCCCCTGGTTCTGTTCTGATTTATATCAGTTGGTACTCTGGGCCATTGCAATACTTATACTCCTATTTTGCCATCTAATAACATTCCACTCTGAGCTATTTTCCACTTTCTACTACTCTCATAGTGTTGTGTTTTCTTAGTCACCAACCAGGCCTGTTTAAAAATAATTAACAAACAGTAGCAGAGGATTTTAAAAATCCACAAGGTACAAACTCAAAATGAGAATGAAATACACCATAATTTCTTGAAGAACAAACACTTGTAGTTTAAAAAAATTGATTATTATGCCAAACATAACTCTTATAAGATAATCTTGAATGACTAAAGAAAGGCGGGGATACAATGGACATAAATAAGGGAAAAACAATTAAAAGTCAAAATCCCATTATTTATTTTTTTATTTATTAGTCAAAATCCAGACAACAGGCCTAAGACTGAAACAGTATTTCAAGAGCTTTGTAAGTCGTTAACAAAACAATTAGCAAATAACAATTAAGAATCAAGAGGTTGGATTAAATTGGCTGCCAAGTTAATTAATAGTTCAAGAAAGTTTCTAATTACCTTGGCCAAAGGTAATTATTACCAGAATTACAGCTGTGCTCTTACTCCAGTGGTCATTCTTCCATGTCTGAAGAGGCAACTAATGAAGTACCTAATGCCCTTTTCCTAGAGTACTTGTAACCACAATAGCTGTCAGAAATAAGTGGCTCAGAAAAAATCCCCAGCTGCGCTGTAGATTACCAGGGTTGAATCTCAGTAGCAAAGCACATGTTTTATATGCAGAAGGTCCCAGATTCAGTCACCAACATTGCCAGTTAGGTAGTCTTTCAATCAGTCCAAGATCTTGGACAGCTGCTACCAACCTGTGGTAAAGCCAAATTGACTTGCATGGACCAACAATGTTCTGATTCAGTACCTGTCAGATATATAGGTTCAATAATGTGATACAAAGTGTCAACAGTAGCTAGAGGCATCTAGTGCATATCAGCTGGTAACAGCATGATCGGTTTACTTGAATTTGAGCCCGGTATGCAAGAATGGGTAGTATCACATCCAGGGACAGCTCATGGCATTTTACCACCCCATATAGGACTGGGGGATTTGGGTGAGGTGTCATCCGCAGGTGGGACTCTGCAAACATGTGAGCTCAGTGCTGCTGGAGCTGGCTTTGGTCACAGGTGGCACAGCAGCTAAGCAGGTTGGGTAGGTGATGATGGGCAAAAGCCGTACCCATTGCTTCCTCCTACATAATTGTCCTCATCAACTTGTGGTGCCCCAAAAAGACATTTGGCTTGCTGATGCAGTGAACCAGTCCTGGTCTCACTCACCTTGACTTTTGAATTGAAACAGTCCTAGCCACCCTGGGCAGTGCCGTGTTTATCACCAACTGAAACATTCAATTTCCCCTTCTGCAAACAACCTATTCCTGCAAACACTCTCTTCAGTTTTGAGTACAGCAAATGTAAGATAGAGCACACAGCCTTTCAAACTACCTAATGTTTACCATAGGTGACACTCCCAAAGCAGAAAACTCAATTTAACTTGCAAAGAAAATTGATATCATAAGGTTCTTTGTTTTCCTTTGTATCCACACTACAATGAAAGACAGAGGGGCAAGAACTGTAATAGCCTCCTGCATAAAAAATGGGACTCATCCTTCAGCTTGATGCATTTTTCCTGGTGAGCAGTTTCCTTCTCTTATCAGGCAAAGTGATATGATTAAAAGAAAATGACTGGAATTCCATGCATCTCCATCAGAGATCAGGCCTGGTCATTTGGAAAATAAATAATGAAAATCGTTTGTTAATGTCACTCGTAAGAGATGAATGTTCTTATGGTTAACACCCCAGAAATATGTCTTCTTTATTCCTAAGTTTGTTTTTGAATCTGTTAATTTAATTAAATCTCCACCACAGAAGCTCCATAAAAGGTGACGAAGCATGAAAGGTTTGTTGCACTGGATAATTACAGAACTGAGGTGGGGTGAGGTAGAGAAGAGGAGCTGGATGGGAAGCAAATTGGATTCGTTGCTAGCTTAAGATGGCCTGTGTTTCTCAGAACTGCCTGAAGAGCAGTACCACTTGCATTTTGGAGCAGTACCACTTGAGTTTGGGAGACGTCCTGGCCTATGTGTGTGTGAAGATGTGTGGCCAGCCTTGCCTGAAGGACAAATAGCTGCATATTACAGAGTATGAGGATGAGAGATGTGCTGAACAAAAAAACAAATTATTTTGAGGATTTGTTTAAAAATTTATGCCCCCAATTCACATAGTGTCCTCTCTGTATATCTGTTGAAGCTGCCTTAGGTTATGATGACATTGCAGCTCCTTGTGGCAATGAGAGAAATGCTCAGTAACTTAGAATAGGGCCTGCAACCACAAGCATCTGTACTAACTGACAGGACAAACAGCTGCCACAGAAACACGAAGAGGTCAAGATATATCAGTCAGCTTCACCTTTGAAATTTTTTAACAAGGCTCTATGAAGACCGCCATCGCTCTTGTCTGTCTTGGACCGCATTCCACAGAGCCCGGCTCTGGCTGGTGAGGGCGGGGTATTAAATCAAATAAATAAATAATAAATACGACTGCTGGACCAAGTTTTGTTTTAATGCTGTGGCCTGGTCCAGTAGAGTAGTAGGCCTGGACTCTATTGTACTTCTGTTAGAATATTTGGCATTCTTAATGATTCTTTCAGTAAGTCTTTGCAGGAGTAAGATAGCTGCATTTATTTGGTTGTTTCTGTTAATGCAGGGCAGGTGAGCTGCTAATAGGTTAACCAGGGATCACCTTCCTTTTCTTGCATATAATGGTGTAGTTTTGTATACTTTTCCCTTTTTTTACCCTTATTCTCCTGCTGCTCTTTTCTCCTTATGCTGTGCTGTTGATGCTGTTTTGCTGTTTGTTACTATGTAAGCTTGTTTGTTTGCTTGTGCATTTTTGCACATGATTATTAGGTACCATCACACCTAGCTTCAGATTCAGAAGACTGAGGGACTGATATTTATCCAACATGCAAGAAAACCTTCCCAAGTAGATCTAATTTTGGATCTTACACTATTCTTCAATGTGTGCTTTTCTCTGGACACTGCAAATCCTCCACCAGGGAGCCTGCCTCCTCTGGCCCTAGGTACTTTTGTTTGCCTTTTAATAAGATGCAAAGTCCCAAGCATGAGTGCAACATGTTCAGGCAAAGCATGGAGGAAAGATATAGGATGCAAGCCCTAAGATGATGTGTACAAACTGAGCATTTTATATTTATTTCTGTTTTTGTTTTCCTTTCCACCTCCACAGAGCAGTGAAATGCTAGGTTAACACAGGGCGTTTCCCCACTCACCCCGATCCCCACTATGCCGCACGCTGCTCTCAGCGTGTGGCATCCCTGGTGCACGCCAGGGCATCCCCACGACCCCGCGCTCTGTGCGGGGTCATCAAAAGGCACCCTTTGCAAGAGCGCCAGGGATGCCGCGCGCTGAGGGGGCGCGACAGCGGCAGCGTCGGGGCGGCTGCGCTGTCGCCACCCCTCTCGTGGGTAGTGCCGGGGGACCTCGCACTACTCTCCTCAAGTAGCGCAGGGCTTAAGGTAAGTGGGGAAAGGCCCACACACTATGGAAGCTTTAACTATGCCAAATGCCTTTTAAATATGTGGTACATTATCCCCTTCTCCCATATTTGTGAAGACCACCTGGGGCAGACAGTGCTGGATTTAGATTAAGAGAGGCCCTAGGCTATTCCACTTGTGAGACCCCTCTCACAATTAGAGGAAAATGTAGGAGTGTTTAAAACAAAGTTGAATTAAAGATAAGGATGATAAGTGTTTCAAATTCTACAATTCACAATTCCTTCTCTAAGGAGGACTTAAGATGTTATTGTTAAATATCATAGTGATTGGGGGTGGGAGCATGAATGTTAAGATTAACACTGTGAAAATTTTTTTGCCATAACCAAACTTCATAAACATTTTGTGGAATAAGCAGAAATTTGTCAAAAATACTATACACCTTGGCTGGAGCCCCCTAGATTTTGAGGCCCTAGGCTTCAGCCTGCCAAGCCTATAGGTAAATCAGGCACTGCACTAGAGGCAGACATGCAGATGGGGAGGCCTCCTTCTTCTGCAATGCTGATCCCATTCCTGAGTTCCTCAAATGGCATAGAAGATGTAACTGTCCTGAAAATCACAGATTTATGCCCATTCACTGCTAGCAGAACAAAATCAGAAATACCTGTATATGTAAGAAAGAAAGAGTAGGGGAGAGATTTGCCCAGGATTTTCTTTCTCTCTCTCTTTTAATTTCCAGTTGAAACATTAGTCTTGAGCAAACCATAAAATTCACCACAAACCTTTCAAACAGAAGAACTAGAGATGGATCTGGGCACCCAAGCAAAGATTTGCTAACTGCAGGTGCTGATCTCATTGTGGTGGTACCAATTTTACAGACTTCAGTTTTGTCCATTCATAAACTGCTCCAATTAGATTTAATTTTGATTTCAAAAGGCATTCCATTTGTACCACAATAAACAGAAGAGAACTGCAGGCTATGATGCAATGGAATTTCCTTTTAAAAATGTTTTTTAAGAGAGTGATAGTCTTTAAGGCATTTCAGCTGCATGTGCATGCACATTAGTTTCTACAGTTCGAACAAGGGAACTTTTATAAAAAGCATGATTGCAGTCAGATGACTGTGCTCCAGGGAGGGTTTCCTTCTCAAGTGCAAATATATACACCCAGAAGTTTTTGACAGAGCATGACTAAATTATTCAGCAACATTCTTGCATAGTCAATAGGAAAAGGGGAGGGAGTTTCCAAGTTCTGTTTTTTTCTTTAGGAGAACCAGTCAATTGTGAGATCTGAAGAACCTGCCACACAGCAAGGTGCCAAGGAATAGGTGTGACTTTCTGGTGCAAAATTGGATAGTATATGCAAAAATCCTAATTATTTTTTAAAGTCCTGCATCTAAATTTCAGTCTTTGCCTGGAATACCAAGCTGGCCCAGTCTCATCAGATCCACGAAGCTAAACAGGTCATCAGGTCAGCCCTAATTGGTACTTGGATGGATGGGAGACCACCAAGGAAGCCAGGGCTGCTACACGAAGCCAGGCAGTGGCAAGCTACCTTCTGAATGTCTCTTGCCTTGAAGACCCTGCCGAGGGTACTATATGTCAGTGGCAACTTGATGGCACTTTACACAAACGTTTTGTCTTGGGATATATAATAGGGTCCTAAACAGAAATTTCTTTGGGTTTGTCTTATTTTTTAGAATTAAATTTTTTAAAAAATATGTTAATGGGATGTATTTGGAATTATGTTGGGGTGATACATTGGTTTCAAATGAAAAAATATATTAGATGCAATTCTCAGGGATCTTCTCTCACACTCAAGGGATCCTTCCTCTCAACTTTTAACCAGATATCCTTTGTTCTAAAATCAACTAGAAGTTGCAGAGCATGATAGGAGGAGCAGGAAACTGAACCTACCAAGTTTTTATTGGTGCGAGGGAAGGAAAAAGCAGTATTTCCTCCCTTGCCTGTGCATTTTGCTTTTGTTTAAAAGTAGGTTCCCTATGCTTTCAATGTGAACTGTCCCATTTCCCTGCCCATCTCCTTGCTTTTAAATTTCAACAAGCCCCGAGTAAGATTGCGTATACTCAATTAGCAATTCTTTCTCACTTAGAGAGATGATCTGTTTCTTCTGTATCCTTGATGCTCTCTCTCTTTATCTCTTGGTTAGATAACCATAGGGAGGGAAGCCTAAAGTTTCTATTAGTCTTGTCTACAGTGCTGCCTATTTCTGAATGGACAGTAAAACCAAGCCTGGTCCTCTTCTCACCTTCCCTCCCCCTGACCCAAAGTAAAATCTTTATCCTTACCTGCCAGAAAACTGAACAGCTTAGGCAAATATGTCAGTTTACTCAAAAGGTTATCCTAAAGCTCTTGAGTTGGTTATAGGCATTGGGAGAAATGATTTGGAGAAAAGCCTGCTAATGTTACGCTGTTTGGACTAAGGGTTCTGGTAGGACAAGACCCCTGCCAGACATGCATTGTTGAATTATTTTTCTACTTTGTGCTGCATTCCACCGCTCTGGTGCCTGAGGTAATGAAATCAGACAGCAAGGTGCCAAAAATATGAGCTGAATGTGGTGTATTAGGTTCCTTACCAAATGTTGGAAGTACTTTGTTTGGATTAGTTTACATTCCAAGGATCACAGACAGATTGGATTTTGATTAGTTCCATTGCAGATGCATATCCCTAACAACCACCTCTCTTTTTGCATCTTCGTCTCCCTTTCCCATTACTCCTGCTTACAGATTATCCCTAACCTGATCATAACAGCCTGCCTCAGCACCAAGGACTAAACTCTGTATTTGGAAAAAGGGCTTTCTATGGGCATTTCACAGCAGTGGCGTAGGAGGTTAAGAGCTCATGTATCTAATCTGGAGGAACTGGGTTTGATTCCCAGCTCTGCCGCCTGAGCTGTGGAGGCTTATCTGGGGAATTCAGATTAGCCTGTACACTCCCACACATGCCAGCTGGGTGACTTTAGGTGAGTCACAGCTTCTCGGAGCTCTCTCAGCCCCACCCACCTCACAGGGTGTTTGTTGTGAGGGGGGAAGGGCAAGGAGATTGTGAGCCCCTTTGAGTCTCCTGCAGGAGAGAAAGGGGGGATATAAATCCAAACTCTTCTTCTTCTTCTTCTTCTTACAGCACCTCATTCTTTGGTGGTATTTCTCCTCACATTTCCCAACTGAAATCATGATGACTGGAACACACAGTAGAATTTATTTAACTTCTATGTGGGTATGTTTGGAGTTTTCTTTGGCTGTATCATCAGTACACTTCTTTTGAGCACTTTCCCAGTTTAAAATCTGCCTTATTTCAACTTGGCAGAGAACAAGATTCTGAGGGGAAAAAATCTGAGAGGATATCCAACAAGAATCAGGAAACCACAGTGCTTGGTTGCACATATCACAATAGAGAAAGGCAAAGGGTAAGGCCACAAGGAGAAGCATAGTTCTGTCAGAAACCACATGCCCCACATGCTTGAACCTGACACACCATTTGGAACTTGAGTTCCATCTAAAATGTACAACATGCACTCAGAATACAGTGGGACCCGTGACTAGACTCATTACAAGGAAACAGTGCAGCTTCAGCCCGGGGGGGGGGGGGGGAGAGAAAATCTAAAGACAAAAAAATGTAAATTGAGGTTTAAAAATATCTGGAGTGTATGCAAGTTCCAGCTGTAAAATCAAGAGACCAGCTGCTATGTCTTCCTTTCTCCAAACATGGGATGTACTCAGAAAAAAAAGCCTTGCTTGTAAATGTTTAGAGAAAACAGTTGCAATAATCTTTTTTTTTTGTATCATCCATTTTTGTATCATCTAGATATTTAATTCAGGAAAAAAATGTTGCCAACATTGTGTGTGGACCCCTAATGACTTTAGACTCACTGGTTCATAAATCTGCATTATGCATCTCAAACTTTAGACAGATTTTTGTTCTTGCATGAGACAACAGGGCTGCTAAAGTTAGCATTATATCATAACTAATTTATGGTGACCACAGCAAGGGAATGCCCAAGCAAGTGAGAAGAAGAGGTGAAAGTTACTATTAATAGTATGCAAAATAAATTACAACCCTTCCCTTAATCCAAGATGAGAGGAGGTCATGTAGCAAAATATAGTCAGGCAGATGCAACATCTAGAAATTTTGGATCAACCATCTGATAGACGACAAAACCCCACCTCACAGTTTACAAAATCCCAGAGGCAGAGATGGTGGGCACCTTCACCTCTCAAATAGAAGAAGAGTAAGAGGACTCAAAGGGACTTACAAACTTCTTTCTCTTCTTCACCCTACAAAAGACACTTGTGAGGTAGTTGGGTTTGAGAGAGTTCCAAAGAACTGTGACTAGCCTAAGGTCAGTCAGCAAGAATGTAGGAGTTGGGTACCAAATCTGGTTCACCAGATACAAGTCCATCGCTCACGTGAAAGAGTGGGGAATCAAACTCAGCTCTCCAGATTAGAGTCCACCTGCTCTTAACCACTACATCATGCTGGCTCAAATATACAAAATAAATGGACAGTGGAATACAATGTTGTTCCCTTCCCTCTGACTACCTAGCATAAGAGGAGGGGAAGAAGACGAGGATGCTCCAGAAGTAGAAGTGGTGGGCAGGGCCAATGTTTTTAGGGGTCCAGTTTCATTCATTTGTTCATTCATATCTCTTCTTTCCATGAAGTTCAAGATTGCTTACAAATCACCATTTAAAACACACAATATAACAATTCCACAAATATTCCCCCTAAAATACCTGCACCCCATTAAAACTCTAACAAATAAATACTACTACATACACCACTTCCTTCACCTTTCAAGGGAGCCCATTTCACAGATTGGGAGCTACAACTTAATTGGCACAGGCTCATTTGATACCAGATGGCCTTCTTAATTGGGTAAATAAACAGTAGGTAGCATTCTGAGGATGGTAGATGTGTGTAGGAACACATAAGAAAAGATGGTTCTTTAATTATTTGGATTCTTGGTCATGCAGGGATTTAAAGTTGTAACTAGCACCTTGCATTGAACTTGGAAATGAACTGGCAGTGAGTGTAGCTGATCTATAATGGATGGAACAGACTCCTATCAGCTGCCCATGACAATAATCAAACTGCTGCATTTGAACTATTTTCAATTTGAAGGGGTTTTTAAAGGCAGTCCAATGTAGAACTCATTACAGTAATCCAGTTATGAAGTTACAGAAGCATAAACTAACATGACCAGGTCTGCTGCATTGAAGAAAGGAGAAAGTGTATGGCATTCCCCGGTGACAGGTGAAGGAACAAGACAAGAGATTTTTATACCTGAAGTTGTGCGCCTTATCGGTAATCTTAAGGGTCATAAGGCTGCTGGGCCCGATGCCTTGCCCCCTGAAGTGTTCAGATACTTTGCTGACTGGTGGCACCTCTCTTGGCCTCTCTATTTACCCTGGTTGATCGGTATGGGATGGTTCCATCTGTTTGGACAAATGCGGTCATTGTACCCATTGTACCCATTGTACCCATTTTAAAATGGCCCTCCCTTCTAACTATCATCTAATCAGCCTCCTCTCCATTGTAGGGAAACTCTATGCCAAACATCTCCTGGAGAAGTTGGATATATGGATCATCAAAAAGAAGATCTTTGGCCCTGAACAGATTGGGTTCCAAAAGGTCAAGTCTACCCTAGACCATTGCCTTGTCCTGAACACTTTAATTTGTAAGTACAAGGCTAATAAGACCCATCTCTATGCAGCCTTTATCGATTTGCGTGTGGGTTTCGATTCAGTCTCTAGAGCCCTTCTTTGGGCCAAATTGGAAAAAATGGGGATCAATAATAGATTATTGTATTTAATCCAAGTTCTCCATTCCAACACATTCTGTCAAATCAAGTGTGATTCAGACGGTATGCTAACCTCTAAAATTCCAGTCCTTAAAGGTGTCAAGCAGGGCTGTGTTTTGGCTCCGACCCTTTTCAAGCTTTTTTTTGAATGATTTGGGCCCCACTCTTACAAAGTTGAAGTCTCATTGCTCCACTTTAGCTAGGAGGAAAACTCCCTTATTATTTGCAGATGATGCTGTATTACTATCTAGGACAAGAGTGGGATTAAAAAGACTTCTAAAGGGCTGCTTCGACTACTGTACCCACAACAATCTCCACCTTAATTATGAGAAAACCAAGATTCTTGACTTCACCCACAGGTGGAGGCCGGGTAGATGGGAGTTGAACAATAATCTTGTCGAACAAGTAAAAAGTTTTAGGTATCTTGGCCTTAACTTCCACCATCAAGCTTCTTGGGCTACCCATAGAAGTCGAGCTATTGTAGCTGGTAAATTAAGCGCCATGGCCATTGCCAGGTTTTTTTTACGGGAAAGGCCATGGATATATCCCAGCAGCAATCTGGACCTTCAATGCCAAGGTCATTCAGCAATTATTATACGGCATCCCAATTTGGATTGGTGCTTGGAACGGCGAAGTGGAATGTGTGCAGTCACAGTTCCTTTATAAAATCCTCGGCCTTCCCCACTCGGTTCCCTATGCCATTCTTTGTTTAGAAACTGGCCAACCTCTATTAGTGACGAGAGCTTCGTGCACCACCTTCAAATGTTGGGTGTGTACTTGTTTCAATCCCGACCTGAATAGTCTCTCTTACCATGCTCTTTCAGTTATACATTCCACCAAATGGTGGCATAGGATTGAAAACAAGTTGAGTGACCTGGCGATAACAACTGATGATATAGGTATGCTTACTGAAAGGGAGGCATTTGCCACAATCAAAAAAAGACTCCTTGATTTGGATTACAGGGAATTGATAAACGAGGCCAATAAATTTAGTTCTCCCTCCCTTTTGGGTATCCCATTGAATAATTCAACTATGGCAGGATATCTGCAACTGTTAATAGAGCCTAAATGGCGACGGGCTATATCACTAGCTCGTTGCAATGTTCTAGAACAGGGGTCTTCAAACTATGGCCCTCCAGATGTTCATAACTACAATTCCCATGAGCCCTACCACTTGGCCATGCTGATGGCAATTGTAGTCCATGAACATCTGGAGGGCCATAGTTTGAAGATCCCTGTTCTAGAAGAAGATTGGGGCTCCCGCACCATGGGAGGAAATGTATTTGTGATCTCGCTTGTGAAGAGACTGTTCAGCATGTCTTATTACAGTGTCCCTTGTATGCTTCTATCAGAACCAAGTACCTAGCCCCCTTGTTGGTAGACCAAGTTGAGGCAAGCGATGCACAAAAAACTGTATTTCTCCTTAATAATGAAAACAATGCAACGTTGGAGGCCGTAGCAAAATTTCTGTGCATTGTTATTTCAATACGATCTTAACCACTCCTTCCTATCAGTACTATTGTTCTGTTGCTTCTTATGCCAATAAAGGTTATGAAATGAAATGAAATGATAAGAGATTTTGCCATGAGGAAGAGCAGGATATTCACTAGCAGGGTATGGACTGTTGTATTGGAATCAGGAAACCACGTGGGATCCTTTTCACCCCACATTTAGCAATACCCTAATAGGGCTTGATGGTGCTGACTGGATGGACTGATCTTCTGTTTGAGAGGCTTACCTTTCCTTTCCTTCTGCTGTAGCAACACTTTCATGTAAAGCTGCTTGTCTATCCTGCTACAGGACTAATCTGTTTTCGACAGTGGACACAGGACATTTTAATTCATGACAGAAACTGCAGACTGCTAGAACCTGGACAACATTGCAGCCCTGTGATTATACCATAAGATTTTTCCTCTGGCTCAAGATAAATCAGGTCAGTGTAGGAATTAAGCTGTTTTAATTGCCATTGGCATCTCTGAACCTTCCTCTGTGGGTGGCCCTCTGGCTAGTAAAGCACAGCTTTGTTTGTGACCCTAACAGCTTGGCAGCTGGGCAGGGCAGGGGGTTGGGCACCCATGAAACTCGCTGGTGTTCAGTCTATTCCTGTTGCTGTGAGGTAGCACACAAAATGAGAATTATCCCCAGGCCACCAAATATTCTTCTCATTCAGCCATCCCTCCCCAATATGATTTTGGTGTGTTGCCAGTGGATTATGCCTTCTCTGGCAGACTATCATTCTTAACAAATTAAGTCCATAATGAAGCCTATTCAAATTTTCTGGGACTCCATTTGTTCTCCTCTCAATTAGCACTTGATAGAAAAGAATGCAAATTATTTTCCTAACTAAGGTGGTGGGGGAGACAAGGGGGAAAGAAATGCAGGATAGTAGGGCAGGGTGGCATTAGAGGGGGGTAAGAGATGTGCCTCATGTTTCCTGACTAGCTACTATTTGTTGTGTGGGCCATGAAGCTCTTTAATGGTGATGACAGGCAAGCTCTGACTGGGAATTAATAACCTTTTAACTCTCCTCCATTAATGAGTGAGGTTATGGCAAATTTTAGTCCCTTTAAGTCACATTACAGCTGCATTCATCGGTCATTAACCAAATGGGCTCTGAGTTGCTGTGTGAGTAGCAGATTGGCCAGGAGTGTGTTTTCTGTGGTGGTGGTGGGGGGGAGTCAGCAAAAGACACTTTATTTGAGGACAATTAGGTGACATCTAGTGGCAATAGACTGCCCTGAAACTGTCTGCAAGGCTGCTGATGAGCTCTGTAGACTTGTCAGCAGATTTCAACAGGAATTTCTACCATGCTGAAGTTCCAGAAACCCCAACATTCCCATCAAGATGCCCTTCTGTCCCCCTTTCAAGTGATCTGAACAGTGAGGTCAACTCAAGAAAAAACTTAGCTTTACAGATCTGATTGGCAGTATATTGTCCTCCCCCTCCACGACCATCTCAGAGAAGAATAAAATCCTCAGTTTCTGTTCTGTTACTCTACAAGTATTCTTCTAAAATGCCATTTCTAATTGTTATTTGTGTGTCTGCTTTCCACTAAGACAGAAATGTGAGGAGGGTTCCTATATATGAGCAAGGCCTAGGTATGCCAAGAATCCTAGAGCAACTTGGCATATTTATGTATTTTCCATGAGCAGAAAATACACAAAGCCATCTTGTCTTGTCATTTTTATTGCGAGTGTGATGACAAGAGCATTCTCATGATTTGGAGTCATGAGGAGATACCCACTGGGAATTTCTGTTTTAAGTTTTAGACAAAGGCAGATTTTAGAGGTGATGGGATTCTCCTGTAAGAAAAACTACATGTGTGGAAGTGGTAAAAACTGAACTTCAAATCAAACACCTTGAAAACTTTCTTCAACCTTCAAACACACACAAAATATGGTTTTCCCTGAGGACTTGCATGAGTGAAGGAGAGATGGGGAAGCTTTAAGGCTGCCATTAAGCTGTGCAATAAAAGACATCACACATCATTTATTTTGCCTCAGAGAAGAAAGCAACAACAGCAACCATATTCAAATATCACTTTTCTCAAAAGTGTATTCACTTGACTGTTTTTCACCTCACAACCTTGTAAATGGATTCAGCACACATTGGTTTCCTTGCTACTCAGCAATCATCCCCTTCTGCTCCTTCTGTCTAAAATTCTCTCCCATAATATATATGGATGTCACCACTCTTTCAAATCCTTCCTTCAAATCACCTTTTCAGTGCTGCAGTGGGATTCTTCCCCAGCAACAATGAACTGTAAGTATGTGCCGCAGCATTTGCTTACAATGATCCCTTGTTTTTCTCTGCCCCTGCCCCATACCTACACTTCCTCTCCCAGCTCAAACTGTAATTCTTTTTGGCATGCATTGATCTTTATTACCATTGCATGCTAATGGATCCAAACAAGAACTCACTTTTCCTGCAACTGTCCACGGTGGAGCTGGCAGAGTGTTTACTTGTGAGGTAAGAATGATGCAATAGGAAGGATTCTGATTGGAATGTGAGAAATCCCAGTCAAATCAGTGTATCAATGTGCCATGGGTCAATCCCACATGGGGTCCCACCTGACTGATATTTTCATGTAAACAATGCTAGGATGATTCATTTGTGGATCCCCCAGCATCAAGTCCATCTTAACCCTCTGTTAGTTTCTCAATCTGAGCTACATCATTATGAAAATCGAACAAGTGAAGAGAAAATTTAACTTGCCCAGAGTATTTGGGACAGAATAAAAAAGTAACCCAAATGACTAAATGGTGTGTAAATATGTGTAATCAAACCCTAGGTTTAGCATGCAGAAAATTAAAGCCTTGGCGTCCTCTTTCTGTGTTGAATTAGTTGTTTATACTGGCAATTGTAACTGTGCCATGGGCTTTTGTTTTGATCATCCAGGGGACCTCATTACCAGCTGGCCTCTCCATTGGCCCTTAACAACATCCCTTGTCTCTAGTGTAATGCCTGACTGATGTATGGCAATACAGTAGCTCTGAGAGACAATGAATAATATTCCTATTATTCTTGGGTGTGTTCTGTGTATGGGATTCTTTTTTTTAATTATTAGCTGAAATCTCCATAAGAAGAGGTTTGGCTAGGATGAAGGCAATGGCTTGACTCATTATTCTTTAATTATGGAAGTGAGTGATTTGGGTGGAAACAAGGAATCCCTCCCCCACAAGAAAAAAAAATTCATGGAGATTATATTCCAGTTCATTAAACAGCCTCCAGTTTCCTTATAGGAACTGTAAATCAGAGGCAAAGCTTCCCCATTAATTCTGCCATTGTATGCAAACTGGAAAAAAATACGGGCTGTTTTTAGACTTCATTTTAGAGGCTTGGTTATTAGCCGTACTAATGTAAGCATCATTTTTGCATAGTCTGTGCACTACTAGACAATAATGTCAAATTGAATTTATATAATTATTTTTCATAGTTTGATAAGATTCTTTTGTCAATGCAATTAGAATGTGATAACCTGTTTTGTAAAATCCCACAATGAAAAATTAGTTGTCTCAAACTGTGCATTGCAGTTACCCTGCCTTGGCCATTACTCTTGCCATCTCCCTGTGCCTGAAACTGAATGTCTCAGTTGTTTCTGGCATCACTTTCAGTCAACCGTATAATCATGTATATTATTTTTCTTCTATTGTCTGGCCTGCAGGCTTTTTTCACTAGCAACCTCATATGAAATATTTTGAATGGATGTACAAATATAACTACATTTTTTTAAAAAAAATGTTGCCATATGCCTGTTTAGTATACTTACATTTAACTATTATAAGATCCAATTTTGCTTCCCAGTTTGAACATCATTAAAGTTTTGTGTCATATCCTCTATATTTGAATATTCAATATTTTCTGTGAATGAGGTCTGATCATAAAAGATAAACTGGGTTTGTTAAAAGTTAATTTTCGGGGGTGGTGGTGAGAGAGAATAAAAAATCACCTGAGCATATACAAACACATTGATTAGCCCAAAGTAATTATCTTTGGATTCCAACTTTGGAAAAATAGTAGTATTTAATAGAAATTTTGGGGGAAAATGTGGAGAGGTTGAATTACAGTGTCATCCTACGCATTTTCCAGAGAGTAAAGGCCCCACTGAATAGATCAGAGTAGGAGTCTTAGTAGATCTTCTTAGAATTGCTGTTTTAGTCTATCGTACCTGAAACACCAAAGTCTCTCATGGCGTGTTAAAATAAGCCAGAGAGCCTTTGCTGTTGGGTGTATATTATTATACACATACCCAAGAGAAGAATAGCAGGAGGGGAGGAAAAGTTATTATAAATGGGGATTGGAAATGGGGAGCAGAAACATTTCAGCATACGTGTGTGTTGTAATGCCACATGACAGACCAAAGATGAAAACACAGTCTAATCAAGAAAGAAAATGATTCACCTGGAGTTGGGTGTAGACCACTACCAGCTTGAGGTGAATTGGCAAACTCAGGTGTATAGGATATGTAAACCACTCCAGAGGACCAATTGCTTTCTGTTGTGAACAGGTGTGGTTTTAGCAGTTCTGAGCAAAAATCAAGGATGACCAGCCCATACCCCCAGAGCCTGAGCCATGGAGAAAGGAAATTACCGCTCCCAAAATGTACCAACCTCATTTCACTCATACATTTGAGGTATGAAAAGCACTAAGGCAGAATTAATTGTGTCAGCACCTATAGTGAGCAAAACTCATAAAGTAGGCCTTATTTAGTGAGTTGGACAATAAGGACTGCCTCCTCCCACATAGCCAGTTAAGATCTGCACCACAAGCCCTGCTCTCTGTATTCCTATCTTTGGAGGTGAGGCAGGTGGCAACCAGAGACAGGACATTATCAATAATGGCACCAGTTCACCAGATAAGAGTCTGTTGCTCAGGTGGAGGAGTGAGGAATCAAACCTGGTTCTCCAGAGTTGAGTCCACTGCTCTAAACCACTACATCATGCTGGCTTTATATCTTTAGTGTTTTATTATTTATTATTTTTATTTTGTAAGCTGTCTTGGGCAGGCTCCTGGAAAGGCAGCATAAAGATGTTATAAAACAAATAAATATAGGCCTGAAAACCACTTACCAAGGTTCTCCCCAACCATTCTGGAACGCCCAAGACTTTAACCATCACATACCTCAGCCCCCTATGAATTGTTTGGTGTGGCACTGGTTGGTGGCAGGTGACACACAGTGTGAGGATGGCAGTTATGTGAGCAAGAAGGAGCATATGATGCACTCCCACCTGTCTTCCTTGCCACTGCAGCCTGAGGCACCAGCTGGCCAAACAGTAAAATGTGGGCCCTGCCTGCAATGAGGCAGGACTGAAATGTGTAGGCATAGGGAGTGTTGCATGTTGCTTACTCTCTTTCTGCTCACTTACCTACCTAATAGCCAGTCCTGGCTCGGAGGTTCCTTTTGCTCAGTTTCCTGGCCAGGCTTGGCTGGCTTGGCAGGAGAGCAAACAAATGAGAGCTGTGCATTTCAGCGCCCGTTCTTCTTCTGTTCCTCACCTTGGATGCAATCACCTCACACCGGGATCAGGCCAGCTGCACAACAGTCTGTGATGTCCCCTAACCTCTATTCCTGTGTCTCAAGTTGCTGGTATAGCTGAGGTGGCAGCATCAGAGAGAGCAAGCAAGGGTAGCAAGTGCAGCTGCAAGGTAGAATAATAATAATAATAATTTGGATTTATACCCCACCTTTCTGTCCTGTAAGGAGACTCAAGGTGGCTTACAAACTCCTTTCCCTTCCTCTCCCCACAACAGCCACCTTGTGAGTAGGTGGGGCTGAGAGAGTTCCAAAGAACTATAACTAGCCCAAGGTCAACCAGCAGGAATGTAGGAGAGTGGAAACGCATCTGGTTCACCAGAAAAGCCTCTGCCACTCAGGTGGAGGAGAAGGGAATCAAACCTGGTTCTTCAGATTAGAATCCGCCTGCTCTTAACCATTACACCACACTGGTAGTTAATAGTAACCACTGGTAGTAACCACGACACACACACACACCCCTATCAACATGGGGCCTGTTTGGCTACCCTGTATGTCCTACAATTATTTGGATGTGAATCAGCTGTCCCTAGGACTTATGAGCCAAAGCTTGATGTGTAGGGTTGCCAGTTCTGGGTTAAGAAATACCTGGAAATTGTAGGGATGGAGTCTGAGAAGGCAGGTTTTGGGGAAAAGAGGGACCTTGGCAGGATACCAGCCATAGAGTCCATGGGACAAATAATCTGTTTTCTCCAAGAGAAATGATCTTTGTAGTCTGAAGATCAGTTGTAATAGCAAGAGATCTCAAGGCCCCACCTGGAGGCTGGCAACCATGCATAATGTGCCATCAAATCACCACATGAATTTCTACACAACATCTCTGTGCTTGAATCTCAGCTGGAAACTTTGTTGTTGCTGAAGCACATAAATTATTAAGTCTATTTTTGTATGTCCAGGAAAGTTGCAAATGGAAAAGAATATGAAACATGCTCAGTATATCAGTGTTAACCTTTGATGAAGACTCAAGGATGAGTGAAATTCCAAATTAGTTAGATATCCTATCTAATATTCTAGACATTTCAGACATTTTCTTTTGTCTGAAACAAGGACCCAGGTGGCAGCATGTTTCTTAAAAGATGCATATTTTCACTTTATACAATGTGAGAAAAGCCAAGCTAAAAATAAAAGATGTCTTCTTTGGTGGAATAATATGTCATTAGGAAATCACACTAACATTTGAATGCATCCTAAGGAATGGCTGTAGTACAGAGTCTATACCTTGGGAACCTTTAATATCTGACCTAAAAGCAACTTGGGAATATCTGACCTAAAAGCAACTTGGGAACCTTTAATATCTGACCTAAAAGCAAGATTTCCTTATTATCTGTCTGAGGCTTTGTGGTATAGGCAGCACATGAACAAATTAGATGGAAAATATTTTTTATTGATCCTAAACAGTTAAGTGAAATTGTAGCATTTTTTGCTTAGTAATTTAGAGATAACTCTTCTTGATAAGCATGACAAATCCAAAAGATCAGCAAAGAAACTAATTTTTATAGAGATAAAGTTTTCCAGTAAGTCTTATGATAAACAAAGAAAGATTTGGGGTTGGAAGTCTATGTTAATTATAAGGGTCAATGTATGACAGTAGTGTTTTATTTGTTAATTTGAGATGCCTCCTCAAATACACGATGCAAATCCTGGTACGGCTTAGGGATGTCAGATCCAACAACACCCTGGGCATTCGAGACAGGTGAAGGGACCTTGGGCTCCACAGGTTTGGGCAGTATATGATCTCCACAAGGAGGTACTGTGAACTGTACAATGCGATCCACCCATTTGATGGTAAGATCACCCATTTGATGGTAAGATCATGATCTTGCTGCCAGAACATGCCCAACGCTACTGGGTGCTTAGCTAAGCTAAGCTTAGCTATGGGTGCTTAGCTATGGGAACCACAATGAAGCTGCATCATTCCCAGTGTTAGGCACTTTGAAGCAAAACCTTCTCTGTCTTGAACATGGCCGCCACCCCCCCTACCGGGCTCCCGTCCATCTGGGAGAAATGAATGGGCTGCCTTAAGGGAATAGTATTCAAGCCCAAACCTTCCACTACTGATGGGTGCATCAGGCAATGAGAACAGCCAGAGTCAATAAAAGCATCCTAGTGTTTTTAAGGGGGTTAGTGAGAGTAATTTCAATTTCTAAGGACTTGCCCCAATCACTCACCCGCATGTTGGAGGAAGGAGCAGTTGTCTGAGGGACCTCTCTGATCTGTTGAGGGAAGGTGCCCTGAATTGGTCTATGTTAGATACTAAAGATTCAGTTATGCGGTTTTTACATGATTCTAGAACCCAGGACTGGCAAGGATCCAGGGCACAAGTAATGGGGCCTGGAGATCTCCTAGAATTACAACTGAACTCCAGGCCATAGAGCTTCATTCCCCTGGAAAAAAAATAGTGTCTTTGGAAGATTGACTGTAAGGCATTATAATCTGCAGAGATCTCTTCCCTCCCGACACCCCATCCTCTTCAGTATTCACTCCTAAATTTACAGGATTGTTCCAGCCCTGAGTTGACTGGATTCAGTGTTCATGGGAAACAACAGCACAAACAAATACACCTATAAATGAATCTTGAACTAGACTACTATAGTGTTACATATGAGCTGTGAGTTTCCAGAATTGGTTACGTTTTCGTGGCTTCTTCTTTACAAACTGAACTATTTCTCCATACTGTGAAAATAAAGAGTCCTACAGAACACCTGTCAGCTTAAAACATAGGAAGAAAACACTGATGGAAACATTTGACCTTGGGTAAAAAAATATGGGGGGGAGGGAGCTCTTTAAAGCTTTCAAACAATGTCAGCCTGTCACTTCTCACAGACTTTCTAATTCTTTCCAGCTGTAAATCAATCATCCCATTAACTCTTCTCTTATGGTCTCCCACCAAGTTATCTGGGGACTGGCTGGCTGATCCTTGCAGAACCATTTTGGCAGAGCCTGGAGTATAACGTACCCCTTGTACATGGGCTGTGATGTCATGAGCACTCACTTATGGCTTTCAGCAAGGCCCCTTTACAAAGGAGCCCCTTCTTTGCTTGCTGCAATTACCCAGCTATTAAAACGTATTACGTTAGATTCTTATATTTTAAGAATGATATCACCACTTGCTTTAATGTCCAGTCGGAGGGCCAATTTGCACTCACTTCCTTTGACACTGTGTTTGCTGACTGGATCCTTGGCTGATGTTTCTAAGGATAAAGCAGCTATTGAAAAGCAAGCAAAGTGGGAGAGTGCAGCTATAGTTGAGCTCATAAATGACCGTGGCCAAACATTGTGTGTTAATAATGTTAGCTTTACAACACATGTTAGAACTCAACTCCTCCACAGCACAGTCACATAATAATAATTTTCTCTTAGGCATGTCTCCAAGTCTTGCCTCCTTTCTTGTTTTCCATAACCTGTTCTCTCAGTTTTCATGAAAACAATTTGTTCATGTATGACATTTTTATCTTGTTCATCCTTGGGCAATTTTCCACTGGCAATTAATTCTGGGATATTCACCCGAAATATCCAGGTTTCCTCGTGATCTCCCCACTGCCGAATCACAGAACACAGATCAGTCCCGTTTCTTGCGCTCCCCGTCCCCCTTATCACGGGGTTTTCCTGGACCTGACTGTATATGCACCTTTTTTGGGGAAAAAACACTCCAAGGCCGCATTCTCACTGAAAATTTAATCTAGATACAATCAAGTTTCAAAAGAATCAGCTCCTTTTCATCCAGGTTCCAACATCCTCACTGCAGCATGTTTCTCGTGAAGATGTCTAGGGCTGCCCCTGGAGGGGGGTGCCTGCTGTCAGGGGTGCAATTGTTAAGCTAGCAGCACCAAAATTTCAGAATATCTTTAGGAGACCCTCCTGATGATACCACCCAGGTTTTGTGAAGTTTGGTTCATGGGGGGTCAAAGTTATGGACCCTCAAATGTGTAGGCCCCATGTCATATTAACTCCCATTGGAAACAATGGGGGATGGGGGCACCCCCTTTGGGAGTCCACAGCTTTGGACCCCCTGGACAAAACTTCACAAAACCTGGGTGGTATCAGTAGGAGACTCTCCTGATGATACCACCCAGGTTTGGTGAAGTTTGGTTCATGGGGGCTGAAATTATGGACCCTCGAATGTGTATCCCCATCTCCCATTGGAAACATTGCACGGGAGCAGGTGGCCTGCACAGGAGCAGTTTTATACTATGGCTGATGAAGTTAGATTCTCCTCAGCTGCTGACACTCCATTTCCTGCAGGGCTTCCTCCATTTCCTGGGTTTATAGTCTGGCTAATGCAGCTAGGTTCTCCTTTGCTGCTAAAGCCTCCATTTCGTTGGCAGGTCTGCCTTGGATAACAGGTAAGGCCTTGAGCCTGCTTCTGCTGTTTGTATTTCCTCTCAAGGAGCCAGCACTGACTCCACAGGCTCCTCAGGCTCTGCATCAAAGTCCTCCGTGTCCAGCAACTGGCTCATGACAGTGTCTTCCTGGCTTGTATGTTTGTAGGGGAACAGCTCAGTGCAGATCTACATGTGATGCTGGGAGTCACTGATAGGGGAATTAAGCATAGGAGACTAAATCTTCTCCTTCCCCTTTTGTAGTTTCACATTATAATCTTATTTACAGTGTTTCCCAGGTTTGCAGTGTACAGTATGTGTAACATTCATTTACTTACAGTTTCTATTTGTATCTGCACATCTGCCAAACCTAATCCAAATAGTAAATCATTGTGCTTCTGAATGGGCAATGTTTTAGTCAGTACATCTGCTACATGTGATTCAGATGCAACATATTCAAGTTTAATCAGTCCTGGCTGTACCAATTGTCTAACATTTTGGTATTTCACAGCCATGTAGTGTGAATGTGGCAATTTATACTTTGTGTAAACACTTTGCATAAGAATAGTCTTCAGTTTTTCCCCTTCTGTCAGAAAAAAACTGGCTTGTAAAGTTTAAAACAAAATCAAAAATGTTTATTTACAAGAAATAAATCAGGAAGTTTTTCTGGCAGAAAATAAAATTGAAATTATGTACAAGAAATGAGTTTCTGAGAGGTTATTATTTTACAAGTGGTTTCAGTATTCTTTTACAGTTGATACAGGGTTCAGACAGGTGTGTCTTTAGTGCCTTCAAATTACTACTGTCACTAAGGCCCTTTCCGCACGGGCCAAATACAGCGTCCCAGGGATGGCAAAAATACTGTCTTTGGAGAGTGTTCGCACAGGATGTGTTGCTGCTGCACAGCAGCACTGTCCTGGCTTTCCTCAGGCGGCATGAAGCTGCCCCTGAAAACTTTGCTCAATGAGTGAGGTTATTAATAAACAGTGTCTTCCCTGTGGCATGGTGCAAACCGCACCGCCGGGAAGCTGCTGCTTTCCCCATTGACTCCACTCACCTTCTTGTGCCGTGTCCCTCTGGAGGGCTGCAGAGAACCGCCATGGTGCCCTGAGACCTCTGGAGGTTGCAGGGCAGCGTGGGCGGGTCTCTGCAGTCCTCCAGAGGGATGCTGCACAAGAAGGTGAGCGGAGGGGGACCACCTAGGGGGACCACCTAGAGGCGGCTCCACGTGGCTGCAGGGGAAGTCAGGGCTGCACGCATGTTAGCATGCAAATGGTCCCTGAGCCTCTACCGGCATATTTCATGCCGGTGGCGGTGCGTTTCCGCACGTGTGCGGAAAGGGCCTTAAATTCTTCCCAAACTAAGGACCCACCAGGATAGGTATTCAGTTTTTTGTTTGGCTATCTAACAAAACCTTAATTTCTACTTTCAGGGAAGTATAACCTACACAATTCCTCAACCACTAACTCTAAGGCCCCTTTTGCACATGCAGAATAATGCACTTTCAATCCATTTTCACAACTGTTTGCAAGTGGATTTTGCTACTCCGCACGGTAAAATTCAGCCTCAAAGTGCATTGTAAGTGGATTGAAAGTGCATTATTCTGCAAAAGGGGCCTGAGTCTCTGCTGTAGAGGGTGTATCTCACATGGTGCTTATCAGAGAAGCCTTGTGGCTTTCCTCCAGGAAACCCAATCCTTTCTCTATTTACCAACTAAACTACCTTCATGAGCTTCACTGTCTCATATCTGGGTGAGTTCTCAGAGAAATTAATTAAGCTACCAGTGTGATTAATCAGTATTACTGTGTTACAGTTAACTCCAGGACCTTGGCACATATTCCCTAACTTAAATCTGTCCTTCCTGGCATTTAATCAAAGTAGCTCAGCTCACTTAGAACTGGCCTTCAGCCTCCAGAGAACGGAGCTACAAATCCACAACCTTTCACTCTGGCATTCAAATCAGTTCTCCCCTCAAATCTCGCAATGTTCTGGCTAAGAACATTCTGCACTTATTTCTAGCCAATCACATGGAGTTAACCTTTGACCTCTCAATATTCTACTGCCTGAAGGTGTTTAAGTGTCTGTATACATCACATATGCTAGTGGGTATGGTAGACCTCTAATTGTTTCAAGTAATAAAATAATTCTTTGTTCTTCTAATAGAGCACTTTCTGAATATTTGAATTATTTCCTATACATTAACCATGTGAACTGACTTGGTGCTACTTGGTCTCATACTGCAGATATAGAAGGCTAAGGCTGAGAGATGGTGGGCTGCTTAAAATGAGATTGTGACAAAGGCAAGATCTAACAGAGGGACTTGTTGGTTCATAGCAGTTATTTAACCATTGCATTAAGCAAGCTGTCAACAAATCAGCAACTTATCCCCAATTTAAACCCTTTTTATAAAACTATATTCACAAGTTGTTTAGTAAGAAGCAAAACAAGTCATAAACTTGAAGTCTTTGACTGGATCACACATATGATGTGACGATTAGAATCATATGTGTGAACTGGGAAGCCCAATTTCATGTCCTCATTTTGCCATGGAAGCTCACTGGGTGCCCTTGGCCTAACCTACTTTACAGGGTTGTTGTTGTGAGAATAAAATGGAAGAGGGAAGGAAAGTGTTGTAGTTCTCTCTGGTCAGCATAGTGGAGAAAAATGGCATATACATATCTAAACAAATAACATCCCCCTCAACTGGTGGTGATCTTCAACTATGAAAAAATAATCAGTCCTAGATTGCTCAAACAGACCAGAAAGAATTTCCATATCACCTCCCACACAATGTTTTTCCTTGGGGTCAATTTGCACATTAAGGTGAGAGTCAAGTGATGAGAATTAATATAGTCACATGTGTACATTAGCTGTTAGTTTGCTTTTGGATAATGTCCCAATTGAAACAGAGAAATACCTTTGCTAGCTAGGAGAATAAAGGAAGCAATTTTCCCTGGCCTCAGTATGAGACCTGCGGAGCACAGACAGACCTTTTTATTCAGAGAAGGAACTTGACAGACTGCTTTCATATTACTCAGAGTCACCAGAAGTGCATTTCTACCTTGGAGGAAGCTGACAAGTGCCCAGGTGGCTCTCCCAAGTAAAAATGACCCCACCTGACCCCTTACATTTTGCATTAATTTCCCATATTTTGCAGTGCATTAACCACAACCTCCTTGGAATTTTTGACCTGAGGGGTATTCAGCATCTAATATTACTTTTCCACACTGCCTGTATACTGCTCTGGTTGGATCCAATGGAAATACTCTTCCTTAGTCCCTTTCTACTCTAAATGGTGCCCTTAAGTCCTTCAAAACACAAACAAATTGAGCCAAATTTGTTTTAATTGTTCAGGTAAAAGCAAAGCCACCATTTGGATATACAGTTGCCAAACTTAGTATCAGGTAGAGGGGATTTTTAACAGCAATAGTTTCCAAAGCATGGTCTCCACAACAGAGATCCAAAATGACTCATTTCATGATCCAAATTACTGATCCAGCCCCTTGCCTCAAGTTGATCTAGGCCTGACAGAATTACTCTGGAGGAGACTCGACCAGGGCTAATTGCAGATCACTGGACAGAATACATCATTCTGAATCCCCAAAATGATCCTTGATCATGCTTTGGCACATCATTGTGACTTTATCTTCATCCATAACCTTTATAGATTTAGATAAGCCTTGTATCTTCAGTGAATCAACTTTGCAATGGGGTCCCTGCATGGCTCCAAGGGTGGAAGCATAATTAAATGCCAACAAGTCACAACTGGCTCATGGCAACTCCTCATGGGGTTTTCAAGGTAAGAGATGAGCAGAGATGGTTTGCCATTGCCTATTTCTGCATAGCAACCTTGTGCCCCTTCCGCACATGCAAAATAATGCGTTTTTAAACCACTTTCACAACTGTTTGCAAGTGGATTTTGCCATTCCGCACAGCTTCAAAGAGCACTGAAAGCAGTTTGAAAGTGCATTATTCTGCATGTGCGGAATGAGCCTTGGTTTCCTTGGTGGCCTCCAATCCAAATATTGACCATGGCCAACTTTGATTAGTTTCTAAGCTCTGATAAGCTTGGGTTAGTCTCTGCTATTTTGACAGCTTACTGGCAATGTATGCAAGGGTATTTTAGAATAGTGCTTCTTCAGCTAGTCCCCAAGTGCCTCTTGTGCTTGAGGTACCTAAAAAATAATTTAGTCACTTGGATTTACAACTGCAATTAACTACATATTTCTAGCTACCATCCAGAGCATTCCATACAATCTGTTGCCTGTGCCTGTGCCCTAAGACATAACCCATTTGGATTAAACAGGTGCTTGTCTATCAAACATTCCTAAAACTACAGTACTCTCCTGGAAAATGAAAATTGACATGACCAAATGGGTGCAAGGAACCGACAAGCCCAGCTGAGAAAATAACAACGTATCACCAGGTGTTACCTATAGCTCTCAACTAAAACCTCTGCAGTAAATGCACAAAACACTAAAAAAAAGGGAGCTGTTCAACTTCCCTTGACATTCAGTAACAAAGTTACAGGTAACCATACTTCAGCAAAAGTTTTCAAATAGAGATGTTAGTGTAAAATTGCTGAGTTGTAATTCATATGCAGATCTGACATGGCTGAACTTGTGTTCACTAAGGATTGGTATGATTAACTCATACATACCAGTATGGTGTAACAATCAGACTGCTGGGCAAGGGTCTGTGAGATCCCAATTCAAATTTCAAGGGCAAGTCCCCCTGGCATTGGCTCCTGTTCTTTACTTCTGTTTCCAGGCTGAAATAATGACTATGACAAAAAGTATATGCGTCAGAGTGCCATTGTGATTAAATGAAAAAGGTAAAGATGAAATGTACTTCTTCATGGAGATATGGACAGAGCTCACTGACATGCAGTGCAAAACAAGGAGTGATGGCATCATGTTGGAGGGTTGCTGTTATGATGCCACTTCCAGTTTTGCTCTGGAAGTGATGTCGTAATACCAGTAACTTTCTTTCCGACCCCAAATTTCTCCCTGGTAAAGTATTCCTTCTCTTTTTCATTTTCTTTTTAATCATAAGTACATTGTGCCCTTTGGCAGCACTACATGCACAGAATTACATTGGGATGTATTTCATATTTACCTTTTTAATTTAATCAGCATGGGTCTTCAACATCCCCAGATATTTTTTTCAATAGTAATCTATGGCTCATTCCGCACATGCAGAATAATGCACTTTCAAACTGCTTTCAGTGCTCTTTGAAGCTGTGCGGAATAGCAAAATCCACTTGCAAACAGTTGTGAAAGTGGTTTGAAAACGCATTATTTTGCGTGTGCGGAAGGGGCCTAAGTCAGCATCTGAACTCCATTCCTTAAGTGCTCTGAACTTTTTTTTTTTCATTCTAACATGTTTTAGGGATAGTGCTACTCACAATTCCACATATGTATTTTATGTGAATACCTATCAAACCGGTTATGTCATTTTTACATATTTGTGTCCAGTTTAATATTACTTGGAATTTAGACTTGTTACAAAAATGTAATATAACTCTACTCTGTTTCACATAAAGATGATAGTTCAGTCAGTGAGGTGCAGCGGTTGAGAAAGTTGTATGCTTCCACATTAGAATACAGTTCTGAACTAATATGAGAATTATATATTTTTACACACTGCCTATCA
This sequence comes from Sphaerodactylus townsendi, assembly GCF_021028975.2. Classification (NCBI taxonomy): domain Eukaryota; kingdom Metazoa; phylum Chordata; class Lepidosauria; order Squamata; family Sphaerodactylidae; genus Sphaerodactylus; species Sphaerodactylus townsendi. The sequence goes on along the minus strand of NC_059427.1, from coordinate 114,320,427 downwards.
AAACCGTTATTGAACAGGGTACTTTGATACAAGAGCATTTATGCCAAAATGTACTTTTACTTTCAAAAAGATGGAGGGAGCAGGGCTAGGTAGGTACTAGGACGCAGGCAGAACATTCCACAACAAAGAAGGTCCAGCATGCTTTATACTCTGTAGAACAGAGTATAGCTATTTACACAACAGTCTTTATGCATGATCATGCCGTGAAAGAATTAGACATCTTTACTCTGATCCTTTCAATGAGCTGTTCCAGTCTTCCATCACCTTATAGATCTAATATTTACCAGGTTTCCTAATACAATGCAGGGGAGCCAAACACAGATCCTGACCATTTTGTTCAGGCTCGCTGATGGGAATTTCAAAGTTCGGGTTTGTTTCTTGTTGTCCTTAGGACTTTGCATGATGATAAGCCAGATAATCATGTGTTTCAATTTTTGTCATTGCGTTGTTTTGCCATTTGTAGACTGTCAAAAGACATCACCAGTATACCCTGTAGGCACACTGCAATAGACTCGAGCTAAGGTTATGCATACAGGCCCTCTGGCAATGAAGCTACATTGATCTGTATTGTATATGAAATATGCCTCTCTTAGTTCAGCTATGGTTCTTTCCATTTGTTAGATTATTGACCTGGGCTGTCTCGTCCCAGTATACAGGAGGAGGTGGCATTTGAATTGCTGTATCCTCAAAATAACTCCTAAAAAAAATTCAAATGTCACACGGAATATTATTATAACAATCACACTATCCATCCACATGTTTTGATACTGCTTGTTTCATTTATGGTTCTCTAATACCATTTCACCTTCAAAAGACATATGAAAAGGCATGTGTGTAAGGACCCTCAGGCTTTTCCTGCTGGCTTTCATCTTCAGAAACTTTTCTTTTGATGAGCCAAGGGTCTGTCCTCCATATCAAAAACACCGTAACAATATAGGTAAAAGCAAAATTATGGTATGAGGAAACTTTTCTTGCATTAGCAAGTATTTGAAATGTTCCTGTATAGTCATTTTCAGACAGAAGCGTTCAAAGTAAAAAATAAATACTCAAATAAAAATGACATTCTATGTCAGGCAGTTTAACCTGATGACACTGCATAATGAGTAAAGGAGCAAGTTTAGGATAGGAATTGTGTTAATTGGGTTACAAATTATTTAGCCCTACCGGACACATTTCCGCAAAATTCCACCAAAGTATTTTTCCATTTCCAAAACCATCTAAAGAACATTTTATCCCCACTCCTCCGCCTGAGTGGCGGAGGCTTATCTGGTGAACCAGATGTGTTTCCGCATAACATTCCTGCTGGGTGACCGTGGGCTAGTCACAGTTCTTCGGAACTCTCTCAGCCCCACCTACCTCACTATAAGGTGTCTGTTGTGGGAAGAGGAAGGGAAAGGAGCTTGAGTCTCCTTAAAGCCACCTTGACTCTTCTTCATCATCATCATCCTCACAACAACTCTGTGAGGTATGTGATGCTGAGAGTGGGTGACTACCCTAAGGTTAACCTGTAAACTCCCATGGCAGAGTGGGACCTGAAGCTGGGTCCACCAAATTCGAGTTCAACTCTCTAACTACTATACCACGCTGGTTCTCAAAGAGGAAACCAAAGATAGTGTTATCTTGAGCCTTAGCCCCACCTCTTTCTGAAAGCAAAAAAGTTCAGTTCCAAATGTTCACCTCAGCTGTGCTTACCCACTGATTGAAAAACACAGGGCAAGGCTCGCCATTCCATTTCAGCTTTTCCCTCCTTTGGTTGAACATTTCTAACACATGTTTGTCCCACCCTTCCTCCCTTGAGGTGAATAGACAGCTTTCATGATGCGTTATTGCTAGGCCTACCAGAAACTGCCAGGACCTACCAAGAACTGCTGGCTTCTCCTGGCACTGATCTACAGTCTCAAACCTCAGCAGTGGCGTAGGAGGTTAAGAGCTCGTGTATCTAATCTGGAGGAACCGGGTTTGATTCCCAGCTCTGCCGCCTGAGCTGTGGAGGTTTATCTAGGGAATTCAGATTAGCCTGTGCACTCCCACACATGCCAGCTGGGTGACCTTGGACTAGTCACAGCTTTTCGGAGCTCCCTCAGCCCCACCTACCTCACAGGGTGTTTGTTGTGAGGGGGGAAGTGCAAGGAGATTGTAAGCCCCTTTGAGTCTCCTGCAGGAGAGAAAGGGGGGAATATAAATCCAAATTCTTCTTCTTCTTCTTATATATTAATTTTTAAAATCTGATTAGCTGAGTTTGCTCTAGCTTCTTCTTCATGGAAAGCAAGACAAATAGTATTCAAAGGGGTTTGCGTGCAAATAAATTTATTTCACAAATCACTCAAAGCCTTGTGTAAACTCTTTTTTCCCTATACAAATTCAAGTTCAATCCCTCCCTTGTAGCTAAGAGAAACAATGTGCTCTCTTATTTGTACAACAAAATATCCATCCAGCTTTTTGATACTCCAGCAGATGAAATGATCCTTTTACCACAGCATTTCACTATGTTTGTGATGGTATATGACAAGTGTATGTCACTCCAGTTTTGAAGGAGTTAAATGTTGTTTGTATGTAAACAACTTGCTGATGTTACGTTGTGACAAGTTGAGCTGTTGATGAGCTATGGATTAGTCAAATCTCCATTACTTACATAAAACAGGTCACATGTCCTGAGTGGTTAAAAAGCAAATCTATGTGGCCTTTTTCTGGTTCTGTTCTTACTAAGAAAAGCATAAAGAAACATATAGTGTGAAGTGTGAAGCTAGATATCAATATGTGTAATGGGGCAGATTAGCATTTTCTCAAAAGCTTTATTTTCTGTCTACATGTATGCTTACTTAGTTGGATAGCAAATTTAATATAACTTTGCAACTCATGCATCTCAGCTCATTATTCTCCTAACTCTGCTAAGTATATCTCTCTTTGCAAAGAAAAAAACCCAACACTTTGGCCCTTTCCAGTCAAATCTCGTAAAACATTTGTAAAATGTTTTCAATCCTACCCCACCCCCCACCTTGTTCACACTCACTCCCTTGAAATAATTCCTGGGCACCATTTTTTGTTTTCCCCTGTTTTTCCCCAATGTGTAGACAAATCAGTGCTTCTAGGGTCCATCCCACACAACACAAAGAACACATTTTGCGGCTGGAATATTAAGCATTTCCTGTGAGAATTCCATCCAGCTTTTTCTTCAAAACGTTTGAAAAATGTACTATTTTCCCTCAAAATGTTTTATTTTGAAGACGCTAAACTAGCAACTCTTTTCCCTGAGACGTTAGCAAAATGTTCCCTGCTCATTGTGGGGAGAGCAGAAAACATTTTATTTTTCTCACCCAATTTTAGAAGCTCTCGTTTTTGTTGCACCCGCCATTTTCTGCCACATGAGATCCACCATTTGCTGTGTTGCCTGCAGAGATTTCCTCGCACGCAGTGTAGGCACCTGCCATTTCAATGTGTAAAGTACATGAATAAGGTTAGTTTTGCCTTCCAATACTATGCACATGTCATTTTTCCTCTTTTTCTTTTTCAAGGAGGTCTGCTCGAAGCTACAAAGAGACAGGAGAGAAAGGCAGGGTATAAATCAAAACTCTTCTTCTTCATTACCTGTAGTTTCTTTCAATGTTTTTCCCCTTCTAAATAAATTCCTCTATTAGTGCCTGGATAGACAAAATATGTGAAAAGGGTGAACCCACGAATGTTGGGAGTCCTTTTGGCTTTAGTGCTTTTAAAAATACAATAAAGATATCCAAGAGATCTCGTTTCCTGAATCAGAATTTCTCTCTTGCATACCTTTGTGAGTTTACCTTTACAGTCTCTAGAATGGGAACCCTTCTGACTTTGTGAAAGCCTCTGTTTATACCCATTTAGCTGCCTCCAAAGTCTGCTTGCATATTGGGTGATGTTGCTGTGTTGGGAAGCTTTTAATGAGTTTTGCTGCTTTAATAAAAAAAACTGCTTTTGATGGATTTTTTGGGTACTGCCTGAGAAGTGTGTGGCCTCTGCGTGGCCTAAAGATTGGAGACATACACATGGACAGATGGACAGACAGAGATAACTCCCTTGAGTAAAAATGGCAACTTCAAGAAGCAAACTATGTATATCTTGAATTCTAGGTGAACTCTCTCTTGACATTTTATTTTATTTATTTTATTTATTATATTTGTAGACCGCCTCACCCCCAAAGGGCTCGAGGCAGTTCACAGGTATGGCAATAACCAGTGCCGCAGCATATAAACATAAAGTTTCCACCTCCATAGGGTCTATCTCTAGATCTCCAGGAATTTTCCACTCTGAAGTTAGCAATCCCAGAAGAACTGGCAGAGGGCCAACCGAATTTTGTGAGCTTCCTCCCTTCCCCAAACTCTGCCCTCCTCAGATGCTAACTTCAAATATTCAGAGGGCCAACCAAGTTCTGCTGAGCTTCCTTCCCTCCCCAAACTCTCCCCTCCTCAGATACTAACTTCAAATATCTCAGAACTTCCCAAGTCAAAGATGGAAACCTGTGCCTTTCACCACAGTCTGATGTGTCACAACTAATAACTGAAGATCTCACAGTAAGGTGATTAAAATTTTCACTTGCTAATGCCTTCACATCCTGTTGTTAAGGGATGGCTCCAGGTGCCTCTTGAGAAGTCAACATAAAATATATAAGAACACATTTATGGCACAGAGGCTGGAGAGTCCTGGCTGCAAAGGGGAAATGCTTTGCACTACACTGACACTGGTTAATGATTTATACAGCTTTATTCATGTGTATTGTCTGAAGTCTGTCACCTTCAAAAACACATTTGTCAAACAACTGTTGCCCACCTTGAGCCCTCAGGATATTGTGGCTTGTGAACTGAAACAAACATGCCCATTCCCCATTGCTTGTTACTTCTAAAGCAGAATTTCCATCACTGCCATTTGCTTGCCTGTCATAATTCAACAGCACCGTTTAGGCAGTTAGTGAATGCCCACTGCCGTTTCCCAAAGTCCCTGATTTCATTTGGGCTGCCTGTGTGTAGGCTTTCAGAATGGATTTGTGTTCCAGGGAGGGCTTGCTGGAATGGATGGTCTGTCATCCCAAATCCAGAAGCCTGGCCCGGCTTGAAGATCCATTTGCGTGCAGCACAGAGGAACCCTGCCTCATAATAACTGTCATCTTTGAGCTATTTTTAGCCTGCACACCAACTGCCCTTTGGATATTATGCTATAAAGTGAGGATGAATGATGGCAATTGATTATCACAAGCTGTGTGGTGCAGTATGAAGGCGGGAGACCCCAGCTGCGTCCTCCTGCCTCCTCGGCAAGATAAAATATCCTGTTTTCATTCCTCTTAATTAAAGTGGGTAGAACAGTTACAAGGAGAAGGAAGAGGTTACATTCAGTAAACAAAGGCCTGCACAATTAAAAGGAAAGACCTTTCTAAAACCCAAAGAATGACAGTCAAATGCCTCCGTTTATCTGAGGCTGCTTCCCCCCTCCCCCCTTTGTCATAAATACTCTCAGTCACCCGCTCTATCAGGCTCTCAAGAGACTCTCTGCAACCTGCTCTATCAGGTTCAGAGGAAACAAATCATCTAACCCAGTGGTCAGAATTCAAAGCAGCTTTACTAATAAAGGGAGCCGAGTAGGTTGTGTTTCCTGCTCTACTCGAAGCAGCATAGAGATTACAGTAGTTTATATTTCCCTTATCTCCCATGACACAATGGTCCCTCTTTCCATTTGGCGAGGAAATCAGGAGGCACAACTTTCCAAAATGCCTATTACATATAATAAATAGTCATGGCTGGCAGCAACAACTCCCTATTGAGTGTGTACTTGACAATACACCTGGGCTGGCTCTGATGTCTTCTGTGAAGTGGTCTTCAGTATCCAGTCCACAAGAGAAACTACAGGAAGTGAAATACAAGAATGAGAAAACGTGTGAGCTCCAAAGCAATAGGTTTGCCATGATGTGTCAATAGCTGATTTGTCAATAACTTCACCAGATGTTACACAAGTCATGGAATTTTCTTCTAGTTATTGTCATGTTGATGTCTTTTCCATTCTCTTTAAGGGTGTTCTGAACTTTGTAATTTGACTGAAAGCCACAAACCCCCCCAGCAATGTCCCCTTTCTGCCCTTCTCAGCATCCGGAATGCATATAAGCTTCATCTTTGGCCTTATATATATAACTTACATATATAACTACATAACACTTTCTCTCTCCATAACACCATAACACTTGTTCTGAAGAGTTGCCTTTTTAAAGAAGTCACTACTTTGAATACATGGCACCAATGCTCTTTGTGGTTTCTCTCTCTCTCTAAACTGGCATCATAACTGTTGCTTTTAGTCCTCCTACAGCCCCATTTATTTACTATGATGGCTTTCCAGAATCCACATGAGATAGCCCAGCACAATGTATGTAGGCCATTAAAGGTAAGAACAAACACTTTGGCCCCTTCCGCGCATGCAGAATAATGTACTTTCAATCCACTTCCAATGCACTTTGCAACTGGATTTTACTGTGCAGAATAGCAAAACCCGCTTGAAAAAATTGTGAAAGTGGACTGAAAGTGCATTATTCTGCATGTGCGAACGGGGCCTTTGAATTGTGCCTGGAAACAAATGGGCTGCTGGTGTAGATCATTCACTAGCTCTGCTATGATCCAAGTGGGGCATTGAGTTCCCCCAACATTACAATGGGGGATTACAACACTCCTGTCACTCAAGGCAATATCAGAGGGCAGACTTCATGATATCACATCCCTACTTCATGATATTTCATCCCTCCTCTCCCCTCCGCAAACTCCATTCCCAAAATCTATAGGAATTTCTCAAGCAAGAGTCAGCAATTTTGTGTTCAGCAGGGGTATGATATGATACCTATATCCAACCCTTACAATAACCTGGTCACCATAAATTGGACCAACAGACATTTCTTAGGTGTTTCAAAGGCAGTCGCCAATACAGTAAGCTAATCTGGATCTGATCAGAGCCAGGATCACCATGGCAAGATGACACTTTTCAAGGAACAGCCACAGGAACACCCTCTGTTTAAAAAGTCATGCACGACACTAGTTAGGTAAAGTTATATTCTGCACCACAGAACAAAGCATGCCAGACCTTCTTTGCTGTAGAATGCTCAGCTAGGGTCCTAGTGCTTTCCTAGCCCTGCTCCCATGTCCATTTGAAGGTTAAAATACATTTTGGCATAAATGCTCTTGTACCAAAATATCATGTTCAGTAATGCGCAAAATAATGGTTTTGACAGTGTGTAAAAATGAATGATCATTCTCATATTTGTTCGGGACTATATTCTAATGGAGAAGCATGCAGCTGTCTCAACCCTGCACCTCAATTGACTGCACTATCATCTTTCTGGCACTGTGGAACAGAGCATAGGAAAGGTAAGACTTGAGCTTGGGGAAGGGCTGGGTAGCCCACTTGTTAACATCCAGCAGTTTGTGAACCAATACAGTTCAGACCTGTGCCAAACTTGAAAAGAGCTTAAGTTTTTGAATCAGGCAAGTTTGTTAAGTAAAGACTGCCATTTAAACTTCATTAGCACCTTTAACAGTAATATTCTAAATTGTTAAACTGGATGCATGGTGTGCAATCTATGATCAGTTCACCAGTACAATGTTCAACATATCAATTAAATATCTAGTAATGCCTATCTTTTCATGATTAAAGCCTCTTACAAATTAATCCTAACATGCCCAGGCTAACCACATTTATTTAGAAGTCCCACTGACTTCAGTGGGATTTTCTTCCAAATTAGCATGGAATAGTAGCCAAAATCTAGCATACTCACAGTTTTGGCTGGACCTTTCCTTCTCATTTGTGTATAGTATAATGTAAACTTGTGCTACAGAACAGTAATCATAAACTTTCCACTACCTCTGCTTCTGCTAGTCCTGCTAATTAATCAAGCCTATAATCTGCATTCCCATCCATGGAATTTCTTCCATCTGGATTTAGAACAAGAACTAATCAGGGTGTGGCAAATGTCAGGATCCCATGAGGCCAATTAGCAAAACCTTGCTTAGGATTCAGTAAATGGGCCTTGGTTTGAATTTCTGGCTTATTTCCTTAGTGTGCTGTTTGTTTACAAATAGGCAAGTCAACTAGATGCAAGAGGACTTGGATTTTTTAAAAAATCATTTGGTTGCTGTTTATAGAGACCACAGGCTATGGAAAACCGAAAGGACAGAATGTTTGTGTGTCTGAGTCTTTGCATCCAAATATACTTGGAGAGGGAAAGGAAAGCCCCCGCTCTCAGTTGGAATGTAAATTTGATACAAAGATCCACCCCCTGGGACATAGATGGGCATGGCTTCTGGCAGCTGAAACAATATTTTCACCTGCATAGGCAATGAACATGTCCAACTGTCACTGTGCCAGCTTCTTAAAATACTTTCCACCATGTCTTTCTAAACGTTCAAAAAATCATTAACAGTGAAATAAGTCAACCAATCCTCTTTCTGGAGTTGTTATTACAGCATGCTGCTAATGCTCATGTTTGGAATCCTCACAAGGTTGCTTGGAAACTGGCAAATTCAAAAGAGGCACATTGACTGTTTTACTTTTGAAGTTTGAATGCCGATCCAGTTGCAAACGAGGAGTGCAAGTTGCTGTTAGAAGAGCTACCCATATATTCTCTGGAAGTGTTGATACATTTTAAGCCTTGTCTTTTTTCATTTTTACAAAGGGCCGTTTGTATGAAAGGGAGTGTCTCAAAGAAGCAAAACATCAGACATTATGTTTCCTTCTCATACTCAGGTATATGCTCACACTTACAGGCTTAATTTATGACCTAGACAACCACAGCTTTTGGCTGTCAATTACCTCCATGATCTCAGGATGCCCTGTAACTAGGTGGGGTGACAGGCACCCTTGGCATAACCTAAGAATGCAAAATGGGCATGCCATTTTGATAGTTGTTAAAATCATATTAAATGATGTAATGTTTTTTTACAGAGTAATGAGGCATGTTCAGGATAAAGGAAAAGCAGACTTCAGCTTGCCAAGAGAAGGCAGCTGCCAGTCAGAATGGCAGCTTCATATTGGTTTTGTTCCTGAACTCAAACTGAGTACACCCTTTCCTCTACTTCATACCATTGATGGGAGGAGAGAGAGAACTTTAGGATGTTCACAGTGGTGTCTCTAAAGGTCAAGAAGCATACTTAAGCCACCCAAGATTTTATCAGTCACTCCCCTTTCATTTTAAACTTCTTCAACTATTAAAGAATCAGTATGGTGTAATCAGACTAGGACTTAGGAGATTCAACTTCAAATCTTCACTCAGCCCTCAAGTTCTTTGGGTAATGTTTTATAAATTCTTTGTCTGTCTAATCTACTTTGTAAGGTTGCTGGAAAGAAAGAATGGGGCTAGACCCTTCTCTGCCATTTACACATAAACAGGGAACTGTGATCTCGGTTCCTTTAGAAAAATGGGTGCCATTTTTCTAACTTTGGCAATCAGTCAGGATAGCAAACAAATGTCCAGGACCAAACTAGGCCTGATAGCATCCTTATGGCTGACTGCTATTTTAAAGTGATTCAAAAATGCCAGGAGTGTCCAATCATGATCATGCACATACTACAGTGGGCTGATGCACTCTTACTTCCACCTGTGCTTAACAACAACAACAACAATTTATTAAATTTCAAGATTCCCTTTCCCTTTCAGGCTTGGGGCAGTTAACAATAATAAGTCCAAAATGGCTGCCACCACCTCCCCACCCCCGGCAGCTGTTTCAGAACTTTCAATATTGTTTCTATTCAATCAGGATCAGGAGATTATGGCACTTTTAAACCACTTTAAATTGGTGGTAGCATCCTCGTGTCAGCCTTTAGCATGCCGTTACATCTAGTTCAGTTTGCTGACATTGTATTTTCAGGAATTCAGACAAAGCATGACACAAACATGGCTGAAGGACGGAGGCCCAGGAGGCACAATATAGCGCTGGTGATCAAGTTTTAATAGGCAAACATTATGCAGGGACCTGGTGTAAATATTCTTTCATTCCAACTCATCTCCAGCACCATACACATTATTATCCTTTTGATTTACAGCTGTCTGGATTTCAAATGACATGACAGTATTTTATCAGCTCTAGGAAGTCGTGTAGATAAATGGTGCTGTCTCAGCGAGGTAAACATACATCAGCCCAAGACAATTATTTATTTCATTAGGGATGAAGATGATGGATGTGATCCCAGTTGTTCAGTTTTGGGGGTAGGCACTAGTTGTAATCCCATTACCACCTAGATGTGAGTAACCAGATCGGCAAAGGTTCTAATATGGTTCTACAAACATAAAAGCTATTTACAGCAAGCTGAAAGGTGATGATGTGAGTTGAACAGGAATGGAATGATGGTTAAGTGGAAAGGAGGATGCTGGATAGATACGATTGTATGACCATCCTCTCTTCCTGGGCACTCCTAGAGTACCTATCCTCCAATGCTTTTAATGCTGTTAATAGACACTATTTTATTAAAGCATGAGTATGTGAGGATTACTTTAGCCTTAGCAAAATTCTTCTTGATGGTGATTATGTGGAAGGAAAAGATGATTTTTATCATTATGTTAAGCTATAGGCTTAATCTCAAATTCAGATGGAGAGTTACCTCCTCATATATATTTTTTCACCACCCATGCTGTTACCAGGTACTACTATGTCAGTGATGGTCACTTTCTTGTTCTCAATCACTGTGATGTCAGGTGTATCATGTGCCAACACTTTGTCCGTTTGGATTCGAAAGTCCCACAGGATCTTGACCTTCTCATTTTCTGTGACTTTCTCTGGACAACATTCCCACCAGTTTTTAGCTGTTCTTATGTTGTAATTCTTGCATAAATTCCAATGGATCATCTTGGACACTGAGTTGTGCTTTTATTTGTACTCAGTCTAGGTGATCTTTTTGCAGCAGTTGAGAACATGATCTACAGTTTCATCAGCTTTTTTGCCCAATCTGCACTTTGCATCATCCGAGGATTTTTCTATTCTAGCCTTGATTGAATTTGTTCTAATGGCTTGCTCTTGAGCAGCAAAAATCAGGGATTCAGTTTTCTTTTTCAGAGTTCCAGTTGTTAGTTACAACCAGGTCTTTTCATTGTCCACCTTGTCCTTGATCTGCCAGCTTTCAGACCTCATCTTAATTACTTTTTTCTGTTGTCTGGGCATTCAGTAAATGTCTGTTCGTCACTTCAGTTAATGCCTGTTCTTTACTTTGGTCACTTCTGCACAGCATAATAATAACAGGTTACATTCAATATTTTAGAATCTGGGTCTATTTTATCCCTGTTTCTCCCTTCGCATGGGTGCCCGTTTTTGTGAAGGAATTGAGTTAAGGCCAGGAAGAAATATTTTGATTTTTTTTTTGCACAGGACAGCCAGCATGGCCAGGGTGATGCTGCTCCAAGCCATAACCAGCCCTAGCATGAAACTGACATGATGTAATGTGGGGAGAACAGGCAGCAGGGTGTGGAAAATAAAGCAGTTGGGCCTCATGGTCTTCCCACAGGAGCAGGTTCAACATGGGATTTTTGAAAAAGATTGCCATTTTAGCATTTTTTGAAAGATGAGGAAAATATCGCGGAACAATCCCGCTTTAGGGACCCATGCAAAGTTCTTACCCAAACCGGGATATTCCCCTTCATGAACCTGGCATATTTGTACCATGCAGAATCGACCATTCATTCACATAATTAGCCAGCATGTGTTTCTCCTCTTCCACAGTTTGCTTTACTTGCAGTAACCCTCTGCCACCAGATCTTTGGGGATTGTATAATCTATCAGTATCACTATGTGGGTGTAAGGCATGGTGCATTGTCATGAGCTTCCAGGTTTTTCTATCCAGTGCATCCAAATCAGTCTGTGTCCAGTTTATGATTCCTGCAGTGTATGCCCAGATGTTGATGGCCTTGATGGTATTCCTGCCATTTAATTTAGATTTCAAAATTTTCCTGACCTTTGGGTGTATTCCCTGTTGACCACAGTCTTCACTTGCTCATGCTTGATGTTATCCAGCTGCAAAATGCCCAGGTATTTATAGGCTTCCTTTTGGTTGCATTTGATTAGTTGGAAGTCAGGCATTTCTATGCTGTCACTTTCAGTGATCTTGCCCCCCCCCCCTTTATACCCACAGTGGCATACTTTTCCAGGCCAAACTCCATCGAAATGTCTGTGCTGAATATTTAGACTGTGTTCACTAATGACTGGACTTCTGTGTCTGATTTCCTGTAGAGCTTCAAATCATCCATGTACAGCAAATATGAGATTTTTTCTTTGGCCATTTGATATCCCAACGTTGTTTGTTTTTTTTAAATTCCTGTTAGTGGGATCATGACAATGATAAACAGTAAAAGCGATAGTGAATTGCCTTGGAAAATTCCTCATTCGATGTTGACTGTTCCATAGTTCTCATTTCCAACTGTCAGTTTCATTTTCCACTGTCTCATTGCTGTTTCAGTGAATACTCAAATGTTTTTGCTGACACTAATTATTTCCAAGCATTTCATGATCCAACTATGGGGAAGTGAGTCAAATGCCTTCTTGCAGTCGATCCAGAGTCCATATGCAAATTTGATCTTCGCTTCTTGCAGTTCTCATTATCATTTTGACTGTCAGGAGTTGATCTTTTGTACCCCTGCTCCTTCTTTTGTTCCCTTTTTGCTCCACCGGCAGGATGTTATTTGCTTCCAAGTAGTCCATGATGTTATCTGCTATTATGCTGGTGAGCAGTTTGAACACCATGGGCAAACATGTTATTGACCTGTAGTTTCCAGCTGTTGTTCCTTTGGCTGGATTTTTCTGAATTAAGTGTGTCTTCCCAGTTGTTAGCCATTCATCGATTTCACCATTTTGCATGACTTCACTGAACTGCTTGGCCATTGTTGGGTACAAACTGGCTAGGTATTTGAGCCAGAAGCCATGCAGTTGATCATGTCCAGGTGCCATCCAGGTGCCATGCAGTTGATCATGTCCAGGTGCCATCCAGGTGCCATGCAGTTGATCATGTCCAGGTGCCATCCAGGTGCCATGCAGTTGATCATGTCTAGGTGCCAGCCAGGTGCCATTTTTCACTTTCTTGATTCGATGTTTTATTCTATCAGTTGTAATTTTCAGTTCTCACTTTTTTTTTGTCAAATCCTTTCTCAGAATCTTTTATCCACTGTGCCTTCTCATTGTAATCCTTCTCGTTTTCCCCATAGATCTTTCCAAAACTGAAGTGTTGTGTTTTTCTGTGGTTTATTGGTTTCAACACTGATCTTTGTGTCAAAGCTTTGGTAGAAACACCTTGGGTCTGATCAAAATTGCTGATTTTATTTGTACTGGATGTTTTTTGCTTCATATCTTTCAATTTTTCTCGCTGTGGCAGTTATTTGTTATTTGGTGATCTCCAGCACTTCTTCAATAGTTCTAGTGTCTAGCCAGTACTTTCTAATTAGATCTTTCATGATCTTGCCATTCTTTAATCTTTGTTCCTTCATATTTTTCAGGTTACTGGCATCTGATCTCACTTTTTTGATCTTCTGTTCCAGTTTAATTTTCCACTTTGGTTTTGATGTTGGATTTATCTTGGTTTTAGGTGTTTCAATGCCCAGTTCTCGTGTGACCACTATAGCCATACTGTACATGAGCTGACTGGTTTGTTTGATGGAAGTTATTTCAGTTGTCATCAGTGCCTCATTTTGAGTGCCAGGGTCTTTTGGGGCACCATTTTCAATGCTGGCAGCCATTGTATTTCCTCATTTGATTGCATATATTTGATAATCTTTTCCCTTAGCTCTTTTTGTCTGTCAGTTAGTTCATCAGTTGTTTCCATGGGGACTCTTTCTGTTGTTTGCACTATTATTCCCTCTCCTGTACTGTCATTTTTGTCTGGCAGGTCTACTATTATACCTCCTGATGTTACTGGAGTATGTACTGTTCTGGTTATTTCTTTTCACAATTTTTCTGAATTTCTTCCAATTCTATCTCTGTAAACACTATTCCAAATGATGATAATGATTTAGCATGTCTTGCCTTGAGACCTTTGGTCAAATGAGTTGACCATTAAAGAAAAGCAATGGTATTTTGAATTATCCCCTGAGCATCCTGCCAGTTGCCAGCTGTGAGCTGGTGACCCTAACCAATGGGGTGGTAGACAAAAGGTCAAACTAGACATCATGACAGCATTCCTGAGTCTGACATGGGTAATTTAAAAATGCTGTGAAAGCCTGATCCTGATTGGGTCTACATCATAGCCGTTCATCTCCCCTACAACCACATTTTCAAATGTTGAATAAGTCACAAAGAAAGAGGCCCAACCATTCCAGCTCTTAAAAAGGGGGCGGGGGTGGGGGCGGGGGCGGGGGTGGGGGGGACAAGAGCACTGGCCCTGCTGCTCTGTGGGCCTTGGGCCCTTGCAGCATTTTAAAAATCACCTGCATTAGGCATCATCATTCCAGGATCTGATTCAGAGGCATTATCACATTCAGTTGTGCCTGAAATAGGCAAGTAGGACAGGTTGTCCCTGGGATGTCAGGCCTGACCACCTATAGGCCAGTTCAGGCCTAGGTGCCAGAGCAGGTCTTTAAGAAGGCAGGAAGGAAGGTTCCAAAGAGGCTCCAGCCTCTCATGTGAGTAGGTCCTGTTGCAAAAGAGCAGGGGCTGAGCTAAGGCTGGTGCAGCTAATGAGACTGAGGTTAAAAGGGTGTTGGAAGCTGGCTGATGGGGGCATGGTGGACTTAACTCCAGATCCCAGAAGGAGTAAGGATGAGAGAAAACAGGAGATTGTGAGTGACTGGGAAAAGCCTCCCATTTCCAAGGCAATTGGAGAACAGAGAGCTTAGGTGCTGAGCACAATTGGGTGAAAGGCCACCACCACTCCCAGCATGTAGAGCTGCTTAGAGGTCGAAGAAGAAGGAGGAGGAGGATTTATATCCACCCTTTCACTCCTGTAAGGGGCTAACAAACACCTTTCCCTCCCCGCCCCCACAACAAACATCCTGTGAGGTAGGTGGGACTGACAGAGCTCTGAAGAACTGTGACTAGCCCAAGGTCACCCAGCTGGCATGTGTTGGAATGCACAGGCTAATCTGAATTCCTCACATAAGCCTCGACAGCTCAAGCGGCAGAGCAGATAATCAAACCCGGTTCCTCTAGATTAGTGTACACCTGCTCTTAACCACTACACCACTGCTGCTCAGTTCATAAGGGTCGGAGTATATGATTGAGTAACAGAGCATCTGCTTTGTATGTGGAAAGGTCCTGGTTCAACCCATCTTATCTTCAAGTAAAAGGATTAGTCAGTGGGAGATATGAGACTCTAGGGAGATACGAGTAGGCAATACACTAATGGTCTGATCAAGTCTAAGACACCTTCATGCATGAGTTCAGAGCATAAATTTATGCTTAAGTGCATCTATTTAAAAAGTCAAGATTTTAAAAATTCTTATTTCGGCTTTTAACAATCCTGAGCCTATTGAAATAATCTAATATTTGGATAAACAGTGTTGCATTTCTGAAAGTGTATTATGTCTAGATTTTCAGTATGAAATTAGGTGAATCATTTCCTAAACCTTCTACATTGAAATCTCAGTTTCGATAATTACAGCCTGCCGACAGGCATTGTCTATTATTCTTTCCAATAGCTCTATGAGTTTTCAGCCTCAACCACATGCTGACATCGTTTGTGACTTTCAATTTGCCTTGTGCGAGGGTTTATTTATTTAACAGAAGACTTGACCTACAGAATGTCTCTTTCTCTGCCTACTGCCTGACCCTCAAGACAAACTCCATCAAACGTATAAAGAGAAGGAGCAACGAGGCAGGAGAAGGCGTGAAGCCGCTAAAACGTTGCAGCCGCAATCACAGAGCTGGATGGAGGGTCTGGAAAATAAGCTGAGAAATTCCTTTATGAATTAAATCCACTGGCTTTCACAGCAGGGAACAATCATAGGAGCTGTGTCCCTGCGCATCCAAGCAACCAGTGTGAGATATTAATCAGCAGCATAGATGGAACAGAGTTAAAGCACTGTTAGAGTTGGAAGGTGTTTTCTGTGAATTCCATAGACACGTTTTTGAAAAGGTGGCAGGAGGAACAGTTACTGATTTATAATAAGTAGTTCAGGGAAATTAATAGGCTCAGATAGATAGGTCCAGATGTAAGATGCAACTAAGGGGGGGGAAAGGAGACACGAAAATGTAACTGCTGTAGGTTTTCCAGGCTGTCTGTTGTCAGTTTTCTGTGCTGTGTAGCTGTGGTCTGGTTGTTTTTGCTCCTAATGTTATGAGTATGTTTTTACTCATTTTGGTCCATCTTTAAAATATTCACTCTTGGGAGGACTTTAAACATTATATAGTTGAGCCATTTTGATACTGGAGTCTTCTGTGCTTTTTAAGATGTTTCCTATTGACAGTGGTCGTTTCCCCACAGTGGTCGTTTCCCCACTCACCATTTGTTGTGTGCTACTCACGGCAAGTAATCCGGGGGCCTGCTGCATTCCCCACTACCTCAGTGGCAACAATGCAGCGACCCCGATTCTGCCGCTCTCCTTCCCCCTCAGCGCGCGTCATTTCTGCTCCTGGATGGCCGAGCACCTTTTTAAAAACCCCATGCTCAGCGTGGGGGAGTGGGGAAACCCGGGGGATGACTGGGAACAGGAAAGTATGGGGAACCAATTGTAGCAGTCCCATTAAACCATGCCCCCACAGCCCCTTGCTTACCTGTGTGGGGTGCATTGTCCTGGAACCCCTGGTTGAATCCCATTTGGGTGCTGTGTCCAGCGATGGAGGACCTGAAAGGGTCTGAACAGATCACTGTTAGACATATGTGACTACAGTGCTTCTTCCCTCCCTTGGTTGTTTGTTCTCTATTATAGATTCCTATAGCTATAAGTGTGCACAACATGAAGCCAGAGGCATGCTTAATCAGCATCCCAAAGTGGGGCCTGAGAGTATGATGGGAGGCAGGAAGGGAAGGGTTGCATTTACACTCTCCATGAGATGAATTTCGTATTTTAAAAGATACATCAGTTATTATCACCAGTGCAATATTACGGTGGCACTGGGGGTAGAACAAAGCTGGTGGAGACATATGTATTTTTTTAGGTAATCTATACCTCACCTTTCTCCAGGCCCAAAGTGGCTAACATATTTCTCTTGTCTTCCATTTTACCCTTCCAACAGCCCTGTGAGGTAGGCTAGGCTGATGATATGTGACTGACCCAAGGACACCCAGCAAGTTTCCATGACACAGCAAGAATCGGAACCTGTGTACAACTAAGCATATTTTGACCCTGATATCTTCTAAAACTACTCTGGTACTAGCAGATGGTCAAAGGCAGAACTTGGGTTTCTTCCCTTAACGGCTAAGGTGAATTTGAACCATTGGCATCCAATATGTTACGCTCACATTCTCTGTGCATCTAAAAGGTAGGTTGCATCTTTGGCAATGCAAGCAGCTGCCGAGAAAACTTCACAGCAGCCCCCAGCTGTGTGCCTGGTTGTCCCCTCTGCATACATATAGCCTCATTGGATGACAACCACAGAGGACGAGCGCTGCAATTGCATTTTAATTTGGGAACTTTCAAGCATCTTCTTGCATGTCAGTTTAAAGCAAGGATGCTCCCCACACCCCCGTCAGCCAATATTTCCTCTCCCCACCACAGCTTTCAATCAGAGTATGTTAAGCATGGACTAAAATATTTGGAGATCTACTGGTACTGAAAGAGTCACCCACTTTCTGCCACACTCCACCCTGTGGCTCTGGCCAAACTATCGTTCTATGCTCATTTCCATGCTCTGCATCCAAATTCTATCTCAAAGCTGCCTCTCATTCTTGATAGCAAAGTCAGATCCTCCTCCTCAGGAGCTTCACAGTACATTTCTATTTTTTTCCTTTTTGGTTAATAACCTAACAAAGCAGAAAAATCCACCACATACGGCGTTTCCCTGAAGGCGCATAGCCACCATTTTACAAAATCACAGTGTAAAGAAATGGAAACGCCTTTCTTTTGCTTAACCTCAGCCATAAATTACCAGCCATGTGACACCCCCTTTTTGTAAATGGCAGGAGGAAGTCCCTTCTGCTGACCTTGGGATCAGTCTAGCACAAAAACGGATTTGGTGTGGTTTTTTAAAAAAAAATTCTGGGCAGGTCTGAAAAAGTCACTGCAGGTGCTGAATTCTTGGCATCCTGTGAGGCCAGCCCCAAATATATGTGCTGCATGTGATCGTAGCTGTTACCTCTGAACAATCCTTCTAGTACAACCAATTAGTGCATTGCAGTTCCTTGGGGCGCAGTGACCAGATGGGTTGGGGCTCCTATGCCTTTCAGAGTGCTGTAGAAGAGGGAATTTCATCTGGCAGATTGCCATCTTGTCACATTGTGCTAGAGGGTGAGAAAAGCTACATTTGCCCAGTGCTGTTTGAACATAGGCAGCCTACAATAATTTTTCCCCTAGCACTACTAGGTGCCCCATGTTTTTCCCTTCTAATGCTTTGTGATCACAGAATTTCTTTAATTTAATCCCATGAAGTGTAATCATTCTCCTAGAGAAGGAGATTCATCTTTCCTGGACAGCCACCTCCCTTGGTGAGACCTACTACTCTATGAAACTGTCCTCTCTTAGCCGTCTCTTCGTTGGGCAGCCAGTTTTTTCCTCTTCTTTACAGTGATCTTTCAGTCAGAGCATGGACTTTTGTTTTGCTTTCTTGATTCCTTTATGAACCCATTCTTGACTCCATTATACATTTTATTTATGTTTTTTCCTGCTTCTGCCCCAACTGTGCTGAGGCCACAGCCCCTATTCCACTGCTGCTACCTTGGATATTGGTTTTTGTTTTTATTTAGCAAGACTACAGACCCCACCTCACTGCTTGCTGGAATTTAGTTTCATTATGCATGAAATGCTTACCTCAGGGCTCTTTGCATAGTGGGGTTGTAGTGGGCTCTCCTCATGTTTCTCTGTTTACATATGAGGAGTCACTCACTGTGCAGCTTGTCTGCTGAATTATCGGGTCTGCTTTTCCTGTTTCTTTTAACTCTGCCCATCATCTAATTTTTAAAGACACAGATCTTATCACACCCAGTAGTCTCAAGACTGCTGGCTTTAAATTACTGTTGCATTGATATTGCTGTTATAGCAGTTATATCAATATTCTGTTCCTATCCCAAAAATAATCCCCCCAAAGGAAAGAGGCAAACCATTTCCCTGAACCAAATTTTGCTGAAGAAGGGGACCATGTCTTAGAGCTGATATCCTCTCCCCTTCCCCTCCCCTGCAAACCCCCCTCCACTCCCCACACACATTTTCTGCCATTGCAGCTGCTGCAGGGGGAGACAGAGGGGTTTATTTCAATATTTCTGTATTAGATCTATCATTATTTTGATAGATAGATTTAATATGGGACAAATGTTTGAACTTGAAATAAAGTTTTAAAAGCCCTTCGGGGGTTGGACGGTTTATAAAATCAAATAAATAAATAAATAAAAAGTCCTCCCAAACATTGGGGAGGGCAGAAGTAGAGTGAGAGAGGTGGGGTGGAACCAAAAAGATGCTTTGCTTATACTTTCCATAGAAACACCAACTTGTCCCCCGAATGTAAATGAGCACTGTACAACTTCCACATCTTCTCCCTGTAGTGTGTCGGGGGGGGGGGGGGGGGGGGGGGGTTCACACCATCCCTGAAAAATGGGGGCTGAGTGCATGGGAACATGGGGTGTATGGTGGGACCAAGCACCCTCTGTTGTTATTATATTGTGATTGATATAACAATATGAAAATTTAGAGGTTGGTGTGGTTTAGCTAAGCCCATGTGGTTGAACTCATTTTCTTTCACATGTTGGCTGCTAAAAGTTTCTTGGGATGACCCAAATTACAGAGCAAAGGGGTTCTCTTCCCACTTGCCTGACTGAACTCAGCTGAGTCATGACAGCAGCTGAAGTCTTATCCCCAACAGCAGCCCTAGTTTGGACTGTTAAGTGGAATGGGAAGAAGGCAGAAGGGGTTCCTCCTTTTCCCTCTGACCTCCTTGAAATTTTCAACCAAAGAACCAGGATCTGTAATAACTGGATATTAGCTACTGTCATTTTTCTGGCTCGTTTTTTGTTAATGTAATAACAGTAAAAATTATAGCTAACCCTTATACTGAGTCAAACCCTTTGTCTATCAAGGCCATTATTGTGTATTGTCACTGGCAGTGCTCTCTGAAAGAAGTCTTTGACATCACCTACTACCCATTCATTTGAATTGGAGATGCCAGGGAGGTGGACTGGAATTTTCTGCATGCAAAGCAGATATTGTACCATTGGGCCAAGGCCACTCATTGCAGATACAAATATAAATCCCCCTACTCCTCGCACCCTCCACCCAGTACCTGGGAAGTGGGTCAGAAATGAATGTACATTATTCCAGAAGTTATCAGTAAGGCACATTCCCTCATCAAAGTCATCAGGAATTTGCTTTAGACTTTAATGGAGATTTGTGTGTGTATATATAGTGGATTCCCAAGACACCCCTTAGTGAAGCGTTGGTGCTTGGTCTTTTGTGGAGCTGCAGTGAAATCACCAAAGAGCAGTGGCACCAATGAACTGAGGATATGCCCATCTGCAATGCATGCCCCCTAAGGAGGAGGCTGGGGCTGAGTGTGTCCCTCAAGCCAAGTGACAGGAGGCACAGGCAATCCATTCCTCTTTTCCTCCCCTTTGAACTGGAACTGGAACTGGAGCACCAGACGGTAGCAGGAGCAGCCACCTTGGCCATTCCGCTCCTGCTCCCTAATGAAGCCAGAGCTGGGCCACCTCTGCTCAAGTGAAGGCACATGAAAGAAAGAGCCCAGCCTTTGTACCAGCCAAAGCAGCGATGATTAATGCGCTGGTTGTAATGAATCTGCACTGAAGGATTAGCGGCCCGATGGCTGTGCCTTTCTGCTGCTGCAGAAGCCGGTGCTGATAGGACAGCTGGCGAGAGGGGACACCAAATTCAATTTGCTCCTTATTTGCATACATATGACAACCATCTGTGCTAATAGCACTGCAATGTCTCCATTAGGCTACCTTCAAGTGTACTGAGCTCCACTACACTCCAATTAGGCTTTTAAGTGGGAAAGCTTCGAGCATAAATATTTGCAGAGGGGACAGGATGGCTCACTGAGCTATGGCTGCTTTCGCCTCCCCTTCCCTTGCAAAGGTTGACTCCAGTCCAGGAGTCAGGAGCTGTGCTTCACTTTGCCTTGTTCCTCTCCTGATGTGTGGCAGTTCCAGCATCACCAGCTCTCATCCCCTGAAATGTATTTCAACTTTGGGAAGGACAGAAAAAGCAGTTCAGGAATGGGCTCTGTAGCTCCCCTACCCCACCCCTGTTTCTGACTTCTTTTTTACAATAATGGCAATATTGTAAGTTTCTAGGTTCAGGATAGAACTTGTCCCCAGGAAATTAATCTGGTCTGGATTTTCAAGCTGCAGTTTAGCCTTGATCAGCAAGCACAAGTACTCAGAGGTGGGATCCAACTAGTTCTCACCACTTCTCTAGAAGTGGTTATTAATTTTTTCTGAGTGCCGAGGAGGAGCTACTAAAGCAACCTCCCTGCCCAATAGGGACTGGAGGTGCGTGTGTACAGTGGCGCCACTGTTTGAATCCCACCACCATCGGAACCTGTTATTAACATTTTTGGATCCCACCACTGCAAGTACTGCATACATTTTTGTATGCAGGAAACTGATTGTTATTGTTACATTCCCCCTGGAAGGTTCAAATGATATTACCACAAGAGAAGCTGCTAAACTTTCTCTAATCCTTCTATACCACTGTGAAGTGCTTTCCAATTTACTTGCATTTTGACCTTTCTCTGTATTTTTCTCTTCTTGCACCCATTCTATCCACTTGCTGTCATGGCTGCTAAAGTACATGCCACTTTTAAAAAAATCCAAACTTCTCCATCCTGGAATGGTGAGTTCTAGAGAGCCAGCATGGGGTAGTAGTTAGATATTAGACTAGACCCTGGGAAGCCCAAATTCAAATCCCCACTCATGCCATGGAAGTTTGCTGGGTGACCTTGGAGCAGTCTCATATTCTCAGCCCTGACCCTGGCTAGTATTTGAACACGAGACCTCCAGGGAATACCAGGTCCTGACGTGGAGGCAGGTGTGATGATTATCAACTCTTAGCCTTATTTTCTGCAAGAAGACTGCAACCCACAGGACTGCAAAAAGCAGAATTCTAAAGTCTGTGTGAGGAGATTTTGAGGAGAATTCTGATCAGAGAGCCAAGGTGAATGATATGTGCTGAGTGGGTTCTGTTTTAAGTTGGTTAAGCTACTCTGCTTGGGGGACTGGGGGGGGGTCAGAATAAAAGGAGAATCTGGAGTACATCCCTGGTGTTAACAGAAACAATGCCCAAAATAAACACACAGGTTGCTTGGTTGTTTTTGTCTCTGAGGAAAAATCCCACTCAGATATTAAACATGGAAGCTTATGAGGGTGGAAGTAGAGATAAAGAGAGGAATTGACTTCCTGAGGTTTAGCTGGGATTCCTGCTCTGTTAAGCAACATGTTCCACCTAAACATCAGGAAAAACTTCCTGACAGTAAGGGCTGTTCGACAGTGGAATGCACTACCTTGGAGTGTGGTGGAGTCTCCTTCTTTGGAGTTTAGAAATGTCAAATACACATTGAAGTGCAGAAAAAGCAAGACCTATTTCTCAAAGCACATCCCGGCAGTCCATAAAGGAAGCCAGCCATACTAACTGCAAAGCACTGGGCCCTGTTATGAGAGTTACAGTTCCTTCATACCTTGTGCCCAATTCAGACTGTGTTCATGATACATATGGAGTCCCAATAAATTTAGTCCAATAACAGGCCCCAGTGTATACTTTGCAGTTAGTGTGGCTGGCTTCCTTTATGGACTGCTGGGATGTGCTTTGAGGAATAGGACTTGCTTTTTCTGCACCTCAATGTGTATTTGACATTTCTAAACTATGTATATGACCAGTGATGTCTAGACCAGTGATGGCGAACCTTTTTGAGACTGAGTGCCCAAATTGTAACTCAAAACCCACTTATTTATCGCAAAGTGCCAACATGGCAATTTAACCTGAATACTGAGGTTTTAGTTTAGAATAAACGGTTTAAGAACATAAGAACATAAGAACTAGCCTGCTGGATCAGACCAGAGTCCATCTAGTCCAGCACTCTGCTACTCGCAGTGGCCCACCAGGTGCCTTTGGGAGCTCACATGCAGGATGTGAAAGCAATGGCCTTCTGCTGCTGCTGCTCCTGAGCACCTGGTCTGCTAAGGCATTTGCAATCTGAGATCAAAGAGGATCAAGATTGATAGCCATAGATCGACTTCTCCTCCATAAATCTGTCCAAGCCCTTTTTAAAGCTATCCAGATTAGTGGCCATCACCACCTCCTGTGGCAGCATATTCCAAACACCAATCACACGTTGCGTGAAGAAGTGTTTCCTTTTATTAGTCCTAATTCTTCCCCCCAGCATTTTCAATGAATGCCTCCCTGGTTCCTGTAGTATTATCTCTCTCTGTCCAAGCATTTTCTACCCCATGCATAATTTTATAGGCTTCAATCCCATATTCCCCCTCAGACGTCTCCCTCTCCAAACTAAAGAGTCCCAAACGCTGCAGCCTCTCCTCCTTGGGAGCGTGCTCCAATCCTTCAATCATCCTCGTTGCCCTTCTCTGCACTTTTTTCTATCTCTTCAATATCCTTTTTTGAGATGTGGCTGACCAGGGCAGACACACATTACTCCAAGTCGCAGTCGCACCACTGCTTTATATGGGGCATGACAATCCCTTGCAGTTTTATTATCAACTCCTTTCCTAATTATCCCCAGCATGGGGTTTGCCTTTTTTCACACCTACTTAATGCATTGAGTTGACATTCCCATGGAACTATCAACTAAGACGCCCAAGTCCCTTTCCTGGTCTGTGACTGATAGCACTGACCCTTGTAGCGTGTATGTGAAGTTTGGATATTTTGCCCCTATGTGCACCACTTTGCATTTTGCTAAACTGAACTGCATTTGCCATTTCTTAGCCCACTCACCTAATTTATCAAGGTCCGCTTGGAGTTCTTCGCAATCCTTTGTGGTTCTCACCACCCTACATAATTTGGTATCATCTGCAAACTTGGCCACCACGCTACCCACCCCTACTTCCAGGTCATTCATGAATAGGTTAAAGAACACTGGTCCCAAAACGGATCCTTGGGGGACATCTTGGTGTGCTCCGAGGTGCGTGTTACTTGGGAGTAAGCTTGATGAAGCAACCGTGCAACACTTGGAATGGGTGAATCACAACCCTAGGAGGGTTTACTCAGAAGCAAGGCCAGCCTAGATATGTGTGTGTGTGTGTGGGGGGTGATTTTCCGCTTCCCTTACATGACGAACTCTGTGTGCGCGCGTCCACAGAGAGGGCTCTGAGTGCCACCTCTGGCACACGTGCCATAGGTTCGCCACCAGTGGTCTAGACTGTAGCAGGAGCTTGCAAAAGCTGTAATTATCAGATAAGATTACTATCCTGCTTGAAAGTATACAATGCAAAAGAGATAAGCTTTCTTGCTGTTCAACATAAGTGTTAATGGCGGCGCTGATGAAAATCATCGATGGCACATTTTAAAACTCTACCCCCCATTTAAGGTTGGATTATAGATTTGAGAGGCTTGATTTTCCAGGCTTCATACGTGTCTTTCCCCAACTTACTGTAAAGCCAGGGTTGCCCTCATTTTACAGGCATATGGGACTGAATTCAGAAATTATTTCCAGGAATCTGTTCAACTCCTTAGCAATCAGTATAATGATCCAGAAACCTTCACTGATTTTAAGAAAAAGGCCTCTCCATTCTCCAGAGTTTTAAATCAGATCATGTGAACAAGACATAATGTACAAAATTGCATGCTGCAAATGTTCTTTCCCTCAATAAATGGTGCACGTTCAGAGTACTAGACACAAATTTCACCCAGCATCAGTGGCAAAATCAACCCCCTTGAGGGTTCACAATGTTTAACAAGCTGCTGTTACTGAGCAGTGAGCAAAGTTAGGGGTGGGTCAGGCCCCCTCTCCCTAGTAAACTTGGTAAGATGATGCACATGCACAAAGGTCTGCTGCAGTCAACAAAGAACAAAGCATTTTTTTTATTAAACCTGTAAAACGTGGCACCTGATATACAGGTGAAAATTTACTAATCAGGATCCAACTTAAACGTGCCCCATTCAGAAATATCATAAATGTTTCCAACATTTGGGACTAAGTGGAAGCTTCCCAATCTGACTGATGCTCTGGGGCCTTGCTGTCTGCTTTCAAATTCCAGCAAAAGGCAGGAGGGGCTGGGTCAGTGAGCAGTCAGACATCGCTGGGCATGGCAGACACACTAAACTTAGCATTTCCACTTTCTGGCAATCAGTGTACCATCCTGCTGGCTTTGGAAGGATTTTAAAATTATATGGCCACACGTCCTGCCTACATGACCTGTTTCATTATTTGAAGTTGCACGTGGGTTAAAAAGGCAAGGGAAACACTGCATTTGTATGCAGTGCAGAGTATTACTTCTTGCTACTTCTCTACCAGCAGTAGGAAATCAGCAGCATCCAGCCAGTATGTCTTACAAGTGATAGAGGGAAATGTTTCATCTGTGTCCTCTGGCAGATAGGCAGGGCAGAAAAGAGTGAATAAAATATAGGGGATACACTTGCTTCCCTTCCAAAGAGAGGTAAGCGGTGTCAGTAAGCCTGCATAGAAATGGGACACATGGAAATTGTTCACTGGTACTTGTACACTGATGGAAATGGTTCACTGGAACTGTTAGTTCAGGATCTGAGTTTTCTCAGCATGTGTAATGGTTGGGTTTTTTTTTTTTTAAAAAAAGAACAACCTCTTAGCAGCTCCAACTTTCTCTCATATACAAATTCCATCCACTTGCTATTATTCCCAATTGGGGAAAAGACAGACAACCCATTCCATTTACATGGGGGGGGGGGGAACAGTGATGGGGGTGGAGTTTGAAAATCTGTAAACAGAATTGGAATATGTAAGTCAGAGTAACTAAATCCTGTCTCATCCTATGTTTGACTCATATGAACACATGAAGCTGCCTTATTCTATCAGTGCATTGGCCTATTGAGGTAGAACAGTAGTGGCTAAGAGCAGGTGCACTCTGATCTGGAGGAACCAGGTTTGATTCCCAGCTCTGCCACTTGAGTTGTGGAGGCTTATCTGAGGAATTCAGATTAGCCTATGCACTCCCACACACGCCAGCTGGGTGACCTTGGGCTAGTCACAGCTTTCCAAAGCGCTCTCAGCCCCACCTACCTCACAGGGTGTTTGTTGTGAGGGGGGAAGGGCAAGGAGATTGTAAGCCCCTTTGAGTCTCCTGCAGGAGAGAAAGGGGGGATATAAATCCAAACTCTTCTTCTTCTCTTCTATACTGTAGAATTCAAGGTGTCAGTGGCAAAGAGTGGGAAAGGTTCTTTCCTTGCTTGTGAACTTTATTGAGGCATTGGCAGGCCACAGAACACTTGATTAGATGAACCTGAGTCTGTATGGTTTTATTGAAACAATGTTGAAAGCTTCTCTGAGCCCACTGTGTCAGGGAGAGCAGGATAAACATTAAATCAATCAATCAATCAATCAATCCAAGAACACAGTTTTGATGTGCTGGACTTCCCAGAGCTCTGAAGTGTCAAAAGTTTTTCTGATCAGGAAGGCCAATCATATTTCTGGTACAGGGAAGGTGAAAAGATTGAAAATCTGTTACTGGCTCATAATCAGATCTGCAATACTAAACACACTTTCTAAGCAGTTAGTCCCACTGAACTCAATTGAACTTCATTCTGAGTATCTGTTCTTAGGATTGTCTGTCTATGAATGTCAGCTTTATAAACTTATACACTGACTAAGAATAGTTAACATCCAGAAGCTTTTGCATGCTTTCTGGTCACCTTCCTTAAACTGATAAGGCTGTTCTTAATTTATATCTTTCTTCCCATAGGGAGCCTGCCACATTGATATATTGGCAGATGGCTAGTTATGCAGAAAAGCGGCAGACTCTGTGATTAAAGATAAAGCTAAAATTTATTTGGGAATTACATTTCAGACAGGAAAGTTGAGAGATACAGCATGGTGTAGTGGTTAAGAGCAGGACTTGATTCCCTACTCTCCACATGAGCAGCACTCTTATCTGGTGAACCAAATTTGTTTCCCCACTCATATATTCCTGCTAGATGACCCTGGGCTAGTCACAGTTCATTTAGAACTCTCTCAGCCCTCCCTACCTCACAAGGGCCCTTTCCCCACCTACCGTTTGCTGCGCGCTACTGCCCCCAAATAGCGTGTGGTCCAGCGGTGCTCCCCACGAGTCCGGGCGGCGACAACGCAGCCGCCCCGACTCTGCGCTCTAACGTCCCTTCAGCGCGCGTCATTTCTGATGCTGAAGAAACGGCACCTTCTGACTGCCCCGCGCAGAGCGCGGGGAAGTGGGGAACACGACCCCAGGGCAGAAATTGCTCGCGCTCAGAGTAGCACGCTGCAAAACGTAAGTGGGGAAAGGCCCAAGGTGTCTGTTGTGGGGAGAGGAAGGGAAAGGAGTTTCTAAGCCGCCAAGTCTCCTTATAGGATAGAAAGGAAGATATAAATCCAAACTCTTCTTCAGCTATCTCACTAGCTAGGGAAGTAGGGAGAAGAGACTTCTGAGAAGAAGGGAGAAGTTAGACCTGAGATTATCAGTCTAAGGACTGAAGGGTCAAAAGTTTTCCTGATCAGGAAGGCCAATCATATTTCTGGTACAGGGAAGGTGAAAAAGATTGAAAATCTGTGATACAAGATACAAGAGGTGATACAAAAGGGCAGAAGGGTCTCTAATCTTACAGCCCTGTCTAGCTGATCACTAGCTGACCACTTGTCCCGTCCTTGTTGGGTCTTCTTTTCAGTTACTTTGCATGCTAGACATTGTCACTTCCAACATGATACTCACATGCCACATGCCACGCTCCCCATGCCTTAAGCATGATAAGAGGAAAGTGATATTGACAATGCAACCCTGGCTCAGTGAGAATCTAGGGGGGAGTAAATCTTGAGCGGGCCAAATGGACACCATTCACAGTGTTATCACTTTGAAAGCTGGGGGCCAAGAATCAGCCACCACTGATTTTTTTAAGTTTCCCCATTCTAAAAACAAGCTCTCATTCTTTCAACCAAAGTTTTTGCATCACAATTTTTACAAGTTTGTTTTCAAAGCATTCTTAGGTGTGGCCAATGTGTGTGCTACTCACCCCGCCCTAGCTATGACCCTGTGAAGGGTTCTTTTGTTTGCTTGGCCATTATGTTCCTGTTCCTAATTCCCTTGTACACCCCCCCTTGTACTTTGTTTTCTATAATGGCCATGTTTGTGCAAGACTCCTGCTCTGATTAACACCGGTCCTGTGCTCTGTTGTTTGTGGGCTCACTGACAGGGCACATTAGCTGGCCAGTTACTTCTCATTGCCCCAGGGGACAAATTAGGTTTTCTGTCAGAATTGTCTTTAGTACCAAATTATTTTTGCCTGTGTTTTTTGGTTTGTGCTGATGGAGAAATACATTTCCCTTGTGGGTTTCAATGGGTTTAAGGTTAAAGGCCAGCCCATTAATCTACCCTCTTCGCCTGTCTGTTTTTTAACTCACGTGCTCATGCATTGCTAAGGTAATTTGGGGAGGTGAGAGAAAGAGGGCTTTAGGCCACTGCCTCAGAAGACAAAAGCCCAAGCATATCTGCCCTCACCTGGGAATGATAGGGTGATTAACCCAAGGAGAAAAATATTTAGCAAAACCTTTTACATCTCTGGTTTGCTCAGATTTTGTTGTTGTTGTTGTTGCGACTTGAACACCCTGTTTACAAATCACAGGTTGGCTGCCCAATGGTTCTGACCAAATAAGTTGGGTTCAAATAGGAAAGCTTGCACAGTATGGAGGAAAAACAACGGACTCATGCAAATGTCACATAAGAATGCAGGAACTGTTCTACACCCCTTCCCTTCGGAGTGCTGGTGCATGATTTCCATTCTGATCCATGGGGGTGGATTTGACATGCAGAGCTGATTCTTGATACAAGCATAAGTTTGAAGTCCAGCCTGGCTGGCTGAACAGCCAGATTTCAGCTATGCTCTCTGTCAGGAATATTCTGACATTGCATATTCTCTCTCTCTCTCTCTCTCTCTCTCCATCCAAGTTGCAGCCAACTTATAGAGATCTGCAGGGTTTTCACAGCAAGAGATGTTTAGAGGTAGTTTACCATTGCCTGCCTCTGTATAATGAGCCTGGTATTCCTTAGTTGTCTCCCATCCAAAACTTCTAACTACCGGTAGGACCAGCCTTGCTTAGCTTCTGGGCTCTGATGAGACTGTGCATTTCCTTCCTAGTGTTCAACCATTTCATCCTCATGCCTGCTTCTTAATGAGGCATTCAGGATCAAATGAATCCAAAACTTTGTCATGTGGCAAACTCAGAAGCAGACTTGATGTGCTGATCCAGGGCGGCTACCAGAGCAGCCAGAAGGGGATTGTTGGCTTTCCCTCCCTGTCTTGAACTCCTGTTTTTTGAGACTGAGAGTGTTTCCTTGTGCCAGCTGGTTTTGCAGAATATATCTCAGAACATACCATGAAGAGCTGATGTGTACATTCTGGATCATGTCCCTCTCTAGGGCTCCAAAAATAGAGTCAGCTACTAGGTCTGAGGATCAGTGAAGGTGACTAGGGTAACAGCAGACATTTTCCCAGGACACACCAAGTTCAGTGCTGCTCATGTTCATTCCGCTTCCCTGTGCTCTATACATTTTCTTTCCAACTGTCTAGTGGGTATAGATAGTCTCTCTCAACTAGAGGTATCAAAGCTGAATGGGATTGAAAGAATGAACATCAGCAGAGAGAGGAGATATGGCAAAGACATCAGGCTTTTTAAATACAGTATTAATGATCTAGCGATGGAGGAGGAGGAGTTGGTTTTGTAGTTCGCTTTTCTCAGTCTTTAAGGAGTCTCAAAGCAGCTTACGATTACCTTTCTTTCCCTTCCCCACAACAGACACCTTGTGAAGTTGCTGGGACTGAGAGAGTTCTGGGGGAACTGTGACTAAGCCAGGGTCACCCAGCAGGCTTCATGTGGAGGAGTAGGGAATCAAGCCTGGTTCTTCAGATTAGAGTCCACCACTGTTAAGCACTACATCAAGGCCAGGGTAATGCAAGCACAGTTGCACTCAGCATTGCATTATCATGGGTTTATCCCAAACTTCCTCCAGCAAATTCAGCACAATTTAATTTTATTTGAACAGCCTCTTCTGTGGGGAAAAACAGGCCAGAAATAGTGAATTTCAGTGAATGCAGTGAATTTCAGAAGCAAGGGTGGTCTTGAATCCTCATATTTTCTTATTCCACATCTAGCAGTTAGGCTACCCTGGTCAACCTCCCGCTAATCTCCATCAGAATCTGACTCCTGCAGTCCAGGCAAGTGCCAGCATTGGGTGCTGCTGGGGCCATAATTCATCTCTCCAAGCACCCATCACATCTGGCAGCTTCTGCAAGGAACTGACACAGCTCCAGAGCAAGAATGCAAACAGATGGGCTATTAACATCAGTTTACTTACAAGGCTGTAATGAGAATTTGTCCAGCCCAAGAACAGAACTGAAACTGACTTTGGTTGGCTTGGCAAAATGGAAGCCTTGTTTGTTGCTCTAAGCTTTCAGTGGAGAAACAGAGAGAGAGAGAGAGAGAGAGAGCAGGGTGCCAGTTGCCCTGACATCTAAAGCTTGGATTAATTAGGTTGTTTAATGGGGTCTGACAATATCTGAAGCAGCACAAATTTCCCAGAAAGGAATGAAGAAGGCAGTGGGGGATTGCTCTCCTCCTTGCCTTAGATGTGCTACAATGCCCAGGAAGCAGAGATTCTCTGATCTTGCTCTGTGTGCACGAAGATCATTAGCGAAACAAGCCAGGCAGTACATTTCCAGCCTGCTCATGCTCTCCAAGAAGTCCTTGATTAATCGCATGTCTCCATGGTGAGGGATGAAGAGTCTATCCTGCTGTGGTATAGGGGCTGGTCCTGCATGCCTGTCACCAGGGGACATCTCATGATAAGAAGCCATTAACTCATATGGCTGCCCTTTATGTTGGAATCTGCACTGACAAGAGTTAGGCAGGGCAGGTACACCATCCCCCACATTATCTTCATACCTAAAACTCCTCAATCGGCATGTCTTTCAAAATGTTAATCAGGCTTAGCTAAGGAGGAACAGCAAATGTCTAGATCAGGCACAAGTTGGCATATTGAAAAGACAAAAAGTAATATTTGATCCTTTGAGAGCAGAATTATGTCTGCTGTGCTCACTTCTGAACCCTGCCGTGTTCATCCAAAAATCTGAACAGATCTGCAGTACATCTGTAGGGCTTTGTCTAAGCACCAGGAACCCTGATCACCTAGAGAAGAAGCCCTACATGCATACTACTGAATGTGCATGGGCTTTCTTCAGATCTTTGGCCAAACTTACAGAGAGTGGGGAAGGAGGTACGATTCCCTCCCCTTCCCATATGTTTAGAGAAATCTGGAATGGACTAAAGTGTTTGCTGTCACAACTTGAATGGATCAATGGTGCCTTTCTTTGTTAGAAACAGCTTGTAGTGAATGTTGAGGTTGCCGAGGAATGCCCTGAGGGCATTAACAACAACTTCCTTGTTTCAGCATTGCTGGAAGGAACAAACAAGCATGTACAAAGGTTAGCCCTATTTATAAGCCAGAATCAATGACATCATTGGGAATGTAGTTGTCTCCACCTCCTGCCTGCAAAATAAAGTCTATTGACTAGTCTTTTCCCCCTTGTTGCTGAAGAAATGGTGGAAGCAGTGATTTTAATTCAGCTGTTTCCATTAATGACTGCATTAGCATGGCTGTTGTACATGGGTAGAGAGGAGGAGGAAGAAGACTGCACCA
Organism: Sphaerodactylus townsendi; assembly: GCF_021028975.2. Lineage (NCBI taxonomy): Eukaryota > Metazoa > Chordata > Lepidosauria > Squamata > Sphaerodactylidae > Sphaerodactylus > Sphaerodactylus townsendi. The sequence continues at coordinate 114,288,522 of NC_059427.1, read as the reverse complement.
GCCAGGACTCATCTGGGGTAATACAAAAGGATACAGCATAATCATGCCCCAAGGTCTCTGCTAGGAAGTAGGTAGGACAGCTGGTTGCCTAGCAGGGTGTATTACTAGTGAGCTGTACGGCAGGTGAAGACCATCCACAAGATGACCCTTTATGCTTTTATACAGAGCTCAGCTAAACAGGAGGGAGAGAAAAATACTTGAAATGGTGCTGATGACTTTGATACCATCTAGCCTCTCCCACTCTCATTTATTGTCAGTCACAAAGAGATAGGAAGCCTAACTAGTATGCAGCAACATAAACTCTCACCTGACAGAGTGTTACACACTGTCTGCAATATGGAACTATCTCCATGTAGAAACAAAATGCCACAGTTTAAGCAGCCCTCTGAATGTGGACTTTGATCACATGACAATATGCAGCTCTACTAGTTGGGCCATTGGTCCATCTAGCACCAAAGTACTTCTGACCAGAAATGGCATTTCATGGTTTGTGTCAGAGAAAGGCCTTTCCCAGCTCCAGCTATTTTGAATTTCTCTAGCTGGATGTGCCAAGGAATGTATGTTTTATGTATTTATTTACTTACAAAAATGTATATCCTGTTTTTCTGTTTTTACAATGATCAACAAGGTGGCCACCAGCTTAAAACATACAAGACAAAATTACGTTATAAAACTATTAAAATCAACCCCCTCCCAAATATTCATCATTAAAATAATTTAATAGAGCTTAAAAACAGAGTTAAAATTCATGAAAACAGTTAAAATACTTATACATTTTAAATATATATATATTGGGTAGGAAGGCATGATCATTAAGGAAATGCCAAACAAAATTTAAAATTCTTCAACTGCTGGTGCAAGATGGCAACAGAAGTGGACAGATGAATGTCCCTGGAGAGAGAATACCAGATATTTGGTGCCATGATCAAGAAGGCCTTCTCTAAGGTTGCCACATACCTGATTTCAGAAAGTGAGGGCACCAAAGCAAGATCTTTGTAATGGCCATAATGGTTGGAAAGATTCATATGGGAGTAGGTGGAATGATATGGTTCCTACAATGCACACCAGTCAACATTCTAGCTGCATGAACTGTTTCTCTGAAATAGGTCATACTCTTCAGTTCTTATGTTCCAATCATGAGATCCAATCCCACCAGGTTTCAGTGATGCCTATAATATCATATTTGTTTTGCTGTGTTAATAGTTCAAGTTCATCTTGTTTATTTCCCATGCTCTGTGCATTGGTGTAGAGACATCGAAGGCCATGGTGCATTTCCTCTGGCTGCTTCTTTAAGGTTTTTTTCCTCCCGCTGTTGGCTTCTTGACCTATTCGCTCGGTTCTTTCTATAACCTTTGGACTATCATCACTATCACTTGATGAACTCTTGTCTGCCTGAATACTGTCTCCCTCCCCCATATAACTCAATTTAAAGCCCTTCTGATCAGGTTTGTGAGCTTCCTGGCAAATATGTTTCTACCTGTAGGCATCACTGAAACCTGGTGGGATGAGTGTCATGATTGGAACATAAGAATTGAAGGGTATATTTCAGAGAAACAGATCAAATAGGAAAGGAGGAGGAGTAGCATTATATGTAAAATATTATTACAGCTGTGAGCCAGGTCCATGACTTAAATCCTGCAAGCCAGGTTGAGAGCATTTGGGTAAAAATTAAGCGTGAGAGAAACAGTACTGATCTCATCCTTCTCCATCTGAAGAGATGGATGATGGATTCTTGGAACAGATGACCAAACTTTCAGAATGGAAAGAAGTAGTAGCAATGGGAGATTTCAATTATCTAGATATTTGTTGGGAGTCAGACTCTTCCGTGACAGTCAGGTCCAACAAATTTCTCACTTGCTTTGCAGACCATTTCATGGTCCAGAAGGTGGAAGAAGCAACAAGGGGAACGGCTATTTTAGATCTGCTCCTAACCAATAATGATGACCAGATTAGTGGAGTGGAAGTGGTAGGATCCTTAGGTGGTAGTAACAGTGGCACAGCACCCATGCAGGCAGGGAGGGTGATGTCCCGGGGAGAGCCACAGTGAAGGCATGGCCAAGCCAAAGTGGGGGCGTTCCGGGGTGGGTGCAGGGCATGCATGCGGCCCCGGGCACAGTTTCCCCTTGCTCCACCTCTGGGTAGTGATCATGTACTCCTGGAGTTTGTAACACACTGGAAAGGGGATGCTAAGCGCAGTCATATGCGCATTCTAGATTTTAAGAAAGCAGATTTCAGTAAGCTTAGGAATCTACTGGGTGTGCTCCTGTGGTCAAAAATATTAAAAGAGAAGGGGGTCCATGATGGCTGGGAGTTTCTTAAAAGTGAGATCTTGAGGGCACAATTTGAAACAGTTCCAATGAGGAGAAAAAATGGGAGGTGTCTAAGGAAACCAGGATGGCTGTCTAAAAAACTTTCACTGAGCTAAGATTTAAAAAGGACATGTACAAAAAATGGAAAAGGGGAGAAATCACCAAACAGGAACTCAAACAAATAACCAGGATGTGTAGGGAGAAAGTAAAAAAAAAAGCTAAAGTTCACAATGAGCATAGGCTTGCCAGAGAGGTTAGCAACAACAAAAAAGGCTTTTTTGGTTATGTCCACAGCAAAAGAAAAAAGATAGAATAGAGTCACTGAATGGAGAAGATGGCAAAGTACTAACAGGGGATGGAGAAAAGGCAGAACTACTTAACACCTTCTTTACCTCGGTCTTTTCCCCAAAAGGAAATGGCTCTCATCCAGGGGAAAATGGAACAGGAGATACAGTAGGAGAAATTCAGCACAGAATAAATAAGGAGTTAGTGCAGGGACACCTGGCTGCTTAAAACTAATTCAAATATCCAGGCCCTGAAGAGTTACATCCCAGAGTATTAAAAGAACTGGCAGAAGTAATCTCAGAACCACTTGCTATAATCTTTGAGAATTCTTGGAGAACAGGAGAAGTCCCAGCGGACTGCAGGAGGGCTAATGTTATCCCCATCTTCAAAAAGGGGGAAAGGGAGGATTATCTAATAATTACCGTCTAGTCAGCCTGAAATAAATACCAGGGAAGATTCTGGAGCAGATAATTAAACAGACAATCTGCCAGCACTTAGAAGTGCTATGATCACAAAAAGTCAGCATGGGTTTCTGAAAGACAAATCATGCCAGACAAATCTAATCTCTTTTTTGGATACAGTGACAAGCTTGGTAGATGAAGGGAATGCTGTGGACATAGCATACCTTGATTTTAGTAAAGCTTTTCACAAGGTGCTCCATAATATTCTTTCAAGTAAGCTAGTGAAATGTGGACTAGACAATGCTACTATGAGATAGATTTCTAATTGGTTGACTGACTGAACTCAAAGGGTGCTCATCAATGGCTCATCTTCATCCTGGAAAGTGGGGGGCCGCATGGTTCTGTCCTGAGCCCAGTGCTATTCAATATTTTTATCAACAACTTGGATGATGAAATAGAGGGCATGCTAATCAAATTTCAGATGACACCAAATTAGGAGGGGTAGCTAATACCCCAGAGGACAGAGTTAGAATTCAAAATGACCTGGACAGATTAGAGAGCTGGGCCAAAACAAACAAAATGAATTTCAACAGAGATAAATGTAAGATACTACACTTAGGCAGAAAAAAATCAAATGCACAGATATAGGATGGTTGACACCTAGCTTGTGAAACATGTGAAAGGGATCTGGGAATCTTTGTAGACCACAAACTGAACGTGAGTCAGCAGTGTGATGCGGTGGCCAAGAAAGCCAATGTGACTCTGGGCTGTATCAATAGGAGTATAGTGTCTATATCGAGGGATGTAATTGTACCTCTCTATTTTCCATTGGTTAGACCTCACCTGGAATATTGTGTTCAATTCTGGGCACCACAATTCAAGATGAATGTCGACAAGCTGGAACGGGTCCAGAGGAGGGCAACCAAAAGGGTAAAAGGTCTGGAATCCATGCCCTATGAGGAGAGACTTAGGGAGCTGGGTATGTTAAGTTTGGTGAAGAGAAGGTTAAGAGGTGACATGATAGCCATGTTTAGATATTCGAAAGGATGTCATGTTGGTGAGGGAGCAAGCTTGTTTTCTGCTGCTCCAGAGACAAGGACCAGGAGTAATGGGTTCAAGGTGAAGGAAAAGAGATTCCACCTAAACATCAGGAAAAACTTCGTGACAGTAAGGATTGTCCGTCAGAGGAATGCACTACCTTAGAGTGTGGTGGAGTCTCCTTCTTTGGAGGTTTTTTAACAGAGGCTGGCTGGCCATCTGACAGGAGTGCTTTGATTGTGTGTTCCTGCATTGCAGAGGTTGGACTTGATGGCTCTTGGGGTCTCTTCCAACTTTATGATTCTATGAAGTTGTTCATGAAATCATTCTATTACTGGTGAATAATAGCCCGTGTTAGATGTCCATGTTATGTTTAGCCATTTGGCATGATGCTTTATTGTGAGCCTGATAATGGGAGTAATTAATGGTTTTCTTATGATTTTTTGTGAGCCCATGTTTGGGCAATTTTTGAGTTATAAAAGCTGAATAATTTAGATTTGCATTTAAAAGCTTTGATGAATTTATTCAAAAGATACAAGTCTTGATATACAGGGCTGGAGCAAGGGGGAACTGCACCCGGGGAACGCGTGCGCCCTGACACACACACACACACACACCCCGCCATGCCCCTGCGAACCCTGTGTGTCACCCCTCCCATCCCCTTGGCACTACACCACTGCTGTTATATCAGGAACCATTAAGGTGCATGTGCATGTATATATATTTGACTCATCTTGAGGTTGGCAACCCTAACTAGGAGTCACTGGATAAGTGGATTCTAGATGTTCCCCAGACATATAACACCCAGGAAGCCATTTGTACGCACAAGGAGGCCACTGCAAAACATTCGAGCCAGCCTTTAGACAGGAGTGGTGATGTAACAAAGAAGATCCTGGTTCAAGGGAAAGAAAAGGGAGATGATGGGAGAACAGGAGAGCTAGAGTTTCTTTGAATCCCTTTTTGTACTTGGGGAGCTTTCCCCCATCCTTCCCTGGACAATTTGTAGGTTGCAGACTTGCAGCAATCTTTTCGTCCATTTAACATGCGATGTGGTGTCCTTAAAAAGATTATTTCTGTGCATGAGAAGAAGGATGGGATCAATAATTGAGCCTGCTGGGCGGCAGTTTGGAATTAGGCAGCACAGCTCTCTCATTTGAGAGACAAACATGCTAATTACCCTTCGCTGGCAAGAGCCTCCTTATTCCACCATCCATTCACACCCTTGACAGCATTAAGGATGTTCCTATATGCAGCTTTAATCACCAATGCAGAGCTTAAGCAGCTCTTGTTCTGTCCCTAATGACTCCACTCCGAACACAGAATGGATGTTGACAAAATACTCCTTGACACTCAGACTGGAAAACAGGAAAGTTGTTTCCATCTCTCCCCGGTAAGAGATGCAAGTGCTATCAATTCAGAGAGACAAAACAGAGAGAAGTGAATGTGAAAATCCCTGCGTGGGACCTGGGAAGTGCTTGTGTCGGAGTGTTGAATGGCTCCCTCTACTGGCAAAGGATGGCGATGTAGGAAGAGGACATGTCTCTACAAAGAGCTAACCAGGAACACGCCGCTTTAGCTGTTCCACCAGCTGCCTATGTGTTGTGGGTTATCGCTTGGGCAGTTTCTACAAGGGATGATTAAACTGGTGTTTCCATCTCCTGAAGCTGTAAATTGAATGATTAAGCTCCATCGACTTGAATGTACTACTGATTTCAAAATTGCCTCTGGTTTGCTGACACTGCTGAGGCAAAAGGCAGGCGCCAGACTGAAGGGCAGCTGGTGCAGCATATGCAGAAGAGGGTCCCTTTGAGCCATGACCCTTATTTTCAAGTAAATCTTCATTTGTAGTCCAGGTGAGACGGCTGCTGCAAGTTTAAACCTGCTATGCTCCCTCTGCAAAAACAAAACACAATCATTATAAAGGAGATAACATAATACCTATGGCATCCACTCCTCCAGAATTCTTAATAACTACTTAACACCCACCAATTGCAGTGTTGCTTCTTTAATGTAACGTACTCACATATGCCATGCACAGAAGGCACCAATCAATGTGCACTGATCGCATGAATGTTGAGATGCTGTCATGAATGTCATGCCATATCCTTTTTCATCCACCATGCACAAACAGACTGACAGGAGGAATCCATAGCATCTCCTTCACCACAGAATTCCACAGTCCTGTGGGCAGAAGGCTTGCACATAAGACCCTATAGACAGTAGCCTTCTAAGGAAGAACAGTTTGATCCTTGCAGTGGTATCAATATTCTCAACTACTTCTCAAAAAACTGGCACACAACACTTTTGTGTCAGTGTCTGTGTGGTGAGGGTAGCTAACATTTTGCATGGCATATAAATGAGGGTGATATGGCACAGGGAAGAATGGGAACTGCAAATGCAAATCATTATGAACAAGATGTGAACTGGCTGGTAATTCAGTGGGAAAGATGATTGCAGTGAGAAACAGAGGACACGTTTGATTTCTGTTCCTGAAAGAATACTGATGTGACTTCTGCATGCAAAGCTAATCATTATTTTAAAAAAGAGAGAAACTCTGCTGAAACATTCACAACTTTCATGGAGCCAGCCATATGAGGCGGAAAAGTGCCTCCCAACAGCATTAAGAGTGAGCAAAAAACCGTCAGATTTGGTTCTTTGGTTGCTTTCAAAACTTGAGTTGGGTTCTTGAATGTTGGAATTTAACTGGTCATATTAGGAAATAAATGTATCCATTCTTTTAAATAACAAACATATTTCCCAGTCCAGTTATTTTGTGCACGAAAGTCTCCCAGACTGCACCCTTCATCAGAGGCATTCAAGCCAATAGAAAGAAGTGTGGTTGGTTCTATTGGCAATGTAAATTCTCACTGACAGAACTGATGCAGACTGGCGTGAAGCAGCTTTCCTTGCCTTTCTCAGGAACCTGAAGTTCTTGAGAGTTCTGATTGCTTTCAAAGTCCCTGAGAGTTCCGGTTGCTTTAAAAATAGAGAATGAAGGCAAGGGAAGATCACTGTGGTCCTTAGTGCTCTCATGCCTTTAAAAAACAGCCATGCAGGGTTGGTAGCCTGCACTGTGGGTGGATAGGGAGGGGGGGCTAATAAATCCAACTCAAGCACAATGTTTGTGGGGTATCTTCATTTGGAGAATGAACAGACAGCACTGTGTTCCATAATTAGTATTGGTCTTGCATCTAATAGCTTGAGATGGCCAAAGCAAAGAAGCTTAACAAAATCAGATTTTCTTGCATTGTACCTCCAGCCTCCCTACTTGCATGTTGCCTTCTTTGTGTCAGCACATTAGTACTTTGTTGCCTTATCATTAGTAACCAGAGGCGGTGGGACCTTTCCCAATCATTTCCAGCCTCTTAGATGGAAATTAGTCAATATCCACGTGGCAGAAAAGCAACGCTTACTTGTAGCTAAACTCTGAGGGCAGGATTGCTTTAATATTGTTTTGAAAAAGCAAGCAAAATATTTCTAGTTGTTAATCACATTCTTTAAAGAATCCCAGGATACCGATAATGGGGTGTATGTATTTGAAATTGTTTTGGGACTCTAGCTTGATTGAATTTTAACAGCAAACCTTTTGTTGTAAAGACATAAAAAAACCACAGATCTAGGGTTGCCAACTCCAGGTTCAGAAATTCCTGGAGATTTATGGGAGAAGCCTGGGAAGGACAGAGTTTGGGGGAAGAGGAAAGACTTCAGGGAGTATAATGCCATTGAGACTACCCTCCAAAGCCACCATTTTGTCCAGGGGAACTCTTTGTAGTTTGGAGATCATGTGTAATTCTGGGAGAACTCCAGTCTCCCCCTACAAGTTGGCAGCCCTAATACAAGTCATAGTGAACAAAATGTTGGTGCTTTTGTTTTGTTGACTTTCAGAATCAACAAAAATGTAAGTGCTTTTGTTTGCATCCATGGGAGCATGAGCTAAAGACACCATTGCTGTTGTAAAATGAGTATTTTGACAAATTGAGATGTAATATGAGAACTAATTAATGTAATGTGAGAACTACTCAACACAGATGTAAATACAAACCCAGCATACACTATATACAGATTGTAGTATGTTGTAACTTGTGAACAGAGCTAAAGTTCTGCTCCTGCCAGACTGCCAAGCACAGCGTGTGTGTGTGTGTGGGGGGGGGCAACATGGAAATAAACAGCAAGAGAGAGGAACTGATTAAATCACCCTCCCTTCTCTGCAAATGGAAATGCCATTGCATCAGCTGTGGTTCTGAAAGAGTAGTTCCTTAAGATCTAACCTCCCATTATTTTCAGATGTAGATGTGAGAAGTGGGAATGTTCGCAGCACCCAAATGGTACTGGTACCGGCACAGATGTCCACTGCAGTAAAGGAAATGGCAATATCAGGCCATTTCCGCACGGCCACGCTGGGAGTTGCGGCGGCGTATACAACGCCGACACACACCCCTGGGACAGTTTGCACGAACGGTCCCAGCAAGGGCAGGGAAGATGGCGCAGCGCGTCGCCATCGCCCGATCGATGTACCTTCCCTGCGACCTCCCAGTGCGTCGCCCAGGCCAGGAGACACAGCCCCCTGCCCTGCGCGACAGCTCTGGAGTCGCAGGGCAGGGGGGCGTGTCCCCAGGCCTGGGCGACGTGCTGGAAGGTCGCAGGGAAGGTATGTCGATCGGGAAAGGGGGGGATGGCACCTTCCAGCCATTGCCATTCACCCGGCAGTGGCTGGAAGTCGCTGTTTCCAGAAAGCCTCACTCGGGGAGCGAGGTTTGGAAACAGTGGCTTTGCGCCGCTGGGGGAAAGTGAGGGCGGCGTGACTGCGATGCAGCTGCGCCCCCCCCCCCATGCGAACAGTTCCCTAGGGATGGCATTTTTGCCGTCCCTAGGGCGCTGTAAATGGCCCGTGCGGAAAGGGCCTCAGTTTGCTAAGCTGCCAGCTGCAAGATGAACTGTGCCATTCAATGGAATGGATCAACCAGTTTAGATGGTCCCTCGGAGCATTTGTAAAACAGCTGTTAAAGTTTTTGTTGAAACGTGCTTCAAGCCTGAAGTACAGTTGATATCATAAACCAAATTTTGTATGAGAACCATCACGAAAATTCCAAGATGCTCCAGCAACCATTTTGTAGAAGCCATTTTGTAGAAGCCATTTTGAACTCAGTCACAGGGCCAGATGACTTCTGAGGAGAGAACAAAATGCATTCTCCCATAGAGTCTTATTCTTTTTCCTTTTTTGTGTATGTTTGTCTGAAATGTCACAAAACTGGAATAAGTGCTTCTGAGGCACTGGGTAGAAATCATCTTTCCCCAAACCGCTCCTCAATACCAAGTGGAATCAGCAGCAGAAGCTCTGGCAGCCAACTCTCTCCTTTTTATTTCAACCCTATTAAATATCACCCCTCTCTTGGCGTTTAGGTTTTATTGTTATAATAAATTAATCTGCAATACTATTTCCCAGCCTTTTATTGTTTTCAGATAACATGAGGCTTCATCTCTTCTCCCAAGTCACTGTGAGGTTCTTCCCTGAAATTTATCTCATTTGTCTGCAAATCTTATGTCCTAACGAGGCAATTTTTTTGCTGTGCTTTATGACTTTTTCAATTTGGTAAAACATTAGAGAGTGAGGCTGGAGTCCAGCTTGTCAGCCATCCAAGCCAAATAATAAATCTGTTTGGGGGATGTGAAAACCTGCTTCGATTAACCTGATGAGCAGTTTGGGGAACGACATGCCAGTTATGTGAAATGCTACATACTGACAGTGCCAGAGCAACTTGATCTAAAATGAGATCTGTTTTAAATGCAATTTATTTTCAAAGGATTTACACAATGAAAACATTTTAAAATCCTGGACACAAATAAACCTGTGTTTCCAGAAACCAGATTGTTTTTCCTCTGCAATTCTATTATGTTCAGTCATCAGAGTTTATAATTTAGGATTCTGCAATATGTAGGCTGCTCTCAATGGCTTGAAACTGGGACTTGGGCTAGAATCCAACCAAAATCCATCAGCTCCAGGGTTCTTTCTTCAACAGTGGCCAGTCAAATTGTTCTGGAAAGCCATCAAGCCGGGCAAAAAGGTAACAGTTATAATACTATTTTTCTCCCCTACTGTTTTATTTTTTGTTGATGGTGTGTATATATAATCTTTTGGTGGTTTTCTTCAGTTGCCCCATCCTGTTCCTCTTTAAAATAAATGCTTAACTGAATCAGTTTAGGGAACTGAGGTGATTCCCTCCCTCCCTCACTCTGGCCCCTTCCGCACACGCAAAATAATGTGTTTTCAAACCACTTTCACAACTGTTTGCAAGTGGATTTTGCCATTCCGCACAGCTTCAAAGAGCACTGAAAGCAGTTTGAAAGTGCATTATTCTGCATGTGCAGAATGAGCCTCTGTCTTTTTTACCTCAGATAACATCACAATAAACTTTTTCAGAGTTTAACAAATAAATAAAATTTTATTAAAACCTTCAGGGTTTTGGGTTAGGAGGGAATGTTGTCATCAAGGAAAGAAGCAGTTTTATTTACAGATATTAAAATGTTCAGGACAGATGGTAAATGGTTTTTGAAAACATGTTATGCCCCTTCCGCACACGCAAAATAATGCGTTTTCAAACCACTTTCACAACTGTTTGCAAGTGGATTTTGCCATTCCGCACAGCTTCAAAGAGCATTGAAAGCAGTTTGAAAGTGCATTATTCTGCATGTTCGGGATGAGCCTTAGTTTGTCACAGAATTCTTAATGCTTTTAAAATATGATAGACTTTCAAGACGTTTCACAGATTACATCCAGAAGTGCCTGAAAACTACATATAAAGGAGTATTTCCCACAACTTACTTTCCCTTCAGACTCCTCAACCTCACAGCATTTGAAGTAAATCCTTCTCTAGAACTAGGGTTTGGATTTCTTCTCACACATGAAGTGTCATTTCCCCTTCTAAAGAGGGGAATCAGTTTCCTCAGCTCTACCCAATCTGTCCAGAAGATTAACTAGCTCTAAGAACCTGGGCTAGGAATTCTTCTGTCCCTAGAAGTAATTTCCCTTCCTGGCTAGAGTAGGGTCTCTCTTTGTCGAACACTTTCTTCCTGCCAAGGTTTGACTTTAAAAGACCTGAAAATTATCAGAAAAAGGTTACCAATAATTTTCTGGTTTTTAAAGCCTAACTCAAAAAATACAAACCCCGCAAAGCTGAATACAACTGGATTCAGTTGCGTGGGGCCACAGGGAGGAGGAGTTCATGCAGAGATCAGGAGGACTCTGATCTCCTGAGCAGGAGAAATCTAAGCAGGCAGCCCAGCTGGCTATCTCCCCACTTGCACAGCTGAAACTGGATTCACAAGTGGGGGAAGGGGGCTGCCTGCAATATCTGGAGTGCCTGACCCTACAGGCTTCTAGAAAAGCTGGAAAAGCAAAAACCCATTTGGCTTTTTTGACATCACACTATAGGCTGGTTTTTTTCAAGTAAATAACCCCCAAATTTCTACCCTTAGTGCAAACAAAAAACTACAGGAAAACCCCATTGTGAAGCAAACAGTTTTGAGGTAACTAATGCATGCATAAATGGCCTGAAGCACTAACTCCTCCTAAAACTCTACCCACTGCTAGCCTGTCACTCACACTCTCAGGCTCTGTGAAGGATTAAGACTTCACATTCTGGATTTTCTGTCTCTGCCTGGTCCTTAGATCCATCAAACCATCAGAGACAATTATGGAAGTAGGTTTTTGCTTATGACGAAATTACTGATTTTCCATTCATTTCTTTCATGATTGATCTGGATATATGACTATTTCAGTGAGCAAGGAAAACTGGCTATGACTCTATATTCAGGTCATGATTTGGAACTGAACCAGTTCCATGCATTTGGACAAACAGCACATAAATTATTTGTTTTCTTTAAAAAGACAGGATTCTATGTATGGCTGGCCATATAATCAAGCTGAAAAGACCAAGCTGCAGAATGATGTGACGCTTGGGACTGACCTTGCATGATATCATTAGAAGGGTTTTCTGTTAGGAGCGCCTTCTCAAAATTCACCTGAGTATTGAGTATCCCTGTTCTAGTCCAGCTGACACAAGCACTGGAATAATCCATTTCACTTTAAAGGGGCTATTTTTTTTAACATAGATTACTTGCCACTTAAATTGTCAGCTAGTTTCTATATGTGTTTTGGGAGCTTCTCACTAACTTGTGCTAATCTAAAGTATTTTATACTGCATTAATTAGTGGTGACTTTAATGACTAGATATGTTGATTAAAGGACACCATCACAGAGCAGAATAAATCTATTGTTCAAATAATGAGAAACACTCAGTGCTACATGCGGCAAGACAACAGATGCAACTGGGAGAACCACAGCAGTTAATATATTGCTATTATAACTTTTGTATCCATTGTGGCAACTTGTATGGAAGTTTGGATGGACAGAAAGCTAGGTGTTCTATCTATCTATCTATCATCTATCTATCTATCTATCTATCTATCTATCTATCTATCTATCTATCTATCTATCTATCTATCTATCTATCTATCTATCTATCTATCTATCTATCTATCTATCTATCTATCTATCTATCTATCTATCTATCTATCTATCTATCTATCTATCTATCTATCTATCTATCTATCTATCTATCTATCTATCTATCTATCTATCTATCTATCTATCTATCTATCTATCTATCTATCTATCTATCTATCTATCTATCTATCTATCTATCTATCTATCTATCTATCTATCTATCTATCTAATTAGCATATTTTCAGATTATTTAAACATTTCTAATTACTCTCTCTCCTTTGATTCAAATTCATCTTAAATCTATATTATCTATTTTCCTTTCTATCCCTCCTACCTTTCCTAATTCTCAATTTAACCCCTTGGTATATATAAATCTCTATAAAAGAAAAAGTTTGAAAGGAAAGGGGGCAGCAAGCATTTTCAGGTTGTCTGGAGTTCTTGTTTATTCTTGTTGAAGAATTTTCTTGCATCCTGAATATCTGTGGTCACGTGATAGAATCCATTTAGGTGAATTCCAACCCCTCTATCAGCATCTATGTAAATGGAATTTTCTTCCTTTTGAGAACATCTGTAAGAAATGTATACTCTTTGCACTTCAGCAAAATCTCATTGGGCAATTCCTTCATGAGAATTAGATAACAACCTTGAAAATGCATCTTTTTCTGATAATGCAAACAGATCCTTTTTTGTCACATATATGACACAGAGGGAGATTCTTATTCTTGACTACAAAAGATCTTAAACAATAAAATTTATCCACCATAGACACTATTTATGCAACAAGAAGAGCCATGAAATGCTCTGGAATAAAGTCTTTTCTAAAAATTTCTTTCTCTTTTTCTGGCATTTCACAAATCCTTACTGTACATTCTTTTTGCTTTAAATCCAGCCAGAGTAATCTCTCACCTTAACCATTAATCACTTTCTGATTTACTTCTATCTTTGCCTCTATTGATTTAAATTCTTCTGAAATCCTTTTAAAACCAGTAGCTAGTCATTTAATGTCCTTTTTATGTCTGTTATCTCCCCCATCATCTTGTCTTTCATATCCAACATCTCATTTCATATAGAAGACAACAACAGCTCAATTTTGTGCATTGAGTCCTGTGGGTCTTCTCTTCACTTTTACCACTAGATGTCCTTCTTAACTTATGTCCTTCTTGATTCACTCAATTTTAATCAGTCCAGTTTCTGTGCAAACTCCTCCTTTCCCCCCCCTTCCAAAAAAATAAGTCAACAGGATAAACTTTCCCTTTCAAGATGAGTTATAGTTATAGTTCATTTGCTTCTCCTCCAGCTTATTTTCCATTATCTCTTTTAAGAAAACAGTTTTAGGACAGCTTTTTAGTTGCACGTATTCAGACAAAATGGTGATCATGATACATTTCGTTTAACCAACATACAAACAGATAGTGCTCATCCTTCAGCAGCTCCATAGTCCTTGTTGGTCGCAACATAAGATGCCAGCAAAATGTCTCTCTTGGATTCTGTTCTATTAGTCATGATTCACAGGAAGTATTGTATTGCCAAGACTTTGAGCAGCTAAAGCTGCCTCTCCTTCTTCTATCAAGATGACACAAAGCAGGGCCCAGTGGGAGAAGTAAATCAGGCTACTGGGGTACTTCCAGTGCCCTCCACTGCTCCTTGCCACCTTCAGAAGCAAAATGCTTCCTCTTCCAGCTTTGTTTAAATTACAGAGAAGCTTTTGTTATTTTCCTTTTATGTCTAAGTTTCCCTATAGCTAGCGTGGGTTTTGTTCCTTATATAAGTGTTCTAAGGGAGGGAATTTTAGTTAGACCCTGTCTATTTAAGAAATTTCCCTAGACACAGTCTTCCTTTAATTACCCGCAATGCCATGTTTCATTCAGTCAGTGGAAGGTGCCTAGGGCTGCAATATCTGTTATGTCTATGGTGCATAGACTAAAGTGTTTATAGTCTAGAGAACACAAAGTTGAGGTGTCAACAGAAATTAGAATCCAGGTAAAAAAACTGAGAGAACCAAGAGGAAGCAAGTGGACTTTCTTGAAAGGAGGCAAAAGAGAATAAAAGTCTACAGCTTCAATTTTGTTCACCAGTCAAGCAGGTACCTTATCTTAGTTAGACCCTGGGAGGAGTTAGGGTATCAAATTTTTTAAGCAATAAACCTTGTTTTTGAAGTGTTACACCTTGCTTGTGTGTCTCCCACTCTGTTCCAGCCAAGAACAGAGCACCTTTAAATTGTTTTACTTGGGGAACCAATGTCATCAATAGTGAAGATGTCACCAATAGTGAAGACAGGAACCGGAACCCATCTGGACTATAAACATACTTTTTAAAGGTAAAAGAGAAAGAGAATGAATAATTTCATGCCCATCACCCACATGAAACAATCTCAAGCAGAGAGTTGCACATCATGAAACAATCTCAAGCAGAGTGTGTTGCACATCACTGCTTTAAAGATCCTTTGGGAGAGTAAAGACCACTTAAGCTCAGTACTTGCGGAATCATACTTTTTTTTGCCTCTCCACTCACACTACAGCCTACTATGGTTCTCCCCAAACTGTGACCCCTTGCATTAGTGGGCCACTGGAAACAGTGTGAAGAGCACAGTTCTTTCTGCTGGTGAAAAACATAGGGGTAAGATCCAATCATCTTTTTCATTGGTGAAAAAGGGAAGAGGAGTCCCATTTGACCTCCTAAAGCTATCCTGGAGATCATGAGACTGTCATAGACAAAATGTGGTGGAAAGGGTGGGTTAGTAAAGAGGTAAACTGGTCAAGACTGAATGAAACCAACACAGGACACAGGAATAGGTTACTACTCTTTTTAACCTCACCGTATAAAATGACAGTTGTATTTACTATGACATAACTAAGCCTTGTTAAGAAACCAGGACTTCACAAGGGGCAATAGGGGAAAGGACCATATTATTCTCCCAACTTATATGGAACCCTTTTACAGTTGTTACTGGTATCTAGTGGCACTTGACCACATGAAAGAGGCACCTCCCACACAGCAATGATGATGAGTCACAACCAAATGGTTTTCATTAGCTGTGCAGCCGGTGTCACTGATTGGGATTGGATGCCACATTGTGTATTTTAAAATATTTTGGATGTGTCCTGGATACTCAGTTGCCCTTTATCTCTAGCTGGATCAGGGCTCTTGTATGAATCTTTGTTTGGACATGTAATGTGTGCCTCATCCTCTTCCCAACAGAGTTGCTATTAGCACATAAAACCATTTGAAGACCCTATCAGACTGTTTTCTTGGTGACATCATTTTCTTCCAGGAGATGAAATGTTACTAAATATGTCTGATCTTATTCATTTGGATGAACTTTTCCTGAAAGTGTCAAAAATCTCTGGCTTTCTGGCAAAGAAATGTGTTATGATGGTAATATTAATGCCCACTGGGAGGCCATGCTTTTAATATCTTTCTCTTGAATAATGCAGGTTTGAGGAGGTTAGTTTACTGGGAGGGCAAGGTCAACGTCTTTGTTATTTCACATGTGCCAAACTTCCCTGCAGTGTACACTTCAGAACACCTAATAAACCCCACTTCCTTGAGAAAGAAATGGGGATGCCAAGTTGCCCCAGGCAGAGCTTTGCAAAGTATTAGTATTTTAAGAAGACTGTTAACATTGTTTCAGAGTCGAGGATCTACACCGTCTTTCATGACAACAGTGTGAACCAAAGCAAATATGGTGTCATGGCCATTTAATCTAAATCAGGCATGGGCAAACTGTAGACTTGAAGCACCTACTTTTTGCTGGTCAGAGCTCAGACATGCTCAAAATAACTCCATCAGATGAACAAACCTGTCCCAATAACATGCTACAGTTATGTAAGTTGTATGTCAACCTCTCTGTGTTGCTTAACATCAGGAAATCTAACATCAGAACTAAGAATACGAAGACTAGGTCACAGGCAGGCAAATAATGATATCATTTTAGAGTTGAGGAACACAGAGCAGAGAAATAAGAGATTTTGTTTATTTACAATTTTAAATCACAGCAATTTGTATCAGCACTTTTATTTGTTTCTTCAGTGCTGAAGAATAGTTCAAATCTGACCTGCTAGACTGGTTGTCATAGCAATGGATGACTGCCCTTGCTGGAGTAGGAACTTCTGAAAATCAGGATATGGAGACAAGACTAACCACCACAAGAGTACACTTACACCAGAAACCACAGACTAACTAGGTTTGGTTCCTACCTAAACCAAGACCTTTAAGAGAGCTACCATGACCGTCCCAATTTATATTTTGCCCACAGGTCTCCCCATGTCCTGATTTTCTGAAGTCTCCATCCTATAAGGGCAGTTTCTGGTTGTTACGGCAAGCAGAATAATAGAGTATACTGCTACTATTATTACCATGATCCTCCCAATCTTCCTCTTGCTCACTCCTCACATAAACTATGTAGTGGCTGCTGGAACATGCATTTGGACATTAATCAATCAATATACAACCCCTAAATATCTCATTTGTTAGTATAATTGTCACAACTAATCCAAACTGAAAAATCAGTGACCATCATTGATATTCCAAGCATTAGGATCCGGCAACTCCTTCGATGTCTAGCTTTCCAACTTAGAGTTTATGGAGATCCAAGAGAGAGATGAGTGAGTAGTAAATGAGTTAACAGATATGTAACTGACAGGGACTTTTACTAGTCAGCAGAGTTACATTTAAATCTTGCCACCAAAGACAGCTGAACAGTCTTGCCACCAAAGACAGTCTATCTTTCTAAAATATTGTTTATAGCAACCACTGCTACTTCACAGACTTGGGAACTGCTTTCATTTGATTCTCTATTAAGTGCCGTGATTCTTCTTTGCTTTCTTTTCTGTTCTCTCTTGGCTGCACTTGCTGGGCAAAGGGACAAATATTTTGCTTCCATAAGTTGGCATATAAACAGGCAATGCTGCAGAATTGCGGGGTATGGCAAATGCTATCCTTCCCTTCTCCCAAGTGATATACCGAAGGGAAAATGTAACCTGTAGTTTACCTCTTAGAAATGATAATAAACCATGCAGTTACTCCAGATGTTGCACTCCTTGGCACTGATACAATCAAACAGTCTTGCATCAGGACACTATCAACTATTTTATGTTGGCAGCAAGAATGGAAATACAGCAACATTTTTAAAAGTGGCTGATTTCCCAAATATAAATCTGTGGAATCAAAGGGTTTGGAGTATTGCATTAATGGAAAAACTCACCCACCGACTGAATCTCTCAAAAGAATTAGTCAAACCAGACGCTTTTGTTACCAATGCCTGAATTTTCTGTGGAAATAGTTACCCAGAAAACACAAAACCTCCCGTTTCTCAAGAGTCCTTCTAGAGGGATGTTATTACTGCCGGATCCATTTCTATATTCATACTGTAAAAGTTAAATGTTATTATTATTACGCATCTCTCCGTGTCTATTCTGAAACTAAGGGAATTAATAGCTCTGAACTAAGCACCTCACACGTTTCAGTTGTTTTTATGGGTACTGGTATTTTGACAAAATGAATACTGAATAAGCCTTCCTCGCTATGAATTTTCTGTTTGGGAAATTTGCATTTCTCAACTCCATAATTTCCAGTTTAAAAGGGGGGGGGGAGGGAGAGATGCAGGATCTCTAGATTCAGTGAACTGACAGCCTTGCAGGTGTATTAAAGGAATATGGCAAAGGACAGTTGTTTGGATCCAAAGAGAACTTGTTTCCTGATATTGGGAAGGAGAGAAAGTCAGCTACCCAGCCTTTCCTCACCCCAGTTATAAAGGGTAGCCATTTATAGAAACCCTTTTTAGCCCCATGCATTGCTCTGAAGTATCAGTTTATTACTTAAAATTCTTCATATCATCACAATAACCTTCTTCCCATATATGAGCAAACCCAGTCCTTGGTTTTTCTTCTTCTACACTTTCCAGTTCAAGCTTATTAGTAGCTCTTCCATTGGTTCAATAGCAGCATTGATAACTCTGCATTAGTCTTGACTGTTATGTATTGAGGGTTATTACATTTGCTGGCAGGTGTATAAATCTATCAGACACCACCTCCCCCTCTCCTCTCCCCATTTATTTCCCTCCTGTCTCTGTGTTAAGATAACGCACAAAGGAAGTGGGTCATGCAGAGATGTGGAGCTGAAAGGCTAGAGATGGGGGAAAGAATGGAACGGAATGGATCCATTTGGGTCAGTAGTTGTCTGTTGCAACAAAATGGCCATAGAGGAGAATGGATCTTAGAAGAAAAAATGGCAAGACAGGAACTGGTGTAGCAGGATACATAGGAAGATAGCAGAAACACAGAGAAAAAGAAAATGAAGGACATACTGATAGACTAAACTTGACTCTCATAATTTCCCCTGTGGTATATATATGTTTTTATTGGCTTCTTTTATCACCTACTTTTCTTCCCAGTGAAAGTCCAAAGTGGCTTACGTTCTTCTTCTCCCCTCCATGTTATCTTCACAACACTCCTGTGAGGTAAGTTAGGCTGAGAGTGTGTGACTGGCCCAAGGCCACCCAGCAAACTTCCATGGCAGGCTAGGGGTTTTAACCTAAGTCTCCCATTTTCTAGTCTGACTTAATTTTCCCTTTAAAATACAGGCAAACCATGAGGCATGACTTTAAAATGCTATTTGTTCCTCAAACACACTAACGTGGAATGAGGCCACACTCACTAAAAGATCCCCACTTTTCTCTAAAGTATTTACCACACAGTTTACAGCAGTCTATGTAACCTGGTGGAATAGATGCTAGTGGTGTCACCACCAGGGAAATGTTATTCACGATGGTTTTGGTCCATTTTAGGCTTACTATAAGTGTTTAAATTGTTTATCTTTATGATTTTTACTATGCCTGTTCAGATTTTTTACTTATGGATTGAATGTGGGTAGATTTCTACTGACATAATTCTTTTCTGCCGGTAAAAGAGGGAGGGTTTTTGGTGATTCTCTACCCCCACTGCTTCCCAGTAAGTTTCTTGAAATTCTTCTCTTGGGGGCCTGGGAACCCTCAGAAACAGGGCAGAGGCTGAAATGGAGCTCTAAAGCATAAAGGAGAATCAGCAAATATCACCGCCTTTCCACAGATGGAAATGACCTTCGAATTCAATTGTACATTCAGTATTAGTTTCCACTGGTTTCACAAGGGAATTTATTTTGGCCTTAAGGGTTTTCCCCCCCTCCTAATCAGTAAAGATGAAATTCTCTGGGATTGTATCCCTTTTATTCAATTTCTTTAAAATTTCAGGAAGCCAGGAGAAAGCCTCCCCATTAAAGACAGAACAACACCCCAGTTAAGATTTTGTCTTACACCAAGGGCTGCCACCATTCTGGAGGGGAAATGACCTGCTCTTTTTAAGGAAGCTTAATGTGTGGAAATAGAGAACTGCAACTCTTCATGCCAAAGAGCTACATAATATCTTGTTCTTTAACCGTTTAGTTATGTCCCTCCATTTATCCATTTACTTATGTCCCTCCATTCTTCCCTGTTTGTCACAACTACACAACATCACCAGATAGATACCACCCCATTAAATCTATGAAAGTGGTAGCGGCAGGACAGTTTTTCTCCAATCTGTTGACAACCCTTTTCCTGGATCTTTAAGGTATGTTTTAAACAATGAAGCAGTTGTGTTATGTTAAATTTTCCCTCCGTGTTTTAACTCATTAGCTTGCTTTCAACATTTTCTATTCGCCAGAGGCGTAGCTGGGCCAGAGTGTGCCCGGTGCGCACTCTGGCTTTTTCACCCCCCACCCCCACCTACTTACTTTTTGTGGGGGCCCCGCAGGGGGGGTGCTGTGGGGGGAATCACGCCCCCCCCCGCAGTTCCCCCCCACACTTACTTTAGGAAACCGAGCAGGCTGCAGAACAGGCCTGCCTGTGTCGGAACTACATTTTTCAGAATACCCTGAGAAATGTAGTTCCCACCAGAACAGGAAGGCCTATTCTCTAGCCTGCTCGGTTTCCTAAAGTAAGTGTGGGGGTGAGCGCCGCAGGGGGGGAGCCGTAAGGGGGAAAATCACGCCCTCCCCCCATGGCGCCCCTCCCCACACTTACTTTAGGAAACTGAGCAGGATGCAGAACAGGCCTGCCTGTTCTGGTGGGAACTACATTTCCCAGGGTCTCCTGGGAAATGTAGTTCCCACCAGAACAGGCAAGGCTGTTCTTCAGCCTGCTCAGTTTCCTAAAGTAAGTGTGAGGGGGTGCCATGGGGGGGAAGGGGGAGGGGCTGGGGGGAATTTTGCGCCCCCGACATGACCAAATCCGTGTGCCTGGTGCGTGGTGCCCCCCCCCCCCGGCTGCCTCCTGGGAGCTTCGCCACTTTTATTCACCCTACTGTGACTATTGGAACCAGTCAGAAGAAAAATGCTTCCAGTGCTGGAGGGCGGGGGGGGGGCAGGTTTAGTTGTCCTTGCTGGTGTTCTCCATTTTTAAAATAAACAACATCCCACTCACACATATGCATGATACTTCCTTTGCATATGATTGGGTATTTGTCTATCTTTTTTTTTCTTTTTGGGCTTAATGTTGGGAGGTTATGTTGCATCTTACCTGGATTTGCTCAGCCTTTCATAGGGAGGTGCAGGAATGATGGACCACTATTTGCCCATTTGCTCTGCAGCAGAGAATAGAAACAATACATTTGCCTCTCCCCACTGCAGACTGCCATGAGGAGGAGGATGAAGCCTCTACCCTGTGCAGACCCTCAAGTGAAAACAGGTAAACTTTTTGCATGATTCTCCTTCAGATTTATATATCACATGCTGCACACACTCACGTTTTAACAGCTGCTTTTAGACAGTACAAGCAAAACGTTTGCTCTGAGCAGGAGGGCAGTTGCTCTGAGCAATTGGATCAGAACAGAGAAAAGAATAGCAAACGAACAGGTCTGTTTATATGGAACCAAAAAGGCTATCCCCAAGCCACAGAAAAATGCAGTGGCTGACACGAACTGGAAAGGTTTTGCATTTTAGGGTGTTGCTTCTATCTGGATGCTCTTCTTCATGGGAATGTCTACGGACTTTTCTACATGGAAGACTTCCCTGTCATTCTGAGTCATTCTTTGCTGTTACTTCCTCTTCTGCTTTCTTCATTTTGATTGTGCAACTGTGAAATGCAGAAAGTAAGGCATCAAATAATCATAATTTCCAATATGTTCAGAGTCTACCACTGGGATTAATTATATTAAAAATATTGAATGACCAAGAAGAAATCAAATTTTGATTAGTGATTTGTACCTGCACATTCCTAGATGCTACTTTCATTTTTTTCAAATCCCTGAAAGGAAGCTAATAATTTGGTAGTAAAGTATGTGAATTTTATCTTTGAGAGCCTCCAGCAGACCCCTACCCATTGCTGTTCTTGGTTTACCAACAATATAATTTATTGTGTGCATGAAGGGGGAGGGGTCAGTATATTTAAAATATTTCAAATAGAGTAGGTATGGAAAGGAAGAGTGTTGTGATTCTTCAGCTTGAAATTAGATTTCTCCAAGCAAGCAAAAGGTTTATTGATGGATGATACCATTTATAACTAATCTGCAGGGAATGGCAGACTGAGTTACAGAGTATGGTTTATGATCTGCTATCCCAGCATATTACAGTGCTCACATGTGATTTAATTGCAACTACATTTATTTCCAGAGATAACTTTATTTTGTACTTTTCCTGCCTGCCAATACTTATGCTCCCATAAACTTCAGCTGTCACAAGGGCATGTGGGGTATGACCTTGGGGAAGACTGTATATAATTCTGTTTAGGCTGTAGCAAATCTCTAGCCATTACCAATGGACTATTTAACATTCCTAGGCATAGATTGGCCTTGGGCACCAGACTGGCATAATTCCCCAAACCTCTTGGTATGTGGTTATGAGTTGTCACGTTAGCCTGCCACTGGGTCAAAATGTTCTACCACTGAATGCCAGTGTGGTGATTGTGAAAGCAACTGTAACCCTGAACGTTGATGAGTGGGCTGACCTGTTGTGCACCACACAAATCTCATTTTTGAAGGAAGATGGGACTAGTCAAGCCACAATGTTGTTTCTGGGCTTTTTTGTGATGGTTTTATAATTGGTTCTTCTACTGGCTTTACTGGTTTAAGAGGATAGTGTTCTGAACTGTTTCATTATTTCATTTTGCTGTTAAGGTGTTTTTTTTAAAAAAAAATTATTAGCCACCTCAGGAAAATCACTGGAAATGAAAAATAGACATTTTCTAAGTACATAAATAGATATCAATTGACCAACAAGGGGAGTGTGGTCTTGTTGGTAATCCTGGATTGTTCTGTCACTTCTGATGCCACTAATCAAAGTATCCTCCTGGAGCACCCAACCGGGATGGGCCTTGGAGGACCAGAGTCATTCTGTTTTCTCTCTGTTATTGAAAGCAGATTCCAGAAGGTCGTGCTAAGGAATCCCTTGATTGTTGGCATATGGAGAACCTCAAGGAGCAGTTCTGTCCCCTTTGTTTTTTTAACAACTAGATAAAACTTGTTTGGAGAGATTACCCAGAGATCTGGGGCACAGTTTCATCAGTACGCTGATGTGTTGATGATACACAGCTCTCCTGGCCATGAATGTCTGCCTCATTCTTGCTACCCTTGAGGAAGCCCATCTGGCTTCATTCCCTGCCACTGAAGTGAACAGCAGGCCTCTTAATTATGTGTTGAAGGGCAGTGTATGATCATGGGTGAGACAATTTAATATATGTGCACTTCACTTGATAATTTCTTAAGGTAAGATATGGTGTCGTTGGGCTTAATAAACCAACTTAATTCATGAAACTTATCAGGTACTAGCGGGGCCCGGCCACATGTTGCTGTGGCTTATTGTGGTGAAATGGAAAAGGAACAGTAGCAGCAAATCAATTGCAGAGGCCAGCAGTACGTGCTCATGCAAACACGCAGCCTGATACTGTGCGATGTCATTGATGTGTGTGCCCGCATTCCTTGGGGCAGGGGGGCGGAATGGAAAGGCACCCCTCCCACACATCTAGGCTGGCTGGTCATGATCCTTTACCTGGGAGTAATTTTGGTTGATGGCAATGGGTGTCACTTCTGAGGAAACCCTCTGAGGGGCGCGACGCAGCCATGCAAAGTATGTCACGGTTGCTGTACCGAGCTTACTCCTGAGTAATGCGTGCCTGGTTTTCTTAACTGTAACCGCAGTATTCAGGGAATCTAGGGTGCCTGACCCCTCCCTCCCGTCCCTTGCATGTCGCCCCTCACTCTCTTCCCTCCCTCCCTTCTCTTCCCTTGCATGCCACCTCTCCCCCTCCTTCCCTTCCCTTTTCCTCCGCTAGGGTGGGTGGGTCATATCAAGATGCTGGGCCCCTGCCTCCCCTCCCTTGCATGCCACCCCTCACTGTCTCCCCTCTCTCACTTCTCTTCCCTTGCATGCCTCCCCCTCCATCCCTTTCCTCTCCCTCCCTCTCTTCCCTTGCATGCCACCCAGTGGTGGGATCCAAAAATTTTAGTAACAGGTTCCCATGGTGGTGGGATTCAAACTGTGGCATAGCGCCAATGGGGCTGGGCGGGGCACGACAAGGGCATGCCCGGGTATTCCAGGGGCGGGGCATTCCTGGGCTGGGCTGTGGCAGGGATGCAGCCACTGTGCCAGCCCTTGGGCGGGAAATGAATGCACACAGGCGCAGGCCACCACGCACGCCGGTGCACCTCCTGCTAGACGGCTTCAAGTTCTGCGTGCTACTGCTGAGAGGAGGGGTGTAACTAAGGCTAAAATCACGTGGCAAAATCACCAATTAGTAACCCCCTCTTGGCACACACAAATAATTAGTAACCTACTCTCGGGAACCTGTGAGAACCTGCTGGATCCCACCTCTGATGCCACCCCTCCCTCTCAGTGGCAGTGGCGTAGGAGGTTAAGAGCTCATGTATCTAATCTGGAGGAACTGGGTTTGATTCCCAGCTCTGCTGCCTGAGCTGTGGAGGCTTATCTGGGGAATTCAGATTAGCCTGTACACTCCCACACATGCCAGCTGGGTGACCTTGGACTAGTCACAGCTTCTCGGAGCTCTCTCAGCCCCACCTACCTCACAGGGTGTTTGATGTGAGGGGGGAAGGGCAAGGAGATTGTAAGCCCCTTTGAGTCTCCTGCAGGAGAGAAAGGGGGGATATAAATCCAAACTCCTCCGCCTCCTCCTCCTCCTCCTCCTCCTCCTCCTCCTCCTCCTCCTCCTCCTCCTCCTCCTCCTCCTCCTCCTTCTTCTTCTTCTTCTTCTTCTTCTTCTTCTTCTTCTTCTTCTTCTTCTTCTTCTTCTTCTTCTTCTTCTTCTTCTTCTTCTTCTTCTTCTTCTTCTTCTTCTTCTTCTTCTTCTTCTTCTTCTTCTTCTCTTCCCTTCCCTTCCCTTGTGTGTATGTGTGTGTATGTGTTTCACTTCCACTCAAATTGCTGCCTATGTACTGTTTCCACTGCTCATATCTAGCCATCTGAGTGAGCATTCTAAGCAGCACGAACATTCTAACGGTGACAGTTACACACAGGCAGCTGCATGTCCTTCACCAGGGAGTGCCAGGAAAAAAGGCGTTTTACCTGGGCCAGGTGTGAAATTTCAGGTACGTGAACATCTAAAAACACTCTCACCTGACTGTCTATAGTGGCTGGGAATTTTCAGAGGAATTGGCCCAGCAGTTACTGAGGTATACTGTCATCAACAAAAACACTGTTAGCTTTTTATATATGTAGATGGTTTGTCTTTATCCACCTGGGATCCAAAGAAACCTTTGTGAATTACGCTTGAAGTAGAATATAATATTACATTATAATCCATTTCATAACTAGACCAGTGTGGTGGTTAACTCATGACTGCTGTGTGATTGTGGGATGAGTAAGTTAGACTTGACTCTTTAATGTCTAGGTTGGCCCCCAGTCTGTTTAAATCAGTGTAGTAGCAAGACCAATACTGAAAGGCCTTCAAAAAGACTCTAGAACTGGTAAATCAAGGACAGCTGAGGTAAGAAGTATATTAGCTCTCCGCACTTTATAATCTTAATTTCTGTCATGCCATTTCTTCCCCTCTGAACAAATATCATTCAGCCAGTTGCCACTGAGACTACTGAGAGCCAGACTATGTACTTCATAGCAAACATACCATTTTCTGCTATCTCAATCACCCACATACTCTGCCTCTCCACCTGGCCCCATCTACCTGTAATGCTTGTCATTCAGCTTTGCAGCTGCTTAGTAGCTGTGGTGGTGGAGATTCATTCTTTTGCCTTGAAGTGGCTTCTGCATCTGTGTGGTAGGTAAGATGATTCTATCCAGGGTCATGAGAGGTCACACCAAATCATTAAATGCCATGAGGAAGAAATTTCATGCCATAAGGTGTTCATACATGAAATAATATCAGTAACATGGACTTAAACAAAGCCAAGTAGTAAGACTTCTATAAAATATAGTATTATAATCAGTGGCTGACTGATTTCTTTGTTATTTATTTATATGATTAGTAGCTGTATGGCATGCATTGACAAGAAATTTGTTGGAGATGGTGGAAGGATGAGTTGGTTTGAGAACGTTCATACCTGAGACACTACCAACTACACCATCTTACATTATACCAGTTGAATCATGAAAAGTAATCCAATGAATGGAATTGAACTGTTGCCAAACAGCTGAACTGATGGACAAAATATCAACTGATGACTGGTAAAGAGACCATGGACCAAACTGGTGGGTGTTTGACTCAGGGGTGTTTGACCCTAATCAGCTCAGATCCCCTGACAGAAAGCAGCTGGTTCTAGGGAAAGGGGTAGACTAGGGGAAGAGGATTAATCTTTCCCATTCATGCTATTTCCTCAACTGATATTGGCTGTCTGGGCTGTTATTTACCCACTACATAATTTAAACTGTTGATAAATTGTGGCAAGAAGTGGTTTCAATTAAGGAAATTGAATTAAGGCCCAGCGGCTGGCCCCCTATCTCTCCCAGGTTGACCTGGCCACAGTGATCCATGCAACGGTCACCTCCAGGCTGGACTATTGTAACTCGCTCTACATGGGCCTTCCCTTGCAGCTGATCCGGAAATTGAAGCTGGTCCAGAATGCAGCAGCCCGTCTTCTTATGGGTGGTTCAGTTAGAGATCATATTACCCCCGTGTTGTGCCACCTGCACTGGCTCCCAGTGGAGTTCCGGATTATCTTCAAGGTGTTGCTATTGACCTTTAAGGCCCTTAATGGCCTGGGACCCTCATACCTGCGAGACCGCCTTATCACACATGTCCCGAGTCGCTCTCTCCATTCGGCAGAGGCGAATTTACTGGTGGTTCCTTGTCCCTCTATGATGCAGCTAGCCTCCACCCGGGCCAGGGCTTTTACAGCCCTGGCCCCTGCCTGGTGGAACACCCTGTTAGCTTTTTATATATATAGATGGAAAGGTTATTGCTGCTACTGTTTTTATTGTATTTATTGTTTTAATTTGGATTATTCGATTGTTTTAGTTGCAATGTATTGTGTTTGGTTGCCTGTAAACCGCCCTGAGCCCTTCAGGGGGTAGGGCAGTCTAATAAATTGAATAAATAATAAATAAATAAAAATAAAATGACTGGAAGAGAGAACATCAAGTATTCTCCCCATACCTAAAATCACTGGCCAATTTAGATCAATATCCACAATTGGTTTTTAAATTTGAACAACCTGCTAGGGGATCCAATTATGTATTCCCAACATGATGTGTAGTTTTGCCCCTAAGGGAGTCTAACTGTGCAATCCAAAAGGGGGGGGGGATGAAACTGAATTGGGAGTGGCGGAAGGATTGACTGGCACCAGTGCCACCAGCGCAATGCAAAGTGGAATAGGCGCTAGCACAGAGGAACTTATTCAGTGGCAGGGCACCATAGTGCTGGAACCTGGAAGTTTTCCTTCCATGCTATTGCTTCTGCATCTCAGAGGCTGTGCCAGCATGGAGAAGGGCATTTTGGGGGGAGTTCCCAGGGGTACAGCTGACTTTAGTCGGATTCCAAAGGAGTTTGGGACCAGAAACACTCTTCTTTAGTGGTGCAGAATTATGCCGCCAAAAAGGGTAACATAAGTCATATCCCTCTGCGGGCTTTTCCAGGTGAGAAAGGAGTTTCTCCTTCTCCCCCAGTGCTGCTGATTGGCTCTTTGGAGATAGTGTTGTGTTGGTGACCCCTGCTGTGTCTCTACCACCACCTCCCTTTGGATTGGGCTGTCCATCCTATTTTTAAAAACTTTCAAAAAGTTCTATGTCATGCTTTCTGTCTTTCAGTCCGGTTTTTCTTGTTAAATAGTTCCCCTGTCCCCAGAGGCTTAGCGCCAAGGGGGTGGGGATAGAGTGCGACGCACCAGGCTTGCACCCCTGTGGAGGCATTCCGAGGGCGGGGTGTTCCAGGGGCTTGGAGGGGTGCAGGGCGTGTGCACACCGGGCGCACTTCCCCCTCGCTCCATCCCTGCCTGTCCCACACCCTGAATATCATAAATCTATAATCACAGCTGTGATTTTAAAATTTGAATAAACTGTCTGACAATTTCTCCTTGTATCCAGCCGTTAACTGATTACAAATCTTTAGTCAATTAGGTATCTTGCATTTAACCATTAAATGCTGCAAATGACACATTTTTTTCACTGTCCAGTTGATAGTCTTTTAGGGGAATAACCGATAATCTCACTTTGAAAACACAGGGGAATTATTTATTTATTTTGTGGGAGGAAAGTTTAATAAGATGCACTGAGTTAGATGTGTGTTCATGATGGGGAACTCCACATACCTCTTGGCTCTTTTTATACAACCACTAAGGCTATCCATAGGCTATCCATCCTTGCATATAGCACCTGTAGCCCTCCCTGCCAAGATGGCTCCAGGGGTTGTGTTGGAGAAAAGAAACATGCTTATGTGCCTGCCCTCCATCCCTTTGGCCTAGCAGCTGTGGAGGTGTGAAATGCTGACACAACAGCTGCCAGGGCCATTTGTATCTTTGAGATTGCTCTCCCAGGACAATAATGGATGTTGGACAAATGATGATGGGGAGCTGAAAGTGCTATTACTCATTATTGAAACTTTGCATTGCTCTCTGGCCACTGCTAAAACTGTAAAATCGGCAGCCAATGGGCAAGCTCCTGCTAACCTCTGCCACAGAACTAAAAGCTTTCGGAAGGCAAACAGAAGTGCTATCAATCTTGCAGGCTGACAGTCAACATTTGTCAGAGTAACATTTAAGGCTTGGTTTAATCTCTTCCTTTTGGAGAGTTCATCATAACAAATAACTGGGTGGCTTAACCTCGGCCAGCAAATCTCCCTTTCCCACTCCAGATGGAAGGAGAAAATGGCCCTTGAAAGGACCACTGGACTGCTAGTTTGTCAGGCTTCTGAGCTGTGTGGTCTTAGACACCCTCCTAAATGGATCCAGTGCCTGCCAGTGTTTACATGTTCTACCTATTATTGCGATAATGCCTAGCCCCACAGATTTTAAAACTTTGCATGCATGTGTGTGCAGCCATCCATTAATCTTTCTTCACACTGGAGAGCAAAGAAAATTATTTACACTGTAGATGTTACAAGGGATTGTTCTTGCATTAACGTTTCATTTGGGAGTGGTAAATCTGTTCATCGCAGTGAATTAGTGATTTAAGTTGTCAGATAACTTGTCCCAAGATGGCTCGCATCCCAGAAGCTCATTCCTGAGTAAATATTCTTCTACCCAGAATAACCTCGAACACCTTTTAGAAATTCAAGCAAAAATCTGAAGCGTCCATGGAGAGGCATGTGATTGTTGGATATTAAATCTATAACACTGTAGATCTGAAGCAGCAATGTATTTAAACCATGAAGTCCTGACCTTCCTGTCAATGTAACATTTGTGTTTCACCACAGGTGATTCCTGAGCCATCTCTGGAGGGTGCAGAGTATGCTACAGGAAAGGCCGATACATTGGTAGCAATCCTAAGAACATTTTTTCCCAGAGTATTCTTCACTGAATTCTGACCTGGATGGTCCAGGCTAGCCTGATTTCATCAGATCTCAGAAGGTAAGCAGAGTTGGCCCTGGTTAGTACTTGGATGGGAGACCTCCAAGGAAATTCAGGTTTGTTACACAGAAGCAGGCAATGACAAGCCACCTCTGAACATCACTTGCTTTGAAAACCTTGTGGAGTTGCCATAAGTTAGCTGTGACTTATCAGCATTTTCCATCTCTATAGATCACTGAATAATATTGCACTGACTTCTTTTTAGGATTTCTTCCATTGTCTGGTTAGAATGATCTAGCCCTACTGCTAATGAATTCAGAATTTTTGTTTAAAATGTGGGTTAGAGATTGCCAAACTGTTCTCATGGCACAATCCACAGACCTTCAAGGTTTGTTCTCAGGAGCAGCACCAATTCAGCTCAATTCAGGAATCTATGTCATGGTTTGGGTTTTGTACATTTAAAAGATCTCCAGTGAGACAGACTTGAGGGATAAACTAGGGAGGATGCTGTATGGGATTACCAGCTCTGGGTTGGGAGATTTTGAGGGTGGAGTCTCAGGAGGATGAGCTGAGGAAAGGAGGGACTTCAATCAAGTATAATGCCACAGAGTCCACTTTCCAAAACAGCCATTTTTCTCCAGGTGAGGTAACCTCTGTCACCTCAAGATCAGTTGTATTCCCAGGAGACTTCCAGCTATCACCTGGAATTTGGCAACCCTATGTTTGAACACAGCAGCCAACAGTTGCCCTGGAGAGCCAAACAAATAAGGCATATAGACCAAAGCTTTCTCCAGCTGCTCTCTCTCAGCTATGGTACCAAGCTGAGAGGGAGGTACCTGGAAAGGGAGGGGCAGTAAAGAAATGTAATAAAATAAATAAATGAATATCTTTTAAAGCTGCCTGTGTTCATGGCCATCTGTGCTCATGGCCATCATTGCCTCCCCAGTAATGAATTCCACAGTTCAATTACTTGCTGAATAAAGAATTAATTTTGTTGGTTCTGAATCTATTTCCCAACAATTCCATTGGGTTCCCACAATGTATATATTGTAGGAGAGACAGAAAAACCTCCCTCTAACCACTTTCCCCACCCCATATGTAATTTAAAAAAATTCTATCTTGTCTTTTCTTAGTGGTTCATCTCTAGCCTTTCCTCATAGTAAAGGTCATCTGACACTCTGATAACCTTGGTTGCTCTCCTTTCTACTTTGTCAAGTTTTGCAATATATTGTTTCAGATATTGTGACCAGAACTGTATACAGTTCCAAATGAGACCACGCCATAGCTTCATACAACAATATTACAATATTGGAATTTTTATTTTCAGTACCTTCCTAGCATGGAGATTACTTTTTTCACTGCTGCCATATACTGGCTTGGCATTTTCATTGCGTTTTCCACAACCCCAAGATTGCTTTCAGACTCAGACTCAGCCAGTTCAGACTACATCAGCATATATTTAAAAACAGGATTTTTGTTCCAATGTGACTCACCCACATTTAAAGTCAAAAACAGGAAAAGGGGAAAGTAGTACTAATGCAAAGTAAGAAAGAAAGAAACCAGGAAGTTAAGACCTTTACAAAATGTAAATGAAATAACCGCACAAAAATATAATATGTATACATATATTATGTGACAAACACAAAAATCAAAAAGCATATCAAAAATCAAAAAGCACACTTCAAAAATGTAATCAACGATATAATAACCATGCCATATGTAGTATGTGATATACACATTTTGAGGTAGCTGGAGGTTACATACGTTGCGTAAGATGATCTCCGGGGTAGCACTGGTTTTAATAAACGGTAATCTTCAGTTTGTTTTAAGCCTTCCCATTAACTAGAGACAAAATAAGTGGTTCATGTAATGCCACATAAATCTCAATTATACATTGAATTCAACTGGTTCGAGAAAAAGTTATCGGCTCGGATGGATGATAGTTATCTCTTTTCGCATTGTTGCAATGGCAAAGGCTTATAATTAATTCCTAGTCAAGATTTATGTGGCATTACATGAACAGAGGGAAAGCTCTCAAAATCATGTAGGCTGATGCTGGCAAGTTGTGCCATGCCAGTCCAAAGTGCTCCACTACGATGCTGAGTGTCTATTTGATCTCCTTGTGCCATAGTGTTGCCTCTGGCCTGATGAGTGTGGGAGTACAGTGCTGTCAGTACAGCAATGAAGATGGAGGCAGGTACTGTAGGGCTGACTTGATGCTATAAAAAGTCCTGTAACTTCCAGCCCCCTCATCTCCATGATGTAGCTTGCCCAGCTCCTACTGCCTGTGCTACAGGGCTGCAGTGTAGCCCATGCTCGGGCAAGCGCTCTGAAAAATTGATATCAGTGTCTGTGTTGGATTCTCTGGAGAGCAACCATTTGAGGAATCTATTGGAAAACAAAGGGCTGGGGTGTGGGCATTGCAAGGGGAGCTTACCAGGGAAGATGAGTCTGTTAATGGAAATATTGATTGTCTCAGAGGTTCAGTGCAGCCGGCCCCCTTGCACACATGGTACCCGTTTTATTTATATATGAATAAAATTAACCATGACACCTGTGTCAAGTGAATCCCTAGGTACCATTTAACTAACACTTAAAGCAGCTGCTTTTGAAGGATTACCTTCAGGCGCAGGCCACCCAAGCAGAACAATATCATCACCATAAGCACTTTACCACTTGTCGACAAATGGGAATTCGTGCCTTAGAGCAGCAATAATTACACTGTATTAGACACAGCCAAACAATGAGGGCATTCAGGGCCTGGATTCTCCCTCTCTGCATGAAGTCTACATAGCTTGCAGAATGGTATGGCGACTGAATCAGCGATATGGCTAAGAACTGAAACACTGCGTATCAATTTGCTTCTTTTCCTGTGGCCTCCATGTGCACAGTTGGGAGCAAAAGTCTTTTAAAATGATTTTTTACTGGCCGATTGTTGTGAAAAGAAATGTGTCCAGTGCTTTGAGATCATCCAGTGTTATGGCAAAGAACTGTAACCTACAGGAAACACATGATCACTTTTACCATTGAATGTTTTAGAATGGCCATGTTAACAGAAAGGGAAGGTTGCCAAGCTCTGTAGTAGGGCATCGATATCAGCACCTCACCCAACAATGAATTCAGGTTGCACATTTGTGTGCAAGCACATGTACACATAATGTGTTCAGACCCAGTTTAAAACTCTGGCTGGTCGATTCCACAGTCACTCCCCACAGCAGCTGAGGTCGTCATGCTGGAGCTCAGAGGGCGGGATCATCTCGGTGCCTCTTCTCTGTTCCCGATTGGCTGTTGTCTGCTCTACTCAGCTATCAGATCAAAATGGCATCTATCCCTCAGAATGACAAACGTTTTTAACATGCCAGATGAAAGGAGGGAGGGAGGGAGTGTAATTGATTGGCCATTACGTCGCTAGGTGGAAAAAATGTTGAAACTTTGTTGCTACCAGCAGCTTGGCCGTCACTTCATATACAAGAAGGATTTTTTTAAAAAAGACGTGCTTTTCCCCGCCATGAGTCTCCCATTCTGTGCATGGCCAAAACACTTATCTGTGATTGGCTGAAAGGGAGAATCGCAGTGAGGATTTTTTTTGATTCTCCCAGACTTTTTGATTCAAGAACACCTAATATACTTCCAAAAACCCCATGGTTCCACTGAAAATAATTTGAAAAGTACTCAGCATAACGTCTTTGACTGTATTCGATGGCTGTAATACAATATACTATTTAATTTACCACAGTATTTGATAAATTCAGTATAAAGTCACAGTAGTATGACACCTTAAAAACAAACATTTATAGTAGCATGAACTTTTGTGGACTATAGGCAGCTCCATCTGATACAAGAAGAAGAAGAGTTTGGATTTATATCCCCCCTTTCTCTCCTATTGGAGACTCAAAGGGGCTTACAATCTCCTTGCCCTTCCCCCCTCACAACAAACACCCTGTGAGGTGGGTGGGGCTGAGAGAGCTCCGAAAAGCTGTGACTAGCCCAAGGTCACCCAGCTGGCGTGTGTGGGAGTGTACAGGCTAATCTGAATTCCCCAGACAAGAAGCACTATCCTCAGTTGGCCGATTCTTATTTGTATCTATGGCCGCTTCCGACGCCGCTGGGACTGTTCGCATGAACGGTCCCAGAAAGAACCGGGAAAACAGCACCGCTGGGCGCTGTTGCCCGGTGGACTTACCTGGTCTCCAGCCCTCCGGCGCGTCGCTGGGGCCTGGGGACACGCCTCCCCTGCCCTGCGCACCTGCTTCAGTGTCCCCGAGCGAGGTTGTTGGGAAATGCCGGCTTCGCGCCGGTCAAGCGGCGCGAGAGTGGCGCGGCTGCACAGCAGCTGCGCCCCCTGTCTGAATGGTGACCTATGTGTTAGTACAGAAGAAAACATTAAACAGTCTGACCAAAATACCATGAAATGCAAAAGAAGGTCTGTGTCACTTCTATGCAGCCCCCAAGGGGTATACAAGATACAGAAGTCATGTAATGATATTATTTATTGAATGGATCACAATCAATGGTAATTAACATCTGACAGATTTTGATAGAGAAACATGCAATGCTAATTAGTGTTTCAGTTGATGACTTTTAAAATTCCATGCATGAACCCTGCCAAAATCAAAACAATCAAGATACCAACAAGTCTAAAGATTTCAGATTTCGCTAGTGGTTTGATTAAAAGTCTCACTCAGACTTGGAATGATAGAATTGTAAAAGAAATTGGCTTTTGAATATTTAGAAATGTTCATTTTATGTGCATGTGTGAACACCAATCTTTAGCCTATTGAAATTCAGCCATGAAGTGGAAGCCTACATTCCCTTGAATGAAAGCTTCACTGTAACCTCCACAAACAGTGTGGTATTGCTTGAAAAATATATATAGAATATATAGGTGCTGAGATACATCTGGTTCTAAAATTTGTGTTTGTTTGTTTTAGTCCCCTGGCAACCGTCTGAAAGCCTAGAAACTTTCTTTAGTGAATTTTAGTTCCCAAAAGTTTGGGGATGAAGTGGATAATGATCCTTCTTTAAAAAAAACCCTTCTTCCTTTTGCTCAGCAATGAAGGCAGAAGACGCCAACATTTGTGCAACCTTATGAAAGACTTGCCTGCACTTTTGAGGCAGGTTACCTCTGATGAACATTTGAGCAGTCTCCTCAATCAGCGTCACTGCAATTTCCTATTTATTCTCACCTGCATGCAAAGTTGTGCCAAATCACATTCTCCTCCCCAGTGCCATTTTGCAATCCATGTTCAACTGACATTGCTCACCATCAAGAGAGTCCCCTCCCCAACTAACCCAGCTGTACAGCAGGTGAGCACTTCCATGGGATAAAATTTAATCCATCCATGTTTCAGGTGCTCAGCAGTTTTTCCTACTTATGCCACAGCAACCAGAACTATTCTGGCATCCAGGGGTGGGATCCAACCAGTTCTCACCACTTCTCTAGAAGTGGTTACTAATTGTTTCTGAGCGACGAGAAGGGGTTACTAAAGCAACCTCCCTGCCCAATAGGGACTGGAGGTGCGTGTGTGCGGTGGTGCCACTGTTTGAATCCCACCACCATCAGAACCTGTTATTAAAATTTGTGGATCCCACCACTGCCGGCATCCCTAGTTAGCGCCTAACCGATCCCTGAGGACTGTGCCATACTCCATATTACCAACCCTAATAAACAATGTGGAGTAGGCAGGAAAATATCCTATTTTTGTGACCATGAAAAGAGTCCAAGAAATTCCTGCTTGGCCCTAATAACAACAAGATATTCATATGTTGCCTCTGTTTGGGTATAAGGAAAGATAACTGCACAGTAAAAGACCAGCCACCAAAAGGCACAGTTGGATTAAATAGCTGTTCTCTGCTTCCATCTCCCTGTTTGAGCTGCATAAGGCACCCAGCTTGGCCTCCTCAAAGTCCAAACTGAGTGGGCAGAAGCAAAAATATCCCCATGCCTCTCAAAATTTGGGATCAAACTGCAATAGTATGATGGAACAGGGCCTCTTGTAAAATGTCAGTTATTCTTTCAAGAACAGGAGTCCCATTCTCTTGGAATATATCACCCCTGGGCTGCTATTCTATGGCTGATGATGTCCACTTCAAACTAAAGAGCAGGTCTGCCCCAAGTTCATCATTGGTTATCATCATGTTGAATAGGTTCATATAGCAGCAGCACCTCTTCTGTCACTGTTCCCTAAAATTTTTCTTCCTTGACCTGCTTTTCTGTTCTCTTCCTGCATGTCTTTGCAGAAAATCATGGTGACATCAGGTGTATAAAGGCATTCTCAGCTAATGTCAAAACTGACACCCATCAAGAAGGAGCAATGAGCTGTGAATCCTAACTGTTCTGAACCTTTGCTGATGGTATTTATAATCCACTGATGCCTGAACAGCACAGTGAGATAACCCTCTTGTCTTTCCACCCCCTTCTAAGTTTTAATTGCCATAGCTGGTAATAAGCTGATGGTTTCTATGTTCTGTACAACATTTTCCTTACCTTGTAATAATGTCCCTGACAGAGTTTTGCCCTAAACAATGAAACATAGTGCTGCATATGTTGAGGGTGTTAGATATCTTGAAAAGATCCTCCGAGCACAATGCTCATTTCAAATTCTCTTTCCTGAAAAGAAAAAAAATCTTGTGAAGACACCATCTCATAAAGAGAAGAAATGTATTCATTATTTTTCTGAGTTTGGTGGTACAATGTGTGGCTGTTTCACCAACATCTGATGCATGAACATCAGTTGTTCATCAGCTGAAACTTCCTTTAAAGAGATTAAGAGCATGAGGTAATTGGCTGATTCTGCAGTCAGCTCATTGTACAGCAGTCAAAAGACAGTTTTAATGTTAGAAATCCATTAGATTTATTTTTCAGTGTCATAGTATGTTTATGGAAGCATGGGGACACTCAGATGTGGAACATACTATGCCATTCTACTTACCCCAAATAAATACCATGGATCTGGAAAGAGTAAAAAAAATTAATTACAACCCCCAAACAGAAAGGGGGGAAATGCAAAATATAACAATGGCAGTGGCAAGTCTACAGATAAGAAACAAGGAACAAGGTTGGCCAAACCCCAAAAAACTTGCCACACAACAGGAATTGCACAAGGAAGTGTTAATACCAACAATGACTAAAGTGCATATATGCAATATTCACAAAATAATATAATCAGGAATGTCTACAGATAAGTCTTCTATGAAAGGTTTCCAAAGATCGAAAATTGTCCATGTGAAATATTAATCTATGTTGATAAGGCTGTAAGGTCCTCAATCCACTGGATATTACAACATTCCAGGGCTGCAATATATTATAATGGGGATGTTTTGTGGGTCTTTGGAGTGACTAAGTGTGCAAAGGTAATTTAATAGTCATATAATCAAGCAATTTGAAAATTGGAGCTCTGAGCCTTAGAAACATGGAGTTGATCTGATTAGATGGTCAGACTTTAAAATCCAACCAATCAGACTTTTCTCTGCTCAGAACACTTGAACTTGAGATCAGTCATTTAAATTTAGTTGAAAGTGAAGTACATTTGCATGGTGAAAACATTCCTCTTTTTGAATACATTTGATTTTTTATCAGGAATATC
This sequence comes from Sphaerodactylus townsendi, assembly GCF_021028975.2. Classification (NCBI taxonomy): domain Eukaryota; kingdom Metazoa; phylum Chordata; class Lepidosauria; order Squamata; family Sphaerodactylidae; genus Sphaerodactylus; species Sphaerodactylus townsendi. The sequence continues at coordinate 114,251,481 of NC_059427.1, read as the reverse complement.
ACATTTTTTTTCCTCACCTGGGTTTTTATGTGAGTTTGTGTGTTTTTATGGATTACTATAGTTTTGTACATAACCTAGGACTCTAAATAAATCAATGGAATTGCCATGCTATACTTCCTGAGGGGAAAAAGTATTTATGTATTTCTACAGAGCCATCAATATGCATGGCATTTGATAGGATATAAGATGATGTGTCCCTGCCCCAAGGAGTTTGCTACCTAACCTTTAATATTTGGAAGGGAAGTGACCTTCTGTGCACTATGTGTCCAGTTAAGGAGTGTCCAAAAGATACATTCGTTACTGAATGCTGCATCCAGAATTGTGACTGGAATGGGTCATAAGCACCATACTTGTTGTGGCGAGTCCTCCACTCCCTGCCCTTGATGCTCCATCTTTGAGAGTGAAAGCAGCCCCCTGCATCCTGCTCTCAACCTCTCCACCGATAGCGGGGAGACATTTCTTGGGTTTGAAAGTGGCACAGAAGCAGAGCCAACTGACAGTTACAGCAGCTCAGATGAAAAGGAGGAGGAGGGGACAGCTGTCAGTAGAGCAGCATCAGGCCTCCTAGATCCGCCTATGGAAGATCAGTCAGCCATGCAGGTGTACCATCTTGACCTTGAAGCAGCCCCTAGTGATGACACTCCATGCCAGGATCATCTTACTGGCCACCTGGTGATCCTGCCCTCTCTTGGAGCACACTGTCAGAACCCAGGGCAAGCCCACCCTCCATCCAGCTTTCCTCCGTGGAGCAACGCTGTCAGTTTTAATATAATCTTTAATTTTTATCTTTAAACTTATCAATAGATAGCTCTTAATTTATCTATCGATAGATCGATATATTTACATAAAAAGGCAAACTAATAAAGAAAAGTATTGATTATGGCATCTGTACGCTTTGACCACACACTGATTGTTTTTTATGGTGGAAAGTGAGGGGGGAGTAATTGGCAGCATGCAAACTGCAGAACTACAAAAAGACAAGAATTGCCATTTGCTAAACTCCCCAGGTTCATAATCGTCTGTCTACCAATGTCCTGTAAGCCCAAGCACAAGACCGATGGGCTTTCCTCGGTGTGGTCTGGAATCACTATGACACTGGAGATGTCCCAGTTTGTTGATCAAATGCAGGGGCAGATTGGGTGTCTGGACTGATTGACTAGACTTATTATTTTTTACTTTTTTAGTATTAGTATCAATTTGTTGATCTATCAATACGGTTATGTAATTTTTTTAAAAATCTAAAGATCTGCAGGAGTGGGGAGGCCATGGGCAATAGAAATGATAAGGCAGGACAAGAAGCGGGAACTAGTCTGCAACAGAGAGGAGGGCAAGGGGGAAGTGTGCAAAGCAGCATGAGGGAGTGAGGGGAGACTAGGTGGGCTGCCTGTGGCCAGAGGGAAGACGTCAAGGGTAAAATTGTGCCCACTGGCAAATCTATCCTGCCCTGGCAGCAAAGCAAAATTAAAATTGGGCTATATTTGCTTGCTGTGGAGAGAGTGGAAAGTGAAAGTGGGGCTAGAGGAAATACATCCATGCAAAAAATCTTGCTACAGTGGACATTTGCCTCCACCACACAGCAAATGCCTTGTGTGTGACTGGCCAGAATGTAGTATTTCACCTGCTTCAATTGCCACTTTTGGAACCCTTAATTTCAACATTGTACCAGCTATATGTTGGTTTTTAATTGGGGATTTCTTAAATCTCTTTCCCAAGTTTCTTCTCCCAGGCTATAATTTTGTAGGCTGAAAAATCCTCTGTATTCTCTGTTAAAAATATGCTATGGAAATAACTATCACATTCCCCAAAGACTGGTAACAAATTGATGTCTGTCATTAACTTGTAGGGTTGATATGAAAGAGGCTGTTTTAGCATGGGGAATCAAACCAGATTAGAGTCTGCTACTCTTAACCACTACTCAATTCTGGCTCCTAGACTTTTGACTAGGGCCCCCGAATCCCTAAGACTGCCCCTGTTTCCAAGAATCCTCTGCAAACTGCCAGGTCCCATGATAGACATGCAGAGAGTTTGGGAAAGAATCTGCGTGTGCACCATGTGCTTCCTCTTTTTCAGATATGAATGAGGAAGACAACATGAATATTGGCCCACCCAGCCCACCCAGCCAGGAAAATCCTGGATCTGTACAAACTCTGTGATAGTGCTGTTTGATTGGAACTAATTAATTTCGAATCATATGGTATCATGGAAGGCTTGCTAATGCATTAACTTGTTCTACTAATACATTTGGGCTGATTTTTAAGAGTAAATTGAAAAAAGACATGGCAGGGGGAATTTAACTTTCCTATCACAACCGGTGGAGTTAAAAGTTAAAATGCAGACCTCTGTTCTGGAGGGAAGGGAATCCCCCTCCCCCCCCCCACACACAGCATGCCTCTTCTCATTTCCATTGGCAATGATTCTTATACATGCTTTGAAGAAATTACTGGAGTCCCTTGAGGTAGTTCAGGATTTGACTCCAGGCGTCTCCTTCTCAACATGCCACTTTTTTTGGGCAAAGATACTTTCACTGAAACAGATAGATGACTCTTTTTCTTTCCTTGTGGCAATATTTACAATGCATAAAATTGTGATCAAAGTGCTGGAAATCAGGGTGTTGACTTGGGGTAATTAGTGTCTTTCTTAGCAGGTGCCTCAAGGGGAAACTGGGGGTTGCCCTTCTCTTTGCCTCACACATGCGTACTTTGAAAGTGTTTCGGGTTCATTCAGTGATCTTTAGATATATTTGCTTTAGATATATTTGATTTTAATGTCAGTAAATAGCACTGTGGTTAGAAACCTTAGGCAACACAGACACACCCAGATAGACAAAAACACCTTTACTTGACAAATACAAGGCTGGGTAATTCAGGCATAGAGATAATACTAAAATCTAAAAATAAACTTCCAGTAGTTTTTGAATGTTGCCATTTGGAGAACAGCAAAGTTCTAACAGTAGTAGGTAATGTTAAAGTGAAAATTAGGATATCATGCTTTGTGGGCATTAAATGCTGGGTTCCTTGGCTGCTGTTTTTCATGCTGGGACACTTTTTAGGCGAAGGCATGCAACAAATAAAATTAACAGATATTAAAAGGAAGCTTGAAGTAGTAGTCGTCGTCCTACTACCCTTGGGAGCTATCCCATGTTTTGTAGTACCTTATTTATTAATGCTGCCTCTGCCAGGAATGAGCCCATTACTTTGACTGTTCTCCATGTCATACTTTACTGGAGAGCCAGCATGGTATAGTGGATATGAGCAGGGAACTCTAATTTGGAGAATCAGTTTTGATTTCCCAGTATTACATGTGAGCAGCAAACTCTTATCTGGTGAACTGGATTTGTTTCCCTACTGCTACACATGAAGCCAATTGGGTGACCTTGTGCTTGCCAGTTCTTCAAAACTCTCTCAGATCCGATCCACCTACCTCACAAGGTGTCTGCTTTGGGGAGAGGTAGGAGTTTGTAAGGTGTCTTGAGTCTCCTTACAGGAGAGAAAGGTGAGATATAAATCTAAACTCTTCTTCTATCCAACTATCTTATGGATTTGAGCTCAGGCAGCTATATAGAAGAACTGCTAAGCACATTTAAATTGGGCTTATATGCAATAACTTTTAGTGGATTTTACCCCAAGTATTTCCCCAGAGCACGGCCTCTTATGTATTAACCATCCAAATGACCATGATAGAAGTGAATAATGCTGGCATATTTGCAACATACTCCAAAGTAAAAATGGGTGCCATGTCCTCTTTTATTGGCTTCAGATAGGATGAGCAGAGCTTTTTGCAAAGAGACATTTGGTGTCACTACATTTGAGATCATTGTTGGAATGCCTGTTCTATATCATTATGGAGGAGAGGACTAATATTTCATGAGTTATCACTTTGCATATGTGATATTGTTGATTATATTGTCCCAAGTGTTTCTGTTGTATTTATACCATGTTTTTGCACAGATGCTTCAAGAACCATGTAAGAGCAGGTCCAAGTTCGCACAGACTGCATCTCTGTGGGTGAGCTCCCTAAAGAGTCATCTGTCTTTCTGGCAAAATTTCAGGCCATGGACTGAATCAAGAAACAGCCATTGGCCAACTCCATCATTTACTCTGTTTTAAGTGAGCTCATTGCCAGGCCCTGTAGTTGTTTCAATTCAGTCTGCACAGACCTGTGTTTGACTGTTTGATGCCAACTGGTTCTCCTTTATTCCATTTGTCCTGCTTTGCAAATTTAAACCACTTTCCAGATTCTGACTGTCTCACCATCCACATGGGCTGCCTGATTATCCATGCTTTCCAATGCAATCCTAATTAAAATTACACCTTTCTAAATTACTTGGAGCCAATGGGCTTAGAAGGAGGTAACTCTGTTTAGGATTGTACTACTCATCATCCAAATGCTATGACTTTGGACACATTTTTAGATAGTGGAATGAACTGTCGTAGCTTTTCTTCCTGTTGAAACAACTGTTAAGAGAAATTTTGAAATATGTAGCACATTTCAAACCATTGTCCCACACAGCCTCTGTGTATCCTGTCTTTTAAATTACTGTTAAGAAACCACCTAAGCTAACATTTGGGTTGCTTGAAACCTGGCAATTCAGCTCACTTCCCTTTCTCTAGCATGTGACCAGGCAGTTACTCTATGCCATGGACTGTTTACAACCTATTGTATATTCACAGGAACAGGCTGCTTGCTGAAACTGACAGGAGCCTCCTTGAGCCCATTTTGAACCTTTGACTCCCTCCTAGACTTGCTGGTGTCCTCTTGCACTCTGCAGGCTGGGTCCCTTCTGCAGCAATGTATCAAGTCTGAAGAGTGACGTTTGGGAGCATCACTCCCTGTTGGCAGCCAGGGGCTGGAACTGAACCTAGGAAACAGGTTTGCATCTAGTGAACGGGTTGATCTGGCAAGGCAGCTTTTCCATGCCTTGGCTTAAATAGGCTGGGAATTAATCAGGCTCAGGTGCCCTGCTGGCAGAGGTTGTGCTTGGACTTACCAACCTTCAGATGGTGGCTAGAGACCTCCTGGGACTGCAACTGATGTCCAAGAAGCAGAGATCAGTTCACCTGAAGAAAATGGCTGCCCCTTCCGCACGTGCAGAATAATGCACTTTCAATCCACTTTCACAATTGTTTGCGAGTGGGTTTTGCTATTCCATACAGTAAAATCCAGCTGCAAAGTGCATTGAAAGTAGATTGAAAGTGCATTATTCTGCATGTCTGGAAGGAGCCTCACTGAAGCGCCTCCCATCCATCCCCACTCCTCTCCTGCCCCCACCATGCCCCCGTCCACCCCTGGAATTCCCTTGCCACGCCCCCCGCAGGGGCATGCGCCCGGTGTGTTGCGCATCTCTTCCCCTTGACACTACGCTACTGCTCTGACGACTCTGAATCTGAGTCACTGAGCTGGTAGTCAGGGATCATGACAGCTGAAATGCAGCAGATTTGGAAGGTGATCAGAAGCCCAGCTCCTTTTCCATCTCTTCTCCCCACACCAAGCTGTTAGTTTGGGCAGTAGAAAAAAGAAACTCAATTTTTCTCCCCTCCCTTTGCAATGTAAACATTAAAAGCAATGCCTGGGTCTCCTCCCAACCTATGGGAGGAGTCCTTTTCACCCTGCCTTTTGCAATGAAGACATGGAAAACATTGCTTCTTCCCCCTCCCAGTCTGAAACAGAAGGAAAAGAAACCAACTTTTTATTTCCCTTTTACAAGGCAGAGCTCAAAAGCACTGTCCCCAGGCAACCTGGAGGATAGGGAAGAACTCCCTGTTGCAACTTCATAGTGTAGCTGTTTTGCTGGGGGAATAGCTGGATAAGAGCCCTAGTTCAGCTGATCCCCTGATCAGTTGTGGGTGGGCTTCTGACTACCAGGCAGCTGCAAACCTGTTGAGCAGCTGTTCTAGTTGCTAAGTGCAACCAGGAGATATCCCTGACTGACTCAGTCTGATTGTGAGTGTTGAGCAAGGTAAGTTTATCTGCCAAACAAGTTCACCAAGAAATTAGTGGCATCCCTATCTAGGATCTAACTGGATGGCAGAGAAGATCAGAAGTAATGGGGGCATTCCAGGCCCAAACTACCACATAATCTCAATCTCAAGTATCTTTGACTGAAAATAAATCCCATAAAGCCCTGGAACCAAAGCCTCCTGAACAATCTAACTGCTACAAATCTTGATGTTATGATGGAAATTGATTGACAGAGTTGCTCAATAGGGATTATCACAAGTCTAGAACGATAGATTTATTATTGATGGTTGCTATTCTTCTGAGCCTTTTAAAATATATGTTTTTTGATTTTATCACACACACACAATTATCGATCTGCAATCACAAATGACTTGGATTTTAATGCCACATTTTATTTCCCTTGCTGTGTAATGAAACTGAACATCTGAAATCAATATTTTTTTCACACCTGACCTTTCCTGACAAATGATCTATGGATAGATAGTGCCACGGACACTTGTATACACTAGAAAGACTAATCATTTTGATTGTTCTTTAATTAATCTCCCCATGTTGTAACAATGAACTTTTTTTAAGATCCTGAGGTGGGAACCTAAGTGTAAAACTGCACCATCAAAATGCAGATCAATACACTTGATTGCAGGTGGGTGGGAGACTGATACAGAGGAGGTATCTGGGCACAAAAGGTCCTTAATACTTTATTACTTTCCTTTCTCTTGTCACCACCCATCCGCCACACTAATAGGTCATAATCCAGCATGAGTAACCCAGCTATTGCTCCCCTAGGAATGGTTGCAATGTAGGGAACAGCGTTCGGTGATCTCTTAAAGTGAGTATGTGGGGTGGCTGATCTATGTAAGAGAAATGGCCTGTTTACATAAGTTTATTTTTAATAACTAGCTACCAACGGTGGGAGGCAGCTGGAAACACATTATTAGAGATATTATGATTTTTTTAGATCATAAAGTAGATAATAGGGATAAACTGTCACAGCAGTCTAAGGAGTTTTGCCACCAGGGCAAAGAAACAGGTAATTTGCAAACTATAAACCAAGGCAAGGTTCATGTATGTTATTTGTTATTTGCTGATTGCAATTATAGCTCAACCAACCCTAAGGCTTGGAATGTGTGAACCATCCTTCATTATTCCTCCCTGTCACCAACAATCAAAAGGTAGTTTGAATTAAAGTTTTACACCTCTTCCAGAAGATCCATAAGGCACAAGCTTGGGCAGATTTCCAGGACGGCCAGGATTTTTTGGAGCCCTAGATGAATTATGACTTTGATTGCATCTCTTTCTCATTCTATTGAGATTAAAACGAGAAGTCTAGAATGACTGTTTACAAGCTTCCCTTCAAGCCTGCTACTGTAGTGGGGCCATCTGGAATTGGCAGGACCAACCTATCTATTGAAGTGAGAAGTTTTATGCAAACCCCCCCCCCCCCATAGCTTTAGTGGAATGTGTCAGCCACGGGATAATTACAAGTCTGGAGCACCTTTGTCAGGGGAGTGGGGACTGCTGGATCACAGAATGTATGTGTTACTTTTATGTTAGGCGGATTCCACATGGGCCAAAAATAGTGGTGTGAAAATGGTGTGAAAATGGTGTAAAAGGGTTTAAAACCGTGTAAAAGGGTTTATGCCACTTTCACACTGTTTTCACACTGCTGTTTTTGGCCCATTTGGAATCAGCCTTATTTTATTACTTATATTTCTTATGTATTACTTTTATATTCTGACTTTCTTCCACTGTGGCATTTAAGGCAGCAGGCAGTGTCTCCTGTGGCAGCATGGACCCCACTCAGAGAAGAAGAAGAAGAAGAAGAAGGAGAGTTTGGATTTATATCCCCCCTTTCTCTCCTGCAGGAGACTCAAAGGGGCTGACAATCTCCTGCCCTTTCCCCCTCACAACAAACACCCTGTGAGGTAGGTGGGGCTGAGAGAGCTCCGAAAAGCTGTGACTAGCCCAAGGTCACCCAGCTGGCATGTGTGGGAGTGTACAGGAGAATTCCCCAGATAAGCCTCCACAGCTCAGGTGGCAGAGCTGGGAATCAAACCCGGTTCCTCCAGATTAGATACGCGAGCTGTTAACCTCCTATGCCACTGCTGCTCCTGATGAAGGTGCAGGGACTCAGAAGCTGATGAAGGTGCAGGGACTCAAGGTGCATTGCCTTGCCCTGATACCACAGGCAGGCAGGCAGGCAGGCAGGCAGGCAGGCAGGCAGGCAGGCAGGCAGGCAGGCAGGCAGGCAGGCAGGCAGGCAGGCAGGCAGGCAGGCCACTGCTGAGGATAGCTGGGGCTGAGCTCAGACTCCAGCAAGAGTTGCATGCAGCTGCAGCAGGAGGAACCATCCTTCTTGGGTGGGTTGGCTAAAGTGAGCAGAATTGCTCTGGCTACTACAGAGCTGGTCATTGAAGGTGGCTCTCCATGTGTGTTCTAGCTTTACAGGTAAGAACCAGGGCTTTGAATTGTGCCCAGAAACACATGGGCAGCCAGCTCAGATCTTACAGTTCTGGGTTGATACGATCCATGTATCCTGCCCCTGACAATAGTCTGGCTGCTGCATTTTTAGATGAGCTGATGTTTCTGGATCATTTTCAATAGCAGCCTCATGTCAAACACACTGTAATAATCTAACTTGGGTATAATCAGAGCTTGAATCACTGTGGCCTGATCATGCTTTTCAAGGAACATCTGTACTGTCGTTGGCATATCAAACAAAGCTGATAAAAGACACTACATAACATAGAGGAAATCTGTGCCACAGATCCAAACACAGTGGATTTACTTCCAAAATCTTTGGGGCTGTCTTTCTGGGGAGACTCCCTGATCACAGGAGTGAGACGAATTTACCATCTCAGCATCCTTGTCTGATCACTGGATTTGCCTGACACCAAAGACTTCTGAAGCCAGGCTTCATGGGGCGCAGCTTATATGTACATGTCAGAAAGACAGTCACAGCATCCTTAACAGATGGTCATCCAAGGTATGCTATGTCCACAGCATTTCCTTCATCTGCCAAGCTCATCACTCTGTCAGAAAAAAAAAGAGATAAGATTTGTCTGGCACGACTTGTTTTTGAGAAATCCAAAAACTTTTGGTGATTACAGAATTCCCTTCTAAATGCTTATAGACAGTCTGTTTAATGATCCACTCTAGAATCTTTCCTGCTATTGATGTCAGGCTGACTGGGCACAACTGTTCGGGTTCTCTTTTTCCTACTTTTTGAAAATAGGGACAACAGTGGCCCTCCTCCAATCTGCTGGGACTTCTGTTCTCCAGGAGTTCTCAAAGATTATCATGAATGGTTCTGAGATTACTCCTGCCAGTTCTTTTAATGCCCTGGGAGGTAGTTCATCAGGCCCTGGATATTTGAATTCATTTAAATTAGCCAGGTAGTCCTGTACTACCTCTTTATTTATTCTGTGCTGCATTTTAACCTATGTTATCTTCTACATTTCCCCCTGATTGAGTACTGTTTTCCTTTTGGGAAAAGACCAAAGCAAAGAAGGTGTTGAGTAGATCTGCCTTTTCTCCGACCCCTGTTAGCATTTTTCCATCTTCTCCATGCAGTGACCTGTTCCTCCCATCTTGTTGTTTCCAACATCTATGAATGATAATGCTTTAAAGTAATAAACTCCCCACAAGTTGCCCCACAGTTCTATTTGTGCTCACTTAAACATCCATAGACATAATGTGGATTTTCTACCAGGTCAATGGCATAGGATCAGGGCTTGAGGTGATAAACAGGTTCTTCTTATCTGCGCTCAAAGCAGGGCAAAGTATAATTGCATCATTTTTAGAAGCAGCTGTTTAGATGGCTGGCATCAAAATCGCTAGCAAATGTGGCAGCAATTTATGCCCAACAATAACAGCAAGCTGCTATTTTAGCTTCGTAAAAATGTAGTTACAAAATATTGTAACGTGCTGGCTGCGATGACTTTTACAATCCCTCGTAAAAATGATACTGCAGCATTTTGTCGTGCTCAGCAACCAGTGCATTTTCCCAAAGGCGTCGGGTTGGAGGAAAGAATCCCTGGCTTTGTTGTTCCAGCAGAAGTCATCCTGTCATACAAAGTTGCCTCAAATTACAGACTACATTTACCCTAATTGCAGGATGGGTCACCTTTAATGTCCTGCCAGAAGACAAATTGGGGACATCCCAAGGTAGAACTCCCAGCAAGCCTGGAAGTATGTTTGAAGTTATAGACCACATCAAAAATGCAGATGAGGTGGTGAAGTTCCCAGATTCTCACTGGCCCAGATATCTTCTTGGATGCGGCTCAGATGATACTATCAGGTTGACTAACAGCTGAAGGAATGCCCATTATCATAACATAGAACTGAGAGTGTTTGCACTAATCATGAAACACAATCATGAAGCACACTGCAACCTCCTTAGTGTCCATGCTCTGGCTTTTAAAATGAATTGAAGTCTAAAATGGGACGAAGCTTAGGGGGAGGAGGAAGGGGAGGATTTTGGTATCTGGCTGTGATCTAGGAGCAAGCCAACAAAGGCTGCGCTGCCATTTAACTAACATTTAACTAGCTTAACATTTGAACCACACAGTACTCTCAGTTGTGGTATAAATGCACTATATTCCCCAGTGGTTTTCCCTTCTGAAACCTTCTGAATTGTTTTACTAAACACTTCTTGATGGCTGAATGTCTTGGGCATGGTGCAGTTTGCTCACTTCCTGCTTCTTATGATCTATGGCAACTTGAATAATACTTGAGATTCTGCAATATTTTGCAAAAAAAAAGAAAAGAAAAGAGAGGAGAAAAAAGAAAACTTTTATGCAGTGCACATTTTGTGTTGAGTGAAATGTCTAATTTGATTACTGTTAAAGACAATCAATATTTAGAGTAGCTGTGATTGGTGGTGTTCAGCTAGCTAAATAGATACTATTGACACACACAATTACTTGTCCTCCAGGATCATGATCACAAGCACATCGTACCACTGAAAATCAGTTATGTTAGTTGACTCCGCCCCTAGGAATGTCCCGGAATGCTCCTCTCCAGCCTGGCACAGGCATTTGCTGTGATGGTTAGCTGCCACAGAGACCAGCTTCTGGGTATGGGTGCTGTGTGGCTCACTGCTGATGTAAGTCCCTTGGCACCAGTATCCATGCCAGTTTGCATGGCTCTGGTGGCACAGGCACTGACACAACCCTTCCACCACTTCCAATGCAGTTTCAGCCCCACCCCCCACCCCCACCCCCAGATTGCACAGTTAGTCTGGAAACTGTTATTCATCATAAACTGCTTAGATATCTATGTTTGCTTTGCTGTGCTTGGTTGTTTTATGCTGGGTTTTAATTAATAATTACCAATGTTTTTATTATATTTTATTTTATAAGCCACTTTGGGCAGGTTTCATAAATAGGCATCATAAGAATGCTCTGAACATCCAGGTAACAACAGCTAGACTGATCTTTTGATCATAATAAATGTTGATGTTGAACAACTGGGGGAAAGCCAACAGGAGCTGAGGTGACTTTGGTTCGGAATACAGTATCTATGGGGATGCAGACAGAGAGGGAGGTTTTTCTAAATCAACCACATACAAGCGAGGAACATAGCAATGTGCATGTGACAAGGGATAGTGTCTACAAAAGACTTGAGGGTAAAGCACATAAATCCCAGGTTAAGGACAGAGACAGGGTATACAGGTGTCTCTATGCTAATAGTAGAAGCATTCGACCTAAAATGGGGGAGCTAGAGTACAGAGTTTTGAAGGAGAACTTTGATATAGTGGGCATTACAGAGACATGGTGGAATGAGGAGAACCAGTGGGATGCTGTTATACCAGGCTACAGGCTCTATAGGAAGGATAGGACAGGGCGCATTGGGGGTGGAGTTGCCCTTTACATCAAAGAGAGCATAGTATCACATAAAATAGACAATGCAAGGGGAGCTGGTTCCCCTACAGAATCACTGTGGATATCAATACCAGGTGTGAAGGACAATGAGTTTTAATATTAGAAGAATGCTCTATATTACTCGTCCCTGACCAAAGAAAGTGCACAAAAGAGGATTCACTGAGATGGAAAAAAAAGAAATTAGAGAGGAGCCAACAAAAACAAAAATGTGGTGGTAATGGGTGATTTTTAACTATCCCCCATATAAACTGGGGAAAAATGCATGTTCAGGTCACTGTGAAGTAAGGAGAGAGAGCATTCCTGGATATATGCTAAATGACTGTGGCTTAGAGCAGATGGATTTATTGTGGAACCAACCAGGGGAGAGGAGTGATCCTAGATCTAATTCTATGTGGGACCCAGGACCTGGTGCAAGGAAGTCCAGTGTTGTTGTTGAGCCAATAGGGAACAGCGACCACAATGCTGTCAGATTCAGTATCTCAGCATGCGAACAAGTGACAACTACTAAGTGTAGTTACATTAAGCCTTCAAGAAAGGGAAATTTCTCAAAGATGGGAGGGATAGTCGCTTAGGAAGCTGAAAGGGAGAGAAATCAAAGAAGGGAAGTCAAAACTGTCCAGGATGGCTTGGAGGTTATTTAAAAAACACAGTAATAAAAAGCTCAGCTGGAATGTGTTCCCACAGGTTAGAAAAGGCAGCACCCAGTTTAAAAGAAAGCCACCATAGTTAACAAAGAGGAGGGTTGAGGAAATGATCAGAAAAAAAAGAAAATGTCTTTTTAGAAAATGGAAGTCCAGTTTGGCTACGATAAGAGAGAATATGAGAGGGAACACAAATGGTGGCAAAAGAGAAGCAAGAGTTAGCTGTAAGGGGAGGCAAAAAAAAGGATTATGAGGAGCATGGCTGCGAACATCAAGACCAGCAACAAGCAGTTCTTCAAGTACATCAAAAGAAACAGGGAAGCCAGCAAAGGGAAAGCCCCGGTAGGCCTGTATAGATGACAAAGGAACAAAGGGGTGTGCTAAAAGATGGCAGGGAGATTGCAGAGAAGCTGAATAGAATTCTTTGCATCCTGTAATGCTTCTACCCAAGAGGAGGTGAGGAACATTCCTGCACACCTGAACCAGAAGCTTCTTAGGGAGGCCCGAATCCGAGAAACTAAAGGTGAAAGAGAGATAAGTGGTAGACAAGGGAAGAAGTTCCTGGCAATAGCCATTGATAAACTAAATGTTACCAAATCCCTGGCCCAGATTGCATTCACCCAAAGAGTTCTTAAAGAGCTCAAGCATGAAATTGCTGATCTTCTCACTTTTAATATGCAACTTATCCCTGAAATCAGGCTCCATCCCTGAAGACTGGAAGATGGCCCAATGTCACACCAATCTTTAAGAAAAGGATCTAGGGGGGACCCGAGGAAATTACAGAGCCAGTCAGTTTCTGACATCTGTTCCTGGTAGAATTAGTAGAATCTATCATTAAAAGATAAAATTATAAAACATGTAGAAAAGCAAGACCTGCTGAGAAAGAGTCAGCATGAAAGCTTTTGCAGGAAAGAGCAAATCCTGTCTTACAAACTTACTAGAGTTCTTTGAGGGGTGTAAACAGGCATACAATGTGGACGAGGGGTGAACAAGGTGGACATTGTCTACTTGGATTTCCAAAAGGCTTTTGACAAGAAGTTCCTCACCAGAGACTGTTGAGAAAACTCAGCAATGAGAGGAATAAGAGGGGAAGTCACTCCTATGGATTAAAAACTGGTTTGAGAAACAAGGAAACAAAAAAAAAGAGTGGGTGTAAATGGGGAAGTTCTCACAATGGAGAGATAGTGAGGAGTGGAATTGTCCCCCAAGGATCCGTTTTGGGACCAGTGCTCTTTAACACCTATTCATAAATGACCTGGAAGTAGGGGTGGAGTGGCGTGGTGGCCAAGTTTGCAGATGATACCAAATTATGTAGGGTGGTGAGGAGAACCCTTAAACAAAGAGAACCAAGTGGACCTTGAATAGGAGAATTAGGTGAGTGGGCTCAGAAATGGCCTTAAAATGCAGTTCTATGTAGCAAAATGTAAAGTGAAGTGCACATAGGGGCAAAAAAATCCAAACTTCACATGCACGCTACAGGGGTCCAGTGCTATCAGTCTGAGACCAGGAAAGGGATTTAAGGCGTCTTAGTTGATAGTTCCATGGGAATGTCAACTCAATGCATGGCAGCTGTAAAAAAGGCAAACTCTATGCTGGGGATCATTAGAAAAGGAATTGATAATAAAACTGCAAAGATTGTCATGCCCTTATATAAAGCAGTGGTGCGACCGCACTTGGAGTACTGTGTCCAGTTCTGGTTGCCGCATCTCAAAAAAGGATATTGAGGAGATAGAAAAAGTGCAGAGAAGGGCAACAAGGATGATTGAGGGACTGGAGCACCTTCCCTATGAGGAGAAGCTGCAGCGTTTGGGACTCTTTAGTTTGGAGAGGAGGCGGCTGAGGGGGGATATGATTGAAGTCTACAAAATTATGCATGGGGTAGAAAATGTTGACAGAGAAATTTTTCTCTCTTTCTCACAATACTAGAACCAGGGGGCATTCATTGAAAATGCTGGGGGGAAGAATTAGGACTAATAAAAGAAAACACTTCTTCACGCAACGTGTGATTGGTGTTTGGAATATGCTGCCACAGGAGGTGGTGATGGCCACTAACCTGGATAGCTTTAAAAGGGGCTTGGACAGATTTATGGAGGAGAAGTCGATTTATGGCTACCAATCTTGATCCTCCTTGATCTGAGATTGCAAATGCCTTAACAGACCAGGTGATCGGGAGCAACAGCCGCAGAAGGCCATTGCGTTCACATCCTACATGTGAGCTCCCAAAGGCACCTGGTGGGCCACTGCGAGTAGCAGAGAGCTGGACTAGATGGACTTTGGTCTGATCCAGCTGGCTTGTTCTTATGTTCTTATGTTCTTAACAGCTTTGATAATGAAATTCAGAGCTGGTGAAGGGGGTAAATCACATGGAAAGGTTCTGTAGTTCCTCACAGGAAATGACATGCACAAATACAGCCATTTCAGTCAGAATGTGATCTCTTAATAACTTGAGGAGTGAATAATGAATGTTAGTATGTATATGCTGCTTTTGTGCCTGTGCATTCGGTGGCTTTTATCCATCAGTGATGCTCATTCTGGTGTATGCTTAGAACTGACTGGATCCAAAGGCATTTCCCCAGTGGCAGTGCAAGAATATGTAGACTCAGTTCATACCGATGAACAAGAATGCCCTTGACTTTGGGAGTTAGGAAGGCAACAAAGGCCGGTTTGGGAAGCAAGAGAGATAACCTATGCAGCTTTTACTAACTAACCACCTATCTCAGCAGGATTGAGACAACCTAAGGATGAAGTCTCTTTCGTTAGATGGCAGTTTTTCTGTCAGGTGTGCTGGGCAAATTGATTGGAAGAGCAGTTCAATACAGCCATGGCAAAGGATGTGCAATCTGAACCTGATGACCTTTGAGCTGGCCAGGCAAAAATGGCAAAATTAAAACAGAGGGGACACTTTTTTACTAAAGATTTCCGTGGAGAAACAATGAGAAAATAATGTCAAGAGAAAACATCTTTGTGAAACTTAAATATAGCGTTAGGGCTTATTTTCGGCGCAGGTCCCTTTTTTGCACACCAGGGGGTGAGGGTGTTCCAGGGCGTTCCGGGGGTGGGGGAGTGTTCCAGGGCCATGGTGGGGCACGTCCTGGAGGTGAGTGAGAGCATTTCGGGGGCATGGCGGGCACATGGCGAACGTGCTCTGGGGTGGGTGGTTGTGTTCCAGAGGTGAGTGGGGGCATTGCAGGTGTATTCCTGGAGTGAGCGGGGGTGGGCAGGGCATTCTGGGGGCATGGCAGGGGTGTAGGGTGGGGGCTGTGCCGGGGAATCTGGAAGTAGGGCTTGTTTTTGGAGTAGGGCTTATATTTCAAGCCCCCTCTAAAGATACCGAAAAATCGCGCTAGAACTTATTTTCAGGGTAGGGCTTATTTTCGGGGAAACACGGTATCAAGAAGAAACACTAAGACAGAGCAAGAATCCAATAGCACCTGAAAGAATAACAAAAATTCTGGCACAGTATGAGGTTTCATGAGTCACAGCTCACTTTTTCAGATAAGAAACAATACAACTTCAGCTCAAATGGTAATTAACTACGTTTAAAAGATGTGTTACAACCAGTGGAGAAGAAGTTATCCTTAGTCTTCTACCAATCAGAATTATTATGTTGCAAACATAATGTCTCTATGGTTTCTGCTGACTACCCACGGGCAAGCAGGAAGCGTTTGAAACCCAGGTTAACCCAGGGGAAAGTCACTAATTTAACAACTTTCATTTAACTCAGGGTCAGGCAAATATAATGGGTCAGAAGTGTTTGGCAGTAAGTTATGTAGGAACTCCCCCCCCCCCCCAAAACACTTTTTTAAAGGGCCTGAACCAGTGGTGGGATCCAAAAATTTTAATAACAGGTTCCGATGGTGGTGGGATTCAAACAGTGGCGGCGCCGCACACACGCGCCTCCAGTCCCAATTTGGCAGGGAGGTTGCTTTAGTAACCCCTTCTCGGCACTCAGAAAAAATTAGTAACCACTTCTAGAGAAGTGGTGAGAACTGGTTGGATCCCACCTCTGGCCTGAACCCATTATATTTGCCCTGTGCAGAATCACCCCATGTTAACTTAAGCCCGATTTTCTTGGCCATATTAAGGTGTGATGCCATGTTGGGAGAGTGGGACGATAAAATTGATTTATGAGGCTGGAGGAGCTGGGAAGTTCACCTTCAGCACTGTATGCCCTTATACAAAAAAAGAGAGGACTGACTCTGTTCTTAAAGGGACATGATAATGGACATTCTTGTAGTCTCCTTGTGCTGGAAGATTTAATAAACAATAGTAGCTGCAGCACCAGCAAAAGGAAGCTTTGGTCATATGCAATGGAGGGTTTATATTGTTAACAGACAGTCAATTGTATGGTCAAATAGTCCCATAATTCAAATTAATGCATGAAAGCAAAGGTGACCAAGACTTTAGGCCTGTTCTGATAATCCATGGCCCTATGAGCAGTGAGAAAAGTTGAGAGAATGTGCCTGATTCCCTTCCGATGAGTTCAGATGCCCATGCAAATCAAGTTGGTTTCATGCATGATTCATACGATGTATTCCCAGATTTGATTGAGAAATTTGGCCTCATTCTTGAATTGCACCATTGCACGGTCACCTGGTGTCCTGATGTGGATCCTGATGTGGATAGTCTGGGCTACCCAGGTTCCATCCAATTTTACAAGCTAAGCATGGTTGACACTGACTAGTATTTGGATGGGAGACCACTGAGGACACCCAGGGTTGGTATGTGGAGACAGACAATGGCAAACATATCTATGTTCCTGTCTTGCCTTGAAAACCCTATGAGGCTACCATAAATCAGCTGTGACTTGATGGCAGCGGCGAAGCTCCCAGGGGGCAGGGGGGTGCGCGACGCACTGGGCACACGAATTTGGGTCACGAGGGGGGACACAAAATCCCCTGGCCCCTCCCCCTTTCCCTGCCCACCCTCGCGGCACCCCTCGTTCTAAAGTGAGTGGGAGTGGGAGTGGGGGGGTGCCGCTGCGGGGGGGCTGGTGTGATTACCCCCACAGCAACCCCCCTGCGGTGCCCCCCCACACTTACTTTAGGAAACCGAGCAGGCTGGAGAACAGGCCTTCCTGTTCTGGTGGGAACTACATTTCCCAGGAGACCCTGGGAAATGTAGTTCCCACCAGAACAAGAAGGCCTGTTCTCCAGCCTGCTCAGTTTTCTAAAGTAAGTGGGAGTGGGAATGGGAGGGGGGGTGCACCGAGCGCACTCTGGCCAGCTACGCCTCTGCTTGATGGCACTTTCCACCACCATCACCATGGTCACCTAGTGGCACCAGAGGCATGCTTGGTGGGTGGGGATGCAAGATACACTCTTCCTCCCCTCCCACTTCCTCATCATCTGAACTGGCTCCTGCGGTTGTAAAGCCATGTCTGGGCTATTCTACTTCTCGTTGTTGAGCCCTAATAAAATTGAACGCTCTTTAGTAAAAAAAAAGAAAAGAAAATCCCTTTGCATAGAAAACTGGATGTCAGGAAAAATAATTGTAGCTTTGCCTTCCCACTGACATAAACGTTTTCTGTGTGATAGGTGTTTTTGAAATGGAGACACGTTCCTTGATGCGATCTCCCACCTACAGCCCAGCCCATATCAGTTTATCACATAAGTGAGCATGAAGTCTGAGACATCATAGAACTTGGCCTGCTGACTTCTTCGCTGCATCGCTGCGTTGATTGGGATTCATTTTATTAAAACAAAATGGAATGCCAGCAGTAAGAGAGGTGGCTCAGCAATAAAGGCCAACTGCAAATTGTTCCAATCTGCTTGCCTTAAATAAGCAAGCACAACTTGGCAAGGACATGTAATTGAAAACAATTGTGAGATGGTTTGCTTTGGAAAGCTATGCCATCCTCAATTAAATAACACATTTCTTGATACATGCAGCATCTAAGCAATGGAAACAATCACTGACTCAAAGGCATGTGTGAATAGTTGGCTTGCTGCAGTGCATGTAATTGTGTGGTCATATTTCTGTGTTCCTGTGGGTTCTTGTGTTAATCCCTGAGAATGAGAAAAACAAAGCAAGTCAATTGGTGATCTGACTGACAGATCACATGTTATTATTTCAGAGTGACCTTTCCTACTTTGACAGAACGCTCATGTCAGTCAGTGGTATTGAGACTAGTCACCTTCAAGAAACACTTTTTCCAAACTGACTCAAAACCCTAGAGAATCTGCCACAAGGAGTATGCCATCCTACACGTTGCACTTGAGTCTGCAGCATGTTCTAGGGTACATACTGTCAGTTCAGGTGGGGGCAATGTCCAAGCCTACTGGCATCACAGGTGAGCCTAGAAAACACTCAATACTGCTGATTACAGAGGAAGGCCAGCAAACTGTCTTTCAAGGAACTTTCCCCTCCATTACTTATCTTCCCATTGAGAAACCCTGATAGGCTTCTAAGTAATTCAAGAGTTCCCTGGAACAGAGGCCCTTTCCGCACAGGGCCAAAAACAGCAGCCCAGGGGCAGAAAAACACCGGTCCCTGGGCAGCCGTTCGCACAGCGTGAAGGCGCACTTTCCACCTCCCTTCCCAAGGGAAGTTTTTGGAAAGCGGCGCCTTCCCATCGGCGCGTTGTGAACCACACCATGCCGAAGGCGCCGCTTTCCCATCCCCCCACTCACCTCGTCCTCCAGCGTCAGTCTGGATGGCTGCTGAGACCTGCCTACGCTGCCCTCCGACCCCTGGAGGTCAGAGGGCAGCATGGGTGGGTCCCTGCAGCCCTCCAGACCGACGCTGGAGGACGAGGTGAGTGCACGGGGGACGCAGAAGAGGCGGCTCCATGCGGAGCCACCTCTTCTCCGCTGGCCTCTGCGGAGGCCGCTCGCACGCTCCCATGCGAACGGCCCCCTCCCCTCCACCAGCATAATTCCTGCCGGTGGAGAAGCACCCTTTCCACTGTGCGGAAAGGGCCAGAGTTTGAAAATTTCTGCAGCCCTCAAGTGGCCAAATAACATACCTTGGGAAATTTTTGGGTGAGGAAAGTAGTGTGGGAAAGGAGGCTAAAGCCCCTGTGGCGCTTTTGAAATTAGTTCCCAACTTTTGTTGCTTGACTGAAGGAAATGAGAGTTGGTTTGGAGAAATCCCGATCCATCTTGTTAATAAACATCACATCTTATTTAGGCCTAAAATGATCTAAGAATACCATCCTCAATCATCTTTAGAATAGCCTCCTCATCAACTTTTGCCAGAAAACTTACGACAGTGATCCTTATTGTGTGCCCATGGTCATTTTGGTGACAACAGATGTATTTCTTGAGTCCACTTTTGTCTTCACCAAAACACCTTTTCTCTGAAGCAAAGGAGCCAATACTGGCTATCTTTCACCTCATTGGGCAGGAAGTTCTTCAGAGGACCCAAGGAAGCATCATCTCTGGGTCTGTAGGGAACACCCATCTAGAGACAGCATGAGAACGTCTGGCTTGGAACCACCCAACATTTTGTAACTGGCAACCCATGGCAGCCATTTTATCCATAGGCTCAAGGTGGTTGAGGACCACTTTAAACAAAAAAACACGTTAACTATGATGAGTCTTAATATTCAGTAAAAACATGATACAGATTTGAGAGAGAACCTTCCATCTTGTTTATTTCACCTATTCTACTATTCAGATAACACCCACTGATATATATCAAATAAACAGTTATTTAGAGCAAATCAGCAGAAAGGGCAATTTTCATGATGCTCTCCTCTCTCTCTATGGGCAGAGTCTACATCAATGTTTCTAAGACAACTGAAAAACACTTTATGTTCTGAAAACTGATGAACACTTTATTTCTCAAAAATTATAAACACCTTCAAAAATGTATTTCAAACCATAATCAATATCTTTCCCTAGAAGATTAACCAGCTGGAGGAGAAGGCTCACCAAATGGAGTACGATAGCCTTTGTTTCTCACAAATCACTCTTCACCATTAAGTTGTCTTGTGGTAGTGTTGTTTTCTTGGCATCCTGAAATTAACTGCTGGGCCAAGAAAACTTAAATTCCTATGAACTTTGGCATGCAGGGGCAGTTTGGGAAGAGCAAATTTCAAGAAAGATAGGTTTTAGTTGGGGAATCGGCTTCCATTTTAAGAACCACCCTCGTGATCAGTTAGTCCTACCCCCTTCAACAGGTAAGGTTTAAAGGCAGGGCTGAGTAATGACACCCAGCATTATTGCATTGCATTGTATTGTATTGTATTATTAGATTTGTATACCGCCCTCCCCCGAAGGACTCAGGGCAGTGAACAACAACAGCATAATAGCAGACATCAGTAATCATAACATCAAGCAACAAAACATCAATAAATATAGCATCAATAAACATAGGATCAATAAATATAACATTATAAACATAGCATTATAAACAAGAACATCATAAGCTATAAGGCAACAATAATAGCAGCATATATAATCAACAGAGATAGACATAATAAACATAGATGCCGACTTTCCCCTTCTGTAGCCTTACAGAAAACACAATGACTTAACACTAAACCCCAACTAATCTACAGCCACATTAGTACAACATTAACCTAGTGACAACATTAGACTAGTACAACATTAGTCTAGTGACTAATCTAAAAAATACAGCATCATATCACTAAACTTAAAACAAATCTAACTATGCCTAACATTAGCTCTATAGAATTTACAGCACAATAAACAAGTTACCTAAGAATGGTAACCATGTCAAACTGGCTTCAAATGTGCAGGGCCTATGTTTCAAGCAAGGGAAATTCATGTGTCAAGATCCCCTGCTCAAAATGTATCAGTGTCAAGTTGGCTTGGTCTTTACTAAAATGAAACCTTCTTAAATATTCTCACAGTTCTATGCTGCCACAGCTGTCTGCTCTGTATACTTTTACACCTTGAAGAGAATATTTATCATTTATTTTTAATGGTGGATACTGCTGCATCAGGTTTTCCTTTCACACTGCAGAACTGGGAATAATATCTCTTTGCTCTTTTAAAGTTGAGCTTTAACTACTAAATAGATTTTCTTTTTTTTGTTGAAGAGCCAAGAGTTAGAATTTTAGCTGCAGTTTTACTTGCTATAGAAATAAAACCTGTCCTTGAACAAAATTTGACTCATTTGTTCTAAACAGATTTGTGAACAAGCAGTCATCCAAAAAGGAAGTGTAATGATTGGGGACTGTAAAAAGTACAGAATTTCATCTCTTGTGTTTGGTAAGTTTGTCTCCTTTCTCTTTGATCACACTGCAATGGACTACAATTGTATACCAAGCATTCTCTTGAGTTGTTCCATTATACTGTATTTCTGGTTATACTGTACATTACATTATACTGTATTTCTTTGAACATTCTGCAATGTTAAAGGGTTGGAGTGGTCCTCCTGATCTGTTCCCACAGGTCATTCCACAAGGAGGGTACCACATGGAGTTTATGACCTATTGCCGACTGAACCTGTGTGTAGGGTACCACCTTTAGAAGGCTCTTGCTTAAATGAGTGAAACTCACATGGCAGACTTGGAGCATAGAAGGAGGGACAGTCCTGCAGGTTTGTGGGTCAAAGGCAATGAAGGACTTTGCTGTTGATGTCTATTTGAACTGAATTTGGTAATTGATTGGTAACCAATGAGTGACTGCAGAATGAGTGTAATTATGCACCCTCTGACAAACTCTTGATAGTAAATGAGGGAAACATTCTGTACCAACTGGAGTTTCTGAGTTGTTCTCAAAGGTAGACCCACACAAAGTGTATTACAGTAGTCTAATCTCAAGTAGTCTTGAGGTTAGAGTGGCATGAATCCACATGGCCATATCAGCTGACTCAAGGTAGGGATGTATGGCAGAGATTAACATCAATGGCCCCACCTATGTAGCTGTATTATTTGGACTGCACATTTTTCCTTGCCTTTGCAGATTGTCCAGAATCTTTAACTAGTGCAAAACTCAGCAATGAAGATTTTGACAAGAATCCATTACATTGAACATTTAAGACCATTAATCAGCTGTACTGACTTTCAGTTTGTTTCCAGGTCCAATTCAAAACTGTTGTCTTGACCTTTAAAGCCATAAAGGGCTTGGGTCCAAAGTACCTGATGAAAAATTTCCAGCCACAGGAGCCCACAGTCTGACACTGGTAGGCGGTGCAGTGCTGCAGAATTCTGCCTTCTCAAATGTAAGTTTGATTATTACCTTTTCAGATGCCACCATTAAGTTGTAAATTTTCCTATTACAAAAATGTGGTAAGATAAGGAAAGATGGTATTGGGCAGGAGAGGATAATTTATTTTAACATAAATATATAACTAATTTCAGCGAAGTAGACTTTGAACAAGATCTGTAGGTCAAAGTGTTTTCAAAGCAACATGTAATTATATTTACAGCATGGAAAAGCTGTTTAGTTAGATACTTTATGGTAAACAGGGTTGTTAGGTCTCAGTATATTGCTTGGAATATTTTCTGCTCAAATGCACTAGAAAATCTCAGTTTTGAAAGCAACAAAGCTGCAAACGAGGAAGAAAGATTAAGCTAAAGATGAAAAAAGAAAAATGATGTGTGTGTGTTAAAGAGAGAGAAAAATCTATTTTACAGTTAAAATTTCCTTATGTAACTGCTGATGTGTTCAAATGATGGAAATGGTGCGTGATTTCAATGCCGTTCAGAAATCCTTTTCCAAGTGGTTGGCTATGATCTTTCTGCAGATGACTGAAACACTTTCATAGCTATGAATCTGGAAACGAACCATGCAAAAAGAGATTACTGTTTCAGGATTCATCACATGCGATGGATGAAAAATGAGACGACTGTGCATGCTGGAATTAAATAAGTAGGGGGCAACTGGGGAATGTAGACTTGGGAAGCTGTAGTTTTGCTGGAGGGAGAAGATGCCATATCCAGATGCCAGTCCAGGATTCTGGGTAAAGTTACCAAACATGCACAGTGAGAAGGCTCTCGGGTTTAATAGCCCTTAGTCACACTCTTTTCCATGCCTTTGACCATATCATTTTCTCTGTGTTGATCTCACAAGTTTCATTTTTGTACTTGTGTAAAGATCTCCTAAGTCAATCACTTACTCAAATCTCTACTCTGATATCAATACAGTTTACTCTTGACAATGAATTGTGCTTCCAGTCTTAATAGCTGTAAGAGACCTGTCCTAAAGAGACAGGGCTGTGTTTGTACCTAACACTTAAAAACGTAAAGGTAGTCCCCTGTGTAAGGACCAGGCCATTACTGACCCATGGGATTATGTCACACCACAGCATTTACTAGGCAGATTGCTTAACAGGGTGGTTGGTCATTGTCTTCTCCAGTCATTTACAGTTTAGCCCAAGGAAGCTGCATCCTTATTTTACTGAACATGGAAGGCTGAGTCAACCTTGAGCTGGCTACTTGAAACCAACTTCCGTCATGATCAACTCAAATTGTGAGCAGAGGTTTCACTGCTGTGTTGCAGCTTATCACTTTGTACCACAAGGCTCCATATAACACTTAGAAGCGATATAGATACACCTCACTAGGCTATTTAAGACCATTGAGAACCTGTGTGGTGTAGTGATTAAAAGTGGTGGACTCTAATCTGGAGAACTGGGTTCAGTTCCCCATACTTCATCATGATGCCTGCGGGGTGACCTTTGGCTAGTCATAGTTCTCTCAGAATTCTCTCAGCCCACGCAGAGGCAGGCAATGGCAAGCCACCTCTGCACATTTTTTGCTTTGAAAACCCTCCAGTGTTGCTGTAATTTAACTGTGGTTTGATGGCATGTGCGTGCAGTAATAATAACAACAATAATAATTCATTTACTTCCTTTCCCCCTAGTGGGTACTCAAACAGCTCACATTGTTTCCCTTGCCTCGATTTTATCTTCACAACAATCCTGAGAGTTGCGTTAAACTGAGAGTAGGTGTCTGATGGCCCAAGTCACCCAGCAAATGTCATGACAGAGTGAGGATTTTACCCTGGGTCTCCCACATCCTAGTCTGACACTCTAACCACTGTACACTATACATACTATGCACACTGTAGCTCTTAATTGGGCAGGTGCAATTCCCAGTGAAGATTCTGGGGTTTTGGTTGGGGATTTTGTATGTCCTGGCAAATAAATACTCGAATAATAAGAAAAATGTCTGTTAGAAACACGCATATATAATCTGACTGATACAGTTATAGATAGTAGGGGTAGGAATGCAACTAATCATGATCTGATCATCATATGTCCCATTTGTTAACATCAGGATGGTAACAAATTCAAATAAAATGATTTATAACAAGATCTGAAATGAGTAGGCTGTTTTGCAGAGGATGCCACAATGTCTGCATGCAGGGGTGAAATGATTTAAATTTATTAAATTTATATGTATTAAAATGTTCCTTGGGCACTTATGTACATTTTTAGCACTAATAATTTGGTTTCTTCTTTCATTGCTGAAGAAATGACAAAGGAACATAAACAACCTATATTAATAATGCCATAATGGAGCGTTAGAATCAGCTTGAGTTGCTGTGGAAGATTTGACAAGAATAGTTATATAACAAGGGAAAGTGTTACTCCTTGTGGTGCCAGATACACCTGATTTAGCTTTTCAGAGAAGAAGAAAAATACAGAAGACATTAAACCTCTTATCATCCTCCTGATAGAGCAATATTGGAAAAACCTGCTATTTGGCAGCAAATGGGTTTATTAACTTCTAAAGGGGACCATGTGTTTGAATGTGATAGGGAAAGAAGCATTCGTCAGAGTGCTCATTGGATCAAAAGATGAATTTATCCTTTGAAGAAACCTAGCATTTTAAATTTGAAACTCTAAACATTCTAGCAAGCTATAGGCAGAGCCACGGAAATGCTGCTTAATCCCTTTCATCACCCTGAAAGTTGATCTGTTTCTGGTTCCAGACCCAGAAAGTTGATCTGCCATTCCTGTCTTGGGAAGTAAGCACACTTCTTACAGATAGCAGAAATGACTACATCTGGTTGCACTTGCTACAAAAAAAAGGAGGATTGTATTAAGGTAGAATAAATCACAAAACAAGCTCCGCTGGTCCAAGCATGATTGCTCCCAAATTTCTGGATGTGGGACTGTTTATAAAGTATACAAAATTACAGCTAGCTGTGGTGGTCCATCAGGATAAAAATACAACAACCACCACCATAATGTGGTCATTTTTATTAGAATTGATCAAAGTATCCCAAACTTATCAGCAAGTTTTTGAATTCCCCAGACTTCATCAGGCTAAGCATTCAAGAAAAACACAACCATCAAAAAGGGATGGAGGAAGTGAAAATATTTCTCTAGGCATGATTTTTTTAAAAAGCTTTTTAAAGATTTTAAACTGAGGGCAGAAGATTTTGTGACAATTCCTGGCAGAATTACACATTTTATATAGATCCATGATTATGTCCCTTGAAGACTAAAAAAATGAAGATTGCAGCTACAGGAGGTACAATTTAAAGTGTCAGACTGGCCTAGGGCAGAACTGTTTTCCTCATAGCTTTTCCTTACTAAAATCACGCCACCCAAGTAGAGATTTGTCCTATTGGGGAAAATTTAGAAATACACATATTTCCCCCCTGGCTGGAATAAAATTTTGGTATTAAAAAAGGCACAAAGAGAATTTGTCCTTATATTTATTTAAAAAAAATATTTATATCCCACCTTTCAGTCAAAGAAGCCAATGAAGGAACAACAAGTTGAAAATAGATAAACATAATTTAGCAATCAGTCTGTGAGATAAAAACCATACATGAGAAATGAGAGAGAATTAACTAGCCCTCTCTTCCACACAAACCTTCCCCTTTAAATTACAGTCCCTGTGAGTGCATCTTGTTTTTAAAAAATATTGAGGGAAAACAATCATGGAACTGAATGTAATGTGTTGGTTAGATTATGGCATATACAAAATAGTTTTCATGTTGCCCAAAGGGCTGCTGAAAGAAAGAAGTCAGAGGGGGTTTTTTTTGAACATGTAAAAACCATCAGTTATTAATTGCAATATATGAAGACTTCTGAGATTGAAAACAAACTTGAAGAAAACATGATGATCCTTATATTAGCAAACCTTAAGACAGCCAAAATAGTTCAGAGGTTCAGCTGCTGGGTCTGAGACTCGGATTCAAATCCACGCTGTGGAAGCACTCTAGGTGACCTTGAGATAGTTACTCTCTCAAACAGGGTGGCTGATGGAGTATTGTGTGGTTTCCAGGCTGTATGGCTGTGTTCTAGTAGAATTTTCTCCTGACGTTTCACCTGCATCTCCAGAGGATCTGATGGTAGTAAAGCAAGTGGAGTATATATACCTGTGGAATGTCCAGGGTGGGAGAAAGAACCATTTGCCTGTTAACAAGTGTAAAGGGTGCAATTAGCAAGCTTGATTTGCATGTGTTGGGTCGAATCCACCCATTTAGCATGTGAGTAACCATGAAGATAGCATGGTAAATTAGTGAGGGCATCTGCATTGTAGTTGCCTGACCTTTTGATCCCTTTGATTGCTTACTGACTAGAATGGTGGGTGGTGTTCACTAGCCCTTTAACTGCTTACTGCCTGGAGACTGCCTGGAGACATCCTTTGTCTGAGTGGTGTTCATTGGTCACTGTCTTCTTGATTCTAGTGTTTTTCAGTACTGGTAGCCAAATTTTGTTCATTTTAATGGTTTCTTCCTTTCTGTTGAAATTGTCCATGTGCTTGTGGATTTCAATGGCTTCTCTGTGTAGTCTGACGTAGTGGTTGTCAGAGTGGTCCAAAATTTCTGTGTTTTCAAATAATATTCTGTGCCCAGCTTGGTTTATCTGTGTTCTGCTATTGCTGATTTTTCCAGCTGAATTAGTCTGCAGTGCCTTTCATGTTCTTTGATTCATGTCTGGGTGCTGCATTTGGTGGTCCCTACGTAGACTTGTCCACATCTGGACAGTATGCGGTAGACTCCTGCTGAAGTTAGGGGTGTCAAACTCGCAGATCCAGAGAAACATCACCCTCCAGATGTTCATGAACTACAATTCCCATCAGTCCCTCCCAACATGAGCATTGGCTATACTGGCAAGGGTTGATGGGAATTGTAGTTCATGAACATCTGGAGGGCCACGAGTTGGACACCTGTGAGTTAGAGGATCCCCATTATCTTTTGCTGAATGTAGCATTTGTTGAATGCTCTTAGTGGGTCTTTAGATTGTTTCAAGGTTATGTTTCTTTCCCTATACGATCAGTGATTCCCTTGATGTAAGAACACTTTCCCTCTGGGTGGCTGTTTATCTTCTTTCCTGTGGTTTGTTCTTGGTTTTGCAGCTCTTCTGATGTCTGTAGTGGAGTAACCATTAGTAGAGCCCAGTTTAGGTGAGTCAGTTTGTCTTGAAGGAAGGTCGCTGATGTGAGGATAAAATGGAGGAATGGATAATAACCTTGTAAGTTACTTTGGATACCCACTGGGAAATAAAAGTGGGATATAACATATTGTAATTATTAAAAAATTTTATGGGGTATCCAATAAACTGTCAATGGAGGCAAAATGCCATATCTGATTATGAGGTAATATTACTCATTCTGACTTGAAAGCTCAGCATTGCAAGCAAATATACCTTCTGGAAAATACTAAATGGTACTGCTATATTACATATTGGAACTGGAAATACCAATATTTAAATATGGTATCACCTTTCAAATGATGCTGCCATCCTCTCATCACAAGTTTTCTACACACCCACATTACTCATGTCAGTCACATTTACCATCCCTATGTCTGCACCACAGAAGTGATATCTGTGAGCTCCAAGGGGCATTCCACAGGTGCCCAACAGATACAATAATTGTACTAGAGAGGCCTGTGGGTCTCTCACATTTCCTACTCTTTTGACTCTAGTATCTGTTGTTAATTTCATACATAGCCAAGTTCTTTCCTTACCACTAGCATTCAAGTATTGTCATTTTGCTTGTGCTTGCACCGTGTATTTATTTATTTAGAATATGTAAATCCTCCTTTTTCTAAAACCGAACTCCACACAAGTTACAATGATTATAAAAAACAATGTACAATTAAAAATCTACCAAAAAAAATAAAAAATGACTTTAATATTTGTGAAGTTTTAATGTATTTAATTGTTGTGAACTGCCCTGACCCCCTTGGGGGGGGGGGGGTGGTATATAAATTGAACAAACAAATTATAGTCCTGAAGAGCATATGGTGAACTCAGCTCTATGG
This sequence comes from Sphaerodactylus townsendi, assembly GCF_021028975.2. Lineage (NCBI taxonomy): Eukaryota > Metazoa > Chordata > Lepidosauria > Squamata > Sphaerodactylidae > Sphaerodactylus > Sphaerodactylus townsendi. Next base: position 114,222,849 of record NC_059427.1, on the reverse strand, counting down.
CTTTGGTGGAGAGATCCATAAAGGAATTTTCAGCAAGTCTCAAAGGCCATAAAATGGACACCCTTTGAAATTACTGTATTTTACTGTTATTTTAAAGCATGCTATTTCTCAACATATTTTCAGCTAATAGGCTTAGATTAACAGCTGGTACCTGTACAGTATGTTACTCACAAATCCTCTTTTCTACTGTAGGGCTCCAAATAGTGCTTTTCAGATTTTGCATCTGCTACCAGTCTTTACTCGGGCCATTAGGTGGACCAGATTTCCAGATTTCATTTTAAAATATAGTTTGGGCCTGTGTAGATTTACGGATAGACTATATTCTGCCCAATTATTTAGTAAGGGGAAAAAACCCAATCCTGTCCTTTATTTCTGTAGCTAATGAGAGCAGGATCGACGTGTTTGCCAGTGCTCTCCCAAGCAAGCTTTGCTGTTGTCTGAGATAGAAGCTGAACAAAACCTGGCATCATCAGGTAACATGATACTTCTTTTGGGGGCAGTTGCTAAGGGCAGACACAAAACAACTAGCTGAAAATGGAGTAATTTTAGTATGCTTACAGTACTGAATTAGCAATTAATCTAGCCTGCCCAGCTTTGGAAAACTGACATATGGCAACCCTGTATTTCTCTGACCTCACATATCATCAGAATGATAGCAAAGTGGCCTCATAAACACTGCATATACCCTTTCTTCACTCCATTCTTTGTCCCCAATGGATTGCAGTGAACAAACCTCAGGGACTTAGTGGTCCAGATGCCATCACATTGTTTTCTGGAGAGCAGATTAGATGCTATCAGAAGGGAACAGTGAAGAATTATCAGTGATCTCAGCTGGATCAATGCCACTGCTGTTTATAGCCTGCAGGCAGTCAATCCTCTTAAGCCTTTGATCCCCATGGCTTCATTTCATTGCACTTGCCTTAAGAAGAGTGGGTTGGAAACATAACCTTCCTGCCTCCCAGACGGACAGCTGTCACTCTGCCTAGCCAGGACTGAAGTACTATGAAGAAGAGGATTTCCAATAAGGTTATTGGCATGATGAGCTACTAAAATGAAGTGGGTGTTCAGTTCTAAAAAAGAATTCCTCAGCTTCCTTATTCTTGAAATGGCTGTTTTGATCCCAAGAGGCCACATTGTCTCATGTAACCAACCCCATGTTTTCACTTGCATCTGAAGAGCTACTTTGGCTTTCATGGTGTTTCCCAGGAGGGATGAGGGGACGCTTCAGATGTGGGGTTGCTTCCTTCTCTGGGGAGGTAGATTCTGTACTCATTCTATACATTTTGTCTCATGGGACAAAATTAGAGCTTTTATCATACTCCTGTTTCCGCAGCAGAAACCTCCGCATATACTGCCAGTATGAAGTTAGTTTAGCTGGGGTCTTCTGTCCAAGAGTACAAATAAAGGAATTCCACAAGTCAGGGCAGATATATTGACTTGGTAAAAAAAGCAGACCACAGACACACAGTATTTAGGCTAAAGTCATAAAGGTCAGCAATATTTGAAATAATGCACATGCTTTGATCAGAATCCAAAAAGAATTTTAGGGAAGCACATTCAAATGCTTCCACATGTTATCTGGGAGGTCTCTACTTTTTCCTCCACCACAGCTTCTTGATCAAAGGCCAGAGTTCCCCTAAATTTCAGGAATGGTTTGTCAGGTAGCTTGTGGGTGTTCTAAATAGCCATTACGTATGTAAAGTTCCCTCTGTATCTTGTGGCTTTAGGTTATAAGTAGCTGTTACATCCATGATCAAATTATAACATTCCTGAAATCTAATCTGGAACCAAGGATTGTGTGAATGGTTTTCAGGTGTAGATATTGTCCTTTATAACATGAAGGCGGGACCTGTAGCAGTAGTCACAAGATTACCAAATCTGGGATCTTCTCTTTCTGGTATAGATCTTTCTTTAACTTGCAAGGGGAAAAAGAGGTACCTTCTGTTTGGCATGAGGTTCTTATTTAGACCACATCCAAAACTCTCTATGACTGATTTGGCTACGATAGCTAGTTTGCATTGGGAAGTTTGTGTTGACCTTGACCAAATTCTAATTGCTAGGAAGACGAAGCCACCCTCGCAGTACATTTCTCAAAATGAACATATATGAATGAGTCTAGAAAACACTGTGGAGGAACGTGCTCAGCATTATTACTTTATCTCCAGTACAAAAGCATGAGAAGGATGTGTAACCTAGCATTGTCCCTACCCTTTTTTGCAAGCCTCCTATACTCCGAAATGCCTTTGGTGCTCAGCAATCTTTGGCAACCTTTCGAGACCACACTAGATGGCTTTCTAATTAAATGTAGAATCTCCCCATTTTACCTCAGTGCAAGAGCTTTAATTAATCATGTTCCACAGTTGATACAATGATGCTACATGGCAAATCTATGATGGAGTTCTCACCATAACGAACTTCCTTTTGTGTTCCAAGCACATTCAAGTAGTGTAACTTATCTGCAATAGCCTCCTTATCGGCACTCGAAATGAGTGCGTAGCATTGGTCTGGGTTAATTACGGTTTGACAGGAAAGGAAGAAAAGCAGAAGTGGGAGGTTTCTAAACTGTCTGGTATGATTGTGAATAACTTTCAGTCAGCAAAAACATGTAACAGTGTTTTTCTAGTGCTGTGAGGAAATATTGAGTAGTCACTTCATTGTATTTATACCATGCTTTTCTACCCAGTGGGGGCCTGAAGCATCTTATATCATTCTCCTATCTTCACATGGATTCGTCATTGCAACATTCCATACCCTTAGTCATTAATTGTTTAGGATGCCTGCCACAGGGGAGGGGTGGCGTGCAAAGGAGGCGAGGGAGGGGCCTAGCATCTGGAACTGGCCCACCCACCCTAGCGGAGGGAGGGGGAGGGGAGGGGTGGCATGCAAGGGAAGGGGAGGGAGTGAGGGGCGGCATGCAAGGGAGGGGAGGGAAGGGGAGAGGGCCCGGCATCTGGACCTGGCCCACCCACCCTAATGGAGGGAGGGGGAGGGGAGGGAGGGGTGGGGTAGCATGCAAGGGAAGGGGAGTGAGTGAGAGGTGGCATGCAAGGGAGGGGAGGGAAGGGGAGAGCTATGTGGGATTTGAACCCAGTTCTCCAAGTTTAACAGATTAGCTGTACTTAAACCACTATTATGACATGCCTGCAAGTTACTGTGCAATGTTAGGCCTGGTCAGTCTGTGCAGATCACAGGCTAAAGCTGTTGCTGGACTGTATCACTTCAGAGGGTAAGTGGGAAATCACTTGGCAGAATTGTCCCCTAACTTTTTTTTTTAGAATCTGTAAATAGAATTCTAAATGCCTTCTCCATATGTTGTGAAAGGAATTTCTTTACAGAGGAGCTTTCAAATGAATGATGTTACCCTCATTGTAGTTTTATTACGAACTGTTTCAAAGTTCCTTAAACCAGAATTGTCAGATCACGTGGTAAAAACTGTCCCTAGACTATGCTATGTGAAGGTGCCATTTGGAATGAGGATGGTCTAAATACCCCCCCCCCCATCTCCAATGAGGAGTGAAAGTGGCTGTAAATGAAGTAAATAAATATTGAAAAATAACATGGTGTGGAAAAGGTTTGGCTAGAGCAGGGGTAGGGAACCTGCGGCTCTCCAGATGTTCAGGAACTACAATTCCCATCAGCCCCTTCCTGCATGTGGTGGCCATGCAGGGAAGGAACTGATAATTAACATCTAGGCTGGGACTATCCTGGGCTAGAGTCTTTCTCTGTGACATTTAGAGGGTTTCATTTAATTATGAAGAATATTCATTCTTTATTTCCCTACCTTTAGAGTCATCACTAGAAAAATATTTTACCTCATAATCTGCTGTTTTTGTGAAGGACCTGCAATATCTGTTTTTTTTTAACTTTCAATCTAGTTTTCCTTCTCCTTGTGTACATGTGACATGCCGTCTCTGACAAATGTTTCATTTCTAGTTCTGGAATATTTTTCAGCCACAACCAATACTAAAGGGGAGGCTTTGCATAAACTCTGAAATCTGAGGAGAGAGGAAAATGAATGTTTATTTTAAATTCATTTATGTTTTGGTTATAACCTATCGCAATGTGGGATGCTGTTTGGATAAAGTCTTTATGAACAAGGCTTGTTACTTCTGTGGTGGGAGTGAAATTGCCCCCCAAATGCACTTACCTTGTTTCATATAAAGATATCACAATAGAGAGACAGACAGAACAAGCATGCTTGGATGAGAACTATAACAGATGTGTAATATCATTAAAGCTAGCTCTAATATAATCTAAGCCACAGTTTGGTGTATTAATGCTTTGTTTATCTTGAAGCACAGATGGATATTTTTATTAGCATTACTCTGTTGATGCAGCTTCAAGAAAGGTTAGTCCAGAGGGCAGATGTCTATGTTATGAGAGAACATTTGCTCTGAGGCCGACTAGTAGGAAAGGTGAAGCCTTTCCATGAAAAGTCAATTAGAGAATTAAACCTTGTACATGTTGGAAACCAAGAGCTGCAATGCAGACTTTAGGAGCAATTGATGCAATTTGAGCCTGTTATTTAAAAATATATCCTCTGCTTACTGCCACCCCAGGAAATAGAAACATTCTTTATCAGGGGCGTACCTAGGCAAACTGGCGCCCGGGGACAAAACCTGAGTTTGGCGCCCCCCCCCCCCCCCGCCCGGCGTATCATAAGAATAGTTAACAGATGATACCCTGAAAATTTGGTGTCATTAGCTTTAAGAATAGTTAACAGATGATACCCTGAAAATTTGGTGTCATTAGCTTTAAAAATACATCCCTTCCAGGCACCCCAAGAAATTTGCCCAAGATTCTTTGTTTTGCAGTGACTTTGCTCCATTGTAGCTAATGAGGAATTTCTGAGGCAGGCTGCACATTTTTGAAGATAGAGGCACCAGACTTTCAAGGTGGCTCCAAGAGGCCTTGAGTAATAGCATCCAAGCTTGGTGAGCTTTGCTTCTGGAGTGGGGGGGGGGGGAGTTGAGAGAGTTCTGAGAGAACTCAGCCCACAGGCGTGCAGGAGTGGGGAAACAAAATAATAATAATAATAATAATAATAATAATAATAATAATAATAATAATAATAATAATAATAATAATAATAATAATAATAATAATAATAATAAAGAAGAAGAAGAAGAGTTTGGATTTATATCCCCTCTTTCTCTTCTGCAGGAGACTCAAAGGGGCTTACAATCTCCTTGCCCTTCCCCCCTCACAACAAACACCCTGTGAGGTGGGTGGGGCTGAGAGAGCTCAGAAGAGCTGTGACTAGCCCAAGGTCACCCAGCTGGCGTGTGTGGGAGTGTACAGGCTAATCTGAATTCCCCAGAGAAGCCTCCACAGCTCAGGCTGACAGAGCTGGGAATCAAACCCCAGGTTACTCCAGATTAGATACCATGGGCTCTTAACCTCCTCATGCTACTGCTGCTCCCTAATACCAAGCCTTTTGGGGGCCCATAAGAATTGAACCCCCCCAGAAGCAAAGGCCTCCAAACCTGGATGCTATTACCAGGAGGCCCTCCTGGAGCCACCCTGAAAATCTGGTGCCTCTATCTTAAAAAATGTGCAGCCTGCCTACACACTCAGAAATTCCCCAAAGTCACTGCAAAAACAAAGAATCTTGGAGCAAAGTCACTGCAAAACAAAGAATCTTGGGCAAATTTCTTGGGGTGCTTGGAAGGGATGTATTTTTAAAGCTAGTGACACCAAAATTTCAGGGTATCATCTGTTAACTATTCTTATGATGCCACCCAAGTTTGGTGAAGTTATGTTCAGGGGGACCAAAGTTATGGCCCCTCAAATGGGTAGCCCCCATCTCAGGTAAGCTCCCATTGAAAACAATGGGGATGGGGGCACCCCCTTTGGGGGTCCATAACTTTGCTGCCCCTAAACCAAACATCACCAAATTTGGGTGGTATCATTAGGACAGTCTCTGGATGGTACCCCGAAATTTTGGTGCCACTAGCCTTAAAAATGCGCCCCCTGCAGGCCGGAACGTGAAAAAACACTTTAAAAATTAAAAACACACAAACGACCCTGAAATGTTGGCGCCCCCCCACGTGACCAAATGGGGGGTGCCCGGGGACATAGGGTACCCCCTGTCCCTAGGCAGGAATGCCACTGTTCTTTATCTGAACCTTTTCTGTGCCTTCCAAAAATGATAATCCAAACCTTGTCCCTTTTCTCTAAGATTAATGGGGACATTATTTTATACCCTATTGAGAGGTGTATGGAAAATACTCCCGTTGAATAGAGTGCAACAGGATATGGGGAATAATTGTTGGGCGGGGAGAGGTTGAGCTCGGAACTGTCCTTGAAATCTATTAACATTGGAAAGGACAATTTCCTATAACTTTTCTCACTTCCTAATGATGTTACTTAGAGATCAGCACTGAGCCCATGTTTAATACAGGGCAGAAATACATTCTAGGAGGGACAATCCTTGGGGCTTATGGATTTTGTGAAATTATTAGCATTGGAAAATGTGAGTCAGTATAAGCCTGTGACCAAAGCTGATACCAGAGGATGTGTCAAGTTGTTGTTTGACTAGGTTTGGCAGCCTTCTCTTCAGACTGAGATATACTACAAAATCAGAGACCATGAAAATGTCCTACTTAGATCCAGTGCAGTACTTTTGGATGCTATGGCCAAGATCATATCTGAAGGATGATATGGTGGCATAGCAGATAAGTAGTTTAACCAAAGGAAGTATTGTGAGTCCTTTGCATGTGTTTTCTTAAACAGTTTACAATAAGTTTTTGTGACTTTGTCAAGAATTGTGACCCACAAAGGCAGAACAATTTCTGGGAACTTATCAGTGTAGAGAGCAAACTTCATATTTAGTCTGCCTTTGTCTGCATGTTGTTGACATTTTCAGTTATTGAAAACAATAACAATAATAATTAGTATGATGTACCACTATGGCCCTAACTAGATGTTATAACTACCAATGTGTCTGGTACATCTAAGAAATTAATTATGTGCTATTTCCCATGCTTGCCCTAATTTAGTGACTGTCACTTGCTGGGGGTACTCTGTGCAGAGGTGGGGAAGATTAAATGTGATCATATCATGCTGTTGCTTGTACTAGACATTACTGGGAAACATGATAATAAGATGTGGGCCAGTGACATCTGCACAACTTCTACAATGCCTAACTAGGCCCTAGTGCCAACCACTGGTTATGGAATCATTGAAGATATATTGAAAAAATGACTTTTAAAAATTATTCTGCATTTTATTCCAGGCTTTGGATTGCATCCTATGTATCTCACAGAAGAGGCTTTCTGGTCCCTTCCGCATATGCAGAATAACGCACTTTCAATTCACTTTCAATGCACTTTGCAGCTGGATTTTACCGTGCAGAATAGCCTCTCTATTGCAAGAAGGCTTCCTCTACTGTAAGAGGAAGAGGTATGGTCCATTAATGAAATAGGTTCATAGAATTTGATCCAGTATATATAATTCTGTGTTCTTAAATAATATTTAAGAAATATATTTTCTATTTGGCACAGGGAGTGCCCTTAAAAATCTATCTCTACTGCTTTATGAAAATCTTACTCGTATTTTCAATAAATAAAGGGTGACATTCAAGCTTAAATTTTTTTCTGGTAAATTCCAGTAATGTCTATAAGTAGTAATAATTCCTGATTCTAGCATGAAAGTTAAAAATGGGCCAAGGAAGTATGACAGTCAGGACTCAGAGGATGTAAGGAAGTAATAGAACTTTGGGAGGCCCACGTGACATCTGATGGAGTCAATCTATTTTCTGAAGCTATTAGAAGGAAATATGAATTTCTATCAGTATTCAAATACTCAGTCTGAGAGTGGTTCAGGTCTGTTTTTACTGTTCAGTAGGAAATTATAAATTTTATTCTCATACAGCAAGAAATGAATCGAATGGGACATTCACAGGCTTTAGTAGAGAACCTTACTCCAATGGTCAGTATACCTCTGTATCAGAGGTATATGGGGGGGGGGGATGGTGCCCGGAGACAACTCTTTCTCCGGGCACCCCTCCCCCAATCAATCCATGCTTGGGGTGGGGCTCGGGATATGGCCCCACCCCGACTCCTGCTGGGCTCCCTGAAGCCCAGCTTCTGCCCTCCCCAGAGCCTGGGGAGAGCAGGAGCTAGCCTCCAGGGGCATGCTTTTAAAAGCACGGAGGCCAGGGGGCAGGAATCGTGGGTGGGGTTATGCCCCTGAGCTCACCTCACCCTCCCAGGGGTGGGGCCATGCCCCCCATACCCAACCCCGGCCTCCATGCTTTTAAAAGCACATTCTGGAGGCCAGCTCCTGCTCTACCCAGGCTCTGGGGAGGGCAGAAGCTGGGCTGCATGGAGCCCAGTGGGAATGGGGGGAGCGCTGCTGCCTGCTGCAGTGCCCCTCCTCGCACATCCCTGGAAGCTGGCTCCTGCTTTTGCCAGGATCTGGGGATGGCTGAAGCCGGCCTTCAGGGAGTGGGGTGCTGTGCTGCAGCGGATGGGCGCATGCTGTTTCATCATGTGGGGGGCTCCCAGTGCCCCCCACATGACTGAAAGGCTTGTGCCTGGGGACATGGGTGTCCCCATGTTCCCAGGCCAGTACACTCCTGCTCTGTTTTGTCTATTCTGACTGGTAGCACCTCTCTAGGGGCTTAGGCTCAGAAAACCTTTTTCAATATCTACAGCTGTGATCAATTAACTGGAAAGATGCCAAGGGCTAAATGTGGATCTTTTGCATGAATGTTGCTTATGGTTTCTTGATCCATTTTTTTTTTGAAGTTTGGTCTCTATTGACATTCTTTTTTGTATTTGCTCAGAAGGGAGACCAAGGGACATTAATGTCCTTTTGATATCTAGACATCCGCATTCACAGGCTGCACTGAAATTAAAAGGTCTTTGTGTAGCAGCATCTGTGTGTGTGTGTGTGTGTGTGTGTGTGTGTGTGTGTGTGTGTGTGTGTGTGTGTGTGTGTGTGTCAGAGGCGTAGCTGGGCCAAACTGCGCCTGGTTTCCCCCCCCCCCCATGGCACCTCCCCGCGGCACACACACCCCGCCCCCCCTTCCCACACTTACCTATATTCCTTTTCTATTTCTAGTACTTTTTGAGGCTGAAAAAAGTGGCCTCTTCACAGTTCAGGGAAAAAACTGCCAGATGAACCATACTTCCCAGGAGACCTTGTGAGCTCCGCCACTGGTGTGTGTTTAAAAGGTCATGGTCAGTAGTTCATAGGAAATGTGGTAAAAGAAGGCTCAGCCCCATGGCCCACCCCAGAACCAGTATGGTATAGTAACTAGATTGTCAGACTAGAACCCGGGAGACTCGTGTCTGAATCCCCAATCTGCAATGGAAGCTTGCTGGGCCAGCCACACATTTTCAGTCTAACCCACCTGTCACTTTTGTAGTCAGGATAAAATAAAGAGGGGGAGAATGTTGTAAGCCATTTTGTGTCCACATTGGGGAGAAAAGAGGAGTATCAAATAAATAAATAAATAAATAAACAGACAACATGGCAGACTTTGAAGGAGGTGCCTTGACAAAATGTGTAGCTTGATCAGGAGAGAGAAGAGAAAGAGGCAGGGAGGGGAAAGAGTGGCACAACTAATCTCTATTCTTGGGTATAGAACTATGTATCACACTCAAAAATATGAGTAAAATAAGACTCGGTGGCAAACAGACTGGGTTCTTTGATGAATGCAGAGGAATGCACAGACGTCCCCAGCCTGTCATGCTACAGCCCATAACCACAATTTTTATCAGATAACGTGGTCGCCATCTGTTTCGGAGATAAGACAATAAATTTCATCAATTTCAATAGGTCTGGGTACATTTGAATTTGCTTGCTTTTCATTTCAGCATATCAGAAGGATGTCAAATGAAATTACTTGTTCAAGCCTAAAGGTCATCTTCTCCATAGGAACAGCAACCTTCAGTTCTGAGTTCTGACCAGATGAATTTCTTCTATTCTCCAAACACAACATACCCCAGGGGCTCTTTTTATTAATAGGCAAAAATTAGAGTTAGTTTTACTCGTATGTTTTGTATCAATTTGGATCATTTGAAGCGATTACAAATGAATGTGCCATCTTTTAGTGACACTTTTCATAATTAATGGCTGAAATGCGAGGCAGTAGATTCCTTTATCTGAATAACGTGTTTGCCAACATCTGTTAGGCAGGGAGGAGAAAGGAGGGTAAGGGGAAGAAACATTGCATTGGAACAATTCTCAAAGTTTTTGGAAGGTCACTAAGGAACAGAAGGATGAAGGGAGGGCTTGCTCCCCTCAGGATTCTCTCAGAAAATTTGACAAGATAAAATGTTCCTCATACCTTTCTTGCCTTACTGACATCAGGTGACTGCTAATTATATTTATGCTCTGATAAAATTTGCTAGTCTGGTGTGGATAAGTGAAGTTTGTGCTTCTTCATATAGGCATTTTTTTAAAGACAGATGAAAAATCATCAGGAGCATGGAGCCAGGAGCGAGAAAGATAAATAATGCCAGGAAGCTGATCGCTGCCCGTCTGTCATAAAATTTCATTAGTCCTGACAGTCTGTACAACATAAGCAATGAATGAATACTAACTATACTTCCTCCCTCTCTGCCTCCATATTTCACTCGTAATGCTTAGCCCACAGAAAGCACTGAGCTAGGCCAGCCTGGGAGGAAGAGCTGCCAGAGCATTCACACACTAAATTACAGTCAACCCCATCAGAATTATCTCTGAAGAAGAAAGAAAAAGAGAGGTGCCAATTAGATTTAATATGCAGACTTTCAGAAGCCAATGCTTGGCATTGGCATGCTGTGCAGATGACAAAGCGAGAACATGGAAATAACTGTGTCACTGTGGTTATAAAGCACATGGTAGGGCCTGTGCCAAGAGGTCTCTGAAGCCAGCCATTCTACCATATTGTTAGAATTGTGATTCTCAGAATGAAAGATAGGAGGCCATTTTGTAGACTTTTGTAAAAGCAAATCTAGAATCAAATAGTGCATAGGTATCAAACTCGTGGCCCTCCAGATGTTATGGACTACAGTTCCCATCATCCCCTGCCATGCTGGCAGGAGTTGATGGGAACTGTAGTCCATAACATCTGGAGGGCCGTGAGTTTGACATCTGTGCAATAGTGTATTGAGGGCCGGGAACGGGGGAAGGGTGCAATTGTAATGGAATATATCCAAGCAGGTCAGTACACAAATCCATGCACCAGTGACTCTGTTTCCTCCCTCCCAGAAACTTCTTTATGGTCAGTTTTTACTATACATATATGTATGCAACATGTTATTCCTCCTCCTCCATGGAAACAATGTTTAGTTGCTAGAGCTCTGATCTATTTCTGTTGCTGGTTTTAAATATGACTTTTTAAAAAAAAGCACAATAAGGCCCAGTAAAGTAGTAAACATTTTAAAACATTATTTGTAAAACTCCACCAAAGCTTCCATTATTCACAATTAGGTTTTGAAGTCAGTCCTCTTTTGTAGTTCAGTCCTCTCCCTATTGCAAATGACAGCAATGAGAATGAAACATGTGAAATCTGTAATCACTTGATTGGGTGAGGAGTTATATGATTGTATTATTTGTTGGAGCTGCTATTTTGGCTGCTGTTGCAGTGGATCACAAATGAAAATTTTCACCAAAGCATGCAGTATAACCCTCTCTTGTATTTAAATTATGTGACCTGCATCAGCATAGAAAGAACAATCTTCAAGACAAACTGTAGGGTTGCCATTTCTAGGTTGGTAATTTCAGGAGATCTGAGTCATTGAATTTGGGGGACAGAGCTTGGAGAGGGCAGAGTTATCAGTGGAGTATGCCATAGAGTTCATCCTCCAAAGCAGTCATTCTCTCCCAGAGAACTCTGTAGTCTAGAGATCAGTTGTAATTATGGGAAATCTCTAGACTCACTCCACCTGGAGTTTGGCAACCATAAAACACTGCTGCAGTTGACAAGTAATGATTGACTTATGTAAGCAAGTTCTTTGTTAATAGTGAATTGTTACAAGCAGATTTGCTGCTAATACCAAAGAGTAGTATATTTATTTATTTCAAAAAGAACATCATCAATTTTTTATCTGAAGTGGAGATACTTAAAGATACGAAGCTTCTGTGGTTTACACTTCATCATTCTAGTGGCTCTTGCAATTGTATAGTATTCATTTTATTATAATATAGGGCCCATTTGACATGATAGCCATCCAATAATTGGCTACGCTGTTACACCTGGATTTATGCAACCTTTTATATCTCTGATAAGCTTTTAATAAAAATGATGGCCAGAAGGCTCTGGAGATGAATGTGATTGGTCTAGACAGCTATTCCCCATTCTTTCTGATAGTGTTGTATGAGATTCTTTTCTAAGACCAACATATTGCCCAGTTGGCTGCATTTTACTTCAAGTTTAGGCATATCACTAGGTGCCTATTTGACCCATTGCTGACCTGGATTCCAATCTTTGCTCCTTTTTTAAAAAGTAAGATTATAGGCCTAGGTCAGGCAGTAGCAGGCAAAACTTGAGTATAGTTTTCTAAAGTCGTTTCTACATGTTCCAAACAGAGGCAGAGCTGCATTGGGGACATCTGGGTGGGGCGGGGGTGAGGTGTGTTGGGGTGGGGTGGGGCGGGAGGGGGCGCACGGGTAGTTCATGTCCCGGGCGCAGTTTCCCCTCCCTTTGTCGCTGGGTCCAAATATCCTGGGTTGAGCAAGGGAAATATCAAGGTTTGGCCAAGAAGTTTGCACAGTTCCCGGTCCTAAAGTGGGTTTGTCCCACAATATTTTCCTCATCCGGGGATTTTTTTAAATCGCCAATTTGATGATTCTTTTAAAAAATCCAGTGGTGAACTTGCTACCATGCAAATGCCACAGGAGCAGAACCAGTTTATTTTTCCCACCCAGCCGCCTGATCTCTCTGCCCCACTGCCCGCCCCCCTGATCTCCCACCTGACATCATGTCAGTTTTCAACTCCCTCTTTTTCTAAGCTACTCTCTTTGGTTCTAACTACTCTGTCCAGAAGATGAACTGGCTCTACTCTAAACATTCCTCTCTTCCTAGAAGTAAATTCCCTTCATGGCTAAAGTGTGATTTCTCTTTCCCCAATACTCTCTTCCTGCCAACACCACAGGTCTTTCACTGACACTAAACATGTCTGCTCTCTTTGGAGAGAAATCTTGTCTGAAATTCTAACTCCTAAAACTTCAGTCTTTCCTAGTCTGTTGCTCAGACTTTGTGAGGCATTAACACTTTACATTCAGGCTTTTCTGCCTCTGCCTGCTCCTTAGGTCCATCATACACTTAAAAGAAGTCACCAAGTATGGAGACTAACTGATGGCCTGAGTTTTCAGCCTACTTTCCTGATTATGCCCCAGAACCTTGAGTCTTAGGTCCAAACCTGACAACTGGTGACTCTAAATGGGCTTAATACAGTTTTCAGAATAGGGTATAGCGTAACCTGCCACATCAACTAATGTTAATTGTGACTTAAATTGTCCTACTTGTAGCTTATCCTGCTAGTCTCAAGTGGGACCTCTGATATTCTAGTAATATGCATTTTGTCCAAAAGTTCAAAGTGAACCAAAGAAAGATGCTTAAAATAAGAAAACCATGCAATCTTAATGGAAATTCATTATGATACTGAAACTATACAGAGTTTCTAATAAGTGACAAGGTATCAAGAATCACTTCAATGTGGGTTATAAAAGGCTCTGTTCATCAGGGACTTTTATTTAATTAATAAAATTCATTTTCACCTAGCTTTCAATCTGGTTCTGGCACCAACGTATATTAGTTCAAATAGTTCCTTCTGTTTTATTATTTTTATTAAGTACATAAAGTTTATTAACACAGCTATTAGATATGCTTCTGCAGCCCATTCACTAAGATTTTCATTTACTTGAAACAGAGATGGCTCTTGTATGTCTCGCATAGCAAATTTGTTTTAGAAAAAGAATCTGACACGACCAACCCCTCCCTTGCAACGTACGCTGATCCAAAACAAACCTTAGACACACTCCCCCTCCAGGGTTTCTGGCCAACCAGCCAGGAATCTCACAAATAAATAAAGTTGTGGCTCCATGGGTGAGCTGAGAATAAATCTGTTTCACCCGAAATGAGATGGAAAGTAGAGGTCAAGCTTGCTTAGTGAATTGGTGGCCAAGTGCCAAAACCAGTTACCCAAGGGCAGCATAAAATGATTCATTTGTTAGCTTGACCCAACAAATCTTGTCAAATAAGGTGGTACACCTCTTTCGTTGCAACGACTGCTGAAGAAGTCAATTGCAGCAATCTTCCAGAATGCAGACACGTGTCCTTTAAACTATTCCACGTTACAATAATTGAGGCCACTTTCTGCATACAAAATTCTTATCAATTTGGACTCATTTAGCCAGGGCACAATGTAATTAGATCACTCTTTATACAAGCTCCCCATGTTCCTATCATTCGTGTAACCTATAATGTTCCAATCAAAACTTAAATGTCCACTCTTTTTTTGAAAGCAAATATATATGGAAATCTGTGGCCATTTTCTCTTTCATGCTAAAGTAACTAGATCAAGTCTTTGAGTGCTTATAAGGTACAGGGTTCTAATTCTCTGAACAGTTCTTTAATCCTTTCTTTGGTGCTTTTCCATTCCAGACATTCCAAACAGCCTATATGTCCATTTAAGTATTCTTTTATTTCGTTTGTCCAGTCTTTGAACATGTATTAAAGTTGTATAAAAATTTAAAAATGCAGCCAGAATTAAGTAAATGTGTAGAAACGTGTTTCATGATAATACATATTGTTTTTATTCAGGATTATTCATGTCTAGATTAAAAGATGGAGATAGATTAATTAATGCGGTGGCCAACTCCAGACCACAGAGATTAGTTCCCCTGGAGGAAATGGATGCTTTGGAGGGTAGACTCTAGGGCACTGTACCCCGTGTCAGAAGATTCAATCATGGATCAACCATACTTAACAAGTTTAACTCAGAGACCAGATTCACTGTGCCAGCCAGTGGGCCATTACTCTGCTTACTGGCTTAGATCCAGTGGAGGGTTTATTTTATTTTATTTATTTATTATTTGGGTTTATAAACCGCCCTCCCCCAAAGGGCTCAGGGCGGTGTACAACATGGATAGAGCACAATAACATTTTAAATACGATAAATATAAGTTAAAACAGCTCTAATAAGAATAAAAATAAACCCTTCCCCATTTAAAATGCAGCATTAATTAACTCAGGATGGCGGCCTCTACTAATTCCCATAACCCCAAACAAAAGGGGTGGCAGGATCTCCATGATGTCGTAATGGAGAAAAAAAGAGGAGGAAGGAAGAAGGAGGATAGAACAATTTTTGCCTGTGGAGCACATCTTTCTTGCCTTCCCCTGAAGCCCCCAAATCCCTCTCCCCACTACTAGGACCAGAGAATCCCCCAAAAGAGCATTACAGGGGATATTCTGGGCTGTAGGGAGAGGGGGGAGGCAAGAAAGTCATGCTCCACAGGCAGAAATCATTCCACAGAAACTAGGCTTGCCAGGCCTCACAGCAGTCTTATCATTGCCTGCCATGGACGTGAAACTGAGGGAATGCACTAGCATGATATCAATCATGATGTCCTTTCCAGCAAAAACTGAAGTGACATCATGATGGGGAGGCATGCTAGGATTTGTCCCAGACTCTCTGGCTTAACCAGTGCTTGTCTCTTTCTCCCAGATGCTCCAAGGGCTTCCAGGCTTCAGCCTGGTAGCTCCCCCACCAAAAAAAAACCTGGTTTGATTCAAGCCACTGAATTCTGTGAACTTAGCTACAGTAGCTGTACAGGAATACATTGCACTCACTAGGACCCTCACAATTGATTGCAAGATTGCATAGAGCAACAACCAGGCCTGCAATCTAACAACCAGGCCTGCAATCTAACCAATCTAATTTGTCATATGAAACATTTAGGGATATCAGCAGCTGTGTCTACATCTGGTTGCAACCTAAGTAGATGCAATGGTTCGTTCCAATTGTGATCTTGGCGGGTCAATAGTCCCTGCTGGAGTCAACCATATGGGGCCTAGTGAATTCTGTATATACTCGAGTATAAGCCGACTTTTTCAGCCCATTTTTAATGCTGAAAAAGCCCCCCTCGGCTTATGTGTGTGTGTGTGTTAAAAGAAATCGAGGCATTTCTCTCCTAAGGGTTATTGGTGTGTTGCATTCTAGATGAATACAATTCTTCATACAGTAGTTTACTGCCAAATACTGATGTTGCTAAAGACTAAGACTTTATTTGGAGCAAAGTTTAGGCTGGCATGCCTTTGAATCCCAGAATTATTCTACATTTGGAGGAAAACAGTGGTTCATTTGTGTTTCTAGAGTGTTGAAAAGCTGCTCATCCCTAATGCAAACTCTGATAAGCAATTCTATCTCATCTTGCTCCTAAATCTTCTGTTTTTAGCTGCTACTGAGTCAAGTTCAAAGACTTATACTCGAGTCAATAAGTTTCCCAGTTTTTTGTGGTAAAATTAGGTGCCTCGGCTTATATTTGGGTCTGCTTATACTCGAGTATATACGGTATCTAAATTGGGCCTGCTGGAGTGAAGCATACTAGAGAAAAATACATGAGATGGCTCCAGATTAGCAACCATTCAAGAGAGTCCTTGGTACTGTCAATAGCTGCCTGAAAACAATGGCCCAATTTGCTGCATCAGTTTTTTTAGAGATAAATATGTATAAATTTGGTGCATTCAGAGTTAGCAAATTGTTTACAAATTTGGCCATCTCATCTAAGAAAGACTAGAGTACTACAGTGAAAATATAGCATACAACAAGAATAATGATCAGAGAAATGATCTGTCTTCTGTAAAATAAAAACAAAAACAGCAGGGGGTGCAATCAAGTTAAATAAAGTTATAGATAGGACTGGGGGAAAAAGCAATTTAGGGAAAGCTGTTTATCCTTTCATGTAATGCTACACTCAGGGGGTGCTAAATAATGTTAGCTCATAGCAGGTACAAAACAATTTCTTTTGTCGTTGCATATTGAAACTCCCCCCAACCCCAAAGTAGTAAAGAGTATAATTGAGTTCCAGAATTAGAGTATTTAGACTAATTCATAGGGTCACAGTAATGTTTAGCAGTAGCTAGGGAGGACAAGCCATTGGAGATAAGCTGTAGGCAGGACAGGACTGGATATAACCTAAAGTAGAAGAGAGAAAACATTTGCATTCTCAAAAATCTAGATTTGCACGGAAACACAGATATCTGCCTTTCAGCTTCCTTCCGGGAGTTCATCTTCATAGGCACCCACTCTGCTGGCACAGGTGTGGGAATGGGGATGTTGGTCTATACATGCAAAAAGAATGTACAAAAACTATACATGCAAAAAAATGTACCCATGTGCATGTGACCTTGGTTGCATACATGAGAGAACACATGTTGACATCACTGTTTACAGAGATGTTGAAACAAATCATTGTAAAGATTCAGTATGTGAGCAATGCCTTTCATTTACAAAAAGGCATTTACCAAAGGGTGAATGGTGAGGAATCGCATGAAATCTACGTTTAAGTGGTAACAGATGGATTTTGTACATATAATTCTCGGTTTTTTGAGACTGTGAAATTTGAGTTCGGGGCACAATTGTAAGGGAGGGGAGGAAGCCAATTAGCATTCAATCAATATATGAGTACAGATGCTGCCACAGGAGGTGGTGATGGCCACTAACCTGGATAGCTTTAAAAAGGGCTTGGACAGATGTATGGAGGAGAAGTCGATCTATGGCTACCAATCTTGATCCTCCTTGATCTGAGATTGGAAATGCCTTAGTAGACCAGGTGCTCAGGAGCAACAGCAGCAGAAGGCCATTGCTTTCACCTCCTGCATGTGAGCTCCCAAAGGCACCTGGTGGGCCACTGTGAGTAGCAGAGTGCTGGACTAGATGGACTCTGGTCTGATCCGGTAGGCTTGTTCTTATGTTCTTATGACTATTTATCAAAAGATAATCTATCACCGGGTACATATGACCATACTGGAAGCCAATCACCTGCAACATCTGCTCGTGTGATGGAGAAAATTTTACCCTACTTTTACTACTGATTAGTAACTCAGGGAAGCGTAGCATGCAGTTAACATTTCCTTGCTGTATAGAAAGAGTCTACAGTATCTGCCTCCCCATGTTGAAAGCTGGAAAATTCAGAAGTGGATTGGATCTGTAACTTGTTGGGACAGATCCAGGTGGCTTGGAGCAAGCTAAGCTCAGCCCAGCAGTGTGGGCACCTGGGTACATTCATCCATAGTTACCCAAGGACAGAACACTAGTTATGTGAAAACTGAAGGTTTTTTTCTCCTGTTATAGAGATTGTTCCCAAACTATGTCTGAACTTACTTCTGAAATCCAGCCTCTGTTTCTGTGTTAATATTCTTCCCACCAGATTTTACATTTTAAATACTGCTACAAGCTAGTCTTTATACTTCACAAGTGCTGACAGGGACTGAGGCTGGTATCTTCACACCCACTGTATCTGCACATGCTTATTCATTTGCAGTCTGTCAAACTTTCAGTCTGTTATTTATGAACCTTTCAGTTTAGCATATTTCCCTTTTCAGCACAACTAACATGCTGGCTGCTTCTTTCTCCCCTTCCTCTGCCTGCAAGCTCTGGTTATTAAGGTGTACGTACAATAGCATAACAGCCCCCTCAGTAACTGATGGGCACTGCTGCTCACAAACAACAAATGGACTGTCATAAGCCAAGCACTGTGAAGAAATTGCTTATAAGGTCAAAATATTTCTGATCCAGTGTTTGAAAAAAACATGCACACGCAACAAACTTCAGGATACCGGTAAAAGGACAGTAAAAACAGCATTATAGGCGGGGAGTTCGAACGGCTGTCGCTGCAGCAACAATGCTGCAGTGATGCTACAAGGCTCCAGCAGGCCCACAACGGTTTATTCGAAAATCGTTCACTGAGCGTGTCTTTTCAACAATGGCACTCCACAGTTGGTGTTGTGCGAAGTGCTCGCCAAGAATCGATACCACAGAGCCCGCCCCCCACAATGGCGGCTCACACTGGCCAATCCTGGCGCTGAACATCTGTGATCTACCCTGGGGGGAAAAGAATACCATTTGCAAAGTGCAGCAGTGCAAAGCGCTGAGGTTCAGCTCATGCGCTACCTGTCTACATAGCGCCCATCTATGCGAACGCTCTGTTGCTGCAACATTGCCAATAACACTGACGGCACAATGCTGTAATTGGCTGTGCAGAAACGGCCTCAGTGATGGTGAGACAGAATGAGTTGAGATACAGTTTTCCCTTGCTTCTTCATAGGTGTGTTGTTTGTTTTCCTATCCCATTATACCAACAGGATTTGTATCACTTCAAAGCTTGCAAAAAACAGTTTGATCAGAGATCACAGAAAAGCATAATGTGTATGCCCATAGGTAACGATAAAGCCCTCTGTGAGCACTATGTGCTCAACACGAGAGATTTAAAGATAAAAACAAGCATTGCCTTTCAGTCTCTGAAAACTATAATGTTCATGAAGGCATAAACTTATGACTTTTTTTATCAGTGAGACTTTAAGGATCTCTACAAGTGCATTAGTCTGGTTTTCCAGTTACTGTTGTACTTAGTTTTTCTCCCATTCTCAATTTAAATAAAAATATGGCACCACAAAATATCTGAGGCATTCTTTTTCATGCCCTCCATCCATGTTTTTGCCCTCTATATTTATATTGTTAGTTATGTCTTTTAACAGCTACATGACAACAACATTGTAGGGATGAGGCCAGCACTGACACAACAAGACAACTTGTGAATTCAAGGTTCATTTGCGCTGGGAGTGTACTGGATTAGTGTATTGTGAATCATCTTGACCATCTGTCAGAGCTATCTCAGGATTCCTACCCTAGCCACACAGGCCGAGCCTTGGGTACCTCTCTATTTCCTTCTTAGGGTTGCCACTGCCAGGTGGTAGCCAGAAATCTCATAGGATTTTAACTGATCTCCAGGCAATAGAAATTGGTTCATCTACAGAAAATAATCTCTTTGGAAGGCAGATATATCCCATTTAAATCCTTCCTTTTACCAAAGCCTGCCCTCCTGATTTTAGGGGTGCCGTCAACCCCCAAAATCTCCAGGCACTTCCCAACCTAGAGCTGACAACCCTAGTCCTTCCTCAGGTCTCAGAAATGGATGGGAAACCCTCTTCCATTCCCTAGTTTCACTCTTATCTCATATGGGAGTCAGAGCTGGTTTCTCCTCCTTAGCCTGTATCCTTTTATAGAATCTCACTAGGTTTGCTGTACAGCCCCTCTAGTCACGTCTGTACTGGGAAACTCACTGGAGAAAAAATCAGCCTCAGAACAGGCTGAGGGCAGCTTTCCAGCTGGTTTGGCACACTTGTGCCTTCCCCCATCTCATGTCCACAGATATTCAACAGCTGACTGCTTTTCAGTAGACCATTAAACAGTATGCTGTTACCAATGAGTTGGCTGGGGAGATTTCCTTGGCTGGTGCAGGTGTCTCACTTAGGGTTGCCAAACTTCAGTTGGGGCCTAAAAACCTCTTGGCCTTTATTGTGTGATTGCCTGCTGAGGCATCTCCCCACCCCAAACCCCATCTTTCTTAGGTTCCACCTCCAAATATCCAGGAATTTAGTTAGAAATCCTATCACTCTGAAGTCAGCCAAAAGGTAGGAGACCCAATCAGTGACGTAGCTATAGATTTCTTATTGGGTGGGTTCAGGGAGAGGGGCCATGCCCCCACCCACCCCTGGTGTTGTGGCCACACCTCCCCAAGCCCTGCCGCCGGCCTCAGTGCTTATAAGGCCGGGGACAGCAGACTCCCCTGAGGACGGCGACAGCAGACTCCCCTGCCCCGCCCGCCCCACCAGCTGGGCTCCCAGCCAGCAGTTGGCAGTCCTTTCTGCCCTCCCCTCCGGGCAGAGGCGTAGCTAGGGAAAATGGAGCCTGGTGCAAAATCTAAGTTTTGCACACCCCCCCAGTGGGTGGCTGCTGTGATGCTGGAATCCACCCCCAAACAGCATCACTTTCAATGGTATTTAAACTAGGGAGCCCAGATTCTCCTTTCAAATCCACCTTAAAGGGAGAATCTGGGGTCCCCAGTGAAAAAAACATTGAAAGTGATGATGTTTTGGGGTGGATTATCCCCCACCCTGAAACAGCATCACTTTCAATGTTTAAACTGGGGACCTCAGATTCTCCCTTTAAATCCATGTCAAAGGGAGTGGATTTCAAAGGAGAATCTGGGGAAATTTGGGGGGTGCCTGCTGTCAAGGGTGCAATTGTTAAGCTAGCAGCACCAAACTTTCAGAGTATCTTTAGGAGACTCTCCTGATGATACCACCCAGGGTTGGTGAAGTTTAGTTCAGGAGGTCCAAAGTTATGGAACCTCAAAGGTGGAGCCCCCATCTTCTATTAGCTCCCATTGGAAACAATGTGGGATGGGGGCACCCCCTTTGGGAGTCCATAACTTTGGACCCCCTGAACCAAACCTCACCAAACCTGGGTGGTATCGTCAGGAGAGTCTCCGAACAAATCTCTGAAATTGTGGTGCTGCTAGCCTAAAAACTGCACCCCCTGCAGGTCAAAAACTGAAAAAACTAACAAATACAAAAAACACAAACATGGGGCGGAGCTTCGGACATGTAATGGGGGGTTGAACCCGAGAACCCCCCTCCTTACCTATGTCCTTGGACCCAATGCTCCCACCATCTCCTCTAAGAGCACATTTGAAAAGGAACTTCTCATACCCTTAGATACTTTATCATCAGATCAGAAGACCCTTCCCTACACCTCACCAATAAAAAATGTTGGCTCCAGTGATGTAGGTATAGATTTTTATGGGGGGGTTCGGTGGGTGGGGCCACACCCCCACCCACCACTGGGGGTGTGGTCATGCATCCCCAAGCCCTGCCCCCGGCCTCAGTGCTTATAAAAGTAGCTCTCCAAGGCCAGGGATGGCTAGCCTAAAAAACTGCACCATCTGCAGGCCAACCCCCCCCCATTTAAAAAATACAAAAAAACCACAAACAGGTGGGCGGAGCTTTGGTCATGTTATGGGGAGTTTGAACCCGAGAAACCCCCCCTTACCTACGTTCTTGGTCGGGTCACAGGAGTATGCTACCCTGGCATTGCAAACCATGCTGCAGTTTGTTTCACTGCACTGCCCTTTTATTATCAAGGGTGAAATGGGATTAGTTCAGTTTTCAGCAGCATGTGCTATGTGTAGCTTTCATGCATAGTGCAAATGCATCTGATCCTTAAACTTCCAACATGTCAGTCAAGATGATGAATGATACTTTCATTGTCTTATGCATGTCTCAAGCTATTTATAACTGCCAATTGAAAAACCAATTGTTTCCATTCATTAAGACTGTAAAGGTCTTAAGATATTTGGTAGCAATAGATTCCAGACACTAAAGTGCTAAAAGAGCAAATATGTTAAGCCCAGAGAGGCCATGATAGTAAAGGCGTAGTAAGATGGGTCTAATCCAGATGCCATGACTACATTCTACATTAAGCTGCTATCTCAGAAGGGCAGTTGAAATAACTGTGCCAAAAATAAGTCAACTTGTCTACCAAGTTGGAGCATGGTTTCTGTGACTGGGAAAATGGCAGACGGTGACTGGAAAAGTGGCAGATTATTGCAGTCCATAACACAAATTCTGCTTGCCTACCTACCTAGCTGGAAGTGATCCCAAAGGCCCCTATTCCATGTGACATCAATTCTTCATTTAAAATTATATTGCAATGTGAGACACTATAATAGCAACAAATGAATCAGGACAGAAAGCTTAACTGTAAGCATAGATATCAATTGACCTCCCCCCCCCCAAAAAAAAGCAAGAGATATTTTTTGTTGCAATTGGAGCATAGAAGGTCATTTTATCACAATGATGGCATGACATATTTGTTAGAGTATTGGGAATCATTGTCACAGACTTAAAGCTCCTATCTGGTTTAATGGCTTCAAAGACAAGTCAGAAGTCTAGGCCCAGTGTATTTATATAAGCAGCAGAATCATATGCTTCAGCATTTTTTGGATTGTACCACTTCAGGCTACAAGTGAGTGCTTACATGTCTCAGTGTTCCTCCATGAAAAACACGTCCTACAAATTGTCAATAAAACCAGGAGTTGGTAAATCAGGGGTTGTATGCAGCTGCAGCGCTGATTTACTTTAGTGCCATGGAGCCACCATATAATTTTGCAACAGTGACCAAAGCAAAATCAACAGGAGGCTTGAGGAGCAGACTTTAATCATCATTGTCACCCCAAATCCCCCTTGCTGCTGTCAGAAAGGAAAGGGAGTGAAGATGTGAGATCAGAGCCACCAGTCAATAATTTGGCCTGCATGAGGAATCTCTGTCAACATCCACTACAGAGTAAAAAGACCAACAGCAGCTGGGGCAGCAGAAAGGCTGGTGAGAGGAGTTTGGTAACCTCTTCCCAAATGCTCTGTGCAGTTGTCAGGAAGGGACCAGCAAAGAGAGAGCCGCTCAACAGCATCCTTTTTTTATTGTATTATTGACTTGAATTATACTCTGCTTTTTTGAGGGGAGCCAATGTAATTGAAAAGTGGGGCATAAATATAATAAATTTATTGTAATAATTCCTGACACTTCCCCAAGCAAAAAGCAAATCCTGGCATTTCTTTGCCTTACTCAAGCATAGGGTACTTCAGAAGAGTCTAGAAGACATCACCTTTATGTCTTTAGAGAACACTCCTTTGGAAGCAGCTGCTTCCATCAGAGGATACCAGCTGGTCTGGAACCTCTCACTATTTTGTGACTGGCCAAAGCCACTCCACACCGCCAATGGTGACCTTTTTGTGATTGACCGTGCTATCCCAGCCCACTAGCTGTTCTTAAAATTCTGAAAGAGCCCACAGGATCAACCAGATTGTGTATCCTTTGCTATATCTATAACACAATTTATTTCAGGAACATTTTGTTTTAATTTACAGACACATCTGTGGGTGACTGATACCTACCTTTTATTCCTGTAGGCATAGGCCAGAGACAGAAAGCAAACAGAGAGGCAGATTTGGCCTACCAAGAGGCCTACAGATTTGGGGTGGTGCTTGTAGATGGTGGGGTTTAGGGAAAAGACCTCAATAAGGTAGCAAACCATGGCTCATTCCGCACATGCAAAATAATGCACTTTCAAACTGCTTTCAGGGCTCTTTGAAGCTGTGCGGAATGGCAAAATCCACTTGCAAACAGTTGTGAAAGTGGTTTGAAAACGCATTATTTTGCGTGAGCGGAAGGGGCCCATGGGAGTTTACCCTCCAAAGCAGCCATTTGCTCCAGGGGAACTAAACTCTGTAGTCTGGAGATCAGTTGTAATTCTGGGAGATTTCCAGGCCCCACCTGCAAATTGGCATCCTAATATATGCTCTTGCTTTGTATCTGTCTCTTGCTTTCTGAGCAGCCTGTATCTGAATTCAGCTCTGCACTGGTTGTGGTAGGTTTTCCGGGTTCTGCACTTTTATCTCTGGGATTGAATGAGCTTTGTTTGCACTAGTCTGCTGTTTGTTTTCTCCCACAGAGTTCTCCACTGGAGTTTTGTAGCTTCTCTCAGGAGCAGTTGGTTTCTGCCTTTCGTCCTCAATCAAGCATTTAATCCATACATTGAATATCCTATAAAGGGTCACAGGGAGTCTCATGGCATAAATGGATGGCATATGAGGCCTGGGGTAACCATTCAAAGGAGATATAGCACATAAGTGAATCATAACAGAACAGAGATAGAGGGACACAGCACTACTTGCTCGTTTAAAAAAAATAACAAAATAGTCCAGACTGCCTCCTGTCCTTCTGCAGACATGGTGGCACCTCGGTTCCTTTATGGGCTGGTTTCACAACTGATCTCAGCATCAAATCATTCTTTTAGCTGACATCCAGGAATCAGAGTGCAAGTCTCATTTACAATAAAAGTGCCTTAAGCCATTCAAAGACCCTAAAGAGGTTCAAAGGTAACCCTGTGGTTTCCCATAGGGAAAGCATACAGTTATGCAGTCATTCAGCAGACAATTTATTTTACTGCAGATGAAAACACTCCAGTCCCAAAAGAAGCTTTTTGATAAAAGTCAACGTTGTATTCAAATCAATATCATGCTAATATCAAAGCTGCAAATCAAAGAACTAAATGGAGGAAGTGGATGCTTTTGCTAAAGCTACTGCATTTGAAAAAATAAAAGTGCAAGAAATAACTTTCAAAAATAAAATCGAAGGTCTACCTTCCAGAAATCTAACTAGACATTATTTATCATCAATAAATCAGTAAAAACAATCAAAAGAAAAATGCTGTTTGGCTGCAAATGCCAAAGGAAATGGTTGAAATAATCATGATGAAATCTTTTAAAATGACACATGCCCCTACCAAGCGAGAGGTTAGGCTGAAATACAGAGATTTTCTCAAGAGCATCCATGAGTGACACAGCTGTGTAACAATAAGAATCTGGGCCGCCTGCATCTGATTGCCAAAGCCAACACCTTAGTCAACCTAGATGCTGGCAGGGGATGATGGGAACTTTAGACCATAACATCTGGAGGGCCGCAAGTTTGACATCTATGACCTAGAGCATTGCCCAGATCCTCATCTTCAGTATGGTATAGTGGCTAAGAGCAAGAATGAGGACAGTCTTTTTTATGAAGTAAATTTTGGGTTCAGAATTTAAAAACCTGAACATTTGCAGTACAGCTGAATAAAGCTGATAATCATTGACTTTATTTGGCTTTTAATTGAAAAATTTCAGGTTTCTGAAACCCAAATCCGAATATTACTAAATAAAAAAGATTGCCCCCCCCCCCCCCCCCCCATTTTCCAAGTCCATGTGGACTTGAGAAACTGCGGCAGGGGGAACACTGTGCACCCCACCAACATTTCCCAAGACTACATAGACCTTGGAAACTGGTGTTCAGAGCTTCAACCGAACGCTGGACTCCAGCCCAACATTCAGTTGAAGCTCTGTGCTTCCTGCTGCAGTTTCCCAACTGTACGTGGATCTAGAAAGTGACAGTGGAGATAGCTTCCACTGTGGATGCTCTAACCTCGTCCCCCAGCTGAAAAAGCCGAATCATGTTCGGCTTTTTTTTACACCATTTAGCTTTGCCGAATAGCCTTGGGTTTTTTACTGGTAAATTTAAGATTTCAAATATGATTTGGTTTTACTGAACCACTCCCCCTAGGTAAGAGTGGCAGATTCTAATCTGGAGACCCTGGTTTGATTCCCCACTCCTCAACATGAACAGTGAACTCTAATCTGGAAAACTCCCCTCCCCCCCGCCCACTCCTCCACAAGAAGTCAGCTCTGTCAGAACACTTTCAACCCTACCTGCCTCACAGGGTCTGTTGTGGGGAGGGGAAAGGGAAGATGATTTTAAGCCACTTTGAGACTCCTTATAGATACAGAAAAACGGGGTAGAAAAGCCAACACTATTTCTTCCTCGTCTTCATCCTGTCATGCTGGTGCATGGCATGTGTTGCTGTGTGTCTCATGATTCACTCTTAGGGTGCTGTGCCATTTGGGGATTTGGTTTCATTCCAAAAGGAACCATTTTTGATAGCTTTGACGTCCTACAGTACGTATGGAGGAGACTGTGTTAAATTGAAACCTTGTGTAGACGACACACTAGTCCACACTCTAAAGCAACACCATTGCTCTTTCCCTGCAGCTCACTTTTGATGCACTGCCTATTACATTTTCCTCCTGTCATTCCTGCAGGTTGGTGCTCCTTTTCCCCGTTTTCTCCTTACCACGACCTTGTGTGGTAGATTAGGCTGGGAGAGAGAGACTGGATGAAAGTCAGGCAATAGCAAACATTATGCTAGGCCTGTGGTGGCGAACCTATGGCACTCCAGATGTTCATGGACTACAATTCCCATCAGCCCCTGCCAGCATGGCCAATTGGAGTGCCATAGGTTCACCACCACTGTGCTAGGCAGATATTTGAACCCAGGTCTTCCTAGTCCATATTCAACACACTAACAGCTGCAGCACGCTGGCTCTCCCTATATAATGCTTACATGCCATTCTTCTGTTTTCTTTGGCAACATTGCCTGCCAGTTGCCTTGCCCACCTTGCATAAAACACGATTCATTATTTTAATCCTGAAGCATTTTAATCCTCTAAGGGTTGTTCTGCATGAATGACACTTTTTAATCAAATCTTTGCCCAAAGATTTTTTTCTAATTCTGCCCATGCTTAAATTTCATCTGACCAACATGCTCAGCAGAAATACTTTAGCTTTGTCTGTCCTGCTTGTCCAACCTACCCCAGCTCTGACCCCTGACGTGTTCAAGAGCCTCACATAATCTCCTAAAGAACTCATAAACTTGGAGTTAAAACTGAATGGCCCATGAATCCCCAAATGCAGGATTGGGATACCATAAGTAATATGGCATTTTCTTTTTGGAACCTTTCTCTTGCTCTGGGCATGTTACTGCTGTCTGCAATCATTCTAGTAAAAAACAAACAAACCACCACCTCCCTAAAGATCACCTTCTCCTTTATCCTCTGAACATTTCCCTCCTCAAAGGGGGTCTTAGTAATTTTGTGTGGGAAGCTCAAGTCTTGTGTAAGATGGGTGTGAACCATCACCAGAAGCTGACACCCTGAGCCTCAGAGTGGAAGCAAGCAGGTGTTGCTACAGGAGGGTACCCTGAGCCCCAGACAGGACAGGTCTGAATAGGAATAGTGGGAGTCCCCTCTTTTTTCTCCCCTCTCCCTTAGAAGGGTGGAGTCATGGACAGTCAACCCCGCTCTCTGCCAAGTGGCCCTCCTCCCTACACATTTGTGCATTGGTCAAGGATAATGTGTGGGGTACAAGCATGCGGGAGGGCTATTTGGAGCAGAACAGTGGCCGATGAGGAATGAATGGAGTATTTCCTCCAGTCCCATTCCATTTCTGTATTCCAAATTGCCTACTCTCGAGGGTGAGGTTTTTTGGCAAGTCAATCCCCTCCCCACAATGATTTATTATACATATTTTAGAATATGACTTTGCTCAAGCTGAGGTGTCCTTGCGAGCAGACTGTTTTTCTGGATCTTGGTACAAAGGACAAGGAGTGGAATAGCAATCAACTTTTAAACATGCCTGCCTTTTTCTTTTCCCTTCAGCTCCTCCTCCTAGTCCTCTCTCCCCCTACTAGCATCGAAATATTTTAAATATGTTTTAAATTAATAAATAGCATTAGTACTATTAGTAATCTCTTGTTATATTCTTTGCAGTGACAGGTAACTGAGCAGGGCAGCAGCCGTATCCTGACAGCCAGAGTGGTGTAGTGGTTAAGAGTGTTGGACTAGCAACTGGAAGACCCAGGTTCTAATCTTTACTTGTGCTATTGAAACTCACTTGGTGACCTTGGGCCAGTCAGCCTAACCTACCCCACAGGAGGTGAGGATAAAATGGAGGAGAGGAGAACAGTATAAGCCCCCTTGGGTCCCCATTGAGGAGAAAGGTGGGGTGTAAATTAATTAAATAAGTCCTTAAGGAAGGGCAACATCTGATGTTTTAGGATTCTGCCATTTCCCTGAGAAAATGTAAACAGCAGTAGCCTGAGGATTTGAAAGACTGGAGAAAAGAATGACCACCACAACAGTGCCTCTGCACTGCCAAACAAAATCTGGGCCATATTGTCATTACTTAGGAGAAATTCTGCCTCCAAAAGATCATCATCTGGTGCTATAAGATATTACTCTGCAGCATCTTTGCAGGAGAAAAGGGTGTCTTAACCCCTCTCTGCCACTGGTCCAATTGAGAAGGAAATAGCAACCAAAACATCTACAAAGTTGGGGAGGACTGAGTGATCCCCCCCCCCCCCCCGTGCCTCTTCCTTCCCCCACAACTGATTTATATCCATTGTGGATTGTTTTAAATGTAATTTATTTTGTAAACCATTGTGGCTGGAAGGTAGCCTTGTATGCAGAAGATAAACACACATTCCATTTTCATCCTGCTCTTCATCCCAAGAGTTCAGGAGTTTCCGCTCCCCACTTACAACCTTGTGAGTTACAATAGGCTGAGGAAAAATGATTGGCACAAGGTGGCACAGTAAGGATCTGAATGTGATTCTCCCTAAGTGCGATGTTCTAACCACTATCCCATACTAGCTCATGCTGTATCCTCCCAGCTTGAGGATATCAAATTGAACGAATGATAGCGTTTCATCTCCATCAAGAGAAGGTTGATGCACAGATCCAAGCAATTCATGGTTCAGGTTAACCATGGTTCTAAAAACACGGGCTACCAAAGTGAGTAGCAAAGCTTGCAATCCAAACATGGCTTTAATGTTTGGCCTGAGTAGACGCTCATTCTTGAAAGCTCTGGAATCACATGGACATAATTCTCCTTTCCCAAACTGTGATGTGATTTCATCAACATGTTGTCCCTGGCTTGAATAAACATACTTTCAGTCTCCTGATCTCCAAGAATAAATGATTGCTTCTGCATGAATCACAGATCTTGTATAATGCAAGTCTTGGTGTTATGTTTTGTAACCAACCTTTTGAGAGAGGGAAGCTTGCCGATGGGCTTATAGAAAGCTGCTTTATGCATCTGGGATGGCCTTCAGGCAGGTTATAGTACATCCTGTGTGTTATAAATGGCAGCAAATGCCTTCCGTTAAACTGTATGAAAGCCCTTCACTGTTCCTGCGGATTTAATTTCTCATTTAGAGGCCACCAAGAACAAGCACACGGAAATTTTTAATTAAAACAGTGGGACGGATTCCTTTCTGATAGCACTGAGGGGTTGGGCATGCAGTATGAAAAGATGAGGATAGAAGAGCAACTTGCTCATGAACTTTTCTTTCAAAGAGGCAACTCTCTCTTATCTCTGAGCAAAGGACAAAAGGGGATATGACACATTCTTAGACAGCTATCTTTGCAAATTCCACTAAAACAGATCAGTGGGCACAGTCCTCCGTTTGAATAGGGTTTGCACAGGAAAACTTCCCAGAAGTTAATGGCCAGATGATTTTAAGGCAGCAGAAACACAGATCTGGGTGTCACAGAAGGATACAAATAAGTATGGGGCAATACAAGAAATAAACAAGAGGCTGTTTATTTTTGGTTTTTCCACTGGAAGTACATCAAGCAGAAATCACAGCTCCTTTGTTCACAACATTTCACATTTATGTACTGCTTTGAGTTTCCAAATTCATTGCAGACATTTTATTGAAGTATTTTCAATAGCTCTATAAGGCAGCTCAGTGTTATTAGTATTATCTCTATATTGCATTTTCTTCTGGTCAAATTACAGTGAAGTCTGTTATTAGAATTTATATGCTTTGAGAATTGGAACTAGCTGTTAGTAATCATTTTCAGGTCATTTCCCCTAAAGACCGGGAGCAGTTTCTGCACAGAAGGTATTATGATTGTGGGGCAGCACTGTTTTGAATTGTCTCTTCTAACTGGTAAAAACAGAGATACAAAGCAGTGTATATTGTCTTGTATCTATGTTGCACTCTGATTTGTTGATGTGTTAGGTTCCCTCTCATCTTTCCTTGTCACTCCAAAGTAGAAGCACCGTGGGAGTAAAAGGGAAAACAGAACAATCTCTTCAGAAATGCAACCCCTGAGCCACAAAATGTTTTAGATGCTGTCACCCAGGTTATTTTAAACCAATTCGTTGCACTTGGCTGATGGTTTTACTTTTCTACTGTTGCACTTCAACCAACAATTTAAAACTGTGCAGGTAGAAAGCAGTTTTCACACAAAATTTCAGGGAGACTGAATGAACTGCGGGGGTGGGTGGGGGGTGGGTGGGGGTGGTGGCAGCCAGCTCCACCCTTGACTTACATGCATGCATCCACTTCATTGTCTGGAAAGACCTTAGCATATACATGTACATATGAATAAGGATCTCCTGGTGATCAGGAACTCTGCTTTTTTAGGATTTCTAACTGCACAGAAAAATGCCTATATATTGGATTGAACTTTACGATGGAATGTAGGGCTGCCAGGTTGCCCACCATGGGCATGTCTGCCATTGCATGCTCTGTGCACCAGCTGCCCTTCAGGGGAGCAGTGAGAGCCCAAATGACGAAAAAAATGTGGTGCCCTGTGAGGCTGTGACATTACTCCTGGTGTACAACTGGTGACATCATGGTGTCACAGAATTCTGGTTTTCTGCAGTCTTTATGCTCCCAGGGGTTACCAGTAGAGAGTTGGCAACCCTAATGCAATCCCATGCTGAGCTGCAGCACTATAAGGCCATTGACTGAAGAAGAAGAAGAAGAAGAAGAAGAAGAAGAAGAAGAAGAAGAAGAAGAAGAAGAAGAAGAAGAAGAAGAAGAAGAAGAAGAAGAAGAAGAAGAAGAAGAAGAGTTTGGATTTATATCCCCCCTTTCTCTCCTGCAGGAGACTCAAAGGGGCTTACAATCTCCTTGCCCTTCCCCCCTCACAACAAACACACTGTGAGGTGGGTGGGGCTGAGAGAGGTCAGCAGAACTGTGACTAGCCCAAGGTCACCCAGCTGGCGTGTGTGGGAGTGCCCAGGCTAATCTGAATTCCCCAGATAAGCCTCGACAGCTCAGGTGGCAGAGCTGGGAATCAAACCCGGTTCCTCCAGATTAGATACACGAGCTCTTAACCTCCTACGCCACTGCTGCTCTTAGATGGTCTTAAACTGGTGTGACTCTGTATGAAACTACAGTGTTAAATTCCATAAAGTGAACTTGTATTAGTTAAGGGTAGACTTTGATTTTTAGTGTTGTCTCCCTCCATATCCCATACATGCACATTTTCAGCCTGCTTGGAATGTTATGTGAAAAGACCTTATCTTCAGCTTCTCCCTACCCCCTAGAATAATCCTAGGTCTACATTTTGCAGACCATGTATTGACTACAGGTATATGTTTTGGCTTCTGTAGCTTTTGTAGCTGCTGATCAGTGATTGTGATGGGAACAGAACTGGATCATACTGCCTACAGAAGCAGAAGGTTACTAATCGTGCTCTTCCTACCCTTATGGTGGATTTCTGTTAGATATGAGGCAATGTGTAGTTTAGCTTTACTCTAGGAATAGTGGAGGCCAAAAAAATTAAATGCCAAGCTTTGATCTCCAAAGTTGTGAAGAGTTGAAAAAAGACAGGCCTTTGGTGTGCGATGCTGAGGGACTGTAGAAACCATATTAGGTTAAATACAACTAGGGATTAAGAAGGGCTTTTAGAAATACTGCGGTAAATGAAGGGCAGATTAAATGAGTGGTGTGTCTAAAATGATTGAACTGCTGAAGTTCTCTTACAAAAATTTGTAACTAAGGAAAATAAGAGGTAAAAAAGGTTCTTTCTGTAAGGATTCCCTTTCTACTAAGAAACTGGGCTACCTCAATGTTTATGATGTACTCAGTTCAGGTTATATGGATTCTCACGAATAGGAGTGTAATAACACTGATAGCAGCAGATAGATAATCACACTTTAAAATTACTGCAGTTATAGCAATTGACAGGGATTGCTAACACTGAATTTTTGCACCCACAAAGTTTTGAACACTCTCTGTACAGTTTAAATTGTCTGACAGTTATCTTCAAGACAACTGTGGAGGCTGGCAAAGTAGTGTGTACATTAGTGGGAACCCCACAGCCTTTTCCACATACTCTTTCAACAAGTATTTGCATTTTCCCCATTCTTCCTTCAGAAACTCAGAGTCGTACATATAAGGTTGGAGTAGGATTGAGGGAGTGGTACCTTACCCAGAACATCTTGTTGGAGGCCATGCCACTAGTGGACATAGATCACAATTATTCCCAATTTACAACTACAGAACAGACACATGTGCACCCCCCCCCCCAACACACATTTGATTGAGCATGAGATTTGTTTGTGAGTCTAATATAATTGCCACAAAACCTTTCTGCTCCTATCTGGAAACAGATAAGCAATGGAGCATTGCCATTGGGATGTTGGTTAGCATTCTACAAGATAATTGGAGAAGCACGTCAAGAAGTTCTTTCATATGTTCCTTGGGGCAGTATACATTGGCATATTTTGGGTGCTGTGTGGTTTCCGGGCTGTATGGCCGTGTTCTAGCAGCATTCTCTCCTGACGTTTCACCTGCATCTGTGGCTGGCATCTTCAGAGGAATAGGAATCTTCAGAGGAATACATTGGCATAGTTCTTCAACAAGAATCCTTTACATGTTATAGTGAACATACTGAACACATGTACAGCCTGTATACAGCATGTGCTTGATTTTTCTTTGAACATATTCTTATATGATATTCAGCACAGAAACAGCTGAACAGTGGCATAGCGCCAAGGGGACTGGGGGGGACATACTAGGCACGCACCGGTGCGGGGTGTGGCAGGGCGTTCTGGGGCGTGGCGGGGGCGTGGCAGGGGCACAGGATGCACACGTGCCCCAGGCATTGTTTCTCCTTGCTCTGGCCCTGCAGCTGAACATGCTTTTATCCAGGTAGTGATCCACTGTTTTATTTTTGTAATTTGGGTCCAGGAAGATTTCTCAAAGAGAAAGTACTCCTGAACCCAAATGTCCTCAAGAACTACCTTCCAGTACTTAATATTCCATTCTTGGGCAAGGAGCTCAAATGGAGTGGTAGCTGTGCAGCTTTAGATGCTCTTGGAGACCCATTTCAATCTGGATTCAGGCATGGCATTAGGATAGAAATTGGCTTGGTTGACCCGACTGTTGACTTCCACTGGGAGATGGTCAGGGAATGTGTCCCTGTTGATTCTCCTGGACCTCTCAGTGGCTTTTGACCATGGTATCCTTCTGGAGGGGTTGGCTAGGTTGAATGGGGGCACCATGCTTTAATGGTTCTGCACAAGTAGGTTTGTGGAAGTCCTGATTAAGTGCCTGGAAAAGGTAGTGGGATGGATCAGAGCTTGGGCTTGTCCTGGAGAGGGTTGCAAGTTTGAAGCTTGGGAGTGCTTCTGGATCCTGGCCGATGATTGGAGGTTCAGTTCTCCTCCATAGCACATGTCACCTTTTACCAAATCTGGCAGAATTGCAAGACCCATCCTTGAAAAGGATGATCTGGGTACAGCACGCCATTCTGTGATCACATTCAAGTTACGTTACTGTAATGCACTAAACTTGGAGTTGCTTTTGAAAACAGTCTGGAGACTTCAGTTGGTTCAAAATACAGCAGCCAGATTATTGCCAGGAGTTGATTACAGGTACTGCATCACACCTGTGCTGAAAGATCTGCACTAGTTACCCATCTGTTTCGAGGCATAGTCCAAAGTTCTGATTCTTACCATTAAGATCCTTGGGCTTGGGGCACCTGAAGTACTGTCTTCTCCCATGCTATCCAGCCTGCCAGTAAACATCTGCCTCTGAAACACTGCTTTCTGTGCCCCGCTCTCAGAGGTGAGGCAGGTAACAGCTAGAAACTGGGCATTTTCTGTGATGGCGCCTCACTTCTAGAACAACCTCTGCCGTGAGGCTCCCCTGGCACCTATTTTACTTTCTTTTAGGTGGCAGGTCAAAAAACACCTAATTTTACTAAGGGCTTTAATTAGGGGGTGTATCTTACCCCCTTCTCAAATGGCCTGCTTCTGTTTTATAGATAGTTTTTATGTTGTTTATACCCAAGAGCTTGGTTTAATGGCTTTTAAAAAAAAATATTGCAAGGTTTTAATGGGAAGATGCCTTCATCAGGACTCTGAAGAGATAGCACAGAAACATAATAAATATATAAACAAATCAATTTGTAATGTGTATACACAGTAGCTGTTTCTTGGGAAATCAAATCACATTTTCAAACCAATTAGAAGCTTGGATCTAACACGGCAATCTGTGGGTCCCAGGAACAACATTTCTGAGGGCTTTTGGCAGCAGAGAAAGGCATGATCCACAAGCAGAAATTCTGTCCACAGAAAAGCTCAGCTGGATCCAGCCCAGAGGTTTAGTGGTGTGTGTGTGCGTGTGCATACAGGGGGACCTGACAATAAAGCACATCAATGCTAGAAAAGCTTTCCAGGCTGCACTTGGGAGCCCAAAGGTTATTTTTTATGGGCATATACTGGATAGTACGGGAGGAGACAGTTCTCTCATTGCTGTCCTTGAAATGGCAATTACTGGGCATCAAAACAGGGGGAATTCATAGCTTATTAATTTTCTTGTTGGGTCATACCTTTACAGCATGGGAATTCAAAAAGGATCACAAAAATCCCTTTGCCAATTTCAAAAAACAAGCAGTACTCATACAGCATTGGAAGGAGAGGGCAAGGCATGGCTCTGTGCATCACAGAAAGATCTTTGAATTATGAACTGGCAGAACAGTCAGCAAAGGAACTTCTTTCCCTGTCACTGAATTAAAGCATTCAGTTATTTTTCACCATCTTACATTTCTTTCGGAAAGGTTGAGCCAAGGAAAGCCAAAGCTAATTGGTCAGGAGAACTGCAAATGTTATGAAATGCCATGTGGATTGAGGGAGGGGAGTCCAAAATCTGGGCAAACTTGAATTATTGTGTGTAGATATAAATAAATATTTCCCCCCAGCTCAGCTTCTGGCGCTCATCCAGAACACTACGAATTCATCACCAAAAATGAATGGACTAGTGTGTTAACAAGTGCCTGATGGCTGAGGAAAACTGCCCTAAGGGGACAACTTTGAAAAATGGAACCTTCAATGGGTCTGTTCAAAATAGGTTGCAAGAGTGCAAACAATATAAATACTGTGATTTATACCACGTTTTTCTTGTGCCGTTTTGTTAAAAGATACTTTTTCACGAGGGCAGTGTTCATTATGCTTTCTCCCACTTATATGCTGCATTTCTACCCAGAGAATTCTTAC
Source organism: Sphaerodactylus townsendi (assembly GCF_021028975.2). Taxonomy (NCBI): domain Eukaryota; kingdom Metazoa; phylum Chordata; class Lepidosauria; order Squamata; family Sphaerodactylidae; genus Sphaerodactylus; species Sphaerodactylus townsendi. The sequence continues at coordinate 114,187,120 of NC_059427.1, read as the reverse complement.
TTTATGTGAGGAAATGGGCTTGCAAGCACTTGCTTCTGCCCACATTGCAGAGAGAGTACTTAGCTACCATACTGAGTCTCCTGTCCAGTGAGGGTTTCCTTTCTCTCTGTCCATCACGGCCACAATCAAGCCAATTATTAGGGGTTATACAGCCTGAGGCATCCTCTTCTGCTGGCCATTAAAAGAAACAGCTCAGCTTTTCTCATCTCCCTGGCTTTTCATACCCACTAGCGAGGGATAAAAAGGACAGCAGACTCCGAAGATGGCATCAAGCTAGCAGTGTCTGTTTATTTCACTCACTAGTGAGGGGGCCATGTGCTCTCTAAGGGAGCAGTGATCAACTGGTGCTCTGTCTTCTTACTATTCCTAGTATTTGTGGACTGAAGTGGCTTTAACATTGCTGCCTTACTATGCACCTTTAATATTCTACACAACTGTCTTGAACATGGAACAGTAAAGTACCCTGCAGAAATTCTATGTGTTTGTCTATGAGGCTCTACACTATGGAGCATTTCACTGAGGGGTTGTGTTAGACTAGATCAGACCTGGGCATTATACGGCCGATGAACCTGACTGGCCCCCCTGCCATGCTGGGGAGCGAGGCGCCTTTGAAAGCCCCACAGAAGCCGGTTGCCTTGGCTGTGGGGCTTTCAAAAGCACCTCGCCCCCCTGCCTTGCTGGGGAGCGAGGTGCCTTTGAAAGCCCCGAAGAAGCCGGTTGCCTTGGCTACCGGCTTCTGCGGGGCTTTCAAAAGCGCCTCGCCCCCCTGCCTTTTGGCCCGGCCCTCCACAATATTTTCTGTTTCTTATGCGGCCCCATGGAAAAAATAATTGCCCACCCCTGGACTAGATAGTCTTCGGAATACTTCCAGAACCTGCATTTAGACTGATATGTATTTAATTCACACAACAATGCCATGAGTCAAGATAATAGATGAAGAGAACTATATGCAACTTGAACCACAACAGATGCCTCAAGTTTTTGGCACAACATTCATTACTGCCATTCCTTTCCTGTCACGGTTACAATAAATGAGAGAGGTATAAGGAAGAAAGTGTGATTGGTGACCTCAAGGTCGTATTTGGCTTGATGCCATTTGCTCATATTCTTTGCCAAGTGCTTTATACAAGCACTTCTTCTGTATTAACATATTCTTGTTTAATTGCCTTCTGGGCCCTTTTGAAATGTTCCTATTACATCATGACTTCGTCACCAAACCAAACATTCAATCATGCTGAGCACAAAAGGAGGGTGGAGAACCCTACTCAATCCACAGTTGGAGCAAAATCGTAAGCTCTGGAGACTTTCAAACTTTATCCAAAAGCAACATTTCTTAGCCCTCAAGATGTGTTGTGGGGGAGGAAAGCAGAAGTTACCTTCTAGATATCAAATGAACTTCAGAGTAAACTGAAAAATGTAATTTTTTAGTAAACTAAAAAATGAATTTTAAAGCAATGTTGAAAGCTTTGTTTTGTAACAACCTCATGTCACCTAATTCCACCAATACGAAATGGTGCCCCTTCAGCAAAATAGGCAAAGCAAACATAAAGCTCTCCTTAATCTGACCCTGGGTGACCTCAGAACTGTAAAAAGGATTAAGAACATAAGAACAAGCCAGCTGGATCAGACCAAAGTCCATCTAGTCCAGCTCTCTGCTACTTGCAGTGGCCCACCAGGTGCCTTTGGGAGCTTACATGCAGGATGTGAAAGCAATGGCTTATTTATGGAATCCTTGTAAGTCAGTCATACGCATTCAATTGGAATTCTGTGGCTCATACATTAGAATGAAGAAGTTGATCACTACATGATAGAATTATAGAGAAAAAAACTTCTTTTTAGTGACAGGGGGCAAATATGATCTTGCAGCAATAATTGCACAAACTGGGGAAAATATTTGTGCCTCCCATAGCCAAAAGTAACAATTGTGCATAGACTGTGCTCTGAAATTATCCTCTGGAAAAGTCTTAAACATAACTGTTTCCTGGGAGCAAGTCACACTAAATACAATTAGATTTAGGTCTGTTTAAACACAGATAGGATTGAAATATGAAAATGTCAGAGATTGTAGTGGAGACATGGAATATAGTCAGCTGAAAATTCAGAAACCCTCTCGGTGTCAAGATGTTGTAGAATGAAAGTGATTAGGTTGGATGCATGATGAAGTTAGATTAATAAGCAAAGATTTACTTGGCATTTTTCCCTTGTTATAATTATCATGTGATACCTCAGTTGTTTGAAATCTCGATTGCAGATCAGCTTACCGACAGAGCTTGTCCATCACTTGAATGATGGTAACAGGAGGCACACTGGAACATGATAAGCTTATCATGGGTTAGCAGCCATTCAACAGTCATTGGAATTCATCCTAAAATATGGATGGATAGAACAGATGGATGATGTTGGATGAATTGATAAAGAACAGAGAGGGGCAAACTGAGTATGTGCTGCATGCATTAAGGCACAGATGGAATGTATGCATACAGGGATGGATAGATACAGAGGGCCTGTGGGTGAACAGATGAACTATATGCCAATAAAGTAGAAAAATGGGTGGATAAAACATAGATACTTATGTATTGATTGAGATAGACAGCATGCGTTGGTGGACTATAGATGAATTATTGTGTAGCCCTAGATGGATAGGCAGGGGGAAGGGTCTTTTTCAAATCATCCTTAGAGGCATCCAGATTTGAAGCACCTGCATGGAATTAACTTGTGAAAAATGTTACCCAAGTTAAAGCAATTGAGCATGTTAATATCAAAAGAAATGTGACTTTGCTAATGTTCAAGCACACTCAAACTGAAAGTTACCACTTAATTATAAAGATCAGAGTGGAAGGAAAAATAGGATGTGAATCATTCAGTGGTTTCAGGCACTTGTTCCCACTCCTCCACCCCATAGAGCACTACTAACCCTGCTCTTGCCTTTTTATAGATTACTACAGTAATGCAGGTCTCTCTCTCTCTCCTCCATTTATTTTGCACTCAATCTTTTTACACCCTACACTGGAAAGCACATCAAGTCTCTGTGGGGACATAATATCAATGACGTGTTCTATGAAGCAAGCAAAACTATAGAATTTTTACAATAGGTCTTTTCTGACAACATCAATCTAGCAAGGAGCCTTTTATTCTTATAAAGAATAGTGGATGTTTTAAGATGCAAGTATAAGAATCATCTGTGGCATGCAAGTATTTGAAGCCATTGCCTTTGATGACAGAAATCTAATTAAGCCTCTCTAGTCATATTTATGATTGAGCTAATAGAAAGAGGATGGTGTAATGTGGCTACAACATGGTTGTAATTAACATTAATGGGACTCCCATTGTTAGTCGTTCCACTTCACTATAAAACAATGTCTGCAGGATACATTTGTAGCCTGGAAAATGTGAGTGCCCTTAGCTAGGTAAAATGTATACTACTAATTACAAGAGTTTGTTTACAAAATGATTTCTAATAATGGACTCTAGCAGCACTATAGTATTCAAACATCCAAACCAAGCTAGAAATGGAAATATATGGTGCGGATCATAGCCTTCAAAAAGAGTAGCCTTTTTCCAATAAGAGATACCTTCACTGTGGGATGCAGCAGTGCAAGGTTAGGTAAAATCATGGAAATGCATCCTGACTCTACAAACAGGGAAAGGCAAAGAGTTGCTTAGGTTGAAATCCCGTTTGCATCTTAAAAAAGGAGGAAAGTCAAAATAAATCAAACCTACATTCATTTATATATTTATTTAAAACATTTCTGTGCCACATTACCACTTAAGTAGGGTCCCCAATGTGGTGTTTTATTTATTTTTTAAATATGCATTATAAAAAATCCACAAGTGCATTAAAAACGTCTGTTTTCATGTGGATATTAATAGCATGAGTTGGGCTGAACATGGATTAAGTGGCAGATATAAATTTAGGAAAACCGTAGAATCTCATCCTCTAGAAAGCAAGTGTAAAAGTCAAAATAAATGAGTCAAATGAAGCAAGCACATAAAGGAGAACCATATTGACTGGCATGGGATGGGGGCTGTGGAATCCTAGACCTGTTTCTGACTTTTCAGTTTTTAGCATTAACAAGTAAGCTTCCAGCCCTTTTACTTTAATAGATAAGAAGTATCCTACCCAAGAGTTGAATGTAGCCTGCTCATCTTGGCCTCCAATGTTTTGGCCAGTGAGTGAAAAGACACAGTCATGACAGACAAGCATTTGCATATTTTTAAACGTTTATTTTAAGATAGAAAGGACATTTTTCACAAGGAATTTCTGGGCACTTGGTTCTCCCTTCCCTAACTGATCCTTCCTTCAACCCTGCAAGATTGGAGAGATTTGTTCAAGGCTGTGAAATTATGACTGACTCTCAGCAAGTTTAAAGGCAGAGTGGAGATCTGAATCCAGAACTCAGTTGCTTACAGTGATAACATTATACTCCCATAAAAACATGAAGATGACTTAAAATGTTTGGCAATAAATCCTCATGACAGCTGTCATAAGACAAACTGGTTCTACAATGGCTGTAAAGGACATAACCCCAGCCCCCAAGGATGCCAGCACTGTGTAGTGGTTAGAGTGCTGGGATAAGATATGGGGGACTGAGGTTCCAATCCCAACGGTGCCCTGGAAGCTCACCTGTTTATTTTGGGTGAGTCATGCAAACGTACTTGGCAGGGCTGTTGTAAACACAGATCAGGGGACAATGATGTTGCAAATCATGTTGGGTCTGTGGAGGAAAGTAGGATAAAAATATCTAATTATGGGGAGGGGATAGAGGGATAAAATTCTGGCAACTGTGGTCACCCTGCAAGCTTATCAAGTCATATAATTTCTGCTCATATGTGCCTTGGCTAAGCCTGGTTAATGAGATGTGAGGTAGAGGGTTTCTTGTCTAGAGGCCATGGTGTCTCTGGACAGGGATGCTTGTACAGTTGTCTGCCTAACAAACATGGCAAGAAGACCCAGATGTACAGTTGTCTGCCTAACAAACATGGCAAGAAGACTCAGATGTAAAGCTTGCAGGGGCATGGCTTTAAGTATTTTTATGTGAATACATAATGTTAGATATTACATAGTAATGAAGAACAATTTTTATTCATTCCCAATCCACCACAAATGCGCTGCGTGACTCACCCAAATATTTAATGTTTTTTCTATTAACACCAAAAGGCCGCAACCTCTTTCTCCACGGAAGAGTATAATCAAAGAAAGGCTGGCTTCAGTCCCAACTAGACATAAACATTCTCTTTCTGACATTTTCAGCCTCGGTCTCCTCCCTCTGTCTTTTCCTTCCACCTCCCTACTTTGGTACAGCTTTTTCGTCTGTGAGCCCCAAGATCAGGCTATTTTGATGGATGTGAACTGCTATAGGAGACAACTGAGAACCAAAATGTAAATATGATTTTTTTTACTTCCTCTATATAACTGCTCTATCGAGTCAGTATATGGTGGATTCACCTTTCCACTAAATTCCTTTGCACAGGGTGGGAATGAGTATTTTTTGCCCTGCACAGTACCTAACTACAGATCATACAGGAAAATGAACTTTGTCATCTAAAATGTGCAGTTTGTTCCGCCCATCCTAAATCAGGAGAGTATTAATTAACCACATTTCTTGTCTTACTTATGTCATTTGGAAAGTTTATTTGACTTTTGGCAGGAGAAACTTGGATTATGCATGAATGCGTATAATTCCTATTAACTACTATAAGTAGCAGGATAAGCATATGTGCCACAGGTATGTATAATACTGTATCTACATTTGTATTTTTTCTTAACACTGGACTCTAGTTTTAAATAGCCTTAGTTCACTAACAATTCATATGTGCTATAGCAGTATTTTAAAACTTTTTTTGGGGGGGAGGGATTACTCTGTTCAGAACTAGTTTGTTTTTTAATCAACAATACTGGAGGCTAGATTTTTCTTCGTTTGGTTTACATGGGCGTTGCTGCATAGGACTCCTGGCATTCATACTAATTGTTCTACCACACCCTTTGCCTGGAATCTTTCCCAGAATCAGCTCGGGCAGGCAGAAGAACCAATTCCATGGGACTGCAAAGGGTGTGGTAGAGCAATTAGTGTCCGTATTTCTCAGAACCACAACGATTTCCCCTTCTCCATATTCGAGACCAGCAGATGCCAACCCCGCAGCTCAGCTGCCCCAAAAGACAAACACTGTATTATTGCTGTTCTGTCATCAGCTTCTGCCAAGCAAGTCACAGAATTGGCTACTGTGTAAAAATGACAAAGCTAATCCTATGCGACTATCCGCTCTTGCACTTCGACCATCAACCGAGCACAAGATTGCTCTGCACTCTTCCCCTCCATCAGGCTTTAGTTTAGTGCCTTTGAGAGCTGCAACAGAGGTGGAACCTCAAAAGACACGTGGAGTAATAATACACGTATTCTCTTCCTCGAAATGAGTCCGCCATAGATGCAACAGCGTTTCTGCAAAAAAATTTAGTATACTTCATGTTAGCTCACCCACCCCTGAACACAATCACACTTATCCGACAAACACCTCCACTAACTGCCTCTCTGCACGACGAGCCCTTACAGCGGTTTCTTTCGCTTGTTCAGGAAGTCCCGCCTTGCGCTCCGGAAGCAAAGTGGAGTGCGGCACGGAGGTCAAGCCGGGCAAGATGGCGGCGCCCAAGCATCCAGGCTGAGTGAAATGAAGGACAGGGCTTGCTCCGGATAGCGGGTCCTCATGCTGTCCGGCCGTCTTGGACTTTCGCAGGTACCGGCATAAATCGCTGGCCTTGTTCTCTCGGAGGGTGGCCTGAGCTGCTGAGCGGCAAATGGGGAGCTTGTAGCGCTGCAGCTCTCCTTGCTGATGAGTTGCTGTCGTTGAGGGTCACGCCCCGGGGAAAGTTGGTGGTTTAAATGATCGCTGATTGGAAAGTCTTCTTCGCACGCGCGCTCCTTGTTCGCCGTGTTTTGTTTTGTTTTTAATTTTGAGACTTCTGGAAACTTGTAAACGAGGCGTGGTGAGAGAAGAGCGCTTCCTTCGCTTACCGTTATTATTTATGCTTAATTGGTGAATTTTTCCATGCTGCTGTTTAATAACGGTGCTATTGTTGATAGGTAAACATTAATCTGCATAATGCTTTACACGGAGTGGGAAGCTTTAGGTCCCAGCCCTGTGAGAAATGATCAATCTAACGTACATCTAGGAGAGGACAGCAGTAAACTGGGAGAAATATGTGTTTCGTTTTACATGCTTAAGCTTGATTTTCATTAGGGGATGTTTGCAGAAGTGGGGTTTGAGGAAGCACTTAGAAAAGAATACAGATGTTCTGGGTTGGGGAGTAACAGTAGTATGAAGTGGTAATATAAAATCGGTGGCATTATTTAACAGGAAAAGTTTGCACAAGGGATGTTTTAAAATGAATGCCCTTTGGGAACAATGGGAGATGCTTGAAGGTCCATTGGATATCATGGGAACCTGGAATGCCAATTGACCTTGCATAGGCTCCATTGAAATGCATTTCAGAACACAAAAGTTGTAAGAAAAATGTAGACCTATGACAAATCTCCCTTAAGGGTAAAGCGATAGTCTCCATAGTGAAATTATGGTCCCTAGGCCCAGATGGACTAATTTAGGCCTGGAATGAGTGTCCTTAAAGTGGAATGATGGTCCCTGGGGGTAGCAGAAGTGTTCTGGGAATGGGACAACTCCAAGAGTGAAATGAGTGTTCCTTGGCCCAGATGAATTGAACTGGAACAAGAATGGCAGCTCCTGAGACTGGAACTAGTGCTCTGGGATGGGAATGATAACCCCCAGAGTGGAATGATGGGTCCTGGGAGTAATATAAGTTGTTTCCAGTAATGGGAAGCGACGAGTATGTAAACCTGAGCTTTTGCTGAGACTGCCAAGAAAAAAAAGCTCTGCCCTTGCAGTATGGCAAAGGGTTAACTGAAGTGACTTAGCCGTTGATTGAGTGGTGCATTGCTGCTACATTGAGAGGGGAAAGATGTGGTAAGTGGGAATCCTTCCATTTGCAGAAATCAGTTTTTCCTGTTTTCCTTTGAGAAGCAAGAATAATATGTGTATGTTTTGAAGGACAATTCAGAAAGCATTTATAACCCGACCCTGTGCAGAACTAGATGAACAAGGCCCATTTAAATCAATATAATCAGGCTGTTCGACACTAGTTTTCTGCCTTGCAAGAGAATAGCATTCGTCCAAACCACAGTACACAGCAAATGACCTTTCATTTCTTTGTTAAAGCTATTATTCTATCATGTAGAATCATAGAGTTGGAAGAGACCACAAGGGCCATCAAGTTCAACCCCCTGCCATGCAGGAACAGACAATCAAACCACCCTTGACAGATGGCCATCTGGCATGTCCATGACATCCCTTCAAATATTTACACATAGCTATCATGTTCTCCCCTTAACCTTCGCTTCTCCAGACTAAACATCCCCAGCTCCCCAAGTCTCTCTTCATAGGGAATGGATTCCAGACCTTTTACCATTTTGGCTGCCCTCCTTGTCAGTATCCTTCTTAAATTGCCATGCCCAGAACTGAACACAGTCTAATGATCTGCTCCATAATCTTTCCTCGTATCTTCTCCATTCAGTGACTCTGTCGTATCTTTTTTCTTCCTTCTGCTGCGGACATAACCAAAAAAGCCTTTTTTGTTGTTGTTAATCTTTCTGGCAAGCCTATGCTCATTGTGAACTTTAGGTTTTTTGACTTTCTCCCTACACATTCTCACTATTTGTTTGAATTCCTCTTTCGTGATTTCCCCTCTTTTCCATTTCTCAGACATGTCATTTTTAAATCTTAGCTCGATTGAAAGTTCTTTCAGACAGCCATCCTGGTTTCCTTTGACACCTCCCATTTTTCCTCCTCATTAGAACTGTTTCAAATTGTTTCTTCAAGATCTCATTTTTAAGAAATTCCCATCCATCCTGCACTCCCTTCTCTTTTAGTATTTTTAACCATGGGATCACACCCGGTAGATTCCTAAGCTTACTGAATTCTGCTTTCTTAAAGTCTAGGATGTGTGTCTGACTACACTTAGTATCCCCCTTTCCATTGTATAACAAACTCCAGGAGAACATGATCACTCCACCTAAGGATCCTACCACTTCCACTCCACTAATCAGGTCATCATTATTGGTTAGAAGCAGATTCATAATAGCCATTCACCTTGTTGCTTCTTCCACCTTATGAACCATGAAATTGCCTGCAAGGCAAGTGAGAAATTCGTTGAACCTGATAGTCTTGGCAGAGCTTGACTCCCAAGAAATATCAGGATGTTTGAAATCTCCCATTACAACTAGTTCTTTCCTTTCTGAAAGTTTGGTCATCTGTTCCGAGAAGGCATCATCCAACACTTCAGTCTTGCTTAGGGGTCTGTAATAGACCCCCACAAGGATGTCACTGCTGTTATTCTCTCTGTTAATTTTTACCCAGATACTGTCAACAGGATTTAAGGCATGGACCTGCTCACAGCTGTAATCATCCCTGATGTATAATGCTGCTACTCCTCTTTTCTTTGAAATAGGTTATACCATGCAGTTATTACATTCCAGTCATGAGACTCGTCCCACCAGGTTTCAGTTATGCCTATTATATCATGTTCACTAAGCCGTGTTAAGAGTTCAAGTGAATCTTATTTTTCATAGCTCTGTACATTAGTGTAGAGTCATCGAAGGCCATGGTTCATGCCCTCCGGCTGCTTATTTAAGATTTTATCCTTCACGCTGGTGGGTTCATGAACTATTTATTCAGTTCTCTCCATAACCTTTGGACTATAATCTCCAGCTCTTGATGAACTCCTGCCCATTACTGTCTCCCTTTCCCACGTAACTCAGTTTAAAGCCCTTCTTATAAGGTTTGTTCCTTCCTACAGGTGTGAGGTGCAACCCATCTCTTGCCTGTAGTCCCTCTTCATGAAACTGCAGACCATGGTCCAAGAAACCAAAATGTTCCTGCATCACTTGCAAAGCCAGTTGTTCACCTCTACTATTCTTCTTTCCCTGCCTGGGCCATGTCCTTCAACAGGGAGTAGAGATGAAATGACCACCCTGTGCATCCAGATCTTTCAATTCCCTTCCCAGAGCCTCAAAATCCCTTCTGGTGTCCCAAAAGCTACATCTTACAGTGTTATTTGTTGCCACATGGATCAAAAGGAAGGGGTAACAATCAGTGGACTTGACAATTCTTCTCAGTCTCTCTGTGACATCTTGGATTTTTGTCCCAGGGAGACAGCACACCTCTCGAGACATCTTGCCAGGTCTGCAAATGACTGTTTCTGTTCCCCTCAACAAGAAATCTCCTACCACCACCACAAATCTTTTCTGGGGTTTTGCAAGTACCATTTCATGGGCTGAGACTTCTGACACCTTAACATTTTCTGACACGGTTGATCCTGGAGCTGTTCCTTAATCTCACAGACAAGGGAGAGAACGTCTAATCTGTTTTGTAGATTCAAACTCACAGAATGCTCCCTGGTCCCTCTATTTCTTTGAGTCACATTCCTCCAATTGCCCACCTTCAGTGTTGGACAGCTGCTGACCTCCTCAGAGTGATCCTCCTGTGGGTTCCATGCCAATTACTGTCTGCTCCATTCTGTCCAGAAAATCTTCATTTTTCTTAGCGTTCTGAAGTGTAGATACTTGCGTCTCTGGCTGCTGATCCTTCTCTTCCAAAAGAGCAGCCAGCTTACACTTGCTGCAGGTGTAAATACCCACATGACCCAGCAAACACTCCACAAACGAAAAACATTCCACAGCTATTGCAGGTGATTGCAGCAAATCCCTGATTATCCATATTTGGTAGTCTTCAATCATATGTCCTTCAAAAAGTCTTGCCTATTTAACCAAGAACTTGTCCACTGAGCTCTAGGGAATGAGACCTAGTGTCTGGAGCCTCTGCCCCGTGTCCAGACTCTTAACTCGCCTCCTCTCCTCCAAGATTGCTGTTTACTGATGAAAAAAATCCCTGCACGTACCACTTGGCACGTGCCATCTGGTGTACACCACTACCTCGATGAGAGTGCTGAAGACAGCTGAATGGCAGTTAAATAGAAGTGCTGTCTCCCCAGAAACCCCACCTCTGAGAAGCCTGAGGCAAGCACACAGCCAGGACAAAGAAAAATCCTCTCACACACACAAGCCTTCCCAAGCCCTCAAAAAGCAAACACACAAACCCTCCAAAAAGGCTCACAATTAAATTTGATCTTAAGAATGCCCCCCCCCTTGCACAGTTTACCTTTTGCTTTCTGCCTGCTCCTTTTCTGCTTCCTCCCAGAGTTCAGGGCCATTCTTTATACTGGGGGGCTAATTTTGTTTAAAAGTCAGTTAAACTGCCTGTAGGAGGGCTATGATCAATGAGTGAATGAGCAGATGAGTGGAGAGAGTTGACTTGAAATCTATAAATTATTTTGTAGTTGCAGTGGTTAAAACAGGATTAGGAAAGGGGCAATTGAAATAAGTAGGAGATGCTGGAAAAGTATTATAAGGCAGTTTTTCTTTGGATGCCTCTTATCTTTTAAAAAGTATTGTGTTTAAAGTTAGTCTGTAACCAGAATCAACTCCCCCCCCCCAATTCCAGTATAGATATTAATTAATATCTCGCCAAACCCGTCTAGGCGAGGGGCTGATTTATGCCCGCCCGCGGAGACTTATGGATCCGCCGGCACACTCTATGAGCAGGTGGAGGACTGGAACTCCCGGCTCTCCGATGCCATCGAGATTGTTGCTCCCCGGTGTCCTCTTCGCCCCCGTGTTCGGCAGGCTCCTTGGTATACCGAGGAGCTGCGCCATATGAAACGGATGCTTAGACGACTAGAGCGAGGGCGGAAATTCGCGACGCTTGCGCCAACATCTTATAGGGACGCTTATGAAGGTTTGCGAGATGGCAAATCTAAGGAGGCCAAGAGGGCTTTCTCCTCCTCTTATACCTGCTAGCTCCTGCCCGGCGCAATTATTTCGTATAATTCGGTCTTTGACCTCCTTATCGGAAGGGTCTACAAATCATCGATTGGCTAGTAGCTGTGAGGCATTCATGAGCTTTTTTGCAGATAAAGTCATCGTTTCTACCGGACCTTCCCGCCACGCTATCTACAATTAGTGAACTGGAGGCCCCTTGCCGCTTCGCCGCTGCTGACAGGGCCTTGGCTGCTGTTAGACCTACTACCTGTCCTCTGGATCCGTGCCCCTCCTGGCTTATAAAGTCACGGAGCTACGACCCCATCTGTTGAACATCATCAATGGCTCCCTTGAGCAAGGGGTCTTTCCGGATGGGTTGAAGGAGGCAGTCCTACCACCAGAAAAGACCCATCGCTAGATCCAGGATCTGGCCACCAATGTTTCCCGCCCTGAATTCTTCGCTTCTGGGAAGGTAATTGAGAGAGTGGTGCTGGAGCAGCTTCAGGGTTTCCTGGATGACGATTGGCTTTCGACCCTTCCAGTCCGCCTTCCGGCATGGACGGAGACCGCTCTTGTCGCCATCACAGACACGCCTCCGTATGCACCTCGGACCTGGGCGGATCGGCGCTGCTGGTTTTGTTAGATCTTACCGCAGGCTTGATATGGTCGACAGTGGATTGCCTCCCGGAGGTGCCCGCTTCAGTGCGGAGTACCGCAGGGAGTATCCCCGCTATTATTTAACATCTATATGCAACCACTTGCTCAGTTGGTGCGGAGCTTTGGGCTGATCTGTCATCAATATGCTGATGACACTCAGCTCATTCTGTTGATGGAGGGGAGCTGTAGCTGGTTGGTTGCAGCAGAGCAGGTTGCAACTGAATCCATCGAAGACGGAGATCCTCTGGCTAGACCGCAGGGGTGAGGTTAGGGATTTCCTCTGTTCGCAGTCTGGGGGTCCACCTGGATTCGTCTCTCTCAATGGAGACCCAGGTGGCCCATACAACCCGGACTGCATTTTTCCATCTTCGCTTGCAGGCCCGGGCGTTGGCTCCTCCTCTCCCAGGCCGGATTCGCCACTGTGATCCATGCAACGGTCACCCAGGCTGGATCATTGTAACCGCCAGGCTGGACCGAAGTTAAAACTGGTCCAACATGCGCAGCACGCCTGCTCACAGGAGGCGCTTCTTCAGAGAACACATCCAGCCTGTGTTGCGACAGCTGCATTGGCTCCCCGTTGAATTCAATCATCTTCAAGGTGTGGGTTTTGACCTTTAAGGCTTTATGCTGCCTGGGACCCTTCGGACCGCATCACCCCATATGTTCCAACTCCAGGGCCTGTAAGACTGTGTTGTTCCAATCGGCCTTTGAGTGTCCAGCTGCTGATATGGTCCTTACTGCCCTGCCCCTAGGGCAGTTACATCAGGGTCCCCTCATATTGAGGGGTCCTGCCATCCCCCCTCATGGGGGTAGGTTTTAAATTGGGGTCGGACGCCTTTTATTATGTATTACAGGTTTGCTGTTTCAAGGAGTTTTAAGCTAATTTATGGATTACTATTAATGTTTGTTACCGCTGTTTTAAAGATTTTAGTGACTTGTTTTACCATGTTTTATGCTGTACACCGCCCAGAGCCCCTAGAGGATGGGGCGGCATAAAAGTTTAATAAATAAATAAAAATAAATAAATAAATATATTAATACTTTAGATAAATACTTGTGTTCTCTCAGTGAAATACATGTCTTGTATAAAAATTAGTAAAGCATAGCACTAAATATGTTTTTTTCTGAGTAATTTAGTATGCAGTCCTAAGCATCGTTGCATCAACTTTTTGAAGTCCAGTGGTCTCTTACACAGATATAACTGTGTTTAGGATTGCACTGTTAGTCTGTGATATGAAAAGTGCCTGTTAAATGAAACACTATGTTCCAGACACAAAAACCACTTTTTAGTGAGTGCTCTATACATGTGGTATATTGACTTGAGGAACTGAAGCACGTACACCAGACTCATAAATATTGCTTCAGCGTTTTCCTTTATTGTCATGAGAGTTTTACTGTGACAATTAAAAATGAAGTTTTATGGTTGTCTTTTATCATAGCTAGTAGTTTTTAAGATCAGTAATAAACACACACGCTGCAGCTGGTGTTAAAAAGCCCCTTCTGATCTGAATGTTAAACTCTCATGCTATTTTTATGGGCAATACCTACTTTTAAGTAAATATGCCATCTTGTTGCTGTTCATCTAGTTATAAACAGTTTTATAGCCAATGGCAGTAGCAACAGTGGAAGAGATTAGCCTGATGGGTTGTTTGGAAGAAAACCTTGAACAACATCCTGTAAAATTTTGCAAACATCATTTCTCCCTTATTTTTCTATGCTTTTGCTTGCTGTGCATCTAATACTTGTCAATACTAGGTTTACTTTTCTTCCTCACTGAATATAAATTTAGCCCTTATTTTTTTCTCTTTTGTAGGATATTTTATCCAGCAAGTTCAGAAGAAAAAGTCATGCAGCAAATGCCATGCAAATTTGCATGTTTATTTAAGATCACCAAAACAAGAGGAGTCACATTTCAACAGTTAAACTCCCTCAAGCGAACAGTAAGCTAATGAAATGCTATTACCTTTCACCAAGAGATGAAACATTTGTTTCCCTCACAGTTACCTTTACTGTAAAGTTGTTTGAATAAGCACCGGGGAAGTATTCTTCTTCTGGTGCCTTGCACTGTTTTAATTTGTCTCCCCAGATAAAGTTCTTTATCTGTTCTGGTATGCGCATGAAGATCCTGTGCTCACAGCTTTTCCATTTAGGCTAGTAGGAGCAGACCATATGTATTTATTTAGCTTTATGTATTTAGTACTTTATTCTCAATAGAAGTTATTACAGGTCAGAGAATAGGAGTGTTTCCAACTACAAAGATCACAAGATGATAAACCGTATTATTTCTTGTACCTTGTGCTGGAGATATTTGAATGAATGGGGTTGAGCTATTTACATGAAGTATCACCTGATAATATTTAATGTGAAAGGGATGCTAAAGTTGCAAAAACATGGACATGTTATAGAAGCATGGAGCAATGTTACGTTGAGGTTGAATGTACAACAAGGTAACAGCCTTGTGGAACCTTAAAAGATTTATTGTGGTGGAATCTTTTTATGGTGACAAATCTTTAAGAAGCAGTTTAGGACATAAAGTCATAAATGATTACTAATCTCAATACTATTGTTACTGGACGACTATACTTTCCAAACCATAGTTGCATTCAACAAATTGTGGCCTCAGATAATTTGTGGAACTCCCCCCCCCCCCACAGTCTTATGAGTTGTCCCTAAGTTCTGTTCCTGTGTGCCCCTTATCGAGGACATAGGGACCCTCACAGGCAGTATAGCTAGGACAAAATGAGGTTTGTAATAGGAAGGGTGAAATCATCAAAAATCACTCTCCCCTAGCCAAGTAAACTGCTTATCCATGGCTAGCAGGCAGCAGGTGTGTACAACTCCCAAGATTTTCTTGTAATGTCACAGTCTCATCTTTGTATATTCACGCAATCCCATTGCTGGCTGTTTAGAACCATCCACATAGATGTGAGGGCCCTATTCATGGGCCAGATATGAACCTTCAAGTTTAGAGCAAGTATCATACTGATACTGGAAGTAAATATAGGGAACAGCTTTTCTTTTGTAATGTTCGCAGAGGCATCTCAGTGTCCCTATTGGAAACAAATGGTTGGATTGAATGGACCTTAGTCTAATCAATTTGTTTGCTTTAATCACTCAGCCTATGAGATAGATCCATTTCAAGCAGACGGTTAAAATCACTGAGGCTTACAAGAAACTGCTCGCATCAGTGGCTTACAGCATAGTATTATCTTCATACTACCTATATGGCTAATTGAATGTCTGACTTTGGCCTCAGATTGACCAAGAAGGCTTTCTGAGTTGATTAAATATTTGCACTTGTGTTTTAATGCTTCATTATGTTTCAAACATTAATTACCTACAATAGAACCTTATGGAATAGTATTTTTCAAAAATGAACCTTTCTTAATATTCTTGCTTAATATTAGTAGGCAACTATCCTTTCAAGAGATAACAATGTCTTTTTGGCAGAGGAGTCAGTAGGGAAATAGATTGGGGAAAATTCATCTGTGGAAATAAAACTGTAGTCTAGCTTCTGTTCAGTTCATTTGGACTGTCACAGGAAATCATTCTGGTGCATAGAAGTAACTTAAATGTCTTTAAATGGTACTACTTGTTTTTAAATAATATGTTTCTTGCTTTCAGTATGTAGCACAGAATAATAGAACACTCTGTCAGCAATCAAAATTGAAGCCAAAATCGTCTGCATCACCTTTCCCTGAAGGAGAGCACTTGGCCCTGGAAAAATCGGTTGTCCGCGAAGTGAGGCCTGTGTCACCTCTTGTGCCGCCTCCTTCTGAGAAACTGGAGATAAATGAAGGCCTTGAGTCGACTGCAGTCGCTGGTGACTTAGAAACTGTAGTAGGAACTTCATCAAAGAAAGAGAAACAATGGAAAGAGATGAAACTAAACCTGGATGAATTACCAGGAATTTTGGCACGTCTATCCAAAATCAAACTCACAGGTATTATTGTTGAGTTTAAAAAAATCTTCTATGGAGCATATTTTGCTCTTTGACAGGTCTGTTCTATTTGTGATGTCAAGCGCTTTACTTTACTTTCTGGCCTTATTTGTGCGTCCCCAAGCTGTGCATGCTTACTCAGAAATAAGGGCCACTTAGTCCAGTGAGGCTGACTAATGTAAATGTCCACGGGATCACAGCTTTAGAATCGTTACTGACTCTCACAGTTTCAGGCTTGGATGTTCTATTAGAAAAATCATTGTGTTGTAGCTTTTTAAAAATCCAAATTTATTTATTTTTTATTTATTTTTTCAATGTTAGCCATAGTCTGCCTTCATCTTGGGGCCCCAAGGTGAATTACACATAGTGAGTCAGTAGAATCAACAAAATGGATTATTTAGTAACCATGCATTAGGATTTTAAAAGTATGGAACCAACAGAAAGAACTGAAGTGTAGCGTAAGTGTTAGCATGACACATTAATTGACACAGAAATTACATAATAGGGTTCTGCATAAGCCCTTTGAGGCAGTATTGTCCACAATCTCTAAGGTGGTGAACTATTTTGTGCAGTGCAACCCTGCCTATGCAGAAAAGCCTTTTTGAACTGTTCAGTTTTGCATCGTTTGCAGAAAGCCAGGAGAGAGGGAGCTTTCCTGACCTCCTTTGGCAAGCCATTCCACAAGGTGAGAGTTACAGTGGAGCAAGAACGTGGGTGGGTAGTTTTTGATTTTGCCCATTTGCAGACTGGCACCTGCTGATATGAATGAAGTTGTCATGGCGGAGAAAGACAGCCTTGCAAATCAGAGGGGCCAAGGCCAAGAAGGACTTTTAAAGAGACAGCCCCAACATTTTTGCCTTGCCAGGTGCTCAGGAGCAACAGCAGCTGCAGAAGGCCATTGCTTTCACAGTCTACATGTGAGCTCCCAAAGGCATCTGGTGGGCCACTGCGAGTAGCAGAGTGCTGGACTAGATGGACTGTGGTCTGATCCAGCAGGCTCTTTCTTATGTTCTTATTTTTGGTTTCTACTGGTGCCCTTTAATTTAAAGTTTGTATAAAATATGTGCCTACTAAATCTTGGCAAGGCAGACTATTACTGTTGCTTAGAATACCATCCTTCATATGTAAGAGAGAATCATGTTTGGATAGCTTCTGAAAAATTATTAGCGAGAGAGTTTAACTGGAGAGTTATCCAGTACTGAGGTATGGAAGATTCTCTTGTTTCCTCTTCTTCCACAGTATTGTGAACAGCTGGATCTTGGCATCTTGCCTAGTTTATGCCCCACTTTTTTGTTGTGTTTAAGCAGCCTAACAAATGTTACTGTACGTAATCTGGCCACTTTTTAAGAAGTCAAGTAGTTCATTCACCCACAGCCTAACATTTGTATCAGATTTCTCTCTATTTTTCATTGTATATAGTGCACTACTTCTAAATAAATAGGTCTGTTGGGGGTTGTGATACTAACTAAACTGTGTCTGAGCTCGAACTATGCATTTGGTTTTCAGCTTACATTTTTATTTATTGTCACCTTTCTTCCAAGTAGCCCAAGGCAACATACCTGGTATTATCATCTTCTCTATTCTGTCCTGTCTTCCCAACAACCCTGTGGACTTACAGTGTGTAATTTCGCTTAGGATTGAATTGCCAGTGTGTTTTATAGTGAGTGGGTATTCAATTGTGGGTCTCTTGTTTTTAATTCATCAGTCTAAACAGCAATACCACACTAGCTGCTGCAACATTGCAAATAAAGTTTATCATTTGGTATGCAACTGATATGAAGTTTTTCCAATTTTATTTTCAGACATATATGGCGATTTTTGATGAGAATGCTGTGGTTGTATGTGACTTTTACAAAAACTAGCATTTAACTGTAGCAATAACATTTTGCTCTGAGTTACAAATAAGCTGATACATTTTTTTCTCCTTTTGGCTCCGTACAATGTTAATGTCGTCAATATTGGTTGCTCTTCTTTTCACAGATATCAACAGATATATTTTAAGAGAAAAAGATCTGATGTGAGGAAAATGTAGACTCCTAGGTTCATACCTTATAATTGAGAAACATTTTCAAAATTGAGGTATTCACAGTGAACCAGCAACTTTGCAGAATTTGGTCTCATTGTTACTCCAAAGGCCTCCTTTCATTCGTCAAACGTTTATAGCTTAATAATTAATACTTCTGCCTCATCACCCTTTTAAAACTGTTGCTTTCATTTAATAGACCTATCATGATAAAGTGACTGTGAAGCAAGGAAAGTTACTTTTCCTCCTGATTTAGGCAGTTTCTTTAGCAAGCATCAAGTACATGGAACACTTTCCAGAAAAGCTAACTCAAAGGACACAATGGGATCCAGCAAATAACACATGCTGGTCTGGATCAGGGTGCTTTAACCTTGATTTTAAAAACAAATCCAAAGTAGTGATGCTGGCTGGTATTAAGTGATTTTGTAAATACATGTCAGGATAATAGTGGACAGCCCCATCCAAGAGCCAGGTGCAGCTGTTCTCGATCTCCACATCCAAAGAGGCCTCCTGTTGGAGTGGGTAGGTTTGAAAAGTGAAAAATCTTCCTCATCTCCAAGAACTCCCTGTGGGGCTCAGTAGACTTATGCTGACCAAAAGGACAGATTAAGACAGAGGTCCAGTCTGCAGTTGTAACACTATGAATGGCTGGGAAAGAGCTGGCTAAAGTTGGCTCCTTCCCAACCATGCCCCTGACCCGCCCCGACTACACCATGGATGGCAAGAGTGCTGGGATGGTGGCACTGCATATGGTGCTGCATCACAGTGCTGGGGGACTAATGGCCACCGCACACTGACAGAATCACCCCTCCACTGGAGTAGGTGCTCCGATGAGGGTGAATCCACCGGCATGGCTGTGCACCGCCTACCCCCCATGGGACCCAGGGGTTTTGAATAATAGAAGGAAAAATGCTCATGAAAAAATACTTTTAAAATGGTAGGAATTGCATATGGTAACCATTTGCCATTCAAGGGCAAACTGAGCTTATGTAACAAGTGAACAGTGAAAATGTAGCTATTCTGAAATTGTCATGTCTTTTTGGAATATAGTATTCTGAGCCCTACTAAGTAGAATTTTGTTTTCTTCATTGCTGAAATATTTACTTAATGTACTATAATCACTGATACTACAAGTTATTAAATTTTCTAGCCCTGCTAGCGTTAGTCTCTTTTTAAATAACTGGTTCCCTTATTGAGAGTGTAGGGAACCAGTGATCTATCACCAAGGGTCTGATCAATGAGCATATTTCACTTGTTCCCCTGATCCACAGTCCTTTCTGATCCAGGAAACTTGATCCCCCAAGTTGCCAGACTCTTGAGGGCTAACTATGCAGGTTTGAAAGGCTGCACTAAAAAGGGGGAAAGGGATTGCATGCCCTGTCCTCCCCCTTTTGTCATCACTGCTCCTCCAATGACAGAGGAAGAAGGAACTTCTTTCCTTCTTCAGGGTGATCACCCTGACTCACGTTTCTTTTAATCCCAGGAATCAACTTTCTTTGATCAGGAAAGGGAATAAGGAAGCATTATGATCCTTGCTCAATTGGGTCACTTCACCTAATTCCATATTAAGGTAGTTATTGAATGCAGCAGGCATTCTAGTGCACATGGCATTGACTTTGCAAATTCTGGTTAGGTAATGTACTCGATGTTGTGATTAATTTTTTTTCTTGTTAGAAAGAGAACCAAATAATAACCAGTTCACAGTCTTCAGTGATTAACATACAGTCCCATCAAAAGGGGGGGGGGACAGTTCAGTGGAACTGGCATGAGCTTGTACTGGCACTTTTGCCCACCCTGCAAGTGCATTTGGCAAACTGGAAGGTGGACAAGCACCACAGACTTTGGTGGCACTTGACATGGAAGGGAGGTTGGCCATTCCAGGTTGTATTGGCATCCAATCGAATGCCAGTACAGGGGAGGGCAGGTCAGGGCATTCCTGGCGGTGCAGCCGGCTGTGGTCGGCTCCCACCTGGACTTTCACACTGCAGATGTCATGGCCATCCTAAAGGTTCGTGAAAGTCCAGTCGGCCCCATGAAGGGCTTTCATCTGGCCAGGGAGGTTTTTTTGTTTTTCCAGCTTCCCTGTGCCCAAAAATCCTATGAACGCAGCGGGGCAGTGCAGTAGGGGTGCTGCATCCTGGCACCTTGGCCTGTGGATGGGACACATAGAATCACCATCTGCCTTATTTTGAGGATTTCTTTTAGTTTCTGGAGGAATTGTCAACTGACATTTGTTTCAAATTACTGTTAAATGCAAGAATGCTTTCAGAGCGTGGCCTTCTTTTAATGTTCACACTGTAACCTCTAATGAAATGTACATATAAACTACTCCAAACAAATCTAGGTTTACTAAGTAAACAGGTTGGTGAGTCTTCTACCACTAACATTATGCTTATATTTAGTATTTCAATGAACCAAGTGTGAGAATGTAATGAGAGAAGCATTGGTGGAAGTGCTGTAGAAGAATGCTGACTTTCCTTGGGGATATCATAAAACTTGCAGTAATGTGATCACATTTCTAACCAGCTTTGAGTAAAATATGCTTTTTTTTGCTTCTTCCGTAGTTTTAGAATGGCAGCTGTGAAAGAAGTTTATATAAAAATTGTTGTAACTGTTTAAAAAATGGTATTTGAAAACTGGGCTTTACGTTATATTAAGGGCATTGAAAAGTTATACATTAGTTTGAGATTAGAACGTTACATAAATATTTGTGAAGTTCATTAGGAAGGACCATGTCATTTTTTGAACACAGTGATGAACTTATATAAACCTTGGAACGTGAAACACTGGGCATATATAGAGAACATATCTAGTCCTGTTGCGTAAATGAGAATGGCTTACAACTACTTTTGATGACACCTTGATCAATCACAAAGAAGTGATTTGATGGAATTAATCTGGAGAAATCAATGGAGGCTTTAATTGGAACAGTAGTCGCTGTGCGTTAGAAGTTCCTTGAGGGTCCTTGTACTGATAATGATATAAACACTGCTCCTCCTCTCCCTTCTGTAAATGAGCTGGTGTTCTGTTGTAATAAATGAATGTTCAGTTTTCTCTGTGATAAGTTTAATTAAAACTTCTTGAAGAATGTGTAAGAAGTCATTTGCTATTGGTAATGGAAGTCCAGCAATCCTGAAGATCTCCTCGGGGTAAATTTCATTGCTTTCTTTTTTTTCCTTTCTCTTTCTCTCTTTTTTCCCTTTTTCCCTTTCTAGCACTGTGCATAGAGAAGAAGCTCCCTACTTTGTCCTTTTAGGATATTTAGGCTATTTCATCTTCACATTACAAAACCATGTTATCCGAGTCATACCACTTACATTTTCTCCTGTAAAACAAGCACCTGTGGTACAAATGAGTGCTAGAAATATGCTGTTTTTAACTACTTGGGTGCTTAACTGCTGCCCATATAATACAACCCTTATATAATACTGCCTGTATCAGTGGTGGAGAACCTTTTCGAGACCGAGTGCCCAAATTGCAACCCAAACCCTACTTATTTATCACAAAGTGCCAACCTGGCAATTTAACCTGACTGCTGAGGTTTTAGTTTAGAAAAAACCGGTTGGCTCCCTCTTCCTCCGCCCCACCCCCTCAAGCAGGGGGCAGCGTGCTCTAGCCTCCAGCAAGTCCCATGCGCACTGCTCTGTGCCTCTCTAGCATCTCTGCCTCCTCTGCGGCCCCCCCACCTCAGGCAGCAGCCACCCGGAGCATCGACACCAGGCCCGCCAGACAAATCCGTTCATATCATGCTTAGTGGCCCAGGCCAGCCTAGATGTGTGTGTGTGGTGTGTGTGATTTTCTGCCCCCACATGACGAATGCTGTGTGCGTGTGCCCACAGAGAGGGCTCCGAGTGCCACCTCTGGCACCCGTTCCATAGGTTCGCCATCACTGGCCTATATAATACAATATATAATACAAGCATGCTCTGTATAGTATTGGACTAGTTTATGGGAGATCCAGGTTAAATCCCTGCTTGAACCGTGGAAAGTCTCTGTGCACCCTTGGGACAGTCACATCCTTTCAGCCTAACCTATCTCATAGGATTGTTGTGAGCATAACGGAGAAGGATGTAAGTTACTTTGGCTCTTCACTGGGGAGAAAGCTGGCATATGAAGTAAATAAATAAATACCACCCTTACGGACAACTGGAGAACATTTACTTCACCACAGAGAGAGAGAGAGAGAGAGAGAGATATGTTCATGAGGTAGAAAAACTAACCCCCCCAAGTATTAGAAATTATTCATTTCAGGGAATTCCTTTTCAAACTAATAAAAAATTATTTTCCAGTATTTCATATTCAAAGTTGAGTTGTTGTTGCTGCGAATTGGGGGAAAGGAGTGGGGCTGGTATGAGGTCAGTATAAAGAAACAGATAAGTGAGTCTGCTTAGAAGAAACATCCCCTCTCACATGAACAAGCGTTTTCAGACTTTGGGTGTTACACAGTTTGTTGGACCCTGACTAGCACTTTGAGGTACAAGGAATTCCTGATGTGATTTTCCTACTTAGCTGAAATACGTCACCCCCAATTCTGTTTCTGTGGGACATGGGCAGGAACAGGATTTGAGGGGCTTATGTTAAGCTCCCACAGAAGTAGAGGTGAAATCCAGGCCAGTGACTTCTGCCTCTACAAATTGATTTGTATTTTAGAGGAACTTTTCTTCCTCAGATACATTAAAATTTGGCCTGTATTGTAGCCAAGAATACAATGGCTTAGATCCCATAGGGTTCATCTGTGAACACTTCACTTCAGGCTCTGTGGAGTCTGTCCTTTGCCTAGGAGATCACTTCCTCTGTAGACCCTTCTGCAGATTATTGTCTTGTAATGAGTTGCAAAGTGCCTAGTGAGAGGAACACATCTGACAAAGGAGGACTGCTTTTGTAGCACCTGGAAAAAACGTGTAGAGGAAGGATATAGGATTGATGCCAACATGTAAAAGTTTGGACAAATTTAGTACCAGGGTAACAAAATCAGGTTGAAAAGTAGCAAAACAGGTAGCTATATAAATGTGTGTGTTCCTTTTTGTACTCTGGTTGACTTCTCATTTCATCTGGAATTTTATTTGATATATTTGATTGGTCCAA
The DNA here is from genome assembly GCF_021028975.2 of Sphaerodactylus townsendi. NCBI lineage: Eukaryota > Metazoa > Chordata > Lepidosauria > Squamata > Sphaerodactylidae > Sphaerodactylus > Sphaerodactylus townsendi. Next base: position 114,163,536 of record NC_059427.1, on the reverse strand, counting down.
TTTTACATATCCTTTTTGTTGATGCTTTTGGGATGGCTACTAATAATCAAAGTACAGAGTAAAATACACTCATCAGGAAGAGGGTTGCCAGTTAACGAAATAGGAAGTTAATCATTGCTCTGCCTCTTACCCAGCTTAATCTTTAGCAACTAAACCTCACCCCATTGGGCATGCCATGATGACAGTTCTCTGCTGAAGCCAGCAGAACCCTGAAGCCACAGAACCTTCCTGTTCAGCAGGTAAACAAGTGGGGCCCTCCAGCAGAGCTGGCTCCCAGCAGGTTGAGTGATAGGGAACAAAGCATCTGAGAATGATGTCCACTGGTAGCACTAGCTGTCAGAAGGCTGATGATCCATTAGAGAGTGCCATGCACATGCACTTGTGCCCTTTGCAAACTGGTGCAAACTGGTGTAAAATCCTTTTACACCATTATTAATGCTTTTACACTGTTTTCACACCACTGTTTTTGGCCCATACGGAATCTGTCTTTGCGAGGTAGGTGGGGCTCAGAGAGTTCCAAAAACCGGTGACTATCCCAAGGTCACCCAGCAGGAATGTAGAAGTGAAGAAACACATCTGGTTCACCAGATAAGCCTCTGCCACTCAGGTGGAGGAGTGGGGAATCAAACCTGGTTCTCCAGGTTAGAATCCCCCTGCTCTTAGCCACTACACCAGGCTGGCTTTTACCATTTGACATGGCCACAGCTCAACTGATATTCACAAAGTGCATGCTGGCAATATTGGCACTTATTGGCATCCAATGCCTTATAATCAAAATTGCATGCTGGCAATATAATCAAAATGCCTTATAATCAAAATTGCATGCTGGCAATATTGGCAATATAGGCATCCAATGCCTTATAATCAAAATAAGTATTTAATAAGTGTACACATACAAAACGAAGATGAAAACAAGGGTTCTGGAAATAAGATCTGAACATGTATTGCACATAAAACACCGAGTATACAAATTAGATGTTGTTATATATACAATTGATGAAAATACCAAATGGCCAGCAAAACTGTACACATGTTGGCCCATGTGGCTTTTCTCATTGGTCAGTAACATAACATTCAACCGTTGGTGTGAAAATCCAAACCAGGAGTTGCTTTCTTGTCTGTTGTACAATGGATAAAAAAATAAGAAGTGGGCCTAAGGCCTTTTCCTTTAATAGCTGCACAGACAACTGGAATCGTCAAACTTAATTTAAATCTGGTTTTGGATTATCAATTTTCTGTGTGTAACATCAACTGTAAATTGCAATGAAGTGGATTTGAAATTCTGAGTTAGACAGCTGGCCGTGGCCCCCTAATCTGACCTTTAGCGTGGTGTTAGTGTAAAGGTCCATAATGGAACCTAACAATCATCTATCTGTGTTCAGTTTCATTAATTTATTCCACAGATAATATCTCGGTGTAGGATCAAAAGCAGTGTAAGAGTCAATAGATGTTACCTGCAGTTGCCAAAACATACCATTGAAATATCTGATAAGGTACTGTAGCAAAAAAACAATGATCCAAAGTTAACTGACCTAAAACTGATTTGTTCTGATGCTAACATGTCATTTCCATCCACCCATGCCTCTAACTTAAGAGGGAACGTTGTTAGAAGAAGTTCCCTCTTGGGAAATACTAGCAGATCAATCTATGTAAGTAATGAGCGTAGCTAAGACTGCACCTCAGCAATCCTTTCAACTCATAAGAGGAGGGGGATTTTTTTACCCAGTGCCTTATTATTTCTAATTGTGAAAATATTTGGCCAATGGTGACAGGTGGCCAATGGGTGAAAAGATGTAATGAAATTTCCACAGGCAATTCAACTATATTGCTCACTTGATTTAGATTGTTAAATAATTTAAAGACATTTCTTTCCCAATGGAGTAAGGTACTAATGGGTTTTTTGAAGTGTGCCTAGAAGCAGGGGTCTGCAACCTACGGCTCTCCAGATGTTCATGGACTACAAATCCCATCAGCCCTGCCAGCATGGCCAATTGGCCATGCTGGCAGGGGCTGATGGGAATTGTAGTCCCTGAACATCTGGAGAGCTGCAGGTTGCAGATCCCTGGCCTAGAGCAAACAGTTAGCTAACACAGGTATTTCAGTAGTAGCAAGATGTCTTCCTTATCATCTATACCAGTTGATAGTTTTGCTAGTGTTTTAGCTGAAATTAAAATGTCCAGGCATTCTTCAAAGGTGGCTCCATGCAGAATGCATTGCAGTAATCTCACTCAGATGCTTGCTGAAGGTGCTGCTGTGCACCATGGACAAAACTTTGGGCTTTGTCTGAAGGCATTGATGTAGTTGCAATCCCAAATTGTGAACCTAATTTTTTGGGAGGGGGGGTCCAAATCCACCCATGTCTTAAATAACCTTCAGTTTAATAACCCTCCTGCAGCCCATTATTGCATCCAGAGTTTTTTTCAGGGCAGACTTTGATGAAACAGAAAACAGATATGGATGACACCAGTGGAGCGGTGATTCTTCATATCTCAGGGCAGTCTTTTCCACAGAGTAGAAATCTGTTTGGCCCTGAAACACATGTTGAATGTTGGGATTTCTTCTCTTTTCTAGATTTTAGGGCACAAATAAATGTATAGCTCACTTCCCATTCTAGGTAAGAACTTCTAAGACTGCTAGGGGGAATGAGAGAGTTGTACATACAATTTTCATTGTGCAGCAGCCCTTTGTAAACAAGGCCCTCAGTAGTGGTTTTGGTCTTAGGGTAGTGAAGGTGTGTCTGAGGGAGGGCCGGACTACATCCTTCTCTCCCCATACCTCTAATCTTAGAACACTGTTCTACCCCTTCCCCTCAGTGATCTAATAGGACTCTCTTTTAAGTGGAAGACGGAAGAGGTAAAAGAATCTCTGTAATGTGCAGCGGTGAAATATTTCCTACTTGTCCAGAATAGTTACCATAGAGCCAAATAACCAGATTTGTGTGTTGATTTTAATTTAATTCAAATGTATTTTAAGTAGACTAATTGGATTATAATGATTATAACTGTTTTAATGGTTTTTATTCTTTCTGTTGTTTAAGTGTTTATTTTATCAAATGTATATGTTATTTACTGCTGTAAGCTGCTCTGAACCCTTGCGGGGAAGGCGGCGTACAAATAGAATTAATTAAATAAATAAATAATAAAAGCTTGCCCTTTACTAGCATGACCTAATGTTTGGTGCTTACAACTTCAAAAATAGACATGATTTGTTTGGTCAGCATATTAATGCTAAAGTGTCATGTTTGTGTTTCAGCCTTGGTTGTTAGTACTGCCTCAGCTGGATTTGCAATGGCACCAGTGCCGTTTGACCTGCAGTGTTTCCTGCTTGCCTCCCTTGGAACGGGTCTCTCATCATGCGCTGCTAATTCCATCAATCAGGTGGGTGCTTTAGCTTGCTGTCTGACAGCTCAGTGCCATGAACAAATGCTGCTACTAGTCTCCTGTCAGGATTTTTACGATCTTTCCATTGGCTGCTGATTTCCTGGTTCAGTTCAGGGTGCTAGTGCTTACTTTTAAAGATGTTCCTCATCTAGAGCCTTCATTCCTGAAAGACCATCTCTCCTTATAGGAAATTATCTATTAATTTAGGTCATGATAGTAACCTCTTAATTATCTCTTGCACCAGGACCCAGACACCCGCTTTATGGAACATTCAGGAAGAATGTTCTGATTGTGTCTGAAAGTTCTCTGTTGATGTCTTTCAGGAGAGGTTGTAAGGTGGAACTTTTCATAAATGCTTTTGAGAAGCTCTTGGGGGGTGACGGGTAAGGGCAGTATAATGGTATTTTAGTGACAAATTGTCATAGTGGCTTTCTTATAATTTTGGGGTGTTGTTGTTTTCAAAGTTCATTCCCATCTTTTGTGGAGAGCGTTGAGCTTTATAAATATTTTAAACAAACAAACAAAATTCTTAGAAGTTATAGAAGTTGACCTTTGGGTCAATCTATACTTCTGAAAATGAAATATGAATATCTAGCATATTGTGTTTGCAATAATAAGTTAATACAGGGTTAAGATATAATCGTAACAGTGCTATTGATTACTCAAAGTGCATGCTTTTGATAAGGATTGGACTGTGTGTTGGTTAAGACTGATTTGCTCTCCCAGTCAGGTTTCAAATCTGCTGTGATCTTGTATATGTTTTCCACTATACCATGTGAACTTAATATTTGCCATCTTCTATTGATTTAAGTAGTCAGAGAGCTAAAAGGTCATACAGGATGAGCCGCTGCTTCTTTTGTAAAAATGGCATAAAATCACAAATGAACAAGCCCACTTATTGGCTGCTTATTTATTTGCAAGCATAGGCTCTGGATGTCCTAGGCTAGGGAGCTCATGCTTAGAAGACAACCTCTTCCTGAATGCTTCCCAGTGGTACAGATTTTGACTGTCCAGACTAGGGTTTTTTCTATGGTGGTGCCAGTATGGCAGAATGGCCTCCCTGTGGATGCCAGTTTGATGGCTTTTCATTACCACTGCAGTATTTAACAGATCTTTTAATGAAGCACTTATTTGTGCTATTCAGTCTGTTTTGACTTCTGGTTTGTATGTTTTAAACCTATTATTTTTATGAGGGTTTTTTTGTTTTATTGTAACCTGCCTTATGTTCTTTAGGGGATTGGCAAAATAGAACTGTTTGTAAAATAAAGCAAAGGTCCTTAACAAAGGAACAAAGCAGGTGTTTCTTCATTGGTCTGTCAGAAGTGCCTCTCATGGAACCCAAACTTTTTTTTATCTGAGTTCAAAAAACACTGGACATTTGGCACAAAAGTTGAAATGAGAAAATACCACCAGTGCATGTACAGCATTTCTCCCCACCTTTCTTGTTTTAAATGGTATTGTGCAAAATGTCACACTGTTATTTGAACTTCAAGCTGAAATAATTCCTAGGGAACTGCTGGAATGATGTATGCAAGTTGGTTGCTACAGCTAGTGTGGATTCTGTTGAGTCCAATGATTCATGGTTAGATTCAGGACCGTGATTATTTTTTGCAAGTTTTTTTTGCTGAGAATCTCTAAATTTCTATTGGATGGAAAGAAGGCTATATCCACATGTGAATAGTTCAGAAAATATGATGGAATTTCTGGTTGCAATGTCCATTCACATTTTCAGGCAAGATAAACAAAGTATAGCAAATGATGGACTGCCACATGTTTTCTCTGAATACTTCACAAATGACCTATTTTTTACATTGTACTTTTTGAGGTCTTTCATTTATGGAACTAGAACAAATGGGACTTGGTGTTCTACATACTGTTTGTCTTACAGTGCAATTCTAAGCACCCTTTTTAAGACACTGACAACAGTAAGCCTGTAAGGGTGTTACTCTGCTGAGAACTGCACTATTGTGTTCCACTGGTGACCATGTTGTAATGTTATTTATTTATTTAATTAGACTTGTATGCCACCCTTCCCCATACAGGCTGAAGGCATTTGCCAACACTATTGAATACTAAAGGAAAAAGAAGAGTTTGGATTGATACCCCCACCTTTCTTTCCTGTAAGGTGTCTCAAAGTGGCTTACAAACTCCTTTCCCTTCCTCTCCCTACAACAGACACCTTGTGAACTAGGTGGGGCTGAGAGTCTTCTCAGAGAATTGTGACTAGCCCAAGGTCACCCAGCAGGCTTCATGTGTGGGAGAAAGGAAACAAATCCGGTAACCAGATAAGAGTCCACCACTCATGTGGAGGAGTGGGGAATCAAACCTCGTTCTCCAGATTACAGTCCACCACTCTTAACCACTTTACCACTACAGTTAAAATATTCCAACATTTAATAAAACAATATTAAAACATGATAAATAGTTTAAAACATTTCAGAAACAGACCTAGAAATTAAAATAAATTTTAAACTTATAATTTAAAAACCAATGGTAGTGAATGCAATTGACCTATAATTATAAATAGTTCTCACATGTGTAGCGTGGGGGGAGGTCTGAGGTATGAAGATTATGGTTAGGTATGCAACACTTAATTTAAAGACTGAAATATACAACTGATTACAGTTTTTCACTTAAACCCATAGTTCTTGGTGTAGTTTGTTGAGAGTCAGTTCATTTACATTCTGCACAACTCAGTTCTAAGCCCATCGATTTCCCTTTGTGTGGGATTGTACTATAAGAATCAAAGAAGGTCATGGTGACTCTGGTAAAAGTGCTACACAGCCAGAGCCTCTACAGTCATTGTATTTGACCTTGGAATATCCATATGGAATAATTCAGTTATTACTGGTGCTGAGTGGTGATTGTTTTTGTGTGGTGGCCATGGATAACCACAGGGAGACTCCTGCCAGTGCCTCACTACTCATAGAGAAGCACTAGCATTTGCAAGGCTCCATATGAAGTGGTGGTGGTTTTGCCAGATAGAAGTGGAGATAGTTTGCCCGGAGCAAGAATCAAAGGCTCATAGAACTGCAAGAGGTATACGTATTTGTGCACATATGTATGTAATATTACGAATATTGCCGTTTTCTCTTAAGCTCTTATGATAAAGTAAAAGAGGAATCCCATTTCTGGTTTAGAGACACCCTTCCTAAATTGAAATAAATGAACGAATGAATGAATGAATGAATGAAAATTTTGCCTGATGAGTTGTTTCCCAGAGGCTAAAATTTCTCTTTTCCTCAGTGTTAATCAGGACATTCTTAATTTAGCTAAACACCCATTGTAGACTCATTAGCCCATTCTTTGATCTCCTTGTGAAATCTGAAAATCAAGGTTTTTGTAGCAGAGTGTCAAAAGTTTATATGGAGAGAATATAACTTATTAGAGTTCACAGATGTTAACCTTTGATTTATGGCACTGCAGATAAAGCATGTGGAGATGTTTACAACAAAATGCTCAACACTGAAATGTTAAATGTTATACACCTCTTAGAAGTCCTTCTGAAACTGTGGGATGGTTCAAAAGTGGGAGAAAGTTGTAAAGATGAAAGCAGGATGTTTTAAATGGTTTGAATTTAGTAGCAGGAAGATAAAGGGCCACGGTTGGCTTTGACTGATAGCACCTTGAAAAGGAAGCAGATGGAGTTGTGTATCTTATATCGAACATATAAAACCTTCATGGAAAATTAAAGAAAACTTGTTCACACAGGAAAAGAACAACTCAAAAGAATTTGCTTTGAATGCTTCAGAGTGCATGTGGGGTAGGACGAAGAGGTAGAATTGTTGTGAAGAAACTGAATTTCTTAAAGATGTGCATTCAGATATTAATCAAATAAAGGACGTTTTTGTTAATGCTACTATAAAAAGATGAATATTGGAAATATATGGCAATAATTCAAAACCTCTGGATTTCTCTTTCTAGTGACTGGCTGAGAGTTTATGGAAGGAAGAAGTAGGGGGCGAAGGGGAAGCCTACAAATCTCTTGGGGTTTTATGATGTAAATGTATACTGCACGTTTTTGGGTTTCTGTATAACAGTGAGAGATAATCTAGTTGACAGCTGTGTGTTCTGGTCATGAGAGTAATACCAATTTTGCTACTTTGCTGCCAGATCTTTCTTACAAAATGTATCTAAACCATCAGGTTGCCAGCTTACTGGCTTAGGCAGGGCTTTGATTGGGACTCCTGTTTGTTGGAACTATTATGTTTTCTAGTGTACTTTGCTGTGGTGAGGGAGAGGTAAATATTTCTCTTGCACCTTCCGCATCACAGGCAATGCTACAGACTTGAGAGAAAGAAGAAAGATACTTGAGCCTCCTAGAGGAATAAAAGGCAATTGTATTCTCCCCACGTACCTGTATCAGGCAATATTTTCTCAATAATGTGTCTTCCCTTCAGTTGTTAACACAGGAATGTATCTCACAGTGTGTCTAGGGACATGGGTGTTCTGGGAAAAAATGAATTGGAAACTTTTCCAATTCAAATGTAAATGAATAATTTAAATAATGTTCGCAAACAAATATACATACAGGTCTGGACCATATTAAAGCATTGAGGTTTGTCTGTGCTTCATATGTCACATTTAGCTCATCTGACATGATTAATCTGGCTGAGAGTTTATGGAAGGAAGAAGTAGGGGGCCGACAGCCGACAGGAGCCGACAGCCGACAGGAGCTGAGGTGACTTCGGTTCGGAATACAGTATCTATGGGGATGCAGACAGAGAGGGAGGTTTTTCTAAATCAACCACATACAAGCGAGGAACATAGCAATGTGCATGTGACAAGGGATAGTGTCTGCAAAAGACTTGAGGGTAAAGCACATAAATCCCAGGTTAAGGACAGAGACAGGGTATACAGGTGTCTCTATGCTAATAGTAGAAGCATTCGACCTAAAATGGGGGAGCTAGAAATTACAAGAGTTTTGAAGGAGGACCTTGATATAGTGGGCATTACAGAGACATGGTGGAATGAGGGGAGAACCAGTGGGGATGCTGTTATACCAGGCTACAGGCTCTATAGGAAGGATAGGACAGGAAGCATTGGAGGTGGAGTTGCCCTTTACATCAAAAGAGAGCATAGTATCACATAAAACATAGACAATGCAAGGGGAGCTGGTTCCCCTACAGAATCACTGTGGATATCAATACCAGGTGTGAAGGACAGTTTAATATTAAGGAATATATTATTCGTCCCCCAGACCAAAGTGCACAAGAGGATTTCTGAGATGGAAAAAAGAAATTAGAGAGGCCAACAAAACAAAAATGTGAGGTGAGTGATATGGATTTGATTTTAACTATCCCCATATAAACTGGAAAAATGCATGTTCAAGGTCATAGTAAGGAGGAAAGAGCATTCCTGGATATGCCTAAATGACCTGTGTGCTTAGAGCAGATGGTTGTGGAACCAACCAAGGGGAGAGGTGATCCTAGATCCTAATTCTATATGTGGGACCCAGGACCTGAGTGCAGGAAGTCCAGTGTTGTTGAGCCAATAGGGAACAGCGAAACCACAATGCTGTCCAGATTCAGTATCTCAGCATGCTTGAACAAGTGGTAACTACTAATGTAGTTACATTAAGCCTTCAGAAAGGGAAATTTCTCAAAGATGAGGGGGATAGTCTCTTGGGAAGCTGAAAGGGAAAATCAAAGAGGAGTCAAAACTGTCCAGGATGCTTGGAGGTTATTTAAAAACACAGTAATAAAAGCTCAACTGGAATGTGTTCCACAAGGTTAGAAAAGGCAGCACCAGTCCAAAAGAAAGCCACCCGTGGTTAACAAGAGGTTGAGGAAATTATCAGAAAAAAGAAAATGTCTTTTTAGAAAATGGAAGTCCAGTTTGACTGATAGAAAGAATATGAGAGGAACACAAATGGTGGCAAAAAAGAAGCTGAAGTTAGCTGTAAAAGGGGGGGAGGCAAAAAAAAAAGGATTATGAGGAGCATGGCTTTCTAGTTTTACATCAAGACCAGCAACAAACAGTTCTTCAAGTACATCAAAAGCAGGGAAAGCCAGCAAGGAAAGCGGTAAAGGCCCGTTAGATGACAAAAGGAACAAAGGGTCAGTGCTAAAAAGATGGCAGGAGATTGCAGAGAAGCTGAATGAATTGCTTGCATCTGTCGGCACCCGAGAGGAGGTGGGGATAATTCCTGGACCTGAACCAAGCTTCTTAGGAGGCCGAATCCGAGGAACTACTTGTGAAGATAATTTGGTAGACAAGGAAGAAGTTCTGGCAGCCATTGATAAAACTAAATGCTACCAAAATCCCTGGCCCCAGATTGCATTCACCCAAGAGTTCTTAAAGAGCTCCAAGCATGAAATTGCTGAGTCTTCTCACTTTAATATGCAACTTATCCTGAAATCCAGGCTCCATCCCTGAAGATTGGAAGATGGCCAATGTCACACCAATCTTTAGAAAGGATCTAGGGGGGGACCGAGGAAATTACAGGCCCGATCAGTTTGACATCTGTTCCTGGTAAATTAGTAGAATCTATCATTAAAGATAAAATTATAAAACATGGTAGAAAAGCAAGACCTGCTGAGAAAGAGTCAGCATGGCTTTTTGCCAGAGAACAAATCCTGTCTTACAAACTTGCTAGAGTTCTTTGAGGGTGTGTAAACAGGCATGTGTGGACTGAGAGGTGAACCCGGTGGACATTGTCTACTTGGATTTCCAAAAGGCTTTTGACAAAGTTCCTCACCAAAGACTGTTGAGAAAACTCAGCAATGGAAGGAATAAGAGGGGAAGTCCTCCTATGGATTAAAAACTGGTTGAGAAACAGGAAACAAGAGTGGAATTGTAAATGGGAGAGTTCTCACAATGGAGAGATGTCAGGGAGTATGAATTGTCCCCCAAGGATCCGTTTTGGGACCCAGTGCTCTTTAACCTATTCACCGTAAATGGCCTGGAAGTAGGGGTGCAGGTAAGCGTGGTGGCCAAGTTTGCAGATGATACCAAATTATGGCAGAATTGAGTGAGAACCACAAAGGATTGCTTGAAAGAGCTCAAGAAAGCGGACCTTGATAAAATTAGGTGAGTGGGCTCCAGAAATGGCAAATGCAGTTCAATGTAGCAAAATGTAAGTGAGTGATGCACATAGGGGGCAAAAAAATCCAAACTTCACATACACGCTACAGAGGGGTCAGTGCTATCAGTCACAGACCAGGGAAAAGAAAGGATTTTAGGTTAAGCGTCTTAGTTGATAGTTCCATGGGAATGTCAACTCCAATGCATGGCAGCTGTAAAAAAAGGCAAATTCTATGCTGGGGATCATTAGAAAAGGAATTGAGAATAAAACTGCAAAGATTGTCATGCCCTTATATAAAAGCAAGTGAGTCGCGACCGCACTTGGAGTACTGTGTCCAGTTCTGGTCGCCGCATCTCAAAAAGGATATTGAGGAGATAGAAAAAGTGCAGAGACGGGCAACAAGGATGATTGAGGGACTGGAGCACCTTCCCTATGAGGAGAGAGGCTGCAGCGTTTGGGACTCTTTAGTTTGGAGAGGAGGCTGAGGGGATAGCTGATTGAAGTCTCTACAAAGATTATGCATGGGGTAGAAAATGTTGACAGAGGAGAATTTTCTCTCTTTCTCCTGAACAATACTAGAACCAGGGGCATTCATTGTGAAAATGCTGGGGGGGGGAAGAATTGGGACTAATAAAGGAAACACTTGCTAACTTCGCATGCAATTAGCGTTGTGATTGGTGTTTGGAATATGCTGCCACAGGAGGTGGTGATGGCCACTAACCTGGATAGCTTTAAAAGGGGCTTGGACAGATTTATGGAGGAGAAGTCGATTTATGGCTACCAATCTTGATCCTCCTTGATCTGAGATTGCAAATGCCTTAGCAGACCAGGTGATCAGGAGCAACAGCCGCAGAAGGCCATTGCTCTCACATCCTACATGTGAGCTCCCAAAGGCACCTGGTGGGCCACTGCGAGTAGCAGAGAGCTGGACTAGATGGACTTTGGTCTGATCCAGCTGGCTTGTTCTTATGTTCTTAATCTGTAACACAACAGTCCTGACAACTATAGATAAACACACTATATTTACATATGTGGAGCAGAAGATCTTCCATTGAAAAATATAGCATCTACATCACTGAATTTTCCTGTAAGAAAGCTTTCCCCAGCACTAGACGATGCAGTAATGGAAGAAAAAGTTAGAAAGCTCTCCACTCTTTCTTTGTATTTTTGTCCTCTAAAAAGATTACAGAACTGCATCCCTATTTAAATTAGGTAGCAATTATAAGTCTGCCTGTGTTATTTTGTGGCACAGGGTAAAAGTCGGTTTCTTTGTGGGAAAAGGTGCAAGCAGATGAATTATGCTTCCCTGGGGGGCTGCCCCAGCACTGTAATCTCAGATCAGGTCACCTAGTGGTAGAGCACATGCTTTGCATGGGTCTGTGATCCAAGAAAGGAAGAGAAGACAAGCTGCTGCAGGATGAGCAAAGAATGCTAACTGAAATCAGTTAAGAAACTGGGAATCCTAGGTAAGGGATTCCCTGATTCAGTTAGAGAGCAAAGGTTGCAGAAGCAGATTTGGGGACAGGTTATTAGCCCGCAAACTTGAATCAATCAGCCTCTGATGTGAGTGTGCTTCTCGGATTGAGGACAGTAGATTTTAAATCAGTGGGCTCTTTGAAGAATTTCAGTAGGTGAGCTACTCCTATGTGGGAATGTTCAGAGGAATTTCTGCTAGATCAGAAGCCCCTATTCTACCATCAAACTGATCATTCTGTCCAGACTTGTGACAGCTAGATCAGAGGATCTTTTGGGGTGTGCAAAACCTCCCCCTTCACATGCGCATGTGTGTGGCTTCACTCACAACAATCTCACACAATTGCTTTTGGATGCAGTTCAAGGCATAAGAAGCAGCAAAGGCAGGGGCAGAGTCATTTTAGGAGATAATGACCTTTGGGCTACTGGCAGTGATGGAACTAAACAAAGTAAGGTCACAGGAAGAAGTGTGCCATGAACTGAGCACAGAAAGAAAAAGGGGGAACAAGGCTTTGCAGAGCTTTGAAAGTAAGGATGAGGATTTTGTGCTGGCCAGGAGGCCAGTGCAGGAATTAAAGAAAGGGTCTGAATGATGGGAAATGAATGATTTTGGCAGCTGGGTGCTGGATATAAGTGAGAAGGCTGAAGTGTGACAGCTGAGGATTACAGAGGAGTATGTTGCAGTAATTAGAATATTGCAGTAATTAGTGAAAAAATGACTGCAGGAAGAACCAGAGTTTTTACTCAGAGGTCAGAAAGACCATTTTGCAAAGAAATTATTGGTGATAGTCCATTTGAGGGGCGGAAGAGAATGAATAGTTTAAGATGCTCTTTGTATTAATGTACAAAGAGAAGGGTGACTTGAAAGGAAAAATGAGAAGTTTGTCTTGGACATACTTATTTTCAGATAGTGGTAAAACAGCCATTTAGAAATAAGCAATTGGAGATACACAATTTGATTGAAGGAACAAAGTTCAGATGAAGAAAATATAGCAAACTATGTTAGTATTACTGAAACATGGTATTTTATATCCACTTTTTCTTTACCGTAAGGAGTCTTCAAGCAGCTTACAATCACCCCCACCCCACCCCAACAGGCACCTTATGAGATAGGTGGGGCTGCTAAAGTTCTGAACAGTGACTAGCCCAAAGTCACCCAGCAGGCTTCATGTGTAAGAGTGAGGAAACAAATCTTGTTCACCAGATAAGAGTACACCGCTCATGTGGAGGAGTGGAGAATCAAACCCATCTCTCTAGATTAGAGTCCATTGCTCTTAACCATATAACAGTTCTTTCAGTTTGGTATGTGAGTTGAGGTAAAACTCCACTGGTCTTGCAGACTTTTTTTGCTAATAGGTTTAATTTCAGATTTATTCTTAACGGTCTGTCAAACTGAAGAACAAGCTCAGTGAAAGTCATGCAGGTTCAAAATGCAATTTTGGTTTCCTGTGGGATGGGTGCCGACCAAGCAGGAAACTGGTGAGGTATCTTTTCTATCAGCCTTAATGATCAAAACTTAGTCCATGAAGTTAGCCACATTGCATTAATTAGGTGGAAGTTGATCAGCTCACTTCCCCTTCTGAAATAGTGCAGTTCGTCCTCCTTCTACTCCTGAGAAGTGTGAATCAGCCAGTCAGGCAAGGTTGAGTGATCACTAGCAACTGAATAATGGATCAGTTTAGCTGGCAGTTGCTTATTCTCCGTAATTTACCTGACCTCTTTGTATGGGTGTGCGTGCATGGGTGCACATGCTTTTTTGTGTTTGCGGCATATGAGAACCACTTTCGTGCCTGGAACTTTTGAATAGAACAGAGACTGGAGAGCCAGTATGCTCGACTTCTGTGTAGCTCATTTGAGATTAACACCTGATGCATCTCTGTCTGTCTCTCTCTGAAGTTTCCTTTGTTTTGACTGAGCAGAGGGCCTGCAGTATGCAGCACTTCCTTTCATCTTCCTCTGATGATCAAAAGATTGTCAAGTGGTTGTTATTAAAACCTGGTGTTTAAACTCAGGAGTATAAGGCTCTCTGTCAGTGCAGGAGACAGCCAATGATGTAATTTACAGTATATAATAAATATCTGGGAAGTGCGACACTGGAAGTCTATCTTTGTGCTCCAAATGTTCTGATATATGTTGCTTTGATATTTTAACAGCTTGGCAACCTTCATTAGTTGTTATGGTGCAGATCATAAGTTATGGCTAGTCAGGTGATTCATAATTGCAACTCCGTTCAATCAAGTGAGCCTGAACAAATCCTCAATATTGAGGCGGAATTGCTCAGTCATTGATGGTATGTTTCATGAGCAGTAAAAATGATGAGCATTTCAGAAATCTAACATCCAAAAGAACAATTAAAGTTTAAATGCAAAGATCATCTCTCTGAAATGTAAATTATTTGACCTGTGGCTGAAACTTGATACAGGATCCCTGAAAGAATGTTATAAATTAGTGTTGACCATTGTTAGGAGAACACCTCAGGTTGTGTTAATATCCAATGGTAAACATGTAGCATATGGAAATCAAAGAGGGAATAGGATCTTTTCCTTAAAAAAAAAGAAGAAATATTAGGTGTTTCTGGATCTGACTTGCTGGTTTGTGACCTGCTTATGGAACAGAAACTGGGTGGGATACCTTACTGAGGCTGCCCTTTGCTGGCAGCTAGCAGGTAAACCTCTAAGTGGATTTCTCAGTGGGTTTCAGGATTATCAATTATCATTAATTATTAATACTATAATTTCTATAATTCTCTGAATTCTCTTTCTTGGATTGAATTGGGAGAGACTGTTTTGAAGTGGCTTTAGTTGTTCCAACTAGGGACAACTTTCTGGATTCAGTTCCCAGTGCTTGTGTTTAGGCCTTTAGAACTCTACACTGCTTAGGACCATAGTACGTGAAGGCCTTCCTCCATCAACATGCTCTTACCTGTGTTTTGAGATCATCATTTGATGTTCTCCTGTATATCTGTATTGCTAAAGTAAAATTGGTAGGCATGTAAAAAAAAAAGGGGGGGGGCTTTTTCAGCTGTGGCTCCCAAACTGGAATTCCATGCCCCTTGAGGCTTTTGGAACTTGTTCGTTCTTGATCGTTTTGAAACTGGTCAAGGGATGATGATGATGATGACCTTCATCTTTGAGCTTTTTTTATTTCCGGTAGTGTTTTGATTTGTGCTATCTGCTGTGTTTCTGCTGTTTAATTTTAATTGCAATTTGCAAAACTTTAGGATACTACGTAAAACTTTTTTGTTCATAACTTTAAAAGCATAACTTTAAAGGGTTTGTTTTTAATGCTTAATTTTTTTATTTTGATGAAGTAAGTCAGGTTGCTTATTTATAATGCTAATACTAAGAGATCAATTTTCTAAAAAAAACAAGGTTGTTAAAAATGTTTTCTAGAAAGTAAATAAATGGACCAATAAGGATAATGACAACTGCAGAAATATCCAGTATAGATTGTAAACTACTCTTCTTTTGAGAAACCTTCATTCATTCCCTATTTATGTACCACATTGGAATAACATTTGAGCTTCATGTAGGTCCTACAGATTCTGATAGAATCACGTGGCTCCTGGTTTAATTTCTCTTCATTTTAAAGGCAGTATTTGAGCCTTTATAGTTTTAGCCAGTTTTGGGTATGTGGTGACAAACAGTTCTAAGAAGAGGTTGGGGCTGTTGTTGTTTTTTGTCAAAAATGGCCCTACTTTTCAAATGTAAAAATGTTTAATTAATTAATTGAGAACACTTGTATACAGTGTTCCACATGTATAGGCCCCAGTTTCCCGCTGATAATTTTTTAAATAAAGAATGTTGACCAATGAAACTATCGCTAAAACCGATGTGGCACCTAGTACATTACTTATCAACTGAAGCATAAAATGGGACCATGTTATAGTTTAAATTGTTTACATTAGCAATGTTGTTCAATATTGTTCAATGTAGCATATATCTGCAGGCAAAAATATATTTCTAGATTGGTACAAAAAATTAGCTCTGTGAACTTGCTGCAGAGATTTTTTAAGAGATTGTAGCCCAGAGCAAACTTATGCATTAGGCTGGAAACCAGGATATTATGTATTGTCGAGGGCTTTCACAACTGGAATCACTGGGGTGCTGTGAGTTTCCATACAGCCTGGAAACCACACAGCACCCCAGGATATTATGCTTGCAAAGTGTATGCTTATGACTCTGTGCACATGCTGTTACTTATAAGAGAACCTCTCTTATCAAATTTAACTTTTTTGTGAGAAAAGAAGTAATAAAGGCTTGTCACAATAACATCACAATGCCAGCCTTAATCAATTAGAAAAAAATGCATATACCTAGTAGCTAATAAATACACATGCCTAGTAGCTAAGAAAAGGTTCCAGTGGAAATTGCCTGATTTTATGTTCTCTTCTTACCATTCTTCAAATGCCCTTTTTAGTTCAAGGTTTCATATCTTAACTATGGGCTGAACCATCTTTCTTCACTATACCTCAGTTTTTCTCCAGTTACTTATGTCATTTTTATTTTTTAAGTTTGTAGCAATTACTATTTCTAGGTAGTTTAATACTATACCTATGAGTCTAAAAACAAGTTTTACTGTAAGGTGAACCTGTATTTTTATGGCATTTGTAGGATGCGATGGGCCACAGTTCTTCCATTATTCTTGTTCTGGGATCATTTTCCCAGTTCATTTTGCATCAATAAAGATACAACTGAAGCAAGGGATCTTAAGGACCTGGGAGGGCATCTAATTTTTCCTTCCCTACTATTTCCTCTTTCCCTTCCCTGAAAACCCCTGTAGCCTTTCCCCCTTTCCTGTTTCCTTCTCTTCTTCACACCTACCATTCAGTCTACTTTTATCTGCCCCTGTGTCTTTTGCTTACCCTCCTTCCCTCCTTCTGGCAGCCTTTCCCCAGAAAAATTGTGGTAGAGTGGCAGAATTCTAGATGGGACCAGTTGTGTGGTAGAAAACCCACAAACACACGCAGGGGATAAATTGCTTTCTCCAGAATCCCCCTCATCACAGAATTACTTCTTTCTTTTTCCTCACATAGAGTAAAATCTCCCATACCCCCCTTCCACCCAAGGATAACAAAACTGGGGGAGGGGGGGTCCCTCCAGATTGTTTCATCCTGTACCTTTTTAAAATAAATGTATCTCTGCATCAGCTTAGGGAACTGAGGTGGTCCTCCTCCCTTTCACTTACTCCATTTTACCTCAGATAACCATTCTAGGTACATTTTTCTTTATTTTAGGTTCAACAAATTAATAGTAATTTTTTATAAAACACCTCAGGAATAGGAGATGGGAGGGAATATTGTCAATAAGAAAAATCAGTTTTATATATAGGTAAGGACATGTTCTTGAAATATAGCTCAGGTGTTTTGCTGCTTGATAGATATGATTTCAGTTTGTCACAGAATTCTTAATACTTTGAAGTAAGGCAGATTTTCTAGATGCTACACAGCTTCTTAACTTTGATGCCTGTAAACTATAAAGAAAAGTGTACCCACCCAACTCCCCTTCAAACTTTCCCAACCTTTAGGATCACTTCACAACATTTGAAGCAATTCTTCCCTAGGAATGGGAATTCTTCTCCCACATGCAGTGTTAAATTTCCCTCCTGACTTGAGAATGGCCTCTTTCTGACACAAACTGTCACTTACTCAGTTTCCTCTGTTCTACCCACTCTGTCCAGAAGACAGACTGGCTCTGTTATTAGAGCCTAGACTTGGAATTCTTCTCTCCCTAGGAGGATAATTCTCCTGTTTGGCTAGAGTTTGATCCTTTACTTCCAATACTCTTTCTCTGTCAACACCACTGATCTGTTCACAGACCTTATACAAGTCTGATCACTCTGGATCTCACAGTTTAATTCCTTACATTCCTGTCAGAAACTCTGACTTCCTACCTATGTGATTTCACCCAGCCCCAGCCTATTAATCACATACTCAGGCTCTGTGAGGAATTAACACTTTAGAATCATAGGCCCCTTCCGCACAAGCAAAATAATGCGTTTTCAAACCACTTTCACAACTGTTTGCAAGTGGATTTTGCTATTCCGCACAGCTTCAAAGAGCACTGAAAGCAGTTTGAAAGTGCATTATTCTGCATGTGCAGAATGAGCCATAGAGTTGGAAGAGACCACAAGGGCCATCAAGTCCAAGCCCCTGCCATGCAGGAACACACAAGCAAAGCACTCCTGATAGATGGCCATCCAGCCTCTGTTTAAAAGGCTTCAAAGGAGACTCCACCACACTCTGAGGCAGTGTATTCCACTGTCGAACAGCTCTTATTGTCAGCAAGTTCTTCCTAATATTTACGTGGAATCTCTTTTCCTGTACCTTGAATCCATTACTCTTTTTCCTAGTCTCTGTAGCAGCAGAAAACAAGCTTGCTCCATCTTCAGCATGACATTCCATTAAATATTTAAATATGGCTATCATGTCACCTTTTAACCTTCCAAACTTCTCCAAACTTAACATGCCCTAAGCCTCTCTTCAAAGGGCATGGATTCCAGATCTTTTACCCATTCCAGCTTGTCAATATTCTTCTTGAATTGTAGTGCCCAGAACTGAACACAATATTCCAGGTGAGGTCTGACCAATTCAGAATGGAGAGGTGCCATTACGTCCCTTGATCTAGACACTATATTCCTATTGATACAGTCCAGAATTGTATTGGCTTTCTTGGCTGCTGCATCACACTGCTGACTCATGTTCAGTTTGTGGTCTCCTGAGATTCCCAGATCCTTTTCACATGTACTGTTGTCAAGCCCGGTGTCACCCATCCTATATCTGTGCATTTCATTTTTTCTGCTTAAGTGTAGTATCTTACATTTATCTCTGTTGAAATTCATTCTGGTAGTTTTGGCCCAGCTCTCTAATCTGTCCAGGTCATTTTGAATTCTGACGCTGTGTTCTGAGGTATTAGCTACCCCTCCTAATTTGGTGTTAAGCTTTTCTGCCTTTGCATGTTGCTTAAATCTGTCACATTCCCCATCCCATTTTCCCCACATTTCAGATTTTTCTGCAAACCATTTTTGATTGTCTTTCTATGACTCCAGTCTCTGGATTTAAGCATCCACAGATTTGGTCATATTGAGAATTAGGTATATTGATTATGGTATGATATGCATTGAATAGCAACTGACTTGAAAAGCTATCAAAGGTTATATTATGCCAGGGCTTCTTGGGGTGGCCTTTTCTTCACTTATGGGGATGTTGCTTACTTGTAAGGAATGTAAGGGTCAGTAACTATTAGACCTCGCTGCAATAACTTAATAATCTCTGAAGCTCTGTAACACTACTGCAGGTGAATTTATAAGCTACTGACTCATATTACTTCTTAGTGACTTATGAGCTAGAAAAGGTAAATTGTGAACCAGATCTTTGTTGCAGGCCATTCTCAAATAATATCCTGTTGGTTTTATTGTGGATATATGCTTAATTTGGTTTATGGTCATGTTTAAATGTGCTCTCCCTGGATGTATTTTCAGGCTGTGGGAAAGTGAAGCGTGTTGTCAATTTGCTGAACTTCTAACAATATTTTTGAAAAGTTTGGAACAGAAGAAACAATTTACCTTTTTGATTGATCTCCAGGAAAACTTCAGTTGTGGGTACTTCCTTTAAATGTAGTGCCAGATCTCTCCCACCCCCCACTCCCAAAAGCATTGATGGTTGGAAGAACAAAGACATATTAAAGGCTGCAGTGAAGAAAGGCAAAGATAGCATCAGACAGAGAGAAAATGTAGTCGTTAGTAAGATTTATCTGTCTGTGTGATCTCCACTACACCTACTTTCCAAAATACACTTACCTGTTAAAACACAAGATGTTGTTTTTAAAGATGTAGAATTGAAATGGCATCTGTAACTGTATAAGGTTCAGTTCGGTGTTCATATTTAATGTTCATATTTAATATTGAAATAGGTACAGCATTAATGATGGGGTTCAAAGTTGTTATTTCTGATGCAATAACCAGTCTGAGCTTTGAAGGCCTCTAGAGTGGAACCTCTGTGCTTTTCTGAGCCTTAAATGTATTTGATCATGAAATGTGGCTTTTTAAATGCAAAACAGCATGTGCAGTTCTGCACTGTCAGTACATTGTCACAGTTAAACCATTATATTTGCAGATTTCTGATACAAAACAAAAATAACAACACAACTTTTTTTGCCATCAAGTCCCAACTGACTTATGTCCCCGGCACCCCCATGTCATGGGTAGTAATGATAAGGATAAAAAGTGCCGTTAAGCCACAAGTCCACATCTGGCAACCCTCTAGAGTTTTCAAGGCAAGAGACTTTCAAAGGTGGTTTGCCACTGCCTGCCACTCTGCATTATGACCGTGGTGTTGCTTGGAGGAACACCTCTCAGTCCTGCTTTACTTCTGAGATTTGTCGAGATCAAGCTTGTCTGGACTATCCAGGTCAGGGTTAACAGCACAACTACTTATAGATAAAACACTATTGTGTTCACTATTCTAACTGAATAGAAAATAACTTATGCCAGCAGTGTTAAGACAGTTTTTAAAAAACACTAACGCAGATTCCATAGAAAAAAGAGAGGTTCAGAGTAAAACTTAATTTGGACAAAACAGCATTTATGCTGTCAATTTTCTATATGTCCACACACTTTATAAATATTATTTTAAACTAACTTGTTCTCTTTTACATTGGCCTAGAAATGCTCTGTTTTACTATTACAGGCAAAATATCTGCCTTCCGATTAATTTCCCTGCACAGTTTTGTTTCTTTTTACTGTCCAAATTTTTGTTGATGTTACTAACAGACCTGTCACAGTCCATTTCAGCTTCAAAATATTTCAGTGATTACTGAATTAACTTGATTTCGAGTACCACTTTGTTTTTACATTTGCATACATTTCCCCTAAAGTGGTATTTTACGAGAGACTTTAGCTGCTAGAGAAAGTAAGTCCACCGTTAATTACATAATGTGGGAATGAAAACAATTTATTGGAAACGATTTCTTTTTCAAAAATATGTTAAAATCAGTGTTTTTTACCCAACGATACTGAGCAAATAGTTGTAAAAAAGAAAACATTAATGATGTGTGTGCCCTATTAACCTGTGCACTTTATCAGAGCAATCCTCAGAAGAGTTACTTCTAAGCCGATTGACTGAAAATTGCTTAGGATTGCATGTATGCTTGTTTTGCTGTCTGTACCTCTGTTTGTAAGCTGATGCATGCAGTATGGGGGCTCGGAATTTTCGGGGCTTAAATCACATTGTACCCATATCCTTTGATCCAGAGATTATTTTAAGCATACTCAAAGGTCTTGTTCTATTACAAGGATTTCCCCAGTCACTTAGGTTAGCTCTGGATATGCACCTCCCACTTTGCATTGTAATGAGAGTGTAAGTGGAATTACATGCTGTGTGAAAATATCACATTTCAGGCTTAGTTTTTGAAATGAAAGTAACAAGTTTTATTTTAGTTCTCAGAATATATTGGAGAGCCATAAAGACATACAGGAACTTTGGAGCAATCTGATGTAGGTCTGGTGAGAAGTATGTCCCATTTTATTCAGTCAGGCTTACTCCTCAGAAAGTGCTTTTTAAGATGGCATCCTTTTCTAAAGATGGTCATTTCTGATTACGGTTTCCAAATGTAATACTTTGGCAGTTCCTACATTTTCTCAGTCTGTTTTCTTTTTCTATGCCTCTTATGTTTCTTTGATACTCATTATTTAAAATTCTGACTCTTTTAAATGAATGTAAGTAGTATGCTAACTAAATAAAATGTACACATTTGGTTGATTTTCAAAATGTGTGGCATACAATGTAGCCATTTTGTTTGTGGAATTTGGTGTTCTTAATGTAAAAAATTGGGTTTGTTGAACTTGTGAAGCTTACTTAATCTTATACCGTGTATACTCGTGTATAAATCGACCCGCATATAAGTCAAGGCACCTAATTTTACCACAAAAAACTGGGAAAGCTTATTGACTCACGTATAAATCGAGGGTGGGAAATGTAGCAGCTACTGGTATAGATACCAATAAAATTACATTAATTGAGGCATCAGTAGGTTAAATGTTTTTAAATATTTATTTCAAAGAAAAACAGTAAACTAGCTCTGTAAGTGGAAAAGAGGGTCAACAAGAACAATATGGTATCAACAATAACTTAAAAAATACAAAAACCTTTTTTGTAAGGAAGGGTTTTTGTAAGGAAAGGTTTTAAACAATGTAAGGAAGGGGGTGTTGTAAGGAAGGGTTTTTTGTAAGGAAGGGTTTTAAACAATGGATCTTACAATAAAAACTGGAATGAACATGCCTGTTCACTGTGACTCAAAACTACCCTGCTTTTTAAAAGAATAGTTCATTATTTTTAGTGTACATATTTAGTGCACATGGCAGGTGTCATTTTAGAAGGGACAGTCACACAACCTGTCAGGGGAGGAATGTTTATGTTAGCAGTACCAAAATTTCAGGGTATCTTTAGGAGACCCTCCTGATGATACCACCCAGGTTTGGTGAAGTTTGGTTCAGGGGGTCCAAAGTTATGGACCCTCAAAAGGGTAGCCCCATCTACTATTAGCTTCCACTGGAAACAGTGGGGGATGGGAGCACTCATTTTGGGGATCCATAACTCTGGATATTTGAACCAAACATCACTACAACTCGGCCTATCAGCAAGAGGTTATCCTGATGATACCACCCAGGTTTAGTGAAGTTTGGTTCAAGGGGTCCAAAGTTATGGACCCTCAAAATGTAGCCCCATCTACTATTAGCTCCCATTGGAAACAATGGGGAATGGAGCACCCCCTTTGCAGGTCCATAACTTTGGACCCCCTGAACCAAACTTTACCAAACTTGGCAGGTATCATCAGGAGTGTCACCTGACGATATCCTGAAATTTAGGTGCCGCTAGCCTAAAAACGGCACCCCTGGAGGCCGACAAAGTAAAAACCCTAAAATATTTTTTAAAATACAGCTGACTCGTGTATAAGTCGAGGGGGGCTTTTTCAGCACAAAAATGTACACGAGTATATATGGTAAATAAAAGTTGCCGGTTGGTGATAATTCTTAGCTTTTCCTTCCTATAGGAATACTTTGATTACATTTTTAGCGGGATGTTCCAAATAAGTATAAATTGTGACATGACCATTTTTTGTGAATGTCTCTTGTAATGGTTGCATATGTTTCTTTTTAGAATGGATTTTTTAAATAAAGTGAGATGATCAAATATGTCCTGAGTTTGAGTGTATTACAAACAGTGATTTGTGCTGTCCTGTTCCCATCCCCAGTATGGGTTGAGGCTGACTTCCTTCTTAGGTACTTTTGGTAGTGACTGAGTTAGTTGTGGTGTGGCAAAGACAACCTCAGGGGAAAACTAGTCATCACCTAGGCCCGTTCCACATGGGCCAATAAACCCATGCTGGGGACAGGGAACAACCTGTTTTTTGGGGGGAACCACATGGCTCCCGCCCCTAAGGCAAGGCTTCCCCGCTTCCCCCCCAAAACAGGTTATTGCAAAATAGCACTATCCACGATTCTCTTGTTTTAATGCATTTTGCAGCTGCTCACGAGTGGACAGCTACCCCAGGAAGTGCTTTACTCAGCCACACTTCCCAGGTTTTAACAGTCCCCACCCACAGCCTTCCTTCTTGCTGCCTGCAAGTGAACACGAAAATAGGGGCGTGGGTTACTTTATCCTGTCTGCAACCCGCTCTCCCTGTGCTGTGTGAAAGGGGCCCTAGACTCCATTGGCTAGCCAATGCTGACTTCAAACTTTTCAAGTGTAATCTAAATATTTTCAATGTATCACCAGCATATATATACTACCGGTAGTAGCAGAAATCTTTCCAGGCCTATTTTGGCCCTTGAGGGAGGACTCATTGGAGCTAGGCCTGATTACAGTTGCCAACTCCAGGTTGGGAAATTCCTGGACATTTTGTGGTAAAGGGCAGGATTTGGGGAATAGAGAGACCTCAGCCAATATTATACCACCTGGAGGTTGGCAAACCTAGGCCTGGCAGCAACCTCTGAATGACTTGATACCACCTGACTTGCATGACCCAACTAGACCTAGCTGCTTGCTACTGTTTGACAGCAGCCCCTTGTTGAAAGCCAGTGTGCTATAGCAGTTTGAGTTTCAGAGTAGGATCTGGGAGACCCAGGTTCAAATTTCCATGTTGCTAAAGGAAGCTCACTGCATGATTTCGGCCAGTCAGCCTAACCCTCCTCAGAGGGTTGTTCTGCAGATAAAAATGAGGCAAGAATAATAGGATAATAATATAAGCTGATTTGATCCACACTTTGGAGAAAGACTGGGAGTCAATTTAGCAGAGTGGATGAAAATCAAAGATGCTTTGGGTCCTTATTGTGTAGAAAACAGGGGTGTAAATGAGTTGTTGAAGGCTTTCACAGCTGGAATAAACTGGCTGTTGTGGGTTTTCTGGGCTGTGTGGTCATGGTCTAGTAGTTTTTGCTCAGAATTACCATTTGCTCAAACAGTGGTCACACAGACCAGAAAACCCACAACAGCCAGGTGTAAATGAAGTTAATAAATAAGAATATAGCTGAATATGGAGCCAGATATTAAGAGGGTTGCTAGGAGGAGGGAAAGAGCAAATAGCCTGGGGAGAAGGAAAAGGGGGAAGGTGAGGTGTCCCCTGCAAGTCCTTGAGGGTTCCCCACTGTGCAACTGGGCCTGGTGGCCAGCATTGCACAATTGGGTAATAGTTTTGCTGGATAGAGACTGCAAGGGGGAGAAAAGGAGGGTAATCTGAAGACAGATTAAGGGACAGATAAGGGTAGGTTGAGGGATGGCTGGGAAGGAGAGAAGCAGGAAAAAGGGGAGAGGCTATGGGAATTTTCAGGAAGGGAAAAGAGGAAATATTGGGGAAAAGGAAAACAAATATGTCTCCACAAGTTCTTGTATGTAGTCAGCTTGTTCAGTTATAAACCTGATTTAATTTCACTAAAAATTCCTCTAGATGCACCTATGTTGAAAGTGCTTGTTTACAATTATTTGGTATGTTTGCACAATGAGTATTCTATTCCCTGAAGTACTATAATCTGTGACAGTGTAACACATAGCGTTCCTTTGTGAAACTTAAGTCTGTTTTAAACCGGCACCTTCAAAGATAATAAAAATTCCAGACTGCGTTTATCTATTCCCATGTGAAGAGTTACAGTAGCATATAGTATTTCATTCCATGGGAAATTCTTTTGCTTAATAGTTTAATTTATACACAGTTGTCTGAGGTCAATTTTCTATTTTTCCATTGTCAAACAGCTGCCAAATTAGGCAGCTATACCCCAAAGTTAATTTACATTTTATGCCAGTCT
Organism: Sphaerodactylus townsendi; assembly: GCF_021028975.2. Taxonomy (NCBI): domain Eukaryota; kingdom Metazoa; phylum Chordata; class Lepidosauria; order Squamata; family Sphaerodactylidae; genus Sphaerodactylus; species Sphaerodactylus townsendi. The sequence continues at coordinate 114,138,360 of NC_059427.1, read as the reverse complement.
TAGGGTGTCTGCTTCATATCTTAATATAACTAATGATTTAGCTGCACATCAGTCATCCTCCGTTTGTTTCCTGCAAAGGTTTCACCCTCTTCTCCTTGAAGTACTTAGAAAGCAGCTTAGCAGCTTTCTTTAGATTTTTAAAAAAGGTTTAGATATTTTAGAATAGAGAACTATTTCCTTAACAAAGACAAAAAAAGAAATGACTAGTCACTGCCCTTAGTCTTTTTTTTAAGTAAAACTTTTTTTTATTTTTTGAAACATCAGAGGGAAGGGAGAAAGAAATTAACATCTGTGGAAACACCCACTGTTCCTATTTGTTTACTGATTGATCACACTAATTATTCACATTATTTAGTCTTTTGCTTTTTATCATCGGGTCCTTTTTTTCTTCTGAAAAGTATAAGCTGCAAGAAACTCTGTGAGGTATTTGTGCAAATCAAGGCACTCTTTTTGTTATTAAAATATCAAAGGATTCCATTTTATTAAGGAATTTACAACAAAGCAGATCTTATATGTGGTTTTGTAGCTTTTTTCTTATTTAGTGTAATTTTACATGTGTGGGTGAAATCATCAGGATTTTTTAAAAGTAGTGAAATGATCAAAGGAATCTCTCTCTACATGTTATTGATGTCTTACTACAAAGTACTCAAATAGCCTGAGGTTACCATTTACTTCATAAAAATTCCTTAAAGACAGGTAGGACCCTTGGGTTTTAAATGGATACTTTGGAGTTCAATATTTTTTTAATCTGTTCAGAGAAGCAAGGAGGATGCATTTATCAGCGCTGCAATTCAAGGTAGTGTTGCATCTTTAAGGCTACCTTTTAAAAAATTGCCCTAAATTGTGGTCACTAGGGAAAGTTTGTCTACTGAATATCATGCCAGAAATGCTTTTGTAACATTTGTTCACTAACCAGGTCAAGGAATGTAACTTGATTAACCCTTCCCACATAGACAAGCTGTGATTAATAAAAGCTGCTTCTAAAAGCATAAAGAAGTCTTTTTAAGAGAAGTGTTTTAAAAGTTGGTTGATGTTATTGTGTGCAAATCATTTAAACATATTGCATTTGAATGAAGTAAAGGAAAACAATATCCTTACTAGTCACTACACTTTCATAGGCAATAACTGGTGTTTCTGGCTGACAGATTTGGCATTGGGATTGCGATAAAATGCAAGTTGTTGAAATTGGATGCAGGCTGTGGGAGCAGATAAAACCAAGTGAAAATTAATGGCAGATGTAAAAGTTATCACTAATAACACAGTCCTCTTTTACCAGTCTTTTAGTAAACCATACAGATGCCATACAGAGTCCTCTGAGTAAATTATCTGTTAGACTTTAAGTCACGTTTTATAAATCACTAGTGGTTGAAATAGGGTGTCCACTAAAGCGAGGTATCAGTTTGATGTTTAGAGAAAGTGCTTTTCTTCTCTCTCTCAATCTAGACCAAGCAATAATTGTGGAGTTCAAGCTCTTGTTCAGAGCAAAAGAGAGAGATGCATTTTACATCTTGCCTAGCTTGAAATTTCCGGCTTGCAGTCGTCCAGCACCTTCTTAAGCATTCTTCTGCATGGGCTGCGTGGTCATTTCTTTGCCATTGGGCAACATCACAAAGAACAGAAAGCGACATCCTTTGTAGGCCAGGTGAAGTTTGGCCAGCTGGCTTGGAAGTAAGGGCATCCAAAAGCCAATATGATTTAACAGTTAATGTATCAGACTAGGTGTTGTCGAAGGCTTTCATGGTCGGAATCAACTGATTTTGGTGGGTTTTCCGGGATCTACCAGACCATGGCCACACAGCCCAGAAAACCCACCAGAACCAGTATCAGACTAGGATTTGGAAGTCCCAAATTCAAATCCTCAATTAGTCTTAACGTTTACTGGATATTCTGGAACAATCTGAACCTTGCAGATTTTTATTTTTTAAAGAAGCAGGATAGCTTTTCCCACCTGATCGCACATAGCTTTGCAGGTATCTTTGGACATATAGTCAAGCTGTTAACAAATTCATGTGTGATAAAAGCCTGGTCAACTTTGCTGCTAAATGTCACATTAGTCTTGTTTCTGTTCTTAGCATCAAAATAGCTGCTGCACCCCTTTCCTGTGTCTGTCATTTTTGTGTGGGAAAACCACTTGCTGAGGTATCACAGGATGGAGGGGTTCAGTTCATGCTATCATCTCGAATGGTTCTTAACCGGTTGGTTCAATGTGTGTCACTTGTGTTATAACCAGGCCCTCTCTGTCTGAAATGAAATCATATTGCTGAGGTCTTTGCAGCACTGGCTGCCCACTTTATCACCACTCATAGGCTTTTTCAATTTTCCAGACTTTTGCCAAAGGAAAGAAAGGTTGTTGACACTGCCTTTGGACCTGATACATTTCTGGAATTTGTTGCTATGTCTCTGATCTGGACCGCTAATCTCATCTTTGCTTTTCTCTTTCCTTGCTTGCTTTGTCTGCTGATTCCCCACCACCACCCTTACTCTGAACTACCTTTTACTGCTTCTAGATAAAGGGATGAGTTTGTCATGGTTCTGCAACCCACTGTGGTGAGGAATGCTTTCGAGTTTCTCTGCCATTTAAGATCAGGTTTCTGATTTCTTACGCTTGAAGCACAAGACAAACATCTTTCTGTGTTCATATTTTTCTCTATATCTGATGGAAATGTTCTCAAGAGGGCCCTAATGTGGGGGATCAGCCTGACATGTAGACATTCAGTAGCAGCTTTTCCTCTCATATTTATGACAGGATTTTTTTCAAGAGATAACCAATAAAGTCACAGGATCCCTACAGAAAGATGCTGGGAATTTCAGATTCTAACTTTGTGTAGTTGGCAGCATCTATGTCTGGCTCAGGAAGTGAGTCAAGACGATTAAAGTGACTTGAAAAAGTTGGCAAGGTTGTTGTGAGCCATTATTTTCCATGGGTGGGGAAACAATCCAGAGTTTGAGGTTTCTACTTGCCCCTTCCAGAGATACTTACTAGTATTTCAATCCTTTACATGCATATAGACCAGCGGTTCTCAACCTGTGGGTCGCAACCCCTTTGGGGATTGAACAACCCTTTCACAGTGGTCGCATAAGACCATCAGAAAACACATATTTCCGATGGTCTTAGGAACCGAGACACAAATAATTTTATGCTTGGGGGTCACCACAACATGAGGAACTGTATTAAAGGGTCGTGGCATAAGGAAGGTTGAGAACTACTGATGTAGACGCATATTATTCTGGTCCAGATTATGTGTTGATCCTTTAAATTACAGGATAACAATGTATCATATATTTTTTAATGCGTAGCAGTATGCTTAAGATACACCGTTTCTTCTCTGCATGAAGTTCATTTCACTTGGAATAGCTAATGGAATATTGCAGTGAGGTGTGTTTTATATTATATAAATATATATTTACTGACCATTTCTTGCTGAGGCTCAAGGTGGATTACATGGTATAAAACAGTGTAATCAAATAGCCTGAGGGTTCTAATAAACATTGCAATAGGACTAGAGTTACAAAAATTAGAAATAGTACAGAAAATATATCAGACATGATATGTCAAGTGATGCAGAAAATTGAATTACAAAAGAAGAAAACAATGCAGTAATAGCAGAGTAATACAACAAATAGATAATAATATGTACTGTAGCCAATTCTCTTCATAAAAGTGCCCTCCTGAATTCTGTCGCCATATATTTATAAAAATGCCCTCCTGAATAATTAATTTTACATATATAACAGAGTGACAGAAATGTGAGTGTTTTATTTGCCATCCTGGACACCCCATTGCCCAATGTGAGGATCACAACAGATGTACATAGGACTGCAGCCTAATCAGCAGAAATGATGACTTCCATTTCCTCTTAACCAAGACTAAGTTTTAAACTCTGTTGGAATGCTACTTCTGTGTTTAGTATACAACTGCTTGGTGTTCAAGAGTTAGGAGAAAACAAGGTGGTCCAATATCGAAATAATCAAAGAGCAGGTTTAAAACCATATACTATGGCAGCTGCAGAATCAGGGTTAAGAGGACACAATAGCCTGCTATATCTGTCCCTGACATTCTTTACTAGATTTTCAATGTAAGAAGATCAGATGAGAGACCAGTTTGTCCTGGCATGAGCAAATGTGTACGTATCTTTCTACTGTTCTTTTCCCAGCTTTTATGGTATATGCTAGAGGCAAACGTAAATAATTAGAGAAAAATGCTCAGATTAATTTACTTGACTTGCATGATGTAAAAATTAGGCTTCTTAGAGGTTTGAGTAATTGGAATATGTCAGACTGGAGAGCTCTCAAACAGGCCGTAAACAATACATTCAGGACATCCTGCCTCTGACATGGAAGATCGTGCTGGTAGCTGTTGGTAGAAACACTCTCCATCAGTTTGGCTAATCCCTTTCAAAGCAATCTAAACCTCATTTAGATTGTATAACCTCATTTTTATAGTAAATTGCTGTACACCTGTACACAAGGTAAAATTACATATTTTTGTCTGTTCTGAATACTTCCCAACAATTTGAGTCGATGATCCTGAGTTCTACTATTGTGGGAACAGGAGAAAAAAGTTATCTCTCTTTTCCTTCTCCACATCATATATTATTTTATAACCTTAATCATGTCCCTTATTTCTTTCCTCCCCCCACAAATAAAAAGTGCAAACACTTTTCTCTCACCAGCAAGGCATTCAAACTACCTGGTTGTTTGAAATGACCTTTCCTTCATCTTCTTCCAGCTCTACTATACTTTTAAGGAGGAGGAACCAGAATTGCACATGGTTTTCCATGGCTGATTAAATAGACGTAGGTGAAAGCACTTTGATGCTGATGGATTATTTTCAGTCATTCCTCCAACAATCTATGAAACTTGTCTAACAAGGATGCCAGTGAAGGATCCCATTAAGTTTTATTTATTAAAATATTTATATCCTTCTTTTCCTGATAGCTCAATATGGTATTGCAGATACAGGCGTCATATAGATGAGAGCTATAATGACACTCACACTGTTTTTTTTTAATGTGCATGTTGGTGAAAGTTATCAATAAATAAAAATGTAAAAATAAACAAAGTACTGAGGTACATGGATACTATTATAAAATTTACATTAACTTGGAAAAAATCAGGATTCTTGGTGTGTAACAAAAGCGATTTCTAACTTTGGAAAAGATGGTCCTCAATAAACTCCAAAGAATTTGTATTACTGAACTGAAATTCCTAACCTTTTGGGGGCTTCTAGACTGAATATTGATTCTGTCTGGCAGATTCTGCATGGGCCAAAAACAGTGGTGTGAAAACTGTGAAAACAGTGTTAAATGGTTTTAAACGATGTAAAAGGGTTTACACTGTTTTCACACCGCTGTTTTGGGTCCATGTGGAAACCGCCTCAGTCAGGTTTTGTATTATAAAGAATTAAGGACAATAGTTTGTATAGATTAAACCTAGTTTAAAAAAATAGGTGGGGGAGACTTGAACATGCTGCAGTGTAATTTGTAGTATCTCTAGACCTGACTGTGGTTTGATCAAAATTAGTTGCTTTGGGTTATAATGTTGTGGTATGTGTATTATTTGTTTTTAGGCTGTCACCAATAATAACTGCTTCCTTCTTGGTAAGCAGCTACAATTCCATGAAAGCAAGTGAGCTTTCTGCACATGCCAGCTGAGAAGCAGATAGAATCGGAAATCTGAGTTGGAATACTGTGATGCTAGTCTTTGCAATGTTAATTCTATAATTTGACCTCTTGGAAAGCTGTGTGGGCTACTAACATTGGATTTATTAATGACTGAAATTAAGCCTAATAACAGGAATTTTCTCCTCTAACTCGTATAGCTCTGGCTCTGGAAAGGCTGCACGCACATAAAGCAAACAAGATGCTGATAAAACACTTTTACGCTGATCATAAAGTTAATTGTACAAATTTGTAGCTCAGGGTCTAAATTAAGAAATGTTGTTTTTATAGTATATTGGGTAGAATTATTTCAATGTAAATGATTTACCACAAGGAAACTGTGAAATTGCAGAATAAATCTGTGTTCCAGCATTACACATTTGAAATGCAATCCGTATGGGTTTAATGTCAGTAGGCCAGCATGCTCGTATTTGCAGTGAGGTCTAGGTGCTACTAATACTGGTGCAACAGGTGCATGTAATTTAACTGCAGCGCTAGTCAAAATATCTTTAATCAGTCCATATTAAGCTGAACCATGTGGGCCCACGACTAGAATGTTTAGTTAAGGACTCTCTGTGTTTCCAGATTCTATTCTTGCAAGTATCCCGTTAAGGGACATGAAGAACAAACTTCACTATCATAATTTATCTTTGCCTGAGTCTTTTGTTAAGGGAGCAGTTTGCCCAGTTTATTGCTTGAACTGCCTTGCTCTTCCAATCCGGGGGCTCCGTGAAATAGATGTTATTTTATTTTATGATACAGAAGTCAAGAAACTTTTTTATTACTGACCTTGAGTTTTTCACTGGACTTCTTACATTCCTAAATCATGCCATACTCCATGTCCTGAGCTCAGTGACTGCCCACATTAGCAAAATAAGGTATTGTGAAAGCAAATAGCATGCAGATGTGATGTCTGAAAGCCTTGAATGCATAGGGGAATCAAAGAGGGGAAAACCCACTGCAGAAATAAAGAGTATTAGGCCAATCCTGTGCCATTCCCTGCCAGCCTCCAGCAGCCTCTTTTTAACCAGGAGGCATCATCCTGACCATCTCTGTGAGTATCTGTTCCTTTTTTTGTCTTTCATAAATGTATCTAGTCCTTTGATGAATTAAAATCTGTATAGCTGTAGTCAAAGTGGAGCATATGGCAGTGGAATGTGGAAATACCTGCAATGTGTTATAGTTGCTAGCATGGAAATCATCACACTAATTCGTAACAGCAGGTAAGTTGCATTTTGCTTTCTGGTTAAGAACTTTCTCGCAGAGTAGAGTTTTACAGGTTACATGACCTGTTGTTGCCAAATCATTTCACAGTGGCTGGGTTTGTGATTCTTCTAAGCTAATTCCCGTTGTACTGTGCTATGCAGTAGCTGTACATATATTTTTCTTTCAGTTTGCAAAGGGCACAAGTTCCAACCTTAAATGGCCAATGATATTCAATAGAAAACAGTCGATTTATCCTACCACTGCTCTTATTAGTTGATGATGAGGAAAAATTGTTATTGCATATGGCCGTCTAGCTGGGTGGTCTTTCAGGGACTGTAATCAACACACACAGTCTGTCTCATCAGTGCACAGCTCAGCACTACAAATTTATCTTATCGTGTGGTAACAGCAAGGCTTTACTGTAAGAATTGTGAGAAACCCTCTGCAAATGGTTTTTCAAAAGGGAACAGAATGAATTGCATTTAGACTTGGGTTCCTTTGTGGCAAAGCAGCTGTGAAGAATTTTCTTCGTTTTATGCCAAGTTTGCCAGTTTGTTGTGGAATTGGTCTAATTTTTTTACACTTTACTTTTGAAGGGGGGGGGGGGAATAAACTGGGCAACATATGTGTTTCTGAGACACAATTGATTTTGTCGTAAGAGCCATAGCAACTTAACTAAATGTTTCAGCAAATTAAGTGACATTTTAGTTGGGCTTACGACAAACATATACACATTTGTTGCTCATTATCCTGATTAGCATATAAAATTAGTTTGGTGATAAGTAGACTACGGAGCTGCTAAGTGCTGTTGAGCAGTTTGTCAAAGGATGTGTGCACATATGCAGTTTTGAAATATTACTGTGAATGTCTAACAAATGTGAATATTTTGAGACAAAAATGTATGTTTGCAAGCAGAAATGTATTTGTCAGGGCAGAATACTCTAAGATCTCAGATCTGATTGTAATATTTTTCTGGAAAGTTAAACAGGAATGAAGGGAGGCATTTGTTTTTGTCTTAAGTGACAATGAAGGGGATGGGAAACCGCTAGACAGTCCTAGTAGCTCTGTGCATTTATATGAACATAATATAAATACCCTTGTAGTACCGGTGAGAAGCCTCCACTTTTAGTATGCAGGTTCCGAAAAGACTTCAGAATTAATGTTCTGGATATCAGAAGACATCCCACCCCACTTTCAGCTTTTAAAACACACGTCAACACTTAAGTTGGGTAGACAGCATCACTAATCATATTAAGCACAGTCTCCAGGCTCCCAGTGAATGCATAATTAATTCATTGTTTTAGAGGTGCTCATTTACTGGTCAAGGGCATGCAGTCCGTGCATAGCTCCCCATATTAGTACAGAGAAGAGAACCAGTGTGCTGTTGCCTATGACACTGCTATTCCCTCAGCCCACTAAATCTTGTTTGTTACACCTCTACTATGAGCCAAAACCATCAAGCAGTTTCCATTAAAGTGTTTGCCACGTAGAGTGCTGTAGGGTAGTAAATGCTAATTCAGTGTCAATTAGAAAAATGCCTCTAATGGGGGGAGGGGGTTCAGTTAAAGAGAGGCACTTCTTTTGATTCATTACTTGGTCTTAGAGTCTCTTTCTCTCTCTCTCTCTTCTTTATTTCTCAGTCCTAAACATTGAAGCCCCCTTTCAACATGTTCTGTTTATTATTTTAAAGCAGGTTTAATTTGGAAGCACTTTCCTGGATCTTGTTTTAAAATTTTTAAACGTAATCCCAAAGTTTACTTCTGTAGTTTTAAGTTCCCTTTACCCCCAAACTTCATGAGTACATTATTAAATTCCTTTTGTCTTAATGGCTAAAATGTTTCGGTATGAATATATACAAAATACTGGCATTCAGGAAAGCAGTGGTCATCTGAATTAATCCTGTTTACCTTTTCCTCTGCATTTTAGGTTCTGCATTAAGCATTTCCCCAAAGTTAAAGTAATGCGTATAATATCTGCTTATGTAAACGTATCCTTCATTAATATGGCTGATCAAGTTGTGGATGAAAGGTGGATTAGTCTGACTTCATCTGCATAACTTCTGAATAGGCATATGAGAAATATTGTATTTTGATTTTTAACCCTCTGTTAGTTAAGTGCTTACTAGTAAGTTAGTTCAGCAAAGGTTAAGCACTTTGGGATCCCTTTAACCTTGTTTTGGGAAAGATAACTGCTCTCGGAAATCAGTGGGACTTAACAGTGTTTAACTTTCGATGAATGGTTATCCTCAATGTAAAATGTATAAACATTTTGTATCAGCACAGAAAGACAGTTCAAATTAATGTCTTGTTCTATGTCTGCAGTGTGTGTCTTGAAATGTTACTTTAGAAATGTTAATTCTGATAATAGAGCTAGATCAGTTTAAATGACTGAATGCCTAACATTATATTTTGTAAAAAGGCTTGGAAAAGTAAAACTGTATTTTGCAAATTTTTAAAGTCATAAGAACATTTACATATCAAGTATAATCAAACAAAAATTGTACAAAAAAATATGTTGAGCACGAACTTGCTTTCTCCCCTGGAACACAAATAGGTTTCTGTATTTGTCAGTAAGCAGGTCTGCATGTGTAGTAGAGATGCATATAGTGGGGGAGGGCTTCAGTACTCAGGAACTCGATGTACACTTCTGGGTTCTTGCATATGAAAAAGGCTCTGATGGAACCAAAAATAAAAAGGCAGTTCTATTGTAACGTATTAATGTAACTTCAGTATATGTTAATCCATCTTTGATTGCTTATAATTTATGTAGCATTTCAGAATACTGAAACCATTTTTTTCATCACAATCCTAATAGCAGTAGTATGAGGTAACCCAATGTTGTTATTCCATATTACAGAGACAAGCCTGAGACTGATGGTTCCTTGCCTTAACGCTACCTAGTGAGTGTATGACTGGTGGGATTTAAATTTTGGCTTCCTAACTCACAACGTATTCTTAATCAGTATGCTATGTTAGCTGTTAATAATTATGCCTGTGTGGATATGGCTTTGTGAAAATCACAGTGCTAATACCAGACTGAATTGGAACAAGCTCTTTGTATCTCCATCCATGCTGCTATTGTAGTACATGAATGATTTCAGTAGAATGTAACACAGTGGATTTGTTACTGCATTATTATATAGAACACATGTCTTCCGTGGTGTTAAAACTGTGTTTACAAAAAAACACATTACAGGCAGAGATGGGATCCAACCAGTTCTCACCACTTCTCTAGAAGTGGTTACTAATTTTTTCTGAGTGCCGAGAAGGGGTTACTAAAGCAACCTCCCTGCCCAATGGGGACTGGAGGTTCGTGTGTGCGGCGGCGCCACTGTTTGAATCCCACCACCATCGGAACCTCTTATTAAAATTTTTGGATCCTACCACTGATTACAGGGGTTTTTTTTACCTTTACCTGAATCTCTGCAGTTTCTAGCTACAAGTTTAATTGATGCCATCTTTTTTAACAGTAGACAACAGAGTATAAACTTTAGTGATACTTTTTCAGAAGAGTTTAGGGTTAGAATTTAAATGGTATGTAAGTAGAATGGACAGTAATTACATTAACAGTGTGATCCTAAACAGAATTACATCATTCTAAACCCATTGAGGTCAGTGGGCTTAGAAGATCATAACCATGTAGGATTCTCAGGGAAAAGAATCTCCCATAGTGTGCTGTTTGATAAACTAGTTGTGCAAGATATAATTAGAAACTACTTATTCCTTTTGTTCTATGTGTTAAATTGGGATGGCAAGCACTAGGTAAATATGTTAAGATGTTAGACATCTGAAATGGCCAACCATATGCCAGTTTTTAGTTTGACTTTTATGGGGAAAGTAATTGAACATGTGGTAGCAGAACATCTACAGGTTTACCCTTTTCAGCCTGGTTTCAGACTTGACTGTGGCATGGAGGCAGCTTTGGTTTGATGGTGGACAATATGAAGAAGACGAGGGGAGCACCTATTTATTAGATCAATATTCCACCTCTCTTAATTCTGAAAACCATGTCATACTTCTGAGATACCTGGACAATATCATGGCTGTTGAAGTTGTGGATCTCAAATGATTTCACTTTTTTTTCTGGCAGAGAATGATTATTGGTTTCCCATCTTCTGAAACATGGGAACTCTCATGTGGAATTATATATGTTGTCCACACAGTATATACAAGCCATGATCCTGTTGTTCATGTTGAGTAAAAAACAACAGTGTATTACTTTAAGGTGGAATAAAATTGGAGCCCAGTAGCACCTGTTAATAGCAACCATTCATTTATATATAAGGAGGTAAAGTGATGTATTTGAACACTATTCTTGCTCTTGATTTTATTCCTTGATGTTACACTACACAGTAATATGCCTTCCATGAACCGGCCATGTCAGCTTAGTGGAGAACTAATTTATGTGTGTACTTTTATCCTACCCATCACTAAAGTTCCTGAATCAACCCCAGGAACTGGGCACATTTGAAGGGCATGAACAGGAAACTGTACATTAGTCAGTATACATAACCTCCAAGTGATATTAAAGGACTTCTCACACTGCAGAATGTGCAGGTGGAGAACGTGCACCATGATTGGGCAACGTATGAAATCTGCTAATTATATTATCGAGTTATACATATTCCTCAACATTGTTTAGCACAATATGCAAAATGCCCTTTTAATTTCCCACATTTGCATATATTCTCCAAAATATTCAGTGAAGGTATACATTCACCATTTAAGTACATTCACAATTTAATTTGTATTAATCGCATGATACACAGCTATATAGGTGTGCTTTAATATTATGATGTGAAATGTTTATTAAAATCAGTTCTGCAGGTGCTTGCATAAACAGGGTATGCCATGAGGAAAGAGTCCACACCTGCTCAAGGGCTTCCTTGTTAATTTCACTGGAAGGAACAGCTGTAGAGCCTTCTGCTACCTGCTTACACTACAGTGAATGGGGAAGCACACATTCAGGAGGTCCTGTGCATCAGAATTCTGGATCAGAAAAGGTGTTGACAGCACTGCTATCAGAATTTGGGATTTAGATTCGGAAACTAATACAAGTACAGCATTGTTTAAAAACAACAGGTAGTTTGGTTTGGTTGCATGAATGCTTTCCTAACTGTCTTTTTATTTGCTTGCTTACAATTTGATAGCCTCTGTAGCCAGCGAGTAGATTCTGTTTGTATTTTATTTGCACATCAGGTGCAAATTGACTAGTGTAATCTTGTACGATAATTGGTTTAATTGTTCGCTGTTCAAAAAAACTAGCAGTTTCTCTTTGGAATTTTTTCCATTATTTGAGTTTTCAAAGTAGCCATTGTTTCTTCTCATAGTCATTTGAACAGTGAAGGTTAAAAGTATAATTTGTCCTCTGCAGTTTCAGAATATTGTTCTTCTAGAAGACAAATTTATTTTGTCTGTGATACAGAGATATTTTTCCCTCTTGAAATAGACACTGTTGCCAGTCAAAGTTGAGGTGGTATTGCATATTTTTGAAGAAGCATTTTCAAATTTACAGGGTTGTTGACCTGTAAAGTACCACTGAAAGCCAGAGCCTGCAACAGTAAGTCGCTGGAAGTATATTTTCTTCAGTGGCATTCTGTAACTGATAATGAGTGAATTTTGCATGATCTTTTATGCTCTGAGCTGTATGCTTTGAAGTGATGCTTACGTTCTAATCTCTTTACACAAAGCAAGACTTCCCTTATTTAGTCTATTGTCAGATAAGCAAAACAAAATATATCTATTAAAGTGTAGCCCCAGAAATGCTGGAAGCTTTACATAGTATAGTTGTATAAAAGGTAAACGTTTGAATTGCAAAGTGAAGGTTGACGTTTTCTGCTGAACTGGCCAAAATATTTTAAATATTTAGAGTAATTCATTTTAGCACTTGAAACCATATATACCTTTTGAATAAAAGAAATATATACACCCAAATGATACATTGTTGATTATTTGTCTCTTGTGAGACTTGCCTGTTGCTGTAGACTAAATTCTTTGTTATTGCTAGTCTAGAAATAATATATGAGCAACTTTAAAAGGAGACATTTGAGTATTTTTTTAAATTAAACGAACAGTAGCTGAATTGCCCATTTTTACAATCAGCCCTATTATTATGTTCTGCTCTGTTTTGGCAGCTAAGTGATTGATTTTAGACATGTCCTATGAATTGACATTTTACTTGATCCAGAGTATTGTGTGGCTTTCTCCCATAGAATGGTGCCACTTGTCACAATGGTATTTGGATAATTTTTTTTCTTCTTGTGAGTGTTAGCATGTCACTTCTTTTCTCAGTTACAGAAAGCTGCACACATCAACTACAGATAAATCCTATATATCAAACCTGTCAAGGACCTTATTTTTCCAGTACATTGGTTTTCTATGTACAACTAACTTCACCTTTTTAACATGTCCGTATCCATCATTTGTCAAATGTCAAGTCTGTTTGTCTGTGTCCATCTTTCTTTAAATCCTTGATATTTTAGCAGGAACTGTTTTTTTCTAGAATTACTCTTTACTGCAAGTAAACAGAAAATAAAGCATCACTTTCCCAAGGTCCACTGCTGGTAATTTGGTTATCTTCATGGGTTTAATTCGAAACTGCATAGGATTTCACTTATACAAACATTGTCTGGCCATAAAAAATGAAAATTTCCTTCTGTCGTTTGTTAATACCCAACATAAAACTGGCACTTTTTTTCTACAACCAGTGTGTTTTGGAATGTTAGCTTTCTCTGTCCCCTGACACAATGCAAATCCAAGAACATATTTTTGTAATTTTTCTGTGTTGCGCTGGCTAAAACCCCATGATAAAGCAGAAGCCTTTTTTAAGAAGTCTGTCTATGCTAGATAGCAGTTTGTGCTGTGGAATGAACTTTTTGAAAACATCAGCCTGATGAACACTCTTTAGACCCAGCCTGTTTTACTACCCTGGGGCTCAAGTCAGGGGAGAATATGACCGTTACTAACGTAGATCTCATTCCCAAAAAATGATTTAGTGAGTGATCCTAGTCCCATTGAGTTGAGCAGGGTTTTTTTCCCTATGACTTCAGTTAGTTCGAATTGCAGCCTTAGGCAAAGCTGAAAATATTTGCTGTGAACGTCATGTGAGAAATAAGAGTAAAGAAAAAGTTTGCTCGCTTGTTGGCAGAGTGAACTGACTGAGTGTATTTATGTTCTGTATTTTCTGCTTACATATAATGTAAATACATAAGTTTCACTGCTATGATTTTCCTCTGTACTACTCTTTGTTAATCTTACTTCCATATAGTAATATATTTGCATGTTGCTTATAGTTTGTGTGTTAGCAGTAGGCGATGCCAAAAAAGTGAACTTATGTAAAATGCCTCCTGGAAGTCAAATGAAATAGTGTTGTCCACAGTTAAAATAAAATGTTCAGCTGTTTCATTCAGATAAAAAAGATCTAATTCTGGCAAATATTTATCTTTTAAGAATTTATTGACTTTTCTGCCATTGCTTGAGTTTTATTTTTCCAGAACTATAATGGTAAGAAATGCAATACAGCTTGGGTTGTTAGTGCTGGTGAAAATTAAATGAACTGCTAATGTCATATGGAGTTCTCTCCGTTTTGATAAATAATTTGTGAGATGGTAAGAAACAATATTACAGCATCAAGAATTCATTAATGTAAGATCATGTACAATGTGAGAAATATTTGCATGGTTGTTTGGTTGACTTTTAAAATGTGCAACCACTGTAAAAAAAATGGCTGTTTTGCAGGATCATTCTGGATGCTACAAAGTGGTTATTTCTGGAGGATTTTTAGGTACGGTCAGTCTTTGTACGGGCTACAGTGTAGGTGTATCTCTGTCCTAGATATCCTTTCTGTTACTCTCCATGCCTGCACAGTGCTATTCACAATATGATGGATGGAACCTAAAGTTCATTGCATTGAACTGGGGAAGGAGCTGAACTTTTAAAGAAATCTGCAGATATTTATACTACATCTTTTATAATAGATGCCCCAGCAGCTGGACTGGAAAACTTTCCAAATCAGAGCATGATCTGCTTTAGCCTATTTATTTTGACTTCTATTTGCCAAATAAAATATAAGATGTAATGCATGTTAATTTAATGTAACCGTTAGCAACAAATACTTGAACTGAAATACTTGATTAGGAAAGAAATAAATTTTATACAACTAAAATGTTATAACAAATACATAACTGTATGTGCAAATTATTTTACTGGAGTAATACTTGTTAAATTTTAAATACTATATTGCTTGTAATTCCTTTATATTGTTTAAATTTAAGAAGAAAAACCAAAGGCTGTGATAATTGCTAACACATTTTTTTCAGCACCCAGAGAAGTATCATCTATTTTGTAATAATTCAACTCTTTGCCATGGAGATTACAGGGGCATCTCCATTTCACAGTCTTTCACTGTGGTATCATTGTCATTAATTCTTAGTTCCATATCAGACTAGTAATTATGATATCCCTTCTACCATGTAAGAGGAGACTTATAAATAAGAACTTTAGTTTTGGTTGAGCAGGGGATATTGAAACCAATCAGGTGAATTCTGAGCTAGAATTTTATTTGGGTTATTATAGGTGTTTATGATTGTATCACTCCCATTTACATATAAATGAAATGTAGGGACATTCTCTCTCACATACATTTCCCAGGATAATCCATGTGAAAAATATTCACTACATTATTGAAACTGCCAGACTTGCTAATATTGTTTTAGCGATGGAATCTATTCATTCTTAATTTTATGTAACAGTAAATCATTGGAAATAGAAATTTTCCACTGAAGAACAAATGAAAAATTTCCAGAGCTTTCAGAAAAAATTCCAATCCACATCTATTACCTTGACTGTTTCAGGAGCTGTATTAGTTCTGTCGCTTTTTCACATGCAGAATACTACTTTTATTAATGACATGACAAATGCATACAATGCCACCACCAATAATTCATTATCTGTGCCAATAATCAACTATCTGCTATCTCTTATTATATAATTTTAGGAATGCAGAAAGTCACCCAGTAGTTGGTGGATTTCTCTCCCACATTTGATCCATATGCTGTACAAGTATTAGTGACAGCAACTGAAAACAAAGTTCAGTGAGGGAGTTATCATACACCTTAATGGAATAAAGCCTCTCTTCCCTCCCTCTTCTGCTGATGCAATCATTTTTATCGCCATGTGGAAGAAGTAGAATTCTTTTTAATGTATTCAATTATTTAGATATCTCCATTTTGGTTCACATTAAAGAAATCTGTTGTTAAATTATTAAAATATACTGTTTTCCTGACACATATGTTTCTCTCTCCCCCTTCCTCCCCCGCCACATACACACTCATTTCCTGATAATACATTTTGACACCATGCAACTTATTTACTCCAGGATTGGTTCTTTGGATTGTTTCTTTGGATTGTGAGTAGTTGTGGTTCAGAGCTCCACAGAGAGAAATTTTATAGACCTTTTGGACTCTTCATCATGATGAACAAAGGTGAAAAGTCACATCCCTATAGTTCTTTATGGCTTCCCCTCCAAAAAGAGTTGAATTTCCACTTTGCAAGTAGGACATGTTTAAGGCAAAAAAGTTCAAATGAACTTTTATGACCTTCAGGAACATGCATATACTTATCCAACAAAATATCCAATAATGTGTCCGGTATTAAAAAAAATGAATATTCCTAATATCTAAATAAGATCAATTGTTTGTAAAATATTTTATGGCCAGGTCATTGAATTGCTTAACCAATATTTGTTTGATAAGTAGGGCTGATGACAGTTGCTGAAAATCAGGAGGAACTTAAGTGAATTGCCGTAATTTTAATGATTGGGCAGTCCTGCTACTCCAAAGAGGATTGTGGAAACACTGGGAGCAAAAACATCAGAAAAACTTACAATCAATCTACAAGCTATAAGCTACAAGCTTGATTGGGCTGAACCTACCCTTTTGCCAGCAATTGGGGAAGAGTCCACTTGTGCCACGTGGAGTGACATTTACACAGTGTGGTTGTGGATTCTGTCTTTTAAAGAACACATAAATTCAAAACACTTTACCATATTTTATATAGAAAAAAATGTGTTAAAATGTTTCCTTGGTTTTTTAAAAAAGTTAATCTGTTGTTTTAATCTAATGTGAACAAAGAGGTGTTGCTTAGGAAGCAATCTTCAAAATTGTAATTATTTTGTCAGTAGTTTTCTGCATTCTGTTGCACAGTTTTGAGGGGGTCTCTCTCTGCCTTCAGAAATTGTAGGGTAGAGTTGTTATTAAGGATCTGGCTACAAAAATAAACTTCGTTCTTGAGAATGTAATTAATGTTCTAAAACCTCTATGGAAATTCCCATCTTTCTTCTGAAAGAGGCATACAGTCCCTATTCATTTTCATTAGGTAATAGGATCAGATTTTTAAATGAATATATCAAAATGAAAATTGAAAGAGACTGTGATTTTTCTGATTTCCCTGGAACCATGGCCAAGTTGTACCAAAATGACTTTTTTTTACAAAGGTAAGCAGAAGTTTAGGAGGACTGGTCACATAAGTATTTCTTTTCCTCAGTGCTACATTTTGTTAAATAATATAACAGAAACAAAAGCAACACACATAACACTTAAAATAGAATCACTGAGGAGCTTTCTTCATATTTCTGAAAATTAAATTTTGGGACCAGGTATTTAACTGAACATAAAGTAAGATCCTATTGTGGTTCTTTGGCTGTTTAGATACTCCAGCCCATTTTCCACTGTAAAGAGGGATATATCGGGGAGATCGGGTCTGCAGTTTATACTGTTATCTATCCAAAAAATTTTTTATGTTTCTGGTGATATAGTCTTTTCAATTTATGTGTATCCTGCAGAAGGCTGGGAAACCTTGCAAAAGTATATGGGAGTTCCAGAGAGATACTTGACTTAGAAGGAGGTTTAAAATTCCACATCCTAGTGAACTCTCATTTGGCTTTTGATAGTATTTTTCCAAAGACTACAGATGAAAATGCAAGATGTGAATCTGAAAAGGAAGCAAGATAAATACTTGTCTGCTTATTGATGCATTTCACATGTTACTTTAGTGGGATTTTCCCCCTTCAACCCAACTGTGAGAATGGTACTACCTGAGACACTGTTTGTGAAAAGTGATTTCCCACAAAATTTGGGCAGGTTTAATTACACCACTGTAATTGCTGCAAAGAGAAGTCCTCTTTTTAAGTAAGCAGTTTTTCAACTGTTCCATTGCTTTTTAATTACCTATTTTCTATTGTATGTGGACCTGTACAGGAAAATGATAACTACCTCTTTTGTCTGTCTGTCTGTCTGTCTGTCTGTCTGTCTCTCTCTCTCTCTCTCTCTCTCTCTCTCTCTCTCTCTCACACACACACACACACACACACACACACACACACACATAAAATCTTCTGTCTTATTTTACCCACCCACCCTGCATTATGCTGGTCTCAGCATGGCCACTATGCACAACCTATCATTTTTATATGAAGAAATTGCAGCATTCTTTTGCCAGTAATCTGATAACTCATTTACATTGATCAACCAGTGAAATTCACAATATTACATTTTTCCAGATCTTCTTTGAACTCAAGATGGAGTTGCAGTTTTGGGCCATGATATCTGGATTTTTGTAGCTGTGCCTTATATAAATGTTATACCCATGAATGGATGTTTGCCAGGTGCTTTCCAGGTCAGATATTCCTTGTGGGCTAGAAGGGAAGGTGCTAACTTGTGCCCACGTTGCCCATAGAGGGAGTTTGGCAGGTTGAGTGTTTCTCATGTAATTTGCTCATGTATTGTTGAAGATGAAAAGTATCAGTTTTGAAGAATATTGAAAAGAAGTCATTAGGATAATAATGGATTATTTGGGTTATGTGAAATGATCAAACTTTCTAACCTGAGAAATCTTGCTCTCAGAGGTGATAATAGTGCAAATTTTTGTAATATATGAGAAGATATTAAACTGGATTTAATGGTTTTATTGGTCTTTACTGCTCTATAACCTTTGAGTTATGCTTGATAACCTATTTTTCTATTTTTTTGTTTATGTGTTGTATGATTATATTCCTAAATCGTATATTGCTGTGTATCATTTTCCTAAATGTTGGTTCATACTTTTTTTTTTTGCTGAGAGATTTCTTCAGCTTTTAACACTTAAACATTTGAAGAGGTAAGCTGGTAAATTCTGTTTCTGTGCAGCCCTTTGGCTGTTACCCATGGACCATCATATCTTTGTGTTAGTATACAAGTGATATAATAATTCATGTTATCATGTTTCAAATTGTTGTAGCCATTATACCCTATATGTATGTAAAAAATACAATTACATGAAAATATCAAGTAATCCAGCCATTGTACATTGCAGCATGTGTTTTATTTATATGGAGGGAGACAAGCATATCAAGAACTTCACTAGTCTTTCAGCAGCATGTTTTGTAATTGTACACACCTCTAGCTAACATGTAAACTAACAAACCTACCCCATGTTGCTTTCATCTAGTAGGCACAGAAGTGACAGACAGGGTAGTGGAAGTGATCTTAGCTGTTGTTTGGATCAGAAACAAATGGAAAAGACCACAAGTCCAGCTGCTGACAGCTGTCAGAATCTTGCCCGGTTTCCTTTCTAGATTATCTTCCTTGATGGTCTCCCTTCGTAGCGAGAGATCTTTCCGAGTCCCAGAATGTGCTGTCCTAAAGTTCCTGAGCAGAATCAGCATTTTCCCTGGAACCATGGCCAAGATTTTGAACTTTTTCTACTTCTCAGGCAAACATCTGTGCTTTCATTCCTTCAACACTCTGAAACTTTGCTCACTTAGTATCCCTAATGCTTATTCAACTTCTCATGGTACAGTTTCCCAGTTGTTTCCCTTGAGGATTTCTATGGCATATTTTTGCTTGTAAAATAGTCTCTGTTCATTTTCTTCTTATACATTTTGTCCATCATATTATTTTCATGTATATGCTTAATTTTCAAAAAAGTTATTCCAGCAGTTAATTCTTTACAGGCTGTGTGAGCTATTCTTTCAGACTGCATACTCTTAGGCAAATACTGTCATTACACATGAATAGATTGGGGTTAGTTGTACTACAGACCATACCCTTCATGGCAATATTTTCTCATGAAAGGGAATAGTCTTCTGCCAGAAATTACTGAATAGTTAGACTGTGTATTGAAGAAAAAAAGAATATTGTCTGTTTTCTGTAGACTGACTTGTCCAATGTGCTCAGTGTGGGTAGCAATGTCAGGTTAACTGGGTGGGGAGAGGCATCATCCTAACCCAGTGACTTCACTTATAAGGGTCTCAACGCATACATGCAGCAAGACCCAGTGTGGTGTACTGGTTAGGGGCAGTGGACTCTAATCTGGAGAACTGGGGTTGATTCCCACTCCTCCACATAAGTGGCTGGCTATTATCTGGTTTTGTTTCCCTGCTCTTACACAAGAAGCCTGCTAGTAACTAGTCACAGTTTGTTTAGAACTCTCTCAGCCTCACCTACCACACAAGGTGTCTGTTGTAGGTAGAGGAAGGGAAAGGAGTTTGTAAGCTGCTTTGGGATTCCTCACAAGAGAGAAAGGCAGGGTGTGAATCCAAACTCTTATTTTTCTTCTTCATAGTGCTTCTATATGGCTCATTCCGCACATGCAGAATAATACACTTTCAAACTGGTTTCAGTGCTCTTTAAAGCTGTGCGGTATAGCAAAATCTACTTGCAAACAGTTGTGATCTACTTGCAAACAGTTGTGAAAGTGGTTTGAAAATGCATTATTTTGCGTGTGCGGAAGGGGCCTATGTATGTATTGCTGTTGTTGAGATGTGTGTGCTGGACTGCAAAGCACTAAAGACAAATATTACTATTTTTGTTGTTGTTGTTGTTATTGTTGTTGTTATTCAGATTTCTATCTTGCTCTTTCCCAAAAAGGGCATTCATGCATGTTATCTGCCCTGAGCCCTTTTTGGGAAAGAGCAAGATAGAAATCTGAAATCCAATCTAAAAACAACTAAATCAATATTTAGTAATATGCCAATGGTGCTATTGGATCAACTTTTATTCCTTACCAGATCTAAGAGAAATTTCCCATAAGCTGGCAGCTAGAATGAAGAATCCAGCTGTGATGGATTAGGCTCAGTTACCAGAGCAAGAGCACTACAGAAACAGCCAGAGTGCACCCTGATGGTATAGGCTGTAATGGTATAGCTGGCAGCCACAGTTAGGGCACGCTGTCTGCTATAAAAGGAGGAAGAAGCCTGTCATGAAGGAGAGGGAGAACTCAGAATCTGGAAAGCAGCATGAGAGATTGTGTGACACACAAACCCTGTCATTTTCCTCAGAGTCAGTTGAAGGAGATAGTGTTTAAGGGCAAAAAGAGCCAGAGACAAAGGGAAACAGGCCTGTATTCTCAAAGAGATCTCGGACTGCGGGGAGACAACCTTGTTTCCCCAAGAGGTGGAAGGATCAGTGCACACCAGAGGCTAGAAGGAAGACTAGTGGGAGACTAAAGGAAAACTTATTACACAGAGACCCTCCTAAGCCAGTAAAATCCCTTTGTAGGGTGAGTGTTTAAGAAGTGGGTTCTGGACCATGTGTGGAAGGTTTACCCGAAAGTCTACCAAAAGCCAGTTCTTTCTGAAACTGCTTGTAACTGTAACAGCTAAGAAAGAAATCTACCTAAGAAACCATTAACACTTGAGTGCCTCTCTGAACCATCATCCTGAGAAGAGAAGTTTGTTAAATAAAAATTCAATTTTGTGTTTAAGCTTTCAAAAGCCTCTCTTTAAATTCTAGTTGTTTTGCTTCTGTTTCTAATGGCAGTTTTCTAACTATAGTTTAAGTTTCCCTGATAGGATTTCTGTTTAAAAAGCCTGTGTGTGTGTGTGTGTGTGTGCGTGAGTTGAGGAGAGTGCCTTAGGCAAACAAAGTCAGCTATCCAAATATCCACCCTCAGCAACAGGCTTCCCTCTCTTTTTGGGGCCTCTGTCTTCCCTCAGGGAGTGGGTGCTGTTACACCAGTCCTTTGCTAGCCAGATCACATAGACTTGAATGGAAGGAGACAGAAAACTGAGGCCCCTTCCGCACACGCAAAATAACGCGTTTTCAAACCATTTTCACAACTGTTTGCAAGTGGATTTTGCTATTCTGCACAGCTTCAAAGAGCACTGAAAGCAGTTTGAAAGTGCATTATTCTGCATGTGCGGAATGAGCCTAAGAGAAAGGGGCAAAAAGAAGCAAAAAGAACAAAGGGAAGAAAGAAGAGAAAAGGGAAGGGAAGGTTGAGGGGAAAGGAGAGAAGAAAGGAAAAAGCAGATGAGAGGGGGAAGGAGGGGATAGAGGGGAAAGAAGAGAGGAAGGGAAGGAAAAGAGAGGGAGGGGAAGAGAGGTCAGCTAGTAGGATACCATCACTGTCCTCAGCCATAGGTCTGTCTTACAGGCTCTGCAGAGCTAACCAGGTTCTATAGAGCATGGGTCTCATTGGATCTGGTCAAGGTTTGCTGGTCAATCCAAGTAGTTCTTCCTTGCTCAAACAGTGCATCGTGTATTTGCAGTCCTGTGAAACTTTAGACCAGAGTTGCTATTTCCTGTCCTAGAAATTCACAATCTAAAATAATCTTGGTAATAAAGATGAAACTCGATAAAAGAAGAAGTAAAACAAAAGAGACCCATTCACAGGCATTCTTTCAGCTTTCACCCAATATAATCTTTTCTATGATCCCTACCCAATTGTAACTTTGGTATTGATTAGTTGTTGTTTCTTATTACACTCTCATATGCTGTTCCAAATATACTTTTAATTTAACAAAAATCTAAATACATTTGTTCTAGTTCTGTCTATAATTTACCATGATTATTGTTTCAAGCGCATCTCTATAAAGAACTTGATGTTCTCTACTTAACCTTTCAAGCTATACTTGATTATATTAAGGAAAGGCTATGGTCCCTAGTATTCAGCTATATTTGGTGATGTTAGTTTTTGCTATGGTGTGATGCCATCATTACTTCAACTACAGAATGGTTGTGGTTCTAATTGTCGCTTCTCTTCATCTCAGAGTATATATAGTTATAGAGGAGTTGAAACATTATATTTACAACGCAAAAAAGGAAAATATACATTGCGCTGGATTTGTTTAAGGTTTTACTCTTGCAGTCTTTCCTTCCTCACACATTTCATTCAACATGTGAAATTTCCATAAACTCTGTCCTGAATATTTAGGGTTTCTCCCACCACAATTCTGCAAACCTGGGTTTCCGTTTGGAGGATGTATCTTAATTTGGTTATAAATATGACTAGGAGAAAGAGAAGAATCTGGAGTGCACTACTAGAACTGTAATGTGCATTGTTCCATTCACATATGTTCAGGGTGCACAGGAAATTGAAATATACAAAAGTTCAAACTCTTGCAATACTCCTAACCAATTCCCTCAGCAGACTAAATTCCCATAAAGCACATGCCAGTTGCTTCTCTTGCCTTTATGGGACGTTGGCAATCATTTCTAATATGGTGTTTTGCTTCCTTCTGTGCCACAGAGTGGTAATATATTTGTTGATGACAAAACCAACAGGTGCCAGGGCTGTTGGGTACTGCAGCTATTTGGCTCACTGCCTGTAGTCACACAGTGGATATATTGTATGTCTGTAGGTTTTTGTGTATTTCTGTATCCTTTTGAAAGATGGGATAACCCAGTTGAAATACATACTTAAACTCCTGAGGGATTAGATGTGTTTCCTTTGCTTTACAGTTCAGAATCTTACAGTTTCTTTGTTTGGGAGTTCTCAAATTGCTTAATGATTTGTTTCTCCCCCCTTTTTTTGCCCAGATGTGGATAATAGCTGTATTTGAACCTTTCTGAGTTTGCCAGTTTTACAACTCAACATATGGTATATCCCTTTATTTTTGTCTCTGTCATTTCTTTGCTTTAGGGGCCCCATACAACATGCTGGGGTTTTTGCTTTAATGATTGGTTTTCCGAAGTCTGTAATTTTAATCTTTTTGTTTGTGATTCAAGACGGTGAACACTTTATTGGGTGGAAGTTAAAATTGATCATTCTGTAAGAAATTGTTAGGGGAGGGGCACAATGACAAGGGCAAAGAGAGAGGCAAAATTTCCCTTCCTAGCTCTTCTATTTGGGGGGGGGGGGTGTCATGAAATCACAGCTGATTTATAGCGACACCATAAGGTTTTCAAGGCAAGAGATATTTGGAGGTGGTTTGCCATTGTATGCTCCCACATTTTTGATGTTATATACCTTAAACACAATACGTAACTAACAATGTGATACTGTACAGAGTTGCTCCAATGTAGGCAAATTGATTTCAGTGGACTTGGACTAGAGCAACTGCGTAGAGTTCATTCTTCAGTAGGTTATTTTTACTTCTGTCCTCTGAATCTGCTTCTGTAATAGCAGTAAGTACTTGTCATATAACCGAATAATTTGCATACTGGGAACAACTTCTAATTGAAGGTAGGAAGCCTTCTTTATTTAAAACATTTCTAAGATGCCTTTCCACTCACTTAGGGTGTCCCAGTTGTTGAACAATCAAAGCATTAAAACAAGTGAGAAACACATAGATATATACAAATAAATTAAAACACATAGGCATGCGAATGGGAAGGAGGGGCGATTAAAATCAGTGAGGAAATATCAGACAAAACAGAAATATTTTCCTGCACTGGCGGAAGACAATGATAGAAGGGGACCACTGAATCCTCCTGAACAGAGAATTCCATAATTTTAGTTCCACATCCAAGAAAACCCTTTCTGAGGTTGCAACCTCTCTAGTCTCTAATGGCAGAGGCATCTGAAGATGATCCTGGTAGTTGGGTGTGTTCATCTGGGAGTAGGCCATAATTCAGGTATGCCTGCACCAAACCATATAGACTTTTGAGGACTAACACTACCACCTTGAATTGGGCCCAGAAGCAAACTGGAACCCAGTGTTGGTGAAAGATTGAAATCTTGTCTTTGTATCAGTCTGGAACATGTATTTAAAATGTATACCTGTCATGCCCATAGACAACTTTTTCTGCATTGTGCTTTGTCTTTAGTAGAGATTAGTGGGATGATCTGGTCACCTCCAGACTGGATTACTGTAATTCACACTATGCCGAGTTTCCCTTGAGGTTGCTCTGGAAACTGCTACTGATCCTTACAGGGACCCCTGTAAGATCATGCATCTCTCCTGTGCTTCTCAGCTGCACTGCATCCAGATCAAGTTCAAGGTTTTTATATTAATCTTTAAAGCCCTAAACGGTCTGGGGCCTTTATATCTATGGGACCTCATCTATCAATACTACCCCATGAGGATGTTGCACTCTGCTGGAAGCACACTCTTGGTAGTCCCCTGCCCAAGGGATGTCTGGCTAGCCTCAGCCAGGAGCAGGGCATTTTTGGCCCCGATCCTAGCTTGGTGAAACTCTGTGCTATCTGAGATGATGCCCCTGCAGAATGTGGTACAGTTCCACAAGACCTGCAACGTGGGGTTGCGCCACTGGGCCTCTAGTTGAGATAGCTACAGTCCTACCAGCTTGACTGGCCCCCTTCACTGCCTTCTTTTTTCCTTTTTCCCTTTGCCTCCCTCCCTCCCACTCTTTTTTCACTGAATGGATCCAAATTATGTTTTAGTTGGTTCTTATTATAGTTTTCTCATCCCCTCTGGAGAGCATAATGACACCAAAGTTTTTAAATTATTGTTAAGATGTGGATTTTAATTATGTTAGGCTTGAATTTCTATCGTTATTGTATATTGTTTGTGTGTAAGCCACCCTGAGCCCAGCCTTGGCTGGGGTACGGCAGGGTATACGCCTAAATAAACCAAAGTAAAGGGCATTTAGGAATACGTGTCTGCCAAATGAAAATTATATTTATATGTCTGTCTGGATTCTCTGTTCTCTCCCTGAGGTTGAATGTGTCTGTTAAAGCTAGGTTCTTTTCCTTATAGCAACCTGCAGCAGTTTCCTTGCAGACCCTGCATCTTTGCTAGTCCTTATGGCAGTCACTAGGGACTTTCTACAGGTAAACAAATGTTTACCCTATGGTAAACAAATTGGCCTGGCATTTAGAAAGATTCTTAGGTTTAGCTATGGCCATAGAAGGCTCCTCTGGAGCCACATCAGGGGATCTGGTGATGGTTAACTCATATTTTCTGGACAATACCGTAAGCTGATTACCCTCCTGGTCCCAACTACCTGCAATACTAGAATTTAACCATCCTACTTGTGGAGAGCTTCTTCTGGAACTAAACTCATGGTAAACTGACTAAGGAGATGACTTTGTCCACATAGATTAAGACCACATAGATTAAAATTAAAAAGAGGCCTTACTTCTTTGTCTCTTCATTGACTTCAAGACACATCAAAAATTAAAACAAAAACAGAAAACCATATATTGCTGGAATTGGCAGGAAATGCTGAGTTGAATCATGTACTTTATAAGCTAAAAAGGTGGTCAGCAGAAATGCCTGCAGAACAAACATCCCAGAGCTTAGCAAATGGCTGGTGGCACAGAAGAGTTAACCGGCAGAAAATGGTGGGCGTGAAGAAGAAAGAAACAACAAACGAGAGCTGTATGATTGGGTGGGAGAAATAAGTTGTCTTTTGAGCTCCACACAGCAAGCAGGAGACAACTTTAAGCCAACTTCAGAAAAAGGGTCACTAATTTAGCATTTTCAAAAAAAATCTGCGTTGAGGGGGTAAAGCTGTGTGGAGTTCCTCCCCAAAATGCTTCTTTTCACGTCCTCAAGACGTTTTATTTGTGCTGTGCAGAAAGGACCATTGTCTTTTTCTCACTGATTTTTTTACAAAATAATTGCATTGGTTATTTTGCAAGACAGGCCTGAGCTGAAGGGAAGAAATACAAATACAATTGCTAACTCTTGCAGCCTTTTAGACTCCTGGAAGTGTTAAGCAGCAGAAAAGGTTTATATAATGGTAGGCCTATTTTTTTTCTATACAGGGCGCAATTAAACTATCCAGGGAGTTCTGAGAGACTGCATTCCTGATTTGGGCATTGTAATTGAAACCTGATTTGGGCATTGTAATTGAAACCTGTTTTCTGACTGCCTTTAATCATGTTAAAAATGTGGTTTTGTTGTTCATCTTATTTTATCTGTTAACCAGGAGCTTAAGGAGATTGATATTCCCTAGAAACTTAAGAGGTGTGTAAAATGTTAAGAATTGTACCCTTTACCTTTATTTTTGTTCTCTACATCAAATTACTTGAGATTGTCAAAACCCTGTGTCATTTTAGAGAGACTGAATATTGTTGTCTGTCATCTCCTTATGTGTTTCTGAAATATTTTTCAGTGCTGAACCAGTTCCTTTAGTTAGATAAACGTATTTCAAAAAAGGTTTCGGCCTTCCTTGTGAGCATGGATAACTTAATGACCTTTAAATAATATTTTCATGCCTTAAAACTGTGGCAAGGGTATATTTAGTGATTTTGTTATAAAAACCCAGAAATCTTCTATATGTTTAGATTCACAAAATACTTTCAACAATCCCAAGGAACTGAGTATTTTTGTTGGGTTCACAAACTGCTTCTGGAACTAAATTCATTTTAAAAGTCATTGGCCATATGACATAGCAATTATTCTGTTCATACACCGTATATACTCGTGTATAAGTTTACTTTTTCAGCACATTTTTATGCTGAAAAAGCCCCCCTCGGCTTATATTCCGGTCTTATACTCAAGTATATACAGTATTTATGTACAACTGTATGTGCTATAGCTGAAACTCTGTTTGTGTAACCCAGGGTCCATTAGGGGGAGCTAAAGAGCTCAGATTTTCCATATGAGGAAGAAAAGGCTCAATTTCCTCAGAATTGTTAAGAGGAGTTCAGTTGTTATAAGCTGTATTTGCATATTTCAGGTATGAGAATGTTTGTATTAATTGTTGAGCAGGGGATATTGTGTTTGTATTGATTGACTATTCGTTTGTATTTTGGTTTCCTCATATAAAATGTTATAATGGGTGCTATATAAATATTATTTTCCTCAGAATTGTTAAGAGACCTGTAGCTGGAGTTCAGTTGTTATGAACTGTTTTTGCATAGTTCAGGGCTACCCTTGAAGGCTTGACAATAAGGAGAGAGGGCTCAGCAAAGAACAGCAAAGCTGCAAGTCCATCAACAGTGCCACAGGACACAGCTAGTGAGAACTGTGAAGGACTGAGACCCTGCTAGTCTGTTTTGCATAGCAGGCCAGAACTATTATATGTTGATTATTGTTTCTGTATTGGTTTGCCATATTTCATTGTTATACTGCACACTATTGTTTATGAAACAGAAAACAGATTTAAAGGTGAATATTAAGGGTCACAAGGTGGGATCACACTGACAAAGACTTGAACTCCTTTTC
This sequence comes from Sphaerodactylus townsendi, assembly GCF_021028975.2. NCBI lineage: Eukaryota > Metazoa > Chordata > Lepidosauria > Squamata > Sphaerodactylidae > Sphaerodactylus > Sphaerodactylus townsendi. The sequence goes on along the minus strand of NC_059427.1, from coordinate 114,110,158 downwards.
CATTTCTGATAATATCCCTCTTAAAATCTAAGTTGGGTTACATGTGGACATACAGATGATGAGGAATCCAGTTTTGAAGGATTTTAACTCTTGTGTTTTAGCTTGGTTGCTGATTGATCTAAGGTTTTGGCACTTTTAAAGTTATTATTGATACCATATTGTTCTTGTTGACCCTCTTTTCCACTTACAGAGCTAATTTACTGTTTTTCTTTGAAATAAATATTCAAAAACATTTAACCTACTGATGCCTCAATTAATGTAATTTTATTGGTATCTATTTTTATTTCTGAAATTTACCAGTAGCTGCTACATTTCCCACCCTAGACTTATACTCGAGTCAATAAGTTTTCCCAGTTTTTTGTGGTAAAATTAGGTGACTCAACTTATATGTGGGTCGACTTATACATGAGTATATACGGTAATAAATATTCCTCCAAAAAATGAAAGCCCAAAAGCCTTTGCATGTGCAGAACTACTTCAACCACTCTTTTGATCTTGGTTATTTTCAGTAAAACTTAGTATATCATTAATGATACAGATCCACATTGTTATAATTCTTATTTTTCAGTTAGCAGACAAGTTACCTCAGTACAAATCAGTAAGAATTGGCCCCATCCTCACCTGTGTGTGTATATACGTATATATGTGTGTGTGTGTGTATGTAAATATATATATACACACACACATGTATATGTATATGTATATATGTACGTATGTATGTATATATGTATTTTAAAGGAGGACATTTTATGGTTGTGGTTTTTCCAGACTGTATGGCTGTGGTCTGGTAGTTTTCGCTCCTAACCTTATGCCCACAACTGTGACTGGCATTTTCAGATGCCTGTCTGATGTATTTCTCTCATGTCTCTGATGTGGCACCTTAAACACATCTTACCATGACATGCCTCTGAAGATGCCATCCATGGATACAGGTGAAACAGTAGGAGTAAAAACTACCAGACCTGGCCACACAGCCCAGAAAACCCATGACAGCCAATTGATTCCGTCCATGAAAGCCTTTGACAATTCAGAAGACATTTTCACTCCTGCTTTTGGAGAGAAGCTAAAACTGCTATCAGCGTGCTTTCTGTAAAGAGGTTTGTTTTAAAACTGTTTTTTTATCTTCACACCTCCTAAGACTTATTTTTTGTGGGTGCATACTTTATGCCCCTCCAGTGCATGGTTAGTGTCGTATTTCCATGGAAATAATTCTCTGTATTTCAGTATGATTTGCTGCAGTACATTGAGAGGTGGGCAAGCACACCTCTGAACACTAAATCTTGATTGATGAGTTTTTCAAGACTTTTCTCAGATTGAGCTATTGCCCAGTGTTTCTCTTCAAGTTATCAGATATTTGTGCCAGATATGTCTCTGGCAATCTTTAGAAGCTTGGATGAGTTTTCAACGACTTGTCTGATAATAAACACAACTGTTCACATATTGTAGAGGTATCAACAAAGCATCTGGAATTTAAAAGGGAAGCTGGTGGAATCCATCAGGGAAAGTGCAGCTGAGATCTTGGGTCTATGCAGCAATACAGATAATAAATACACATTTAGCAACAATCTATTAGTCTTATATTCACTCTTAAATTAGTTTTTTTTTCTGATTAACTTCTCGGAGTTAACATTCACCTCCTCGAAACATTGCCTTTTCATTCTAATCTTGATACAAGTCTTTAGTTTGATTCAAGTATTCAGAAATTGACAGGATACAGTTTCCTCATGTGAGTGTGACCTGCCTCATGTGACCTGCTGAGGTCCTCATGTGACCTGCTGAGGAAGAGTCAGCATGGCTTTTGTAGAGGCAAGTCCTGTCTTACAAACTTACTAGAGTTCTTTGAGGGTGTAAACAGACATGTGGATAAGGAGGAACCAGTGGATTTCCAAAAGGCTTTTGACAAAGTTCCTCACCAGAGACTGTTGAGAAAACTCAGCAATGAAGGAATAAGAGGGGAAGTCCTCCTATGGATTAAAAACTGGTTGAGGAACAGGAAACAAAGGGTCTGTATAAATGGGAAGTTCTCACAATGGAGAGATGTCGGGAGTGGTGTCCCCCAAGGATCCGTTTTGGGACCAGTGCTCTTTAACTTATTCATAAATGACCTGGAAGTAGGGGTGGGTAGTATGGTGGCCAAGTTTGCAGATGATACCAAATTATGTAGGGTGGTAAGAACCACAAAGGATTGCGAAGAAGCTCCAAGCGGACCTTGATAAATTAGGTGAGTGGGCTAAGAAATGGCAAATGCAGTTCTATGTAGCAAAATGTAAAGTGATGCACATAGGGGCAAAAAATCCAAACTTCACATACACGCTACAGGGGTCAGTGCTATCAGTCACAGACCAGGAAAGGGATTTGGGCGTCTTGGTTGATAGTTCCATGGGAATGTCAACTCAATGCATGGCAGCTGTGAAAAAAGGCAAACTCTATGCTGGGGATAAGTGGGAAAAGAGTTGATAATAAAACTACAAGGATTGTCATGTCCTTATATAAAGCAGTGAGATGCGACCGCACGCGGAGTACTGACGTTTGGTTACTGGTCGCCACGTATAAAAAAGGATATCGAAGAGATAGAAAAGAGATGCAGAGAAGGGCAACGCGGGATGATTGAAGGATTGGAGCACCTTCCTTATGAGGAAGAGGCTGCAGCGTTTGGGACTCTTTAGTTTGGACAGGAGACGGTTGAGGGGGGATATGATTGAAGTCTATAAAATTATGCATGGGGTAGAAAATGTTGATAGAGAGAAATTTTTCTCTCTTTCTCACAATACTAGAACCAGGGGGCATTCATTGAAAATGCTGGGGGGAAGAATTAGGACTAATAAAAGGAAACACTTATTCACGCAACGTGTGATTGGTGTTTGGAATATGCTGCCACAGGAGGTGGTGATGGCCATTAACCTGGTAGGCTTAAAAAAGGGCTTGGAAAGATTTATGGAGGAGAAGTCGATCTATGGCTACTAATCTTGATCCTCCTTGATCTCCAGATTGCAAATTCGCGGGCAGACCAGGTGCTCAGGAGCAGCAACAACAGCTTGGCAACAGGCCGTGCTTTCACATCCTGCACGTGAGCTCCCAAAAGAGCACCTGGTGAACCCACTGCTTGAGTAGCAGAATGTGCGGACTAGCGGACTTCGGTGGATCGACGGGAAGCCTAGTTCTTATGTTCTTATGAGTGTTCTGGCTTAGTTTTTGTGTGAGAAGGAAGTTGCTTATTCAAAAGGGCCCCAGCCTGAAAAACTAATGCATTTCATGTATAAATACTTTATTCTTCTGAGAGGAAATTTTCAAACAGCTCCCTCCTTCCAAAATCCTAGAGTGGAACGCTGGCCCTAGAACACTTGTAGATATGAATTCATTCTGTAAAGTAGCTCCCCCTGTAGTTCTAGCAATTTCACTATGTGACTTCAAGGAAAGGAGAGGACAGTAATGATAGTGCTGCAAACAAGCGGATGATTTGCACAAAAGACTTCCCACATCGTAGAACAGTCTCATTATACAGTGAGCATATAGTATGACAAATATTCTATTTCATCTGAAGGGGTTCTATACTTTAAAATGAGGTAAGATTTTAGAGACTGACTATGCAGCACCCCACCTTGTATTTACTTCAGATGGTCTAGTTGCATTTGTAATTTTTTCCCCAAAAGCCTCTATACAAATGATTTTTGCAATAGCTATTTATGTTCTTTACTGTGCTTTTTAAGTAGATTGATTTCTTCCCAGTTTACATTAATCTAATTTAAAAAAAATTAAAGCAGTTGAATTTATTCATATGATAAAAAATCTGGGCAGCTTCCCAGCAAAAAAGGTACTTTACCAATTGAAGCGCAATGTACTTCTACCATTCATTTTTTATAGTGTGTGTTTCCGTGTATACATATTTGTAAAAATCTGTGTTACAGGGTTATTCGAAATCAGGAACAAGTTATATTTGAAAGTTGCAAAGTTGCGTTAAGTAATAAAATGGTTTTGGTGCTTGTTGTCGTGAAGATAGTTTGATGTTTTATGAGTGAGAATATTACTCAGTTTTATCTTGTGACTTTCTCTGTATTTTTCCCATAACATATTTGCTGTGTATATACTTTCCTATGCAAATTATATTCTCTTGTTAGAAGGAAGAAAGTAATTTAAAACTTCATCAAATCATTGCAGATATATTGAGCAACACAACTAAAAGGGACAAGGTCAAGCAGTGCTAAGTAAAAAGACAGTGTAGAGAAAATAGCAGTAGAACATTTCTAATTGTCATGCCCTGAACTAAACAAGGCTTTGTATTCAGTCGATTCCTTTGTTGTGAAACAGCATCAGGAATTAGCATTTAAACTTCTATTGCCAGAATTAAGCATAACCAGCAATGCGGCCTTCATTATACCCCACATCACGCCCCGTGTCGCGTCACCCCACGCCTTCAATCTTAATGCAAATTTGGCAACACACACATCTTACTTTTGGGTAAAATAAATGTTTAAGGTTCTGCGAGAGGAAGGTTGTTGTCTCAAAACTCCGTCACTTTTATCTCACTGTTAATAGCAGCCAGAACTCTAGTTCCAGCAGCAAGCAGAAGAGGGAGAGTAAGACTGGCATGTAACAGTGCCCCCCCTCCCCCCGCAACTGGTATTAGCCATCTGTGACCGAGGCAAAATCATCTGCGGTAGTGATTCTTGAACAGTCTGCCTTAAGGGAGATTTTCCAGATTTGCTTGTATGCTGAGTAATTCCTCCCTGGCATATTCTCCTCCCTGGTAATTCCTCCCTGGCAAAGTTGGGGACTTTGCAGTTACCTAACACAAGCTGAGAATTTGCTATAGAGTATATCTTGCATTCTTCTACTTCTGCATGCAGCAGAGAAAGTTGATGAACTGACTTTTGGGCAACTGGACTGCCACTGTTGATCTCTGTTGAATAGCCGGTGTGCGTAGTAAACACACTGGAAGTTATGCAGCCAATAGCATCATAATTGTATCACGTTTATTTATGTGATCCATACGAGTTCCAGGACAAGCTCACGCTTGATTTTACTTTTATCTATATCTGGAGGCCCAATAATGAACTGTTTCATATGCAACCTGCACTAACTGTTACAAAGATTATGTTATGTATTGTTTGCAGACGTGTGTATACACTGTATTGTGAGCACTGAAGAAGGCCCAGTGGGCCAAAATGCATATGGGCTCTGTGTTTTTTATTGCACAACCAATTTAGCTGTTTCTTGTGATTCCTCATGTGTATGAAGTTCACCATTTGAGAGTCATGTTTTTAACTCTTTTAAACTGCAACTTTACTTAATAGCAAACACATATTTGTAAAAGTAATATTATTGTGGCTCAACCTTCAAAGTTCCTAGCCTGTTTTATGGGTTGGGTATAGCTCCTTTTGTTTTGTTGGTTTAAGCTCTGATTTGAACAGTGTATCTCCTATGACAATGCATGAAACTGCCTTATACTGAATCAGACCATCAGTCCATCAAGGTCAATATTGTCTATTCAGATTAGTAACTGCTTTTCAGAGTCTCAGGTTGAGGTCTTTTGCATTACCTACTGTCTTAACCAATAGTGCTCATTATTGAACCTGGGACCATCTGCATGCCAGGTAGGTGCTCTACTACTGAGCCATAGCCCTTGTCCTTTTGACTCCCTGTTTTTAGCTATTTAAAGTATACAAAGTCCCTGTGCACATTAAAATTGCGGTAGTCCATTCATTCAGCATCCTTGATTGGAATTTAAATAATGTACAGTAAACAAGATCAAAACAAAAGTAGTAATCTACTTTCTAGTTTTTAACAGCTTCTGCAAATAACTTAGGAGCCATAACAGTAATCTCTGGAGTATGTTCATTTAACAAAAATTGGATAATGCTATCCTTGTTCATGAGATCTTTATAACGAAATAAGAGGAGAAAGTGATATTTCATGCAAGTGGCAATCCAGAATGATATGATGGATTGTGTCCAGAGAGCTTGGGGAATATATACACGTTCTCTCCTACAGTGGAATCCTCTGGTATCTTCCAGTCAGTACCTTTGAAGGCAGAACATTAAATCAAGCCAACATAAAGGTGCTACAATATGAGGGATTGTCTAAATTGTGGAAGTAATGAGCCATTCTTCCATAAGAGGTTGATAGTTTTAATGTAGCAGGAGAGCAAGTAGGTGATTGAGCAGGGAACAATTTTTGATATTCTAGGTTCAGTAATCTCTGTTATAAAACTCTAAATATGCATGGCTCATTTGAAAGTGCAAAGCATTGGATTTTGGTTTGGATTTTGCTTTCATTATTGGAAAACAGAAGAATTCTGTGAGGATCATTTTTCTGATGAAACATTAGGGAGTTCAGATTTACTATAAAGTGGATTTTAAGTCAGTATTTAAAGGAAATTAGCCAAGCCTTAGTTTCTATGAGATGTTGGAAAAAGTCTGCAGAAATAGCATATGAGGGCACACATTTAGGAACTCCCAGAAGTTGGCAAAAATAGTTTGCCTGAATACCCTCAGTGTTGTTGTTACATTATTTATCCAAACGGGAACATCATTTAGCAACTGTGATAGAATTCTAGCCTCAAAGATTTTAATATCAGCTGTGATGAATTGATTCCCTTTAAGAAAAAAAAGGATTGTTTAATTGATGCAGAAGAGAATTTGACCAAATTTACAATTTTATATCTATGTGTGGACCAATTGAGATTATACCAAATATTTGAAACGTTTAACGAGCAAATTCCTTATTTCCCACAGTCCATTTCTGTGGCTTCCAACTTTTGGCAAACACTAGTACAGGGGTAGGGAACCTGCGGCTCTCCAGATGTTCAGGAACTACAATTCCCATCAGCCTCTGTCAGCATGGCCAATTGGCCATGCTGGCAGGGGCTGATGGGAATTGTAGTTCCTGAACATCTGGAGAGCCGCAGGTTCCCTACCCCTGCACTAGTATTTTAGATTTTGAATAAATGGAAAGCAACTTTTTCAGACAGTAGTTATGGAAGACATACCAACATCTTAATAAACCTCCTTTTGAGTATGTTAGGATGATAGTATCGTTGGTGTAAAGAAATATAGGAGTATCATGGTAGGCTAATTTAGGGGGATGACCATTTATTGGCTTAAGAAACTGATCTAAATCATTCAAAAATATATTGAAGAGATGATGGGCCAGGATGCAGTCTCATCTCACACCCTTAGGGATTGAACTGTTTTGGAATAAAGAAAGCAAAAATTCAGAGAATTTATCCCATTGTGTCATCAAGGCTGAATCCGTTATAGGAGGAAGTAAACATTAATTAAAATCAGGTTAGCAGCTAACATTTGGTTAGAAAATGCCTGAACTAGAGGTGGCAAAGAATCAATCAAGATCACTGAGAATTGCAAGCCCAGCACTATAGCAGCCTTTCAGAGATAACTTATAGGCAGGTAAACCCAAAACAATATATCGTTCCATCTTTACATCCATTGGAGACCAAGTTTCTTGCAGTAAAACACAGTTAAATGACTTTAAAATAATTGAGATCATTGGACTTATTTTCCCATTTGACACCATTCCAGGGCGTGAGGCAGAGTTTCTGGGTAGGTGGCATAAATAGTAGTCAATCAGACTCAGTAATTTGATCACTGGTCTTATGAGGATCTTTGAATATGCAACCATTTGATTATGGAAGATTTGGTGCAGGAAGAGAAGGAACCCTAACCACACACAGCATTTCAAAAGTTTGCTAATTACAAAAAATGTAAGAGGTGGGATTTTGATCCTTGTGGGTTGAACACTGAGACTAAGCAAAGGTAGAAGGAACTGAGGGATCTGCTTTCTTTGATGGAAACACAGTCTGGACAGTTATAGAACTGGTCATAGTCTGAGACTTTTGCTGATTCTCTACTGCAAAGATATGGGTGGTCCTTTGATGAAGTTCATTACATTCCCTGTGCTTGGATCCAATGAAGGAGCAAGATCGATGTTAGGGTCAGTCCATCGTGTCAGATCCATCTGGATTCTGCCCTCCGAGAGTTCGTCATGAGCAACCTCCCCATCAACAACTTCCAGAGGTTGCTTTGCATTTTTTTGAAATTAGAGGAAGAAAAAGGTTGTTCTTAAAGACCTGAGCAGGAAAAATCCCTCTTAAAGCTAAATTGTTTTTATTTTGCAATAAGAGGGAAGGGATTTTTTGGTCCATTTAATGAAAGTAGAACATTTTGAGTTTGATTGGACTGATTAAGAATTTCTACTGAGGTCAGATCAATCAGTGAATTAGCTGAGCATTCTTAAGTGTCTTTTCACAAGTTGCTTGCTGTTCGAAGCAATGTATACAGACTGATCTTGGTGGCATAAGCACCAGCTGAAGAGAGACATTCAACTCATAAACCCCAAATGAAGAAGGGGATGGTTTAGGAGGCTTGGTAGTTCTTGAAAGTAAAGCATGGCCTAACAGTTCAGAGGAATGACTTATTAGTCCTTCATACTTTTATTATTATTAGTTCTTCATACTTTTTTGATTGTAGGATAGCCGCAAAAATACAGTTTCGTGCGGGTACTTCTGTCTCAGATTTCTTTTGCATTTCAGTTCACGTTTGATGAAAAGACTGTAAATGCTTTTCTGCCTTCCAGCAACTAATATTGAATTATCTTGAAGTTTCTGAAAGAATTCGTCTTGCAATATATTTGTATAAAAGGAATTAATTCCATTACGTTAATTTCCCTAAGTGGTTTCTAAGCTGAAAGGAATAGTCTGTGGAATCTTGTGTTGGGGGATGTAGACAATGGTATTTATTTGTCAACTTCTCTTTTAACTCTTCTCTGAGACTGACGAGCATCTTATCTTGGGGTTTGAGAGATGTGAATAGACTTGGAATTACAAACAGATCTTGGCAGTTTTCTGAAGACTGATGACACAGTGCCCTGACAACAGGTTTGCGTGCTTGTGTTATCTAATGAGTCACAATGGAGCTGCCAATTTGCTTTTTTCTCTTGATGAAGGAGATGGAAAGGTGAAACTTGTTTTGTTTGAATCAAGTGTCATCTTATTGACCCTACAACTTACTTACCTTCTAGTTAACCCAAAAAAGTAGAGGGAATAACTGTACTGATTTGATTAAATATATGGCGTTAAGTGCTAGATTGAGGGCAAATTTAAAATAAGCTGCTCAACTTATTTTCATATATTGATGCATTTGCTGTAATTTTGTACATTTCTTTATTAAAATAGCTTTAGTACGTTTCACATTTATCTGCCTAAAAATATAAATAAGTAGAAGGTAATTTATAAAGAGAATTTAATAAGTGACAGCATGGAAAAGTATGTATATAAGTATTGCTGCTATAGTAGCACACATACAATAGCTTGTGAAACTAAGAACATAAGAAAAGCCATGCTGGATCAGACCCAGGCTTTTCAAGTCCAGCAGTCCGTTCCCACAGTGGCCAACCAGATTTTTCTAGGAAGCCCGCAAACAAGACAACCTCTGCAGCATTATCCTGCCTGTGTACCATAGCACCTAATATAATAGGAGAGACTAGGCATTGTGATTAGTATCCATTTTGACTAGTAGCCATGGATAGCCCTATCCTCCATGAACATGCCCACTCCCCTCTTAAAGCCTTCCACGTCGGCACCCATCAGCACATCCTGGGGCAAACTATGTGTTGTATGAAGAAGTACCGGTACTTCCTTTTGTCTGTTTTGAATCTCTCACCCTTCAGCTTCAGCAGATGACCCCACATTCTAATATGATGACAGGGGGAGAAAACCGTTCCCCTTTCTTCTACCTTCACATCGGGCATAATTTTATAGATCTCTGTCATGTCTCCCCTTACCCACCTTTGTTCTAAGCTAAACAGCCATAGTATTTTAACCACTCCTCATAGCCCCTGATCATTTTGGTTTCTCATTTCTGCACCTTCTAAAGCTCTGCAATATCTCTTTTTAGGTGTGCTGACCAGAACTGTTCCGCCTGTGGTCTCTCAATAGATTTGTATAAGAGCAGGATTATAGCAACAGTTTTATTCTCTAGTCCTTGTCTAATTATTGCCAACATAGAATTTACCTTTTCGCAGCAGCTGTACACTAGGTTGATATTTTCATCGAGCTACCCACTATCACCTAAGATCCTTTTCGTCGTCTGCCACTGCCAGCACAGATCCCATCAGGGTATATGTAAAGTTGGGATTTTTTGCCGCAATATTCATCACTTTCCCACTTGTACATTTTCCATTTCAATGTCCATTCCTCCAGTTGGGAGAGGTCCTTTTGTTTTAACCACCCTAAATAATTTGGTATCATCTGCAAATTTGTGTTCCTTATCTTTTTAATATGTGTTTCCAATCGAAAAATATTATATATTGTCTGCAATGCTTTAAAATGAATTCGAATTTTCTGTTTCGAGACATTGCTCTTAAATTATCCCTTTGTAGAGTACAAGTGTGGTGGTGACCAGAAAAAAAGCCCCCAGGAAAATTGCCCACACAATTTTGAGAAGGCTTGTCTGACTGCAATGGGGATTGCCTTTCTACACACTGTGGTCAAAGGGTGTTATTTTCATCTGTGTCAGTCTCAATGTTGGTTTGAAGACTAAATATGAGACTAACATCAACATATTATCCTGAACTCTCTTGCTGCATTAGCTTTCGTCTCAATGGAAGATGTGAGAATTATTTCTGATAAACTTGCCACCACATTTCCATATGAAGACAGCTATAATGTTCTTTTCTGCACATTTTGAGGATGCAGCTGGTAGAGATCCTCAGTTTACTATAAGAATATGGAATCATTGTGACGTAGCCCTGAAACAGTTGCCAAAAACTACAAACTGTTATGAGGGATTTCACACCAGCGGGGATTTGTCTTCTGTCCTCTCTTATTATGTGTAATTTTTTCAGTAGTAAATACCTGCTGTTTTAATTAATAGGGTTAGATAATTATTGTTTTAGGGTGAGGTGGTCCTTTGTCATGGTCACTGAGCCTTTTGCTTATATTATGTTATTTCTATTATTTTTAATTATATCATACTTTTTAATAATTTCTATTATTTTAATTATATTTTTCCTTGTGGGCTTTTTTCTGTGTGGGCATTTTTCCATGTGGGCTTTTTTTCCTGTGGGCATTTCATCTGTGGACTTTTCCCCCCCATGAAATTAAGTGTGGTGTAGTGGTTACGGTGTCAGTCTAGGACCTGGGAATCCAGAAGCTTGCTAAATGACCTTGGGTTGGTCACAAACTCTCAGCCCTAACCTTGACTGTCAGCCCTTGCCTTGAAAATGCAACTGGGTCTCCCTAAGTCTGCTGTGCTTTGACAACAAAATAAATAAAAAAAAATACACATGCACTAATTGAGGGGGCATTGGAGATAATTTTTCAAACATTATAGCTTCTTGGATTAAAAGAAACAAAACATCTTGATTCTAAAAATACTGGAGTATGTGAATGTAAAAACATTTAGTGTTGCTTTGTGGTAGACACTAGGATACCTCATTCGAAAGGCCATATCACATTGTCCCAAACGCCTCTGAAGAATGGAGAAAAACTGTCAAAATGCCCATTAAGCTTTGTATTGCGAATGATAGTTTCCGTTAAGTTCCCATATGTTAAAAATGTGATCTGAGACTCTTCTAATGATTTCAGCTATTAAATATTTTAAATGGAGAGGCCTTGCAGTCTGGTTTTATTATTATTTTTAACGGGTAGGGAGTGCTGTAAATCAGCTTTATTTTCCCTACTATGTTCATCCTTGGAACTGTTGGACCACATTTCCGCCCTGTGCTTTCTTTGAGGTGTACTAAATATTAATAAAAGCCAGTGTCACTTTACACCTTGGTTTATATTTCAGTCTTTTTATTGGTTGAATTACAATAATCTCTAAGGGAGTACGTTGTTTTTTATTACCTGCTTTTCAGCAGTTAACATGTTGCTCAGCTGATAAATTGGTTACATCAGTCCATTTAAGAAAATTATATAAGCAAAAATATTTGTTGTCTAAAGTAATTAATAGAGACAAGCCATTTTCATACGACCTTTAATTGCAGTTCAAAGAAAGTTTCAAAATCTTTTCAAAATATAATAAATTAATTGACTACTAGATGTTGAGGAATGTGAATTTAACATATTTTTTAAATAGCAGGTTAGTGTCCTTTTGGCTATTCTGTCTGAAATCCAAGTTTGTTTTCATAGTAATAAACAAATCACTCCAAATATTATATTAACGTAAAGTATCAGTACTGAGCAAATATAATGGGAATGCATTTGCATAATACTCAGTTTTATCCAGTGACTATTTTTTTCCACCAATACATTTCCATAGCACATTTAACTGCTGTGTGTTTATTGGTATTGAAGATAGTGACAGAAGCAAAACTGATGAATTAATGTATTGTCGAAGGCTTTCACGGCCGGATTCAACTGGTTATGGTGGGTTTTCCGGGCTGTGTGGCCGTGGTCTGGTGGATCTTGTTCCTAACATTTCGCCTGCATCTGTGGCTGGCATCTTCAGAGGTGTATCACAGAGGGAAGTCTGCTACACACTGTGTCTAGAGAGAAGGAAATCTATTGTCCATGCCCCAGGGTGGGAAACTAATCAGTAAGTGTTTGGGTGGAACTTGTTATGCAAAGATGTGGTTGATAGTATTGTACTGCAGGTGTATTTCCTTCTCTCTGGACACAGTGTGTAACAGACTTCCCTCCGTGATACACCTCTGAAGATGCCAGCCACACATGCAGGCGAAACATTAGGAACAAGATCCACCAGACCATGGCCACGCAGCCCGGAAAACCCACCAAAACCTGATGAATTAATGTTTAGCTATTCTTGGACTCTGTATCACAGTGGTGGTTGTTAAGCCTGTGCAGAGCCTCAATCTGGGAACTTGCAAAAGCTACCGTGCAGGCACAACATTTTGCTTCCTTCAGTACTGCAGCTCAGACAGCCCATGCCCAAGGGAGAAGAGTGGTTCTTTCTCAGTTCTCTTTTTTTTCCATTGCAACTATAGCTTCATTTGAGAACTTTTTTGCATGAGATAGTTTCTTTTAGAGCTGCTTACTTCTTTTGTTTTTCATTTTTAAAAGTTTAAAAAATTCAATGTACTGTATATAATTTTAATAACTATAAATAGTTGTAGTGTATAATCTTCTTTTGTGTGTTCTGCAGAGCTCAGACTATGCAGTGGAAAACTGCCTTCTTCAGACAGGCACGAACATTGTCTCCTCTGCCTGGAACGGTGGCATTTTGCGGCTTGAGAGCCTCATGCTCTTTGACATGGCATGTGAGCACTGTTCCCCATGGATCCCATTCCGAGTTCCAGGAAAGTGGGCAATTTCTTTAAGGCAGAAGAGAAACTAACAGAGTCATTTTTAAAACTCAGCACAGCTTCTCCATGATCATTGGGAAGGTTGCAAAGGTGTAAGGGCTCTGTACTTGAGGTTGTGTCAACGTGGGCAGGTGAATGAGGTGTTTGAATGGGGCATGCTACAATTGAATGCTAACCCACAAAACAAAACTCCTTGCAAGTGGGAAACTGGGCACAGAGAGATTTTAACGACTCGTCCCCTTGAAGAACTAAAGTAAAACTTGAAGAGAACTTCTAACATACAGAACTGTAGGGATCCAGCATAATAAGAGTTCTAAGACTGCATACTGTTTTGTGTCATAACTCTCAATTTGCAAGCCCTTCTCCTTACTCCAGATACACAAGGGCAGGCAAAGGTTTAACAGTAGTGGGAAGAGACAACTAACTATTCTCTATTAATTTCCCACCCCCCAAAAGCCTTTTAGTTAGAAAAATCTAAGATGTTTTGTTTCTAGCATCCTGTTCCATCTGAGTACACACACTCCTGCCCATGTCTTATTTCATTACAGTTTATGTAAATGCTGTAAATATATTCAAATGTGTCATGATTATGATTCCTTAGTTTTGCATCTTGTTGAAATTCTATGAGGGGCATTCACATTTTATCAGAGGCGTAGCTCCAAGGGGGTGGGGGGGTGTGACGCACCGGGTGTGCCCTGTGGGGGCGTGGTGGGGCGCAGGATGCACCGGTGCACCAGGCGCTTTTCCTCCCTGCTATGCCTCTGCATTTTATGTGTTTCGTGGGGAAAAGAGGCAGTGAAACATGGACATATTTTGTTGGATCCAGTGTACTTCTAAACCATAAACTGGCATTGTGAGGAACCTCTGTGTGTTTGTGATTTCCCTTCACTCTCCTATTGCATGCAGTGGGGTTTAGTTAGCAGAAGCTATTGTTTGTTCTTGCATCCATAACTGCAAGCTGTGAGTTTCACTTTTCTTATGCATCAGGATAGCAAACCAGGTTCCAGCTACAATATGAAATCCCTGTTGGGACTGGGGGCGGGGGGGGGGGGGATGCAAACAGTACCTTTTGAGTTCATATGTAACAGTAAAAATAGTTTGTGCTAAACTGTGAGCATGTGAGCAAAGGGAGAACTTTGCAACCACCAGGTTCATTCTCTGAAGCAACTCCTTATGGTAAGGAAAGAGTAGGACATTGAGGAAGATGCTTGTCTAGGATAATAATTTACAGTACAGTTCCACAGTGCTAATAGGTATGGCTCCTTACTTTAACGTGACTTCCCATTTCAGTTTATCATTGTTTGCTGTATTCCATCTCCCTTGTTTGAAACTGTATTTTGAACTGTATGCTCTTATCAGTGGGGGCAACACTACCATTTTTAACTTTTCTCAACCCTATTAAGGGAAAATTCTCAGGGGCTGTGCCTACCCTTCTCACCAAGAGAATTTGTCCCCCGCCAAAGTTTAACACATATGAGTAAGAATCATTGTTTTTAGAGGCAACTGATGTTTTCATGCATGAATTGTCATATGAGTGAGTCCTTTCCTTGGATCATCAAGCTAGCGGGGGGTGGGGGCTTTCATGCTTTTTAAAAAATGAAGTACCTCAACAAGGGAAGCCAAACACTTCAGTAGTACCCACCCACCCCCAACTTGCCTTATTTTGCTGTCTGTTTATAGAATTTTTCTTCCAGCCTCCCTGACTTCTGTTATTGGAACCTGGCAAGGAGAAGAATACTTAGCACATCAGAGTAGAGCACACCAAGTTTTTTCCACACCCTATAGTTAGCATCCATCATCCTCCTTAACTGCCAGATGTCAG
This sequence comes from Sphaerodactylus townsendi, assembly GCF_021028975.2. Classification (NCBI taxonomy): domain Eukaryota; kingdom Metazoa; phylum Chordata; class Lepidosauria; order Squamata; family Sphaerodactylidae; genus Sphaerodactylus; species Sphaerodactylus townsendi. Next base: position 114,095,058 of record NC_059427.1, on the reverse strand, counting down.
ATATTTTTCAGGATTATCTCATATTTGGACAGATGGACCAATAGCAAAGCCACGGTATACAGTATTTCAAGTGTTGGGAATTTTTGACTTGCATTGTTTTTTTTATTCAATACTGTTGACAAAATAGCAAGGTGCAATTCCTTGAACTTTATGAAAGCTGAGACCACAGTGAATACTATTATATTACCAGGAAAGAGAAAGTGTTAATTAATGTAAGTGTCAATTGAAGTGCTCCTTACATGGGGATATTTCATTCTGAACCGACAATATAAATCCTTTTTGTAGCTAACACTATCTTGAAGATGTGCTTTGGAATATTTAGTTCAAGAGAAGGGGCCATAATTGCCTTCAAGCTACCAATGTGCCATTTTGTTACAGTTAGCATGGCTTTAGACTTGAGTTAATCTTGTTTTTAATTTGACACTAATTTGGAGTGGAAAATTATTAAGAGAACTGCAGCTAGCAAAGAGCCTCAGGCAAAGTATTTTTCATCTGCCTGCAGTATTCCAAAAGAATAGTTTCTAATCCTATTCCGTCTGCTTTATGTTCACATCTTCAAGACAGGCGGGTGTTATGTACCCTCTTTCTGATGCTTGAATAACTGCACCTTCCGCTGCTGTCTGTAATAGTGAAAAGATTGACTGATGATGGTAGATTATCCCCATATAGCTCCATTGGTGTGTTCTACTGTTTGTATCATACCAATTTCTACCCAAATAGCAAAGATAGATTTATTTGATGCTAATTCAGGTTAAGCAAAACATTCCAGTTTCACAGTTGTTGGGTTTTTGTTTGATTGGGGTTTTTTAAAAAATTGAACTAAAATTATTTTAGTAATCCTTTATGTTGTAATTAAAAGAAACAAATCCTAGTGTCATTGAAGACAATTTATTCCTGTGGCTATGCGTAATGAATAAATTAATTCTTTCGTTTACAAAATATGAAATATTATTTTGCCATCTTAAGAATAAAAATCAATATGGCCGTTGATAACCCTGTGTAGCTTTGAAACAGAATATTGAAAGTGAACCTTCCCAGAAGTATTAAATAATTCCCTAAAAGAATTATAATTTGCCGTATTTGAAAATTTCCATTGTTATAGGGCAACTTCCTTGCCTTCCCTTCCTACTGCAGCTCAAAATGTCCCCTGAAAGACTGATTCTGGAGAACAGGTGACCATCCCTATGAAACAGTGTGGGGGAGGCTGGATCTGCATCAGAATTGGAAATTGAAAAAATATCCCCTCCATTCATGAAATCTTCCAATGGTTCCAAGCCAATGTTCCCCTGAAAAATGAGATTCCACCAAGACTGATGTTCTCATCATCAACTGCTTCAGAAGCCTCAGGCAATAATTCCCATCTTGCCTCTCAAAACTGGAAGAAATTTTTCCATACTCTTATACAATTGTGAATTGTGGAGTGAACCAGATTTGCCATGAATAAAATCTGTTTTGCATTCTACCTGTGTTCTAACTGAATTGCCAGCCCTAATTTAAAAATGTGGCCTCTGTAGGGCAATTTTTCTCCATTCCTGTTCAATGATTCTTTTGGTAGGTTTTAACTGATCAATATATTAGGGTGTCACATTTTTGAATCCTCAACGTGTTTCCATTGGAAAATAACGTTGTTTCCATTGGAAAATAAAAAGGGAGTACATAAGTGTAAATATACAGTGACAATGTTGTGTTTTATTTTAGGAATAGCCTTCAGTGGCTGCTTTGAAGAGGCATGTTAGGGAAGTGTATCACCATAAGTCCATTTCTAAGATTTTAATTACTAGAAATGGTACTACTTAGGCAGATATTCTTTTCCCCTTATGATTTTTGAGAGTGCGTTTTCACTTACAGAAAGTGCTGCACTTTATGACGTCTGCAATTCATATGATTGCTGCACTTCTTAATAACAAGCATCTTCTTTAAACTTCACCCAAAATCAGTGTTAAGTATTAAAGATCTTTAGCTCTTTGGATATTTGTAGCTAAATACTAATAATCAGTGATGTGCAAGAGTGTGAACAATGGAGAACTTTAGTGACCTTGAGCCCGTCTATGTAAAGTTATCAACTTCCCCATGAATTTGCATTATCATTAATTTATACTTTCAAGAGGAGCAAAGACTGACTGCAAATTCCTAGCATGTTTCCATTAAACTATATGTCTATTATGGTGAAATACAACACTGAATATGCATATTCTATTTGTTTGAAACTACTTAAAACTTTCTCTTAATTGCCCCAAAACTTAACCTTATGCCTCAACTGAAGACCTTTGTCTTCATTTGTCAATTGACTGCCTTTGAACCTGGTTATATATTCCACCACAGATGTAAGTGGCAACTTTTTAATTTCATGGTAGCATCATTTATTGGCAAAAACTGGAAGGAAGGCTGCTAGCACAGTAGTTCTTCAGTAGTAGTAGCAGGACAAAGCTTCCCTTCCTATAATTTCAGGCATGTCTAAAGAGGAACACAAACAGTCCTCAGCTGCTAAAATCATGGCCTAGGACACGCTGTGTAAATCCACGGGCCAGATCCAATTAAACATAGATGTTGTGGCAGATCAATAGCTCACCTCATCCCTGTGTTAAGAAGTGTAGGGAGAGGGGAAGGGGGCACCATCTGTTCAGGGCTCACCCACCCTGAGGGGGGCGGACCCGTTATTTGGTTGTGGTCCACCTGGGGAGGGGGAGAAAGACCCGTCATTTGGTTGAGGCCCACCCACCCTGGAGGCAGGGGAAAAACTTTGTTGAGACTAGAACCCTTCCTCCCCCTCTTCCCAGGGTATATGGGCCTCAACCAGATGACGAACCATGACCAGATGATGTGTGTGAGAGAGAGACACCAAGAGAAAGAGAGAAATAGGGGAGGGTCCTGGCTTGTGACTTGGTTCTCCCCCCCACCCCCACCCCACAGAACTGAGGTTGTGTGAGCAAATCCAGCCCGTGTGTAGGTGAGAGTCCCACAGCCAGTCAATAAAAGTAAAAGGATCTTTACAGCTAAGCATACAGTTCTGCTTGGGAGATATCAATGGACAACTCCTACAGTCAGAGCACAGTAGAATAAAATAAAGTTCCAACGCTAATACTAAGCTTTTAATTACAACAAATGACTTTTCCTTTTCCTTCTGGAAAGTGGGCCCAAGGTGGCAACAGCAGTGAACCAAGTCTGGCTGCTTTGTGATCCCCACCCCCACCCCTTGCCCCATTATGACAAAGAACTACAACAGATTTCCTGTTTTTAGCCTCTTATTGCAGTCATGGAGTATCTGCTCGAGACCGATAAGAGAGTGGGGAGGGGGAATGCTGAATCTTTCCCACTAAAACCAGTTTTGCCCAAACCCCCACAATTTCAAATCAGTGGATTTGAGGATTTTTAGACCTAGATATGTAAAATCATAGAGTTTTATAATGGAGACGTTGACAATGCATGTGAGTCTGTTGTTGGTTGGTTGTGAAAACAATGTACCTGCAGAAAGCAGCAAAGTTCTCTATTAGAGCAGGATGTTTCAGCCTCATCAAACAAGGGATCTGCCTTTTTCTCCAACTGGCAATATGCAACCAATTTTTTGCCCGTTTATAATGCTTGTTCCTTTCTCTCTCTTTCCATTTGTATTTTTACTTTCATTCTCTCCTTCTGTTTTTCTGCCTTTTAAAGAGCCGTAAAGAATGAAGGATGGAAATTGTGGTGAAGCTGATGTGACCAAACGGGGGTCATGCCACAACTCCATTGTGGGTCATGACCTGCCAGTTGAACATTTGAGGATTTTTTAGCCTATGATCTAAATGTGATTGATACATAAACATAACTTTTCTGTTTTCATTGTGAAATGTTGACATTTTGAAACAGTCTTTAATACTTTAGTAAACATAACAAGTGAAGGCCAGTGCAAAGAAAACTGATGAGAAACATATGATTGAATGTAACACTAAACAGTAATAGGACGGTTGAACTCACACTTAGGACCACAGAATGTAATTACTTCGTCTGTTTGATGAAAGCTGTACAAGGGGAATGATCTGTAACAGCAGTCAACCACAGAGTCCTATTTTATGTGGTTTTTCTCAGCATCGTGTTTTAAATATTTATCTCTGCTGATTTAAAAAGTTGTGTATGGTCTCAAAGTCGCTGCCAAGTTGTGTCACTCGATGGTGTTCTGTTGCTGTAGATTTAACCCTGTGTCTGTCCTCCTGACATCTAGATTGCCAAAATTGTGGGGAAGACAGAATTCAGTCTCAGCCAAATGAAGTGATGCATTCAGACTTCCTGAGGAAACTGCCTCTTGTGAGCTGCTAAAATATTTATTTATACAGGATTCATCTTCCTGAATTTGTTGTTTGCTAAAACAAGCAAAACTCTGCAGGCTATAATGAGATAATCTAAAATTGAGTCTTACCCCCTGCTTGGATCTGCAGATGAATTATATTTGAGATACATCAGGCCGGCTGGAAAGCTTATTGGTTATTGCTGACTAGCATTTGCATCTAAAGTGGCTGTGTTTAACTACCTTTCTGAGACTGATCTATTTGTTTGTGTGTATTTATACATCTATACAAGCCCACACATTTAAAGTATAGTAAATGTTAAATTAACAAGGATTCTATTTAAGAACTGTAAAATTAACAGATATTCCCAAAGGATACGTTTCAGTCTCTGTTCTCTGCTCACAGCTGCAGCATTGTGAAAGGGCAAATTTCATATGTATTGCCTAAATTACAAGGCATGTTTCCTCTTGGTATTAGCAAATTGTTCTCCCTTAAGATATCCCCACTGTTCCATGTACCCTAAGAGCTTAGCACAACCACTTGCTTTCTTCTCCTACCAACCTTTTCTGGATGTTCAGCTGGATTCTGGTTGGTGTGGTTCCATCTGTCAGGGTCTAGCTAGGTACAGGGGTGGCCAACCTATGGCACTCCAGATGTTCATGGACTACAATTCCCATCAGCCTCTGCCAGCATGGCCAGTTGGCCTTGCTGGCAGGGGCTGATGGGTATTGTAGCTCATGAACATCTGGGGTGCCATAGGTTAGCCATCCCTGAGCTAGGAGGACAGTCAAGATTTTTAAAATTATTATTTTGTTCACCTTTCTTCTCAAGTCTGGTTGCAAGTTATAGTTCAGTAAAATATTGTGCATGAAAAGATTATTGGCTTTCATAGGAACTTTTTGTCCCAGTAGCCACACACAAAGGCTGCAGCGTAATATCAGTCCTCTCTCCAGTAAAATGGCAAACCAAAGTGTGCTCGAGTTTTCCTGTTGAACATTTGAACCAGTCTGGGTTCGGCGTAAGTTCATGCAAGGATATGTGACCAAGGACATACTTCTGAAAACTGGACAGGTTGCGCACATAATAGAATGGTGGGATGTGGTAGTCCTCCCCCATACACACCTGTTAATAATCTTGAACAATAAAATGCAAACAAATGTTCAGATTGGTGGATAGGGATTTCCTTTTTGCAGCCGAGAACACATGCCTCGCTGTGTTTGAAGAATGCAAGCTGTAACCATTGATCTGATATAAGCTCTTGATATTTGACAAAAGTTAGACCCATCTGTTTGAGTCACCCATAGGTGTGGATTTTGGTATACAAATCTGTATCAATCACCTTGCTTGCCAAGCAGGAAATCATCCTGTTTACTCCAGCTTTCAAGTTTATGACAGCATTCTTTCCTAGAAGTAAAATATGCTTCTTGTTTTTAAAAAGTAGCTGAGTTTCAGAGGAAAAATCAAGTTATGTGGGTATATTTTTTCATCAGATGTATATCAACCAACTGAATTACGCTATACTAAATTATGCATTGGTATTTGAATAAGTGTGATGAAAAGATGGGGCTGGGGGGTAGGATAAGTGTCATTAATTAAGAAGGTAATTTGATGAAACTTCATTGACTTTTGTTCAGTAGTAATATATTAGTGTAAATTGCCAGTGAATCTCCAGCACAGAGTTTCAGAATTAGATTTTTTTAAAAAAATCTGGAGACATATTACTTGTGCTTTTTACAGCATTGTCCAATTATACAGATAACTTCTTCTAAGATACTGTTGAACTTTAGTGCGCATTTATGTCTTGTTCCTAAGTAGCACTAGACACTATTCTGCCTGTTGTAAAATTCCTACCTTCAACCAAGAACAGATTCACACATGTTGAGTTCCTTTTTTCTGCAACACCATAAAATGTCAGTTCCCTACCCTGCTTCCACAGTACTTTGGATACTACTGTATTGAACACCTGTCCCACATCTACTTGCTGCAAGTTCCTGCTGCAGCTGCTGCTCCCACAAGCCCTACTGTCTGTGCGGCATTTTAATGGATCCTGTGCATTATACAGTTTTGTTTGCTTGTTTTGTTTTAACTTGGTGGCACTGCCTAGCAGCGAGGCAGGAAGATGCTGATATGGCTGGGCTATTTGCTGCTGTCAGCAGCTGTTGACAGCTGCATACTGTGAAAGCTGGTGTCGCCTTCTTTTGCTTTAAAAAATGTTCCTTTTTTCTGTCCTTCGTTACTCTTGTTGGCCACATGGTCACACTAGAAGCTCATGAGAAGATTTAATTTGCTGGAAAGAGGATGATACTTGTTGGAGTTTGCTAGCTGTTGGCAAGTTGCCAATTAATGTATTCTATTCTGTTTACATTTATTATGTCATTTGTATATTAAAATAATAACCCTGCTCCATCGCCGGTGTTGATAAATGCCAGGTCCATCAATAATAAAACCTCTGTCCTCTGGGATTTTCTCACGGAACAGCAGATGGACCTAGCATGTGTCATGGAGACATGGGTGAGGGAAAGGGAAACTGTTGCCCTCAATGAACTCACACACACACCCGGCTTCGTGTCAATCCACCAGCCCCGGGTACAGGGGTGGGGGGTGGCATGGCGATACTCATCCAGGATTCCATCCCCTTTTGAGCTACCCATCAGCCGATCACGGGTATAGAGTGTTTAGGCCTCCTTTGGAACTCGAAGGAGAGACTGGCTATCTTGTTGGTGTACCAGTCACCTAGCACACCGACTGACAGCCTGCTGCGACTCATGAAAGTCGTGTCAGAGTAGGCATTGAGGTTTCCCAAACTTATTGTGTTGGGGGACTTCAATGTCCATGTCAACTCGACCTCATCTTCAGTGGCCACAGATATGTCATCCACAGCTATGCTAGGTCTCTCCCCTATGAACATTGAGGGCCCCACTCATCAAGGAGACCTTGATGTTAGATCTTTGGTGTTAGATCTTTGGGGCAGGTGTGGATATGGTCGTATCCTCTCTAAATAAGAGTGCCATGTTTATTTATTTATTTATTTATTTATTGTTACAGCTTCTATACCGCCCCATCCCCGGAGGGCTCTGGGCGGTGTACAACAAAAAATATAAATAGACAAATTATAAAATCTTTAAAACAGCGATAACAATAGCAGTAAAAGTAATAATAGAGGCCCGACCAACCCCTCGCTTAAAATTCTCCCAAAGGGGAGGAGGGTGATGAGTCACATTTGATAATGGCCAAGACCACATGTTATTTATTTATTTATTTATTTTATTGTTATTTATAATTTCATCCCCGGATGGGCTCTAAGGTGTACAACAAAAAATATAAATAGACAAATTATAAAATCTTTAAAACAGCGATAACAATAGCAGTAAAAGTAATAATAGAGGCGTCCGACTAACCCCGTTTTTTAAAATTCTCCCCAAAAAAGGGGGAGGAGGGTGATGAGTCACATTTGATAATGGCCAAGACCACATGTTCCGACCACTTCACTCTTAAGGCCCAGATTGATCGCTATGCCCCTCCTCCACTTAGGCAACAGGCATATTTGGGCCAGCCCACATACACTTATGGACCCCATTGGGTTCCAGCTTAGGTGATGGGCATATTTGGGTCTTCCCGCAGAGACTTATGGGTCCCATTGGGTTCCAAAACATGCTGCGGGAGTCACCACCTGCCAGCGACTCTCTCGAAGAGCTGATAGGGAGCTGGGAAACTAAACTTTCTGAAGTGATGGAGATTGTTGCATTGCGGTGTCCTCTCCAGCCCTGGTCCAAATTGGCCCCTTGGTATACTGAGGAGCTGAGGAGGACTAAACAGGAACTGAGATGACTGGAGCGAGTGTGGTGGCATACTCGCAACAAGGAATCGAGACACTCATTGAGGATTTTTATGAAAGCCTACAAGAGTGCAGTGAAGGCGACAAAAATAATATTTTTTGCTACTACCATTGCTGCTTTGAGCTCACGCCTGGCACAATTGTTTAGGGTAATTCAGACACTTATGACCTTGAATACTAGTCCCAAATCTCAGGAATTGGCTAGCGGTAAGGCTTTTGCAAGTTTTTTTGCAGATAAAATCTTGTTTCTCCACCACGACCTTCCTGCCACATTTAATACAGAAAATGAACTTGAGACCCCTTGCCTCTCTTCTGGTCCTTGTCTAGACCAATTCAGACTGCTTGATCATACTAATATCAACAGGATTCTGGCTGCTACTTGATCCACTGCTTGTTCCCTTGACCTGTGCCCATCCTGGCTGGCGAAGGCCAGTGAGGAGGAGCTTTGGGACCCCATGTTGAAAATTATCAACTTCTCCCTTGAACAAGGAATATTTCCAGGGCAGTTAAAAGAGGCAGTAGTCTGCCTGCTCTTAAAAAGACCATCTTTAGATCCTTTGGATCTGGCCAGTTACTTCCCAGTTCCAAATTTATTGTTCCTGGGTAAGGTAATTGAGAGAGCAGTTGCAGAACAGCTACAGATTTTCCTGGATGATGCAAAAATGTTGGATCCCTACCAGTCTGGTTTCCGTGCTGGTCATGGAATAGAGACCATGCTACTCGCCATTGTGAATGAGCTCCAGCTCCAGTTGGACTGCACTGCTGGTATTATTGGATCTTACTGCAGCATTTGACGTAGTAGACCATGAACCTCTGGTCCACTGCCTCATCAACACCAGAGTTAGAGGAACACCCTTGCTCTGGATGACCTCTTTCCTCCAGGGCTGGGGATTCCAGGTGATATCTGGGGGGGGGGGGTGTATCCAAGTGACACCCCATCAAGTATGGGGTGCCACAGGGAGCCATCTTCATACGTCCCCAGTGTTATTTAACATCTTCATACGACCCCCTGACCCAGTTGGTACAGAGCTATGGTTTACAGTGCCATCAGTACGCTGATGACACCCAACTCATCCTTACAATGGAAGGTTAGCTGTGACCTTTGATGCCTTACGTTGGAGGACCCAATCTCGAGAATAGCCCAGATTGCGGTTTTCCACTTTCACCAGGCTAGGCAGTTGGCCCCCTACCTCTCCCAGTCCGACCTCACCACAGTTATTCATTCAACGGTCACCTCCAGGCTAGATTACTTCAACTCTCTCTTCACTGGCCTATCTTTGTCTTGATCTAGAAATCACAACTTGTCCAAAATGCAGCCAAGAGACTGCTTACAGGAGCAGCCAGCTGAGACCATATAACACCAATCCTGGAGTATCTACACTGGCTGCCTATAGAGTACCAGATCATTTTTAAAGTTCTGGTGTTAACCTATAAGGCCATAAGCAGCCTTGGACCCACATACTTACAGGACTGCATCTCCCAATATCGCCCTCAGAGACCTTTCAGCTCGGCGGAGGGGAAACTACTGGTGGTCCTGGGCTTGAGGGATATCCAGCTGGCTGTAACAAGGGCCAGCTCAGATTATGGCATATCTCTTCACACATAGGCAATGGTTTACAATGATTTTCCACCACTATCGCCAGTACAAAACAGTCTGGCTTCTCTGTTAATACTGGAAACTGCACACTCATAGGCAAGACAGGGCCCTTTGCTTACTCAGCGGGCTTTCTAAATATGAAGAAAAGTATAGTAAATTAACTAAAAGAGGGGCTAGGCCAAAGGTATAGCCAATGAAGCCATCCCATTGATTAAGATAAGATTAAGAACTAAGAGAGAAAGGTGGGAAGCAGCCTGGTAGGGACTGAAAATGCTCCATAAGAGATGGAGTGTTGAGAGCAGATGAGTGATAGTTAAAACCAAAAGGAGGATGGTAATTGACCTGAATTTCATGGGTAAGGGAATTTCCAGATTGTTTCTCTCCTTTCCTCCTGTGTTCCCCCAGCATGTGCTACATAATTCCATATGAATTCTTCATTAGTAAATGCTGTCCCTACTGATTTGTTTGATTCTTGTTGGGTGTTGGATTTCCAAAGCTGGGTGTTCCTGAAAACATTTGGAAGGGAATCTTTGAATGAGGGGCAGAAGGAGGAAGACTGCTGATTTATAATGCATGAATCTCTAAAGCCATGCCAAATATGTTAAGGATAGAACGTGGAGGGAGTTATTTCAAGTGATTGACTAGAGAACTTGTTCAGAATATTTTTTGTACTATGGGTAGGGTCCCCCCCCCTTTAAGGAAATGCCAAATGTTTTAATGTTGACTTTCAAAGTGAATGTAAAACAGTTTGCTGTTTCAGTTGCCCTTTGGAATCTTCTGAAATGAAGACGAAAGCACCTGCAAAAACAGTCAATCTGTTCTACGGTTCGGATGGTCTCTGGCATCCCTTAAAGTAATCTTCTTTTCTTTTCTGTAGTTCTTTGAGGTTCCATTTGACTCGAATATGAACAGGACAAAAAACAGACCCCTGGTGCGAGGACAGATCAGGTAAGGCTTTGCACACCTGCTCCCCAGAATGAGTAATGAATTTCATTGTTCCTTTTATATATTTCCCCAGACTTCTGACTTTCCTTGTGTTTAGATAAGCAAATATGTCAACTTAAAGAACAAAAGACCTGGAAAAAGATACCAATTTTTTGTGCTTTGATGACTCTGAAAGCTTATAATGCCGCATGGGAAACCTATTGGCTTGCCCTCTCATCTTGTTTAGCAGATATTGTACCAGGGCCTTTGTAGTTGTACACATTAAGAGTTACATTTTTCCAGGTGTTCCTGTGTAATCTCTCAGACAAAGTAAGCTATGTACTGCAGTTTTACAAGCAAGCAGCTGACCCTAGCTGTGTAGTATTGACTGCCAAGAAAGTAATTACGGATCACCCACAGTCTAAAGATTTTTTCAAAAAATCTAAGATTTGTAAAGGTTTATTGTTGGTCTTCTAGATCTTTTGTAGCAAAGGGAGAAGATGGAACCTGTGAGCTTGATGTGCTGGTGGTGTTGGATGCTTCCTTCCCCTCTTAGCAAGAGCCTTCCTCCAGGAGTAGGTCCTCCTGACAGGACTGGGGAGTAGACTATGGCACTGCCCTCTGGCCTTGTTTCCAACCACTTCTGTCCTTCCTCTCCCTCCCTGCCAGCTCTCCTTTTTATTTCCTCCCAACTTTCTCCCTCTTTTCTCCTTTCTCCCTCCTCCATCTTCTCCCTTTGCTACAACACAGCTAGGGTCGGGGTTGTCCAGGTGTTGGTACCAGGTGTTGGTGCCAGACTCAGGCGATCCTCCAACCGCAGCTGGACTGGCTGTGCCACTGACTGTTTCCCCGGCAAGGCTGCGGCCGGTGACTGGAGCTCCTCTGGCGGCTCCAGGCAGCTGGGCATCCCCATATCCCCAGAGCCGCCAGGGCATCCGCTATGCCTGCCGAGCCTCCCAGGAGGTCCCGTCTTGTTGGGCAAACCAACATCACTACTCAGGCCCACCCACCCAGTTGTTGTCCAGGGATTTCAGTTGGGTGTTGCTTGGGGGCCTCTGCCACCGACTCCCTGCATCCAGTTTGCCCAAGGATCTCAACAGCACCTCTCGGCTCAGATGAACCACGTTGTTTACCAAGACACTGCTTGCTGGAACAAAAGCACACGCCGACTGCAAAAGAACTCAGACACAGAGTAAGCTGATCCATTTTTTAAATTCTGTCTAGTTGAAAAAAATGTGCTAGTAACAAAATACTAGTAAAAAAATCTAAAAGTAGTGAAAAAACGCAGACTCCTAACCCCTCCTAGGTCCTAAAAAATGCTAATCGCCGGACCTCTGAACTACCGGTCTGCTCTGGGCCCCATCTTAACTGACTGACAGAATTGAGGGAAGCTTCCCAAAAAGGTAACAAAAGGTGATTGCATCCAGACAGTATGTACATAAGGGCTGGTGAGTGGAAGCCTTACCAATGCTTGAGACAGACTGATAGGAGACTTTCAGGCAAGGTCAGTTAAAGCCCACCTACATTTGCTGATTGATAGACAAAAGTAGAGTGCCTGGCTTTGCAAGCCCTTATGACAGCTGGTAGGCAGGAGGATGTCCCATCAGTGAATTAGTCTCCAGCCGCACATTTTGGCCACACATTAACATAACCTAAGGAAGAGCCTTGACCTCGCCTTCTCCAAAGCAAGGCACTGCTGACTCCTAAAATGGCCGCCAAGGTAAATTTATAAACGGTGGAGATGGACCAGCCAGTGTACACCTAGGAATGAGGTCCTTGGTAACATTTACATCCATGGAAACACACCTTTGGATCCAAACCATTGCCACTGCACTGTGGAATGGACTTGTGTCTCTGTTTTGCTTTTATTTTTTAGTGCGAATTCAATTTCTGACAATTGTGTTTTCTGAAAATAATTGGGTAATTGGATTTGGACTGCTAATTTTTATTAAAGGATCTTGAGTGGATACTGCTTAAAGACTACACATTCTTTTGATTTGTGCAAAACACTGGAAGTCCCCCCCCCCCCCCGATAAATCATAAAATAGTTATCAAACCTCTGCTGGTAAGATTTGAAGAACAGAATTCTAAAACACATGTCATAGTTTGTGTGCTCTCATTGCCCAATGTATACGTACAAATAAAAAGCCAGCGTCCCAGGGGGCTCCTGTTTGAACATAAACTTAAAACAACCTTGATTTTTATTTGTATGTCTGTTCAGTTTCTTCAAGTATTGAATTCCAGGTTTTTTTTGGGGGGGGGGGGCACACACTACACCTTATTTGCAAACTTTAAACTAAAGCCCTTATTCATAAACTATTCAACAAACAATTTTCAGATAGCATTTCCATGATTTGTGCCAAGGATTATTTATAACAAAATTATGTTTTCCCTTAGGCATCTGTGAACAGTTGGTCCTATTTATTTCTGTGTTTTATCCATCATCTTTGGAGGATTGGAAAAAAGTGATGGATGAAATTACATGAAAATTGAAACAAAATAGTAAATCAAGCCCTGGGGGTGAACTCACTCTCGTTGTAAATAGAGTACTTGGATAAACTTGTTCCGATTTGTTCAGTAAGATGGTGCTAATTACAGATTTCTAAGTTCAGTTAATTTTATTTTTAAAACACCATGTGAAATATTCTAATCAGAACATCTGTTGAGTGCACAGTGAGCCAAAACCTAGGCACAGCCAAAATTGAATGAAATGGAGGTGCTTCCTAAATACCATTCAAGAATTTAAACTCCTCCTCTTTCTCATCACCCAAACAAATTGGTTTTTTTCCCCTATCTGAGCCATCCTGAGGTCACTCTGCAGTTTATAATGATACCTGATTTCTGTGTACATTAACATTCACCCCACACATACACACACACCCCAAACCCATGACCTACATAAAAGATACAGGGTTCTTACGTGCACACGTGGGAATCCTGATCGAACTTGTTTTCAGTCTGTACATATATACTAAGACTCGCGTATCTGTATGCACGCAGCGTTGGATTTCTCACGTAAATGTGGGGCTGTTCTCATTAGCCATTTAGTTTCACCTTTGGTAACTTGCAATTAGCTTTGAGTAGAAAAACAACTTCATTTAGGGCAAATAAGTAGTTGTACAAGCTTCCAATCTTGATTTTTTTTTAAAAAAAATTCTTCTCTAAAGAATTTTATTTGGTTAAACTTGTATTAACCAAATTTAAAACTCTATTATTTCTGTACACATATGCCCCTGCTCTGCCACCTAATGGTCATTGTGTGGACCCCCAGGCAATCAATCATCTGTCTATCTGACTGTCAACAGCTAATTTAATGTTCTTTAAGTGTCACTTAACTTTGAATGATGTTGGCCTAAGTCCTTATAGACTTCAAGCTAGACATCAATGGACGTTATTTCTTCAGCTGCCAAAATGACGCACTGCAAGAGAGTCAACCTTGTGCTGTGTATTTTCCCAATGCTGTTTGAACCTTTCTCTTTTCTGGTTAAATAAATCTTGTCTTTGGTTATTCTGAATTCCTGTCAAAACAGCACAGAGATGGGCAAATTGTGTTTAAAGGGCTGGTGTCTTAAATTCTGGGAATCCTTCCAAAAAAGTTTGGGGTGTGTACAAAGAGTTCTGTGTGTCTTCAAAGCATTGTTGCTTTTTTGTGCTACATTTGACTCACATTGTATTTAATCTTGGTCTAGTCTGCTCTGATCCTTTCAGTTTAACCCCTTGGTGCAGTAAATCCAAGGACACCTACTCAGTAAGGAAACGCTCTGTGACAATCTACTAATTTTGCCCAGAGTGCTGAGCTGGGAAAACCATTGCTAGCAAAACTGGTACCTGAAACACATTTGATACCCAATGAATCTTCGGAGGCTGCCTTCTCATGTATCTTTTGTTGTTTACTTCCAGCGAAACAAGTGGGCAATCAGCCCCTTGCTGTGGCAAACCTTCAGAGTGGAATTCCATTCCTCCAGATACTCATTTTTGTTCTTTCCTCATTCCATTTTAAAGGGGTCAAGTCTCTTTTTTAAATACTGTAGATATTTTAAAGGGACCTCTTGACTCACTTCCCTTCTTCTCTTTCAAAACCTGTTTTGGTTAGATTTGTATGATGTTTTATGGGCATCTGCTACTGCACATTTTTCCTCTGTGTGGAACTATTCCAGAGAAGATCCGGCAAGGAAAGGGAACGGGACCAAATTACTCCTGGCATGACTGCATTCCTTCCTTCTCCTCCCATCAGTCCTTGTGGCTGTTATTCCACATGGATTCCTTTTCCCTGAGAGTCAGTTTTCTGGGCACTAGAAAGTATTTCTGGGAGGAGAGGAACATCACAAATACCTATTCTCCTTCCACTGATTTCTCTGCTGGAGTCAACCCAGTATGCTAAAGCCTCTGATGATTACATACAAAACAATTGTTAAAAGTAAAGTATTTGTTCCTACATCGATTGTGTTGATGGACATGTTGAGTTGTTTAACGGCATCGGATATTTTACTACAAAGCTTATACTTGTATTTTGTGGGCTTTGCAAAATTCCTGGAGTTATTTTTCCCCACTGTGCTATCTTTGTTTCTCATAGTTGTTATTAACAATTGATGGCATTCCTGAAAACCAGGACATGTCTACAGTTTGACATTTATGGCTTCAGGTATCAACTGTGTTCACTTCCTCCCCGCCCCCCCAATAAACTGACAACTATGGAGAGGCCAAGGGGAAAGGTCCTCCCTCCATTTCAGGTCAGTGTTTTATAGGCTTCAGTCACCAGTGATTAACATCTGAATTTTGAGCCATTGCCTCTATGGCTCTGTTCAAGAGTTGTTGGAATAGGCTATGCCAATGTTCTATAACATGACACCTGTGGGCACCATGTTCCCTGTCAGGACTTTCCCAGCACTCATCAAGCTTTTCAAAAACTGTGGAGCCATTTAAGGCAGGGCTTGCTGTCAAAGGCTTCCCCGTGGTTACAAAAGCAGCTGCAACTGGTCTTGTGATATCATTTCCTCTTCAAACTTTCCTTCTCTTTCCCCCCTGCCCTTCCCTAGGGGATCCCATTTATTTTTGTCCCCTTTCTATTATTCTTTTTGAAAAATGCCGAGGGAGATTTTAAAAAGTGCCGAGGGAGATATTCCTGAATGCAGCCATTTTGGGATGGTGCTCACCGTCCACTTTAAAAATCCCAAAGGTTCCTGCAGATTAAAAAAATGGTGAGAAATTCCAGGCTTTTGACTGTTTTGTATGCTTTAAGTTATACATACTTTGCAATATGTTGGCATTTGAATTTTGTGCAGTGAAACGGTGCACACAGTTTTCAATCAAATGGCTTATCTTAAACCCAGTCCCAGTTTTGTAAGTCCAGGACAGTATCTCCTTCATGGGGGCCCTTCATGCCTAACCCATTAGCTCCAAAATCATCTGGGATTCGCTGTACTGTACATGAGAGAACCTCCTTTTTTCCTGCTAGGAAAACAGGCATTAAGCAATCAGAATAAGAGCTAAACTCGAAAGAGCTTCTTAAGGCATGATCTGAATAAAGGCTTAAGTGAACTTTTATATGGTTTTCAAATAATGGGGTTCCATGCCATGGCACTGTCTGCTTTTGAAAGCATCAGCTAGTTGAAACGTGATTTGTTATGATTGGCATAAAGCCACCTCCCCCTTGTAAAACTAGTCATACTGTTCTTTGGGCCTCAGAGATAAAACGCTGATTGGTACAGGTTGATTTTTTGTTAGGTATTTAAGACTGGAAGCAGGAAGGTAGATGCCACCAAAGCCCAAATGCTGTAAGTTTCCTTTCTAGCTTTTGAAGCCAAAAAGAAAAAGAAAAAGTTCTTGTATTCTTGTATTTTTCTGCCACATGTGAATGGTCTTCTCTCTCTTTTTGCAATAGTTGTTTTCTGTACCAGTTGCCATATGTCTTGCCGTGCAGTGCCTGCTTGGTTACTGCTTCTCCTATCATCTTAGCGGCATCTTAGCGGAGAGAGCAGACACAACCATCGTACTTCATCTTGTTGTGTAGTTGAAGACATTTGAGTTCTGAAGTACTGCTGGCTCTATTCAGCCTTCCAAATAGGTGTTATTGGATAACTGATTTAATGCTGAAAACTACAAATGTTGCGGAAGGGTTTTTTTTAATTGTATCCTTAGAACAGTGTAATTCAAGAGAAAGAGAGAACAGCAGTGTTATTTTTAAAATGCCATTCAATCTAGTGGTATAGATTTTTAATATAATTGTATAACAGCAAGTATGTGTGTTATTTCCTCTTTCTTCCAAGTTTCCCTCTCAGGAAAAGGAAGCTGGCATTGCTTGTATATTCTAAACAAGAAATTTTAATAAGGCAGCTTTATATTTTGACATGTCCAATTACTCATGAAAATATTACACTTGCCTTTTAAGCAGTCTGCTGCTCCCTCTCTCCCTTTTGTCAGATAGTTCTAGACAATGAAAAAAAATCCTTAAGGCACTTTATGGGGGGGAGGGGAAACCACATCAAAGGGTGGGCAAATGGAATGATATAATACTTTGTATTTTGCTTTCGCAAAGGAAATAGGAATGTCTGTGGTTACATATCAGCAGACAATGTAGGCTGTATGATTTATAGTCAAAAGGTGTTTTTATGTTTTTCAAATTAATTCCGCACATAATTTTTATTTACCAATTGTGTAGTGCATTTCAAGTTGTCTCACTTTAAATGAAGACTGCGGAAGGCGCTGGCTATTCAGCTGTCTGTTTCAGGCGGCTGCGCTATCTAAAAAGAACTCTGCAGCAACTTGGTAGAGACATTCCTTTATAAACAGTCCTGTTTGTTAAATAGAAATCCTGCAGAAACATTTGACCCCTCACGCCTTGCTGCTTTTCAATTCAGCTGTGAGGCCTTTGCCATGGAATTATTTATCAGGGTCTTTAATTGCGTGTGGGACAGTTGATAAATTTGAGTGCATTGTGCATCACATCACGTTAGGAAACATCCCAGATGCTCATGTATAAGCCAGGAGTCATGGTGCATTTGTGTAAATAGCCCTCCATCTGCTTCTGCGGACCACTGCTGAGTAGTGATATGCACTCCTAATGGAGTTGTCTTAGCCTCCCATGTCAGCTGCACAGTAGGGGGTAGGGCCTAGTTTGTTTGAAGGAACACAGCGATTGTATCCTATAATCCTTGTGATTATGACCCCCAATATGAACGGGTCTTTGGGGATGCACCGTTTATGCCAATTCCATTTTTTTAGGAGACATAATGGCAGACAACTCCCTTTTCTTCAGAACTAGCCATGGGGAAGTAGATTTCTGGATTCCCATCTATTATGGCACAGACTAAAATAATTAGCCAGCATGGCAGACATGCAACTATTCTGCTTTGATTGAAAGTTTTATCTGGGCGGGGGATGAAAACCAGTGGCAAATGTTTGCAGGCAGAAAAATACACAGAATACTAGTAGACCATTTCATGCACATGCTTTGCTAAGATTACAGTACCATAGCATGGAATGGTGATTCAAAAGAAATAGGTAGCCTTGTTGGTCAATAACAAAATCTAAAAACAGAAGTCATCTGATATCTTCTATGAACTGGGACAAGAATACCTCAAAACAGTTTGTGAGCTGTTAAATTCTTCAGAACTCTTCATCAGGCTGGATGTTTAAAAGGGGGGGGGAAGGGTTTCTTAGGACATGATCTTAAAATAATTTTTTCCCCCTCACCTTTTTAAATGTCAGCCGGATGAAGAATTTTGGAGAACTCAGAAGCTCAGACACTGTGTAGAGTTGTTTTGGTTGATCACAATAAAAAAGTTTCTCATGTGTTTTGTTTATGGAGGATTGATCAAAACACATAGTTCCCTTTACTCATTCACTAAAATGACTTTTTAAAATTCCTAATTGCAAAGAGAATCCCTACAACATGACTATGCGGCATGTCATGAATAATTATTTTTGCTTATATTCAAATCTTAATGTTTTTCACAATGGGGATCAAAAGAAGTTTACCTCATCTTACCTCTTCCATTTTATCTTCAAATCAATCCTATGAAATAGGTTGAGCTGGGAGGGTGACTGGGCCAGGGTCTCCCAGGAAGCTCCAGTGGCCCACCGGGGTCATGAACCTGGTTCTCCCAGATCCTAGTACAAAACTTTAGGCACCCATTTTTCCCCTCAACGTAGTGAGTCATGAGTTCTTATGAGGAGGTATTCCCTTGTGCAGTGACATAATATGTATATTGAACAATCCACATTTCAGGCTCATGAAAATTTTGAATTGCAAGAAAAACAGATGCCTATAGCAGGATTGGCCCTGGCTAGTATTTGGATGAGAGATCTCCAAGGGATACCAGGGTGTGACATGGAGGAAGGCAATGGCAAATCACCTCTGAATGTCTCTTGCCTTGAAAACCCCTCCAGGGGTCGCCAAAATCTGCCATGACTTGATGGGGGGTGGGTGGGGGGAAGTAGCCTGGGCAGACGCTGGAAGTGACTTGTTGGGAGTTCCAGGAAAGATTGGTGACTAGAGACAAGAAACAGCAGCATAGAGCAGTTGTGCAGGCAACTGTACCTCAGTTCCAAAGAATAGGAGCACAAATAGAACTTGAGGGGTTCAAAGGAGAATGTAGCTTTTAACATAAGAGCAACACCACAGCCATAAATTGAGTGTATCGTCTAATTAAAGGACGAAGCAACAGTGGCAGTTCAGAGTAGGAAGGTATCCAGCAGATATAACTACTAGACTTGCTGTTTAAAAAAAATTGTGCTGTTTATGCGGAAGTAGCAGTGCATTTTCTCTCTGAGATAAGCCTGTCATTTTCTTGTGTGCTTTTCTTATGGAGTCTGTCAAATTATTCATATCTGCATTTGTAAATTTTGTTTAAGACAATCAGCTCCCCAGCACTCTGTTCTGTTTTTAACAGCTTGGAACCTTATCTTACTTAACCACAGCAGCCCCCGTTATTCAACATGTGCCAAGTAGTTTCAGAAATGACACCACTCAGCAAGTCCATTACTGAACTGCCTGGGATAGTAAATGGTTTGCACCTTAAGTTCTGTTTACTGTAAGTCATGTAAAAAGTACATTTCTTCTATAAATGGCTGAGTTTATGAGGTCTTTAAACAAGGGACAGCTTACACATTATCAGCTTGGCAAGTCAGATACTGGGGCTTACACTTTAATTAGGCCTTGCTAGCATAGTCATTGCGGCACAGTTTGCATTCCAGGGACTAAGATACACAAAGAGCCCTCTCACACATTTTATTGGAACCTGCTTGATAAAGTCACAGTGAATATTGTGCTGTAAATCTTGCAGGAAATGGACAGGCTTTTTCCTGTCCTTGCTGTGGGATTTAGATATTTATTTATCCAATTGACTGTATTTTGAATACCTAAAGGCCTGTATTTTGTATACCTAAAGACCTGATTATCTCAAGGTGTTTTGCACAAGTGTTTGAGGATGTGCAGCATCACCTACACTCTTTCAGTGAATATAAAAATAATGTTGTACCATCATCACTCACTTTGTTTGCAGCGAGCATGTGCTGTCTGTGAATGCCCTGAGTGCCTAAGTGGAGGGTGAGAATGCCAGTTCTGTGTTATCCTAGCTGTCATTGTTAACCTTGGTTCATACATTGTTGGGAATAGGACTAACTTAATGTAATTGGGGAATGATTAAAACAACACGTCTACCACACAGCTAGCCTGCAACATGAGCCCAGCTCTCCTCATGAAC
The DNA here is from genome assembly GCF_021028975.2 of Sphaerodactylus townsendi. Classification (NCBI taxonomy): domain Eukaryota; kingdom Metazoa; phylum Chordata; class Lepidosauria; order Squamata; family Sphaerodactylidae; genus Sphaerodactylus; species Sphaerodactylus townsendi. The sequence continues at coordinate 114,074,739 of NC_059427.1, read as the reverse complement.
CACTTAGGTGGGGTCCATGTGATTCTCCTCCCACTCCCCCCTGTTTTGAGGAGCTGGTTTGGTATCTTGGATATTTTTCAGTGTAAACAATACAAAATCATCAAAAGCTGTATGTTCTTTTTTATTCTAATAAACAAGAACGAACAGTGAAGTTAGTAAAGGAACAAGTTACTACTTTTAAAGTTCTTTTTAGTGTGTCTTGCCGTTAAGTCACAACTACCTTTTGGTGATCCTGATGGGCTTTCAAGGCAAGAAGCATTCAGAAATGGTTTGCCATTGCCTGCTTCCATGTCATGCCCTGGTATTCCTTGGAGGTCTCCCATCCAAATACTAGCCAGGGTCAAGGATGAGCGTGTGACTGGCCCAAAGTCACCCAGCAAGTTTCTATGGCATGGGGATTCAAACTTGGATTTCCCAGATCCTAGTCCAGACCTTAACCACTAAACCACACTATCTCTCTCTCTTGTTTTGCTCTATGTTGCTTGTTGTCAGTACTGATCTTTGTGTTAACGTATTAATGAAAATGGGTCCTTTTAGTGCTGAACATCTATTGGTGAAAAAGAGAGTACTATCTGTTTACAGAGAATGAAGTGCTTGCTTTTAACCCTGCCGATTTGTTTATAGTGTTGCTAAAGTCACATATTCTGGCCAGACGAAATGGAACATCTGTGGCGAGATTGGTTAGGATCTGGGAAAGTTAATCACCTTCAATTGGAATAGAGTGCAATGTCAATTACATTTCCAGACAACATTCTTATACTCTACTAGAAGCAAAACTGGGATGTCATGGACTAAGCTATTTTCTTCTTCAGAAATAAATGAATTTGCCCAACTTTGTGATATTTTATCATAGCCACTACTTTCTAGCAAACTTTCCAGTAACTGATGGGCAGCCAGTGAAGAGACTGGAAAATTGAAAAGCATGGTCCTCCTAGCTCCTGAGAATAGCTGAGCTACAGTTTTTGTACCAACTGGAGTCTCCAAACTGATGTTGAGGGGAGATCAATGCAGAGTAGTCTGTTCTCAATGTTACTAGGGGAAGATCAGCCTAACTGTACCTTTGTATATCTAGGAGCATAATCCAGAGTCATTGGTTATAAAACCAATCTTCATTTGTGTCACAAACTTTACTTATGAGAACATGAGGATTATGACATTAGGGATTTCTTCTTGATGATCTATGCTTGTCCAAGGACGCTATGCAAGATCACTTACTTGTCAGGCAGGAAACATTAGTAATTAAAAGTATTTTTCTATAACATGAAAAGTAAATTCCATTGTTGCTTGGTTGACTGTCTTAAATGAATAATTTGTTGTTTTATACACACATGCACACACACACCAACACACACACACACACATATAAACATTGTTGAACTGAATGTCATCTCTAGATCATAGATTAGTTTTAAGATATTGGCAGTTCAATCCTAAATAGAGTTACAACCCTTCTAAGCCCAGGGACATTAATGGATTTAGAGCACTTAAGATGGCATTGTGAGTATCGGCTTCAGCAATAATACTGTGGAAAAGAAATCTTTTCCATCCCACGTAGTAGAATGAGAGAGAGAGAGAGAGAGAGAGAGAGAGAGAGAGAGAGAGAGAGAGAGAGACTGAAGTGAAGGTTTCTGTGATTATACTCTGGTGCAAGAGTTTGAGGGGACATTGAAGATGGAGATGCACAGAGTGCTGCAGGATGGTCTTTGGTTTTGATTCAGTGCAGCTGTTTGGGGCTCTGAATTTGATAGGACTGGTAGACAGGGGATGTGTTTAATCCCCTTCTCTTTAAGGAAAGCTGCTTTTTTTTCCCTGAAGAGGAAATAATATGTGAACCCAGAGTCTTTTCCCCTCACATGTTGGAGAAGCTTAGGTAGGGAAGATGTTGATTAGAAACAATGAATCACCACCTGCCCTAAATATACATACATGTGGAACAAAAAACTGAAGACAGGCCATGTGCCTTCTGTGTTACATCTGCTTTGATACTCTGTGTCTTCCCAGACTGCTGTTTGTGACATTGTACTATGTATTGAGGCCTTGCAAAGCATTTTTATGACCTTCTTGCTGAACTGGTGTTTAGACAAATAGATCCCAACATACATTCGTTCTGTTTTTTTCCTTCTCTATCTCAAGGTCAGTATATACAATGAACAGGATTTAACTTGCCACATGTGTTATGCCACCAAAAGCTGCACATTAGTGTTGAACATCTGCAGAAGCTCAAAGTAGTTACCCTACAAGAGTCATGAAGTTAACAAGAGAATACACCAATACGTTGGGATATTTGGCACCCTGTTCACTCTCTATCAGTATATATAAATCAGGACCACCTCCAAATTAATGACAGTGAGTTGGGGTTAGCATGTAGACAGAGGGGGAATTAGCAGCTCAAGAGCTGTCTCGCCTGTCTTTGTTGCACATCAAAGGTACCCCTGCTTTTTAGACAATCACAGTTGTTAAACTCCTTTATCAGGAGATAAAATATTATAATGACCATCAAAATTCCTTACCTGAGTGCTTTTAAGCATGCAGCCATTTATTGCCACCCCACTGGATTCTGGGAACTCTACATTGTACCTACTATTTAAAATCCAGTCTCTATTCAACTGTAAGGGATGCATGTAATTATCAGTATTACATTTGTGTTCTATCTGGGGTGTTTACAAATAATTTTTTTTAAAGCACGAAGTATGTATATAGTAAAGACCACAGAATTCCAGTTTAGTGATTAAATGTAGCTAGATTCCCTACAAATCTGAATTGAATTTTCATTCATTAAATTGATTAAACTAAGTGAAGTTCCACTGCTTTAGTTCCACTTTTCCCCAAGGCTGAATTGGGTAGCAGTATTGGATCTTGCTATATTCTGAACTGAAGAATAATTTCACTAATCAGTACCAGGGAACCCTATTTTTTTAATGCAAAGCAGTGGTTCATTTTAGCATACCAGCATGTTTATTCTTAATACCCATTAGCTGTTTGTATAAATAGTAACATGCAGCAACTTACCTCAAAAATCTATACGCTGCATTGGCCAGTCTCATTAACCAATGAGGAAGAGATCTGGGGAGAGATGAATAGGGGGAAGGGGAAGGGATGGACACAACTCCATTGCTACCTTCAACTATAGGCCTGGTGGAACAGCTCCATCTTGCTGGACCCGAAGAACTGAGATAGGTCCCACAAGACCCTGATCTCATTTGACAGTGTTCCACAAGGCTGGGGGCAGGATTGAAAAAACTGTGACCTTGGTAGAGGGCAGTCAGACAAATGTTTGGGCCAGGGTTCACTAGTGAGTTGTTATTAGCAGAGCACAACTCTCCCTGGGGGACATATTAGAAGAGGCAATCTCATGGTTATGCTGGTCCTAGACCATTAAGGGCTTTAAATTTTAGAACAAGAACCTCCAACCAGATCTGATACTCCACCTGGAACCAATGCAGTTGATAGAACACTGGTCAAATATGGGCCCTCCATGATGTTCCTGTAAGGATCTATGCACCTGCATTTTGTACCAGCTGGAGTTTCCAGATTAGACCCAAGGGCATCCCTGTGCAAAGCAAGTTAACAGTAATTCAATCTGGAGGTGACCATTGCATGAATTGCTGTAGCAAGGTTGGGGTGAGTTGCCTGACTTGGTGAAGATGTGCCCTTGCAGTTGGTAATACAGGAGCCACTTTAGTTAATTGTTTATGCTTCATGATCTTTTGCTCCCTGGGCCACTATTTTCCCAACTTCAGAATTTTAGAGATAGAAATACAATAATGTCTTAGTGAGAGATTGCACTTGTTCCTCCATTAGAAATAGGGTTATCATCCTCCAGATGGAGCATGCTATTACAGAGGAATGGGGTTCTGGAAGGGACTTTTTCTGAAATCTAGACATCCAGACTATCGATATGAGTTCTTCTGGACAAAATGGCAACTTCCAAGAGCAAACTCTATGTTATACCATATATTTTAGTGAAATCCCTCCCCAAATTCCACCCTTCCCATGTACCACAGGTATCTAGGAATTTCCAAGGCTGGAGTTGGTAACCATAATTAGGAAACCAGGTCTGCAGTATATGTGGAAGGTCCCATGACACACACAAGTTGGCTCACCAAGGAGCCTAGTATCATTGCATTTTAAAGGGCCAGACAAAATCTAGGCACTTGATAATATATTGGGTTTAATCGTTTGACATAAAGCTTCTGTGGTTTTAAGTCAACTGGTGTTATATATTCTAGTTCAGAATTCTACCAGTAAATGCTCAAAGAACCTTGTTGAATATATTTCCCTCTCTTGTCTAGCACCAACTCCTGTATAGACATAACTAAGTGTACATGCCACTGTTTGTTTGTTTTTTAATGTGATAGGAAAGTTAAATAATCCACAGGACGCGCTTGACAGGGCTTCCCATTTTTCCCCTCCCTCAAAGGACAGCACTATCTTTCAGGCTTCAGGCTTGAGTAGTGGTGAGAAACCCCATCTCCTGATGCCAGGAATTGATGGAAGAAGGCAGAGTTCTCAATTAAAACTGTAATTTAGTTTTGCATTTCAATTTTAAAACTAAACAGCCTCTAGTCCTTTTCATGAGTCATGAACCTTTTTGCATGAGCGAGTGAGGGAATAAGTGAATATGCATATTACTGTTTTATTTTTCTCCTCCAGTAATGCCCACTCTGTTTGCTTAAATGAGTGCCCTTTTACTTCATTACACTTCTGGTTAATGTAATGCTGCATCTTTGCAAGAGCAAGATCCCATCATTGGCTTTCCTGATCATTCATAAGCGCATGAAAGCCATGAAAAGATGGGAAGCAAAAAGTGCGACACCAGCACTGTCGCTTTTAAGGGCTGTAATTGATATTGCCTCAGCGTGTCACCATCAAGGAAGAAAAGGTGGCTGCAGTAATAAATCTGTAATGCTCCTGCTTAAAGCCGTGTTTTCCTTTTAATTGGAAGATATATCTCATTAGACATGAAGGAAATTTCTGATTAAAACTGGTAATTGAATGTAAAAACATATTTGCCCCTTTCTGTGTTTAAGCATTTTGTAGGTCACAAATGCCACATATAACTTCATTAAACAAAGGGCATAATGTGTAATTTTATAACTGCTTTGATTTAAAGCCTCGGGATTCTTTTAAAATGGCTGTCACACACAGATAAACCGTGGATCTGTTACAACGCTGACATTATGAACCTATAATGAGAATTAGTTTATGGTTTTGGGGTTTTGTTTTGAGAAAAAGAAAATGTTCCATGGAACAGCTACTGGAGTAGGAAATGTTTGTTCCAGATTCCATTTTCTCATTTATTATTGTCAATGCAATATTCCTTTCATTTGAAAATTCTGCTAAATGTGGTTTGCATTATTTCAAGCATAAATATGACTGCCTAAACAGACTCGTAGAGAAAGTTAGTATGTGTTTTCAAAGCTGGGGAAGTGCCAGAATTCAATGTGTGGATCCCCCCCACCCCATTTTTTAATGAATGGTAGCCTTCATTTCATGAAGTACTATATTAGCTCAAGCCTTGCTTATTCGGGCTTACCTAAAAGGAGATTCTTTTATTTGAGGCCTTGACATTTTCTGTTATGAGTAAGCTGTGTGCAGGTATTCCTTAATAAATTGTTCTAACTGTGTAACAGTTCAGCAGCAATGAATATGCATATCTTGCACTAATACAGGATTTGCAGACAGAGGCTTGAATCTAGCAGAAGAACTGCAAGAGCTGCATTTCAGGGGACATTGTAGGTTGAAGCAGAGGGAGAAAAGTGATATTCTGCAGGTAGAAATCTATTTGCTAAATGTGGACTTGGCAGTGTGATATGTACAGTTGATGACCCAGTTGCAGAACCATGGGTGCTTTTTCCCTGGAGGGTTGCTGTGAGTGGGTAGCCTTGCATTACAGAGAAAAGCTTGCTCCTCCCAGCTGGGCATCCTCACAGATAGGGCTGCCTGCGTCTCTGAGCCACAAACCTCTTTCTGGGGTGAAAATCTTCTGAAAGAGCACCCAAAAGCAAGCAGGCAAGTGGGGCTCCTTCATCCCTCCCTTTCTGTGAAAGTCCCTGCTTCATGAGAGCTCTCTGAGTCCAGTGAAGCCTAACTTCCCCCACTGAACAGTTAAACTGGTGCAAAAGCAGAGCCTGTCACACAAACCCTGGTGGGGGGTTGTTCTGATCAGAGCAGCCTCCCTCCAAAAGAGACAGACATGAAAGTCCTGGGCTATCACCTCAAGCAAGGCATTTCTCATCTGACTTGAAGGCCCTGCTAGTAGTTGACACTCAGCCTTGTAGCTACTGCCAAAGCTCTTCATTTGGGACACAAACAGGAGTCTGTGTGGTGCATAGGTTACTCAAGACCCCCCTGAATTTCTAGATGAGCTCAACACTAGAAGCGCATGAGAAGTGCCTTTTGAATGGGGAGAGGAAAGCCAGGCACCAACGAGCCTTCAAACACCTCCCACAAGAGTGCTTGCACAGTCGCTGACCAGGTTACTTTGAGAACAGTCGGCAGGAGGCTATCCGGCACCCACATCTTCTTTTGTTAGGCAGCAGCCATGTCTTGCCCAAACTTCTAACCCACAGTGCAATAGAAAGGCTTGTGAATTTAAAACAAGGTGGGCTGAGACGCAAGTTTCACCTTTGCCAAGGGCTTCCTTGGTGGCCTTAGATAAAGCAGCCTGCCTCGGGCCCCACCCCCCACCCCAACTGCAGGTCACCTATCTTATAGGACAATTGTGAAAGTGTATATATATGAACACTCAAAATGTCCTCTGGAAATATTGGAATAATCATCTTGTGATGATTATTTCCCATCTACCATGGAATCTCTCTGCGTTCAAATTGTAGCAAGTGCTGCTTACATTCCAATTTTGCGTAAAACCGCCATTGCAGAGTTTGTGGAACTTTTATTTTAGGTCTCCTAAAACACCTGCAAGAAGGCTGTCAAAGCTTATGTGAAGTGCTGTTTGGGAGGCTCCTTTGTCCCTAGTTAATTGAAGGGGGGGGTGCTTTCTAGTGTCTGTGGCTGCTGTTCCTGTTGTGGCATGGCATATCATCAGATATCCTGGTTTGTACTTTCCAGAGAGATGCTCACTTTGGATCTCAAATTGACATTTGGACACGTTCTGTTAGAAATGCTGAGAGCTTCAGGTCAAAGGAATGAAGATTTATCACTTTAAATGATTGACCTCTGCAGCATCAAGTGAGACAATTGTTGGGGCCAAGAAATGTTAGGGCGAATAAGTCCTTGCAAGATGAGGAAATGCCACAGAGCTAGTCAGAACTGGCTAGCAACAACAGGGGCAAAAGTGTTAGTCGGAACTGGCTCCTATGCCTGCCCCTTTCAGGAGCAGCAGTGGTGTAGTGGTTAAGAGCAGGTGCATTCTAATCTGGAGGAACCGGGTTTGATTCCCCGCTCTGCCGCTTGAGCTGTGGGGGCTTATCTGGGGAATTCAGATTAGCCTGTGCACTCCAACACATGCCAGCTGGGTGACCTTGGGCTAGTCACGGTTCTTCTGAGCTCTCTCAGCCCCACCTACCTCACAGGGTGTTTGTTGTGAGGGGGAAAGGACAAGGAGTTTGTAAGCTCCTTTGAGTCTCTTGCAGGAGAGAAAGGGGGGATATAAATCCAACTCTTCTTCTTTCTCGTTGCGTTCTTTTCTCACTATGGAAACCATCAACCATGACTACATAAGGGTGAGAATTGCTGCTACTTAGGAAGTTCTTCTTCAGATTGCTGAGGTTTGGTGGCCGTGGGTGCTCCTGATTCTTTTATTTGCTTTCTGTGACATCACAATACTGCAATCTTTGCCCACGTTGAGCCACATTCTAAAGCTTGAGCTTAAAGCGGTGCTCACCCCTCCTTCAAGTGTGTTCTTGAAACATTCATCTCTTTTTTAACAGGGTGGCACAATTCTTCCTACCACTTCACACATAGGAGATCAATAACATTCTTGCTATTTCCACGCACAGTTAATGCAGTGGGTTGAATCCAGACTGAATGTTCCACTCGCACAAGGCACTTCTGCTAGTAGAACAGAACATTCCTGCCTCCCCACTACTGGTGCAGCACGCTGAGCTCCCTGGAACGCTGCTTTGGAGACACAGAGAATCCTCAGCATGATAGGCAATTGGGATCTGCACCAGGAAGAGGGAGTTGGTGGCAATGACCGCACCCTGTTTGTCAACAGGAAGTGTAGTCTGGACGCCCTGTTTTTCCCTGTAGAGCTTTTCTAGAAGCCAATGCTTTCTAATAATCTTGGATGGTTTAAAATGTTACAAAGCTATCGTACGAGAATTATTAGTGTCCAGATTATTCCTTGCTTGAGATGAATTATTTCTGGAGTAGGAATACTTTACCTGAACCCTGCGGTCAGGTCTTTGCTTTCCGTTTCCCTTCAGGAAGAAATTTTTCTCTCTGCTTCTCCAAGTGAAGAATACTTTGCTGGGCTCTTTGAGCTGTTTCTGGAACTTTGGAAAATGCTACGTATCTCAATAGCTGAGAAGTCCCACTATTTCCAGCAACAGTTCCCTGTACTGCTAATCCTAAATATGCAAACTGAGAAAAAATCATGAGATTTAAAACTCTAGTTTTTTTCTGACCATACATCTTTTCTTTCAGATCGCTGTATAGTTTTCTGCAGCTGTGAAAAGTAGAGCAAGGCTTTAAACAAAAAGAAAAATTGGAAGAGAAAAGACACTTTAATGGACACTTCTTTGACTTCATAGCATCTGCATGCCATGTATTGCTCATGATGGGATCATTTATCTGATCCAGAAGAGATTATGGGCATGTTCCAATATTTATAAAATGAATACCATTTTCAAAATACAAATCGTACACGTAAAATTGCCCTACAACTAAATATCTGTAGCAGTACTTATGCTCCACTTTCCAAGAACTTCTACCGGAAGGCATTGCTGGAGCTAATGGGTGGCTGTTTCAACCAATTGTGTGTCTTCAGTGTTCATAGTTTTCAGTGTATCTTCAGTGTTCATATAATAGAAAGCATTATATCGATGCAGATTTTGCTGTAAAGGTCATCATGGGAGCTTGGGAAGGAGGTGATGTTTAAAAAATATAGGACTTTAAGAACTCACAGGCCAATTACCCATGGCCGGTTCTACCTTGCCCTGGCCCCACTCTGTCCCTAAAGTTATGCCAGAAGTGCTCTCATTTTCTGCAGGGAAAGCGAGAAGCACAGGCGGAGCAAGAGAAAGTGCATTGGAACAAGAAATCTTGCCCCAATGCGCTTCCTCTCTTGGCGGCGCGCCACAGGGAGGAAGCACATCAGGACAAGACTTTTTGCCCCAACGTGCTTCCTCTCCCAGTATGCACCAGGGAGGAAGCACATCAGGACAAAATTTCTTGCTCTGACATGCTCCAGCCGCCAGCATGTGGCAGCTGCCCTGTGGGTAATCAGCCACAGAGTAATTTTATATATAAGTGTGAACAGCACAGTTGTGCAATAATTAGTTCCAAAGAACCCCTATGGAAGTGCTTAAGATAGTTTGGTTTTCTTTACAGGAATGTGGCCAGAACTGTGGGAGGACGGCCTTTCAAGGTTAAATGTCATTCTCTGACTCAATGTGGCAGAAGAAAAGGGGCTTATGGCATGTTTGTTTGATTGTAAAACTAAGGAAAGGTTATGTCGTCACCCTTTCAATTTCAGAAGTAATGTATGGATGTTTTTTTTCAAATGCAGTAGGAAACTGTGGACCTTTCCAGTGTCATTAAGGGCCCCATCTTTCACCTCCCACCAGTTTGCTCCAGGGTTCTGCTACTCTGGATCAGTGTGGGATGGAAATTCTTTTAAAAATCATGGCTCTTTTTATTTCAAGAAATGATTTTTTTGACAGTATTGTATTCAGACGAAGTTTCTGTCTAGAGGAGCAATATTGGGATTAATCTGGGACATCAATCTCATCTTTATGGTCTTGATATCATTTACCCCTCACATTATAAAGGCAATGATAATTTTACATTACTCTTGTGGGCCACAACAGCGAAGAAATTATGGCTCGTGGAAATGCGTGACACGGCTTGTGCACCTACATCACAGGAATAAAGCAGAGGAGGCTGATTAAAAGTTATTTCGTAGACGAATGTGGTCAGTGGGCAAGGATCATTTGAATACATTGTCAAGGCTGCTGAAGTCGAGGTTCTTTGCCTTCATTCACTTTAAAATTGTTCTGTGAAACATTTTAGCTTGATTATTGTGCGATATGAACACGAACTGAGAATCTCTCTCATACCTTATGGCTCTTTTGCGGGCGTGAATTCTCAAATGTGTGCTGTAAGGGTAGTTTTATTGCTCTTGTTTATCCTTATGGTATACTTGTATTAGTTTAATAAATATTTTATGGAAGCTGCTTTCAGACCGGGAGAAACAAGCACAGTGTTTTAATTTTTTTTTTTAAAAAAAAAAAGATATATCATCTAGGATACCAGGTGAATTTGCAAGGATCTTAATTCAAGATGGCTATTCCTAATCAGTCACATTTTAGAACCTGGGTGCTTTTTTACGACCTCTGTGTAGTGCCACAATATACTTGTACCAATTGTGAGCCATGAGCAGTTGTGCTACCTGGAATGCTTTTCCTATCAGCTATCCTAATATGAGAGAAGCCCTGATTATCTGAAGGGGCTTGTTCTTACTTTGGTATGCTGTTTCACTTGTTTGTTATATTGTTTTCCCACCCTTCCAACTAGAGCTGGGCTCAGAGCGGCGATCAGTATAAAATTATTGCAGTTAAAACATACAAATAATTAAAACATTAAATTATTAATAAACAGCAACGGTGCCCTGATCATGGGTCCCAGATGATAGAATAATTTCTGACTCATTGCCAGCATGGGGAGCCACCAGTTGTTAATGGATAGGAAAAGGGGATAGAAGGAAGGGAAAGAGGAGGCAGAAAGAGGGGAACGGGAAAGGGAGGGAGAGGGGATGAGAAGAACACAGGGAGGGGAGGCCAGCTAAAGGAACCATCACTGTCATCAGCCTTAAGCCTGGAGGAACATTTCCCTCTTGCAGACCCTGAGGATCTGTGCTAAGTTCCCCAGGCCCCTAGTCTCATTTATATAATGCCCCTTGATCATGCAAACAGACTGATTCTGAGATGAGATTATCATTGTGGGGCAAGTGGTGGTGCAGACAAGTGCTGCATAAATGTATGGTGCTTGCTGCAGAATATGTTTGGTTGTCGGCTCAAAGCTATACGTGGGACACAGTAAACTGTTTTCCAGGAAAATGCTTTAGTGTTTTGTCCTGCACAGTTGGGGTCTTTTAACTGTTATTCTTCTCATGCAGGTGGGTGTTTAGGGTACACGTGTTTTTTTTTTCCATTAGGAAGATTTCTAATTGGATGGTTAGCTATGTAGTCATGCATGCACACATAATATTTGCAGGTTTGGTTGTACACAACAGCTCATATGAATACACTCAGAGGTCATATAGGGAGTGTGCTTTCATGCCTACATCTCAGTCTGAGAGGAAGAAAAATTATAATGGGGCTGAGAAGTGACTCAGTGCCTGGTTCTACATTTTAATTTATTGATGTCCAAGCATAGCTCCCCCCACGCCCCTGTTCATTTGTTAATTAAGCTTGTAAATACAGTGGAAGCCTCCCTGCATCACGTACTGTGTGTTGTACACTGTCTCCTGTAGATCTTTGCAAACATTTTGTCCTCACGATGAGAGAGCCATCTAACAATATACTGCATAGAACAGGAGTCTGCAACCTGCGGCTCTCCAGATGTTCATGGACTACAAATCCCATCAGCCCCTACCAACATGGCCAATTGGCCATGCTGGCAGGGGCTGATGGGATTTGTAGTCCATGAACATCTGGAGATCCTCAGGTTGCAGACCCCTACCATAGAACATGTAGAGATTCAGATAGATATCCAAGATATCCAAGATCGGGCTGCTATTTAATAATGGGAAAATGTCCTAGCCTTTCTATAGAATAGAACAAAATATAAACACATGGCTTAACAAGTTTGTCCAAACAAAAGCCTTCAGTAGAATGGCTCAAAAGCACCACATAACTGCAGTGGACTGCTCTGCACTGTGTGCTGAGGGGAGTTCCATATGAACGCATTGCAATTGTGCGTAGGGCATGTATGCTTGATTTTACTCACAGGAGACTGCCTGCCCACCAAAGCTATCATTGAATGGTTATTTACCAGTCTGACAGACAATTTTTCGGAAACCCTCCTGTGTCAGTGGCAGCTTGAGCTAAATGAGCAGGAAACCAGTGCTTTTATCCCTCTTTCTTGTGGACCCTGTTGATGGCAGGAGGTTAGAGGGTCTGTGCCCTAGTCAAATGCTACGAGAGACAAATGTCAGTGAGCTTTGGACTGCAAAAGCTCTTTGATTATTCACTCCATTCAAGCATGTCTTTTCTCCGGTAAGCTTTTAGTGACTTCCAATGCATGAGGGAGATATTCCTTGAAGAGCCAAAAGAAGCGTAACCTAGCTTCTGATTAGACAACGGGCCAAATCTCTGACAGCCTTTGTCTGCCCTGACAAAGGTTAAATTTTTTGCTGTAGTGTGATGGTGCTGATGAACCAAGGCATACGTTATACGTATAAATCCACATCAAAAGGCTGACAGGTAGGAGGCCTGGAGTGTTAGAGAGCTATGGCAGCTACTCAGTCTAGCCAGTACCATGCTAAATTATCTGACAGTTCACATTCAGAGAGAGAGAACATTCATGAGATGGTTTTTGGTACAGTGTCTCTTTGCTTTCCATTGTACAGGCATTACAGGGCAACAGTTCTAAAGACAGACTTTGAGAATTGATATGACTCCATTGGATACCTGAATTTTTTTTAAAAAAATGTTGTACAGCTATTTCTCAGTGTACTTTCTTCGAGGATAGATACAGAAAAACGTAAGGTTTCATTTGCTGTACTTCAGCTAATCTGCATATTGGGAGGTTTCCTGACTTCATTACCACAAAACACATTAAAATAGCAAGCTCTGTAAAATAAAGACATTTCTCTGTTTTTGACAGGAACCATTTGTGTGCCCTTGGGAACCTGTTGGGTGAGTGGAGGTAGTTCAAAAGAGTGCCAAGAACAGGCAGCCGTTAGATTTTTTTGTTTTTGAATATGAGCAAGCTTTGGCTTTATTGTGCTAACAAGGTAGTATACTAAATAGATTGGATATATCCTGTTCATGCCTTGTCAACTTTCTCACCTAATTCCAGGTTGCACCTTTGCTATAGCTGTTGATTTTAGAAACAGACAACATGCACCAGCTGGATCATCAGGTCCCAGGCTATGTCTGCAGACAGAGAAAGCTGCTCATGAGTTGTCAGCAAAGCAGATGTTATACTGAAGAAAATGTAGCATATTGTTCCCTGTGGGATCTTGCACTGTCACATAGAATATGACTGCGTGGATTTTCCAAGAAAAAGAATCATTCCGTTTTGCGCAGTGGACTTTGAACTCATTTGAGTATATTCTTCTGGAATTACTATAATATCTTTTGTTTTATTGGAATAAAAACTAATAGATACTACATTAAAAGAAAAACTCTATGTCCCTGCTGTTTTAATGGCTAGTGATACACTTTTTAAAAGGAAAAAAAATACTATGATAGCAATATTTTCCTGAAGAAAGTAGCCTCTCCTCATTCAAGAAACAGAGGTCTGTTTCCGTTAGAGTTTTACAGCTTCCCAAAGGAAACTGCTTTTAATATTAATAATAGGCTTTCATCCATGAATCACCCACTGCACTAATATATTTTCACTTGGTGGGTTCTGCAGGCATATTAGTAATAAGGAAAATTGGAAAATATCAGCCAGCAGCACAACAGTAGTCATGTGATTTGAGAAGATATCTCAGTTGAACTTTGGCCTCATAATCTGGCTTTTACATTTTATGCAATCAGCCCCTTGTTGAGCTGACCTGGTGAGGTGTGAAAATACAATTAACTTCTTTTGATACCAGATGCAGAGATGCAAACCTGTTTGGTCCTATATATTATCAGCTGCACAGAGATGACCAATACAAGCAACTCCATTTGCCCACTAATACCAGCATAACTCCCGCCCCCCATCATAGGCAAAAATGCCCATGGACATGTTTTTAAAAATCTTCAGAACATATATAAACAATGACATTCTTGCTGTTGTGCAAGAAGTCCTGAATTTAGGAGGTAAAATTCTGCATGCATCTGTTGACAATATTGTTCCATGTATGCTTCGAGGGTATTTAATTTTTACAACTGTCCTGCTAAATGAATGTGGTAATCTGTTCACATGAAGTGCCTTGTACGCACACGTAGACTTTCCTTCATAGTCATATTGGACGTTCTTATTTGTTTTCATCAACAGGGTTGAGCAGATAGCAATATCTTAGTCGTGTTACAAGTAGCCTGAAGGAAATTGCTCTCAGTTTGAATTAAGGCTCTCAGATTTTTAACCACACACTAATTGCTTGTGTTTCTTAAAAAAAAACACATTAGACAAGCAGACTTCTAGAGCCTCATTAAGTTTCCAGCTGTGTGAGTATCTAATCTAATCCGCATGGTTCATTAGCCAATTGTTACCAAGAGCTGGAGGTAGTCTCTGGAAGCCATACATTACAGCATCCTTGGAGAAATATTGATAATCACCTCTTAGCTGAGGGTGTCAACATTTAGGCGTATTACACACACGCTAAAGACTTAAGCTTCATGCCACTCTGCAGGAAAGAGATTTGCTTTTACATGTGATGTTGATATTGGCCAGCACGGTGTTCATATTGTTTGACCAACTGAAAAGAAAAGGTTCCATCCTTTTTAGTACGTTTTGTTTCATAATGTGGCCATTTTCAATGCATCAGTTCTTAAGGTCACTGTCTTAATATTGAAGAAAATATTAGAGACTGTGTTGATGGTACCTCAGTCCATTTAAAGTAAATAGAATACAGAGGACATGTTCTAGAAGTTTTAAGAATGATGTTAAACTCCAGGTAATTTTAGTCGTATTTGGTAGTCTTGTCCTCAATTTCAAGATTTTGGGACAATGGTGCCTTGCACCTTCTCTGTCAACCAGTAATTTCATACATTTGCTGCAAAGATCTTGGTATCAATCAAGTGGCTAAGCAGACTTTCCTCCTATTAAAAATGGATGTTAGAAGTTTGACATAATTGCACGTAAAAGAGCCAAACGTGTGCAAATAGCAGAAGACAGACAAAAAGGGAAGCTTTGTATAAAGTTGGTTGTTTGGGGCTGATCGCCATGTAAACAGTGGTAAAAGTTGATGTCTGCTGTTTACTTCTGGTGCTTTTGTAGATTGTTTTTCCCTTTTAAAAATAATAGCAAAAAACTCCAAGCATAACTAATATGGTCATTTTTCCTTCTGATATTGACTTAAACATTTTATTTACAAGGTCTGCATCATGTACTGTAGGTCAAAAGCATGTAGCTGAAGAGATGTTGAGTCTGCTGAGATCGATTCACAATTTATTTTATGACATTTAAATGGCATTTGAGAACTAGTGTAAAATTCTGAGTGTTCAACTATGTTCCGAGGGTCCTGGGTTCAAATCCCCATTCTGCTGTGAAATTTGCTGAGCAACTTTGAACCAGCCTTACAGGCGCTATAGATTTGTTGTGGGGATAAAATGATATATATGATCCTGAGATGTTTGGAGGAAGGACAGGATAAAATGTGACAGGTAGATGATAGGTAGATATACATCCTTCCTTTTAGGTGTGCAGGACAGTATATATGCGACTATGCCATTTTATCTTCTCAACCCTTTTTAATATAGATTGACCAGGGAGATGCCTATTGCCATCCTCATGGCTGAGCAAAATCTGAGTTCATATTTCAGTAGTTTGCGCAAAACAATCCACAGTACCACGCTGGCAGAAATAAATTTTGTGATACTGGGAAGATTCTGTAATACATACATCTTAACGGTCCAGTTTTAATTAAGACTGTTTATTTTTTCATTTTTGGCACCCTGCTATCTGAAACTGCAAGCTTAACAGGAAACTGCAGCTAAAGATGGCTTGGTAGTTCAGGTGAAAAGCTGTTCACAAGCTGCTGTTTAAGATAAAGTGGATGGTCAGCGCTTTGTCCTGGCACCCCGGCACTACTACTTTTTTGGGATCTGTGTTCTGGCAGTATTCTCAAAATGTTTGAAAGGGGGGGGGAGTGCACCAAAGAATGAGTATGTGCAAGACTTAACATCAGTGCACCACACTTTCTGAGAGTGTGAGTTACAGCGAAGCAGTCACAAGAGGTGAGTTACAGCGAAGCAGTCACAAAAGAAGATCATCTGTTAGGAATAGGTGGGAAGCAGCATTGGAGTACGGTTCCTGTGTATGTTGTGGTTGGTGAGTTCAGAGTTCGGGCGACTTTCCATACCTTGTAGAAGGGGACTGCAAATACTGACTTGGCTCCAGCAGTAATTCCCACATCAAGAAGGGATTCCACCGAGTGTCATGTCCTCACCTCACTCATCTCAGTGCAACTCAAAATGCCTCTTGAAGTGTTGCTGCTCCTGGGGAGAAGGGGACCTCGGGCACAGCATGAAGGAGAAGAAGATAGAATCAGAAGAAAACATCCCTCCCCAGTTTCATCTGCAGAAACGCTCTGTGGGATCCAGTCCTTTGATGATTATTGTTTGGGATTGCCAATGATCCTGGCCAGAGTCCTCCAACAACGTACATAAAATGTTCAAAACAGAGGCTGGGCTAGTGTTGACATGAGGCTTTGGGGGGCTTGAAGCTGTGACGGATCTCTTTCTACTCTTTCTGAAGCCTAATGTGAAGTGAAGCTTCCATGAGACCTCTGTGTGTATTAATGGTAGAATGGTTCAGTTTCTCACCGGACATGAAGTGAGAAGACTTCCTCTTCTCCAGATCCACTGCAATTATATGAAGGACATAGGAGAGGAGTCTTTGACTTTGTGAAGGGCAACCAGGGCAAATGGTCATCAGAAAGAGCATTACGGTATCTTTCCTGTTGGCTATGTGACAAGTACTGTTTGTGGTCTCCCACTTTGTACAATAAAGGTATTTTTAAATTTGCATGCCATGGATGGTGACTTCATTAATTTATTGCTTGTTTGTGGACTGCTGTATCTTTGATATGATATGATGGCATAAACCAGCAAAGGTAGTAGATGCCTCCATTTTCAGTGATTTCAAGGCAAAACAAGTAGTGATCTTAACACAGGGCGGAGTTAAATGGTAGCTATTCCCCTTCAAAAATGGTCATTTATCAGCCGAGTGATTGAGCAGCTGAGACACATTGCTTAAAAAAACCTCTCTCCTCCTAGATTTTTGTTTTGCTGCTTCTGGCTGTTCAGAGTATTAGTAGAAATTACCCATTAGTTTCTGGTCTTTATCTTGCTTAACAGAAAACTATAAAATCACCTGAACTAATAACCACGTCTTGCAGCTTTTCTTCTCCCCTGCTGCCTTCACCCCATTCCCTCCCAGACCTCTCAGTTGAAAGAAAAATGTCACCATTTTCACAGATCTCGGGGCAGATCTTTGCACCCAGTTGCGATGGAAGTGATCAAGTGATAAGCTTGCCTCTCTTCCAAACCCTGGATACACACGAGGAGGCTAAATTGCCTAATAAAAAAAATCTCTGTCGTTTGATAGTGACCGTTTTAGTGAGAACTGTAGCTTTCAGGGTTGTAAGATAAGTGCTTCGAACATTGCAAGCTCCACACAGTCACAAGGACAACCTTTCTTGGCTCAGGAGCTTTTGAGGAAAAAAATGTGATAAACATTGCATTTCAGTAAATTAAATAAGTTAAATCCACAACTGGTTTTTCAGAGCTGGTAAAATCATGTTCCAGCTTATCAAATTGTTGGCTTGGTTCATTTAATTAAAAGAGAAATTGAAGGCAGACCAGTTATTCCTTCGCAGCTTTCTGACTTGGGATCTGGACACGTCCTCGGTTAGGCTTATTTTGCCATTCCATATAAAATGCTATGAGGTGACTGGTCTGTGTGGGGCTATAAAAACCCACACCAAAGGTTTAGATGCATTATTAAAAATAGTTCTTCCCCACTGTCAAAGGTTGACGTAGCAGAGCCTGGAACGTTAGTGAAATCCCTCGCTTAAGCTTATAGAGGTTGGGTAAATTAATTCTGTTAAATCAGAACAATGCATTTTGAATAGATTTCCTTTGAAAGGATTACATTGAATAATTAAAATTCACACAATGGAGAGCCAATAAATATAAGGCACATGCTTCCTACACCAGTAATAACCGTGTTGTTTGTAATGCATTCTGTTGTGTGTCTCATTCTGGGGTGAATTTCAGTTCCAGTAGTTCAGACCCCAGCAGTGTCTTCTGTTCCCAGAGGAATCTTCCATTCATGAAATAACTCCTTCTGTGAACAGGAGAAATTCATCCATGAATGGAGGACTCTTCCTTGAATGGAAAAACTCTATTGGCTCCAACCCTTTCTTTTCATGGCAAGTTGCACATTCTTCCACCTGCCTTCCCCAGTTTTCTGTCTATTCAAACACTTCCTTCCCTTGCTTGCAAGGAGGCAGGAGGTAAACGGAGACCAGTCACAGTGACTTTATGCTTCTGTCTGAAACCATGGTGGTTTTACTGCTCTGTTCAGAGTGGTGTTGCTTTTATTAGAATGTTTGAACCGTTGCAGCAGTTTTAGTCTGTATTCTGTTTCTTTTTTGCCTTTGGTCACCGCCTCAGGAACTTTTTTTAGAGCGGGATAAAAATCATTTTAATAGATACTTTTTCATCTGCTGGCCCAGTCAGCTGGTTATTCTCTACTCACAGCTGGAGATTCTATAAATGCTGGCTAAAAGAAATGTAACTGCATTGTCATTCATTAACTTTTCCCCTTTCATTCTTAGAAAAGCTTGGAGATAAATGTGGTGACTGTAGAAGAAGTTCTCTTGAGGGCTTTTGGTAACCTCTTATTTCCTCTTCCTTCCCACAGCCCTCTGCTCGCGGTCTCCTTTGCAGTCTCCTGTGCGGTTCCTGGGCTTGCCCTGCTGACTTTCGGAGTGAATCCTCTGACTGGGGCCCTGGGAGCCTTCAACATTGTCCTGTACACGTGCTGTTACACACCACTGAAAAGAATCAGCATTGTCAACACATGGGTGGGAGCCGTGGTTGGTGCCATTCCCCCCGTCATGGGCTGGACAGCAGCAACGGGCAGTCTGGATGCAGGTGAGGAAAACAGCCTAAGACTATTGTACTGCAGGGGAGAAGAGGGACAAGAGTCCTTTTTTGCCTTTTGTTCAGCTGAAAGTTACTGTGTGGTGGAAAGGGAGACCTTTCCCCCCCCCCCCTTGCAAACATATTTTTAAAGATCAGTGCTCAAATGATCTAGGGGGTGCACTTTCCAGATTGTATTGTATGCTGCTCTCCTGGATTGACTAATGTCATCATCTTGGCAGCTGCAGTAACTCATTTTCTGAATCCACAGTCTATTTTCCTTTCTCCTCTAACTCCTACTTTCTGCTGCCTCTCACAGCTCTCTGATTCTTCCCACTTCCACCTGCTCTTTCTTCCCTGTTCCTAATTATTGTGCTCATTTCATCAACTCCAAGCAGCCCTACTTTGTATGCCTTCAGGCTTTCCCCCCCTCATGTTTCATGATCTTGGAACAAAGTTCTTTTTTGTTCCCTGGTAGCTCTACCCACTACAGTAGTTGCATTCTGAAAATATTGCTTGACGTCTTCTTGTAGGTTTTTTCCCCTCCTACATCATTGGTTCCCAACCTGGGATACACGTACCCTTGGGGGTATACAGCAGTGCACTTGTGGATATGCAGGGAGAATTCTGTAATGGCTGCCATCCAGATGGGAATCTAGGGGTCGTGGGGTGCCACTCACACGTGTCACATGGGTGGTGCATTTGGACGGCTGCCCCCACACACACACACAGGCCAGGAAGGAAGGTTGGTATCTAACTAAACAACAAGCCACCTGACCTACTGATTCTGGACAGGCTACCTTGTGAAGTCTGGAACAACCAAAACAAAAATCTGCCTGAGCCCTTTGACAAGATCTGGCTGTTTCTGCCTCAGTGGGGCGCTTCAGCCAGCGTGCCCAAAAATATGGGACAGCAGCTATGCCCCCGGCTGTGGCCTGCTTGGCTGTTCAGGTGATCTCTCTCGCTGATGCCACCTCTTCCCCTCTCCAAGGTGCCCTCCTGCTCAGTCCGGCAGCAGCCAACCCTCCCCCCAGAAGTAAGTAGAGCTCCATTCTTGTTGCCTTGTCCTGGGGAGCAAAGTAGCCCCAGTTTTCTCTCTCTCTACATAGTTGCTCTGGAGATGGCATTTGGAGTGAGTTTTCTCCATGCATTTTCATGCACAGTGTTCTTCAGTGTCATCCCTATGCCTCTAGTGTGGCTTCTGCTCCAATCTGGCTGGGCTGTGGTGATAAAAAGAGGTTTTTGTGTAAGTCTGTGTGTTTCACGTTCAGAGTAGTGGAAATAGGAACTGGGCAGAGGTGAGAAGAGAGATCCCCTAGTCGCCCTTTCCCTCTCCCTGGATCTTCTTGCCCACATCTTATGCTCTCGAGTTCTCTTTGGCGCTCATTCATTCTCAACTCCCCTTTTGCAATCTGAGCAGAGCACTCAAGGTTGGAAGTGAACTTTTTCTTCTCTGTGAAATCAAAAAGGCATCCTCTGGACTTGGCTTGAAACTTGTAAAGGAAACGACCGCGTGGAGCATGCTGTGGGATGTGGGGCAGGGGGTGGGGTGTTGTGCAGCATACTTTCCTTTGTAGACACTGAGGAGGCTTGTGCTTTTATGTTAGGGTTTAAGTGAGCTGGCTGCTAAAGTGACAGAGGTGTGTGCCTTTACTAGGAGGCACCGGTCCTCAGAATGACCCTTTCATTCAGCAGGGTTGGAAATCAGTCAGCTGTTCTCCATCACCCTGAGAAGTTCACCCCTCTCTCCCTAGCACCTTTTGCCTGCGGTGAGTGGGGGGGGGGGATGAGATGAGGAAGAGCCATCCCACAGTCAAGCCTCTTTCCTTCAGTAGTGGGAGGCTGGACTTGGTCCCACCCCCCTCTGTCTCCTTTGTTTGTGGTTTGCCCCACAGGGAGCTGGTGGTGCTTGTGAGAATCATGAAATCTGCCTTTCTCTCTTTCCCACCTTTCCCTCTTTTCTCCCTTTCCCTCCCCTGATTCTCCTCATTCTCTTTCCTCCTTTCTCTCTCTTTCCCCCTTTCTCGCCCTTCCCCCTTTTTCCCTTTCTCTTCCCTGATTCTCTCTCCCCATTCTCTCTCTTTCCTCCTTCCGCTCTCTTTCTTCCTTCTGCTGTCTTTCCCCCCTTTTCTTTCCCCATTTCTCTCTTTTTCCCCTTCTCCCTCTTTCCCCCGTTTCTCTCTCTTCCCTTCTCTCCCCCCCCATTTTTCTTATGTTTACTAAGTATTAACTTGATCTCATTTTATCTTTTGAGTTTTGAATGTAAGTAAATATGCACTGTCCATCTTATTATTCTGTTGCTTTTACTCCCATTACAGGGCCATGTATTTGCAGTTACAACATATAAATTTGAAATAACAGCAACTGTATTAATTACAAACATTTGGCTAATATGGGGGTACAATTTAAGGGAAATAAGTTGCTGGGGGTATGTTGAGTGAAAAAAGGTTGGGAACCACTGCCCTGCTTCCACGGTGGCTATGAACATTACTTTTCCAAGAGCTTCCATGTGCAGTTTTAACTAACCCATGATGACCTAGTTCCCATATAATGCTAAATTGAAACCTTGGAACCTGTCTTATCCTGGTTCATACTTGTTCGTTGCTTCCTAGAGGAGTGGTGCATTATTGAGTCAACGGAGCTTTTGTGAATATTTAGTGCTAAGACAAACAGAAATTTGGTTTCCTGTTTGTAGCATGCCACTAAAATATTCAGTTCCTAAAACAGAGTTCTGGAAAAAAGGCTGCGTTATCCAGATGGATGTGCTTTGTGAATTGATAATTGGTTCTGAAGTGAAAGTTCCATAGACTTTAAACATGGCCATTGTGTCTGTGTGTGTGGATTAAGGGAAAATTTCAAGGATGTCATGACAAGCTGGGATGCGGTTGAAAGAGGCAGAAAGAACTGATGCAAAGTAGTTTGGCTCCATTCAAAGGATTCATGTTCTCTGCACATTTTATTAGCTTTTTCTGTGCATTTCTAGGGAGAATTCAAAAACCGGGAGGAGGCCTAGGTATAGAATTGAATTTGCTGTCCCATGCCATTATTTCTTGCTTCGTGGTACCTGGCCTTCTCTCTTTACCTTTGTCCTCCACTGTCAACAAACCCCACCTGAGCACTTCTGCAAGGCACAGCCCACGTTCCTTGAAAGTGCCTTGTTGGATAAAATAGATACCATTTTGAAGTGAGAATATGGAAATTTTGAAATACATACAGATCATTCTGTCCACAGCAGGGGTCTGCAATCTGTGGCTCTGGTGGCAGAGGCTGATGGGAATTGGCCCTGGTAGCAGGGGCTGATGGGAATTGTAGTTCATGAACATTTGGAGAGCCGTAGGTTGCAGACCCCTGGTCCATGGAGTTTGGGTTTCCTAAGTGCAGAATTTGAATTTTATGTTGGTTTTGGCGTAAAAGCCCAGTCAGGATCTCTGCATGTGCCAGAAACTAGTACAAAATGGTTGCTAACTACAAGACCGTTTCACTGACTGCTTTTAGAACTGTAAATGTTTTATCTTCTCCCTTTTCTGCTCTCCCAGCTGATAGCACAGATTCCTTCTTTTCTGCAACACGCTGATTAGTTTTTAGACATAACAAGAACACTTTCAATGTACAGAAATGAAGCATGCCATCTGCAACAAGAGTTGACTCTCTTGTCCTATGAGCCATGTTTCTGGAATATGTCACACTTCCTTAATTAGTGAACAGATGTAACCTGGCTTTAGGTATATAGTGTGGAAATGCATTTGCACCTTGTTAAAAAGAACAAGACTACTCAACAGAACAGCAACAAGGAATGTGAAGTAGGGGAGACAGAAATCTTAAGAAGGCTGTACAAGATTTCACTGGTCTGCGATGTTTACATTTCTTGCAATTTCTTCTAAAATAAGCAATCAGCCCCCCTGCCACTGCCCTGTTTATTATATTAATGCTAGTAACTCAGGGTTGATCATCTTTTTATTCTCTCATTGTTTTACCATTAAAACTGCTGCTTGATTTCTGAGGGCAAGTGGAATATTGCCAGTGTCACCAGTGTAATTGGAATATGTTCCCTTGATTCGTCCTGAGCACTTACTTTTTTTTTTCCTGCATCAACGGTTCTGGAAGAAGTTCTGACTTGTGAAGCTCTTGTTGGTGAAACTTGGTTAGGTTTCCCCAACAGGCATCCCTTTTATTTCCCGTGGCGATCGTAAGAGGCACAGCCGCAATATTCCTGCATGTTTTAGTTCATTGCTGTTTTATTTTAGGCACTCATTCAAAGCATAGCATCAAGTTTGTGTGACCTGAGTCCAGAAGTCAGCTGTCTCTGCAGCTTCCAGGCCTAAAAAGACGTGCGTGTTCCAGTGGAAGCACAGAGAGCTTCTCTTTCCAAGAGTTTGTAGTTTGTTTATATAAATCCTGACCATTCATGTGATTGTGGCTTTGGCTGTTTCCTCCTCTTTAAATTTGCCAGTGTTTTAGCACATACCTTCTGTTCAAAATGAGGAGCAGCATAACTGGATAAGTTTTCCTTGTCAAAAAATCACAGCCGTTCTCTAGAAACGTAACTTCAACATGAAAGCCGTTCCAGGCTTTTGAGAGATTTGAAGGCCATAGTGAATTGTGATTGCTGGAAAGGAGTGCAGCTGTGGAGTCCACAGGTGCAAATTACATTCAAATTCAGAAATTCCTGCCATAAAAACATCTTTTTGGATATTGTTCAGGGCTCGTTGCTGTTGAAACATCCAGAACAGTTTTTCTATGAGGTAGTGAGATTTAAGCCCAGTCGCACTTTAAAGGCCAATAAGATTTTCAGGGTACAAGCTTTTGAGCGTCAAGGCTTCACTTGTATCTGACAAAAGGAACTTTGACTCTCAGAAACCTTGTACCCTTGAAATCTTGTTGCCCTTCAACCTGCTGTTGGACCTAAATGTTGCTGTTTGGCTGAAGACCAACCCATGTGAAACTGTCTGTAGAATATATATCGTTGTATATCTATAGCCCATTTCCAGTACCATGTTGTACGTAATAGGATGGAAGGGAAGCAGCTGAAAAGGCCAAAAAAAAAAGTACAGATTCTCCTTTTACAGGTACTCTTAGACCTTGGTCAGAATCTCCTCTTTTGCTGGCATTATATGGTCGTCTGGTAACATAAATGCCTTGTGTGCATTTGCATAAACAACGTTCACCCACAAGGAGAATAATAATGATAATATTGGCCATTTGTGACATGTAATTTAAATGTTTCAAAAGTTCATCAGTAAGTTTTGCAACAGCCTTGGAAGGAAAGGTCAGTGCTATTGTTAAGGAGGTTAAGAGCTCGTGTATCTAATCTGGAGGAACCGGGTCTGCCGTCTGAGCTGTGGAGGCTTATCTGGGGAAGTCAGATTAGCCTGTACACTCCCACACACGCCAGCTGGGTGACCTTGAGCTAGTCACAGCTTATCGGAGCTCTTTCAGCCCCACAGGGTGTTTGTTGTGAGGGGGGAAGGGCAAGGAGATTGTAAGCCCCTTTGAGTCTCCTACAGGAGAGAAAGGGGGGATATAAATCCAAACTCTTCTTCTTGTTGTTGAACACAGGGGATGGGAGAAGGAGAAAATAAAGTGGCTTGCCTAAAGTCATATGATGCTGAGTTCCCCAACTTTGTTGATCTTTTTGGCACCTTTTTGGATTCTAACAGACAGTCAGTGCCATTACAGAGTAGCTACCATTCTGGGGCCAGATCCAAAAATGTTTGGAAGTTGCAAGTCGTGTCGTCTGAGATGGAAGCTGCTGTTTCCAAATGAAGATCTCAATGTGATTCATTCTTCTCTTCTGAAGCACCCCTGCTTCTGAAGCACCCCTGCTCCAGTGAGGTAGAAGAAAGTAAAGACGGGCTCTTTGCTTTGTGGAAGAGAGGCTGTGAAGGAAGGGAAGAAAGTGGGCACCCTGTTTTCCTGAAAAACCATGGTGCCCACAGTTTCCAGCTTGGGATTACTGGTGTTTGCTTGGAGGCTTCTTGAGTGCTGAACTCCCTCTAATTTGAAAGATCAGGGTTTTGATGATGGGGAAATGGTGGTGATTTGCATGAACTCACATAGGGTGGGGGTTAAAAGTACCTATACCATCTCTCTCACTCATTCACACAGACTGCTTATTTTATCTTTTTGATAACTTTCTGCTGCCAGCACTCTCAATTACCGTATATACTCACGTATAAGTCAACCCGCATATAAGTCGAGGCACCTAATTTTACCACAAAAAACTGGGAAAACTTATTGACTCGCGTATAAGTCGATGGTGGGAAATGCAGCAGCTGCTGGTAAATTTCAAAAATAAAAATAGATGCCAATAAAATTACATCAATTGAGGCATCAGTAGGTTAAATGTTTTTGAATAGTTATTTCAAAGAAAAACAGTAAACTGGCTCTGTAAGTGGAAAAGAGGGTCAGCAAGAACAATATGGTATCAACAATAACTTTAAAAGTACAAAAACCTTAGCTCAACCAGCAACCAAGCTAAAACACAAGAGTTAAAATCCTCCAAAACTGGATTCCTCATCATCATCTGTATGTCCAAATGTAACCCAACTTAGATTTTAAGAGGGATATTATCAGAAATGGAAAATTTACTATTAGCTTCCATTGTAAACAATGGGGGATGGGGCATCCCCTTTGGGGGTCAATAACTTTGGATCCCCTGACCCAAACTTCACTAAACCTGGCTGGCATCATAAAGAGACTCTCCTGATGAGACCAGCCAGGTTTGGTGAAGTTTGGTTCAGAGGGTCCAAAGTTATGGACCCTCAAAAGGGTAGCCCCATCTACTAATAGCTCCCATTGAAAACAATGGGGAATGGGGGCACCTCATTTGGGGGTCCATAACTTTGGACCCCCTGAACCAAACTTTACCAAACTTAGCTGGTATCATCAGGAGAGTCTTCTGAGGGTACCCTGAAATTTTGGTGCCGCTAGCATAAAAATTGCGCCCCCTGCTGGCCGGCAAAGTAAAAACACAAAAAAATTTTAATGACCCGCATATAAGTCGAGGGGAGCTTTTTCAGCATTGAAAATGTGCTGAAAAATTCGACTCATACATGAGTATATACGGTATTTAAAGCCAGCAGCTACCTCCTGTAAACAATTCAAAATATTGGGGTTCATATTGTAAAGGAGAAAAAAATCACATGCTTTGAATGCTGCATGTGTGTGTGTGTGTGTGTGTGAGAGAGAGAGAGAGAGAGAGAGAGAGAGACCCAAGACTCTATTGTTCTGTTTCTGCATTTCTACATGAAGGTAGTAGATTCTGATATCCTTGCAAAATGGTGGCTAGCTTCAAACATCTAAAGTACACTCTGGGGACCACAGAACATGACAACGCCATGACTTAAGAATACATCCAATTCAAACCACCCAGTTTGCTAGAAGTGACATATTTGCCATAATGTGCTTTATCAGTTAAAGGGATTTACTCTGGCTAGATGGTGGTGGCAGAGTAGATAACAGCCCCACAAATTTAGCAGACATTAGAGACCTACAGTGGCCTGGAGCCATCCCTATTACCTCTCCCAAGAATGTTTATCTCAAGAGACTATTTAGTTTATCTCAGATGCCCCACTTCTGCCTTCTGTTTTCCTGAAAAACATCTTGTCCTGATTTTCATTCATTCTCTGAAAATTTAAATAATTCCTGAGGCTATGGAATTTGTAGACTACCTCTGTGTGTACCAACGGTAATCATGCAGAGGCTGATTTTCAAATTGCCTCGACTTTGTAATTCAAATTGGGCTGTGGGGTAGACATTAATTATGTCAGCCAACATCTATTTACAAACGGGGATTTAAAACTGGGCAGTCCTTATCAGCAAGTGACATTTGGCAGATGGATGGTTTTAGTAACAAAACAGCAAGAGGAAGGGGAAAAGACAGTTGTGTATGGCCCTTGTCTGCCAGAAGGAGCATAGCCAGGAGAAAAGCTCACTTTATTCAGAATAAACGGCACTGATCTTTGTTCCTATTTCCTTCAAATGATTTTTTAATTAACAAGTTTGTGTTTTTAACAGGTTACTGGCAAGATCCCCAACTGTAGGTTCTGTTTGTTTGGAACAGGGTCTGGCCATGGAGAGGTGGGACCTGGGAGGAACTTTGACAAAGCCCTGAAAATTTCTCTCTCCTTCAGAAACAATGCTGACCCAAGAAGCCGTTCATGTGGTTTGACGGGAAGACAGAAAGATCCTCACTGACATGCTAGTCTGAGTTAACCAAAGGCAGAGGACCACCTTTCCCCATGCAATATATATAGAGGCAGATGGGCCATGCTAGCAGGCAGCTGACTTCGATAGAATAAGACAAAAGTCAATCGATTATTCATCCCCACCCCTGCTTTCTCTTGCATTCACAAAAGCAACAGTCATTTTGCCATTGGGACACCTGCGGGACTGATGCAATCAAAATCAAAGCCTAGTCAATAAATTCATTGGCATCTACACACTGTACACAGCTGTGGTAAGCTTCTGCTGCTTTAATCTTCCAAATAAAGTACATTCAACTACCCCTGCAGAACAGCTGTTCAGTTCATCTCACCTTCTGAATCTATGTGTCCATCTAGCCAGTAGGGGTCGCCAGAGTAGTTGCAGGAAAGGTGAGCTGACTTGAGAAAGGTCAGCATGTTAGGTGAAAGAAACTGAAAACTACAGCCTGCTAAGTACTGCAACCTGAAAGGACAGTAGTGCAAACAAGTTGTTAGCATTCTTTACAAAATTACAGTTATTCTTTTTCACCCCTTTGCAGTGAAAACTCTGGTTTACAATTTAGTCATCTCCTTCCTTGGCTATTATCTCAGCACCTCCCCACCCCATTTCAATTCAGAGTTATACCACCAAAATCATTCACTTTTCTCCTTGCCCTCTCTAAAAAATACCTGGCCTTTTTCAGATGTAGCATAAAATGAAAGATCTTTATAGGCGTTCTCCCTTCCCCAGTTCTCTCTGGGTTTTTTTGTCCCCGACATCACCCTGCCAGTGACAGCCAATACTGCAGCTTGTACCACCTTCACTGTCCAAAGGTCTGTTGAATTCCAGCTCTGCCACTGATAAGATACAGTGGGTGGCCTTCATACAGTCACTCTCTCCCTATCTTAGCTTAACCTACCCAGTGGCGTTTCTGCCTATGGACAAGGTGGGCAGTTGCCCAGGGTGCCCCCTTGTGGCAGGCGCCAAAAATGCAGGTTCATTTGTGGGGGTGTTGTATTTTCAGTGGTTTTTTTCATTTTTGGCCTGCAGGGGGCGCAGTTTTTAGGCTAGCAGCATCAACATTTCAGGGATTTTTCGGGAGACTCTCTTGATGATATCACCCAGGTTTGGTGAGGTTTGGTTTAGGGAGTCCAAAGTTATGGACTCCTAAAGGGAGTGCCTCCATCCCCCATTGTTTCCAATGGGATCTAATAGGAGTTGGGGCTACACTTTTGAGGGTCCATAACTTTGGACGCCCTGAACCAAACTTCACCAAACCTGGGTGGTATCATCAGTAGGGTCTCACGAAGGTACTCTGAAATTTTGGTGCTGCTATCTTAATAATTGCATCCCTGACAGCAGGCAACCCCTAAATTTCCAGGGATTCTCCTTTTAACCCACCCCCTTCCTGCCAATGCTTGTTTTCTTTCTTTTATTCGGTGGTGGTGGTGGTGGTGGTGGTGGTGGTGGTGGTGGTGGTGGTGGTTGTTAAATCCACCCCCTTTGGCATGGATTTAAAGGGATAATCTGAGGTCCCCCATTTAAACATTGAAAGTGATGCTGTTTCTGGTGGGGGACAATCCACCCCCAAACAGCATCACTTTCAGTGTTGTTTAAACTGGGGATCCACCTTTAAGGTGGATTTAAAAGGAGAATCTGGGCTCCCTGGTTTAAACACCATTGAAAATGATGCTGTTTGGGGGTGGATTCCAGCATCACTTGTTTAAACTAGGGAGCCCAGATTCTTCTTTTAAATCCACCTTAAAGGGAGAATCTGCGGTACCCAGTTTAAATAACATTGAAAGTGATGCTCTTTCCCCCAATTGGGGGGACTGGATACAACACCATAAAATGTTTTCATAGCAGTAATAAAACATTTTGAAAGCATTTTGAAAATATTTTCAAAAATTTTATTTCTTCTGTGTGGCATGGCCAATTGCTGTGTTCAGACTTGTGAGTTGGGGCATGTTCTATAATGTGATGGTGACTTTGAAACCACCTAGTGGAAAAAATCATTGTTTGGTCACGGTGGGGAAAGGTGGCCACCCATGAGGAGGAGGGGCATCAAACTCAGGTTTTGCCCAGGGCTCCAGTTTGCCTAGGTACGCCACTGAACCTACCTCACAAGGTTGCAGCTAAGAGAAATATGTAATCCACCTTGAGCACCTTGGAAGAGGAGCAACTTAAAAACTTATCCATAGATTACTCCATCCTTCTTCCTTGCTCATGCCTGAAATTCCTGTCAGGATACCTGAGACTCTTTCCTTAAAATGCTATGGGGACCTATGAAGGGCACAGCAAAGCAGCAGTATTCTACACTTCACTATGATTCCTGCTTCTAGTCCCTATTTCATACCTATTGCAGCTAGAATTGAGTGATTTAAATAGTGTCCAACTTTCTAATGTTTATGTTTCCGAAACAAGCATGTATACAGATTGGTTGCTCTGATACATAAAATATATCTCCACTACTCAAGATCATGATCTTATACTTTCAGCCATGCAAATGGCATGCTTTTTGCACTGCAGAAATTCTGATTGGTTAGTGGAACACTGTTACTTAAGGATTTCTGTTTGGTTCCCTGGATGCATGAAAAGAAGCTAAGCAAGATAACTTCTGTTTGAAAAGCTAAGTTAGCAGGAGCAAAGGCTGTAGTAATTTTAATTCCATGAAAAACTCATTCTGTTCTCATAGTCATGATTTGAATGATAATAAAATATGGTATATTCACTGGTGGGATTCAAATAATTTAACAACCAGTTGCTTACAAGCACCATTTTAACAGCCAGTTCTGTCAAAGTGGTGCGAACCTGCTGCATCCCACCACTGAGTATATGCCAAATTGGTTGTAGTCCTTGATTTTAAAAATCAGACTTTTCCCCAGATTCATGGTTTACATGGAAAAAAATCGATGTAATAATCTCTTAAAACTGAATCTATAATGTTCTGTCAAACATCTGGACAGCCAAACTTGAAAGCTTTTAAGTGCCAGTGATTTCAGAGACCCCAAATCTCTCCCATTTGAGTTAATAGGACTTAGAAGTATTTAAATTTGACTGAGATATGTGTCCACCATGCTTTATAGAGTGTCGTGAATTATATTTTATGAGTAGAGACTTGAATATGTTTGTTTTACAGTCAGTTAATGTTTTAAATCAGGTTACTTAAAAGGATACAACTGATTTTGTAACCCAGTTCCAATTTTAACAATCTGTGGTTTGAATTTATTTATTTATTTTGTTAAATTTATATCCCGCCCTTTCCCCCATAGGGCTTATTTAAAAATAAGTTTCCATGCATCTTAATTAAATCCCAACATTTCTTGGATCCCTTCATTTCTTCTGTCACAGTATTTGTAATTATGTTGTGGTATGCAGAGCACATTCTGATATTGGTCTGTACAATATCAAAAGCACTGCAACATTTATTTGAAAGTTTTAATAGAGATCTACACCTATGGCTTATATATTTTCTTTAATTCACACTGGACAGGTAGGAGAAGGATGCTAATTTGCTTGTTAGGGGGACGAGTTTCTGTTGGTAAATACGTTTAGATTTTAGAGATTTGCGGAGCTATTCAGACAGCGTTAGGTTCAATTCTATTTTGTTTTATTTTCTGTGTTGGACATGGGCCAGTTAGAACTACAGTTATATAGCTTCTAGTAGTGTTTATGTAGAGGCAAATGGGTACAGCTGGAGTTACTCTCGTTTTCCAGGTCTAATCTCATTCATCTGGACTAAAGAGGAGTAATTTGTTTTAGCATCTTTTAGCTAAGAGGAGACAGCTTTACTGTACAAAGATAGAAGAAAACAACCACAAACAGTTCTAAGTACAGGCCATTAATGGCTAAACTTAGACTTCAAAATCCCTATAACTTCTTTTGTAAACTAAATTTGTAGTTTGCTTCCTAGAGATACAAGAAGCTGATGTTTCTCCTTCCTGCCCCCCCCCCCCCAGTGTGTCAGTCAATGACCAAAATCTGGAAATAATTTTAAAATTCCTTCATATTATTCAAAGCAGAAGAATTACCAAAATTGTGCTTTAAGCAAAACGGCATTCTTGGGTTGCCAAGGCAGTAAACAATGGCTTTAGGAAATGCAGTAAGATATTTTAACATCTGTTTTAGAGCTGATATATTCTGTGTTTATTTTACATGCCTGCTTGGCTATCTCTTAGTCATACATGTATAAAGCCAAAAACCAAGACAATGAAAGAAGTAGTAAGTCTGTTTGGAGCGCCAAATTCAAGCCCTGCTTTCTGTTCCTAGTTTTTAATGTAAAGTGCCTTTGGCTTTAATCTGAGTTTGTGAAATGATAATGCAGTTGGGCAAATGATGCTACTATTCCAAAATATTTTGTGTATATCCTGGACTATTGTGAATGGAAAATGTACTCATGGTACTCTTAGGGCACACATCAAAATATAATCTCTAGTTTCCTCTAAATGTATTCTTCCTTTGCCTTCCTAAAATCCTCAAGTTGAAGAATTACCATATATACTCAAGTATGTTGACTTTTTCAGCACAGTTTTAATGCTGAAAAAGCCCTCCTCGGCTTATACTCGAGTATATATGGTAATTCCAAGATGGCTGCCGGAGCTGTGGCACACAGAGAAAGGAGATCACAGTCAGCAAATGAAGCAAACGTGAATATAACTCACCAAAGCAGGGTTAGTAATGGATCACACCAGCTGTGGCAGAAGCATTTTGCCTGCATCCAACTTTGAGTATTAAATTCACCATTCCCTTTTGTGTTTTCATGTAAAGCCAGGCTTGTAAATCCTCCAGCTTTGATAAATGCAGTCTCCCTTCTTGCCTTCATCCTGTTCATCCTCTGATCATGAAGATTGCATTTAGTCAACTTTTCTTACAACCAGTGAGATACCTTCATGAATTTTATTGGTATCTATTTTATTTTTGAAATTTACCAGTAGCTGCTACATTTTCCACCCTAGACTTATACTCAAGTCAATAAGTTTTCCCAGTTTTTTGTGGTAAAATTAGGTGCCTCGACTTATATTTGAGTCGACTTACAGTTGACTATATACAGTACTTCACTCACCAAAGGACAAATAGGAACTCATGCCAGTGCTGGGAAAGCAGTATCCAGAGCATGAGAAGTGGATCTCCCTTAATGCCCTTTTAAAAATAACAGCTACATACCTATGCAGGGTTGTAAGGTGGACTGCCAATTGTCTGTACTGAGTCAACTGATTGCGTGGCACCAGTGGCTAAAAGAAGCCCTTGAGAGAGGAATATTATGACTCTAGCTTTCTAGTACTAAGATTGTAGCTCAGCATCACTGCAGGATTGCACTTCCAAGCGTGCTGAACACTTGAGTTTAAGTCTTGAACACCAGAAGGCTGGAGTTCTTAGTGTCCCATTGCACTAAACAGCCAGTTTCTGTATTGACGGAAAAGCAACGGAGCTGTGCATTTTATGGAGTCCTAACAATTAGATCCCAGCTACTGCAGGGACTTTTAGAAAAAGTTTTGATTTCAGTTCAGTCATGTGTAGGAAAGGTCACATTCTCATGGTGAGCCGACATCCTTTGCCTCTTGATGGCACATCAAGTCAATAGTTAAGAGGGTCTGTGATTGGGAATTACTGTCTCACCTTCAGCATGGGTTGTTTTGCACAGGGAGATTTTTATGAACTAGCATCAGGGCGTAGCACACTCTTTCTGCCTATAACATTTTCTAGGTTTGTGGAATTTATGAATGAATGTGGAATTCTTGCAGGAAATTTAGTGAAAGAGAATAAAGTTCCCCATAAATCTTTGAAAGAGCACCTTATCAGCTATAGTGGTGAGGAAACATTCCATAATTATCTTAGCTGCCTGGGTTTCTGGACTGGTATTATCAATCAATTTGTCTGTCTTTATTGCAATAGTAAAAAAAAAAGCCATAGCAATGATACAGAATAAGGTAAAAACTCCACCAAAATAAAAATTTAAAAAATAGTAAAATATTTTTAATTAGACATTTTACAGAGCATATTAAAATACAAATTCATCCACACACACCCTAAAGAAAGTCTTGTACAGAGTTGATCAGATGCTATATTGACATGATCAACAGTCAGTTAGGGCCATGAGGAGACACCTTGTGTGTTGATGAGTGTGAGCGCCTCCCCCAGGTTTGTCTTGGGGGGGGGGGTGTTCTCTTGTCACTCCTGGCAGTTTGATTCCCCAATGGTATGGGAATCTAGCCACCGGCCTCCTCATCAGCCCTGTTGCTGCCTCCTTTGTTAAAGCAGTTGCTCCATCCCTGCCACTCTGTCAACCAACCCTCGGCCCTGCCTCTTATTCCCTGAGAGGCTGCATGACCTGCCCATTCGGTCCCAGCCCCTTCTGACCATAGACCTGCTTTTGGCCCCTCCCCTCTCAGACGCCCAGTCCTGCATGCCATCTGGTCCTAGGGAGGGATGATTGGTGAGGTGAAGTTGCTCCTCTGCCCTGTGTGCTCCATAGGAAGTGCCTGTGCCCTTTTCCTGCCCCCTCCCCCAAATGGCCCTCTGGCAGTGCAGCCAGATGCCAGAGCCCCCCCCCCCCCGGCTCTGCAGCCTGCTACGCTGCAAGGCTTGGGGTGATTCGCTGCCACCGCTGCTGCTTTCCCTGCTTCTGCCGCTCTTCCCCAGACCTTCCCAGATGCTGGATAAGTGCTCTGCCCAGTGCTCTTCACCCCAAGTTTGAAGGCAATCAGCGTCAAGGAGGGGGTCTTCAGAGGATCGGGGGGTTACATCCCAGGCACCTGGAGAGGTCTCTGCTGCTGTTCTGCGACCTTGAGTTCAGCATAATAAATTAATAAGGTAAATTCCATTGCGGGAGGGGTGGAATAAAGGAGGCCCTTCAGTGAGGGAGGTAATAATTTCTTAAGGAGAAAGTATTTAAGCGGATCACTGTACTTCTATTATTTAACACAGTGAATAGTTAATAGCTGTATTTATGTCCTAAACCTGATGCAGGAGAGAGGATGATTCTTTAGGAAGTTCAGGTTGGTAGCTCCTTTTTGGATGCTGTCCCAAAGTGGTCATTTTGGTACTTCTGTTGTATGTAGGTTAGGTCCCAGGCAGCTATGAGACCAGGGGGAGTGGCTTTCTGAAGCTTGAAGGTCGTGCAGTCAGAATTATGACAACTCCAGATGCAAAGGAAATTTGTAGATGAAGGGTGGCATAGAAAAGGGCTAGAGGCGAAAATTGTTAACTAACAGTTCAGAAAAGTTCCTTCAACCACTTGAAACTCCATGTGTACCTTCTGGTTTCTGAGTGCAGCTTCTACCTGGAAGCTGAGTGCAGCTTCTACCTACAGATTTTCTTACCCCACAAGCATGCTTGAGAAATCAAACCTTTGTCAGACTTTGTGTTTTTAGATTTCAACCTGTGTAGTACAAACAGCCTGACAACAATTAACAAGCCTTATGTCTAAAGGAGCTGTGTGAAGTTTGTACAAAGAATCAAATCAGCTTAATTCCAGCTTCATGGCGGCCTTGTGGCAAACTGAATGTATAAATGAGACTTCCATGCATGTAAGTGATGTACTGTGTATGTAAAGAGAACAAGAAGGACCCTTAGCTGCTATGTCTCATTTGGTGGTTCTGGTCAGCTTTGTAATGTCCATTTCTTTTCCTACAGGAGCATTGCTACTGGGAGGGATCCTCTACTCGTGGCAGTTCCCTCACTTCAATGCACTGAGTTGGGGCCTTCGTGAAGATTACTCCCGAGGTGGCTACTGCATGATGTCTGTCACTCATCCAGCAATGTGCAGGCGGGTAGCTCTGCGGCATTGCTTTGCCTTAATTGGACTTTCATCACTGGCTCCTGTCCTTGATGTCACCACGTGGACTTTCCCCATAATTTCTCTTCCCATAAACCTGTACATTTCCTACCTTGGCTTTCGTTTCTACAAGGATGCTGACCGCAGCAGCTCCCGGAAGTTATTTTTTTGCAGCCTCTGGCACTTACCGTTGCTCCTCCTGCTGATGCTAACGTGCAAGAAATCTTTTTATGAGAAAGACAACAAAAAGGAGACTGTGAACTGAGATCGCCATGTTCTGTTGGGAAAACTAACATGGCCTCTTGTGATAACTGGCTTCAGAAGCCATTATTCAAACGGGTGTTATGTCAGCGGTCATGCAGGGTGGGGAGGTTTATGCTGCCACTGTACAGAAAATCTTTTGGTGCCCAGTGATTGATTTCAAATTAAAGGGTGTTGTTTGGGATACACATATGGCTCTTGGACTTGATTAGTGTGGTGTGAGAGCCATGTCAGTTGCGGCACACTGAATGGGCCACATTGCGTCTGGGTGGGTTGTTTCACTAAGCAAGTAGTCTTATATCCTCATCATAACTTCCTTCCCCTATGCCAGGGGTAGGGAACCTGCGGCTCTCCAGATGTTCAGGAACTACAATTCCCATCAGCCCCTACCAGCATGGCCAATTGCCCTATGCAGACAAGCATAGGAGCATTTGGTTAACTAGTAACTTTCACTGGTAGAATATAGCCAGAGTTGGTTGACTCATGATTTTAGGAGTGCATTAAAATGCTTTGTCTCATGTGCCATATTTTAAGTTAGGGCAGCAGCTAAAAAATAGTGATCTTTTTCTGTCATGAAAGGACATTCACATTAAAGATGAGGCCATTCAGCTACACCAGGGCTCCCCAATGTGGTGCCCGTGAGCACCGGCCAGATACTTTTATAAAGTGGGAAGGGGTTTTGCCCAGGAAGGCTTCTGATTGCCCATTGGAGACTGGACTGGTTGTGCAAATTTTTACAAAAAACTTTTTTACAACTGCTGCCACAGCACAAGAATCTTCACTGTGTTACTGAAGATAAGATGTGGCAGCTATTTTGTGGCTGGCTGTGCTCTTCAGGAGCCATTTTGTGACTTTGCCCGCTCCACTTTGTCAGAATTCCAAAGGGCTCAGAGGGTTGTGCACTTCTGAACTACACCTTTAGTCTTCGATAACACTGTGCTCTTTTTGATTGCAAACAAAACCCTCAACTTTTTCTCCCCGAGCAAGTATACTTTGGGCATAATTGTGCAATGAATTAGTAGAATTCTGTTTATCCAGGTGATGGTGCACGTAGAGGTTAGCCGACTGCCTTAATCATCTCTCGTGCAAATGAGAAGCAAAAATGGACCAAAATAAAAGCAAGCCTTTAATTAGCAGCAGCAGCAGCAGCAGCAGCAGCAGCTATGCTTCTTAGGAATGTAACAAAAGGGTACATCTCTTTCTCTAACTCAAAATGAGACACTAGCCTCTAAAATGGTTTGTTACCATCTCATAGTTCATTTGTGTTGCATTAAAATCATTCATACATTAGTTCTAAAATAAGCCTGTCATGTGAGCACAGACCGAAGGAATGACTGCTGCAGGATACGATCCTTTCCTCGGAAGAGAGGATGCTGTGAAAATAATCTAGGGCAAGGGCTTGGGTTGGTAGAGTTAGAGGGCTGTCCCCAACATAGGGTTTTGTCAGTCAGGTCTGTCCCTTAGAACAAGATTTGCCAGAATTGTGGCACACGGGACAGGAATCTTCCCTTTAGCTTGTCTTATTTGCCAGTCCTTCTCTGTTACAGTTCTAAGCAGCACCATGCCGACCCTAAATCGGGAAGCTACTTGCTTCCTGGGACAGGAGTCATGTCCCTGAGCCTACCATTCTCAGAGGGGGCCCCAATCGTCCTGACTTTGTCATAGGTCTCCGTGATGAAGTCTGAATGAACTGGCAGCTGAGCATTGATGGTTCTTGTATCCTAGACTTTAAAAATTTACTAGCTCTACTGTAGAATGTATCAGCAGAACACCCAGGATTTGTATACCTCTTACCATTATTTGCAATAAGAAGATAACTGTGGTCTCATTTCCTGAATACCTGAAAGGACCTTTTGCATTCATATGTTTTGTTGGACCCAATCTACAAGCCAAGTGTAGCTCCACAATGTGTAGAGTAGTTTAATGCCAAAAGAATGACAACTAAATTTGGTGTACACCAGTGGCACTGTATAATCTATCATCCTTTTCTACACACTGAGAAACAGTTGCACACCCTATTTGAGAACTGTTTTTCTGAGGACATCTTAGTAACAATAATGGTACCAGTTTGTAACTTGGCCTAAGTTTGCCAACCTCCAGGTGAGACCTGACGATCTCCCAGAAACTGCACTCCAGATGACAGAGATTTGTTCCTCTGGGGAAAACATTTCTGGAGGGAGGAGTTTATAGCATCAAATCCAGGTGAGCCTCTTCCTTCCACAAACGCTGCCCTCCTCAGGCTCAACCACAGAACCTGCCATAAAATTAGTTTTAAAAATGAAAACAGATGGGGGCAATGGCACTCTTGTTTTTCAAGCAACTAGCCCAAAACGGGCAGCACAACTAAACCATTTTTTCCTAGTTGTTAGGCAGTCCTGGCTTTACGATGGCCATTTTGCTTCTGAATTGTGATGGGAGTCCCCCTTCGATAGTGTGGGGGAGGTCTTGTCTCTCAGTCAGAGGCGTAGCTGGGCCAAACTGCGCCTGGTGCGCATTCTAATTTTCAAGGTCTCCTGGGAACTATACTTCCCAGGAGACCTTGTGAGCCCCAAGGTCTCCTGGGAACTGTAGTTCCTCAGGCCGTTTTTACTGCAAACAGGCCTTTTGCAGCCTGAAAAAGTTCTGGAAAAGGAAAGGAACTAAGGTAAGTGTGGGAAGGGGGTGGGGGCACCACGGGGGGCAGGGAAAGGGGGAGGGGCCTGGGGGGATTTTCCGTATGCCCCCAGGTGTGCGCCCGGTGCATGGTGCGCGCACACACACCACCCCCTTGTAGCTCCGCGACTGCTTTCAGTGCATCCTTGTCCATAGAACGTCTCTACTTCTCTTCCTCTGCACATCCTCAGGGGTTGTGATGAAACACCACAGAGAATCAGCTGCACAGCAGTGGGGAAAACATTTTGAACTAATCTAAAATCAGGCAATAACTTCAGAGTTCAACTGCTACAAATGAGCAACCACAGAAACAGAAGCTAGCTTGTTTCAGATGCCAGTTTTGTTGATGGCTTCAAGATGCTCAGTTAACATTATCTGATCAAATTTCAACTTTCCACAACTATTCACATATAAAAAGAAATATTCAGACTGCAACACATGACTTTTCTGTGAACATCGTACTTTGTAAAATTGTTTAATGTGGGAAAAGCGCCCATAAGTTTTGTCCCTTCTGCAAACTGTTCAGTCATTATCCCTCCTGACACAATGGTGAATGTCTCCCGCATCACCTGATGGCATCTTAATGATTCCCATTAGGAACAGACAAATGTACATTCATTAATTTCATTTCTGTGCATGCTTGGAAGCACCCTTATCATCTTGCCTTTTTCTTTGGAAATTGTCTCATTTTCAGGTGGGCCTAAGATGATAGTTCATTGCAGCCTATGACTCCTATCTGCTAGAAGAGGTGGTCTTGTCCTGGAGGAAGAAATCTTTGAAAGACTCCAGGATTCCACTATAGCAGTTGGAGTCATGGGGTTGGATCCAGACCAAATTTTCCACCAGCAGCAAAGTCCTGCCTCCCACACTCCCACTGTAGTTAACTGATCTCCCCAAAATGCAGCTCATGAATGACTGGGGACCTTGAGGAAATACGTAATGAGGATCTGCATTGAGAAGAGGGAATCAGTGGAAACTATCCATTTAGGTTGACTCCAACCCATCGAATCCAAACAATCCAGCCAGCCATAGATTTCCCAGTTGCCATGCCTCCATCCTGTTCATGAATTTAGCAGCCTCTTGCACAGTCTATGCGTGAATAGTGGAGTTGAAACTGATGGAAATCACCACCTCTTCTGTAAAGAATAGTGCCATTCCACTACAGGATCAGTGTGATTCATTCCGCTGAATCCACTAGGTTTACAGGATCAATCAATAATTAGCCACTAGATT
Organism: Sphaerodactylus townsendi; assembly: GCF_021028975.2. Lineage (NCBI taxonomy): Eukaryota > Metazoa > Chordata > Lepidosauria > Squamata > Sphaerodactylidae > Sphaerodactylus > Sphaerodactylus townsendi. Next base: position 114,035,481 of record NC_059427.1, on the reverse strand, counting down.
ACGCCGGCCAAATTACTCCCATGTGAAAATTGCATGCCAAACTAAATTCTCTGGTATTATGGTGTATCTCTACAGACTTCCATTGTTTCCATAGACTGTTCCTAAAAGCACGATAATGCTTTTGTCACTGGTACTTGCCCAACTGATAAAAAGGCCTCCCCACTGGTCTTGCCATGGACACCCAGGGGAGTCTGGGAGACCGTGGCACCGATCAGTTCTTGCTTTTGGTTGTTGTGGGTTTTCCGGTTGGCCACAAACTAGTTCAATTTTTTTCCAGTTGGTGTTTGATTACTTCTGATGTGTAATCATTACAGATAATAAAGTTTGATTATATTTTAGAATTCAAAACTAAGCCTGTTTGCATTCATTCACACACACCCCTGGTGTCTCCCACTGCTCTTGGGTGAAATCAATATGCTGAAAGCTAAGGGTGCTATGAGAGAAGTTCCCTTTCATGAGGCTTCACTGGGTTTCTAATCTAAATACTTCTTGATTGACCAATCTTGGACCTTAGGAACTAGAACAAACACTTCACGGTTCAGAAATTCAGGATGATGACCCTGAATGAAGTTATCCCACTGCTGCAGCAGGATATGTGGTTTGTGGTCATCTCAAGGATGTGTATTTTCACATAGTCATATATGAGAGGCCCAGGCATTTTTTTAGGTTTTCCTGTGGTGACTCCATTTATGAATATACAGTGCTACCCTTTGGTCTGGCCATAGCTCAAAGGGCCTTCACTAAGTGTCTGCTGTAGTGTCCCATTTGAATCTCCACAGATGTACAGTATTTTCTTACCTAGACAAACGGCTCTTGGCAGCCTCGTCACCCACCAGTCTTGAGTCCCAAGTGAAGTTCATGGTCAACATGTTAGAGGACCTAGGCTTCACAATCAGTTATGAAAATCCAAATTCCAGCTGTCTCAGACTGTTGAGTTTATTGGTGCAAAACTGGATTCTATCACCACCTGAGCCTGCCTGCCGTTGGTGATAGCGATGGCTATTCAAGCATGGGTGGTGAGATTCTGGAAGAAGAGGTTTCAGCAAGCAAAGAAACATTCAAAAAATTGCTAGGGCTAATGCCTTTGTCTATTGTTTTGGTAGAAAGTGTCAGGCTCCCTATGAGACCTTTGCAGAATTGGTTTATCTGGCATTATAATGGTCTGGTAGACCGACAGTCTGTCAGATTCTGGCCTCTCTTAACTGATGGTTTTGTCCCCAAAATCAAACTAGAGTATTTGCATTGGGAGTGAGGCAACACCAGTTGGAGATTTTTACTGATGCCTCACTGGGGGCTCACTGTGCATGACTGCACAGGGAGTATGGTCTGAACAAAAAAAGGCCCCTGACTCGGTCATATCTGATCCCCATCTTTTGTCAATGTGGGTGGCCCAGAATAGACATGTTCACTTCTCAATGCAACACTAAATGCCCACATTATTGTTCCTGACCAGTCATAGGGATAGGCTCGCTTGGAGATGCTTTCCAGATGAACTGGGGCAGGTAGTTCCTCTGCATGTTTCCCCCAATCTCACTGCTGGGCAAAGTGATAGCAAAGGTGAAAACAGGACAATGCCAGATGTATCCTGATAGCACATTTTTTGAGAAGGAGAATGTGGTTCCCCTCCCTCCTGATGTTGTCACAGGTTCATACACCTCCCTGCCAACATGAACCTGCTGATCTTCAGGGTCCAATGGAATCCCAACATCCATTCCCTGCACCTCACCACCTGGCTTCTTGGTAGTTGATAAGTGGTTGGATAACGTGGCTTCAGTACCGTTAGCATCACAAAAGCTGACCACACAGAAACTGTGTGAAGCTAAATGGCAACAATTTGTTACTTGGACTACAGCTAGGGACCTAGCTGTGGAAACAGGTCCATTACCAGAGATCTTTAAACGTCTCCTGAGCCTAGACTGATGACTTGGCCCACTCTTTAGCTAAGATGCATTTGGTGGCTGTTTCAAAGATGCATTTGGCGGCTGCTTTTCAAACGGGGTGGAATCCAGGTCATTGTTTTTGAATCCACATTCCAAAGAATTCCTTAAGGGTCTCAATAATATGTGCCCCCCCCCCCAATCAAACCACCATTACCACAATGAAGTTTGTCACTGGTGCTTGCCCAACTGATAAAAAGGCCTTTTGAGCTGATGGCCACTGATAAGATGGATTTACTGTCTTACAAGATAGCCTTCCTGGTAACGATTACCTCAGCTCACAGGGTGGAAGACCTAGAGCACTAGGATATGATCCACCCTTCTTGAAACTCCATCATGATAAAGTAGTCATGAGGCCTAGTTTGAATTATACCCCCACGGTGGTGTCAGCCTTTCATATGTCCCAAGACATAACCCTTCCTGTATTCTTCCTCAATCAACAATCCGATGGGGAAACTGCTCTTCACACACTAGATCTTAGAAGGGCGCTTTTATTTATTTACGTAGTACAGTTGGGTTTAAACAAGATACAAATTTCTTTATTTGTTTCAGAGGACAGAGAGAGCGATAAACTACTCAGACACTGTCACTGGATTACAAAAGCTATTCGTATAGTATATTCCCAAGTGCAAGTGCAGTGTCCATTGAGGGTCATGGCACACTCCATTAGAGCCCTTGCTGCTTCCGATGCCTTTAGTTCGTTGGTGGATCATCGCGATATCTCTTGAGCAGCCACTGGTTCATGCCTGTGATGTTCAGTAAGCACTATGCAGTCAACATGGATATGAGAAATCAAACAACAGTCATGAGAGCAATGCTTCTATCATTGTTCAAGAAGGCAGTCTGCGCCTGCCATTTATAGTGAATGAACTTGCTCTTCTCCCAAGTGGGACTGCCCTGAAACCATGAAAATAAAAAAGCAATGTTGCACTTATCAGTAACTGTAGTTCATTTAGTGGTCTTCTGTACAGGCACACATCCCTTCCTCCTTCCCCACTGCTGACTGCCTGGTTTTTCTACTTGTATGTCTTCTAGGTGACACTGACAGCAGAAGGAGAACTGAGGGATGGAGTTCTCCTCCCCACCACATGATCATTTCGGTGGGAAGGAGTCATACCAAGGGAGGGGGAGGAACACTGTAGTAAAATTCTAGATTAAACTTGGAAGTTCTGATCTCTGTGGCTGGTTTGCACTTGTGCAGTCCAATCTGTGCCTGCACAGAAAACCACTCAATGGACAGGAGTTATTGGTAAGTACAACATTGTTTATCCTTTTAAGTGTAATCAACTATGTTGTTTGTGGGCTTTCTCTATTTTCCCTGGTAATCCTCTGGCCCTTGAAAGAGCAGGTGGACTGAAAGGTCATTTTATCCACTTTATCCATTTTAACCTTAGTTAAGCAAACCACTTAGGCTTGCCACCTGGCCAATATTCCTGCCTCATGATCAGTTTCTTTCTAACTCTGAATCAATGTCAGTCAATGAGCTGCTTTTAGATTTGCATAAATCTATATGAATTAAGTGCCGCAATGCACCAGGGGCCATTGTTATGTTTTCCTTTGGGGATAAGGGAAGGCCTGTGATCACACAATTTAAAAAAACAAAAGAACATTGATTCAATGCACCATGATGTGAGGGGAAATCAGCTTCTAGTGCTCCAAGTGACTCCTCTCCTCCTTGCCATGTTTAAGCTTTTTTTAAAAAAAAAACAAGTTCTACAATGTTATCGTTTTCAATGAATGTCTGACTTATGGCACACAATAAAATCTAAAATAATAAAATATATATCATAGCATAGGCAACATTCTAAAAATATTTTAAACAGCAGCACAACATGAGACGGGAGCACATATTTATACCCAGCAATCCAGGGCAGAAGGGGAAGGCTCTGAGTTCTAGTAAGGGGGGGGGGGGTTGCATCTGCTGTCTGGCTAGCGGCAGCTGAGTAGTATATGGCTCAGTTTTTGTTCTGCCTCTGCTCACATATCCTTAAAGCCCCTGTGTGTCTGTGCACAGAGACAGGAGCCCTTGGGCAAGAACCAAAGGGTTCTTGACCTTCTGCTGTTAGCTTAAGGGGTCTGCAACCTGCGGCTCTCCAGATGTTCATGGACTACAATTCCCATCAGCCCCTGCCAGCATGGCCAATTGAACATCTGGAGAGCCGCAGGTTGCAGACCTCTGGTTAAGGGTTATAGCCTAGATCTGGGAATATCTGCGAGCAAGAGGAAGAACCTTTTCTATATTCAGAAGCATTTCTGTTTCTTTCTCTAGAACCCCCAGTTCTTTTCTTTATTTGCTTCTACTGTATTTTTAAAAAATTGCAAGCCAATTTGGGTTCCTCCACTGGAGAGAAAAGCATGTGTAATTTTTTTAAATCCTATAAGGACATAAGTTGAGCAATAAGGGGAGAGGCATCTCCTTTCAACATGTGTAGTAGAGGGAAGCTCCTACTTTAACACTGTTTCCACCTGCAGCATGAAAATTATCCTGACCAGCCAACAGACAACAACATAAGGTTAATTTTCTAGCTATAATTCTGAAGGCTGAATGTTTTTTACCTGTCTTTTTGGGGGGCAGGGCGTTCTAAATAAGGATAAGTTAAGAATTAGTATCAAATTAACATCTGTCTTGTCCAGTGGTCAGCAGATTCCAAAATGTGAATGGGCATGACAAATGGACTGCCATTAAATCCTTGTGTGCACCATTATACACACACCTGTGTGGATTCAATTGTTAAGAACTAAGTCCCATAGCTGATTAGAAGGCCAAATCAAGCAGACATGTCAGTTTGCTCAAGAGATGCCTGTTGCGTGTTTTGTTTTCAAAATGTTTCAAGGGGTCATGATAAGGGCACTTAACAAGAGCTGCTCAGTGCTTAAATATTGTGTTTTGGGGGAGGTATGGAAAATCTGGTCGAGCTTTTGATTGGAGAGCTTATCTGTCCTTCAGCAGAGATAGAAAGGATATAATATTGGGCTATGAAGAAGGCAGTGCAACTACACATCCAGTAGAGCAACCTGATGGAGAGTTATCCCAGTCTAAGCCTAGTAATACCAATGGACTTAGACTGCAGTTAATTCTGCATTGAATTGCCCTGCAGACTGTATGCTAACTAAGCGAAGTGTTAAGGATTAATTTGTGGAAAATAATAAGCACAATTCAACAAAGAAATAGTAAGAGTAGCTCACTAGAAAGAAATACTAAATTCATAATTACGGGATGAGACCATTCTCTGGACTCTAATCTTACTTAGAAGGAATTAGTAGTCAATGACATGCTGGAAGTCGAGGCTACAGGATATTTGACTGCTAGGCAGGAGGGAGTAATTGTCCAGTTTTATTTGGCATTGATTAGAACTCGGGTACAGTACTGTGTTCACTTGTGGTCACCACTTTTTTTAAAAAAAGAAGGAATCTGAGAAGAGCAACAAAGCTTGAAGGTTTGGAATACATGACACAGAAACAATAAATCAAGGAACTAGGCAGGGTTCTCCTGCAGGAAAAGAGGAGGGGATGGAAAGAACATAAGAAGAGCCCTGCTGTGTCCCCCGAATGGTCCATCTGGTCCAGCAACCTGTTTCACACAGCAGACAACCAGTTGTCCAGGATGGCCAACAAATGGGTCACAGAAAAAGAAGATTTGGTTTTTTATACCCCACTTTTATCTACCTTTTAGGAGCCTCGAAGTGGCTTACAATCACTTTCCTTTCCCCACCCCACAACAGACACGTTGTGAGGTAGGTGGGGCTGAGAGAGTTCTGAGAGAACTGTCAATTGGCCCAGGAAGCCTGCTGAGGGGGGAAACCAAATTCAGTTCACCGGATTAGAGTTGCTGATCTTAACCACTATGCTATGTAGGCTTTCAGTGAAGAAGCACTGGTGTTGCCTTTTGCTACTGAATTTCAGAAATTTGCTGCCTCTGACTATAGAGCAGTGGTGTGCAGGCAGAAAATGACACCCAGAGCTAGACCAGATTTTTCTGCCCCACCCCTCAACCAGCCCCACTTAGGGCCTCCCTGTTAGCTGTGGGGGCCATCCTCAGGCCTGCTGGCTCACTTGGGGCCGTTTAGGGAGCGGGGCGTTTGGCTCAGCCCTTCCAGCTTGCCTCTACCAGTTGTGCCCTCCAAGTTGTGTGTCTTCTCCCACGCTGCCTTTCACATTCACAGTCAGTATGGACCCAGAGCAGGGGGAAGGAGGAGGGGTGTAGGGGCAATTTTCTGCCCCCCACATGATTAAATTGTCTGCGCCCATATCTCCTTCTGGCAGGTTCATGATGGCTAGAAGCCATCAATAAACCTCTCCTCTATAAATGTCAAATCTCCTTTTAAAGCCATCTGAGCTAGTGGCCATCACTACATCCACTGGCAGAGAAATCACAACCATTTTCCACTTTACAAAAGATGCCTGGGAAGCACCTGTTAGCTACATTCTCTCAAAGTGGGATGCACACGATTTAGTTTCTCTACACTCAACAATCCCTCTATATTAAAAAAAAGTGAGGTTTGGGGGATATACATTTCCAGACTAACAAGCTGTTTTTTAATTGGAAGGATTTTGGGGGGATGGGGTTTAAAAACTACTTCTTGCCCTGAGCCCCCACTTGATATAGCCACAATTCACTACCTTTTCAAAAGTGCCAGTGTGGCATAATGATTAAAGTGCTGAACTAGGATGTGGACCTCAAGTTTGGATCCACACTTTTCCACAGAGGTTTGTGGATGACCTTGGGCAGTCCAACATTCTCAACCTAACCTACCTCACAGAGTTGCTGTGAGGATAAAATGGGGCTGAGGAGAATGATGTTAGCACAATAAAATAGGTAAAGAAACAAGCCCATGGAGGACCAAGAAAACGAAAAGTTAAGGATTTCAATTGCAGCACATTCAATCTGGAAAATCTTTGGAGAAAAGGTGCCCATGAAAGTTTTGGAATCTCCTCTTCTGGTAGCTTTCAAGAAAAGCTGGAGGAAGGCCTCTGAAGTTCTATGCAGGTCCCACTGGAGAAAAGGTACACTTGTAGTCTTTTCAGTCAAGTGCTCATAACAGTTCCCTGTTTTATTATGCCACCTAGATATGGCTCAAAGTAACTTTGATTTGAAATAGACAGAAGGAAATAGATTGGGAAGGGCAAGGCTGAGGGTAGTTGGGCAATTTTTTTTAAAGGCACTGTAATGGGAAAGTACTAGCTCTGTGGGAAGGGATTTTAAATGAAGCACTGAAGAAAGGGAGGTTTTATTCAGAGGAGAGATGCAAATGGATTCCGTGGTCTACTTCAAAAGAGTGTGGTCGTGTGTCCGTTGGGGTCCGAATCATTCAGGGGCACTACAGGAGATGTGAAAACATCTGCTCACGTCAGGCGGGAGCCTTTCAGTACCATTTTCCCCTTGCTAATAATTGTCTGTGTTCTGTCATCTAGAAAGGGGACTTTGTCTGTTGTCTCCCAGGTATTCTAATGGTAATTTGTTTAGTTAAAAAGAGAGGAGGCTAAACAGATGTGAGCCATTTGGTTAGGTTGTAGTTCATTTGTTAGGGAGTGCAAAGGCTTCTTGGGGAGGATATTAAATATTACCTTAGCTATTCATGAACACTTCATATTTCAAGAGAGGAAGGGCGGCAGGGATTGCACTCCATAAATCAAGCGTTTTAGAGAGACAGAAAAAGGCAAACATTTGATAAATCTATGTCATTATGTCTGCAGATCAAAGGGCTTTGCATATGTATTTATGCAAGTGGCAACCTAGGAGACAATAATAACAAACATAGATCTCCAGCAGCTTTGAAAAAATAAAAATTAGCCTCTTCTAATCTGTAATTATCTGAGAAATGTGCAAGGCAGGAGGCTGCTGGCTGCTGAAACCTGGTAACACCAACAGGATCAAAACTGTTCATTTGTCTGCCAGTGCCTGTTTCCAAACCCACAAAGGACGGTAACTGGCAAATGTTGCTATTCAGAGCGCAGTTGGGTCTTGGACTGTTGTGAATGAGTTCATAATGTACTGCTAGAGTACAGAAATATTAATACTGTGCTATTATTAAAAGACTTATACCCTCTCCGCAGGCTTACTGGGTAGCTTCCAGATGAAATGCATTAAATCACAATTCAGTAAATAATTCGATATAATCACCCTTATGCTATGGGTGACCAATAGAGATTTTTTTTAAAAAAAAAATTAAAACGGGTTATACAGGGACACAATATAGGCTTCTGCTTTCTGTTTTGAAAAACAAAAAGGGTTATGCCCTACTACTGCCCCCCAAAAATAGTAAATGAAGTATCTGGGAAAGGAAAACAGAATTCAGGAGCCATTGGAGTTGCTGTGATAACTGAAAATAATGCCCAGTGTTTCAGTAGCAACAATGACTGCCACCGTTAGGAGGGAAGCAGGAATGGTGGGAAAGGAGAGAGGATGGGGCCTTAAAAGGAGGCACAGCAAGAGGGGAAATGGGGAAAGTTGTTTCTGGCAGGAGAAGAGGGAAAGAAGGACCAGATCAACAGGTATAAAAACTCTGTCTCAGAAAAAGATGTTAGTACAGTCCGTTGAGATGCAGTGGTCAAGAAAATGGAATATAGGAATATAGTCCCAAATGAATGTGAGAAATATCTTTTTTTTAATGCATTGCCTTTGTCAAAACTATTATTTTTATTACATTGAAACCATATAACTGAATGCCAAAATATTTTTTTACTTTCAAATGGATGTTGGGTGGGGGGGAGCAATGCTAGGAAGGCACTAGGACCCAGGTGGAGCATTCTAGAACAAAGAAGGTCTGGCATGTTGAGGTCTGTGGCAGAGGAACATACATACCTACTAATACTTTTTTCTATTAACACGCTATACAGAATTCAGCTATGGCTTGCAGAAGTCAATTAATTAAAGGCGTGGGTAAACAGAAAATGCTTTGCCTGGCACCTGACCCTAAAAATATTGGACATCAAGCAAACAGCTGTGGAACAAGCAATCCACAGATGGGGTGCCACAACTGGAAAGGAATTCTCTCAAATGATCACCCATCTCACCTTTGACAATGAAGGATCCAAAGCAGGGTCTCTGTAGATCAGGTCCAGTTGCTCAAAACTTCAGATAATATTCAGGCTGCAATCGTGTTACCATTTCCCTGAGAAGAAAATCCATTGACATCTAATTCTTTTGTGCTAATGTGAATAAACTGCAAGCCTTGTTCTTGTGCTACATCTGGATGCTGTTCAGGTAGTATAGAAAGTCAAAGAAAAGCATCAGATGTGCATAAGGGCCAGTATTTATTTCTATTCCACAAAGTTTTAAGCAAATGCTGATTTAGACCTCCTGTTTGAAAATACCCACAGATGATGTCTATAGAACAACCACTACTGAATTGATGCTTGAATAGGATTGCCAAGGCCTGGCCAAAAAAAAAAAAAAGGCCTGTTCTTTTAAATGAGACTATATGGCAGTGGTGGCGAACCTATGGCATGCGTGCCAGAGGTGGCACTCAGAGCCCTCTCCATGGGCACACGTGCACAGAGTTTGTTATGTGGGAGAGAAATCACACACACACACCCCCACACACACCCCTAGGCTGGCCTGGGCTGCTGGGCACGATGTGCGTGCACTGCGGTGAGCAGAGAGGACTTGGCTGGCGGGCCTGGTGCCTGTGCTCAGGGTGGCTGCTGCCCGGGGGGAAGGGGGGCAGAGGCGGCGGAGATGCCAGTGAGGCACAAAGCAGTGCACAAAGCAGGCTGGCAGAGGGGTGGGGTGGAGGCACTGGAGCAGCGCAGAGCAGAGTGGCGGGTGCACACGGGACCTGCTGGAGGCTGGAGCAGGCTAGCTGCTGCTGCTCAAGGGGTTGAACAAACAAAACGTGTACCTTTCCAAACACCGGGGAAACACTCAGACCCAAGTTTTTTGCCGATCGCCTGGGCCGATCAAGCCTAGGGTGGAGGAACTGAGATGCATTTAGGATTTTTTTTAAAGCACACCAAGGTCTTTGCTAGAACTGCTTTTATTTTTCTGTTCCTGTTGCATTTTTGTGGGAAGTCAAGTGCTGTGATGACATATGAAGGAAAAACTGCAGATCAGATGGCTGCTCTGCCAATTTAGCTTTCCTGAAGTTATCCCACCCCATGCACAGCATTCTTGCTTAGAATTGCCTTCCTTGACTGCCTTTTTACTTCTATTTTGTGGGGCGGGGGGGGTATTGGGTTTTGGAAAGTGAAAGTTTTACTTCCCTCTCCCCCCACCCCCACCCCTTCCCCCGCCAGGCCTCCAGTGTAATAATAGTGTACTTATTTCAGGGATATTATTAGCATTAAACCTAAGACCTAGTTTTGGGGAAGCAGTATAGGTAACCCTGTTAAGCGCTGTTAAACCCCACTGATTTTCATGGGAAGAACCTTTGGGGGAGGGCGGTATATATATATGATAAATAAATGAATGAATGAATGAATGAATGAATGAATGAATGAATAAATAAATAAATAAATAAAGCGTGATCCTTTACCTCCTAGTGTCGTGATTCACCCATTCAAAGCATTGCTTCACAAGCTTACTCCTGAGTAATGCATGCCTTGGAGCCAACCGGTTTTTCTAAACTAAAACCTCAGTACTCAGGTTAAATTGCCATGTAGGCACTTTGTGATAAATAAGTGGGTTTTGGGTTGCAATTTGGGCACTCGGTCTCGAAAAGGTTCACCATCACTGCTATATGGGATGTTATTTATCAGATGGGATTATTTATCTCCATGCCATAAAAAGCTTCAGCTGCCACTTCCGCATACTAATCCTCTATTAAAGGGAAAGGACTTTTTTCCCCTGCAAACCCATTTATAGCCCTAGCCACGTTTACTTAGAAGTAAGTTCCAGACAATTGAATTTGATTTACTCTGAAATATGCACTGCAAAGTGGAGTAGTCTGGTCCTACATTTATGTGGAAGCAAATGTCCCACTGGACGGTCTCCCTTAGTTAATGGAATTTTGTTCTCCAGCTTACCACGAGTAATCAAAGGGCGCTATTAGCCAAATATTCCCTTTGAAAAAGTCCTGTTAACTTTATTGATGCATCTCATCAAAGGCTTCCAAAAAGCTTGGAGGAGCAGGCAGATTAAAGAGAATGGCCATAAAATTCATTTAAAAGGGACTGATCTCTCCCGATTTAAAACTGTGCTTTTGGACTCGAGAAAAAAAAGAAACAGACAATCTTATATGCTGCTGTCAAGTTAAGCCTTCTTTGTTTGACCCAAATCACAACTGTTCTCTCTGTCCTTCTGTTCTCCAGAGCTGTTTTAAATATTGCAACCATTTCTCCCCTTTCCCTGGGGCAACGGCCACACTCCATCCATCTCACTAAAAAACTCTCTGACATCCAGGGCACATTTTTCCTTTGCTCTGCTCTATCACATCACTCCTCCCCATCTCTCCTCTGAGGGCTCCAAACACTCCTCCCTATTCACCCCAAATGGCTTGGAGCCAGCAAAGAATGGTGTTTGCAGAAAGAGGTATTAAAATTGGAGGGGAGGTCAAGGGGAAAGAATTCTAACGGCTTCCGGTTTCTTTAGGAAAGACAGGAAACTGATCCTGATGAGGTGGGGGGGGGGGAGAGTTATGACAGAGAATGAGAACACACCCACAGCCTGTGACACCCATTTGTAAATGTGACAATATTTCAGAATAATGCGAGGGTTGATTTGTGTAGCCAGCAGGTGGAGGGTGCTGTAAATTGTTCTAAAAGGTGACTGTTACAACCATGAAGAGAAACATTGCCTCAATCTCTGTGAAGCGGGAAAACTCTGTGTGCAGAAAAGCTATGGAGGGAGGGGGGCTTCGACTCTATCCCTAGAATGTCTAGGTCAGATGTTCACCCACTATGCCTGGTTTTGATAAACCACCCAAAACAGCTGCATTCAATTTGATGTCGCAAGTGTCAAGAAAAGCTGCTCCGCTTTTGGACTGTGCTGTGTGCTGTGTGTGGCCGAGGCCTGAATCATTGTTCAGTCCCATTCAGAGGGGTAATGATGCTGGTCTGCTGCAGCAAAATTAAAGCAACATTTATTGCAGCATACATTTTCATGTTCAAGAGCCTTCTCTGTCCAGTTCATTTACTCATGTACAAGTCCCACTGCATCCAAATGTATTCACTTAGGGCACTTTCGCACATGAAGAATAATGCGCTTTCAATCCACTTTCAATGCACTTTGCAGTTGGATTTTACTGTGCGGAATAGCAAAATCCTCTTGCAAACAATTGTGAAAGTGGACTGGAAGTGCATTATTTTGCATGTGCAAAAGTGCATTTAGACACTTTTTAAAAAGAGGGATATATCTGCTGATTTCCACCCTCTCAGGACAGATTCCCAGATAGCCTGCAGACCTTCAAGATCAACATTTAGTGGGCTGCAGCAGGAAGGGATCTACAGAAATTGCCTCCCTTTCTTGAAAAAACTCAAGCAGACTTACTTTTTGTTAGCTGTGTGATTGAATATAGGCTGCTGTGTTTCATAGAACTTGAGCCCAGATAAACATACATTGGGTTCATTTGGTACCCTTTTAAAGGAGATTGACAATATTCTTGCCCAGCACAAGAAGTTACCATTGAAGTCCTGCTCTCCACAGGAGATGTCCAAAAATATCTGAATGAAATCTACTCTTTATCATGGGCCAGTGCACAGGTACTACACTTGATCTTAGCCGATAGGTCGAAAAGCGATGGGCCAGTGCACAGGGCCACCTGCAGACAAGGTAAGAGTTCTGTATCTGTGGGGGTGGGGGTGGGCTCCATCCACATGCAAAAATGTGAATTTGCACATTTTTAGAAAAGAAAAATGACATAATGAAGACTGAGCATGATCGAGGAACATTCTTGGAATGGTTGACAGCAGTTGGGAGTCTGTTTTTAAAAAAGGGAGATAGGGAAAGATCCAAGCCCTTAACTTACAACATCCTAAACAGGGGGATCCAAGTCATAGGAAAATGTTCCAGTCTTTCTCCTCCCACTCCTATTTCCTTGGGGAGCCCCAATTTGTTCTTAAAGGTGAAGCTCTCTACACTCAACATATGAATTATTAAATCTGTAAAACTATCAGGATAGACACCACTTTTAATGGAATCTAAAATTCATTTTAAAACCACAACTCTACCCTCTATTACATTACAAAAAATTGGGTTGGACATATCTGTAGCACTGATGACGAAATTCCCGTTCCGTTCAATAGAAAACATCCCCTCTGCATTCTAGTTAGAGGTCTGTTTCTGTTGTTGTTTACTGAGCATCGTCGCTTTGAAATATGTCACCCATGCCTCTTGAGCCTGTGTGTGTTTCCTCACAAGCACAGTGTCTTAGTGAGTTTGGGGTTTCACCTTAAGCAAAACAGATGCTTCAGTAAGATTGTAATTTAGAAACTGGAGAACATGACATTGTGAAAGGAAGCAATGAAAGGTAAAATGTAAATGACATCAGAAGTCAAGGTTAAATGCCATTAGGGAGTAATTCACAGACTTATAGCCTGTGATCACTGAAATGCACTGAGTCAGAGCTCTAGGGGCCAGAAGCAACCAATGCCAGATGAGCAAAAGAACAGTAAATACACCTGACAACATAATAGGAAGCCAGGTTGGGTCAAACCCTACAGGGAGGACTTTTTTTTAAAAAAAGACCAGGTTTACCAGTCAACCCTATTTTTTATGTTTATCGGTTCAGAAAATAGTCTGAAGCCACATGATGTAGTTCAGCCCCGCCCACCTTACCGGGTGTTTGTTGTGAGAGGGAAAAGGCAAGGAGATTGTAAGCCCCTTTGAGTCTCCTACAGGAGAGAAAGCGGGGATATAAATCCAAACTCTTCTTCTTCTACTACTACTAAGCAGCACTTCTCTGGAGGAGCTGTGGCTCAGCAGTAGAGCACCTGTTTGCCTGCAGAAAGTCCCACAGCATCTGCAGTTTAAGAGAATCAGATAGTGGGTGAGGTTGAAGACCTGCGCATGAGACCTGTACAGCTGGTGTCAATTAGAGTAGACAATACTCACCTTGGGGCATCTGACTCCATAGAAGGCAAGTCTGTGTTTAAGGCATGTGAAAAACAGAGCATGTCTGTTAGGTTAACTCCATCCTTAAGCATCAGTTGTATTTACCAAAGGTATGTTAACATTCCTGCAACCAATATGTAAAATTGCACCTAGGAACCCTGGTCCAATCAGCAAAGCTCCAGCAAGCACAACAGTCCTATACATTGTCCCATCATTGCACTCTTCCCTTTGCCACCTTTCATTTTGCAGCAGCATCCTTAGGTATTTTTACTCAGCAGTAAATACCACCAAAGCCAGTGAGATCTAGGAATCCCCAATATGATGCCTATGGGCACCATGGCACCTGCCGGCCCCTTTTCTGGTGCCCACAAAATGCTCTTAGAAAGTGGGCAGGGCTGGGTGGGGTTTTTGCCCAGCAGGGTTTCTGAAGATTTGATCGGCTGTGCAGATTTTGAAAAATGTTGCTTTGTCACCAGCTGCCACCACAGCACCAGGATCGCTGTGTGACTGGAAGTAAGCCATGACAACATTTTGGTGGCTGGCTCCACCTCCGGTGACAGTCATTGTGTGGCAGCCATTTTGTGACTGTGTCTACCACACTGTATTCAAACTCCCGAGGTGCCTGCAGGCTCAAAAAGGTTGGGGATCCTAGTGAATGTGTCTAGGACTGTAGCCTTAAACTATTTCAAGATGCCTTTTGGCATCAGACCTGACCTTGGTCTCCATACACAGATCAAATGCAACACAATCCAACCACAGTGTGAGACTTTCCCACTCACATATTTTTCTTGTTGCATAACTGGAGATTAGATGGTACTAAATTTGAAAACCCCTGATTAAATCACAGACATCCCATTGCTGCAAGACTAGAAATAAAAAGTGATGTGATCTTTTCTTGCAGTCTTTGATTATCTGATGCAAAAGCTGGCAACATATACAAAGTCATGGAAATCTCTGGCTGCTCATCGTACTCTAGATGGACTTACCAAGAAGTCATTCCTGTTGTACAGACATTCAATAGCCAATGTAAGTCTTATCTGGATTTCACAGAAGCTGGTTTTGTACAAATAGCAAAATCAAGAGGTCACATTTTTTTTCTGGATTATACTGCCTGGGGTTAATGTGGCAACATGCTTAAATAATCCTTCATATTATATACTCTTCCTTATAGAAAATGTATGTGTTTCTCTGAGCCCATTTCCTGGACATGCTACTTTTTTATGCACATAGAAAATGTGATGGTGGGGCAAGGGGAGATGGACATGCCAGCACACAGCCCATCTACCTGAACCCTGATGTGGTATAGACAGGGACAGGTTGTATCACTTGAGTCTGGTGACTGTTCAAACTTTCCCTCAGAGTAAATGATGGAGATGCAGTAGATCAAAGAAAAGTAGAAGGGGGAATATCCAAGGAAAGCACTCTATAGTCTCTGGCTGTGACACAGGATAACTTTGGGAAAAGACATGATTTTTTTCCCTCTAAAACCCAAGACAATGATGAAAGCAGTGAGTAAAATCCAGTTCCTCCACAGAACAGCGGAAAAACAATTATAATCCCTTGTTGTTAAAGCACCTGTAAATGGGCAGTTTCTCATGAGAGAGCTTGCATGAGAGTTTAGTGCCAGGAAAATGAGCCTAATCAGGAATAAGAGGGGGAGGGATTTAATGGCAATCTCAGGGAACAAGAGATCTTTCATATCGTCCCCATGTCTCTCAAAAGATAGTCAGGATGTCTTGCCACAGGTCATTCTTGGATACCAGTGGGACTCTTTCCTACCATCACTCTGTTCCAGCCCCAGTCCTCGAAAATACTTAATGGATCCTCATCATAGCCCAAGGCAAATCCCATAGAAAATATCTCTGTTCAGAGATTTGGAAGCAGCTTTGTAGTACACAGGCTCCTTTATTGAGTACACATAAAAAAGGCACAAAAATACTCCCTTGCAATGTTTACGAAGAAACCGCATCTGCAAAAGTAACTTTAGTTCAAACTGTAAAAAAAAACCCACACCGTTCCAGGCAAGGTTACAAAATGCTGAACTGGACTTGATTCGACCTCCCTGCAGGGAAAAAATGTGCAACCAACCAGCTGCTGGCCTGAAAAGTTGAAATGGATCTCCCCCTCCACCCTTGACAAAGTCTCATCACCGAATGAAGCTCCCTCCCTTTCTTCCCATATCTCAACGGCAAACCTGGATGAGTGGGTAGGACTACCCCCACACCCCAGTCAGCCAATGTTGAATTAAAGTGGGGGGAAATAAATTATTTATTCTTAGATGGTTTCTGCCTAACAATTCCATAGCCTGTCTTCTGGGTCAGATGCGACTATGGATGAATCAAGTGTCATCCTCAAAGCAGAGTCCCACCTGACATCATGAGTCTGGGCACATAATAATTAATAACAGCATCAGCAACAACAACACATTAGTCATCACACATGGGGGGGGGAATGGGTCAATGCACAGCACAATCACACTAAAAAAATAAAAACCAGTACTCAGCACTTGGGTTAATGTGGAGTTCAAATTACATGTTTGAGTCACAATTGCTGAATACAGCATAGGAATAACAGAATAACAATCATGTGTAGGTGATACCCAGATTGCACATGCATTCACTGAAAGAAGCAAGTAACATGGGATCTGGGTAAAAGTTAGATCCAGATGATTTCAAATGGATCCTCATTCATTCATATGATTTTTGTATTGAAATGAAATAAGACCACCACTATTCTGTAGGCCAGAGGTGTCTGTTGCTGAACTCTTTTGCTATAAGGGCAGGATTTGACACAAATGTGACTTGGTTGAGCCAGGTCAAGGGGGGGGGTGTACACCCAGATCTGAATGGTGGGAGAATGTTGATTACCTCTGCTGGTGAACCCCTAGATCGCCATCAAATCACATATCATGGCCATGACCACAGCTTGCATTACAAAAACCATGGGTCCATGACTTTGTGGTGACACCATGTTGCAAAAACATGGTTCCATATCATGGTTCCTCATGGATGCTCAGGATTTTTGCATCTGGTCACTCAAAATGCACCATGAAATCCAAGGGTGTACCTTTATAAAACAGCATGCAGGACTTAACTTTAATGGGGTTGGGTTTTAATATATAGAGCTGTTCCTAATGATTTTATAGTTTGATACTATTGATTTTATTGTGCTCTATCTGGGCTTATAAATAAATAAATAAATAAATAAATAAATAAATAAATAAATAAATAAATAAATAAATAAATAAATAAATAAATAAACTGAGCACTGCACCCTTCCAGCTCAACAGCAGAGCTTGCCCTGCTCCCAATCTCCATGTAGAGAGGCAACTTGAAGACCAACAAAGTTTTTGCACCACTGTGGAATCATGATATAGTAGATCTGTGATTTTCATGGTCATATCTGGGGCTACAGACATGTGATATGATTTGATGGTGAATTTGGGGTGACCTGAAGCAAAAATCCCCAGCATCCACAAGAATCTGGCACTATGAAGCAGCAGATCCTTTAAAAAGTGGGGGATCCATAGAGACTCCTCATTTACCTTTTTCCAATAACATGTTGCTGTTCAAATTTGGTGGGTCAAGGCAAGTTGCAAAAAGGGTCCGCAGGGCCCCATATAAATTTGATTCACTCGTCAGTCCTCCACATCTGAACTGCCAGGGCATCCCACACATTTCTGGGGAAACTCTTTCTGCGTGTGCTTTAAGCAATTGAATGGAGGCCACTTCCAACAGCAGCAGCAGCAGCAGCAGCAGCGAAGAAGACGAAGAAGACGACGAAGAAGGAGGAGGAGGAGGAGGAGGAGGAGTGAAATCGATATATCTGTAGTAGTGCTTGTACCAGTGAGTGGCCCTGAAGCGTCACCCCCTTAGCGGCACAGTTTTCTCTGGAATGGCCTGCCAGTGGAATCTCCCCCCGCCCCAAAAAACCTGGTCGTCCTCTGTACCATTGAACGAGGCGTGCCAGCCCCTTGCTCATCTCCACACACGTCTGTCAAGCACGCGTGGACCCCCATGGCAAGCTCCAGTTCTCGGGACACCGTCGCTCCGGGCCCCTGGTTTCGCCGGCTTTAGCAGCATCACACAGTGCTGGGGCGCGTGTAGGGACAGCAACTGTTGGGGGTACTTCCAAAGGCATTCCTTTCTCTCGTCCTTTTCCTCATAGGCGCACCGAGACAGAGGTCAGAGTTTTTTAAAAAAATTAGGTTTGCCTGGGGGTTGGGACCCGCGAATCATAAAACGCCCAGGAATTAAACTCAGATGTTTCACCCCAAAGGCGAAAGGAGCGTCCATCGGGTCTGAACGATCAGATTTGCATTCCTTCGTGGCGCTGCTCGATCGTGGCGCTTTGAGAGGATCCTAATCCCCACCCCCCCACCCCCCGGGTGGATCTCTCCCCCTCTTGGTCTTTTTTGCAAAAGGGAAAACCTGAGGGCAAAACGAGGAAAGAGAAGCGTCGACTTCCTTCCTGTCAAAGAAAGAAGAAAAATGCTGGCTTCTCTCTCTCCCTCCTCCCCCCCCCCCACCCCGCGCTCTTTGCAAGGGAATTGAAGCAACGGATATATTAGAAACCCGGCTTTTGATTCGGGGAGCGGGGGATGGTTGCCAAAGAGATCGCTGCAACGCTGAGCTCCATTGCTTGGGAGTCAATCCCATTGCGACCGGTGGGATTTAGGGACGGATAAATGTGTTTAGGGTTACGGCTAATGTGAAAATGAGGCACACCTTTGGGGCATTCTCGAAAACAGAGTTGAACTGAGCAAAAGATTGGGGGGGGGGGGGAAGGAGAGAGAGGAACTGCGAGCGATTTCCTGAACTTCAAGGAGCGCAAAGTCTTCCCGGGACTGAAATCGCCGCTTTATTCGAAAGACGTCTGGGCAGGAATCACCGATAGTTCAGTCGAGATAATCTGGTCACAATTATCCACTCGGTCGATTCATTCGGGAAGGGTCCTCCCCCCCCCCCAGTTGGAGACTCTTCAAAACCCACCTCCCTCTTGGAAACTGATTGTGGGAGCAATCCTAAACAGGTCTACTTGGAAGTAAGTCTCATCCCCCCTCCCCCCGTGGGGCTTGCACCCAGGAAAACCGTCTTAGAACGGAAGCCTGTGACTTCGAGGGGGGAAAAATGAGGTTCTTTTCTCTGCGTTCTTTTCCGAAACCTTATTTAAAAACAGAAAAATGTGGCTCAGACGGATCCAAATGTAGTCGCCCGACTCCTTCGATGCTCTCTGCGCTATCGGACAGGCATACCCCGCTCTATTGTTTCCGCCTAATTTTTTGGCTGAGAAGGTTAGTCAAAAGAATCCGGTTTCCATCCACTTCGTTCCCACTCCGGAGGAAGTAACGCGACCGAGTAGAATACCTTTCACCAACGCTCAGGTGTTTCCCCGATTTATTTTTAAGCCTGTCTCTTTGGAGATCCCATTTTCCAAGACGCGGCTCCTTTTGACCACCACTGGCGAAACTGCCACTGATTTGATTTGGATCCGCACAAGATGCCAAGATCCCGTGCTTTGACACCCGGCGTTGCGTAACTTTCTTCTTCCGCGCCTGCACTGCGCCCTGCCCCGCCGGGACGCGCGCCGAAGTTTCCGACCGGCTCCTCCAAGTTTTCTTCGCTCCAGACGAAGGAACCGGACCGGCGGCTTGCCAGGTTCTTCCGTGAACGTCCCGTCGATTCCAGCAGATCTTGCTTAAGACTGCCGAGAAATGTAACGTAGCCTTATGGAACATACCGCAGCTTACTTCCGAGTAAGCGTGCTTCACTTCGGGTGGCTTGGGACCCGTGTGCACGGGCGACAGCATCCTTAACCACGTTTACTGCAATTAAGATTTCTGTCCTAAACGTGTATGCTCCGAACTGTAGCCGTCGTCCGGATGAGAAGTAAAAGCGCGCTCTTGGAAAGTACCGGTGAAAATATAAACCCGCTCCCGATTGTTCAGCGGAACTGGGCTTTGCACATGATCTCTGCCACCACCTTCCTCTCTTGAGCGGCCTCTGCACAGCGGGGAACAGTCTCTTTTCTGGTTTTTAAACTTCTGGAGCAGTGGACTCTGAACAACTCTGCACAGTTATCTGTTCAGCGAAGGAGCTAAGCTCAAAACTTTGGTACCCTCTCCATAAAACTTTTAAACAGTTGCTATTCTTCCCCTTTCGGTCATTTACTACTACTACTACCACCACCACCACCACCACCACCACCAGGAGAGCTGATCTCCATCTACAATCCTGCCCCCTCCACCGTCTGTTATTTTGATGCTCGGTTCTTAAAGGCTTTTCAGAGCAAATCCCATTCTCGTTTGCCCTTCCAGACTCTTCGGTTCACTGGTTCCTGGCGGGCTGGTGGGATCTCGAATCCAAAGGCTCAGAATCATGTAGAATCCGAGTTCGGAGTCAGGGCCAGCCTGTCGTCTGATTACTCCGGATGAAACTTTAGCGCATCCGGACCAACTCCGCGCTAAACTGAAGAATCTGGATTAACGTGGAAGTACACAAAGTTTCCCTAGGATAAGCCTCCCTGATTTCTGCTCCAAGGGCTCTAGACGGGGAAATTATCTTCGACCGAATCAGTTTTGTACTTTCACATGACCCCCAAGTTACCTGGCATTTTCTGGTGGTGTGCATTAGTTGTCGTGGGGATAGCAGCCTGCCTGTCCCATATTATCACTCACATGTCTACAATTGGCAGAAAAGAATGGGAGGGAAGGGAAGGGAAAACACTTTGAGAGCGTCTTCTGCCTATTCAAAGATGAAATCATCTTTCCATAACCGAGACTCTGCACTTTGCCCCCTTTTCTCGCGGGCAGCATCCACACATGGCATAAAGCGGCCCAAGGAGAGTCAGGATGGATCTCGCCCGCCGGGCTGGCAGCCTCAGCGTGGGTTTTTTGGCAAGTCCTTTGGGCAGTGCGAATTATAAAATCAGGGTCCCTCCCCCTCAATAGATTTGGGCTGCTATAGAACTGCACAAACTTTCACCCACGAACTCTTCCCCCCCCCAAAAAAAATAACTTTGGGACATCTTCTGTTCGGAACATCTGCGAGAGGACCGCCCCCGTGGAGGCTCCTCAACAATGAGATCTTGCATTTCTTGGGGGTGTGGGTGGAAGTGTCCGGAAGTGGAAGCGGTTTTTCCCAGATGCCGCCCCCTCCCCTCCCCTCCCCTCCCCAAAGAACTCCTGAAAAGTCAAAGCGCCCCCAACTTTCCAAGTGATTTAGGCAGCAGTCTGAAGAACGCTTTGCTTGGAGTGAACCCCTTTGAATAAAATGGGCTTTAATTTTGAGTAGACCAGCTTGGAGGGGCTCCGCTCTATCCGGTGGAACAAAAGCCTGCGGATCACAAGAGGATCTGCGAAGCTATACGGAGGGCAAACGGAAGGACCAGATCTGGTCTCTCTTTGGCTAAAACTGGACAGGAGCCATGACCAGCGCGCGGCTCTTACCGGGACTGGGTGGAGAGGGAAGGGGGGTCATGCATTGAAGGAAGGAGGGGAAAGGCGCTGAGTATTGCCTAATACCCCTGGGTGGAAAGGATTCAGTCTGCGCGAGAAGGGACCAAGCTTTATATGGAGAACCAAAGGGGCTACTTGGGTCTTGGCGAAGAGGGACACAATGACTCGATCCGAAAGGCATTTGCAAGGAAGGATATCCCATTGAGATCCATAGAGCTGTCTTCCAAGGCGACAAACCCCTGACTACATTGCAGTAGCCTGCAAGACAACAGCTAGATCCGAATCCAGTAGCACCTAGAAGATCAACAAGAGATTTCCAGAGTCAAACCTCCCTTCCTGTCTGACAAAGCATGTCTTTACCCCGAAAATCTTGTTAGTATCTAAGATACTGCAAGACTGGAACCCACAAACCCTAGGAAAATCGCATTACGGTACTTTCTAAGGCTTGCTCCCAGATTAATGATTACTTTTATCTCAATATTAACAATCATATCTTTTCATTAGCCTCAACGATGTTTTTTTTCTTTATTAGCCGCAATGGAACAGACCCCTTGAAATATAAATTTGTAAGTAATTAGAGGATCCAAGATCTCAACCAGAAAAGGCTGCTGAGATGGGCCGAAGTTTTAGCGGGGCCTTATGTTTGTGTGTCCTGTTGAAACAGCTACATATGGATACGGAGGTCTGGCAATGCTTAGAAGGGTGGGTGGCAGAATTTTCTACTAATCGGAAGCAGGAGCAGGTAGCTCTCTAGTAGGTGATATCGCGGACATATCATTTACACCGTGTTGAGAAAGCCTAGCGACTTGCGTTACAACACAATCCCGTCCCGGATTGCTTATGATGACTAAATCGCAGTATGCTCACTCCCAAATTACTGTGCTTTGGATTCCAGCCTTGGCTAACTCCAGTTCCCATCACTATGGATGAGCAGAGCCTCCACCTCGCCGGGGACACTTTGCTTAGTAGGACTGATGCTCAGTACTATATCCTTTACACGTCCGTCCGGGAATGAGTCCAGAGAGGACAACGGGCCTCCCCCGCACCCCATTTTAGCCTTCGGAGGACTGACAGCCTGGAAAGTTCTTAACGTCCAAAACCTGCACCTGTTTCAGACCTAGAAGTGCTGCTGCTGCTGCAGCTCGGCGCCCTCATGATTCGGAGCTCGACCTCCGACTCAAAAGGGCAGGTCGGAAGTCGCGCTTGCCGGACAGGCGCTTCCTTCCACGTGGCTGCGCCCCTCCGCCCTCGATCCTCCCAGGAGGGGACAACGGCGAGCAGCTTTGGTCCAAAGTTGCATCGCTCGCTCTTTTTCACCCCGGGGACCAGCTGCAGCTGGCACCTCCCGCCGGGCCAAGACAGAGCGAAGGCGCCCACCGCGGCTCTCTGCAGCCTCTCTCGGTCCCAAACCTTGCCGCCGCCGCCCCTGGCTCTTTAACGGCTCATTAGCCAATAAGAATGGCTAATCGCTTCCTGTAGCTCTCGGCTCCCCGCCCAACGGGGGCGGCCTGGCCGGCCATTGGCTGCCTTTGATCCACCCAGGGGGGCTCATTAGCATGCGGCGGGCGGCTCTTATAGGCTCCGAGGGGTGCCAGTCAGGCGCGCCCGTCCTCCGCCCTCGAGGGCTCCAGCCTAGCAGGGAAAGGCGCGCGCGTGCGGTGGCCACTCGCTCATTCGCTCCCTCGCCGGCGCTGCAAGGGCCATGGCGCGTTGGTGCTGCTGCTGCTGCTGCTGAGCTCGCCCCGCCGCCGCCGCCGCCTGGTTGTTGTGCCGGCCGGGCTCTGTGCGCCATGGTGCCGGGGTTGCCACCCGCGGGCCGCCGCCTATGGGCCAGCTGCGCCTGATCGGCTGCCGCCTCCCCGATGCCCCCGGCGCCCCTGCCGCGCCGCCGCCGCCGCTGCTCCCGCCGGGGCGAAGGAGGCTCCTCTTGCTGCTGCTGCTGATCATGCTGGCCGTGTGGCTCTGCATGGTCTACTCGTGCGCCGCCGCTGCCGCCGCCTCGCCGGGGCTGCCGGGTCCGGGCTCCTCGACCCCCGGCCGGCGGGCGCACGGCCCGGCGCTGTCGTCGCTGCTGCTGTGGCGGGCGCCCGGCTCCAAGGGCCAGCTGAGCCCGGAGCAGGAGGGGAGCGACGACGACGACGAGGCGGAGGACGACGGGCCGGGGCCGGACTCGCCCGGAGCCATCTCCAGCTTCTTCAACGGCTCCGGCACCAAGCGCCTGCCCCAGGCGCTCATCATCGGCGTGAAGAAGGGCGGCACCCGGGCCCTGCTCGAGTTCCTGCGGGTCCACCCGGACGTGCGGGCGGTGGGCGCCGAGCCGCACTTCTTCGACCGCAACTACCAGCGAGGGCTCACCTGGTACAGGTATGCACGGAAGGGCCCCTCCGGCTTTCGTCTTTTGCCCGCCTGCCCAAACCCCGAGGTCCTCCCCCCGGGGGGCGATTGCTCTTCCCCGCGAGCAGAGCCCCGTCCGGGAGACCAGCCGCGACCCCCTTGGCGGTGCTTCCAGCCCAGCTCGAGCAACCGGCTGCCTGGAGCCCCGTCTGAGCGCCGCTGCCGGGGTCGAGTTCGTAAGAGAACCGTCCCTCCGGTCCCCGAAGTCGCTTCTTTTCCCAGCCCCGTTGAATGTTAGCGGGTCGCCGAGTGCGAGTAGTCGGGGGTCTAGTAGAGGAGATGCCTGCAAAAGGGCCGGGGGCTTTTGTTGCGCGAATGTCTCTCAAACCCCGCTGATCTCAAGATCCCCGCTTTGGGAAGCGCTTCGAAACTACCCTAAACTCGAGACTGGCCCGGGTTTGTCTGGTCAGAGGGGAAAGCGAAAGGGGGGGGGGCGCCCGACCGCAAAGGAAACGTCTCCCCTTTTGCATTTTGCTCGTGTTGAGCGGCCCCCTCCCCCAGCCCGTCTCCCCAACCGGCAGGTTCAGTCTTGTGCCGAGAGCGCTTCTCCGGGCGTCCTGCGGCTGAACGGCCGAGCGTCTCTCTCCTACCCGGTGGCTCCGAGTTGCTCTTCGGTTCTTGTGCCGACCGGTGAGGCTCAGATTGACTCGGGAGGGCGTTAGGACTAGCCAAGTTTATTCAAACCCCCTCCCCCGCCCCCGCCCCCAAAAAACCCCCACAGGCCACTGAGGAGGCGTCGTAGTACACCTGGCCCCGAAGAGTAGGTCGGTGGATGTCGAGGGTTTCAGTGTGGGCTGGTTGGAAGGCAGCGCCAGGAGGCGCCTGTGTCGTGCGCGGAGAGCCAGTGAGCTCTGTCGGGGGGAAGGCAGCATTGCAGCTCTCCCGGGCCGGCTTTCGGAGAGCAAACTCGGCGGCAAGTCTCTCTCCGGACCGTCACGGAGAGACGACCCCCACCCCCACCCCCGGTTCTGGTGAACGCCAATGTTTCCGGGGAGGTGGGAGCTCCTCTTCCCACCGACCCCTCGATCTAGAGCGAGAACTGCATGCCTAACAGGGCCCCCTTTTCGCTTTCTCCTCTTCCTGCGGGTCCCCGCCGGTGCTGGCGCTGGCTCAGCGGCTCCGACCAAATCCGCTCCATCCGACCAGAGCGTGTCTGTGGCGGATCGGTTTCCTGAACGGCCGAGGGGAAAACGAGCCCCATCCCCTCCCTCGACATCTGGGGCAGCGCCGCTTTCGCCGCCGGCCTCGTCCGTTTGGGCCGGAGCGCCTTTGTCGATTCCCATCGCTTCCCTCGACGACTCTCCCCTCTCAAGTGGCTTCTTTTCCAGGAACCCCGGCTGAAACTTTTGTACAAATTTGGTGGACGGCGGGAAGAGAACATGCCGCCGTTCAGAGTTTTCGCTCTCAACCTATTCAGGGAAATAGGCTGAGACACGAAATCGGGCACGTCTGAGCTTTCTTTCTCACCCCTCCCCCCCATCTCGACCACATCCTTTTGCCTTTAAACGTGTAAAAATGGCAGATTCAGAAATTCTTGATCAAGTCCCATTGAACTCCATAGGATTCGCCTTTGAGTAAATACACACCAGACCAAACTGCCGGTGTGATCCCAAATTTCTTTTGCTTTAGAGAAGGATGAAAAGGAGGATAAAAGTCACTGTTATCTATAGGCAGGTGAACACTCTCCTCTCTCTGGGGTATACCAGGGAGAATGTGGTTGGTTTGTTTTTAAAACTTTTTAAAAGGCTTTTCAGTACCTGGGAAAAAGTGGACCTTCTCAAAGCCAGGCTGGTGAAAATCTGCTTGCCTCCAATCCAACAAAGAGTTGGGGCCTTCTCCACATTTGTGAAGAGGCCCTTTGGAAAACGCAGTGATCGTGCATTTATAATGGGATGCAGACATAGGCGCAACATGTGCCAGCAGACAGCAACTACATTGCACGGGAGACCTGCTGCCAAAGAAACCGGGTGTTGCCTCTCTGTTTCTCAAATAAGGTGGCTACACTTTCCCTGACCCCCGCTGCCCCCTTCTGCTCACTTTTCAGCAGAGTGAAATTGGCTCAACATTTTTCACATTACATTAACAAATAATGGCCTGCTCCAGATCTTTGTTTTGACTAGGATAAACTTCTTTAAAGAGAAGAAAGGTTGGATTGACAGGTGCCAGGGGCAAAGTGGGCTTTGTAAGGGACGCCAAGTGATATTAACTTGTATGCGACACTATCTTGTGTAGATAGAGCTCCATCTTGATAACTGTTGATCACTCATATGTAGAATTCCAAACAGCTAATGAAACTGAGAAACAAAAGGGAGTACTAGGCCTACTATTTATTGTGGACATGTTCAGGTGCTGGCCTTTCTGCCCCCTCCCCCCCACACCCTTGGGATTTCTTATCTGTTCTGTATAACCCATATATGAATGCTGGTGCTAATTTATTTCATTTTGTGATGCTGAGAGAAACTGAGGTTGCTGTTAGTCTCCTTGTGGGCTGTGTATTTAAGGCAGCTGAGACAGTTTTTAAAAGATCCTCCCAACCTGCCTCTTGGAGTTAATGAGCAAGACTGTCAGGCTGACAAGAGCCATTAAGTGTTGCTGAAGGCTGAACTCTGGGAGTGTGAAAGAGTTTAGGAGATGACAACTGAGTACGCAAACATGGGGGTCAGTTAGGAGAGGCTTCCATTTGGCATGAACTCTTTAGGCACCTTTTGAAACAAAAGGCATTAAAATGTGCGCGGAGGAAGATGGAGGTGGTGGTCTAATTCCGTTCCTGTTGTGGCCAGCAACACAGGAGTCAACCCTATGGGGCTACATCCCTTTCCATCCAGCTTCACAGGATTTTTCTAAACTTGGGCTGTTGTACTTTGCCAAGCTGTGATAAATTGGGGATTTAACATATAACCTAACACAGGATTTTGCTCCCATATAAAAACTCCAGCACGAGGTCGGTCACACTTCCATAGTACCAGCCCAACTTTCAAGAATTTTTTTAAAGTTGTAACTTGCTTAATCGCAAACTGGAAAAAAAAAAGAGACAGATTATGCAAATAAAATTTATGTAGATCAGATGGAAGTTTGTGTAAGTTACCATAGACCCTGAAAAGATCCGAGGAAGCAAAGCGGAAGAGGCTAGTTAAAGCATTGAAGATCTGAGCTCTGACTCATAAAAGCTTCTCTTGGAATAAATCTTGTTAATCTTTAATGTGCTTGTCTTGTGTCTTTCTGGCTGGAATGGGAGGCTTTTTTCAAAATGGAGAATGGTGTGGTCACATGGCAAGGAGGATGAATTGAAGCAGGCAGGCATAATAATGTTGCATTGGGATGTGAAGGCATCCCCATCCTGGCTGTGTAGCATGTTCTTTCTGTTTACCGACTACGGTATATCAGCTATGATGATAACCCTCTTGAAAAATCTGTTTTCTCAAAGTAAACAATATTATGTCTCCACCCACACCCCTCTGCGGAGATAAACCATGGCCATAGTAAGGAAATCATACTTACTTCCCAAATTTATTTGATGGTGTTTAATGTCAGCTGCAATGTCGTTGCTCTAGATTGTGGGCATAGTACAGCAGTGTTTTATTATAGGTGCTGGTTTTTAAGATAAACTTTTGTTTAACAAGATAATGATACAGCTACCTACTTAACACTTTTTTCAGGGTAGACTTCTTTTCTAGATAAAATGCCTTGTTTTGGATTTATCTAGCACTACAGCTAATCATTTATTATTTTTTCTATCTGTAGGTACTTGAAACTTTAAAAATGAAACTTTAAAAATAAACCCTCTTGAGATCGGTTTTTCAGGGAATGGTCACTGTAAAAAAGTTACTCTGGATTGCAGTTTAAAACTCCTAATTTAGCTACACAAAGCACTTGTGTAATCAGTAGCAGTCTCTCTTTTATAGAGAAATTATGGGTAAAATTGAAAACAGGCTGCGACTTCTAAACATTTAAGGGCCTGCAATGTGTCTCTTAAAAAATAAACTGCTGCATACCATTTGAAGCCCAAGTACTTGACTGCCTAGGAAACAGAATAAGAAATAAGTGTTTTGAACTAGCTTAGCTGGGGACAAGGACTTGTGGGTGGCAGCCATGATGTATAAGTAGGCAGAGGAGGAGGAGAGTAGGCTTGGAAAACAGACATAGGGTTGACTGGCAGATTAGCGTTTGAATGCTACAATGAATTAAATGTTGATTTAAATTATAATCAACCTCCCCCTCTGAAAATATGTTAAGATTGCTTGCTTAATTAGCACTGAGTAATGATTTCATACAAACACATTTTAACCCCCCATTTTCCCCACTGGAGTAGATAAGAGAGCTTCAAATCAATTGTAACTTCCTAAATCGATTCCATTGCTGAGTGATTAGACCAAGTCCTTATAGTTATTTGAATGCTATCTCCATGGCCAGAGCAATATCAACTATGGCTGTATCTAATGGGGAAGGATGTTAGGATCAAAGGAATCACCCTGTTTGTCTTATGCTATGTGTACTTTGGATTTGATTTTTAAATAGTTACTTATTGTCTGTGACATTAGGACACTTTGTCAAATGAACTCAGAACAATGTTTTGGACTTAATGTGCCTGTGTTCTGTGACTGGAAAGCAGCGATGATTTTTTTAAAAGTTCAATTGCTATCATATTATTTGAGGTGAACAGAAATGCAGCTGATAAGCTTTGTATTTCTTGTGGATGTTGCAGTGGAAAAGTAAAATTTTCTTCAAAACCTGCCAACTCGCAGAAAGCATTTGCTGAACTGTTACACCTAACCAAGCAATAATATATCCTGAACAGAAATGTACAGGAATAATGAGGTAGCTTAAGAAATTAGAATTTTATATAGGATCAGACGTTGGTGTTCTTTTTCTTTCCCCTCTAGCTGAACACAACGCTGTGATGTATAATTACTCTCATTCCTTTTATTGCTTTAAGGCAACATCTTGTTTCAGCAGAAGTTCTGAAGGTCTGGCTGAAAATAACAAATGTTGACTAAGAGTAATTGGTTCTAAAACTCTTAATTCATTTTATTGCATTTGATCTGTTCAGACAACTCCTAAAAAATCCCATGGAAAAAGCTTTCAGAGTATAATTTGAGAGCTCAGGCTTCTAGGGAAAGTTAACAAGGGGAATTTACTTTCTCGTTTTTTTCTTCAATTAGCACCTCCCCCCCCCAAAAAAAACAGCAGCCACTCAGTTTATTAAATACCTCTAGAACCTCTTAGAAGGCAAGCTGTCCAGTGTTAAGGAAGCATGTGCTTCTGGTGCTACAGGATCCAAACTGATCTTTAAAAAAAGATCTTTCCTGCTGCTGACTCTTTCAGCTAAAATGTGGTCTTCTTGAAGATAGACTCCGTTAAAGTACACCTCCCTTCTGTCTCTTGTTAGCTGTACTTTCGTTTTAACTTAAACAAGCAGTTCTAGATGAGTATAGGATAAAAGCTGAATTGCTTACCTTCTCGGTTTTTTTAAAAAAGATTGCCTCCGGGCCCTGACTGAAAAGTGTGTTCTGATTTCTAATCATCACTTGAAATGTGGCCTTTTGCAAAGGAAAGCCTGTATGTCGTGAGCCTAAAGAGCTGTCATGCTTTTATTACTGAAACGATGTTAAAGCATCTCGAGTTTTATATTAAATTAGCTGCCTAAATTAGACTGTAAAATGGTTGATTAATCCTTTACATGCAAAAGGAGGGGGAAAATAATTGCAAATGGGATTCAGATCTGGTAAGCAGAAAAAGTTGATACTAAAGGGAACATTTTGCTTGAGGGCCAGGATTGTCTTTTCTAACTCAGCCACACTTACTGTTCTTAAATGATGATTCACTAGAATAAAATACCCTTTTCTAATTAATGGATCTACTAGTCTGAGGCCTCTTCAGCAAACATACAAGCAGTTTTTTCTCCTGGAAGGAATTACGTCTGCAAAACTACTAATGTGTAATGCTGTACAGTTACAGATTTTAGGCTCCAAACAAAGTCTACATTTAAAAAATTCCTGCTGACACACACATCCATATTTTCCATGAGTATCAGACTGCTAAGTGTTAGACAAGCGGTCATAGAATATTAAGAAATCTTGCCACAGACCTCTTAATATGCTGAGTCAAGTGACCTGTTCAGCAGCTCAATGAAGCTAGAATAAGTTT
This sequence comes from Sphaerodactylus townsendi, assembly GCF_021028975.2. Classification (NCBI taxonomy): domain Eukaryota; kingdom Metazoa; phylum Chordata; class Lepidosauria; order Squamata; family Sphaerodactylidae; genus Sphaerodactylus; species Sphaerodactylus townsendi. Next base: position 114,005,561 of record NC_059427.1, on the reverse strand, counting down.
AGTGAGGCTGATGCTGTCAAAGTTGATGGGCATATATAGGGGGCTAAGTATTCCTGCAATCTGTCTTCGGAGTATCCCTCTTAATGCAGGTGTGACATTGGAAGGTGTTCTGGTTCTTCAGCAACCTTAAATATTAGAATTAGAGCTGCAGACAATAATGTAGTCTATTGCTATGTAAAGCCTGCTAGTATGGCATTCTAGCAGTTGTATTAAAGCAGGGGTGGGCAACCTATGGTGCTCCAGATGTTTATGGACTGTAATCCCCATCCACCCCTGCCAGCATGGCTAATTGGCCATGCTGGCTGGAGAGTGGATAAGAAATTCAGGAATCCATGAACATCCTAGACACCTCTCCCATATATTAAAGTTCAGAACTGGGTGCCTGTGATTAGCAGTTCAATCCCAGGCAGAATTGTACCTTTTTAAATTGAGTCAATTTAGAAGGTTCAATTCTGCTTAGAATTGTACTATTAAAGTATACATTTGTACACAGCAACCCTTCTGCAGGACGGCATCTTAGTTTTTACATATATACTACAAAATGGATACAAATGAACACATTGATAAACGTGTACCTAACTGGGATTTTGATATAGTTCATTAAATAATAATTTCATTGGCTATATTGAAGTCTCAATGAATTCTATTGAGGCGAATGTTTCTACACTGTCTACACCGTGTAGCAAAGTTTCCTGATTTGAATTTTGACCAAAAAAAGAAAAGCCAGAAGTATATATACAGGAGTTTTTCCTGTCTGTTTCCCTGCTTTTGGTCTGAAGATACCTTATTCATTCATGTGGAAACTTTTTCTGCTTAACTATGCTCAGTTGGAAGGGACATCAAACTAAATTAGTACAGGTTTACACCAAAGCAGCAGCCTTTAAAGCTGAAAAATAAATGAAAAACAAGTCTAAAGTACACTTTTTCCATTTGAGCAGTGTCAAATGGAAACATTTCACCAGACGAAAAGAAGCAAGGACTAATGCTAAGTACTTATAAGCATTCGGTAGCATTCATGGTATCTTTTCTGTTTGGGAGTCTCCTCCAGAATTGCAATTTACTAAACAAAGCAGAGGAGACGAGCCTGTTTGAAAACCCGGCTTAAAAGGTGCAGTAGCTGTACTATCTAACTTTCTGCTTAAATTGTTTTAAAAAAATCTTCTTGGGACATTATAGAACTTTCAGTCTGACTTTTCCCATTGTAATCTTCTGGGAATGGTGGTAATGGCTATAATGTTCAAAAATGGCAATTTGCTTAAAGTTAACTGTGTCAGTCCCTAAGTAATAGGGATAACTCATGGGGTATTTGGCCCACATCTTTCTTTTATCGCACACAAATGAGTACTTCTGTTCTCATAGAAGTAGGTGACTTCAGTCATTGTGGAAATATTGTCCAGAATGCTAAATTTGTGCATGTAAAAATGACACTTTCAGAAGCTGATGTTCATGATCAAAATCATGACAAAAGTTGTAATGTCGGCAGAATTCTGGATCCTGTTTTGCACTGACTGGGAATAATCTCACTGGCATTACTGCTACCGGTATTACTTAGAGTAAAAGTGTTCCGAAGTTGCACAGTAACCATGCAGGATAGTGGCAAGGGCTAATTGTTTTTAGTTTCAAGTGACTGAAATCGTGACTTGGATAAAACTTATGTTACTGAGTTTATGTAGCATGAACATTAGTGAGCTTGAGCTCACTTGATCAGATGCACAGTTAGCAACTTTTTTAAATACCCAAAGTATTAAAAAATCCATATATAAAAATCTTTCTGATTGAGAATTTACTTCATGCATCTGTTAAGAGGCTCCCAATACAATACATTTACTAGCCTTCAAAATGACACAAGGCTCTGTGTATTTATTTTTCAGAATTACATGGTTGCCCCACTGGAATTCATGTAAACTCTTGATTTCCTAGTCCCACTCTCTCAGATAACAAGGAGCTCCATGGTAAGGCAAGTGTTTTTCTGGGGTAAGTGAGGAGTAATAGTCCCCCCATATGGAGGAAGCTCTGTCAAGGCACATTCATCAACTTCTTCCTCTTCTTCCTCCATTAAAAGCTTGTTTCCTCGAAAATGCTAAATGCCATGTGTGTTTTCTCTACTAAAACTCTTGTTGGGCTAGTTAGCTCAGGCAGTGGACTGATCTTTGTTCTCAATTACAGTTGACATCGTACTCTGTATCTGTTTCCTGACTTGGGGAAGCTGGCATTGGTGACCTTGAATCCCTAATTTAGTGTAATCGGTTAGAATTAATCAGAGGTGGATTTAGTAGAGTGCTAACCAGGCAAACTATAGATTTCATTTTCCTTTTGAAAAGGTATTTTAAGTCTGGCAGGATGAATAATTGAGCTTACTATTCAATTAATGTGTGGTTATAATAGAGGCCATGCTCAATTGATATGCAACAGAGATTTGACAAACCCTTGAGTTTTGTTTGGAGAATAAATTGTGAGGGAGCTGAAACAAGTAATGAGAGACTTCCTTTTTTATGAAAGTGAATGGTTCTCTTCAAGTAATTTCTGAATTGGTTTTAAAATGTAAAATAGTTAACTGGATTAATTTTCCAAAATTTGTCCAACTGACTGTAGCTGATGGGGGATTGTATCTGAAGTCACGCTATATCTTCAAGAGCTCTTCACTTCTACTTCAGAATATATTTGCAGCCTCTTAAACAAATAAAACTCTCTTTGGAAACAAGAGCCCAACGCAATTCAAGATGGGGATCACTCATTTTCCTTTTTCATCCACCCAGCAAGGCATGTAATGGCTTCCAGTTCGATTCCAGCAGTCCCGAAATCACAATGTCTTAATCACAGCATGAAGTTATGAAGGAAATGGCCCCCAAAGGAAGGCCGAGCTCTTGTGATCCATCAGCAAGGCCCTTGTGTTTCTGTGGGAGCGTTACTTCAGATTGCATGAGCATTGAGTTGTTCAAACAGATGGCAAAGATTATTCGTGTTGCTGAGATATCAAGCGTCTCTCCCGATACGGCGCAAGTGATGCGTTCTCCCCCCGCACCGTGCTGACGGGAACTGCTTTGTCTTCCCCGATCAAGTTTCACAGCCTCACCTGTTAAGTTGTTTGAATTTTTTTCTGGACTCAAGCGTGCATTGGAATGGACATATTTGGCTGGTGAATCCGCCCATTGGTTCAGAGTTGTGGTAGGATTTTATGGTAGTCAATGGAATGGAACGTTGCTGAGTAGCACAAAAGTGGTTGTGAAAACTTTCTGCATTTATTTTAGTGGAGGCAGGAAGCCATTTAACACTTCTAGTACTGAAATGGAAGGCTTTTGGAGCTTGGCTTAGGAGGCCAATACTTAAAAATATGAATTAGTCATTCTTAGTTCATATTACACATGCCTGATGAAGCAAAATAATATTATTTCTTTGGGGGACTCCTTATGTTTGAACAACATTTGAATGGACGTGGATATTTTCTCAAGTCACTACGCTTTTCATCCACAGGTCCTGGAAGGAGTGGTGACTTAAGAAGGCATCTGAAGAGGCTTGTGCGCCATTCATAATATCGGATGCATTGTGTTGTCAGATTATGTGATAGTCTAGATCAGTGATGGCAAACCTTTTCGAGACCCGAGTGCCCAAATTGCAACCCCAAACCCACTTATTTATCGCAAAGTGCCAACACGGCAATTTAACCTGAATACTGAGGTTTTAGTTTAGAAAAAATGGTTGGCTCCAAGGCGGTTGGGTTTGCTTTAAAGCAACCGTCGAACTCTTCCAACAGGTGAATAACAACCCTAGGAGGGTTTACTCAGAAGCAAGCCTCATTACCAGCAACCGAGCTTACTCCCAGGTAAAAGATTGCGCTTTAGTTCTTCGCATGCAATTCAGTGGGGTTTAACAGTGCTTAACAGGGTTACCTACACCGCTTCCCCAAAACTAGGTTTTAGGTTTAATGCTAATAATCAAGCCCAGGCCAGCCTAGATGTGTGTGTGTGTGTGTGGGGGTAGACTCTGTTTGCGCGTGCCCACAGAGAGGGATCAGAGTGCCACCTCTGGCACCCGTGCCATAGGTTCGCCGTCACTGGTCTAGATCGTCTAGAATTGCTTGCTGCTAATGTTTCTAGCACATTCTCACAATGATTTCTGCATCATCACTGATCTGTTCCTTACATAGGCATTACTTTGACTTGTGAACATAGTTTGATGGTATCGCTGCACATACATGAGAAAGTTTCCTTGCTGAGCAACCTTTTAGCTGTGGAGATACATGGAAGATTTCAATGTTCTGACTTCAGTATAGAACTCCTGTTCCTGGTTAGTGCTGGAAGACAAACATCCATCCTTCTTTCCAAGTCCTTTCCTTTTTTGACAAGGGGACTGGTAATCAATGAGTTAAGAGGATAATAACTAGACCCGAGCTCTGCTGGATTGTTTGCCATCTGGCTTCCAAAGGGCAACCAATACCAGGTCCCACTTATCCCTGTAGCTTAATTACAGGTTCTGTTGATAGCACCTGTTGTCAGTGCATGGTGTCTGAAGACAGCATTAGTGCTTCTGTGTTAAATTGCTAAGTTCGGACCTGGTCCCATTGTTCTCAAAGACTTAATATATGTAATGCTAGACCTAAAGTTCAATATCTTACCCTTGGTTTTGTGCCAAGGGACATGGGTTTTTATGCCCTCTACTATGTCATTAAGAAATTGAAGCTGTGCGTCATCCTCAAAGCTGATGAGTTTTGTGCAGAATTTATCTAATTGGGAGGACTTCCAGGAGAAGTTCAGTTGGCTTACCTCTTACCAGTAGCGCCATGATCTAAACATTTGGGTTCCTTAGATTGAATAATCAGTCATTGCCATCCATTTGGCACATATGTAAGAACAATTTATGAAAGCAAATTTTGCTGTTAGAGTAATGTCTCTTGTAGTGCCACCAGTTTGCTTTAGGACAAAAAAGCAGTTCAAATCTAAATCCAGTTACTGTGCATCAGTTAAAATCAAATTTACTGCTATATAGCTAGATGCCAAAGATCCAAAAGATTTCTTCTTGCTGAGTGCTTTAAAATGATGAGGAATCTGGCTGCTACTATCCTTTAGGGGAAAATTGGAATTTCAGTACTGCCAGCCCCCAATCTGTTTAACTTTCTCATATTACCTGAAATTGGTACAACATGAGGGCTTGTTGACTTTTGCTATGACTTCTTCTCCCCATACCCCCTGCCACTGGTATTATCAGACCTGAATTACACATACAGGGGACTGAAACTGACTATCTCAGCAGCTGAAGCTCGAAGCAGACTTTTGCTGACTGCTGTGGTGGCAACTTCAACAGCCTACCACGTCATTATGTTGTATGTGCAAACCAGACTTTTTTCTCTAGACTTCGGTGTTTAAGGGATCCTTTCTTTCCCCATACTGCAGCTCATGTAACTTGTGGCAAGTGATATAAACCATCATATAGTTATATGATTCCTTTACCAAATAAAAACATTGGCTAGAGATTGGCTCCTCTATTATAATCCCGTTTCACGTAAAGATATTAGTTTGGTCAGTTGAGGTGCAGCACTTGAGAAAATTGTATGCTTCCTCATTAGAATATAGTCCTGAACGAATATGAGAATTATCATTCATTTTTTCACATTGCTTTTGTCAAAACCATTATTTTGTACATTAGTGAACACGTTACTTTGATACAAGAGCATTTATGCAAAAATGTATTTTTACTTTCAAATAGATGGGGGGGAACAGGGCTAGGTAGGCACTAGTACCCAGGCAGAGCATTCTACAACAAAGAAGGTCCAGCATGCTTTGTTCTGTGGTGTATGATCTACTAACATCTTTATATTATGTGGAACAGTGTAGCTAGATGCAACAGGCCTGTAGCCCTCCACAGGTTCAGTGTCTTTTCGATAAAATGGCAAAGGATGGTTGCTGTTTCCTACTCTGTGAAGACTCCTAATGCACTATTTCTTTTGGAGCAATAAGTTTCCAAGTGAAAATAAAAAATGAGATAATGGGAGCAGGAAACAAATCATGCATGTCTGTGCACTTGGAGCTCTGGGCCATGGTCCGGTTTAATCCCCCCCCCCCATGCCCCATTCTTCCTTGGAACGGAAAGCCTCAAGTTTCCTTTTTCTGATCAGGAGGATAACACCCATTTGCTTTTCCTGTTGTGTTTTTAATCCTTTCAAAATTGGGACCTAGCAAGTTTCTCTACCTAAAATTCAAGTATACATTGTTTTGTATTTGTAGAGCGGTACAAAGGTATGGGTCAGAACTGCCAGATGATGCAACTCTGCTTCTTTTAAGACATCTAAGTGAAAAGTTAGCTGAAGATCTACTTGTTCTCAAAGATGCAAACTTTATAGTGGGATAGGGCTGCTGTATTTAAGCTCTGGTCATAACCCCTAGCCATTGTTTTGAGGTGGCATTTTGAAAAGTAAGGTCATTGCTCTCATTAGGACAAACGGAAGTATTAAAGCAGTGAGCAAACTTTTAACTTCACTCACAGAGGGAGCACTACTCTTGGGCCCCTTCCACGCATGCAGAATAATGTGCTTTCAATCCACTTTCAATGCACTTTGCAGTTGGATTTTACTGTGTGGAATAGTAAAATCCACTTGCAAACAATTGTGAAAGTGTATTGAAAGTGAATTATTCTGCATGTGCAGAAGGGACCTTGGTGTCTTTGTAAGTTAAAACTGTTTTTCAGCACCATCTAATACAGTAAATGATGCAATTCTGAACAGAGTTACACTCTTCTAAGGTAGTGAAGGTAAGACTTAGAAGGGCTCACTTAAGGTCTGCTATATGCCTCTGTATTCCATTGAATGATGTTGCAGACCCTGGTGCTGTTCACTGTGCCCTAAAATCTTTTCCATTTTTTTGTACTGAATATCTACCCTGATGAAGAGTTCTGGAGAACTTGAAATTTTGCTTTTAATTATGTGACCTTTGGGTGCTAATTAAATATATTACTTTAATGTATTTGAGCTTTTTCTGTGGGGGAGTGCAGCTACCTATAACCTTGGTTCCTTGAAAAAGTGGCAGTCTAAAATATACATAGAAATTAGGATAAATAAAAAAGATTTGGGTCCTTTAAAAGTAAGGGTTGACTTGACAGTTCAGCTAACCTGTGGTCCATGTGTGATGAATGAAAACTGCCGAATTCCCCTGGTCAGTAGAGGTTGTAACTAATGAAATCAGAACTTCATCCTGATGTTGGAATACTGTCACAGACAACAGCGGAATTGGGATATCCTATAGCTTGCAAGAGCTATAGGTTTTTCTTCTCTCCTAAACACTGGCCTTGTAAACTGAGAATTGACTCCTGAGCGCCTTTCCTAAATGTGCTTGGAACAGGCCAAATATCTCCAGAAGGGATGTTTTTACTGACGGCCCAAATTTCATGAATTGGTGAGTACTGGGAAAGATGTATACATCTAGAATGCAGGGCTGGCATTTTACTTTGGTGACACATTTTGTGAGGTATTAAACAGGTTCCTCTTTGTGATGGTACTCACTAGTACTGAATACCAGGATATTTTGGGGGAGGGCGGTCTGCTATGTTCTTGTTCTCTTTTTTAAAAAGCACCATTATTAAATAATTGACAGGATGCGAACCTTTAGCTTATAATCCCTACCGTTGGGGGTGGGGCTGCCATTTTGAGCTTCTTATATCAGTTGCTAAGCTGTTTTGAATTCTGCTAAAATCCTCTATTGAATCCTCTCTCTTCTAGTTCGCCTAGCTTAAGAGTCTCCAGTTATCTTTTTGAGAGAAGGGAAAACATCCATTTTTCTTGGTGATCTCCATCCTTCCCAGAGGACCCATAGAAATTCATTAAAATAGTCTTCAGAACATAAGAATTCATACCTAAATAAAAGGCAAGGGTGTGATCACTCAAACATTTCCACAGGGTTGGTAAATGAATGCACACACATTTGAACAGCTCTTCTGACTGTAAAAACCTGGATGCTATGTGGCCAAAAAGGTACATTTTGTTGCAAGTCATGCCCACACGATTTTCCTTTTCCCCAGCCCTACTGTGGTTCCAAACCCTCCTCCCAATGTCATGGGAATGCTTTTAAAAATGGTAACTTCATATATCCTTATGGTGGTATGTCAACCATATATTATTTTTAAAAGTTCTCTTGGGGAGGATTTGGGGGGGGGGGGAACCAGGCAAAAGTGTGGGGAAAGTTGTCATGTGCCAAGGCATTTACAGCAGAAGTGAATGCTCCATGGAGCCACCTAGAAAGGAGTCAGGGGGTAATGAGCAAAGGAATGTAGAAACTGTTTTGCCCACATATGCATGGCCATTTCTGGCTAGAGGCTAGAATTCAGCCATAAGCACCTGCCACTGTTTTAAGATTCTGCTTCAGTCATGAGGACTAGAAATGTTGGGCAGCTGATAATTTTGAAGAACACGGTGCAAAGGGTTGGGGCAGGGGAAGAGTAACTGACAGTCATCCTCTGTGCTGAAGCGGGCTTGTTAAATTTAGCGCAGGTGTCTCCCAAGTAATTATATATCCATTTATAGCTGCTTTATGACCTAATAAGCTTAACTGGCATCTGAATGGCTGATCTCTTTGCTCTGGGTGGGGGGTGTTGTAGCAAGGAGGAGGATTGGCCTTTGATAAAAGTGGTGCAAGCGGATGGAGGCAGGGAGTTCTGTCTCTTTTGGGTGAGGAATCTGCAGTCCGCATGGTGTAATGGTTAAGAGCAGGCGGATTCTAATCTGGAGAACTGGGTTTGATTCCCTACTCCTCCACCTGAGTGGCAGAGGCTTATCTGGTGAACCAGATGTATTTCCTCACTCCTACATTCCTGCTGGGTGACCTTGGTCTAGTCACAGTTCTTCGGAACTCTCTCAGCCCCACCTACCTCACAAGGTGTCTGTTGTGGGGAGAGAAAGGGAAAGGAGCTTGTAAGTCACCTTGTCTCCTTACAGGAGAGAAAGGTGGAGTATACATCCAAAACTCTTCTTGTGGGGCAGAGGGCAGGTTAGTGAAGGGGAATTGCAATGGGTGGGTGTACATGAGGGAAGGGAGACAAAATAAAACTATGATCCAATTTGCTTCACTGCTAGGCTGTTTTTCTTTCAAGAAGATCTGAAAATGGATCTTTCTGCATTCTTATCTGCTTTGGCCTTTTGGTCACAGATATTGGCTTATTGTAGAATACTTGTGTTGTTTCAAAATATAGTCTTGACGTAATCTTCTTGGCCTTCTAATCCAAAAAATTTAGATATGTTTCCCAAATGTTTGTTCCTGCTTTTCTTCCACCTCTTTTTAAAATGCTGGCGTGTGTGACTTACAGAGCTTCTATAGCACAATAGTTTTGTATAATGTGATGTAGTGCAATTGTGTCCCTTGGTTCAGAGGTGTATCTTGATGTGTAACCCCACCTCTCTGTCACCCGGCCTGTCCACCAGTATATTTATTTCAAAAAAGTCCTCCCTCTACTGCCAGATGAAACAACACGTTCTGCCAAAGCTGACGGCACACAGAAAAAGAAACAAACACTTCCTTGCCAGTTGCATGTCATTTTGCTTTCTCCTTCCATGGACCAGTAGCATATACAGTAGTACCTTCGTGAAGAAAGAGGTAGTTGGCTGAAGTTCTCAGAGAGGCAGGCCTGCCCTCTAAAGTTGCAGGGGTCAGTGAAACCTTCCTTCCTGAAGAAGTCAGTTGCTGAAGTAGTGCTATGTCAGGTAAAGTGCTGTTTGTTGCAGTCAGGAAGCCTTGGGTTTGGCCTCAGATGGAAAGTGCTCCATGATCTTAGGCTCATGTTTGCCACCAGGCATCTACCTTCGATGAAGAGTTCTGACTCACTAAGTTGATTTAAAATGTTTCTTCATTGGAGGTGCAGCGTGAAGTTGACTGATTTAGATAGAGGGTTCACTTGGTTTGAATTCTCTTCTCAAGCTCCAAAGAGCAATTGTTACTCTAGCTTCTGGTAAGCCCCGAGACAGAATTGCCTGTGTCTGGGCCAGGGGCGTACCTAGGCAAACTGGCGCCCGGGGACAAAACCTGAGTTTGGTGCCCCCCCCCTGCCCGGCGTATGGACGGCCACCCTCCCCCACCATGACCAAACAATGATTTTTTGTACCAGCTCACAAAACACCTCCCATCAAAACATACATGGCTCTCTCCCCACCAACTCTTTTCCTAATTTCCTAATCACAACAACCCTATGAGGTAGGTTGTTAGCCTGAGAAACAACTCCAAGCCAGTGCAAGTGGGTATTAAGCATGTAAATCTCTCACAAATCACCCCCAGCAAAACATTTACCAAACAAATGTCAGCATCATCTCTCACAAAACACCTCCAGTGGAATCCACCTCCAGACAGCATCACTTTCAATGGTGTTTAAACTAGGGAGCTCAGATTCTTCTTTTAAATCTACCTTAAAGGGAGAATCTGGGGTCCCTGGTTAAAACAAAATTGAAAGTCACTAGCTTTAAAAATGCATCCCTTCCAGGCACCTCAAGAAATTTGCCCAAGATTCTTTGTTTTGCAGTGACTTTGCTCCATTGTAGCTATTGAGGAATTTCTGAGGCTGCACAGTTTTGAAGATAGAGGAGCCAGACTTTCAAGGTGGCTCCAAGAGGCCTTCAGTAATAGCATCCAAGCTTGGTGAGCTTTTCTTCTGGAGTGGGGGGGGGGGGAGTTGAGAGAGTTCTGAGAGAACTCAGCCCACAGGCTTTCATATGCAGGAGCGGGGAAACAAAATAAGCCTTTTGGGGGCCCATAAAATTGAACCCCCAGAAGCAAAGGTTTCCAAACCTGGATGCTATTACCAGGAGGCCCTCCTGGAACCACCCTGAAAGTCTGGTGCCTCTATCTTCAAAAATGTGCAGCCTGCCTACACACTCAGAAATTCCCCATTGGCTACAATGGAGCAAAGTCACTGCAAAACAACGAATCTTGGGCAAATTTCTTGGGGTGCCTGGAAGGGGTGTATTTTTAAAGCTAGTGACACCAAATTTTCAGGGTATCATCTGTTAATTATTCTTATGATGCCAGCCAAGTTTGGTGACGTTATGTTCAGGGGGACCAAAGTTATGGTCCCTCAAATGGGTAGCTCCCATCTCAGGTTAGCTCCCATTGAAAACAATGGGGATGGGGGCACCCCCTTTGGGGGTCCATAACTTTGCTACCCCTGAACCAAATTTCACCAAATTTGGGTGGTATTATCAGGGCAGTCTCTGAATGGTACCCTGAAATTTTGGTGCCGCCAGCCTTAAAAATGCGCCCCCTGCAGGCCTGAACGTGAAAAAACACTTAAAACATTAAAAAACACCCAAACGACCCTGAAATGTTGGCGCCCCCCCATGTGACCAAATGGGGGGCGCCCGGGGACATAGGGTACCCCCTGTCCCTAGGCAGGAACGCCACTGGTCTGGGCTGAGGGAGCAGCTAGTTTCTTAATGGTGGAGAGCAGGGAGCTTTTCTTAATTACAACCTTGCTCTGTCCCTGTCAAATTACTGAGCTGGAAATGCATAGTCTTTCATTAAAATGTATCTGTGTAATTAGAAATCATACATACCTACAGCAGAGGGGACCTTCATGCCTCAGTTGTTCCCCTTTAAAGATACCTTGATTTGACTCCTTAAGCCAAAAATACTGCTTGAACCTTGCTACTCTAACAGCTGTTGCAGCTGTTGTTTTCCAAAGGAGAAACTAGTGTGTTGCTTCCTATTCTAATTTCACTTTCCAAGCTTCCAAAATATCATCTTTTCTTCCTTCCTCCATGCATCTTTTGTCAAGCCTGAAGTTCTAGCATATATACATGTCCTGAATTGTTTCCAAATAAATTGCCTCTTAATGAAAGGAACTATACTTGATACAGGTTTGTTTACTCAGCCAGGAACCAGAGGTTGTTATCTCATGGTAGCTATTCTGTGACTGACTGTCTACATGAAGGATTTTAGTAACCCCCCTTCTTTGTTTGATTGCCTTGACTCATTCATAGGCTGCTGCGCTTCTCTGCAGAACTCTCCTCCTTCAGCATCAGTAGCACTTCCATGCTGCTTATGCTGAGCTGAAACAGCAGCAGATTAGGCTTCTTCTTGATGGTGCCAGGGATGGTTGGTCCTCCAAGTTGGTTTTCGAACCTGGCAGCTCTAGTTATGTCCGCGAGCCTTAAGTAGCGCAACCGCTTTCTTGTCCAGGATGCTTCGTGGCTGATGCTGACTACTCTTGACCAGGCTAATTTAATTTCAGATGCAATGGCTGTCGTCTTTGACTAATCAGCAATCCAATAACCGGAGATTGGAGAAGGCAATCTCATTTGTATTAAAATGCATTTAAAGATCACTGTGCAAGCGAGAAACACCGTTGTGTGTGTATGTTGGAAACTTTTTTTTTTTAAAAAAAGCTAAATGGGAGGAAAATGGAGTACAGCAGTAAAATGTCTGGGCCACCTTCTGGCTCTTTTAGTGACATTTCCAGATGCTGCACCTTTGTCAGATACGTGGGTAATTTTTTTTTGCTTATATTGTGATCTCAGTTGAAATTAGTAAATATAAGCCCCTCAGACGTTCTTGATAAACCAGCAAGAGTTCTTACCTCTAAAGCAGGATTTCAGTAACATTCTTTGGTTAATTTCTAAAGTTTCTCCCCAGAGCTTTTTCAGATGGATTTGAGGTGTTAAATCCTTGAATTTCACCTAGGGGAGTGGGGGAGAAAAAGAGATGAGCACAAAGGAAACTAAGACATGAGATCTTCAGAAAGGTACTAAATCAGGCTTTCAAAATAAAAGATGTGGCAGAAGGAGAGTTGCTGGTTGCACAAGCCAATGAAGTAACTGGCTGCACAATGGCTGGTTGCACAAGCCAATGAAGTAACATATTTATTAGGAAGGAAGAACCCCCCCCCCCCAAATAACAGCTAAATGACCCTGAATTTAAAATTCTCCTCACTTAAAAATGTCATGGTATAAACGTAGTTTTTGTGGCATGGTTAACAAGGTACAATAAACAATATAGATTATAAAATTAAATAATTACTTTTACTTGTTGCCCCTCTTTGCATTGTAACTATTGACAAATAATATTGGATCACTCTCCAGCTCTTCCTACATCCACAGATCTGTATATCCAAGTGAAAGACAGTAGGGAATGGATGGGCACCTTGGACCAGGAGATGAATGGTAGTAGGCAGAAGCCAAAGAACTGAACTTCCTCAGGAAGGAGCAGAGCTTGATGTTGCCTGGAGGCCACTTGGAAGAACTGGGGCCTTTAACTCCCTACATAAATATATCAGCATAGCAGAGCTGGTCTTAGTCACTAACTTCGTTCTCTGTGAGGTGAAACACCATAGATTTCTGGGAAGTCTGCTCTCTCACTATTCCTGTACGTGCTGCAGCTGAACAGAAGACTATGCAGTGAAGCAATTTAGGCATTTCAGGCAGTTATTGCAGAGTCTCATATGACTTTTCCTTGAAACCATTCATTTATCTAAGTCAGAAGAGAATTATTTTATATGTGGGTCTAAGAGAATCAGCTGCTGGAAGCCATGCTTGAAAATAAATAGATGCTTGGTACTGGCCATTGTGTTGGACCTGAGTGCTATTTAAGGGCAGTGTGCTGGGTTGGATAGGCTATTATTTATAAATATACAGGAAACTGAGGAATGAGAATTTTGGTTCTATTTTGATCTGAATGCAGACTTCAAACAAGGTCATCTTGTGTAGAATAATAACAATTTAAACCATAAAAAATACAGCCCCCTTTTCTTTCTTTTTAAAAATTATCTAGTTTGACCCCCATGCAGGAAGCTGCTTGTGTAGGGAGAAATCATCGAAAAGGCTTTTCAACTGCCGCTCCTTGACTGCTTGGTCCAATGGACCAAAGCAGTGTTTGATAAATAGAACAGCCTCATATTGTGCCTTGAACGCTCCCTTTTCTTTTGTGTGTTGTACTTTCGGATGGTGCTAGTGCCTCCCATGCAGGTCTGTGTAAAGAGACATGGGTAGCAGGCTGGTCACATGGCTGCCACCCCCAAGTCAGTCATGTTCAGGGCTTTTAACCTCACACAATGTTGTAATTTGAACTTCCCACAACAGGGTGCTTTTTGTGCAGTTAAGGCACCATCTCTTTTTATGCTGAAGCTGAGAAAGTAGTGGGGTGATTGTCAATAGGTGCTGACGCAGACTGATTGTTAAGGGGTAGAGTAGTCACGGGAGGTAAGGGGCGGCCTGGCTTTTGTAGAGTCAAATCTGAATGCAGCCCACAGGAGTTGAAGCTGTATGATGGGAGAAACAGGGCTAGGTAGACACTAGTACCCAGGCAGAGCATTCTGACACGAAGAAGGTCCAGCATGCTTTGTTCTGTGATGTATGATCTACTAACATCTTTATATTATGTGAAATATTTCCGGGGAGAGGCTGAATCTGGGAACAGAAGGAGGTCTTAACAAGAACTCATGTGCTGAAGTTCTCATAGATTGAGAATTAATTCTGACTTCTCATGGAGGACTTGTCCTTCTTGTGCTGTGAAGAAAGCCATCCTCAAACAAGCAAGATTGAATAAAAATGTGGAGATGTGTTCTCATTTTCTTTGATTATGATAACAGACACTTTGCCCATATTTTTGAAAGGAACTATACTTAGTCCAAGGCAATTGACTGGCTTGAAGTCCTTTTGCTGCTGCAGATGAAAGTATAATTGGTGCTGTACAAACATATTCAGGTCATGGGTTTATCTGGCTTACAAATGCTGAGCTCTTCCTTTAGTGTGTACTTTGGGTTGCCAGTAGTTAGAAGACCAGCTATTGAAAGAAATAAAGTGCATCAAAAACTGAGGATGTGCTGGTTTCTTCAGTGTTTCTCAGAATCTGCATTTATTCTAATACATCTGTAGCACATTTTGCAGCAAGTGTTCTTCAGTTTAAAACCATAGTCTCAAAATGACTTCTAATGTTAGGATCTATATACAGAACTATTTCATGGCACAGCAACAGAGTCATGTATTTTACCGTGTCTCCTTTTTGTTTCCATTGATACAAACTGGATCAAACTTTAGCAAACAGCCTTGGCATATGCATGTTGGGATGAACTGGCTTTGAATATCTGGCTTGTAAATACAGGATCTCCTATATTGCTCTATGTTAGCTGTGACATAGACTCCGTTTGCCTGTTTGCCATGGAAATATTATTCAATTCATGTCTGCTTTAAATAGTGCTTAATTTAGTGTAAGCACCAAAAAGAGGAGCAGTAGATTTCAAGTTCTTGCCTTTTAGGAAACTAATTCCACATTGGTTAACTCTACTCTTTGGCCTCTAGACATGGCCTTTAGACATGGGAACCCAGTGAATTTTGGAAAATGTAGAAATGAAAATGTTCCTGATTATTCTAAATTTGTGTAGTTTTCTGGGGAAACTTGGGTCCCGCAGTTCATGCTGATTTCAACAGCCCAATGCTTCCTCTTGCAGATGCATGTAAAGAGGAAAATTAGTGGCTGTGAACTGTGATCATGAGTGGTAAAATCTCCCACCTCCTTAGATTTTCTTTTCTTTGCTGCTGGTCAGCTTTTCAGTGTGTATATATAATCTTTTTTTTGGGGGGGGGGCTTGGTTCTTCAATTGTTCTACTCTGTTTATCTCTAAAATAAGGTTTAACTGAGCCAGTTTAGGGAACTGGGGTAATCTTTATTCATGTTCTTTGGTTTACCTCATAATACCACACAAGACATTTTTGAAGGTTTAACAAATAAATAGTAGAATTTTATTAACACTTCAGGGGATTAGGTTAGAAGGGAATATAGTCAACAAGGATAGAAGCCGTTTTTGTTTACAGATATTAAGATATTTTCAAAATTCATCACAGATGGTAGTTGGCTTTTTGAGAAGATTTCAGTTTATCACAGTTATTAATGTTTTTAAAATATGATAGACTTTGAAGATGTTCATGGATTATATCCACACTAGTACCCAGTGGTTCATGTGGTAACACTGGAGTCCATAAACTATATGAAAAGGTATATTACACAGCTTACTCCTCCCTTCAGACTTCTCAAGCCTTAGGATTACCTCACAGCATTTGAAGTAAATCCTACTAAAGAACTAGGAATGGGAAATCTTCTCACACATGCAGTATAATTTCCCCTTCTGACAAGAGAATAGTTCCTTTCTGACACACTCTTTCTAAGTCAGTGTCCTCAGTTTTACCCATTCTGTCCAGAAAATAAACTAGCTCAGTTCCAAGAATCTGGACTGGGAATTCTCTGTATAGAAGTGATTTCCATTCATGGCTAGAGTATGATCTCTTTCTCAGTAGTCTCTCCCTGCCCTTCACATGAACAAACCTTCTTTCTGAGCAATTTGCCTGTTCTACACATTTCTGAGGAAACCCAGAGTTCCTGGGAATTTCATTTGAAAGCCACAACTATGAACAGTGGCATCAAATGATGACCAGTTATTTCAGAAACCTTCTGCCAATTAGTATTTTATGCATTTGATTTTTATGATGTTTTATGATGTTTTAAATTGTTCTTATTGATGGACACCGCCCTGAGCCTTCCGGGAGGGCGGTATATAAATATAATGAATGAATGAATGAATGAATGAATGAATGAATGAATGAATGAATAAATTAAAGTCAGGCAGATCTATTAGCACTGAAATGGAAGTTTTGGAAGTCTGATGAAATGAATGGTATCTGTAAGGATCTATGGCCGTTTCTGACGCCGACCCGACGACGCTGTGACCGTCCGCACGGATGGTCCTGGGAACAGCTGGGCAGCCGGCACCACGGAGCGCCGGTGCCCGGCCGACCCGGCATGTCCCCGGGCCTCCGCCGCATCGCCGAGGCCTGGGGACACGCCCCCTGGCCCTGCACGCCTGCTCCAGCGGCGCAGGGCAGGGGGGCGTGTCCCCAGGCCTCGGCGACGCGCCGGAGGCCAGGGGACAAGGTAAGTGCCGGGTGGGGGAGGCGCCGGGAAGCTGCTGCCGTTCGCTCGGCAGCGGCTTCACGGTGGCATTTCCCCAAAAAGAGCGCTGGGAAGCGCTCTGGGGAAACGCCGGCTTCAGGCCAGGCGGGTGGTGCGAGGGCGGCGCGGCTGCGTTGCAGCTGCGCCCCCCATGCGAATGGCGGCCTGGAGATGGCGTTTTTACCGTCTCCAGGCCGCCATTTAATGCCCGTGCGGAAATGGCCTATGTTTGGCTATTATCACTATTATCACTTCGCTACTCCTTGCATGGAAATAGAAGCACCATTTCAGTAGTGACAACAGGATCAATTTGAGAGCAGTGTACTCTATACTGTCATTGGTCCATTATGCACAGCACAAATACGATGTCCTGAAGATGTCATTTTTTTAAAAAGCTGCCTCACCTTTTGTTTGGACAGCCCAGATAAAAAAAATATGTCAGAGGAGAAAGAAGCTTTTCCCCCTGCCTGTCACTTCTTCCCGCCTAAGTTTAAAGCTCTCACATTCACCATTTTATGGTGTTGCAGGCATTTGGATCATGGACATTTTCCTTCCTGTTTAGCCTTTTATTCCTGAATAACATGAGTCAAATTTGTAGCAGGCCTGAACACAAG
The DNA here is from genome assembly GCF_021028975.2 of Sphaerodactylus townsendi. NCBI lineage: Eukaryota > Metazoa > Chordata > Lepidosauria > Squamata > Sphaerodactylidae > Sphaerodactylus > Sphaerodactylus townsendi. The sequence goes on along the minus strand of NC_059427.1, from coordinate 113,988,046 downwards.
CAACAGCTACATGGAAATTAATCACAATGTCCAAACTTTGCCTGCTTTTTGTAACTTTTTCCTAATTCTACATTCCTTCTTGCCACTTGAAAAGCTTCTGTGTTGCTCTTAATTTCTCTGGATTGGTTCTTATTGAATTTAAACGTATGCAGATACCTATTAGTATAGCCAAATGGTGTGCTTGTGCTGACAATCTATAGTGTTAGTAATGTTCATGCTCTCTCCCCCTCTCCGCTCTGGGTACATCGGTTCAATCACAGGTGGGTCAAAAGTCACACTTGCTTATTTTATTGAAAACATTCCCTGCATTTTCTTTGTAAAGTAAATACCAGGTTGCTGACAACTTTTAGTAAAAACAATTAAAATGTTATTCCAGTGCAGAGCCAGGGGGGTAACCACAGGTGGGTATACATTACCAAGAAGAACAAGTAGGGACTCAAATGGTGAAAATATAGTATGAGATAAAGAATACATCAATACAGAATAAATGAATGAAGTCTTGCTTTTATGTGGACTGATGCAATGCCCATTAACAGACAGGAAACTAAATGAAAATATTTCTCATCTCTCTACCTCTCCCCTTGCACTCTCTTTAGATCTTAAATCCACGAGTAGGGAAACCCTTATGAATAATACAACTGCAGGAAGTTAGGAGATCAATGCAGAACCCATTTGGGCTGATAGCATCATGGTCTTGTTTTGGTGCCTGTCATTGTGCCAAGTTAAACAACAACAACAAAAAACCCATTGCTCAAATGGGAGAAAAGGTAGGGGAGTTCTTGAGGACTCCATGTGTTCTGCCCATAACTACACTCCCGGCCCTGTTTGAGGTATGCTGTGTATGTTCGTGAAATAGCTGCCCTGGGGATAGGTTCAAACACAAAATAATGATAAATTTCATAAAATGTCAGGAGATTCCAAGCATCCTTCTACAATGGTGGCAGCTGTTTCCAAATAGACACTCCTTACAAACTGACTAGTACATCCATATTAAAAAAATAGTTCTGGGAGGTGATAGAATATTAATAGGATTACAATTAAGTAATGAAGATCAGAAGATTAATGTGACTTGGCTGCTTTATTTTTGCCTTCTCTCATTGACTCCATTTGTGTTGGACTCACTGTGTTTCCAAGAAACCTGTTCCCACTCACTCACTCACTCACTCACTCCACCACCACCTCACTCCTCCTCCCTCCTCCTCACTCCTCCTCCACCTGCTCCACTCACTCACTCCACTCCTCCTCCTCCTCACTCCTCACTCACTCACTCACTCACTCACTCACTCACTCACTCACTCACTCACTCACTCACTCACTCACTCACTCACTCACTCACTCACTCACTCACTCACTTATTTACGTACGTTTTTAAACCGCCCTCCCCCGGAGGGCTCAGGGCAGTGTATATCAATATCAAATATAAATACAAATATAAAAACAATCTACTAACAATATTAAATTCACAGAATTTAAACAATTTAAAATTTGCAGATGGTGACTTATCCCAACCCCATTCCCGCCCACGGGAGACCTGGGTGGTATGAGGTTCAGATGGTCATCCCGGCTAGCCAAAAGCCTGGCGGAACAGGTCCGTTTTGCAGGCCCTGTGGAAGGTCCTGCAGGGCCCTGGTCTCCTTAGGGAGCCTGTTCCACCAGGTAGGGGCCAGGGCAGTAAAAGCCCTGGCCCTTGTTGAGGCCAGCCGGATCTTTTCTCCCTTTCACATATACAGGAAATAATTCTAGATTACTTGGCTACCCCACTGACCAAGGAGTGTAAAATGAATCCCTGATTGTGATGACTGTCTAAAGAACTGTGGCACAAACATCAGTGAATCTAACCACTATCTAGGCATTGCTGCTTATTTTCCCTTTCCTCTCCTTGCAGGGGCAAAACGTAGTGATCTTTAAGTGGGGAAGAGTCCTGCAGAGGATGAGATGAACCCAGAATGAGCAAGAAGAACCAGATAGACTTGCTTATATGTAAAAGAGATCTTTGTAGAGTCAAGCCATTTATTGAAGACTCTAAGGAACCAAATCTATCTATCGGTGGGAGTGATGGGTGAGGCAGGTGGCAGTTTCACTTCCTGGCTTCTTTTTCAGAAGTACCAAAAAGGAAATACTGTCTTGACATTGCCTATTGCTACCATTCCATTCAATAAGAATGTTTGTCCGCTTTTCTTGAAATGCCTTCAGTGCTGCAGTTTTGCTAAACCTGTCCTTTCTCCAGACTGAGACAGAAATCCTTTACTGCCTTGTGGAGGAATTACAAGCCAGTTTTACTGAAGGTTGCACCTGCAGACGGCAGGCATAATTTCCTTCTAGCTATTTCATGTTTATTCTCAAAGTTAGATTTGTCTAACCAATTGTATTCCATAGTGATTACATCTTATGCTTGCGGCCGCTGCAACTGTAAAAGTGGAGAGGCTCATCTGTAAACATGAAAGGGATGCATGTAACAGTGCTAGCCTATCATGAATCTTCCTTTTCTGGTCCCTGGGTATAATCTGAGGGCTCATGATGCTGCAGTCTTGCTATAGCTAAGCAGCCTTGGCCTGGTCAGAGCCTGGATGTAAGAGATTATCTTGGGGACTTTGGACTATCTGAAATTCCATAGAAGAAAGGCAGAATAGAAATATATTTATTTATTTATTTTATTTATTTCTTATATTTCTATACCACCCGATCCCCGAAGGGCTCCGGGTGGTGAACAACATAAAATTCAAACAGTATTGAACAAGGAGCAAATCATAACATAATAAACAAACACATAGGCTCCATCCAATTAATAATCAATAAAACATCCTAAAACTTCATATAAAACAGTGGTTAATAATTAAATAGATAATAAATATGAATATAGAAGGACTGTGTTCATACGTCTGAAGGGGCTTAAGGCCTTGTGACTACTAGAGATGCTTGAGCCTTGTTTCCATCCTGTATGCCAGGACAGTTTTTTGACGGCTGGTCATCTATTTGTTGACCCATGCATGACTTTGTGGCGGGTTGCTTCACTATATTCCCTCCAAACAGTGCACTTAAAAGCAACTGGCTTTTATTGTATATGGTATGTTACAACCCAGATGAGTTCATTTTCCCTGTCCTTGTTCTGCTGCTGCTTTACTCAGAGATACCTTAAAGACTAGCAACATTGATTTCAATATGAACTTTCAGTTAAGTCAGTCATAAAGAAATGCTTTTCCTTTCTTTTTTTAAAAAAACCCTACCAATTGAAGTTCCTGTAAATATTTCTTCTTACTTAGGGTTGCCATCTACTGGATGGAGCTTGGAGTTCTTGACGTACAAGTGATCTCCACACACCCCTGGAAGAAACAAAAGCTTTGGAGGAGGGATTCTATAGACACACATCCCTACTCAGCTCCTTCCTGCGAATGCATGCCAAAATCTCTAGGAGTTTCCCAAATCACATACTCATTCCGCACATGCAGAATAATGCACTTTCAAACTGCTTTCAGTGCTCTTTGAAGCTGTGCGGAATGGCAAAATCCACCTGCAAACAGTTGTGAAAGTGGTTTGAAAACGCATTATTTTGCGTGTGCGGAAGGGGCCATAGAGTTGGCAGTCCCATCCTTAACACTATTCAGGGCAGCCAGTCTGTTTCAGTTAGCAGAGTTAAAAGGTGCAAACCTGTTTATCAAATAATTCAGTGCCAAACTGACCAGACCTAGTGGTAGGCTCCCATCTGAAGAAGAAGGAGGAGTTGGATTTATATCCTCCCTTTCTCTCCTGTAAGGAGACTCAAAGGGGCTTACAAACTCCTTTCCATTCCCCCCTCACAACAAACACCCTGTGAGGTAGGTGGGGCTGAGAGAGCTCCGAAGAACTGTGACTAGCCCAAGGTCACCCACCTGGCGTATGTTGGAGTGTACAGGCTAATCTGAATTCCCCAATTAGCCTCCACAGCTCAGGTAGAGTGGGGAATCAAACCTGGTTCCTCCAGATTAGAGTACCCCTGCTCTTAACCACTACCCACTACTGCTCCTGATTGCATGGCCATCACTAGTGTGTTTATAGTACTGCTTAATTTGTTATTCATCCCATCCTGCAAATAAAATGTGCCAAACTACATGCTTCCCACAGCAGGGCAAGTCTGTCCAGTGAAGGCAGCCTGCAAATCTTTCTATTCGCTCTACTACGTAAGGTTTAAGTATATATGATGGAGAAAAGTTAAAGTTGGGGGCAAACTAGGAACCTAGGATGGCAAAAGGTACTAGGCTTTTACTGTCTGGAAAAGTATTATGGAACTCTTAAGCTGAGTTATTTCTTAATAGCAAGACATGTTCCCTGCCTGTCTTGGGATACTACAACTCCCTCAGGTTTTGCTTGACTTTTAAAAAAAACCCAGCCGTCAATATAGTTGAGTGATACTTTTTCACGAGGAAGTCATCTGCTAAATTGCAGGGCAGTAAAATGTAATGAGAACAGCTACTTCAGAATTGTTTTTAGTGGGAGATCATAAAAAGGGTTTGTTGTCTTGGGGTTCTCAGTGCAGTAAGAGAATGAGCCAGTGAAAAATCTGTGGAAAGGAGGACTTGAATCATTAGTGGGCATATGATACATCCTCAAATTTTAAATACTAAAGTAAACTAGTCTTTTTAAAGGCTGGGAAAGTTTCACACAGAGCTAGCAAACAATTTGCTCTGATAGCCTCTTGCATTCTGGTGATTCTACACTGCATAGCTGGTATGGAGTATGAATCTGAAAGTTGGCTGCCTTGTTCTCCCGGGTATCCCTGTCTTGTAGTGATAGCAAGAAGCCAGCTATTCCTTAAAAAGGCACAATTTGACTCTGGTCCTGTGTTCTTGTTAGGGTATATTGCTTTGTCAAGTTGAACAGCTGATCCTTATTTTATAGGTGAACAACTTCTGATGTGCGTTTGGTAGAAAGATATTTGGAAGGCTCACGTCCATCACTGGGGTTCTCAGATTGGGGTTAGGGTTAGATTTAGGCACAGGACTGTAAACTTCCAAAGGTATTCTTATTCTGTCTCTTTTGATTTGAAGCCAGTTGACTTTAATGGTGGTGGTGCTGACACTTCAGGAATACAAATGAGATGGATTGGTCTTGCTTATGTAGGAATTTGATTGGTATATGAAACAGCAAAAAAGATTCTGCATCTGATAGAGTTGTGTAGATATAAAATCCTGGAAATCACTTTGATACCCTTGAGCATTGTGGTAAAATGAATACAATTTCACATGTTTATTGTAGTTGAAATAATTCCACCCTACAAATCTCTGCCCCCTTACCCAAAGTTTTACCATCCTATCAGCCACTTCTCTTTCCACTTTCTTTCATTTGACCCCTGAGATTCTTACTAGTTGGAACTACCTTTCTTTGTGAAAGACGGGCTTTACTAGAATTACATTGGATCTTGCCTTTCTAGTCCAGTGAGATTTCCCTAGAATTCTTATTAGAGGAAACAGAGAACAGCCAAGCATTTGTGAACACTGTACCCAGAAAACCTAATTTTAAAACCTAGGTGAGCAGAATCTTGTAAAGTAGGGCATATTTTCAGATTGTGCCCTTCGTTTTCATTGCAGACTTTGTTTCAGTGTGTCTTTCAGTTTGTTGCATGTACAATGATGAACTGACATTGTCCTGAAAAATACAGGATACTGCAACCCAGGGCTGAAGAACTTGGTTGAGAGACCACTCTGTTAAACCTTAGCTGTGGCCCAGTCTAGACATGAATACATCCTCATAGCTGCCACATAAATAAATTTAATATGCCATATTTATAATACTATATTTAAAATAATTTAAAAATGCCATGAAGGTTGAATCCTGATAAAGCCTGCAGTATGGCAGATTGAGGCACTCTTACTTTCCCCTCACGCATTATGTACCAAAATGTCTGCTTCCTCTGCAGCTCTTTCGGAAATGTGTATGTGCAGGAGGAGCTTTGTGCTGCATTTCCAAGTAACTTTAAAATGGCAGCGGCATCCTCATGGCAGCCATAAGGACTCTGTCACATCTAATTTTGCCCTCAGTCATGAGGACTTGGTTTTGCCACCCCTTAAATGGGTATAAAAGTGATGTGTCTCACAAAGGGGTCACCAAGGCAAGCAGAACAATTGTAAAGCTGTTTGTAACTGGCAGTGCTGTGTAGATAATGACAATGTTGGGGAGCACAGAATGCTTCCTTGGCTAGTTACAAGTAGCTTCTCTTCTGTGACAGGATCTGGAGGAATTCAGTACAATTTCTGTGGAGAAAACTGCCCAGTCCCATCTTACAGGGAAAGACAATAATTTTACTGGCTTCTTGAGTTGGCTACTTAATTGTGCCCAATTTATAACTGTCCTTCTCAAAATTGTATCCCATTATTTTTGAGGAGGAGGTCAGGTTTACACTCCAGCACTGGCTCTATTCTGTTCACTCCCTTGTGCAATTTGTAAAAGTATCATGACATGTCCATAATCTGCCATGCTTCTGACAATAAGTAGCAACTCTGCATCCCATGTCTTGGATATAGTGAGTTATCACTCCCTTCTCCCCAACAGATGCACAGAAAAGTGAAGTTCCTGGGAGCTAATAGTGGAAAGAAATGACCTATTCTATTCATATCATTTGTTCTTTCAGCCCAGTTATGACAACCTATGTCCATATCTTTAGCTTTGAAGCATTAAACATTAAACAGTCGTGTGCTTTTTGGCTTTAATGATCCTACTAGTCTCTTGAAATTGAATGGCATGCAGTAGAAAAGGCAAAGGCCGTTTCCGCACGGCCCATTTATGACGGCCTGGGGGCGCCAAAAAAGGCGCCCCCAGGCGTTGCAGCAGCGGCGACCTGACTCTTCTTCCCTCCCCCCAGGGCGGCGTCAAGCCGCCCTAAACAACAACCCTTTAAAGGGTTGTTGTTGGGGAGGGAGCGTCTTCCCTGCGGCGCGGTGCGAACCGCGCCGCCGGGAAGACGCTGTCTCCCGTCTCCGCCCCACTCACGGCGTCACAGCCCCGCCACACTGTCCTCCGACCTCCAGGCGACGAGGAGGACACCGTGAGTGGGGCGGGGGAGGGCGCAGAGGCGGCTCCGTGCGGAGCAGCCTGCCCGATCTGCCCGGCCTCCGGCCGCTCGTTAGCAGACTTGCCGCCCCACATGCGCCCGCCCGCACTCTTGGTGGCGTGGGGGCGGAAGGAGGCCGTGCGGAAACGGCCAAAACTTTATTTGTGAACTATAAAATTAGGCCTGCCTAACAAGAAAGACTAGTCTTAAGGTGGTATTAGAAAAGCACCATTCCACATTTTCCACCTCAGACCACTGATATTCCTTAGTGAGAAATATTTGATCAGGAAATGACTAAATTCTCTGAACAATTCCATTTTTAAACTAAAGCAAATCTTTCCCTTAACTTCTATAAAGACCATAAATGTCTCTGCTACCAAACTGCTAACTTTCTAGCATTTCTTGGTTCATCTCAGTGGTACCAAAATGCAGCATTTCTGTTGCCTTACTTTGAGAACTTGTTTGTTGTGCCTGCTGGCTTGTTTGTAAATCAAACATAGGAGCAGCATGTAAAACCCTTGTCATCTTTATCTCCCTTCTCCACCTCAGACCTTCCCTCAATTTTCTTTATTGAAAAGTGTCAACAGATTAGTCTAGAGTCCCTCTGTGCAGACAAAAGCTGCCACAAAAGGCATTAGGCTTCAGCTATTGGATTACCACGTGGATGCCTGTCAATTGACTTTGTAAGAGTATCTGTCTTTGGACTGTTTTTTACATTAGTCTTGAGAGTCCTGTCTGGAGGGTCCTTTCTTGAGGAATGTATGGTGGTAAATAAAGGAAGGTGAACTGGTTTTAAGGTTTTAGGGTCTGAAAACACTTGGGGGGGGGATTAGAGCTATTGGAGTAAGAAGACTTTATTACATTAGTGTAAGTGGTTAATGAGCAAAGCAGGCCAATCCCATATGCAGTCTAAGTATATTACTTTACTTATGCACATCTTGTGGAGAAAATATTCTTCAGAGAATTACTTGACAAGTTGCACTCTTTTGTTGCTTGAGGGGCATGGGCTGTGCTTGTAATGTCAACTAAGATAACTTGCATTTCCATGTTCAGATGAGCTAATTAAAATATATGCCTAGCTTCCATCTTGTTTTCAAGCAGGGCTCTTGGACTTTTAACCGTAGCCCTCCTCATTGCTTATCTGCACACTATACTTTCTGTCTTTGGGTTGGGTTGCCAAGCAGCCTCAGACAGGATGAACCTTCATACATGCTGGGTGGGGTGCAAGAGAAATCATCAATGTTTTAAAGCAAAAATCTTACATCTTCTTGGTTTCTCATAGTTGTCATTTCAACTGAGCAGTGGTAACTCCTTTCCAAACCAGAGATGCGGCTTTTTATTCTTGTAAATGCTAAGCTTACAAACTTCCAGGTGGGGACTGGAGAGCTCCCAGAATTATAACTGATCCCAAGACACTGAAGCTCAGTTCCTCTGGAGGAAATACCAGCTTCAGAGGGTGGGTTCTATGGCATCACATTCCTACTGAGTGTCTTCATCTGCCAGAAATGTGATGTCATAGTGTGCCCTCCAAGGCTGCTTTTCTTCCAGGGGGGCTGACCTCGGGGGATTGGCTGTATTTGTGGGAGCCCTAATGTGCCTATAAATCTGAATGTTAGACAGTGATTGTCCAATGTTTCTAAATTGAGCCATATTTTAAACATACTGGCCTGCGGAAGTTTTCTTGTATAAATGAAATCTTCTATTTTGCTTGCAAGAGTCATGGCACAAGCACCACTGTAGCAGTTTATGGCATGTTTTATGGATCATAACTGGTTGACACATGAACACACACTGGAAGTTGCTCAGCCAGTACAGCATGGTTGCATCAATTTATTTATGTGATCGATCGATCAGAACTCCAGGATAAGTTGAGGCCTGGTTTTACTCTTGTCTGTATTTGGAGTCCCAATAAAGAACAGTTTCACATGCAACCCTGTACTGACTTTAAAAAAATTATTTTATTGGTTGATTGTAGATGTGTGTGCACAATGTATTATGACCGCTAAAGAAGACCCTATGGGCTGAATGGTTTTGGTGGTTTTTATAGTGCAACCGATTGAGCTATCTTATGTAATTCCTTATCTATATATGTATTTACCTTTTGAGGCTTAAGTTTTTAACTCTTTCAAAGTACTATTGTACTTGATAAATATTCTAGGTTCCTTGGTTGGGTATAGATCCACTTGTTTGTTGGTTTCATAGTGCATTATGCACATGTAGTGATTTCCTGTAGAGAAAGTGCAGATTTGTTTGTCTAATTTCTACACTTTTTGTATCATGGAAAGCTCAGGAATCACAGGATCTGCTTTCAGAAACTATTTAGTACTTCAGCTTGTGCAAAACTGTTAATTGAACAATGCTAAGTTTAAGTACAGGTCTGTTAATGTTTGGTTGTATATTGATGTGTGTGGCCATTTAGACTCAGAGAGCACTCTACCAAAATAATGCACTGTTCCTCCCAGGCAAATCAAGTCATCTTGTTAGGAATTTAAGACTGTTTAAATAAATGACACTCTGTTTTCTAACCAATCTATTCATCTCTCCCTCCTCTCTTTGGCAGAGATTTGATGCCAAGAACCCTCGATGGGCAGATCACCATGGAGAAAACTCCCAGCTACTTTGTCACCAAGGAAGCACCTGCTCGCATCTCTGCCATGTCGAAAGGCACCAAGCTCATTGTGGTGGTGAGAGACCCGGTTACCCGAGCCATTTCTGACTACACACAAACTTTGTCCAAGAAGCCCGACATCCCCACCTTCGAGAGCCTGACCTTCAAAAACAGGACTACGGGCCTCATTGATACCTCCTGGAGTGCCATTCAGATTGGCATTTATGCCAAGCATCTGGAAAATTGGCTCCTCTATTTCCCTATTGGGCAGATTCTCTTTGTCAGTGGGGAAAGGCTAATCAGTGACCCTGCTGGCGAGTTAGGCCGAGTCCAGGACTTCTTGGGTCTCAAAAGGATCATCACAGATAAACACTTCTACTTCAACAAGACCAAGGGCTTTCCGTGCCTGAAAAAGGCAGAAGGCAGTAGCAAGCCGCATTGCCTGGGCAAAACGAAAGGGCGGACCCATCCAAACATCGACCAGAAGGTGGTCCAGAGGCTACGGGAGTTCTACAGGCCTTTCAACATGAAGTTCTACCAGATGACTGGACAGGACTTTGGCTGGGATTAATGATTAATATGGAAGCACTTGCCAGAGTTAATCCACTCATTCAGCTTGCTTCTCCCTATATATGTAGATAGGTCGATATGTAAAATGTACAGAAATCTATTTTATAATAATTTATTTTTAATTCCTAAGCAATTAATTCACTAAGCTGCCTAACCACACTGTAGCCCATAGCTATGTTTTAACATTCCACAGTGTTGAATCTTTACTGTGCTCTTGCTTTTTGGTTGCCTGGTTCAGTTTGTAATGGGAAAGTGCTTCCATGTATTTTCCTAGCAGAAATTTAATATTTTCTTAAAAATGCAGGTGGGTAAGGGAAATTGATTTTTTTTAAAGCACAATTTTTTTCCAATACGGGTACTAGGCATTTTGAAACACTTTTTGTGCAAAGTCCTTCAGGTAGCATCTTCTGTCTTCCCTCTTCACCAATCACTTTATATGCAACAGAGGTTTTAGTTGACATTGAAATAAGAGCCTTTGCAAATTATCTCATGGAACTTGTGCATTAGGACTAGCTTAAGCAGCTGCCCTTACAGGTGAGTGTGACACATATGTGCAAAAAGATACACTCTCCAGCCATATAGCTGCTGCCTGCCCCCCAGCTGTGTTTCCCTTGGTCCTGCTTTTTCACACAAGCTTTGCAACAAGGTGTAAGCTTGTTGCCTGAACCTTCGCCATTTCTTTCTGGCAGACTGTGTAGTGCAAACAGACTTTCTTTTCATTTAAGCAGATTTCCTGAGCTGACAACTATGCATATTTGTTGAACTTTTTCCAGAAGGAACAAGTTAAATGTGAAATGCTTGCTTAGGGCAAGTCATGGTGCAGTTTTTTTAAGGTTTGTTTCTAAATCAGTTTCATGGAGGAAGGCCATTTGAACTTGCTTCTGGTGAGCCATTCATCTGTGTAGCTAAGTGTGAGTGCAGCATGTATTGGGGCTGTATACAGCTGGATAGCAAGCAGAGTTCATCCCTGTGTTCAATCATTCAGGCTCATGTGAGTGCACTCTCTTTCTCTCCCACTCTGTCAACGATTTTTGAACATAAACTTTAGGCAAAAATAATAGTACAGAATTGAGGGGGGTGGGGGACCTGTATGATAGAAAGAGGATGTATTGCATAAAGCCTACTGTCAGAAGCAATGGAGAGGTGCAGGTAACATATTCTGCCTTAACCTCACCAAAGAATTCCACAAGTTGTGCATGTGCCTAGCAAAGCATATTTGTCAATGGCAAAGTCATGGGGTGGACAGCATGTGGCCACTTCGCCGAGTATGGTACTAGTAATTGAGCTGTCAAGGTGTAACAATGGCAAACTTGAGGGCTTATGTGTCTGGTTAACATTAGACTGGGCGTTCTGCAGTAGGCCTGTGTATACCTCTTGTTTTTCACTTCTCTTCACTTTGTGCAACAGATTAACCACAGGTCTTTGAAGTGTCCTGAACCTGGGTGCTTGTATGGATTAGATTGAGCACCACAAACAGATTAACTTTTTAAAAAATTTGGAGACACATTACAATAATTGAGTGACTTAGGGGGCTGTCTGTGGAACATCCACACAATACAGTGTGTGTGTGTGTGTTGCATGTGAACATCCCATTCCCTTTCATCATAAGGATATAGATTATCAATAATGCCTATCATTATTTGCAGTGCAAATTTCAGCAGTGTTTATAATGTCTTGACTTTAATTTGGAGTTGCACTGTTAGTCTACTACTGTTATGGTGGTGGTAAGCTTCACAAATGCATACATCTTCTAATAAAGCAACACTTGCAGACAAGAAAATCTTGCATCTCAGTTTTGGGCAAAGACAAAAGGGGTTCATCATGTAAATTTTGGTCTCCTGACCTCTCAAAACCATTTGATACTATGCTGAAAGATTTGTGAAACCTTCCCATTTATTGCTGCTCTTTGTCTTCAATTATAAAACTGTTCTTGGGAGTTTGAAACTACAGAACTTGGGTCACAAATACATATTTGAATCTGTTTTGTATTCTAAACCTTCAATTGTACAATGTCACTGTGTCAACAGAACATGTTTTGAACAGTTTTGCAAAATAAGAATGTCAGTGATGAATATCCTGGTAATTCTTTGTTAAGTGCTTTAAGTGAAATGCTAATCCTGGTTGAGCAGCCCATACCAGGAGAGATTAAGAAATCAATTAATTGATATGGTTTTACCTATACAATATGGCAACCACAAAGGGACAGTGTACTATATGGGTTTTGAACTGCCATCAGCGGCCTCGGTGGTGTTGCTTCTTTGTTTGGTTCACAAGGGGGACTCAGTCAAACTCAGAGGTGTGGTTAGACTTTTTTTTACATTGTAACATTAATTTATGGTTGAGTTTCATTCAGTCCTGTATTCAGCTGTTCAGTATGTCCAGATATTAGCAATATTTTGTGTTCTCTGTGACATGGTACATCTTAGACTAGTACACTTGTAAAGAAAAAAAGGCAAACAAAAACTTGTAAATGGAGTATTTTGTGGTATGTACAACACAAATTAATTTTACACAGAGAAAGGTTTCTAGGAAAACGAAAATTCAGATAATTCATACTATTTCTTTTTATAAAGAAATAAAATATATTTTACCAGATCATGGCTACCACTTTTCTCTTGAGTCAAGGGTGAGTGTGGAAATATATGAGATCTTTTTGTACGCTGATGGAGCTATGGATGTCAAGAGGTGCCAGCAGTCCCATTAGTGATCCAGAAAGCCACAGATGGAACCTGGCTCAGTGGAACTGGACTGTTTTGCTGGCAGGGGAACATTTGTATGCTTGTGTGTTTTCAAAAGATATGCCACAGAAGGTGTGGGAAGGATGAACTGAAAGAGCACTGATGGGCAGGAGGAGGCTATCTGGCCTGATGAACCCATCAGAGCACCACAGCAGCATCCAGTCACCTTTGAGAAGGGGGATGAGTTGTTTGAAGGAACACAGAAGGGGAGTTGAGTTCTGCCTCAGGGAAAGAACAGTGACAGCCCAAGTCTGGCTCAGGAAAAAGAGCAGACAGAAGGAAGGGTAGAGCTATTTAGCTCAATTGTTATAAGAAGAAGAGTTGTTCGAGCCCACTTCTTTCAATCTTTAAGGAGTCTCAACGTGGCTTAAAATCACCTCCCCCTGCCTACTGCAGACACCTTGAGGTAGGTGGGGTTGAGAGGGTGCTGAGAGAACTGGAACTGTGACTGGCCCAAGGTCACCCAATAGCTTCATGTGAAGGAACAAGGAAACAAACCTGGTTCACCATATTAGAATCTACTCTTAACAACTACACTATGAGGGCATATCTCTGTTCATGAGTGCACCTTGTACAATGTAATCTGACTCTGGTGGAAAGGGCAGGCTGGTATGGGTAGAATCCTGTGTGTTAGACAGGATCCAACCTAGTGACTAGTTTTAAAAAGTTTGCTTGTGCCTGAAAGAATGGCAGAAAAGTCTATTCTTGAAAGTCTAAAGATTAATTTTTTTATACCTCAGTCAAATTTCTACTTTGCCTCTCTGGAGACCTTTGCTGCTGGTTTGTTCCTTTAAAACCAACCTGTAAATAAACAACTTCTTAGTTGTTTATATGTTAATTCAGCCTCAGTGATCTCAATAATCTTGTGCACCACAAAGTTTACCTCACAGCAGCAAACCCAAAGCCTATACGCTTCCTACCTGTAGAACATCTGGAAACTGAGGGAAAGGTTTATAGTTCAAAATGAACCTAGATCCCAAAGATCTTAGGAAGCTGTGTGCATCTCTTCAGTAAAAAAAAAGGGTTATCACAAGCACCTATTTAACAGCCCTCCAAAGACAAGGGATTGTTAGGTTTCTACATAAAGAGTTTCCTATTTTCTCCTCTTTCTTACTTTTCTCTCCCTTCTAGAGGACAAAGATACAGCCCTGATGGCAATAAATAAATATCTGGACCTGAATCTTCCTTCTAGCCTCAGGTAGAACTGGAATACTATGGCTGAATGTCCATTACAGGAAGTTGAAGTGAAGTCCTCGGTGACTATTCAGGATGCTGCAGATTTTTTAAGAGATTATATTCCAAGTTGAATTTACAAAGTTCAGGTGTGATGAATGGACATGAAATGATAAGAGTCTGTTCAAGGATTCAAATGCCTGCCAATGCCTGATCCAAAGAGATCAGCAACAAATGGTTAAAAAGTTCTACTTAGACAAACATAATATGAATATGCAAAAAGCTCACTGCATTGTTTGGGAGGAATACTGTAAAGTAATCTGCTAAACAGCCATGAATAGTCTGTCAAAACATTTAGTCACGATGGGTGAACGGGATGTGGGTTGAATTGGAGGAAACTGAGCATCACTAGCTAGACCTGAAAAATAATAGTCAAGCTTAAATGTTTTGGGAAAACCTCAACTGTGTAATGTAAAATGATTCAAGAATTGGGAAGAAAAAAAATGTCTAACACTAGAATATATTAATAGCTCCAGTTTGGATCTTCTAAATGAAATACATTTACATCTACTGAAATCTGAAGTTTAGCATTATTCACAGAGACTTCATTTATATCAAGATCCAGCCAATTGTACATGTCATTTGACAAATCAAGCTCTGGAACAGGGCTTCAGTGTGTTGAGGAGAGGACAGGAGTTCTCAGCAAGAATGAACTTGAGAAAAGCCATAATGTGTATCTTGCTTTGTGTACCTTATAAACCAGAACTATAAGTACACCCAAAGAATAGATCCCCATGGTCTCAAAGACTAGACTCCTGTATAGATGACTGCTCTGAGTATTGACTGGCCACACAGGGAAGGAGAGCAGCCACAAGAGAACTGTCCCTGTCCCCTGCCTTTGCATGATTTCTGAGCCATCTGCATGGTGCCAACAAATGGAGCAAGCGTTTGCATGGATGATCCCTCCCCAATCTCATGGAGGTAGAAGACAGGTGGGAGACAGGGGAAGCATGCTCTTACCTGCCCATGTTTGCTGTTCCTTCCCCATGCAGCCAATCAATGCTTGGAAGGACTGTCTATGCAACATGGAATACGCATCATGCTTTTCTTTGTGATTATGTTTGTCACAGCATATGACAATTTCCAACGCATATGACAACAGGAAAAATTTGAGCAGACCTGGCCTGCTTTATTGGGAGAAATCTGAAGTAAGTGTCCAGCTGTTTTGAACCATCATCAGAGGCCTAGAAAGCAGGCTACCTTCTCTCCCATAAAGGTAAAAGACACGCAAGCCAACCCCACCATTTTTCTGCAGTAGCTGTCCAAGGTATTGTACTTTGAACGACCATATACAGAGCAGTTCATGTAAGCACTTAAAAAGAATAACCATTCAGGTTAGTTTTCTCACCTGTCCTTGACTGGGAAAGGGCAGGGTACTAAATCTAATTAAAAATAAAATAAAAAGCTTGTTTCAGACTCTTCTATGAGGAGGTAATTTGGTATCTTTAAAGAACAATGTGAACCAAGGCTGCTGTACATTTATGGTTTCCTTCTGGAGTGGCCTTTATGTAAATGCAGGCTGAATAGACCCCTCCCCGCCACAAGGCAAGAAATAACAGCTGGAACAAAAGTCTATTGACAGGTGAAGGAGCTGCTGGCTCATGTATTCAGGTCCATTTTAACAACAGATGATCTCAATATTTGGTTTAGTTTTGGGGAGGATTCAAAAAGTATACGCTATTAATGATGTCTTGACTGGACAGCATTTATTTGATGGTTATAGCTCTCAGTAGCATAAAGGACTATTTTAAAAGCTCTTTGTTAACTCTGAGCTGATGGTTTTTGGTTATCTGTGCTTAACTTCAAGAGGCTGAAGTGATTTTTGTTGACCAAGGCAGACTCATTGGAGCACCTGTTTTAAACTAGTGTCAAACCACAAGAAAGGATTTGGCTCATCTTGATTGTGAATAAGGACTCATTTGTGTAAATTCCACACCACCATTCATGCACGGAACAAAAAGGCTGATTAGCTGGCACAAATTGGACTGACTTACACATGTACAGTCCATTCACAGTTATGTGTGTGCCTAGAAGAATAGATGAGCTGAAGTCTTGCTTGTGCATCCCTCTATGTGGACAACATACTTATTGCACTATGTTTGGACCACCCTTGGGTCATTCATTCTCAAAAGGTGGGTGTATTCTGATGTAATTGGAAAGTGTCTGACAAAATGGTACCACTGTAGCTTCTGCACATCTGGGAGACTTTAAGCCTTCCATTCAAGCCAAGCATCCACAAACTTCATCACTGCAGTCCACTTCTGTGTGCAACTTTCTTCTGCTACTTTTTTCTGCTGCTCCCACCCATGGAAATAATTTCTAAGTTTGGAGTTGGGGGAAGGAGTGCACAAAGTTGAAAGGTGCATGATTAGTAATCTTGCTGGAGCCAAGCAGGCCTGGGACTGGTTCATGTCTCTACCTTATGAAGAGATGCAGCATATAAATGCAGCAAAAATGAACCATGCTGCAGCCTCTTGAGACCTGACTGGACAGTATGCTGCAAGTTGTATGTTAGGAAGTACCAGTGTCTTTGTAAAGTCTCTTACTGGGCACATAGAGGCTCATTTTAGATCAGTACTGCAGAGCAAGGGAAGACAATTTAAGCCTTCCACTGACACATTTTCACAGTCTAAAATGGCCCCAGGAGGTGCTATTTGCTCTACATGGAAAAATTATGCAGGCCACATACAATTTTCCAATCAGGACACATTGCACCCCTCTGGGGGCCATTTTAGATTAGGAGAATGGTGCAGAGGCCTTTAACATCTCTCTCCTTGCCTGTTCCAAATCCACATTGTGCCCAAATTGCCTGTTAAGAGACTTCAAACAAACACCAGGACCAAATACATACATGTACTCCTGACATATCATCTGCTTCGTCCCTGCCAGTGTTTCACTGCTGAGAGAAGTCAGTATCTACAAGTACTTCAAGTCCGTTTTAACATGCTAGTGTGTATGCTTATTATTCCCATCTCTAAACCACCCCCTAATTAGACTCATGCAGTTAATTATAAAAATAAATGTCTATAGGTAAATACAATATTTTTGGGGGGCAAAAAACATTTTAAAAGATTAGTTAACTGGCTACCTGTTTATAGAATTTGCCTCACCCAGCTAATAAAAGCTTAGAATCTGGGGATGAGTTCTATCCTAGAGTAAAATGATGTAATTTAACATTAAAATTGAATAGGTTACAGGCCTATTCACACATCTAGCTAGTAGCCATGGGAAAAACTGCTTTCTGGTGTTTGTCAACATGGAAGGGCAGTGATTCGGCAGTATGGCATACACTTTGGGAGCAAAATATTGCAGATTCAGTCCTTCAGACCTCCAGCTACAAGGATCTCACATAACAGGTATTGAGAAGGACCTTTTTCTGCCTGGGACCCTGGAGAACTTCTGCCATTCAGACAATACAGAGCTAGAAAGGCCCATGTTCTGACTCAATGTAAGACAGCTTTGCATGTTCAATATTTGTTGTTAGCTGACTCCAGAATATAGGTGCATACAGCATCATCAGCAAAAACTGGGAACTGGAATTCCCCCATGGTATCGTGTGACCAACCACCTGTGAGAAGACCCTTCATTAGGATGGAAGTTTATTATCAGAGTATCAGTCCACTGGTTGATAGCCTGAAAGGCTACTTATAAATTGTTGACATATTTCTTCTGTCAGCCCCTTGAGACATCATTTTAAACTCATTACTGCAATGACTAGTTTGGGGGCAGAGAAACAGAGATACTATGTTTGTGATCTGTGCATAACCACATGAGATTTCTCTCAGTGGACATCATGATCATGGGAAGTGTAGAGTTTAACTCCAAATGCCATGCTGAGTTCAAGTTTAGCACTTTGTCACAACTCCAACAAGAATACATAGCACCAACAATCACTAAGGCACCACTGGAGTGAGGAGTTTACCCCTCTGCCCTCTGTCTTTGGCGATCACACTTTCTTTTAGAAGAAGAGGTTTTGCCTGTCTCTCAAAGACAGTCCTGTTGAGTAGCTGATAATGATTATTTACTTATATAATTCTGTTATCTTTTACTAGTAGGATGCTTTTGTTATTTTCTCTGTCATTTCCTGAATGACCTCTCCTCCCTGTCTTGTGTTTTAAGTGATTTTTTGTGCTTTTATATATGTATACTGTATATTTGCTTTTATTATGTGTTTTAATTATTTGTTTTCAGTTGTTAACTGCCTTGATGGCTCTCATCATCCTGTGGTTTGCATAGAACATTCTAATCTGGAGGAACCGGGTTTGATTCCCCGCTCTGCCGCTTGAGCTGTGGAGGCTTATCTGGGGAATTCAGATTAGCCTGTGCACTCCCACACATGCCAGCTGGGTGACCTTGGGCTAGTCACAGCTTTTTGGAGTTCTCTCAGCCCCACCTACCTCACAGGGTGTTTGTTATGAGGGGGGAAGGGCAAGGAGATTGTAAGCCCCTTTGAGTCTCCTACAGGAGAGGAAGGGAGGATATAAATCCAAACTCCTCCTCCTCCTCCTCCTCCTCCTCCTTCCTCTCCTCCCAAGGCAGCTTGTAGCTATTAAAATTTCATTCACAATGCTCCTAGCAGGTGCAATACATTAATGAAAGTAAGACTACTAAAGAAAGCAAGAGCTTTAAAATTAAGACGCATCAAAGAAGAGGAACAGTTAGTTTGAGATTGCTGGTGAAACAGGTGTGTCATCAACAAACTAATCTTTCAATTGGATTTTCCTTTCTGGAGACTGCACAACCACCCAGCAACCTTAGGCTTTTGATCAGAGAAAGGGACCACCACACAGCCTTTCCCCTCGCAGCTCAGCCAGTTCATATTTTAATCTTCAGCCATCCTCTGGTTTCATGTTTTGGCCATGCCAGACTGTGACAAAGAGACTAAAACCAGGAACTGGATTTTTTAATAGATATTTTCTCAGTCATCTCAAGTCAGGAAGCTTCAGCTGTGTTCATATGAGTAATCCTCTAAAAATGCTAATGAAAAATATGGTTCACTATTAAACATGTTTTTTTTTATTTTTATCAGTGAACTTGTTTTCTCACCTATCACTGAAGTCCCTGGGTGGAGCACGTTTATCCCCTCATATAATGCCCCCCCCCCCAACATACATCAAACATTGGGCTGGAGCTGCACCAATAGAGTGCCAGTATGGTGCTAGCAGGTACCAAGTTAAAAAGGGAATTATATTGGGTAGGAGGGAGAGGCACCACCTGGGGAGATCAACCATATGCCCGGGTACAGAGGGTGGTCTTGACTGGGCGCTTAAAGTGTCGCAGAATTGTCACCTGGCAGACCTCTGGGGAGAGAGTGTTCCAAAGCGCCAGAGCCACCACAGAGAAAGTCCTTCAAGTATCCTCCCAGATCTCAGAAGATGATGAAGCCGCCAGGAACGTCTCCCTCACTGTACCCAGGCAGATTTATACAAGAGGAAGCATCCCTTCAGATACGGTATATAAGGGCCAGGTCATGTAGGACTTTGAACATCAGCACCAGCACCTCAGATTGGGCCCCAGTAGCATTGCCAAACAGTAGCATATTCTCTCTCTCTCTCTTTCCTGATCACTAGGACATCAAGGCTTGAGAAGGTTTGAAATAACTCCAAAAATACAAAAGAACAGTCTTCTCTAAACGATTAAATCAAATTTCAGAATTATATGCACGCACGCACACACACACACATCTTTTAAAATGACATGAGTGAAGAGCTATAGCTGCTTGCTTTGACATGTGGAATACTTAGCTCAGAATTTATGTGTCAAAAGCTTAACCTAAGCAACTTTAAAAAACCCACTATATTTCCAACTAATTAAGTCACGTCAGCCAAATATGATTTATTTATTGCCATCAGTCATGTCTACAGCAGAATTATCTCATTTTTTGATTTCTAATGACTTTTTCTCCTCTCATTAATCTGGTTGTGAATTATTTTTAATATATCTTCCTGGCATGAAAGCAAATCAAAGCAATTTTTTAAACAAAATAGCCCAAGGTAATTCTCTAGCACAGCTGATTGATTGAAGTCAAAGCCTAGCTCTGCTCCAGTGGCTTGACATAAGCCAGTATCAGCCAATAGGGAAGAGTTCATCAGCCTACCCTATCTCCTTTCCAACTGCTCACACCAACTGCCCATCCTCCTTCACTCTATATGGGGGACTCAGAAGAAGCTTTTTCTGTATCAGTCTAAGGAGCTTTTTTCTGTTATAAGTCTAAGGAGAAAAAGAGAGGGTCATACAGATGTAAAGATCAAATAGAAAACAAACAACTCCCCCATTAGTCAGTGCTTGTCTTCATTCCTGCTGACTTTTCCATTATCTACTCTGTCAAAGGTTGGTTCAGCAAAACCAAATGTTAGCAAATTTTGGGCCCTAAGTGATTAAAAGTAGATTTCTTTACACTTAATGTCACATTTCTCTCTTATACTGTTTCCAGTGTGCAAATGGAGTGTGTCTGAATATGTACTATATACCTACAACATTCTTACAGCTGGATGCTTACAGCTTTACAGCTTCTGGTGAACACAGAGGTCATAAGAATATGGTCTGCAGCCATCACTGACTGAGAAAGCTATTCTGTCCAGGTCTGCTCAGATATAAGTTCTGATTTACTCAATGGACCTTACTCCCAGGTAAGTATTCATACGATTTCAGTCTTAGAAGATGGTTTAAACAAAACTATCTATTCGATAATGTTGCGGTCATCAATTTCTTTGACAATTATCAAAGTCCAGGCCACCCAGTCAATCTTTTTGCAATGGACTTCAGTCCTTTTTCGGGGCAATCAATCTGGGTAGAGTAGCATGGAGATGCCAATAATATGAAGTAGGACATTGGCCTTGGACACCTGGTTACTGCAATTGGGGTGGCCATGGAAGCCCCCTCCCCTTTGGCTTCCGCAATCATGCAATCAGCAAAAGCCATGTGTACACTCTAATCCCAAACTAAACCACTAATTTACAACTGACATCTGAATGTGTCAGGAGTCTGTTGCAACCACTGAAGTCAGTACACGAGCTAAATAAACTAAAGTTTGGGAGCTTGGATTATGAGGGGCCTCTAAATATACAATCCCCCTTAAAAATTTTAAATTACATTTAAAAAATAATACTATGGTGCCTCTTAAACTTGACACAATTTAGGACCTTAGCATTTCTTAATCTGGCCATGCATTTGAGACAGCACAGTTGAAGTGGTCATGAAAACGTCATGATTCTTCATGCTCCCACGGAGTTGGGGCCAGATTAAATTTTCCACTGACAGAAGTGCCTGGGTAATTTTTTTTAGCAATCCCCCTTTTTGTTGCAGAGCCTTAATTTGTCCCCACTGCCATTCTGATGGCCACCACTCCCTTAAGGGCAGCATTTCAGGGAGATCAATGGCTGTAGTGGTGGGAGGAAGCAAGAAAGTTCTACTCCACTGACTAGAAGTGCCTTGAATGTGCAGAAAAGTTAGTTGGGATGCAGCCCAAGGTCAACAGTAGGCAAGTCCTACTGCAGGTTTGTAATATATTTGGTCATTGACTGTAAATAAAGTCTTCTTCTTCTTCTACTGCAGGTTGGCATTACTGATCCTATTAAAATATCTCCTTAGGCTATCAGCTGCAGTTGTCTTGCACTTGATCTTTCTCCAGAGATATGTTTTTTGTTCTTTTGGGGAAAAGGTCCCTGCCAAACTAGCCACAAGTATTAAGAATAATGCAAGTGAAAAAAAGATCATTGAAAGTTTCTCACCAGCCAACACAGGAGGCGATGAATAGTTTCTTTCCAAGACCCCAAGAAGTCACCAGTCATTGTAGTGGCATAGAAGTCACTTGCACCACCAGTGGTTGCAATTTACCTTGTTATCTTGGTTTGTCTATAACCACTTCTAATTTTCACTGAAACAAGCATGCATGCCATTCCCACTGATAATCTTCTTAATGGTTTGCACCTGATGTTATTGAAACATAATGGCAAGCATTGGGACTGATTTACGAGCAGGAGGGAGGAAAAATGAGAATGCTCAGCATTTGTCAAAGAACACAGTGCTGGCAAATGATATAACAATAACAAAAGGTAGGACAAAAGATACAATTAATACAAAGCTCTACAGGAGGACTGAGAAAGAACACTCCATTAATGCCAGAATGGTTAGTTGGCACTTAGACAATGATCAAGGGTCAAGCCTGAATTTCTCCCCAGAGGAAGTGGTTGCAGTTCCCGTAGACAGGGTCTCCTTGGAGCAGGGGCGAATCTAGGCAAACTGGAGCCTGGGGACAAAATCTGAGTTTGGTGCCCCCCCATCCCCACCCCAGGTATGGACGACCACCCTCCCCCACAACGACCAAACAATGATTTTTTGCACCAGCTCACAAAACACCTCCTACCACCAGCAAAACATACATGGCTTTCTCCCCACCAACTCTCTTTCCTAATTGTGTTCTCACACCAACCCTATGAGGTAGGTTGTTAGCCTCAGAAAGAGCTCCAAGCCAGTGCAAGTGGGAATTAACTTTTAAGCATGTAAATCTCTCACAAGTCACCCCCCATCTGAAGGTTTACCAAGCAAACATCAGCATCATCTCTCACAAATCACCTCCTACCCCCAGCAAAACATACATGGCTCCCTCCCCACCACTTTCCTAATTGTGTCCTCACACCAACCCTGTGAGGTAGGCTGCTAGCCTGAGAAACAGCTCCAAGCCAGTGCAAGTGGGAATTAACTTTTAAGCATGTAAATCTCTCACAAGTCACCCCCCATCTGAAGGTTTACCAAGCAAACATCAGCATCATCTCTCACAAATCACCTCCTACCCCCAGCAAAACAGGCATGGCTCTCTCCCCACCACTTTCCTAATTGTGTCCTCACACCAACCCTGTGAGGTAGGCTGCTAGCCTGAGAAACAGCTCCAAGCCAGTGCAAGGGGAATTAACTTTTAAGCATGTAAATCTCTCACAAGTCACCCCCCATCTGAAGGTTTACCAAGCAAACGTCAGCATCATCTTCAATTCTGCTGCTGCTGCTGGGCTCCCTGCTCAGCTTGCCTTTTCCTGTGCCTGCCGGCGCCCGGCTGCCGGGGAGAAGGCTTCTGAGTAATGCCACACTTAATTTAAGGCAAATAAGGCATGCTGGGTTAGAGGGAGGGGAGGCGGAGCTCCCCAGTCCTGCTCCTGGGAGCCAAGTGGGACTTCTCCCCCGCCCCCCTGGACACTCCAGGCCACTGTATAGAGTGGGTGGGGCTACGACAGGCACTGGGAGCAGTCGGCTGCTTCAGTGCCTGCTTTCTAGGGCTTGCTCAATCCCTAGCTGTGTAGGAGGATGTTTTTGCGCCCCCTACGTGACCTCAATCGATGCGCCCGGGGACAAGGGGTACCCCATGTCCCTAGGCAGGAACGCCAGTGCCTTGGAGGGAGCAGTTCCAGCCAATGTGCTGCTGGTGCCATTTGTATGTCAGAGACCCCTATTATCTCCATTTGAACCATATTTCTCTCCAGCCTACCTGAGGGCAGAGATTTCTGAAAGCTTAATTGCAGGCAGTTTGCTAGTTGATGACATTCCTGGCAGAGAGTATTGGCTTGCAAGCCTGCTGCCCAACCTGGTTATTAAGGTATCCTTGCATAAATCATGTTGAGACAGGATTCATATTACTGAGGGGCGCCCAACTGGTGTTTAATTGGCATGAATATGGAGGACCACAGTCGAGGACAGCTACAGAACTTCCTCTAGCGTCCAGCAGCTCAAAGATGTATGTCTTGCTCAATGGGCTTTTACTACTAGGAAGCGAATAATTGCAATTTGCAATAAGAAGTACATGGAAACCCAGGTGTGGAGGAGCAAATCTACTCCCTCTTCCAAGTACACAAGAAAATCTCTGCCTAAACATGGGTCTCACACGAGACATGAGATTACTGACCCCGCACTCAAGAAGTACATGCCATTCTTTTTAATAGTCTTACATTTTCAGCTTGCAAAGCATTTGCTTTTCCATGTTTGGGAAATTCCCACCACAGGTGAGGAGCTTCTTCAAGAAAAGGGACCATTTTGAAAATGTACAACGAAGTGCAGACTGTGCTTCATTTGCATTTTTATACATATGTAATGTGGATGGATGTGGTGGGTAGTAAGCCATGGCTAATGAACATGAGTCATTTCTTTACGGATGCCACATGAGCCATGAATCCTTTGACTAGTCTTTGTGCCTTTTGTAAGCCACTTCATCTTCATAATACACTTCCTGACAACTATGTTTTACAGCCACCTGGGAGACTAACAAGAATCCAGTATTTGCTATTTCCAAATATTCAACAAGATGGCACCGCAAAAACATCTTATCTTATCTTAATTATCTTTATATGCGTCTTCAACTTTTTATATTCCCATAACTGTACTCTTTTAGTCTAAACTTATGTAGTATTCTTGATATAAGACTTGGCTAGTTGTAAAGGCAAATATAACATGTATTTTTCTTTTATATGCTTTTTTTTGTTTCTCTAATTTTCTTTTTTCACATGCTAATATCTGTTTTATATTTTTTAAATTCAATTAAAATGATTTATTTTTTTAAAAAGTCTATGGAGTTTAGAGCCAAGGGCTTTTTAAAAATATACATTCATAAGAATGATTTTTTTCCTAGCTTCTGAAGTCTAGATATGATGCTATTGTGATTTCAGTTTATCTCTAAAACCATGAGGGCTAGAAACTTATTGTATATTCAGGATTTTGCTATGCCTTGCCACAAGTATTAGAGCCATACATTATCAGGACAATAACAGTAAGGGATTATACACCCCATGAAACACCAACAGGTCTTCTGTATTGCACTGAAAGTAAGAGAGACTTAAGAAAGGCAAATTCTGGGAAGGTCTATCCAGGAGAATTACATAAATATATCCTGTAAGTTTCCACAATCACTTTACTGAAAATCATCACTAACAACTAGATGTCTCATGTCTACCATCAGACCTACTTTTCAGCTTCCTGCACAGTTATTCTTAGCAAAGCCTTTGTTATAAAAAGCATGGCTGAAGAGTTCACAGTAGCATAACATCAACTGACCCAGAGCAAGTATTGGATAAATAATAAATGGGAATAATAAAGTATCAATGAGAGGTGTCTGTAGTAGACATCTGTTTTCTTACTGGCCTGCAGCCATGCTGTTCTGGGCCACGATCTTGTAAGCTAAGCAGGGTCAGGCTGGGTCAAAACTTGAATGGACAGAAAGAAGTCGATTCACAGCTTTTGGAAGCCACTCGCTGTACCTTCAAATGTGCTTTCACATGCTGAAAAGATATGCAGGGTAAGAGAATGACAACATGACAGGTTGGAGAAGCCCTAAAAGTTGGAAATGAGAGCCAGCGCGGTGAAAGGTTTAAGGTGTTGGACTAGGATTTGGGAAACCAAGGTTTGAAATCCCACTCTTTTGTGGAAACTTGCTGGATGACCTTGGACCAGTCACATACTTTCAGCCTCAACCTTTGTAAGTATTTGGATGGGAGACCTCCAAGGAATACCAGGACATGACACGGAGGTAGAAGAAGAAGAGTTGGATTTATATCCACCCTTTCTCTCTTGTAGGAGACTCAAAGGGGCTTGCAAACTCCTTTCCCTTCCCCCCTCACAACAAACACCCTGTGAGGTAGGTGGGGTTGAGAGAGCTCAGAAGAACTGTGACTAGCCCAAGGTCACCCAGCTGGCATATGTTGGGGTGTACAGGCTAATCTGAATTCCCCAGATAAGCCTCCATAGCTCAAGCAGCAGAGTGGGGAATCAAACCCAGTTTCTCCAGATTAGAATACACTTGCTCTTAACCACTACGCCACTGCTTTTCCACTTGTAGGCAATAGAAAACTACATCTCTTGCCTTGAAAACAATACTGGGTCGCCACAGGTCACCTGTGACTTGACAGCAAAAAAAGTTGAAGATAACACTCACACATGCAGATTTCACACAATGTCTGTTTAGATAATATTCTGGGGAGTCTAAATTCCATGTTTCAACACATTTATGATGGGATGAATTGTAAAATGACAGTGTTGCTGTGTGCATCATGAGGTTAAATGAAATGCAATCTTGCCTCAAAACAAACACCAAAATATATCCAGCATCATACTTTATGAGTGATAAGAAAATGTCAAGGGCAGAGAAGAGAGGCACTAAAGATAATAGATGCCAGTGGGACTTTGTGTGTAAGTCAGGGACAAGAACATTGGCTTTCTGATGCATAGAAATCCAACATACTGAGATTCTGCATTCTGACTGCACAATAATATTTTCATAATATTAAAATGGATACATTGGGGTTGATAGACAAGAAAATAGAAAATGGCAAACATCATGCTTGAACTGTCAGACAAGGGATTCTGAGCAGGTTTGCAGAGAGTGGCTCACATCACTGAGACACAGCCCAAATATCATATGACAGTGGCGGTGAACCTATGGCACTTCAGATGTTATGGACTACAATTCCCATCAAACCCTGCCAGCATGGCCAATTGGCTATGCTGGCAGGGGCTGATGGGAATTGTAGTCCATATCATCTGGAGTGCCATAGGTTCGCCACCACTGTCTTATGAAAACAAATCATGTGACCTGCCTGATCCAGAGACTTCGAGAATTTTCTGACACTGATTCCTGGTCCCACAATAATACATTGTGCACACATACAGAAACAAATGAATAGAATAATTTGGCTTGGCACATAATCTGAGCTATCTAAGCCAACAGACTACTGTGTATACATTTTCTCCACACACCTGTGAACTTTCTTGGAATCATCTGTCTGTTCGCCTTCAACAGTGGATCTTTAGAACAATTATGACAGCAAGTGTGACAGTCAGCTGCTGAAAGGATTTATCACTGACATATCTTATGGAATTCCTGGCAGAGTGTGACCAGGCAGGAGTATTGTGTCGGGGTTGTGCCAGCATATCAGTCTCCCCTGGCTTTCTTAGTTATCTTGCCTCTCTTTATTTCTACGTATGCCTTGACAAAGCTCAGTGAAAATGTGACAATGGAAATTAGGCTATGCCAGGTTGCTCTCCCTTAGAATAAGAAGAGCAGTATATGATGTCTTTTACTGGATTACTGTCAGTTAGCATTAATAAATCATGCAAGCTTTTTTGTTTCACAGACTGCTTCATCAAGAAAAAAAACCCAGAACCTTTATTCTTACTATGCTCGTATAACTGACTATCCTTTCTAACTTTCCTTTTTGCACTGCTAATAAAAATGAGAATTTATGTAACATATTCTGAGTATTCCTGGAAATCCTTTTCAGCCTTCATACACATAGATGAGAGCACAAAGAAAAATTTAGGGGGAAAGGGATGAAAAAGTCCCCTCTGAAAGTTGGGGGGAGGGGGAGAAATGAGTCCTGGAACAAATTAGCGGTAGGATGTGGTAAAGACGTAGAAGAAAGAGGAGGGTCAAGCAGGAAATCAGAGTTAGAAATCAGGACAGACAAAAGAAGTACTTCTTCCCAGATTCCACATCACAAACATTATTTATGGACTGGTTGTGGTGGGTTTTCCAGCCTGTGTGGCCATGGTCTGGTGGATCTTGTTCCTAACGTTTCGCCTTCATCTATGGCTGGCATCTTCAGAGGTGTATCACAGAGTCTGTTACACACTGTGTCCAGAGAGAAGGGAATGTTTGGGGTATATATTGTCCATGTCCCAGGGTGGGGAACCAATCAGTAAGTGTTTGGATAGAACTTGTTATGCAAAGATGTGGTTGATTGTACTATGATGCCTTCCCCGGCACAATTGACAGTGGCATACTTCTTCTGAACATGTGGCATAATACTTCTGAACATGGCAGGGCCACTTAGCCATCACAGCTAATAGCAGCCGATAAGATTGACTTGTATGAATCTGTTTAATTCCATTTTAAAGTCACCATCTTAGATTGCAGTAATAAATTCTATATGTTAGTAATGTGTGAAGTAGTGGTTATTTTTGTACTGCCTTTGTACCTAATATGACTGTTGTTAAAGAAGGCAGAGTATGGTAGAGAATTCAAGTGTATATTCTCGTCAAAGATGTGGGAACCCACAAAAAAGAGAAAAAAAATCAGAAAACAAATCCGCTCCCAAGACCTGTGTGTGTGTGGGGGGGGGGGGGGGCACAAAAATTTGCTGTAACACTGAAATATTTTATCTTTTAGAATAGGTACATGCTTCTTAAGGTAACCCTTCTCACACACTTTTTCCAGTAGAAAAATGGGGAATTTTGGAGTAACAAAGAAGCCCCTCGTTTAGCATGAAAAAGTTGGAAGACTTTTTTCATTCTTTTCAATGTAAAACTGGGAAATTGTGAGGAAGCACTAAAAAAACCTCTTACACTGTAAACGTATACAATATTTTCAATTTTTTTTGTTTAAAGGACAAATTTTAGCACCAATGAATATGCTATAATGTGTTTAATGAGAAGACATTGTTAAAGCATTCAGTATGTGGGCAATCCTAGTTTCTGTCCAAATAATAAACTTTATCTTATTTATTACACTATTTGTTTTCTACCTTCAACTTTTATTTTTCACTTCCTCTTAGATGGCAAAAAATTAAAGATACATATACTATGATAACATAGAATACAGGAATTTGCAACTCTTTCTCTTGTACTGGGTATATTCGCAATTTTTCTTATAGAAAAAAAGATATACTTTTAAATTCCACAAATATGTCAAATAATGCAGTTTTATATACTAAGCTATAAATAATGCATTTCATGTTGTTAAATCAGTAAAAGAAATTTTGGCTTGATAGGAAAATAAATAATGCATATATTTAATTTTTCCTCGGTTTCTGCTCCCTGCATTGGGGGAAAGTAGTCCTGTTCTGTACCTTCAACATTTCTGGAAATTATACATCTCTAATTCTACTTAGTGTAGGTTTCATATTTGCAATCTGGAAATTCCTATAGATTTGAGGATGAAGCATGAGGAGATTTTGAGTGAGGGGAGGGACCTCTGCTAGGGGTATGCACCAAGAAAAAAATGTTATATTTGTGTACCTGGGGTTTGGGAGAGGTTCTGTAATTGTTTATGTTTATGTAGGACAGTGTTGGCAAACCTTTTTGAGACCGAGTGCCCAAATTGCAACCCAAACCCCACTTATTTATCGCAAAGTGCCAACCCGGCAATTTAACCTGAATGCTGAGGTCTTAGTTTAGAAAAAACCGGTTGGTTCCCCCTTCCTCCGCCCCACCCGCTCGAGCAGGGGCCAGCCTGCTATAGTCTCCAGCAAGTCCCACGCGCACTGCTCTGCGCCTCTCTATCATCTCTGCCTCCTCTGTGCCCCCCCCCTTCGGCAGCAGCCACCCAGAGCACAGGCACCAGGCCTGCCAGCTGAGTCCTTCCTGCTCACCGCAGTGCGCAAATGTCGTGCTCAGTGGCCCAGGTCAGCCTAGATGTGTGTGCGAGTGCCCACAGAGAGGGCTCCGAGTGCCACCTCTGGCACCCGTGCCATAGGTTCACCATCACTGATGTAGGACATTACCGTTCCCAATTCTATGGGCCTTTGAACAAGGTAACACAAACCATCATACATGCAGAGTAGAAAAGAGTCCTGCATTCACACATGAAGGAGCGAAGAAAAGTGGCAGCTATTTGCAGCTTGTCTCCAAAGGTGAAACACTAGGACCAATCTGTTCTCCCCTCATGGAAGTATATGACTGGAAGGGAGAAACGCCATTGCCCAGGAAATCAGTGAAATCAAAGAAAAAGATGAGTGCATGCTGTTTGGTAAGCACCAAGCTGGGGGCGGGGGCATGGATTGTTTTAGGGAAATAGCTTTCATTGTACACCCCCCATATTTATATTACCTTTCCATGATGTCACTGTACCATCCCAAGCCAGTGATTTCTGTGTATATCTTCAGCTCAGAAATTTCATTATGCATACCCCTAGTTTCCACTCCACAAAGTAGCTATTTTATCCAGGGGAACTTATTCCTATAGTCTGGAGACAGACATAATTCCAGATCTCTGTGCTCTACCTGGATGTTGGCAACTTACCCAAGAGGGGGCACTTAGAACAAACTTTGGCCTGTGAATGTTGGTCCTGCTGCAGCTGAATGTTTTTAATGTATCAGGTTTTGTAAACAGGCTAAGAAGGAAGAAGTGAGCAGAGTTGTTAGGAAAGTAAGCACATCACCAGGAGTCCAGTCTTTGAAAGTCCACTTAGCCTAAATAGTGCCTTAGCTGAAATGACAGTGTGAATGTTTACTTAGAAAGGGGGGGGGTGCTAATGAACACTGCTAAATTTTGTCTCTTTGGCTGAAAGTTAACAGAGATGAGATCTCATTTCCACACAAACAGAATCTTGCACCATCTGTCCTCTGTACAGAGGGGAAGTAGCCATTTGTACCTAACCTGAAAGGGGCTGATGAATGGGAGGTAGAACCTTTGACCTTTAGGTCACCAGAGTTTTGGACTGTGTGCAGACCAAAATGCAATCACACAATAGGGCACAACTTTTGTTGTTAACAGGAGATTTCCTCTAAGAAATGTGCCTGCCAGCCACAAGTCTCTCAACTGAAGATTTTCCCTACCATCTCTGCCAAATTAGCTTCTTTGGATCTAGTACAACAGATTTCATCAGAGATAAAACTCTTCCTTGGAGTAGAAATAGGAGACCATGAATGATGGACAATTTAGAAGCTTGCCTTGCTACTTTAAGCTCAGTTATACCCTTCTAAGCTTGTTGACTTGAATGGACTAAGAAGGGTATAATTCTGCTTAAGATCTAAGCATGTGGAGTGGTGCAAGCAGCTGAGTAGCGGGTAGTATCATGTCCTTATCTGTGTTTTGTACAATGTAGTTGGAGGCTATGAATGTCTACAATCCACAGTGTTACATTAGTCATAGAGTCTGCTTTTTGTCAACATCATACAACTATGAGCGACCATTTCCATACTGGCTGAACATGTTGAATATTTATTTGGAATACCTGTTAATCTAGTGTAACTAGCCCATATGGACCAAGTTCTTAATCACAAATTTAGTTCTGCATCATGAAGTCTCTACAGAAACAAACAGAATCTGTGGATGCAGTCTTTCAATCCCTTGGACACACGTTCTTTCACAAGCTTCATGGAAAGGAGCAAGAGCCAGCAAGTGAATGTTGTGATGTATGTCTAAAGTCAAGAACATTCTGAAACAATTATGACTAATATGTTTAGATGTGTGGAATATCCCCCACTTAATCCTTTGTTTGACCCTAGAGGATCTTTAAAGGAACTGGGTATTCAGATGCCCAGTAAATAGGAATGCCATTTTTTTAATAAAAGCTGTGATTTTTCTAAAGACAGTTATCTACACTATCTATGATATATGCTTCTGTTCTTAGGTTCCAAATATGTGTACATAATAATTTCTTGAAAATTAATATCTTAATTAGAGTCACTACCATGTAGTAGAATAAATTTTGTCTTAGACAAAGGATTAGGATAAGATTTAGGGGTATCTTTAAACTGCACACGGCACTTGGAGTTTAAAATGCTGAAAGGATTAAAGCAACCTACTGGCAAGAACCAAGGTTTTTGACAGCTACTTAATTTAATCTACAGTGGTGCTAATTAACTCTTTGAAAACTGTAATACTTACTTATGCACAAATAAAAATACCTGCAATTGCCCATACACAGATACAAAGCAACTTTTTTTTTCATTGGGACACAGTGGAAATGTTAAGCAATACCTGAAAAGCATTTCACATTTTTTTCACTGACCTATGTTATATTTTTATGCTGCCAAAGTGTTCATTTTATGTTGCTTGTGTACATGTCTTATGAGTAGGATTGATGTTTGATAGTCACCACAGTGCTTCTATGCCAAGTAAAGACAGCAGAAATCCCATACAAGCTTGCATACCAGCAAGAGGGGGAGAGGATAGGCTCAACTTTAGACATTCTAAACAAGCATGGGAAGACCTACCTCTCCTCTGACTTTTTGAGAATATCCAAAGCAGAGATGTGTGCAAACTAGGGTTGCCAGGTCTTCCTTAGACACCAGAAGAGGATGGATGGAGTGGGGGGGGGGGGGCGAGGGAGTAGGATTGCTAGACCCAGGTTGGCAAACTCCTGCATATTTGGGGATGGAGCCTGGGGAGGGCAGGGACCTCAGTGGGGTAGAAGCTGGCTTGCAGCTGGCCTGCAGGGAGGCTGGAAGAGGACAGGCGCATGCTAGTTTTGTCACTTGGGGGGCATCCGGCATCCCCCCGCATGACCAAAAGGCGTGCGTCTAGGGAATGCACCTTGGACCACCAATGTCTTGTTTTGCTGTTACAATTAGTTCAATTCAAGTTTTTTTAAAGAGTTTCTTAGAGTGTCCTACAGGTCCCAAGGTGAATTTCAAATGCAATGGTACACCTTGAGACTGGAATGCTGAAAATAGAAGCTAAGATTTGTCTTCTGTCTCCTTCTATATGGCTAAGTATAAATTTTAATTCCCTAGGTTGTTACTTCTTCTTCTGTCTGACAGCTTCCAGTCAAAATGGCTAAAGGCCATCAGAGGGGAAAATAGAGAATCCTGGTTTTCCCCCACAAATGTTGCTTGAATTAGGGAGAGATAAAGCCAAGCAAATCCTAAGGCAAAGGGTAGAAGATACAGAGCATCAAATGGAACTCCATAGTTTCCCTGCCTTTATTTCACCACTTAATAGCAGGTACATTTTTGCTCTGGTCTCTTATCCATTTGCCCTGGAAGTAAACAGCCACAGGAGAGCTGTACACTCTACAGGGGCTATGCCCTATCAAAGACTGCAGCAACTATTGTATCATGACATTAATTTCTCAGGCAAGTAAAGTGATGCTCAAAATCTTATAACAAAGACTGTTACTATGTATGGAAGGATAAATGCTTGATATTCAAGCTGGGTTCAGAAAAGGAAGAGGCATTAGAGATCATATTACAAATTTATGTCCATTGCTGGAGCACACAAGAGAACTTCAGAGGAAAATCAGCTTGTGTTTCGTAGACTGTGTTTCATAGACTTTTGACTGTGAGGATCACAAAAAGTTATGCCTGGTGCGACACAGCATCAGATTGTTTTGATGTGCAACCTGTACTCTGGACAAAAGGCTACTGTAAGTCAGGGGCATACTGGCCGAGGGACATGGGGACACCTGGGGAGAGCAGCAGGCTGCAGCAGCCTGCCTCCAGGGAAGCGCGGGAATGGGGCGCTGCAGCGGGCAGCAGCAGTGCTCTGCCCCCGAGCCCCTCCCCCTGTGACCTGCCCCCCGCCCCTGAGCACGGGAGCGCGGGGGGTGCCTGGAGAAGGAGTTATCTTCCAGCACCATTTCCCCCTGTATGCCTCTCCTGTAAATACAGATTATATAGAAACAGAATGGTTTCCAACTGGCAAAGATGTCAGACCAGGATGTATTTTATCTTTCTTGCTCTTCAATCTGTATGCAGTATATATCATAAGGAAAGCTGGATTATATTTAGATGAAGGTGGAGTGGAAATTGGGGAGGAGGAACGTAAGAGTTTGAAGTATGCTGATGATACCACCTTACTGGCAGAAAACAGCGGACTGAAACTACTCCTGAAAGTTAACGGAAAAAGTACCAAAGCAGGACTACAGCTGAACATCGAGAGGACAAAAATGATGAAAGAGAATTTGTAAAAAATGTTTTTTATTTATTTATTTATTTATTTATATTTTAGACTTGTAGGCCGCCTCTTCCCCGAAGGGCTCGAGGCGGCTCCCAACATGGCTGTTTCCAACAGCAACTCAAAAACAATATAACTTAACAAATTTAAAATTCCAGCAGCAATCAGACATAATTTAAAACAGCTCAACAATATAACTGTTCAAACACTTCAAACGGTTCAAACCGCACAGTCTAACAGTTTAAAACAGTTCAAAACAGTTTAAAACAGTTTAAAAACAGGCGCCCAATCCCAAGGCTAAAGGAGAGGGAAAAGATAAACAGTAAAGAAAGAGAGAGAGGAAGAAAGGGAGGGAACAGACGGGCCCAGATGGAATCGGCAATGGGCCCGACCGGGTTGGCAGAAGATGAAAAATTGGCGGCCTCAGTTTAAATCCGGCAGCCTCGGTCAGTGGGGCAGTAAAACCGCGACCAGCCTCGCCAAAGGCCCGGAGGAATAGCTCTGTTTTGCAGGCCCTGCGGAACTCCCCTGTCCTGCAGGGCCCGGACTGATGGAGGTAGAGCATTCCACCAGGCAGGGGCCAGAGCCGTAAAGGCCCTGGCCCGGGTCGAGGCCAGCCGCATCGTCGTGGGGCTAGGGGTCACCAGCAGTTCTGCCACCGCTGAGCGTAGTGGCCTGTGTGGGACATAAGGGGTGATGCGGTCCCATAGGTATGAGGGCCCCATGCCGCGTAAGGTCTTAAAGGTTATTACCAACACCTTGAAGACGATCCGGAACTCCACTGGGAGCCAGTGCAGACGGCATAGCACAGGGGTGATATGATCGAAATAATCACCCCCTGTCAGAAGCCGAGCCGCTGCATTCTGGACCAGCTTCAACTTCCGGATCAAGCGCAAGGGAAGGCCCGCGTAAAGCGAGTTACAGTAATCCAACCTCGAGGTGACCGTCGCATGGATCACAGTGGCCAGGTCGGGCCGGGAGAGATAGGGAGCCAACCGCCGCGCCTGGCGAAGATGAAAAAACGCAACCTGGGTTACATGGGTCACCTGGCTCTCCATTGACAAGGCAGAGTCCAGGCGGACCCCCAGGCTGCGGGCCAGGGATGTCGGGGCCAGAGCGACCCCTTCCAAGATAGGCGGCTGGAATTCCCTCGGTCTCTCCCCCCGGCCCAGCCAGAGGACCTCCGTCTTTGTTGGATTGAGTTTTAACCTACTCTGCCTCAACCAACCAGCTGACCGATTCCAGACAATGCTGTAGAGCTGCAGGGGCGGAGGCCGCCCCCCCCCATCAACAGAATGAGCTGGGTGTCATCCGCATATTGGTGACAAACCAGCCCAAAGCTCCGCACCAGCTGAGCAAGGGGTCGCATGTAGATATTAAATAAAAGTGGGGAGAGTAAGGCCCCCTGGGGAACCCCACAACTAAGTGGAGCCCTTTGGGAGGCCTCATCCCCGCACCACACCTGCTGACCCCGACCCTGGAGGAACGAGGCAATCCATTGAAGGACAATGCCCCGCACTCCAGAGGCTGCCAGGCGGTGGATCAAAAGGTCGTGATCGACCACATCAAACGCTGCTGTGAGGTCAAGTAACACAAGCAGCGCCGATCCGCCTTGGTCTAGCTGCATGCGGAGCATATCTGTGATGGCGATGAGGACGGTCTCCGTCCCACATGCCCAGCACGAAAACCGGACTGGGGGGGATCGAGCACCGATGCATCCTCCAGGAAAGCCTGAAGCTGCTGCAACACAACGCTCTCAAGTACCTTCCCCAGGGACAACAAGTTCGAAACGGGACGGTAATTGGCCAGATCGCCAGGATCTAAAGATGGTCTTTTAAGAGTGGGCGGACCACTGCCTCCCTTCAACCCACCCGAAACACTCCTTGCTCAAGGGAGCAGTTGACTATTTTCAACAGGTGGGGTCGTAACTCCTCCCGGCAAGCTTTTATCAGCCAGGAGGGGCACGGATCCAGAGGACAGGTAGGTCTAACAGCAGCTAGGGCCCTGTCAACATCGGACTCGCAGAGTAGGGAAAACCGGTCCAAACTTGGACCCAAAGACGGCGAAGGAGCCTCGAAGTTCCTTTACTGTATCAAGTGTGGTTGGAAGGTCCCGGCGGAGTGACGCGACCTTATCTACAAAAAAGCTCTGAAATGCCTCGCAGCCAATAGCCAATTGAGAATTTGTCGACCCCTCCACTAAGGAGGTGAGGGACCGAACGATCCAAATAGTTGTGCCGGGCGAGAGCTAGCAGATGCGAGGGAGGACGAGAAATGAGCATTCTTCGCCCTCCGCGTCGCCAACTCATAGGCTTTCATAAACGTCCTATAAGTTGTTGGCGCCACTTCGCCGCGAGATTTCCACACTCGCTTCTAGCCGTCTGAGTTCCCGTTTCATTTGGCGCAGCTCCTCGGTGTACCAAGGGGCCCGCCGTGAACGGGCGCAGAGGGCGCCTGGGAGCAATCTCCTCGATGGCATCGGAAAGCCTGGAATTCCAGTCTGACACCTGCTCATCGAGGGTGCCAGGAGGCTCAGGATCCCGCAGAGCATTCAGGAACCTGTCCGGTTCCATAAGTCTTCGCGGGCGGACAGAAATAAGTCCGTCGCCTAGACAGGGTTGGGGCGGCAAGTCCACCCGAACCTTCAGGGCAAAATGGTCGGACCATGGCACTCTGCTAACAGAGGATACGACCATATTCACTCCTGCCCCAAAGACCAGATCCAAAGTGTGACCAGCTTCATGAGTGGCGCCGGTGTTTAGAAGGGAGAGTCCCAGCTTCGCCATGGATGACACCAGGTCCACTGCCGCTGAACATGAGGCGGCGTCCGCATGGACGTTGAAGTCCCCCAAGACAATAAGTCGAGGGAATCGCAACGCCCACTCGGCCACCGCCTCCAGCAGCCGTGGCAGGCCGTCGCCCTGCGCGCCAGAGGCGACCGGTACACCAGGAGAACGGCCAACCTCTCCCCAGACAGCCACTCCAATCCGGCACACTCGAATCCAAGAATTTGAGGGGCAGGGACTGCCCTGAAGGCGATGGAATCTCGGATGAACATCGCCACTCCTCCCCCCCGGCCCTGTGTTCGAGGCTGGTGGACACAAGCGAAACCTGGGGGCGTGATCGCATTCAAGGCGACCGTCTCGCCCTCTCGCACCCAGGTCTCGGTGATGCAGGCCAGGTCCATCAGCTGTGCCTCGAGAAAATCTCGAAGTGTTGCGATCTTATTATTAATGGACCTGGCATTTATCAACACCAGGCTCGAAGCAGGGTATACCTGAGCCTCTCTGCCCGCATCCCTCGGGATAGGACGGAGGCCAGAAAGGGGACGAGCATAAGTATATCTCCTCCCCTTTCTCTCATATGGCCCCCTCCTACCCGCATATCTACCCCGTC
Source organism: Sphaerodactylus townsendi (assembly GCF_021028975.2). NCBI lineage: Eukaryota > Metazoa > Chordata > Lepidosauria > Squamata > Sphaerodactylidae > Sphaerodactylus > Sphaerodactylus townsendi. Next base: position 113,950,888 of record NC_059427.1, on the reverse strand, counting down.
CCCACACTACTGGGATCTCCCTGCCCCCCCGCACTGCCCCCTCACTGCCGTCTCCTCCCATAGAACAGGCCTAGCAACTAACAGTAGCCTTATAGTAGAACTCCACTCTAACCTAACCTACACATATACATATATAGATTGTTTAATTATTTATTTGTTTGTTGGCTGCCTAGGGCCATCCAGCACTTCTGCTATCTGAACCCAGCAGCCACCAATCACAATAGAGTACAGCAATACTAATAAAATTCTAACAAATTACTATACTATACTATACTAATAAAGTGCTAGTGCATCAGATGGCAATAATAGCAATAGCAATGATGACAGTGGGGAGAGTAGGTCGAATCACATCACATCCCGGCATACATCGGTCAGGAATCGCTGCCACTTCTTCCTGCCGATGTTGTCAGTGTCTGAGTCCACTCAGCCAGACACCTAGTCGATTTTAAATGTCCACGTCTTAATTTACAGAAGGTATATGACACCTGAAATAAATAAGAAGATGACTAGACAACATGACGGTATTTGCTGGAGATATAATGAAGTGGTTGGAACTTTTTTTCATATGTGATGTACTTGTAAAAAACCCCAAGAAGTTATGGATAGAAATACATAAGAAGATACAGCAGATAAACAAATTTAAATTTCCTCTCACTGCAAAAACGATGCCATTGGGTATACTACCAGAAAGAAACTGAATGAACTGTGCTGGCACTTAATAATTGCTGCAAGAGTTATAATCGCAACAAACTGGAAATCTGATAAAGGCCTCACAATGGAATGCTTGGAGGATAAAATCAGAGAATATGCTATCTAGGCCAAACTAACTAATCTTGTGAATTGACATCCAAAAGATGAATGTGAGGAGAAATGGAGTCCTTGTTTTTCATATCAACCAGACCTGACCATGTAAAAACAAAATATCTCAAAGTCTGGAATATAACAATGTTTAAGATATAATTAATGGATTAGTAAAAATGCTTAGAAGTATATAAATGATAAAGATTTTTAAAAGTCTCTCTAATAATTTATAAAGTCTCTCTGATAATTAGAAAATGTTATATTGGAATCCATTATGTAGTATGTACTTAATATAATGAGGGGTAGATCTTTCTTTTTTTGATGTAATCATGTTTTCTATTATTTCCTTTCCTTTTCTTCTTTTCTTCTTTTTCTTGCATGTTTAATAAATGTTGAAAACAATAAAAAAGACTATTTTTAAAAAGACAAAAATGATGACTACTGGAGAATTTTTTGGGTTTGAGGTGGATAATGAGAAATTGAAATTTTTCAAGACTTTGTGTCCCTTGGCTCCTGCATCACTCAAAAGGCAGACCGCAACCAAGCAGAGGCATACCTAGGCAAACTGGAGCCCTGGGCAAAACCTGAGTTTGATGCCCTCACTCATGGGCGGCCACATTTTCAGAATGCTTTCAAAATGTTTTATTACTGCTATGAAAACATTTTATGGTGTTGTATCCAGTCCCCCCAATTGGGGAAAAGAGCATCACTTTCAATGTTATTTAAACTGGGGACCCCAGATTCTCCCTTTAAGGTAGATTTAAAAGGAGAATCTGGGCTCCCTAGTTTAAACAAGTGATGCTGGAATCCACCCCCAAACAGCATCATTTTCAGCTGCCCACTTTGCCCAATGGGAGGAACGCCTCTGCAACCAAGACCTCAGAAGGAGGCTGAGACTGGGAAGGGCAGTCATGAAGAAGCCTGAAGATCCTTAAGTGTAAGGATGTGCCCCTGGCAACCAAGATCAAGTTAATTCACCCTGCACATATGCCCCGCATTTCCCTCCATCTGGAAGCATAAGGTTGTCGTTCAGGCAGCTGTGGCAGGTAGGCAGACAAGCAGGGATGGCACTCATCTTCAAGTGGCACCCAGGGCATGTGCCATGCCTACCATACCTTACATACACCACTGCTTGGAATAGCTTTGTTGATATCCCTTCTGTAGATTTGTTTTTCCCAATTGCTCTCAATGCAGTGTTCACTTTAATTTCTAAAACTGTTGGTTCTTCAAAATCTTCTTCTTGGAAGAAAACTGTCACCTTTTCAGATCTTCTTTAAAGTATTATTCCCACCTTTTCTTTATTTTTTCCTGTTCAGCTGATGTATTTACATGTTGAGCTTTCTGCATGCCTAACTGTGCTTTAAATTTCTTTTTTTTTGTTCCTTGGATCTTGTGGAACAAATCTCTTGATGTTCATTTTTTGTTGTTCTTTTCTATTTCTTTACATTGGTTATTATAATAGTTCTCTTTGTCTCTATGTGCCAGTTTCTGGAAATCTACATTTAGACTTTTGATTTTGTTTCTGTTCCTTTTACTGTTGTTTCTTGTTTTTTTTTTAGCAATTTTAAGAGTTTCCTCAGTCATCTCTGAAGGTTTTTAATTTCTGTTGTCTAAGGGAATAGTCTTTGTGAATTCTTCCTGGATATTATTGCTGGTTTCAAGCCATAGTTCTTCTGGGTCACATTCACTTGAACTTAGTAAAGCAAATCTGTTCTTTACGTGGTCTTTAAACTCTTCAGGAATGCTGTGGAGTTTTGGGTGTTTTGCTTCATTTTTATTCTAATTTTCAGTATTAACAATTCATTATCTGTACTATAGTCGTCTCCTAGGCTTGTTTTAGTTGAGACAGTAAAGTGTATCCATGTTCTGTTTCCAATTATGTAATCTATTTGATTTAATTATTGGCTATTTGGTAATGTCCACATATACAATAGTCTATTTGTTTGCCTGAAATGTGTGTTCATAAAGAACAAATTGTTGTCTTCACAGAATTCCATTGAGTCACTGTCCTGTTTCATTTCTTGCTCCAAGCTGCCAGCAATATTTTATTCCTCTTCCTTTCCTATTTTTGCATTCCTGTTACCTATGATTACCCCATCTTGTTTATGTGTTTAATCAATTTCTTATAACTATAATCCACAGTTGCTGTAAGACTGCTTCTGCAGAAAAGTTTCAAATGCTTCATTAGATCTGACCAGCTGATCCAGGAGACTCTGGCTATATCCACAGTGATTATAATAACCGTATGCAGCAGTTATAAAGAGTAACTTTTGATTCAGTAACTAGTGCTGCTTAACAGCTATGAGAATCCTTTAGGACCAAATTAGATATAGGTAAAGCTGCTCTCTGGATGGATGGTATCTAGACTAGGAATGTCCCTGGGCAAAATTATCTCCCATGGGCTGACTGGGCAGCCAGATTCATGGACAGGCCAATATATGTGATAGGAGAGTGGGACCATACATGCCTCAGAAGAGATCGCTATTATCTGTCCCCTGATTGGGTACACTGCTTTCAAAATATTTTCATCTGCATACCTGCTTTGTTCTCATTTGGGCAAATAGATAAAGGAGTGGGCAGGGCCTGCATGGCCAAGTCCTGTGGACCATGCAGGCCCTGTGCTGATGACTTTGGCATGTTGACTCATCCCATGGAGAGGGAGAGAGGATACAAGTACGCTGGTCTTGCCCTCTTTCTCTGCACAATTTCTGAATCATATGCAGATTGTGAACACATGGAGGACATGCCTGGTGCACACACTCACTCCATGATCAGCAGTGTCTGGAAAGCATTCTTCTTCTTTATGAGTAGGGATGTACACACAGACATTTCCTTTGTGTGGTTGCATCAGGAAGACAACTTTGTAACTACACAGAGAAAGGCGGGCAGGGCCAGCATGCTTGTGCCAACTCTCTCTCCCCACCCAGCAAATGAACACATGTTTGCACAGGGCTGGTGTGTATAAGGTTTCTCTTTCTTGTATGAAGAAGACCACAATGGCATTGGACCCTGGGCAATCACCCCCTTTGCCCATGGATGAAGGAGCCTTGTGCATACAGAATATTACACCCTAATAGAAAAGAATGGAATGTCCCTCTTCTTGTAGAAGCCTATGTACACATGCAAATGCGTTGTATAGGATCCAAATTTAATTTAATCGTGTAGGTTATTCTGCACATTTATCCCCCAATTTTTAGTGAATCCTGAAACATGGTAGAGTTTTTAAAATTTGTGCAAGACCCAGAAAACAAAACAAAAATAAAGTGAATCGCTTTCCAGAGAACATGATAATCAGTAATCACACTATGTAACATTCTAGCCAAAATTTGAGGATGACTGCAAAAGACAGTGCCATTTTTTAAAAAAAAGTAATTCCAGGATTTCTTCTTTGTGTAACTCTGAAAACACCAGGCCTGCATTGTGTTTCCATGAATTACTTACAGCTTTTTACCAGGATGGTATTTGCAGACTTACTAATATCTTTCATGTCTGTATTAAGACAAGGTGCATGTGCACACAGCATTAATGGGGAAATCAAATAGTGTTCCTGTTGGAATTCCCTTCCCATTAAAAGGCCAGCAGGGAGCTGTAGTGTATGTGTGCTGCAGACAGCATTGTTTAATGGAAACTTTACACAAATTAGACGTAGGCCTTTTGGTGAAGTGGGACCTCTAATTTAATTGGATTTAACGGCCAGGAGGCAGGGTGAGCACGGCTTCTCTGGATTTTGCCAGCAAGTAGCCTGTCAGAATTAGGCTGCACTCTGTACCCCAAACTAACAGTTCTTCCTCAGACTTTTTCTTCAGAGAACAGCCATGGCTCAGTTATGACTGGAGCTGTAAATGGTGTTAATAAAGTCTTCCAGGGGCAATATCAGGGCAAGACAGCCTCATAAAATGTTCTAATCCTAGGCTACACGGGGCTTTTTTTTTTCAGTAGGAGGAGTGGAGAGCAATAAAATAAAAGTAAGAATAAAATGGGGAACTTGTGGTTTTAAGGCAAACAAAAATAAAGCATGATTCTGTGCCAACACAGAGATATTTATAAAGCTACCTGCTAACAGAAAGCTTTGTTCCATGGTGGCTGCTTAATGCCTTCCCCCTTCTGACTTTGCAAAGCTGTATTAGGGATAGATGCCTAAGAGACAGAATAAAGGGCATTTCCTGTAGAATTTTGGGTTATTTGGGTTCAAATCTTCACATTCTTGAAGTCTAAAATTTCCAGATGCAAAGATTTATACTTTTGAAGTGCAAGCATTTGAGGTTGCCATCACAGACTACCAAGAGTTTGGTACTTTGAATTTGGAAAATGTGTAGCTTGAAGGTTCCTCTATGGTAGAACAAGTGTGATTAAAAGGACTCATGCACACACACAAGCCCTTTGAATCAACAAATCCTGTCAGGAAACTAATATATAAGATGCCATCAAAATCTGAGGCAAAAGTTGAACTTAGAGAGGCTTTTACAAGATAAAACAAAACTATGTTTTATTTTACAAGCATTCTTCTCAGGTCGTTGTTACAGAGAGATACTTAAGCATTTCTGGTTTCTTGAGGCAAGTATTTACTTAGAGGTTACAGAGTAAATAGTTTTTCTTAAATGGCTGTTTCACTTACAAGATCTAGCTTCACTTAAATATGGCTGTTTCAATTTCAAGATAACTTCCTCCCATATAGTTTCACACACACACAGGTGTCTCTGTTTAGGGTAAACATTTTCAATATGGCTCTAAACGCTCTTCTAAAACTCCCACCCTTCACTCCAAAGGAAACTCACATCGGATTGGGACAGATTAAACTCTGGGGTTTCACCAAACCCACACTTAACTCTGCCATTTAAGCTAAACCAGGGGTAGGGAACCTGAGGCTCGAGAGCCGCATGCGGCTCTTCTGCCTTTGCACTGTGGCTCCACGAGCTGAGCCGCCGGCCCCATCCTTGCCCGCCCTGCAGGCAGCAGGACGGGCGCACCAACTGCCCATGGCCAGCTGGGCTGTGCCACGGGCTTCCCCTCTCGCCCGCCCCATTGGAGCGGGGCGGGCGCTTTCCCGGGGGCCGGCAAGGCCGAGCCGCCGGCTTCATCCTTGCCCGCCCTGCAGGCAGCAGGGCAGGCACATCCATGCGCTTCTCAGAATGAGCGGAGTAAAAGGTAACCCCCCCCCCAATATATATAGTGTTATCTTTATTTTAAATGTCAAAAATTATTTGCGGCTCCAAGTGTTTTCTTTTCCCGTGGAAAACGGGTCCAAATGGCTCTTTGAGTGTTAAAGATTCCCTACCCCTGAGCTAAACGCACCCTCATGGACTCTGCAGCACCAGTAACTAGGCGTGGTCTCCTCATGGGACAATAGCCAAGGCCTCTGTGTGGTCTTAGGAGTGTCCCCATGGTCTTAGGAGTGTCCCCATGAGATAAGCTTCTTTCTTGTTTTTCACCCTCACCTCATCACTTTCTGATGAGAACAAGGCTCTTTCCTCTCAGTCTTTGAGATCTCTTTGAGAATACAGGCCCTCTAGCCATTCTCCCTTTGTCTCTGTAGCTCTTGCTGCCTTTAGACAATATCTCGTTACTGGACCTGAGGACGACACAAGCTCACAAGCTGCTTTCAAAACTCTGAAATCTCGCTCTCACAAAACTGTCCTTCTGACAGTCTTTTTGGCTCCTAGCTACTGCATTTCAGCCAGCCGGCCAATCACTCTGGTTAACACTTGGTGCTCCTGCTCTGCCTGAACTGCATCTTTTAAAATTAACCATTTTAAAGCCTAATCTGTCACAGCTCCAGTCAAAACAGCCCCACCTGCTTCATGGAGCTGTTGTCAGTTTCACAGTTGTGCCCACCACTTTGCGTGCTACTGCAGAAATTCTCTGTGCCTCTGCCATTTGGTGAGGTTTTCTATGGAGGTTTCACCTCCTTGCAGTGAATCCATGTGTGCTTTCCATGTAAAAAAAAGATGAATACAGTTTGTTTTGCCTCGCAATCCTGCACATGAATTGTTTTTCCTATCTGCAAAGCTATGATGACACAAATAAGCTCATATTACAGCTTCTTTAATTGTGTCACCATAGGGAAGACAAACTTTATTCATATACTTTTTACATGGAAATGGTGTGCAAATGAGCTGCAAGCAGAGGAAACCTCCTTGGGGAACCCACAGAGAATCTTTGCTGCAGCACACAAAATGGTGGGCACGAGCAGTGAAAATGAAATAAGAGGTTTGGGTGGGAGAAATAAAGTGTTTTCTGTCTGCTTGCATTCGCTCAGCAGGCATGAAACATCTTCAACCCAGGTTGGGGGAAAAAGAGTTTTGAAAAACCCAGGTGTAGAGAAATAAAACATTTTGAAGTCATTCTGGGGAAGAGAGCTGTGTGAAATCCTTCCCCAAGACACTTTTTAAAACATCCCCAAGATGTTTTATTTTTGATGTGTGGGAATCACCAATATGATTGTGGTGATTTTAAAAATAATTTGTATTCTGCTTCCATCATGTACACGTGCTTCTGATTTGTTTTTATAAGATGGTGATATGTTCTGCATGGCTGTGCTCATCCTTTCTGCTTTCATTGACCCCCATGTTCAGGTTTCCTATGGCATTTGCCAATCAGGTTTTTTACAAAAAATGAAATAAAGTGGATGCTAATCTAGAGCTAAACTGAGCCACCATCAGAATTCCTCTCCCAAGAACAAAGATTGTCAGACACTGGCAATGAAAGGCTATTGAACCCAAGACTGCACCAAAGTTCAAGCGAACATGGAACAGCTTGGGCTGATTCTGACTTAGAAGAAAAATGTGTTAATTGGATGGGAGCCAGTAGTCCAAAAATACATCTTGAGGTTCATAGTTTCTCTAGAAAAGGTTGTTAATCAAGGCAGAGGACATCATTTGAGCAGGAATGTGCAAAAAACAAAAACAAAAAGGCAGATCTCTGTGAGCAGCTTGGCTCCTGAGAGATCCTGTGTTCCCAAACTGTGAGAGTTTTGCACTGCCTTCCTATTTTGAATCAGGAACAATGCCATGCCAGGGCAAGTACATACACAATTTACAATTTTGGTTAGAGGACTTTGGCAAGGCCAAGCACACAAAACAGGATATCCACTTTCTCCAGCAGCTGCAATATATTACGATGTGTATGCAGATATTGAGCAATTTATTTGATTTGTAATCCAATGGGTGATCTTAGGTATTTTCAGTGTGTAACTGGAGAATATCTTAAGTCAGGGCAAGCAACCTAATACTAGAAGTATTTACTGCAAGTGAGGATTGGGCAAGTTTGTGTCAAATTCCTACTAATCCATGAAGTCCAATGTCTCTGTCTCATCTTAACCTTGTGAGGACAAAAATATTTATTTATTTATAATGTGTTATGCAAACCTTTTATAACCCTGCTTATCTTCCAGACAACTGGGACCAAATGGAGCTAATGCCAATGAAAATAGTACAAAAGTTAATATGACATGGGCCAACCTTCCCAAGCCCCTTGACTGGGAATCCCCCACCCCATGCTCCCATTGCCTGCTCCAAGTGATGACGGATGTGGTGGGGAAATAAGAATCTCACTAGTATCATGATGTCACTTCTTGGGAAAATCCAGCAGTGAAGGCAGTAGCTCTAGGAAGCACCAGAAACCATAGAGTTTCTAACATCATCATGCTCATAATTACCCCACCCCTCAATGTCCCTGCCCTCAAGTCTTCTGGCAACCCCGGACTTGACAGTTACCACAAATGCTTGCCCTCTCGGTGGCTTGGGCAGTAGCTATCTGGCTGACTTAGCTATTACCATGTGCACTTATCCCCTCTGGAGCTGGGCAGCAGCTGGCTGGTTTAGCAGTGGCTACATGCACCTTCCCCTTCCATGCATGACATTTTGGTCCCCTTACTTAAGGATATGGCCCCAGTGGTAGGAGTGATTCAGGGGCACCATTCTGGACTTTTGGCCAGGCCCCCAGAATCACTAAGATTGCCCTGTAAATAGGTCAAGGACAAATGCTTCATCCAGATTTTGTGTAATTGTGCAACCACTAAAAAGGGCAAGTTAGAGACTTGCCTATAATTAGTCAGCATTTCAGCATTCAGTGTAGACTTTTTCAATGAAAATCTTATCACCGAATTGGTGTCGCTTTTTAGGGAAAATTCCCTTGGCCAACGAGGAGTTCACAATCCTTCATAATACTCCTAATAAGGACTCCGTGCAAGATTTCACAAGCCCAAATGAGCAAAAGTTCCAAGCTACCTGTAGTAGGTCTCGCAGATCCTAGAACTATGCTAACATCCCTCAGGGAGAAAAAACAACCAATACAAAAAGATCAGTTCTATTCATCTCCAACTCTTCTTCAGATCCCACAAATCTGAGGAAAAACCTGGTGCAAGAGTTCCCCCCAAGAGGCTGGGAGAGGAAACCAGGTTGAAACTCTATCAGTAGTTTATCAGAAGCCCATACAAATCACTAGGTAGAGCCACCACTGAAACTTTTTAAATCCCCTACAGCATCTGGGAATCTCATAGCATGCATCAACCACTGGGGGCAGTCCATCCTAACTGGAACCCTGGCGATGCAGGAGACAGGGCACTCTCATTCAGGCCTTCAAGAGATAATGGTCTGACCATGGCCCAGATCAACACTCTGCCCTTTCTAGACCACTAGAAAATAATGTAGTACAGAAACTTAAATCTAACATGTACTCTTTTTTAGGATTGCCAAACTCCATCTGGCATCCTCCCCCCATGCTGGCAAACAACACTCACTTCCATGTAATAGGCAGCTGGGGTAAAAATGAAGAAAAAATTGCCATTGGTGAAAAAGCATTATGTCATTTCTAGGGAAAACCCAAAAATGATGCCATGCCCCTTGGGGAACTGGCAGAATATCTATGATAAAATCATAGCATTTCTGCTGATTCCTAGAGTGGCATAATGCCACTTCTAAGTTTTCTCCCACAGTGACTCCCATCCCTGCCTTCCCAGTTTATGATCAGTTGCCAGTTGCTGGATGGGAACCCTGCCTTTTCCTTGTATTCAGCTTAAAACAACATAGGACAGGTCCATTGTGCCAATAAAGTCCTTCACCTAACCAGACAAGGCATGGGTATTGAGGTCACCCAGAACCAACTTCCTGGAGAATCTCAAAACCACCTCTGCAAGTTCAGACAGGTTTCTCATAGTTGGCTAGATGGATCGTGTTATCTGACCAATCTCTGCACCAGCTACATACAATCAAGGCCACTGATAGATTAGGATCCACCACTCCCTAAGAGCAACCAATGGGAGCTGATGGAATGTTAGAGAGAGATAGTTGCAAAAAAGGATTTGGGAGTTGGCATCTAGGGAACTGAAAGGCAAAATTGTATGTCTGACTAAGTGAAGCTGAGGTGAAGATCAGTTTATAGCTAAATGGAAAGAAAAATAACTTTGTAATAAAAGATTCTAGATGCTGAAATAGTGAAACAGTTTAAAAATTCAAGGGAAAAGAAACATCGTGACCCTTACCTTACTTTCTTCAGTGTTATATTGAAACAGTAAATATAAGTTAACTTGTTTGTTTAGCCCTGTGGGTTGTATGTCTCATCAGGGAAAGAAACACACACATGTAAAGATCTCAGTCTACATATGTTTTGGAATATGAATCAACAGTGGCAGTATATGAATGGAACAGTGTATGATTCCCCAACAACACCAGTATTTCAGTGAAGTGTTTGCGTGAGAGCCTATTATTAAAGGGGACTGGGCTACCTTGCCCACTGATGTCTTTGTGGTGAAAGAGAGGACCTGAGAGGGAAAATGGTTATGGTTCTCTAGAGTTTTCAAAAAAGATGAGACGAGTTGCCATGTGTGATGGCCTGGTCTAGCCCACTGGCAACTTTGGATGTGAGAGAGAGGCGGGGAGAGAGGGAGGCACTCTGTGTGAGTGGTGGAAAGGGGGGAGGTCACACTGACCTTTCCCTGGATCCCACCACCAGGTACACACAATTAAGGTCAACAATATTCTGCAATGGAAAACTAGTGGAGAAAAGTCCCAAAACAAGATGAGGCACTAGAGATGTGTGTTTGGATACATCTGGTCCAAACACTTATCAAAAAAAATCTAATTATTTTTATGGTGTCCAGATGGTGTCCATAATTTTCTGTGATACTGAGAACTGGGTCCTGAAAAATCCCAGGAATATTCAGGAGTAACTGGGAATATTGACAGTCAACATTTGAAGACTCCCAGGACTGTTTTTCCTTTATTTTTCTGTTTTTGTATCTTCCTGGGACTTGGCTTGCCATGTGGGTTTGAGTCTGTCCTTTGAAATGGACTTTGTTGGTTTTCCAACAATGTGTTCTTTGCTCTGGGTGGTTTGTGTTGTATTGGGTTTGCAGTTTGTACAGATTTGGGGTTCAGAATTGCCTTTGGTTTTTTATTTTGGGTTCTCCGGTTTTACATTGGTTGAGCTTGCAACTGCACTTCTATTTGGTTTGGTTTGGGTTGGCTTGGCTTGGAGGATTCTGTGGTTTGCTATTTGCTTGGATTCTCAGGTTGTGCATTTGTAGGCTTGTTACATTACCTGGCACTTCCCTGGTTCTGCAATGGTCCTTTAGGCTTGTTGGTTTTGTCTGCTTTGAGAGGCTTTTGTCTAGTAGTTGCTCTTGTAACTTTGGCTATTCTTAGTTCTGGAGAAAGCATGGAACTTTTTTTTTGCTGACAGGAAACAACAGGGGATGAATGGGGGCACCCTGTTCAGCAGTCCATAGAACTGGACCTATTGGTCCAATTTATTTGAAACATTGGTTATTTACAGAACAGACACCAGCAGCTTCAATGTGATCTTGGTGCCATTTATTCAAAAAACATATCCTCCAGCCCTTTGGTAAAATTCCCAGTTGGGAATAGTAGAGCCAAATATTATTGGAGTCCTGGACAAAACCTGGATCTGAATATCAAATTGGTATTTGTAATCCAGATAACTAAGAACACCATTTTTGGGTCCCTGATATCCATATCCAAAAAATACGAATTTTCCCCCCTGAGGATCACATCTCTAATGGGCACTCTTCCCACTGTTCCTCAGTTCAGGATTGGTAGAGGACCACATACCGTACTGGGGTTGACTGTGACAGAATTACCATTATCCTAAATTATGGAGGAGGGAGATTTTATTCCTAACAGATCTGGCATTGCATAATACCAGGGTTGAAGTGTAGGATAGGGAAGCCTTCATACCCACATCTATAAAGATGAGACAAAGATTAGAAGGGTGTTGAGCACTACTACATCTGTCATCCCTTCTCATAAAACCACCACTCCTCCCACCACCCACTCTTTCTTTGAGTATGAAGCATCTGGATGTTATTAGAAAGCCTACTCTGAATGAGCAAGTACACCTAGCTTTTAACCAGCAACATTGTCAAACACAAGCTTCCTAAGTCTTGTGCCCCCAACAGCTGGAAATATTGCCCTTCAAAGATCTCATCAGACCACATATCCATATGGTGAAACTATCTCCTACACATCTATTGTTTCTTTTGGGAGTATGTACTCCTACTCAGATGATGCTCTTGCCTGATGAAGTCATCTCTTGCTGATTGAGTTCTTCAAGGCCCCAGGCTAAGATACCCAGGCTATGAGCCAAGCACCAAGAGCCCCTTGGCTTCATGCCCATTGGTATGCATCAAGGCTCATGCCCCAGGGCAAGTCTTGGCTTCAATAAAGGCTCGATGAGAAGAGATAGGATGGCTGACTCAACAGATGGCAACAGCTGGAAGCCTTAGAGAGGTGCTCTCCTTCTCCTGCCACAAACAACGCACCATCTGGAGTTATTTGGAAGAAGAGTGATGAACTGTGATAGAAATATGAGCTCATTTTTGCCTAGAATCTAGACAGTTTGTATCAATGGTAGCAGAAGAGGACCAAGCCACTGACAGTGGACAAACCAATGAACTCTTTTAGTTAGCTAAGTCTGACACAGGTCAAAACTGTGAGATGGGTATAAACTGAAAACTTGATACAAAGTTCTTTACAGAACCATCATGTTACTCAGCCTTCAAGATCCAAAGGCCTTATGTTTGCAGATTTAGCTTCCCAGTCAGGAAGACAAAGAATAAATCAGAGGATAGCGAGAGTCTCCATAACAGACTTTTGAAGGCCACACAAAGATGCCTTGGTACTCCCAGGGTACAGTTATAAATTATGAGGTACAGTTTCCTCATTTCTGACCTTCTTTCTGTCAGGTGCTGGTGGAAGTTCAAGTATAGACAATTCATTGCTATTGTACATTAGAAAATTCCATGACAAGATATTTGATTCAACAAGGGATGGGGAAATAAGAAAGGAATAAACCATGTTTAAAATCTGAGCCATAACAAGACAAGGAGCCTATTAGAAAGGAATAGGTAGCCTCATCTAAAGAAAACCTTCTGGGGATTTTCTTGGAATGACCTTAAACATTCACAGTGTGATGAATGTATCATATCAAACATATTGAGACAAGAAAAAGTGCTTTCTTAATTGTCTGAGGTGGGACAACTGATGTATGATCTTTGTCTTTGAACTGTAAATATATAGAAGAAAGACAGATCACAGGAATCCAAGGCAAGAAGGACATTCCTTCACAGAACCTTAATGAAAGATGGGATTGACGTTAAAGGCTGAGCTAGGCTAAGGGAGAGACAGCTATTAATGGTTTTGAGGATCATGACAAATTCAAGTGACCTTTGCAAATAAAACATCTGTAATAGAGCTAAGCCTGGACAGTGGATAGTGTTTGGATAGGGGAGCTCCAAGGAATACTAGGGTTGTGCTATGGAGGCAGCCAATGGCAAACCACCCCAAATGTATCTTGCCTCAATATCCCCACCAGGAATTGTCATAAGTCATTAGTGACTTGACAGCAAAAAGCAATGGAGCTAACAGGAGAACTACATGATCACATGATAAAACTGTACCGTGCCACTTCAGACTACAGGTGGTAAATCATAGGTTCAGGCTTCTCCCTGATGTGCTAGTTTTCTAACTGGCAGTGAATTTATATACAGCAGTGCATTCATATATGCAATGCCTCACCTGCAACCTGGAGTGATACAGTTCAGGAATAATTTCTTCTTATGTTCTGTTCTTCTTTCATAGCCTAGTTCCGGGCTTCAGAATTTTGCTGGTTCTTTTTAATCTAACAAATGGGTGAGGAGAATGCTCAAGTGAGGCACAGCACAAGCTATTTTTTTATGTGAAAGGAGTCAGAGACAGCCTACTGTAGTGCTGGCCGAATGAGGTGGCTGCAAGTTATTATTTCCTGTAGTCGCTGAGAAAATTCTCATTGCAGTGAACGGCTGACAGGCCCTCTGTGCTGTTTAATACAGTGATTTATGTCAATGGGTTTTGCTGCAAGGGAGGCTGCAGTCCTGACAGGAATAGCAGTGAATACCCCCGCCCCATTTTCTAGTTGTATGCAGACACTGATGGGAACAGTTTAATGACTTGCTGCACTCTCTTCCAGTGCACAAGCTGTAGAGGTGGCCATTGAGAAACTTGATTTGTAGTGAGTCCATTGCAGGCCAAGGTAGGTGTGAGAGACTGAGCTGCCATTTTGGAGAAGGTCTCGAGGCTCTTATGTCAGCACCTGCCAAGAACATAATAGGCTGAGATTTTTTGGATCTTAAGTCCAATCCATCCTGGACATTACATATGCCGAAAGATCTAAAACATTACTTAGCCCACAGTCTGAGTCTTGTCTGAAGTTTATTCTCCAGAGTGCTCCAAAAAGCCAATTTTCTGGGGGTCACTAGGCCCAACTAAGATGATGAAAACTGTCAGTCTTGGACACTGAAACCCTCACTGTGATCTTGCTGTGGACTTGTGACATGAAACTTTAGTGGCTTTCATTTGGTCTTACTGTTAGGCAACTATAGAACAGTTATACTCCCAATTGGTTGAAAAAGAGAAAATGAAAGAAGAAATGAAAACGACAAAGCAAAAAGGATAGACCCAAAAATTGCAGGATGTGTACGGGAGCAGAGCTGGACCAGAACTGAAACCACTGACCACAAAATGCCTTGATCATACCACCTTGCAGGTACTTGGTTAGAAAATGGATTCTGTTTCTGGATGAAAGCATGCCTTTACTGTAAATGAAGCTTGTATGAACAGCAGGGTTCCACATGACCTGGGGTCCACTTTAAAAGGAGTGTTTTGTTTGTTTGTTTGTTGTTTCTCTGGTCCCTTTTCATGTGCCATCAGATAATCTATGGTCTGGAAAAAGACTGCACTGGTAGGTGAACTCAGCAGTGACCCAGCACATGTGAGGTGAAAAGCATAGTGAATCATGTATGTGTTTTCACACACTCACCGAGTCGTGTATCAACAAATCCTAATGTGTACATGTCAATTACGGTTCATAAACAAGAAAGAAACACAGTATTTTAAAAGGATTATTTTAGAATGGCTGCTGGGGAGTAAGAAGGGCACTCGAAGCAGGACTGCTGCTGTTTCCTGCATTGAGGATTTCTGACTGGCGCCAAGATAGGCCTGATATAATATACTTGATAGATTTTCCAGGTCAGAGATTGTGGTGCATCATTGTGTGATTAAATGTTCTCCATTGCCCCATTTATATTTTAAATTGCTCACCCTGAATCAACCCTGTGGCATATAACTCTAGTTCTCAAATGTTACTTTGAATATCCTCCCCTATTTTTACCAATGAGTTAAATCTAATGATTTTTATTCTCTTGGGATTCCACGCAAATGGAAAGGTACTTATGTTTTATTCATCACAGTGTCTGTCTCTTGCTAATTTACTTACATTATTTACAGAATTTTAGAATGTTTTAGTAGGTTAGGCAGCATCCCTGGTCCTATTAAATGCAAATTTTCAAATTGTATCATAGTCTAAAATCTTTGCTGGGTCTCTAGGCAGACAGAGGGTCATAGCCATTGCTTAACAATTGCCAATAATCCTATGTAGAACAGTAATAATACCATTCACAGACAACCCAAACCCATAAGTGGTTAAATGGAATGAGAGTCCACTGGTGCAGCATACTTTATTTTTGATCTGGAAATCAACTACCTTATTAGCTACATAAGGTCTTAGTTGCCAACTGCTTTTAGATATTTGCTCTCAATGGTGGGTAGCAGACTAGCTTATGAAAGCCAAACAGCATCTTCCAATATGACCGAGCCATGACACTGAGGGCTAAACTTTATTCACTGAGAGTGACAGATCATATTCTGGAAAACAGTTTTGCATAGCTCTATTTCTTTTCACAAATTGAGCATGAACAGCTGGTTTGGATCCACCCCTTATTCATCAAGAGTTGGAATATTTGTTTAATCATTCAGTCTGGTCTTACGGTCCACTGGGAGCAGAGAATGAGAGTGTGGTTCCCTCCCGTCTCCAAGAAGGCAGTACCCTTAAAGTCAGTCTTCCTTACTAGGTGGGGCTATTTCTAAGTGGGGCAGAATAATTACAATCAGCAGAAACTTGTGTATTCTATGTATATTCTATGAGTACTTTAAAGACTATAAATTCTTAGTGTCAGGAACATATATATTAAATAAGAACATATATATTAAATAGGTTCTTCTGAGCTTACTAAAATGTTGGCCTAAAGAGTGGGTGGAACTGAGCAAACCCAAAGGAGGAACAAGCAAATCCAAAGAAGACACTCTATTTTCCTTCACTTTTCCTGAGAAGGGAGGGGGAAAGCTGCACTTTGACTGATTTTGGAAACTGCAAAGAGAGCCCAGTCTGACAGCACAGTGAGTTCTGAAGAGGGGGAAACGGGTGCGTAATTGAGAATCCAACCCAAAGGGAATGCACACTCATTGCAAAGGAGACTACAAGTGTGTACATGGCCAGTGTGTTGATCTATAATTAGAAAGAGCTGGGCTCGTGTCCTCATTCTGCTGTGAGACTTCCTGGGTGAGCTTGACCTATGGTTGCTTGGAGATCTCCCAGAATTACAGCTGATCTCCAGACTACAGAGATCAGATCGCCTGAGAAAATGGCTGCTTTGAAGGGTGCTATCTATGGTATTATATCCCTGCTGAAGTTCCTCCCCAAAGCTCCCCAGGTTCCACCCCCCACCCCACCCCACCCCCAATCTCCAAGAATATCACAACCCAGAGTTGGCACCAATTATTTTCAAGATGATCTGCCTCACAAGGTTGTTGTAAAGACTAAATAAAGGAGGAAAGAAACATATGCCATCCTGGGAGTCATTAGATGCTTGGAGCTGTGTGAATGCGACTCTCAGCTTTATTCAAATGCAATTGCTCAGGCATACAGGTTCCATTGATGACCAGGATCGTAACACATGGAGTGGCCTCTATGGTGGTCTGCTATTTGCTACATTAGAGCAGCTATTTGCTACAGGGGTACTTGCATTTTGAGTACTTGCATTTTGCCCTCTGTAGGGCAAATAGCAGCTCCCCAGGGCAATTTCAGGCTAGAAAGATGATGGAGAGGTGAAGGGTTAAACCTTATTCCCTTTGTGCCATGGTATCAGCTGGAACTGGGCCTTGACATGTGTGCTAATTGAATTTTAAAAACTCTGGAACCTCTGGACATGGAACTTTTCTTCCACCATATCTTCGGCTGGCCTGGAGCAATTTGTAGGAGGGGTGGAATAAAAAATGAACCAAAAGATAGTTCCAGGGTATCGGAATCCATTTTGTAATTTCCAAGCTGCTTATCCTATTCAATGCATGTGCCTTTATATTTCCCAAGAGCATTTGCTTATGCACCATAGCTTGTAATTTTATAAGAATAAATGGAATTATACAAAAAAAGTTATGAATGGGGCACATATACAGTGATTTTCCTATAGGTCTAATTTGAAAAAAAAAGGACCTGCCAGGAATGTGCCTGGCAAAGTGGTGGTGCTCTATTTATAATGTAGATGATTAAAAGATGCTGGCATAGTGGCAGATTTAATTTCAGCTTTTGTGGCCGCTGTGATGAACAAGCAAGGATATCATATTTTTTCCTGCTCATTGTAAACACATGGGCTGACTGATTACTTTCTAGCTTTTGGACTGTCTGTGGCTTTCTCATCAAGCAGAATGTAGCATGCTAATGTTCTTCGTTTATGGTAAGTATCTTGTCTTTGGAAGCCTTGTCCACCAACTCCACAAAAAGAATGCTGTGATTATGTGCTAGTAGGCATGAATGCTGCATCCCTATTTCTTTCCCTGTTTAGACACAGAGCCTTCGGAGCAGGCCATTCAGAAATTAATTCTTGAATTGTGCCCATTGCAGGGTTATTCATGCTACAGCAAATATAACTCCTTACATCTCCAGTGTGAGTTCATAGGACTCTTCTGCAAAATTTAAGGAGCAGGTATAGAGTTGAATATCTGTGTTAAGGGCCTCCAGAAGTCACTGCTAGCCAAGGCTGGCTACGTGTTTACAAATCACTTTGAGGCCCATGCAAATGCAATCCAAAGTATGTCCAAAGTTGTGCAGGAAGGATGGGAACCTGCCTTTTGTCTGAACATTAATCTTTTCTCATTTCCTTCCTTTCTGTGTGAGGAGGATAGCTGTCTGAAGTGGAAATCAACACAGTGCATTTGGGGTTAGAGATGCAACTGCAGTTCTTACTCACAAAATATGGTGAATCTTTGTGGCTTATCCACTTTCAACATGAAGATGAGCTTTGTGACATTCAGTCTGAGCCAGAGAGAACTCCTCTCTCCTGCTCCCTTCAAACCACAGCTATGGAGACCACATTTTGAATAAATCTGCTCCAAAAACTCTTTGCAAATAAAAAAATTGGGGTGTGTGTGTGTGTGGGGGGGGAGGGTGGTTTCAACCTCTTCCTTAGCACACTGTGTAAGTTTCCCATTCATTGGGAAGTTTCCCACTTAATAATATACAGATGAACTTTGGGAGAGAAACAAAGCACTCCCTTCCCTGCAGTCAGGGACGTAGGTATAGATTTTTAATGGGGGGGTTCGGGGGTGGGGCCACACCCCCACCTGCCCCTAGGGCATGGCCACGCCTCCCCCACCCCCAACCTAGCGCTTATAAAAGCAGCTGTCCGAGGTCGGGGATGGCAGACACCCCTGCCTTGCCCTGCCCTGCCCTGCCCTGCCCTGCCCTCCCCTGCCCCTCCCCTCTGGGCAGAGGCATAGAGGGAAATTGGAGCCTGGTGCAAAATCTGAGTTTTGTGGGCCCCCCCCCCCCCGGGCAGCCGCTGTGATGCTGGAATCCACTCCCAGACAGCATCACTTTCAATGGTGTTTAAACTAGAGAGCCCAAATTCTCCTTTTAAATGCACCTTAAAGGGAGAATCTGGGGTCCCTAGTTAAACAACATTGAAAGTGATGCTGTTTTGGGGTGGATTATCCCCCACCCTGAAACAGCATCACTTTCAATGTGGCGTAGTGGTTAAGAGCAGGTGCATTCTAATCTGGAGGAACCGGGTTTGATTCCCTGCTCTGCCACTTGAGCTGTGGAGGCTTATCTAGGGAATTCAGATTAGCCTGTGCACTCCCACACACGCCAGCTGGGTGACCTTGGGCTAGTCACAGCTTTCCGGAGCTCTCTCAGCCCCACCTACCTCACAGGGTGTTTGTTGTGAGGGAGCAAGGGCAAGGAGATTGTAAGCCCCTTTGAGTCTCCTACAGGAGAGAAAGGGGGGATATAAATCCAAACTCTTCTTCTTCTAAACTGAGGACCTCAGATTCTCCCTTTAAATCCATGCAGAAGGGGTTGGATTTAAAAGGAGAATCTGGGGAAATTTGGGGGGGTGCCTGCTGTCAGGGGTGCAATTGTTAAGCTAGAAGCACCAAACTTTCAGGGTATCTTTAGGAGTCTCTCCTAATGATACCACCCAGGTTTGGTGAAGTTTGGTTCAGGGGGTCCAAAGTTATGGAACCTCAAAGATGTAGCCGTCATCTTCTATTAGCTCCCATTGAAAACAATGGAGGATGGGGCACTCCTTTTGGGAGTCCATAGCTTTGGACCCCTGGACCAAACTTCACAAAGCCTGGGTGGTATCAATAAGAGACTCTCCTGATAGTACATCCCAGGTTTGGTGAAGTTTGGTTCAGGGGGTCCAAAGTTATGGACCCTCAAAGGTGTAGCCCCCATATTAGCTCCCATTGGAAACAATGGAGGATAGGGGCACCACTTTTGGGAGTCCATAACTTTGGACCCCCTGAACCAAACCTCACCAAACCCAGGTAGTACCATCAGGAGAGTCCCCCAAACAATCCCTGAAAATTTGGTGCTGCTAGCCCAAACAATGTGCCCCCTGCAGGCCAAAAACCGAAAAAGCACTAAAATGTTTTAAAAACCCACAAACGGAGGGGCGGAGCTTCGGACATGAATGGGGGGGGGGTTTCAAACCCGAGAACCCCCCCTTACCTATGTCCATGCCTGCAGTTTGAAATGGTGCAATCCATTCTATCACTTCAATACTCTGCGCCTCATTTTGCTATACTCTGTCTCAGATAAAGATATTAGTATGGTCACTTGAGGTGCAGCGGCTGAGAAAATTGTATGCTTTCACATTATAACATAGACCTGAAAGAATATGAGAATTATCATTCATTTTTACATGCTGCCTTTGTCAAAACCATTATTCTGTGGATTGTTGAACATGTTACTTTGATACAACAGCATTTATAGTTCGCTGAATGATTCGCTGACTATCACCAATACTTGCCTTTTGCAAACTGCATCATACTTTTTTTTGGCAAAATGGCTGATGGAGCAGAAGTGTCTACTTCTGGATTCTCCTCACTGTAATTTTAAACTCTCCAAGTGCTGTGGTATTGGTGGTGGCAGCAGCTGCTGCCACATAAACTAGCTAGGGCAGTGGTTCTCAACCTGGGGGTCGCAACCCCTTTGGGGGTTGAACGACCCTTTCACAGGGGTCGCCTAAGACTCTCTGCATCAGTGTTCTCCATCTGTAAAATGGATAAATGTTAGGGTTGGTGGTCAAAACAACATGAGGAACTGTATTAAAGGGTCGCGGCATTAGGAGAGCCACTGAGCTAGGGGGTGATCAGTATTTAAGATGCGAGGGTGGGTGTGGGGATTCTATTTTCTAGGCTTCTTGAATGCTACTGTAGGATTATTCAGAGTTCTATGAACAGGGAGGAGAGTACCTAAGAGGAAAGGTATCTCTCCATGCCCCCCTCCCTTCCTAATACAGAAAACTTTCACCATGGCCTGTAAGTGCAACTCCAGGGTGCAGAGAGGGAGGGAGAGAAAGGGGATGGCTCTCCCTTCCATCTTGTCCCAGCCACTACAGCTTTCAACATAGCAATCACAAGAAAGAAGGGAGGATTGGGGATAGAGAAGGGATTCAGTATCGAGCATCACAGAGGGACGTCTGCACCCTTACAGGGTAACCCTGGTAATTATGAGCAGTTGGATAACTGGGAGGGAGTCCCAATTCTTCATCTACAAAAAATATTTCCAGTTCCTATCATTGCTGGCACCTTTGCCATTCAAGTTTGCTAGAATGTGGGAGGGGAGACCAAGCAGAAGAAAGCCCTTGAGGAGAACTCCAGTTAGGAGAACTGAGCAAACTCCCACAATGCTTTTAGGTCCTTAGGCACAGTAAAACCTTTTTGTGTACACAAAGTTTCTCCAGTGGTCTGGTTCTCCCACATCTATTAATCTTTCAAGAAGATGATGCTTCAAACAGAGCAGTTACAGAATACATTTGGAGGGAAATCAGACTCAGTAGGCCCCAGGGTATAGGGCTAATCCCAGATCAATATTGATTGTGTGATCACTTGCTGATTAATCCAGTGATGGGACATATTGGCATCTGTGAGCTGATATGGTGGTGGTGATACTCAAGGGCTCATGCATCACTGAGGTTTCTGCGCCACAGGCTGATCACGTATTGAACACATACTTAAGGGGTAACCAATGATAAAGAAGTAGAACCAAACACCATAAAGATACTGGGGAAGGGTTCTGAGTTCCTGTTCTGTAGATATGTATGTGTGTGTGTGTGTGTGTGTGGGGGGGGGTTGGGTTAGTTGGGAACAAGAAGTTCAGGACTGTGTGTGCCACTCTAGTCTTATTGAAAGCATATTGTGAGAAGAAATTAGTGCTAGTGCATTGTAGAAAGAATGCCTTTCACTGCATATATAGGCAAGACACAACATTGCCCCTTTGTGTGGCAGTAGTTCCCCAAGGAGAACTGAATCCTCTTTACTTTGTAGAGGCTGCCCAAGAGAGCATGCAGAAAACAGAAGAATTCATCCATATACAAGAGATTGCTCTTCTCCCTTTGCTCCCAACTCTAATTATAAGCCAGTGCACCTGGAGATAAAGGAAATACCATTATTAGGCTGGGATGACTACTGATCACCAAGAGCTGCCTTATTCTCTATCCACAAGGAAGCTGCATAATGTATTCCAAGTTTAAACCTACCATCAGATCATGCCAATTGCCCTTGTAGAATTTTATTGTGCTCCTAGGATGCAATTTACTTGAGCAAAATTGTCATTTTTATTCCTAAATAGCAAGCTGCCGCAGCGCTAAAGTCAACTCTCCACAGGGTGACCTTGAAGTTCACACCCCATTACCGAGGTCCTGTTTCAATTGTGTCAGAACACAGGGGCTGCATAATAAAATCTTGATTGCTAGGCTAATCGAGCCATGTAGAGACAAGGACAATGTAGCATTTCTCATTTGCTCTAGCCATTTCAGCCGCGTTGTCTTCTGACTGCAACACCAGTGATTGTGGAAAGATGGGGGCAGGAAGACTGAGGATAAAGTCTTCAGGGGGATGGAATTTCTGCAGCGCAGCCTGATCCAGTTGCCACTCAGCCAGGTCAGCATCCTGATAGGCCAGCTGCACCCTCAGCCATGCGGGAATTGTTCTCTCAGCACTACCTTCTGGTACCGACACGGGTTTTTCTAGTTTTTGTGCTCTTACTCTTGCTGCCAGGGCTTTTTGGAGTGCCAGCTCATTCTACCACTAAGGACCACTCCAGTTAAATTTGAAAAGTGGAAGGCCAAGGTGATCTTGAAAAAAATGCGTCAGCCAGGATTAGTCAGGGAGTAGGTACTGGGGTGGGTGGGAAGTAAACAATTTCATTGTCGATTAGACCAGACAAGATGCAGTAGGATGTGTGTGGTCATTTCTCCTGCCATTTTTATTCTTACCTAAAAGCAGCCACAGAGGGCTGCAACCTTATTAGACTAACAGCTGCAGCATTCAGGGTAGTGGAATTTACCCATCTCCTTTGCACTGTTTCCCCTGATCTAATCTAACCCATTTTGCTCCTGTTATCTCCACAAGGGGAAACACAGGCATTGCATCAGTACCCTTTATTTTCCACTTTCCCACTTCAGTAACAATAGAAGCTGCAGAGGAAGGGAAGTTTAAGATTAGAGAAATTGCATGAGTTGAAAATATTAAATCCCAACTTCTCCAGCCCTACTGCTCTTCAGCTCATCCAGTTTGACATTATTCTTGGCAATGATGGAGAGGGTTATTTGATACAGACAACCTCTGGGCAAACCTTACATTGAGGCAGCAGAGCATTAAGCATGGGGCAAAAACATTCCAGTGACCTACAGGCATCAAATGTCCTTCTACTCTACTAACTTCTGCCTTTTACAGAGGCTCCTCTAGAAGCTAGTGGTAACAGCCAAGAGGCTTCCCAGGTAGTCTGTCCTAGAGAAAACTGAAATTACTTCCATTCCTGAGAGCGTAGTTATTTTAGCATCCACCTGCAACTCCCTTAATGCAGATAGAGCAAGATGTTCAGAAATGTGGTAAAGACCCATGATTCTGCTGAGTGTTCAAATGCAGGTGATAGATACATCCAACATCCACAGTACATAGATTTCCTGTCTTATCTCCCTAAACAGATAGAAGGGCATCATAACTGGGGTGAGAATGTTCATAGGGAGGATTTACATTTCCAAACAGGATGAACAAAGAGACTTTCATTTCTTTACCTTCACAGTGCAACATAATCCTGAACCTAGCATGGTTCCGATTTCCTTGTGGTAGGGCTGCCAACTTTGGTTTGGGAAATACCTGGGGATTTTGGGCTGCGGAGGGACGGGACCTCACTGCAGTATAGCACCATAGAAATCATTTCTCAAAGCAGTCATTTTCTTCAGGGGAGCTGATTCCATCACCTGAGGGTCAGCTCAAACTCCCAGAGATCTCCAGACTCCACCAGGAAGTTGGCCACTCTGCCTTATGTTCAAATCCCCCAGCCAGTCCTTCATTCTTCAGAACAGTGGAGGTCTGTGTCCAGCAGATCTATACCCTCTTATAAACCCCCAGGTCTCTCCAGTCATATCCATTCTTTCCACCTACTGCCATTCCTTCTTCACCTAGTCCTCAAATGAGTGAACTAGCTATTTCACATTGCAATAGCAAATTCAGCAGCAAAAACAGCCATTCTGTCTAACAGTACTGTACAGACTGGCTTCATTTTGCATAAAACATTTTGGCCGTATTAACTGGTTTGGGATTTCTTGGCAGGGAATAAAAAGGGCCCTGCCCATGGTGCTATGAATCACGCAGAACAGTCTGGGTACAGGACAGTATTTCTGCATCTCCACACCACCCCTTTCTATAGTTTATGCACACCCATTTTGGCAGAGAACAAAAAGATCTGACCTTGCAAATGGTTGAACTGGGAAGTTACTAAATAACTGTGCTGCCTCCACCCCAAAGGCTATAAATTGTGCTGAGAGAGAGAGATATTTTGTAATGGGCCAGACATAACATTGCAGGCCTCCAAATGATTTCTTATTTGACTTGAACTTGCAAAAATACTTTATCCATTAAATGCTAGCTTGTTACTGCTTGTCACAAAAGGTTTTTCCCAATGATAAAAAGATGGTTTTTCTTAGTGTCCCACTTGAATTGGCCGATCATGGGAAACTGCTGTACATGAAGTCAGTCTATTTAATTCAGTATTGTCTGCTCTGACTGACAGCAATTCAGGGTCTAGAGGGATATTTCCCAATATTTGCTACTGGGAATTCCTTAAGTAGCAATAGCAGGAATTGAAACCGGGACCTCACACATGCAAGCACTCTCACTGAGCCATAACCCACACCCTCCCAACAGCTTGATGTTGTTAATAGCAAAAGCTCAACATTTGTGAACTGCAGTGAGAGCTGAGGAGTCTTCTTTTGTTTGTCATTGTTGCGGAATTCTACTCAGGGCTGTAGTTTGCTTCTCCTCAGTTCCTATTTATCCTAGATAATGCAATTTTTAGAAATTCTCTGGGCATGTGTGCATTCATAGCACAGAAAAGGAAAAGGTATCAGTGAAATGAAAGAGCTGAAAGGTATTACAGACTACGCATGTGCAGGGTTCTGTACAACATTAAAAAATAATGCATTGTTTTTATTTTGAAAACAAGACCAGGTAAATTTGGACGTCTAAAATCGTGAGAGAAATCTGGATTAAGAGAATTTGTGGAGCATCCCTCATCCACAGCCCATCAGATGACTATTTGCCCTGCAGCCTTATGACCATCTGACTGTTTAGGATTGCAGTTGATCAGGGTGATCTTATTCATGCTCCTCAGAGGTTTGCGCCCCTTTATTTAATTAGTAGTCCCGTGGAGGTGTGTGCAGAATACTGCTTTACGGGGTAATACTAAACAATGGACTTCAATTAATTTAGAAGGGTGTAACTCTGTTTAGAGCTGCATTGAAGCCATATCCCCACTGATGATTAAACGCGTGATACTCATGCAAAATATCCAGGTATCGTGCAAAACTCCCCACCACTTTCCTGCCAATCACGGTTCTGGCTCTCCTTGTCTGCCTTATCATGGGTTTTCTCCCAACCTGGATGGATGTACACCTTTCTAAAAAAGCTGTGATGGGTCCGGATCAGAAGGGAGCAGTGGGGAGGATCGGTGGATTGAATTTCCCGCTGTTGAGAGTGACATAGAGCCTCCCATTCAATAAGGGCGCAGAGGGCTGTGCTCGATATACACACAGCCCTTTTTGTATTTTGCACCCACAGAGGCGATGTGGACACAGAGCAACATGGGGGCATTTTGTTGACTTCTTTACCAAGTATAAGGCAGAACTAAACATTGTGCCCACGCAGTTGCATGGGCACAAAAGGTCGGAGCCACGCAGAAATGGAGCTTTGCTTAAACAAGCCGTTCCACCGTTTCTGCTCCAAGTCAATCCACCCATGTGTGTGGTGACGCGGCTCCATAATTTTTTTTAAAAAAAATCCCACCCCAACACAATGCAACGGCCAATCAGGATAACTGCTGAGCAGATTGTGCATTTGATTGCGCAGTAGTAGGGATTCCTGCATTGTTGCTGCATTGCTCGAAATCAGGATATCTTGCTAGACACAAGCTGCGATGGGGAGCACGAAACCATGATGAAAAGGGGCCGATTCTTTTGAAGCCTGGTTGTATCTAGATTCATTTTCTCAGTGGGGATTCTACCTGAGAGCCAATTGTTTTCTGGACCAGCAGAAAACATTTCTTTAGCTCTCAAAAATTACCCATAAGCTTACGAAGAAGAGACAAATAGAATTTAACAGCATAGCTTGAAAAATGAGCAAGAACGCTTTAAAAAGTTATCCGAGAGTTTCTTAGACTTCCCTATTTTTCCCATGATATTATAACATTGTGGATCATCATCTCTAAAAGGCATTATTTGCAGCCAAATACAATCTTTTAAAAATATGGAAAAAAGCAAGTTTTCCTTTGAGAGTTTGCCTGAGCTGTAGCTAAGTCTAGATAGGAAACTATTGCATTTTAATGGAAAAAGGGGTCTAAAGTCTGGCCTCAGGTGATCTGCTTTAAGAACAATTGGTGTTTGGTGACCAACCCCCCCCCCCCTTTTTTTTTCCCCTGCCCAGTTAGCAGTTGCTGCCACATTTTCCATCATTGCTGGAATTCCTGGACAACCCTAATTGTGCTCATTAAAATTTATTTTGTTATAATTATAGACATTCCCCTCTGCCCCCCCCCCACCATTATTCCTGTACAAATGCTCCTATACAAATGAAGTCTGCATGAAATCAGGGTTTGGTTATAGTTTAACCAGGAGGGACTTTATTAATAGTCGCTGGCTTGGAATTAAACTGATTGACAGTATCATGACACAGGCAGAAATCAGCAGCAAAATAGGTGAAATCCTTGGTAGATCCTCTTCAGTGTAGGGTACGGGGCCATTCAGGTTGCACAGAACAGTTAACTGGTCCTCTGCTGTGATGTTTTTGCAAGGTTCTTTGCTGAAAAAAATTCCTTTCATCCATTTCAACTTGGAGACCAAGTTGAGGACATAACTGACACCTGTGGTGTCAGAAGCACCAGCTTGTCCTTTTGTTATGGATAGAGCTCACAGGTGCAGACAATCTGCTTGTGTTTCCTACCTCTGTTTGCTAACACCCAGCTGTTCAGCATGTGGAAGCCGGCCAGCCAAAGGTGGCAGCAGTGGTGGTGGGAGTGATTCATGCCCCTGGTTGGTGATGTCACTTCTGGTGCAATATGGAACTGCCAGCATCGCACTGGGGATACTATTACTTTTCCCAAAACTCAATGGAAACCATACAGTTTGGGGGCAAGTACTAGACAGTCCCCCAGTGTGATGCTGATGCTTTTGCATAGTGCTGGAAGTGACATCATGCAGGGGTGAGAATGGTTGCCCCTTGTACCTGCCTCCCCAAAATTTCTGCCTGTTGCCAGGAGGATCCTAGCAACCCTAGTTATGGATAATTTCAGATTGATACTTCCTGTGCATGCTGAGTGTGTCCTTGGAAGAGTGAAGGCCACCATTTCTGCCCTGGACCCATGCCCAACATGGTTTTTAAAATCATTTAGTGAAAATCATTTTTTAATGAAAGTCATCAACCCCTCCCTGATTACGGGGCCTCTTCCTAGGCTTTGAATGAAGCAGTCACTAGACCCCTGCTCAAAAAACCTTCATTGGCTTGGGATATGCTGGTCGATTGCCAGCCAGTTTCCAATGTATCTTTTCTAGGGAAGGTGATAGGTTGTGCAGTGGCAGATGGCAGCTCCAGGTTTCCTAATGACTCATCTGCTTTTGACCTATTTCAGTCTTGGGCCCCTTCTGCACACGCAAAATAATGTGTTTTCAAACCACTTTCACTACTGTTTGCAAGTGGATTTTGCCATTCCGCACAGCTTCAAAGAGCACTGAAAGCAGTTTGAAAGTGCGTTATTCTGCATGTGCGGAATGTGCCTTGTTTCCAATCAGGATTTGGTACCAAGATGACTTTAGTTGCACTGATGGATGATCGTTTGAAGTTAAAGAGGGGACAATTTTCACTGTTGATACTGTTGGATGTCTAAGCATCCTTTGATACGGTTGGCGGCTCCATTGTTGTCCACTGGATTGAATTTGGAGTTGGTAAGGGTATAACCCTTTGGTGGGTTCACTCTTTTCTGTGTGACCAGAAATATAAAGTCTCCATTAAATATTCAGAATCAACTGGATAGAATTTAAATTGTGCAGTGCCATAGGGTTCTGCTCTCTCACACATGCTTCATATGTATGCATATATGTATGCATATATATGTATGAGACCTCTGAGGGAGATCAGATGTCACCAATAGGTCAATGACACTCAGCTCTAAATTCCATTATCCAAGCCTTCATACATCCATACATCCATCTTGATTCCAGTGCTTTGAGGATGTGGTCAGTTGGTTAAGGTAGAATAAACTGAAATTGAATCTAGACAAGGCAGAGGTAATGCTGGCCGGAAAGGCTGATATTCTAGAGGGACTGAATCCACATGTCCTAGATAAAATAGCAAGTTAACAGCTTGGGAGTGTTCATGGATCCTGCTACTGTTTGAAAATCAGGTTGGCCTGATAGTCCAGAGCACCTTCTATCAGCTGTGTTTGATTTGCCAACTTTCTTGCTGTCTAGACTCAGCTCACTTGGATACATTGATCTATGCTGCTGTAATCTCAAGGCTAGGTTATTACAACATGCTCTGTGTGGGGCTTTCCTTGAAGACAAGCCAGACATTACAACTGATCCAGAATGTGGTAGCCCAACTGTTGTCAGGGGCCAGCTACTGTGACCATATGTTGCCCATTTTGAAACAGCTTCGTTGACCACCAGTCTCTTTCCAAGTTCAATTCTAAGCGCTGGTTATGACCTTTAAAGCCCTTCATGACCTAGGACTTAAGTATTTTAAGAACTGCCTCCTTCCATATGTCCCTGTGTGCCAACTTCAGTAATCAGGCAGCCATTTTTGGATACTCCACTTCTTAGGGTCTGCGTCTTTTTCTCCATGGCTCTGTCTCTGTGGAATGGGCTCCCTGAAAAGGTGAGAGGCAGATATTCCAGAAACACTGCAAGGCCTGCCTGTTTGCTAGAACATTTGAGGAGGTTTGAGCATCAGGCTTCTGGCGTCTTTTAAGAGGGGAAAGATGAGGATCATGCTATTTCCTCTTTGGTTTTAGCTGGAGATATTTTAATTATTATTACAAGCTGCCTTGAACCAAGAGAAAAGATGGGATATAAATATTTTAATAAAGTAATCTAACAGATATCTGCAATAGATTCTTCATGATGAACAGTATCTGATTCAACACCATCCTGCTTGATGATTACAGTTCAACTCAAAATCCTGCATATTTCTCAAACCAAGAGTAGTTATTGTACTGCCAAACTGCAATTTGATTGGCAGATTTCGGAGAGCCTCAAGAACTTTGTGTTTCCCCAAGAACTTTACTATCAAGGAATAAAAAATTAATTCTATACAGATCCTCATGTGTCTTTAGTAGGGTTGCCAGCTCTGGGTTGGGAAATACATTGAGATTTGGGGGATGGAGTTTGAGGAGAGTATGCAGTGGGTATAAGCATACAGTTCGCCTTTCAAAGTAGTCATTTTCTACAGGTGAACTGGTCTCTGTTGCCAGGAGATCAGTTGTAATCCCAGGAGATCTTCAGCAACCTCTGAAGGGTCACAGCTCCAAGTTCTTAGTCCTACTCAGTTGTGTTTGTGCATATGAGACAATCATGCCACATGTGATCCTGAGAAAGATCTCTGCTTATGTGGTGCATATGGAATAATCCAAAATATATATATATATATATAAAACCTTCATAATAAACAGCATTACCTTTAAAAATTCACACTGCAAAGGACATTTCCATCCTGAATAACCCCAAACCAGACACCATAATCTCAGACTAGGAATAAGATTTTCCAGGACAAATTGCATGACTGCAAAGCAGACACCTCTAATTTTAGCAATTAATCATTCAGTGATTCACTTAATCACTCTGAGCAGTGCTGCCTGCGCATGCTCACACTCCACCCAGAAGTGCATGATGCATAAGCAAACGGCTTATTTGAATCATGTGCCACAAGTCCTAACAGCAATTTTGCACACCATTGGTCATAAGCCCACATCAGAAACGTTACATTATGTGGAGTTGCGCTGTACTAAAATTAGGCACATTCTTGTATAATAATAGATCTCTTGCAACATTTTTGTTTTAAAAAAACTCTATTTCATCAGTCAGGCTGCAACTTGTTTTTTAGCTGAAAACACAGTATTTGTTGGAGTGGCAGTAAAAAGCTACAAAAACTCAAATTCTCTTGGAGATTTCGAGTAAACGGAACATGTTTTCATTCTGAAATTCAGCGTACTTGATCAAATACTACTGGGGATAAGGGAATAGAACTAGTAGAATTAGTGTGGGGGAGATTAATAGTACTTTTGTTCAATACTGGCACACCTCCACAGGTGATCAGAAGCTGCAGTCCTAGATGTTTTCTGTATAGAAATTTCTGTTAGGGCATAGGTGTCAAACTCACGACCCTCCAGATGTTATGGACTACAGTTCCCATCATCCCCTGCCATCATCATGCTGGCAGGGGATGAAGGGAATTGTAGTCCATAACATCTGGAGGGCCGCAAGTTTGACACCTGTGTATTAGGGAAATGAAATGAATGGCAACTGGATGCCTAATGAAGCTCCCCCCAACCCCAACCCCGGTCAATCCTCTGGTGGAGTACAGCTTTGCTTTACAGTTAGTTACTATTGTTAGACTGAAAACAATAAAAGATGGAGATAGTTGATCTTTGTAAGAAGCATCTTGTGCTACCAAGTATGCTATAAATGATCCATTCTGACCCAAGGGCAAGATTAATGAGAACATTATCAACATTTTGATTGGACAAGCCAATTTCCTGGAGGTTTCAGTGATGAAGAGTAGGCTGTATCTTAGTTGAAATTTATTACTCAGCCATATGAAACCTATGTACCAAACTGATCTTCCATATTGTAAAATGTAGCCATGATCATTTGAAACTGCTTGTTACAGTGAAATCATTGTTACAAAGAAATCATTCAGTTTCTATCGTCAATCCAATTGCATCTCTGGATATTAGCATGACGACAACCCTGCTATTTGCTATGGTGATCCCTAATGAGACAGGAACCCTGGAATTGTTCCAATGCTTTGCCCTTGTTGGCTGCTCTCCCATTTGGTCATGCTAAATGACTAGGTAAATAGGCCTTTCATGAAATCCAACACCCACCCTACAACCCTCCTCCACCCCTTCCCCCTCCTCCAAACTAAGGAGAGCTAATCAGTTGTTTTGACATAACTAAAATCCCGATTTGATGTGAAACATGGCCAAGAAAAGTTCAAATCCAAGGGCAAGATTAATGAGAACTTCAAAGAAATTTACTGCCAAATGTTACTAATTTAGTACACACCACATTGGTAACCAGTGACCTAATTGGGAAGGATATTCTTCCAGGCCAATGTGCTTTTTCTCTTTAGTTTTCAGTGGAAATGGAGAAAAGGGTTTCCACTGCACCCTGTTAGAATATTCCTTTGTTGATTGCATAAAAAGATAATGCTGTCAATGTACAATAAATAACAGATTTCAAACCAGAATTTCCTTCTTCCCTAACATAGGAGTATAATATTACAAATCCTTTAGAGCACTGAACAAACAGTAATAAACACTGCTGTTCTACTGCCAAAAGCATCCAGCATGCTAGAGAAATACACTTAACGTGAAATGTATGCTCTTTTTTCAAATGTTATAATTGAATTCAGTTATCCGGGTTTGCCAACTCCAAGTTGGGAAATTCTGGCGATTTTTGGATGGAACCTGGGAGAGCAACATTTGGGGACAGGAAGGACTTCCACAGAGTATAATGCCATATATCACATCCTCCAAGGCAGCTATTTTCTCCGGGGGTATGGTCGCTATAGGCTAGACATCTGTAACTACAGAGATTGTTAGGCCCCACTGGGAGGTTGACAACCCAAGCTTCCAGTTATCCCCACTGGGAGGTTGACAACCCAAGCTTCCAGTTATCCCCTTCCAGGCCCCACTGGGAGGTTGACAACCCAAGCTTCCAGGAAAGGAAAAGATACCGATCCTTCCGATTACTGCTAGTCTCCCTAGATCATCATGAGAATTGTTGACTCCAGACCCATTCTCATATAATGTGGTATCTCCTGTTTCAATATCTTTCTTTCTGTTTTATCAGATTTTGGAAAGCATTCAAAAGGGATAAGGGCAAGGGAGTTGTTTGATCCAAAATGCTCAACTTGTAGATGATTACAGAATTGCTGCTGACCAAATGGAGATGACAGGTTCACAGTATTTTCTTTTTGTGGCCTGCATTTGTAAGTAGTAGTACGCTAAATACACTGTGGTGGATCACACAAATATATTCTATAGCCCATAAATTCAGCTGCTGCAAACCGAAAGCCTTCTGGTGGGTGAATCAGTCACCTAATTTGACAAAATATCTTCAACTAGCCATCCACTTTGAGACACAGAGCAGTGTAGTGGTTAAGAGTGGTGGACTCTAATCTGGAGAACTGGGTTTGATTTCCCACTCCTTCACATGAGCGGCACATGAACTGCATTTGTTTCCCTGCTCCTACACACAAAGCCCGCAGGGCGATCTTGGGCTAGTCACAGTTCTTTGGAATGCTCTCAGGCCCACCTACCTCACAAGCTGTGGGAAGAAGAAGGGAAAGGAATTTGTAAGATGCCTTGAGTCTCCTTGCATGAAAGAAAGGTGGGGTATAAATCGAAACTCTTATTCTTCTACTTCTACTCCACCAGCAAAACACTTCTTTATGTTTCAGAAGTTTGGACAATACTGGAATGTATTTCATCAATATGAAGGTTGTACAGTTTCTGCCCAATGGTAAAGGGGTTTTGCAAAGCTGCCTTCAGAAACTAAATACTGTTATACTGTGCATTTTATGAGACATTTTGTCCTTAAGGTCCTATTATTTAATACTGTGTCTCATGGGCATGGGACTAGCCTCCTGTGTTATGTTCACCTGGGCTGAAAATTTATGTAAGCAAAATATTTGCTTATGTCTGGAAGGAGAAGTAGGCATTTGGCTTTGTCTGCCAAGGCGAGGCTACAAGTGCAAGCAAAATCTGCCCTAATGTTTTTCAGTCACTGCTTGAGAAAGAACAGAATAACACACTGTTGCCATTCAAAATAGTTCTCTGTGCAGGACACAGAGTTTCAAAACTTCTGTGTAAAATGCCCAAGAAGTTTAATATTGAGTTGAAGGGAAAATGTAATGTATTATTAACTCTTATCTAAGAATCCTTTTTCTGTACATAAAAAAAGTGAGCAAGAACACGGCAGAGATCAATCAACCCAAACATTGCTTGAAATGTCTTGATCTATTTTATGGAGTGTACTTTTTGTTTTACTGCCACCTCTTGTTAGAAACAACTGACAGGTTTCACAAGAGTTTAAAAGAATTATCAAATGCTATCAAATGCTCTATAACTGCACATTGGTTTATGCTTCATGGCTCTGGTCCACCAGACAACTCTGAATACAAAATAATGTCCTCCACTGCCCTGCCTCAAACATCCAAGCACTATACACAATATACTCACCTACTTACATCCAAAAGATCATTAATCACTTTTCATGCGCTCATGCTCTCCTTTCACTCACCTCTTCTTAAACCTCTTCTTAAACCATTTGGAGTGACAATTCTCTTCATACTGCAGTATATGCACCTCCCCCCTTCATAGAGACCTAATCTAAACAATTATGTTTGTTTACATATGAAGAGCCAGAGTGATTTAGTGGTTGGAACTGTAGACTAGGATCTGTTAGACACAATTTTGAATCCCTGCTCTGTAAGGGCTTAGCTCACTAAAGCAGTGCCAGGACTCATCCCCAGACACTGCCTCCCCCAGCTGCATTCATGGGGTACATCTGGCCCCGCCCACAGACTCCTCATGGAATTCGAGTGGGGGCCATCTGCATCCATCTGCACGTGGAGTTTGGAAAAGCCTATTTGCTGGTGGCCTCAGCAGTCTGGGTCCAGCTTTAAACTGCAGGCTTCCAGATATACTATAGTTCATAAATTCAGCTGCTGCAAGCCAAAACCTTTCTGAGGGTGAAAACTTACTGTCTGCAGTTTAATGGGTCACTCCAAACTGCATGTGGAGATCAGGGTGGGGCAGCTGGCCCCACACTCAAACTGCATGTGGAGTTTGGGGGCAGGACCAGTCCGGCTGGCCCCCTCCCAAGCTCTACATGGAGTTTGGAAGTGGGACCAGCCCTACTGGGATTTAACTACACCCCAGTCCCTGGTCTGGGGTGCAGTTGTTGAGGGGGGGCATCAGTGTGCCCCCCGGAAGTGGCATCTAGGGGTCTAGCCCCCTCATGCCCCCCTCACTATGCCAGCGCCACTCTGCTATGAAAGTTTGCTGGGTGACACACCCTCAGACTAAACTACAGCACTGCTGTGAAGATAAAATAGGAAAGAGGAGAATGATTTAGGATGCTTTGGGATCTCCACTGGGGAAAAAAGCAGGATGTAAATGAAGTTTTAAAAAATTAGTGCATATTCCATTACTCTAGCAAATCTGAAAGTCATTTTACATTAATAAAATCATCATGTATCATATAACAGTGCAAACAACATTGAAAAATACAAAAATGGAGTGACAAAAAATAGCGAAACACTTTAACAGAGTAGGCACACTAAAGCAACCTTCATCCCAAAGCCCAAACAAACAAACAAAAAATTTGATTGATGTCTAAAGACTAAAGAACTGAAGGTTTAGTATCTGATAGGGAGCATTCCACAGTCGGGGCGCCACTGTTGAAAAGGCCTTGTACCCATTTGTCACCCATTTAACTATGGTAGGAGCATATGAATGTGAAACTACTGAATGAAAAAAGTCTTCCCTTCTTTTCTAGTCCCTCATCCATTTTAACTCTGATTGCCATCCAAAATCATGAGGATGGATTAGCTTTATTCCCTGCCCCCACCCCCCCAATAATCCCTGAAGAGTTGAAACCAAGAATATTTACTTTTATAATGTGGAGCTTTCCATATGCTACTATTCATCCTATCCAGATGTGACGTCCTTCTCCAGCTGTATGAAAATGTTTCATGTATATTTGACCTGAGTAATGTTCAATTTTCAGCTCCATTTTCCCAGGGCATTATTTTTTCAGAATGGATCAACATATACACTCACCTTGTACCATCATGAAGGAAAGTATTACTGCAAACCTAACACTCAGCTTCAAATAGACGGACAGTTATTATGAAAGCAAGAAAATTTATTTTTCCCTGTGTAGATGTAACCAGGAAGGGAATTAAAAATTATTGCCAGTTGTCATGGTAACAGAGCCCCAAGATTTGGCCTAGTAGAAGGGTGGGCTTGTGCAATCTTTCCAATATACCATTTCCTCACATTGAAACTGGAGAAAGACTTGCTGTTCATAACAGGGATAAAAATTTTATGAAGCTAAATCTAGGCTGTGTTTTAGTGTCAGTCAGCATTAACCCACAGCATGAACACATAAATAATTAAGTTCTGAAATACCCCAGTGCTCCAGATTAGAGACTGGAAGGGCTAGAGTTATACTGGTTTAAGAGTTTGCCAGTGGCTGATGTGTACTTAGCAGAACAGTTTCCTAATCTTGGGGTATCCTCATGTATGATGCAGTAGATTGGTCTTTTAAAAAAAACCCTTTCCTATGACATCTCTCCTTGTGTCTTGCATTGTCTTACAAAAGAAGCCAAGCACTGTGGTCTGCAAACAATGCATAAGTTATGCCTGCCACTTTAAATGGAAATTAGAATGCTCCTAAATGTATGCAAGAGTAAAACATACATACAATTTTGGTATATCTGTTCCCAATTTACTTATAAATAGGGATGGTTGCAAAATCTTGGTGGTGTAGATCTCCATCAGTCTGCCTTTTTGATTGAGATCCGGGCTCATTCCGCACATGCAGAATAATGCACTTTCAAACTGCTTTCAGTGTTCTTTGAAGCTGTGCGGAATAGCAAAATCCACTTGCAAACAGTTGTGAAAGTGGTTTGAAAATGCATTATTTTGCGTGTGCAGAAGGGGCCCCAGTCTGTGGGTGAGCCAAGTGGCTTCCCTTATAATTGTGATGGCACTCTCTACAAGGGATGGCCTAGCAACTGCACTTGGGCCCCCAGTCATGGGGAGTGGGTATTACCACAAAATGGTTGTTGCAGGACTAGGCCAATTGCAAAATGGCTGCCATGGAGTATTGGGGCTTGAGAAGTAATGGATTTACAGGTCCTTCCCTGTTCCTTCTGGCTGGTCTCTGAAAGGTCAGAAAAACCATCCCCAGGTCTTTGCTTGGTGACACTACTACCCCTTCACCTCACCCCTTGGAGTGCCAAAACAAACTGGGTAACTCCCTTTGCCACCAATGAATCAGAAAATATCTGCTGCTAGATTGAGTTGCAGGCTAGCATTCTGTTCTTGCACTGTTGTTTAAAGGCTCCACCTAGCTGTCACATCACCCAGTGTGGTGTAGTGGTTTAGAATGGTACACTCTAATTCAGAGAACTGGGTTTGTTTCCCCACTCCTCCACATGAGTAGTGGACTGTTACCTAGTAAACTGGATGTGTTTTCCCACTCCTACACATGAAGCCTGATGGATAGCTTTGGGCTAGTCGCAGTTCTTCAGAACTCTCTCAGCCTCACCTATCTCATAAGGTGTCTGTTGGGAGAGGAATGGAAAAATTTTGTAAGCTGCTTTGAGACTCCTTACAGGAGAGAAAGGTGGGTATAAATCCAAATTCTTCTACTCTTGTTCTTCTACACTTTTACAACCTAGCACAAGGGCGATGCATTACAATTTAGAATTTTGTGTTCCAGGGTTGATAAACTTACCTACTATCTTCTACATTACCAAGCAGATGTGGTATCTTTCTAGAGATTAGGCCCAGAGGAGTCAAAATGTGAGAAAGTGTCATGGTTGGCAGGGCATACAGGAGTGTCAAGTTACAGCCGGTCAATGAAAACAGGCAGTGAGTGGAGAAATCTTACTTCCAGTTCTGGAAAAGCAGTCCAGTACAAGTTGTCTACATTGAGCAAAGACAGGTCAGTCAATCTGGTCCAGGTCCATGAAACCAAACGTTCAGTCCAAGAGCAGGCAAAGTTGCTCTTGTGACTTTTTCTGTTCCCAGCTGCCATAAACCTGCATTCCTGCTCAGTCTGAATCCTGAGCTGACTTACAACTATCCCTTCAGCATCTCTGGGTCTTGCATCTTTTAACATGGAATGCCTGATGGCTCTGCTAAGCTGCCTCATGGAACCAGGTGAGCAGGTTCCATGCTCTGTCCTTTTGCTCTTGGCTTGGGCCAGTTCTGTCCTCCACCTGTGTGACTTCTGGCTGCTCATGGACCTCAATCAATTGTGGCTCTGGAGATTCAGCCAGCTGAGACTGTGATGGAGCTGGGTCATCATGCCAGTATTCCTCATCTGACACCAAGTTTATTTTATGACTAAAGAAAACACATGAATTCTATTCAAGCATTTACACTGAGCAAGGAAATAAAGAAAATATGAAGACACATGTGATGGACTGCAGAGAAATGTTTTTTTTTAAAAAAGTGCAGGTCTGCCTAAAATAAAATATTGTTCACATTCAGAGTGAGGCAGAAAGGCCTAGGAACAGGGGAAGCTGTTTGATTGGCTGTGACATTGCACACTCTAATGGCTAGATGATGCAAAGGGGGAGGAGGTTAACTCCCTGACAGAATAATTGAAGAGGCTTTTGGTCCTCAGAGTTCCTGGTATTAAAAGCTATTGCGATGTAACTGAGTTTTAAAGCATACAATTTCTGAGGAAAGTAGTGGCAGTCAGTGTGCTGAAATCTGGCTTGCTCTCCTAGCGACAGCCCTGTGAGATGTGTGTGTATGTGAAAGCAATTATACACAAACTGGAAGAACTGGTGGAGAGGTTTATTGAGGGCCAAGCTGAAGGTGGAAGAGTGTATTTCCACAGGGGTTATACAAACCAGTGAGGAATATCTTCTGGGTTATTGGGTTTTGCTTTGTGTTTCCTCAGTAGAGTGTTTTATATGATAGTTGAGGGTTTTTCTAACTGTGAAGGTACTGAATATATGTACCAAGCCTGTTAGGACCCTGTGTAGGTAAACAAGCCATTAGCCAGAACATCTTAAGTTTAAAGGAAATGTATCATCTAAGAAACAACTACATACCATCTAAGCTAAAGTGTAACTGAGAACTGAAACTGATAACTTTGTGCTTGGAAAACTAAATACTGAATTTCTGTGCTAAGCTGTAGAGTTTCTTTTGCCTTATTTGCCTCATCTAGTCCTCATTTCCAAGTTATTCATTTCCCTCTCCCAACTCCTCTCTCTCAGTAAACCTTATTTTCTATTTGTGTTTAAAATCTGCCTCAGTGTTCTTATTTTGTGCCTTATTGCCTTATTTTGTGCCTTATTTTGTGCCTTATTGAGTGGCTTGCCTAAAAAGCGTTTAAGTTGACAGGCATCCTTCACCTTCAAGGTCAGACACAGGGCTGACCAAAAGTGCTTTTATTATATCAAACACTACCATATTTCTGAAGCACCTCAGTCCCTGTAGAGAAATGGTGGGGAAAAATCTGACAAACTAGATAAGTAAAGAAGGTGTGTGTGGTGGTGGCGGGGTCCATTACAACCTGCAATCCCTATTCCTTATACTTGGAACTTAGCCTAAATAATGTGTAATAAGGACTGGATAGCTTTACCTGAAGTTGCAGTAGTTTAAAAAACCAGCATTACCTTAGTTCTCATTGTTGCGACTTCTCCCTATTGTCCCTTGCCATGTGGACAAGATGGAGTCCCTAGATAAAAGCTTAGTCCATCATGGCCTGTGCCCATCAAAGGAACTGGAATTAAGAAAGATTCCTCTTTGTTTCTTGAGTTTAAATAACCCCTATCTTTCCCCTTCCCTCCTTGGGATGACTTTTCTTCCCATTCTTGTTCCAAAGGAAGAGTTTACATTCTAGCAGTTTAGCTGTTACCCTGTCTGAATGTGATGTGTTAGCAGGGTGTGGGTGACTGTTATTAGCATAACCTGCTTTGGCCAGAGTCATTAGCCTAACTAAGAGCTTGAGCATTCTGTTCTTGGAGTCTGGTGGCTTTTCCCTTCAACCCCCTTCTTTCTGCCATCTACTAGTTTGTAGCTGGTCTCCATTTAGTGTACAGAGAATAGTTTCAATGACCGAAATATTGGGGTGATTTCTTGGGTGGAAAGTATTTATCCAGAAGTCCAATCAGAAAATGTTTAGTGGTTGCATTCCTGGCATTGTCCAAGAGTGGAAGCAGCTGTTTCTGAATGTGTGTTCCCTGTAGAAACAAAGGTGACACATTTTGGTTTCCTCTGAAGCATCTCCTATTCCACTGAGATCCAGGAAAGCCAGGACTGGCTACTTGCATTGGAGGAGTCATGATTTAAAGAAGAAGCAGATGGGTGGCAGGAAGTCCACTGGGAGGCACCCTGGGGCTCATGAGCACAGCTCTGGATTGCAGGACTACACTATCCTCCTTTAATAAGTGAATTACCAAATTACCAAAGGTTCAACGAGGTTCCAATTAGAAGGGCAACTAGGTGATGGTATTCTCTCAGATCCAGAGGGGTTACAAGGACTGAATATGATGTAAATGTGACTTGGTCAGGCAAGGCCTGGATAGAGGGGGGTGGCTGCCTCAGCTATTGAGCCCACAGCAGGCTTGCCAGGCCAGTTGGACTCTGTGGTGGGGGGATGGCTATCTCAGCTGTTGAGGATCTCCTACTCCACTGAGACAGAGGGAAGCCAGGACTGACTATTGGCTTTGGGGCAGTGATGATTTTAAAAAGAAGGAAATAGGTCACAGGAAGTCCACTGGGAGGTACCATGATGCCTATGGACACAACACTAAACTATCCTCCCTCAACAGATGGATCTTAAAGTGCTATAAGGGAGAAGAAATGAAATTCAAATTAGAAGGGCATGTAGATGATGCTGTTATCTCCGATCCATAGCTTATGCTATGCTCAAAGTGCTTGAGTCTATTTGCTGCTGCTTAAAGAGATGCAGGAAGAGTGCATAGTTTTTTTCCAGGCAGCAGCCCTTCAACAGGGGCAGAGGTAATGATCAATCCTAGTCACAGTTCATTGTCAACCAGCATGACCAATGACTAGTATACATCTAGGTGCTCATCTTTGCAGTTGCTAACTCTCTTGTTCTAAACTTGTTCTCGCACACCTGGAAGTTATTTAAAAGTAGGTGGGGCAAGTCTCTTGCTTTGGTGGGAGACCTCCTGCCTCCCCGCCCCCCACACTGCTCAGGGAAATAGAG
The DNA here is from genome assembly GCF_021028975.2 of Sphaerodactylus townsendi. Lineage (NCBI taxonomy): Eukaryota > Metazoa > Chordata > Lepidosauria > Squamata > Sphaerodactylidae > Sphaerodactylus > Sphaerodactylus townsendi. The sequence goes on along the minus strand of NC_059427.1, from coordinate 113,910,492 downwards.
GAAACCAACACTGTGGCTAACACCATGACATCACTTCTCACTTGGTCCATAAATGATGCCATTGTGTCAGCTGATACTTTAGCATTCAGCCAAACAATATAGTTAAACCATAGTGCTTAACTATAGAATGCAATGATGGCACTTCCCAATTGTGCTCAAAGAGTCATCACCAGGTTGATGGCTACATCATGCCCCCCCCCCCCCAGGAATTCTCCCATCAGTTTTTTTAAAAAACCAGTACACTTTTACTTATGAGCATGCAAAAATTCAGAAGTTCTACCTGTGATTCTGCTACCAGTGGAGTTTTCAAAGCCAAGAGCCTTGCTGACCAAGTGCCCAAATTGACATTTACATTACGGAAGAAAAATACAGGCCTATGTACCAAATGTACCTATGTACCAAATGCTCCAGCTTTCAGAGACTTCAAGTGTTATGCATGGAAACATCTGTGTGCGTGTGTGGGTGTGTGTAAAGTGTGGCCACATCACAGCGAACAACCTTGTAGGATTTTCAAGACAAGTGATTAGGAAGAAGTAGTTTGTGATATAAACAACATATTAATAACTAGCGGGCCCAGCCACGCGTTACTGTGGCAATTGTCCTTCTCATCACAGTCTGCAACCCACACAGATGTCCATGCAGGTCCAGTGATCCCCAGCATAGCCTTTTGGGGTGATCAAATGGAATCCCTTTTTCCCTTTTCAATGCACATCGTTATATGGTGCTGTCTTGTTTTTTAGTATAAGGTAACCCTTTCCATTCCACAATGGAACTGTCCAGAGTGTGAATCCCGCTGTCCATGAGGCTGGTTGACACGCACAGTCCTGGCTTGGGTAAGGCAGAACTGGGGCAAGCAGGCTTTCCCAGTCAGGCAGCAGAGGCAGGGTGGTGAGGCGCTCAGATCGAGGCCAGCTCCCTGGGTTTGTAAAGGGCCATGTGCAAAAGAAGCGGAGCAGGTAGTGTAGGTTTGCCCCCACCCAGAGGATTTTCTTGGAAGAAAAAAGGCAAACTCCAGCTCACTTTTAGTAAAAGAGAGCTGTGGTGAATATGGGTGAGGAAGTGGGTAAGTGGTGGTTGGATGTGAGGGAGGGCAGAGTGAGGTGTGTGAGGATGAGCTGGATGTGCGTTGTGTGGTAGCAGTGGGTGAGGCACAGAGAGTGAAAGTTACCTGCGTGTGAGGGGGGGACCCCACCTGACGTCTCACATGGCAAAGTGTGTATGTGTTTCACTTCCACTCGTATTACCTAACAGTATTACCTATTTACTGTTTCCACTGCTCATCTCTGCCCATCTGCACGAACATTCTAAGCCCTCATACCAAGCCCTCAGGCCACAGACAGACAAGCTGCACAAACATTCTAAGGGTGACAGTTAAACAGAGGCAGCTTCATGGCCTGGTGCCCCAGGAAAAAGATGTTTTACCTGGCTCAGGTATGGACTTTTGGCGGTTTGAAGGTCCGAGTACCTGCCAGCAACAGGGAGGGACGTCATGTGAAAATTTGGGGGCGATCCGTCCAGCAGCTTCTGAGGGAGACCATCAGGGACAAACACACTGTTAGATTTTTATATATATAGAAGATAAAAGATGTAACATAGAGGTATCAGAAGCTTTCATTCTGGCATAAGGCTGTGGTTTTTCTATATGTTTAGAACCAATAATTTTTCCTGACTGTCACAATGTATACAGGACAACCTCAGTTATCTGATTTCTGTCCCAGGTTAATCAGTTCCAGGGAATGTCCCAATTTCTCCACTGGCAAGAGCCCCCCCCCCCCACTACTGCCAACCATGTGATCTCTCTGTCCTTCCGTTCTAGCACTGGTTGTTGATACAAGTCTCTTCTCCCTTTATTTACTAGGAAGAGAAGGAATAGTATGTCTGATACTGTGTAGGAACTGGTCTTACTGCCTGATCTAGTGTGTACATTGGGTAGCTAGAGTAGGAAGCAACAGGCAGAGTGCAGGTACACTGCCTACAGCTGAGAGTAACATTTGCAAAGCAGGAGAGAGGTGCTATCTTTGTTAGTAGCTTATGTTAAAATGGCCAAAATTGTATCTATGGTGGGGTAAGCCAGGGCTCATGCCCCAGATGCTTCTTGAGAGGTGGGGGTGCCAGACAGCCCAGAACCCTACCTTACCCCAGAAGCCCTGCCCCCACCATTGCACTACACCCTTCCCCCAAAATCCACCTGGAGTTTGGGAGTGGGGGTGCAGTTCAAGACTGGACCCCTGGTCCAGCATTCAACTGTACACCCCACCCCAGAATTCCAAGTGGAGTTCGGTGGGGGTGGGGGGATGTAATTCAAGGTTGGACTTCATCTCAACACCCACAGTTTAAAGCTGAATCTGGCAAGGCAGAGACCAGCCTTGGACTGCAGGCTCAACTTGCCTAGGTCAGCTTTGTATTGCTGGCTCTGTTTCCAAAGACCATGTAAGGGTGAAGCAGCATTGTCTAATCCTGAATGCTTTCCCAGACATGTATACTTTATATTCCTGTTGTCTTAGGTCTCACCATGTTACATTTGGTTTTTCCTTTAATGGACCTTAGTTCATGGCCGGCAACAACTGGCAACACATTTATTAACAGTCATATTGACCAGAGAATTCCCATAACAACACAATAATAATATATGCATTTAAAATTTGCATAATGCTTCTTCTGACCGTTCACCCATTTTATTCTCACAATGATCCTGTGAGCCCAGATAGGTTGAGAGAGCTGGCCCTATGTCCCCCAGCTGGCTTCATTTTGAATTATCCCTGGTCCAAATGGAAGATATTACAATTGTTCACATATAAGCAACAGCTGAATACAGTTTGCAAAAAGTTTTTTTCCACCTGGAGAGAATGGGTTGGGTAGCAGAGCCATTGTTTGCATATCTTTCCCATCTCTGTTCCATGAATGTGGAATGACCTTTTGCAAAGCCTTAGCTGGTAATAGTGTGTGAATCATTTTTGTGAACTGCAAACAGAAAATCAGCGCATGCGACAGCATTCTTCCCATCACTACCGCAGGCTGAGATCAAATCAGGAAGCCACTTGTGATAAGTAAACAAATCTCCCTTACAATATCTCAAAAGACCCCAGAAACCGAGAGTGATCCCACTGGTGCAGGAGGCCAAACTATAAGTGATGTCATCCTTGTGGCCCCACAGGGATGTTGCCTCCATTTTAAAGTAATTTAAACATGCTGCAATGTCCTGATCTTGATTGAGTCTGCAGTGCAGTGCTCTTGTTCCCCTGCACACATTTTTTCAAGTGCCAAAACACTTAAAAAAGAGTGTGTGTGTGTCTGTGTGTGTGGATGGGGCTGGGGGAGGGAATTTCAGCACATGATAAGATTCATGTTGGGGAAACAGCACTTCTGCCTGCTCGATCAGGATGACTTCAAAATGACATTATCTTAGTGGCAGCCACAAGGACGTCGTCACATCTAGTTTAATCTTTGTCACAGTGACTGGTACCAAGAGAACCTTCATGCTGGTTAGGTTTTAAATACAGTAAACTGGAAAGTATGAACTATGAATGGGTGCATTTTCAGTGGACTCAGACTGGAGTAATTTCCTTAGGATTGCCTTGTCAATCACCCACATAATATTCATTCACTAGGAAGAAGTATGAACTCTAATATCTTCATAAAAGGCCCCTTTTCATGAACTGCAGCCTTCTCCCAGAAATGGAGCCTTTCTCCAATATCCCTCCAATGAACTCTCTCTCCAATGAACTCTCTCTCAAAGCAAGTACAATTGGTGCCATCTGTTGCCGGTTAGGAACTGGTTCATACTGTTCTCTCATGCTTTCAGTGGTAGTTTGTTCATTCATTAATACTTTTAATTGCTTTTCCTTCTCCTATTTGGTTTTATTGAATCCACAACGCAGAATGGACAGACAAGACATCATGCCTATGGCCATATTATACTTTATTTATGACTAATCTGCATAATCAAAAATGCCTTAACTTTTGAATGTGACTTGCTGCTGCCAGGCAGCTTCTAATAGCCAACATTATTGTGGCTTTGTTCATCCTAGCCTGAATATCACAACCGTGCTGAGAGGTGTTAAGCTTCATCCACCTCACCCATATGCTACTCAGACAACTAAGGAATTAGCTGATGCTGCTCAGTGCCAAGGAATTCCTAAACCCTTTTGGCTGAATAAGAATCCATAGGGTACTAGCCAATTAGGCCTATCTATTCTACTTATGGTTCCTGCCTAAGCCAATGTCAAAGAGCAGGTCTAATTATAATTAATCCCTCATAGGGTCACCAGGTCCACCCTGATCACCACAGGGAGATGGTGCCTGAGGTTGCCAGATTCAGGCCAGGAAACATCTGGATATTTGGGGATGGAACCTGGGGAGGACAGGAACTTCAGTGGGATACAATGTCATAGAGTCCACCATCCAAAGCATCCATTTTCTCCAGGGAAACTGATCTCTGTTGTCTATTGTACTTCCAGGGAATTCCCAGGTTCCACCTACAGAGGCTGCCATCCCTATTCCCACACCTTATTAATCACATGGAGTGGGATAGAAAAGACCCCCTTCCAACCAGTTTAAAGGGAACTCAAAACACCCCACCTCAAAGGTGACCAACTATTTCCAAACCATTCAATGAAAAGATGTACGGGGCAGTTCAATGCATTTGCCAATAGGGAAGGCAGCACTTTTGGCTAGGCCAGTGCCTCTTCCTGCTGGCTGGATCAAACGAGACAAACAGTTCAGCCCCAAAGGCATTTGGCTTCCTCTCAAAAATTATGCTCCCCCCCCCCCCACATGAGCAGAAAATGGGATTGTCTGGCTTCTTGTTGTTGTTGTTTTAAATTGCCTTGAGGGTTTTACACTGAAAGGAGTACCATCATATCATCAAATAAATAAATAACACACTACAGGAAACTGTGAATTCTTCCTTTGTACAAGACATCCAAAGCATGGAAAAAATACATGAACTCCCCTCCCACATACACACATGGCCTCCCTTGACCCTCGCACATCATGTGCAAAGTGCCTCTCTCTTTCACAGAAATCTTAGAATCTGCACGAAAACATCATTTCCAAAGCTATTTTGGAAAGCTTTGATGTTCATTTTTTTTCCCCAGCTCAAATTTTTACCACTGATTTCCCCTTAGGGAACATGCAGACTAAAGCTTGAGACAGTACAAAGGTATATAAGAAAGCCCTTTTTATGATTTAAAATCTGTGAAGTGACTATGAAACAGCAATTCTGGGAAATAAAAGTAATAGGTTAGATACCAGAGTAAAAGGCAATACAATGATGGTCCATTAGGAATACCTTGGTAAGTATTTTTTTTTCCCCAGCAGTAGTTCCTTTTCAGACCTTTGAAGCACTAGTCATTTTCTGCAGGTCCAGAAATGTCTGAGGTTAATGACCTCAATCATTAGCAAATTACAAATTTGTGCTGGAGAACTGAGGAAACACTTCCGAAGTGTGAATTTCTTATTGCAGTTCATCTCTGGGTCTTGGCTTTAATTGCTGAATGGATGATTAGTTAGTAGAGTTTTTCTAATCCCCGTCTATGAAACTACACAATTCATTAACAGATTTTTACTTATTGGGCAGCACAGCATGCTGCAGGTGTAGCGGAAATACTGGTAGAGGGCACTAACCATGCAATTCTAAGAACTCTTTGCAGAAACAAGTTCCACTGAATAGACTTCAGGGGGAATCTGAGTAGCTCTACTTAGCATTGCATTTTAAGGAAACTACTGTTGTTAAAAATGTAAATGTATATCATTCAAAGGCAAATTGATAAATAGCCTCAGCTCAAGTCCAGCCCAGCAGGATTTCAGATATCTTCACTTCCGTATTACTGAATTTCCTGGTGACTAAGATGTAGAGTTCAAGGAACATAACAGGAATATCATCTCTTTGCAGAGCTTCCTTGGACAATTTCAATCAGTTACCCTGTGCAGCATGCCCTGACCCTGTGAACATTCAGGTTGTTTCTAACATTGTGTGCTAACCATTTAGTTCTGCGCATAGGATGAATGGCAAGAAGACAGACCAGCTGAAGATATCCAAGCCGTAGTTAGACTGGATTAAGTTCTTACAGTATAGGAGTGGATCAATATGGTTCCATTCTATGGTACTACAATAACATAAGCATGTTGTGGAGACGGGCCAGAATGTCTATAAATTTGTATTTAATCAAGAAACATGGAAGTTGCCTGAACCAAGGATTTGATGAATCAAAATGGTTCTCTGTATAGTGACCAGCAGAAGCCTGCATGTTTGCAGCAGGTCAAAGGAATGTTATCAGCTTGTTGGTGATTATGCAGGCAAGCAAAGATAACATCTTTGAGATCTTGTCACTAAGGGCCAACGTGACAGCAGACATATGCATTTTATAACTTTGGGTTAGAAGATCATGTGATTAGTTAAATTAATAAGTGTTTATCTATATAGTTAAATGAACACAGAAATAATGAGAGATTCACATGTATTTGTATTTCACATGTATTTCACATGTATTTGTATAATTGTTGTTAGAATCAATGTTTGTATAATCTGTTAAAATCATGTTTTAACATTTCAAACTAAGGAATGTAACACGTAGAATAGAGGCTGTCTTCATGTGACCAGGAGACAGTTCTATCCAATGGGATTTTTAAGGTACATGCTTGTAGCACGTGAAAGAGGTATGGATTATAATACATGAAACTTAAGGGAACTGTATGACGTCTGTATTCTGTATCTATAAAGACTGGGGTCTTTCGTATATTGGGTGTGCCTCTCACTCGAGAGCCACCCGGAAGGGAGCGTGTCTCTCACTTGAGAGCACCAGGGCGTGCCTCTCCCTCGGGAGAGTTCACCTTCTGTAACTTTCTAAATTCTGTGTCTATAAAATTGGTCCTTTTGTATGAAGGGTGTGCCTCTTACCCTTAAGGGGACACCCTGGTCAGATACTTATGCTGTCCAGTAAACTTATCTTCTGTTTCAAAATTGTTTCTTGGGTGTTTTCTAACTTTAAGTTTTTCTTAAACTAATTCAGCTGTGTAGGACCAGAGACGCGGTCCTGGCCCCACAATGTGGAAGGGGCTACTTTGGTGAATGCTTCCCATGCCAACATGCATTCTGACATGGAATGGAGCTGCCATGGAAAACAAGGGTACTCTTACCCTTTGATATACCTCTGGGGCCAAGCTCAAGCCCAGCAACACTGGAAGTTCCACAGGAGCTACTCTGCCCAGTTTGTTCTTGGACCATTTTAGTGTCCCAGTCTTTCCAAAATGGGAAATATGACCATGTTCAATTTACCATAACTGGAACAGTGTGGGATGGAGCCTCAGGGACCTGTAAGATAAGACTCAGCTTTATGGCATGTGGCATACTAATGTGGTCAGAAATATCTTCTCATTTGTTTGAAACACTTAATTGGTTTTATTTTAAGTTGCATCACTTTAAGTTGGAAAACCATCAGTTGTTTACTTGGAATCCGACTGAGGTCTATTAAATGGGGTTTACTCCTAGGAAAGTTTTTTTAGGATTGCACTGTTAGACTCCACAAAAGGCCAATCAACAAATTCTGGCAGTGACAGGGAACATGTTACATGGACAGGTGACAAAAACATGCATTCTGAGGAATAAATGCAAAATAAGTCATTTGTTGTCCATTCTGTCATAAAGAAGTAAAGAAGTGCTATCTTTTCTGTATAGAGACCATGAAACCAAGTTGCTTGAGTCTGTTCTCTAGAACTACCACCTGGCCAAGTATTCTCTTTTTCATAATTCCAATAGTAAGAATTTTGCAGGATTTAAATACAGAAAGAGTTTCAAATGTAAATAGCTATTCAGTCATCCAGCCAGACAACAAGTAGGGATACAATGGTCCATTCCACACAAAGGACTTAAAATGTCTTGGAAATGGTTTCAAAAAAACCATTTTGGCTTTTTGCTTCCATACAGTGCAAGAGAAGAAAGAGGTTCAGGCCAAAACAATTCTCCCCACTGCCAGCTTGTCAGTTTCATTTGTTGCACCCACCATTTTGTGCTGCTGCACAGATTCTCCCTGCCACCACATGTGCCGAAGGTTTCCCACAGATGTTTCCCTACTTGCAGCTCATCCACACACAATTCCACTCTGTAAAGTACATGAATAAAGTTAGTTTTGCCTGGCGATCCTGCATATGTGTCTTTTCCCTTTTCCCTTTGTTGTTTTTGTTTGGAGGGAGCGGTCTTTGATGCTATGGGGATTTGAAATATGCCCATATTGTGCCATTGAAGGATTGAAGACAGCTCCATGGGCCGGTGGATGGGACAGTGGATCTCTTCAGCAGCAGAGAAAATGGTGGGCGTGAGCAGCAGAAATGAAAGTAAGAGCTGTTGAACTTGGGTGGGAAAAATTAAACATTTTCTCTTTCTGAACAGCAAGCAGGAAATGTTTTGACAGTGCCTTAGGGAAAAAGAAATGCTAGTTAATGTTTTTGATATAAAACATTTTGAGGCTGGAAGACTGGGTTTTCAAAATGTTTTGGGCTAAAGCCTGTGCAGAATTTGTGCCCAAAACGCTTTAGATTCCAGCCTCAAAATGTTTTATGTGTGTTATGCAGAATGGACCAATGTCAAGTCACTAGTCATGTGGTTGCTATGGGACATGATGATGTCAAAGCCATAAACAAAGTTCTGAAATGCAAAGGTTGTTGAACTGCGAACAAAATTACAGTTTGCAGTTCATTTTCTGGAATCTTTAACATATTATTGTGCCTGTTGTGATTATTTTTATTTTGCTTAATTATTTTACTTCATTTATACACCTTGTCACCCCAAATGGGGACTGAAAATAGCTTATAAGTGGCCTTTTCCCCATATGCCATTTACGACTTCCTCAGACTGGAAATAAAATGTTTCCTCCATGGAGTTCTACATCCTTTCATTTTGGACATGTTTCCAAAACACTTCTTTTCCATTGTTTCTGAAAATATTGTTATAGGGTTTCTTTTCACTTAAATGTTTCCAAGCCAGTTTCCCTCACAGTGTGATCATACTGAAATGTTTTCCACACCCCCAACGTGGTCACCAAACCTCAATTTTTGTGCTTGCTCTGCCATTGTTTTGCTTCATCCCTCTCCTCTTAAAATTTATTATTTCTGGTGCTTTTTTGTCCCCCCCCCCCCTCAGTTTTTGGTATCAACGAATCAGCAGTGCCATGAAGTATTACTATCGCTCATCGTGAGGAAAAAATGGTGGTCAGGAAACAATGTTTGGAGAAGGGGTGCCTGGACAAACTTAGGCCCCTTCCGCACACGCAAAATAATGCATTTTCAAACCACTTTCACAACTGTTCGCAAGTGGATTTTGCCATTCCGCACAGCTTCAAAGAGCACTGAAAGCAGTTTGAAAGTGCATTATTCTGCATGTGCGGAATGAGCCTTAGTTGTAAATGTTGGGATTGAAAATGTCTTTGAAATGGCATGTGGGGCATGCAGAAAAAGCCACATTTTATGCTCACAACAACCCTGTGAAAGTAGGGTAGGCTTAGGGGGTGTGACCAGCCCAGGGTCACCCAGTGAGCTTCCATGGCAGAGTGAGGATTTGAACCTGGGTATCTCAGTTCCTAGTCAAACACTCTAACCACCTTCTGTGACAGTAAGGATCCAGCCTTGTAGGTACTGGCAGTTAACCTTGATTTTAGTGGAGGCACTAGGATTCCTGTTTTTTTTTAAATCATTGATGTCTTTCCCCTCCCCTCTGCCCTCAAGCCTATCTTCACTGTGAAAAGAGATGGCAAGCTCACTCCGAGCCGTATAGCATAGACTTCCTGTTGCTCTGTACTCCAGCATTTGTTTGACTTGGCAGATCTTTCTACTGTACAGATCTGCGAGTACTTATCCTGTTTGTTTTTCTCTGAAGATAAAATGCAAAAACAACCCTTGGGATTCAGTCCCAGGTCAGAGGAATCTGACTATGAGAAAGGACAGGTGCAGATTATATGAGAGGAGGAGGCTAAGAAGCCAGCCGCAGCTACCCTGCCTGGAGGGTATTGTTCTTACATTCAAAGAACTATCTCCATGAGCATTCCCATTTGGAGAACTTTTATGGCAAGCCTGAATTGGCCAGATCCTGGATGCTGGAAAGGCCTTGTGAGAAAAAGCACAATTGGCTCTGTGACTTCCCCCTCCTCCAAAAAATAAATAAATAAGAGGAAGGAAGATAGGCTTCTTGGAAATGGCCTTTGTTTGGACCCGTGGAGGTTTAACAGGCAGAAAAGTGACAGGCAGAGGAGTGACACATGGAATTCCAGTGCGTGGTTCAGAAGTAAATGTCAGAACTGCAAAGTTTCATTAATTTATTCATTCAGCTATTTTTACAAAGTGTCCCAAATTAATCAGGCAGCAACTTAAAAAAAGATTATAAGTTATTTTTAAGATTAATACTTACCAAAACTGCAGGTGACAATATTAGGGTTGCCAGCTCAAGGTTGAGAAATACTTTGGAGATTTTGGAAAGGGAGAGTGAAGAAGGCAGGGTTTGGGGAGGGGAGGGAATTCAGTGGGGTATAAAGCCCTTTCAGCCCACCTTCCAAAGCCACCATTTTCTGCAGGTGAACTGATCTCAGTTGTAATTCCAGGAGATCTCCAGCTACCGCCTGGAGGTTTGCAACCCTAGACCAGAACATCACTGAAGAGCATTCCATTTATTGTCTCATGTAAGAATGCTTCTTCTAAGATGGTAGCTATTGCAATATGTCTGCACATCTTTCAAAAGCAAAGAAAGAAATTTTGTTTTATTCATTTGTTGATTTATTAATTGAACTGCACACAATTATTCAATTCAGATTCCTTTTTCAGTAACAGGGTTGGTAAATGGGTAAATATGTTTGGTATATGCGGGCGGCATTCCTGATTTGTTGTTGTGTTACTAATACTGCCACTTATTGTTTACAGGACATTTGATGGTGCTTTAGAGTTCAGACGAGGTTTGCCTCCCCAACAGCTCCATACAATAAGCTGCTGCTATTCCCATTTTGTAAATAGGATACTGAACCTGTGCCATACTGAAAATAGGTATATACGCTATATGCTGTAACTGGTGCCTCGCCCTTCTTGAAAAAAAAAACAGTTCCTTTAAGTAAAAATTACCACAGAAGGAAGAAAGATTCTAGTCCAACCTCCTTTTTATGGTGACACTTTCCTGCTTGCAGAGAGGGAGCGTTTTACAAGGTCAACACCACTAATGTTGCCAGGCCACTGACTGGAATTTACAAGCAAATTTGATAGGTGAAGACAGACATGCTGGCATCCTACAGACACACAAGATCAATTCTGGCAAAAACTGGAGTTTTTGGAAAATCCTAGAATGTCCCCCAGTTCACGAGAAGTGATACACATGACAACTCAATTCTGCCCCTACCCCCGCCCCAAAATTTGCTTCCATTTTTTTCTTACCAACCTTTCAGGTGCCATTGAGCAATAACAAGGATTGCTGGGAAGTATCTGGGAAGTATTTTCAATATCTGAAATGGCATGGCCCACTCATTTACTCCACACCTAATTGTGTGGGATAGTTGTTTTGGGACATGTGTCTGTTAACTTTCAGTTCTTTATTTCCCAGGATTAAGTTGTGTCATGCACAATAATTATATGGATATATTATTATTCCACTGAAGAAGACTATCATTGTTGAAAACTAGGATTTCAGCCATGGAAGCCTGTTTTGGACTATTACGGCCTCGTAGGTTTTGCACTGACTTATGCTTTATTGATTTCTCTCATCCTATGTTTATCAGGGAATCACAAATGAAGTCCCACACAAGACAGTATATAAAAATAGTATATGCACTATGAATTAAGTGTTTTGAGTATGTTTTGGAACTTCACTGGTTGATTTACAATCTAGCAACCTTATATTGATGGTGCTTAATTCACCAACCTTTTGTATGCTTCTTTGCTCATTTATTTGTATGCTGCTAAGACTATGGGGTATTGTGACACTGGAATTTTGTACCCCTTTGTATATAGTTTTATTGCTCTGCACTGTTATATATTGCTGCACTTTAGTCTACTCTTGCAGTGTCTAAGCATTTGGGTTGTTCTTTCAGCAGCCAAAGGGGAGGGGTGGTAGTTCTTTTTCATTTTGTGCTGGTTACACCATACCCTGATTTCTTTTCTCTTTTTGTCGCCTGCTCATTCACCTTAAAACTCTGCCACCACTTTCTGATCTCCATTCTTCTCTATGCACTGGATGGGAGTCACTTTGCATGCATGCTTCACTATCTGTTGGCTGCCTTTCACTTAAACGCATTAAATTCCTTCTAGATACTCTAAAATATTTAATTATCCTGGAACAGAAAAGGATAATGTATTGCCATGGCCTAAAAATGAGACCAGATAAACCAAACCTCATAAGAATTTAGCATGTCACTAGGCCAGTGACATTCATTTACAGGCCCAGCAGTCACATGTGGCTCTTTGACATGCCACCTGTGACTCTTCTGAACACTGTCATGCAAGGTGACAACTGCCTAGGGTTGCTAACCCCCAGGCGGTTCCTAGAAATCTCCCAGTCTGTTCTCCAGACTACAGAGGCTCATTCCCCTGGAGAAAGTGGCTACTTTGGAGGAACACTCCACCGAGGTCCCACAGAGTCCAAAGCAGCAGATTAATGCAAGGGAGCATCCAGATGATGGTGAACCTCATCCAGGTATGACTCATCTGGAACCCATTGTTTTCCTTGTTAAAATGATTAAAATAAGCCACTTTTAATCTGGTCCAAAGGGGTAGCTGGAGGAGGAAAGTCCATCTGGATGCTTCCGTATAGCTGCTAAATGGAGGGGGCAAACTTAAGCTCCCTTTTCAAAATGATGTGGGGCAACTCTGAACTGGGAATACTGAAATCACTGTTATTTCTGTGCTTTTGGGCAGGTGTGATGGAAGAAGGGGAAAGGATTAGGGGTTGGGGCAGCAGCAGCAGCAGGCAGCAGGCAGCAGCAATGGGGGGGGGGGAGAAGGACCTACTCTCCTTCATGTGGTTGCCAAAGCAGGGACAGTTTATCAGACCCCCATGTCAATGTAGCCTAAATCCCACTGGAAGCAACCGAGTAGGATTTAGGACTAGTTTGAGTTCTATTGGATTTTGGCTATTTTCACAAGTGCAGGAAAACAAAGTGGAAATGAGCTGGTGGAACAGAATGGACCACCAAGTGGTGTCCTGTATCACATTCCAGCATGGGGGTGGGGGGGGGTGGGGCTGAGGGAGCACAACAGCCACAGGCCAATGGAATCAGCCCTCTGCCTGGGGAGAGAGAATTTGCTGGTGTGGCAGTATACCACTCCCATGAGCAGATTTTCTCGCCCCTTTGGATGGGGCTCTAAGACTTTGGAACTCCCTCCTAAGAGAGATTTGTATGTCTCCCTTTACTCTTATGTCTGTGGGTGAAGACTAACAGCTGTTATTGGCCCTCCTCCCTGGGTGTGATGTTAAATGTGTTTATATATTTTTATTGAATAATTTTATATCTACTTTTTAAACAAGCTTTTTTTAAAAAACACGCTCAACTATCTTTTTTTAACCTAGGAAACTTTAACTGCCATCTGATAAAAGCCATAAAGTTTTTATCAATACTGGGTGGGGTGGGGGTGAATAATGACAAACATTACAGAGAACTATTTTTTGGAATTCCCACACAAGTTATTATATTTTTGACCTTCTGTGTGTAGGTTCTTTCCTTCCCCTGGGAATTTTCCTCTCCATTTTGACACCATTTTTTGAGACAAAGAGAAAGGGGATTCAGGACAGCTTTGCTTGAAGTTCATGTTGAGAAATTGGATTAGAACATAAGAACAAGCCAGCTGGATCAGACCAGAGTCCATCTAGTCCAGCTCTCTGCTACTCGCAGTGGCCCACCAGGTGCCTTTGGGAGTTCACATGTAGGATGTGAAAGCAATGGCCTTCTGCGGCTGTTGCTCCCGAGCACCTGGACTGTTAAGGCATTTGCAATCTCAGATCAAAGAGGATCAAGATTGGTAGCCATAAATTGACTTCTCCTCCATAAATCTGTCCAAGCCCCTTTTAAAGCTATCCAGGTTAGTGGCCATCACCACCTCCTGTGGCAGCATATTCCAAACACCAATCACACGTTGCGTGAAGAAGTAAGTTTCCTTTATTAGTCCTAATTTCTTTCCCCCCCCCCAGCACTTTCAATGAATGCCCCCTGGTTCTAGTATTGTGAGAAAGAGAGAAAAATTTCTCTTGCCTGTCAACATTTTCTACCCCATGCATAATTTTTTATAGACTTCCAATCATATCCCCCCTCAGACGCCTCCCTCTCCAAACTAAAGAGTCCCAAACGCTGCAGCCTTTCCTTTCATAAGGAAGGTGCTCCAGTCCCCTCAATCATCCCTCGCTGTCCTTCTCTGCACTTTCTTTTTTTTTTCTATCTCTCTTCAATATCCTTTTCTGGAGATGTGGTGACCAGAACTGAACACAGTACTCCAAGTGTGTGGTCACGCATCTAACGGCTTTATATAAGTAAAGGGCATGACAATCTTTTGCAGTTTTATTATCAATTCCTTTCCTGATTATCCCCAGCATAGAGTTTGCCTTTTCACAGCTGCCATACATTGAGTTGACATTCCCATGGAACTATCAATTAAGATCGCCTAAATCCCTCTCCTGGTCTAGACTGGATAGCACTGACCCCTGTAGCGTGTATGTGAAGTTTGGATTTTTTGCCCCTATGTGCATCATCACCTTTGCATTTTGCTACATTGAACTGCATTTGCTATATTCTCTAGCTCCACTCACCTAATTTATCAAGGTCCGCTTTGGACCTCCTCAAGTAATCCTTTGTGGTTCTCACCACCCTACATAATTTGGTATCATCTGCAAACTTGGCCACCATGCTACCCACCCCTACTTCCAGGTCATTTATGAATAGGTTAAAGAGCACTGGTCCCAATACGGATCCTTGGGGGACACCACTCCCCACATCTCTCCATTGTGAGAATTTCCCATTTACACCCACTCTTTGCTTCCTGTTTCTCAACCAGTTTTTAATCCATAGGAGGACTTCCCCTCTTATTCCTTCATTGCTGAGTTTTCTCAATAGTCTCTGGTGAGGAACTTTGTCAAAAGCCTTTTGGAAATCCAAGTAGACAATGTCCACTGGTTCCCCCTTATCCACATGCCTATTTACATCCTCAAAGAACTCTTGGAGAGTGAATTGTTAATGCTGCAGTTCAGCACAAACTCATGTTTACAGCTTGCCAAAAATGCTAAAGTGCACATCTCAAAGAGAGGATGTTGCATCTTGTCAATATAAACAGCCCATTTCTGAGAGTTCACAATCAGGGGAAGTCAACTCAACCTCTGAAACTGGCTCCATGCTAAATTCCTCCTTTTTAAAATGAATTTCTCCCTGACAGATCTGGCGAAACAAAAAAGCAACAGTAAACCTACTGAAATATGCATAAAAATCATCCCGTAGACTCAGCTCAAGCCAGGACAGAGGGGTGGCAAGGTGAATCAGGTACACTTTTCCAGAGCCTCACAGCTCCAAGGAGAAGATCTGGGCTGTAAACCAATGATCACTATATGGTCAATGTCATTTCAGAAATAGAATAGAATTTTTTTTTCTTTCATGGTGTATGGTGTGCAGAAGGATACAGAGGTGTGTGTGCAGGTATCTAGTTGTCCTTGGCCCAACAAAATAATACTTGGGCCCTATCTTAAGCACACTGACCTTAGAGATTATCAGCCTATATCTAGGTATTTATTCATCATCATCATCATCATCAATCATCATCATCATGACTGATAATGTGCAGGTCCTTTAGCTCAGGTCCTTCAGCTGGTCTGAAAGGAATACAAAAAGGTGATGCACAGTACAATACACAATCTATTTTAGAATGGGAGACACGCTGGTCTGAAAGGAATACAAAAAGGTGATGCACAGTACAATACACAATCTATTTTAGAATGGGAGACACGCAACACAGGAGAACTAAAAGGCTCAGTATTTAAGCAGGGAGGGGGCCTCCTCCTCCTCACCTTTTCCCCTTTTTGATCCCTCAGCTTTAAGGGCTAATGAGTTAAGGATTGCCTGTGGTGATAATGTGGCAGCTAAATTTCTTTTAATGATTGGTATAGCTCTAAAGGGTCACAAACAACACAGTAAGGAGCTCCTCCGGAGAGGGGTGTGTCACAGGAACAAAGCTTTGGGCTAGAGCAGCTTAAGAGAAAAGGGCTGTTGCTTTCACACTGTTAGGTGTTTAAAGGAAGACAAGCCATGGACACAGATGACTAATTCTGGCTAATTGCAACCTGCCTGGGTCAAGGCCCGGAGGCCTCACTGCTGTTAGGTCAGGGTGACATCCATCACTAGCCTCTTCTATGAACAGTGGATCATCAGCACCCTAGTACAATGAGAGACACAATGACAGTTTGAGAAGGCCTGACAAAAATTTAATCTTCTCAGGAGAGAATTCCCTCATGCCCGGTTCTCTTTCTGATTGGCAGAACGGCCTGAGAAATTGCCCTGGTGGACTGAACAGCTAACAGGGCCTCTGTCCCCTTCTGCTCCACAGCCCATTTGCCCTTCTAGGCTCTGTGTCTTTTCAAGCAGGTAACATCCAGCATTCATCATCCTTCTTTTCCCAACTGAAAAAAATTCCCATGTGCTGTAGTTAGCAAGTTAGTCAATAAATGCTGGGGTCTCTTTTGCCTTGAGAATGAATGACTAAGACTTCCCCTGCCAATGCATTCAATTTTGGTTTAGAAAACAATCATCCCTTCCCATGCTTATTTTTACACAAGTGAGATTTTGTCTGTCTTTCTTTTATACCACAGCAAATAGCAGCCAGGCAGGGTTTAATTTCCCCCTCCTTCCCAATTGCCCCCACTGCTCCTTTAAGAAATATTGACAATGTTGTCCACAGATTGCAGATTCCATCTTTATCACTGGTTTTGCCCGGCTTGACCTGGTCTCTGCGTGTTTTGCCCGGTTTGACCTGGTCTGTGTCTCTTTCTGTTGTGTCACTCAATGCTGTGGGCACACATTATAGTGGCACAGCAGATGCTGCCTATCGCTTGGAAACTATGTGTGGCATCTGTCTTTGTCCTTCCACAGTCTGTAGTGCTACCTGCCTATATGCCAGCATCTAAGAGGCAAAAAATAGCCCTTGTGTCGAACAAGCTCAGTACCAAAACGAACAGAATACCAAACAAGCAGGAACCACTGCTGTTTACACAGGACCATATAAAAGCCCCCCCCCCCACGCGCGCGCACGCACGCACGCACACACACACACACACACACCCCAGAACAAAGGGAGTCATTGAGACTCTGTTTCACTCAAGGGCTGTATGGCTTTGGTGCATTTTGAACAATGTGCATCACTAATGAGATATGCCTCAAACTGGAGTTTCATTTCTCCAGCATTTGACTGTTAAGTGGTACAGGTTGTTCTGACATAAGTTCCATGGACATGATCAAAATAACAGCTAGAGACATTTCCAGGTTGATATTCTATATAGAAGGGGCATTTCTGGCCAAAGATTCTTTTTAGGGAGTGTGGAAGTACCTGCTACTTGTAATTTATAGATGAAATGGACTTCTTTTCCTTCTCTGCAGAGTCACTCTCACTGATTCTGAGGTTAAGAAGAAGAGAAAGAATTTGGATTTATACTTTGCCTTTCTCTCCTGTAAGGAGTCTCAAAGCAGCTTACAAACTCCTTCCCTTCCTCTCCCCACAGCAGGCACCTCATGAGGTGGGTGGGGCTGAGAGAGTTCTGAAAGAACTGTGACTAGCTCAAAGTCACCCAGCAGGCTTCATGTGTAGGAGCAGGGAAACAAATCTGGTTTACCAGATAAACACTGTCACTTCTGGGGAGGAGTGGGGAATCAAAGCCAGTTCTCCAGATTAGAGTCCACCTGCTCTTAACCACTATACCATGCTGGCTCTCAAATATCCATCATTGAGTATCTGATCTGATGAAGGGGTTTGCGACCTTTAAAGATTTTGCTTTAATAAGTCTTAAGGTGCAATGAAACACTTTGCCCTCTCTCCCACTGGCGTTTGTCTTGTAATGAGTCCACTCTGATGCTGTAAATTTGGAATGGCTTTGGGGCAACTGTTCCTGCACCATTCAGTAACTCAGACAGGGGAAACAGTCTCGGGTCTTTGCAGAACTCCACCTGCCATAACTGGAAATATTTTGACAGTATAGTTCCATAGAGCTCTGGGTTGTCTTCCTTGTGGAGTTCAGTGGAGTTGTGACTAGGGATACTGAGAAGTTTGTGAAAGGAAAAACAACGAAATTGACTTCTGAACTTACTGTGACCAAACTGCCTGTTTATATGCAATTTGATCACCTTGAAGTTTTGCTGAAGGTTAGAATCAGACACCAAGTTGAGCAGCTTTGCACCTATAGCCGGTCAACAGACTTCCCTGCATATATTGTTTTGTACAATATTGGGTCATGAACAGGCCATGCCTTGGTAATAAGCTACATTCCTTTAAGCTAACAGTAGTTTTTGTGCATCTCTGGTTATGATATGCATCTCTTACTAGAGTTCTATGGAATTCATAGGGTTTTCTGTGTCAAATGTTTTGCATCTGTGGGTTATCTGAGTCATATGGAAATTAAGACCATAAACAAGAGTAATTAGAGGCATTTCATGCTGAAATTATTTGGCAGTTCTAGCACCCATTGTTATTTTTGCTTCGTGTTCATTGAAAATTTCAAAATGTAATGATTTTAATGGGCTCTTGGGGTTGATAGAATGGTATATACGGACATTGCACAAGCTGTTTTGTTGGGTTCTTATCTTTTTTCTGAACCTACTCATTGTTTCCTGGATTGCTTCCAGTTAAGCTGAACTCCACAAGGCCACACTGAATTGTGGACTGCTCAAGGGATTTGTATGGGAGCTCACAGAACATATTTTACTTTCCCCATGTACTGAAGTTAGCTATCTGAAGTGCAAAGGCTTGGAAATGAGAGTTGAACTGAATTTTCTCGAGTAAACAGATCTTTGAATGTCTATAACATTCCCCAAAAACTTACAAAGTATACCTTTAGGGTTGCCAACCTTTAACTTTTTCAGAATGTGAGTTTTGTTCACCAGTTATTTTATTACACAGCTGGATCTATTGGCATTGGGGGAAGGAGGAGGTCAATACCACTGTTACTAGTGTTTTTCAAACAAGAAATTGTATTCTCAGCAATAGGACAGGAAAGATGCTTGCAATAAAGCTGCTGCCTAAAGGTAGGGGGAAGCACGGGTTACCAAGGTTCAGTTCAGCCGTGTTTATTTACAGTCATTTGACCAGTAGAGTTACCAAGGTGAATGTTGGGGGTGGCATGCCATCTCTTGGCAGTAACTCCCCTCCAAGATATTGATGGGAAAATGACCTCCCAACCCCTCCCGTAAAAGAACTCCAGAAAAGGAGGAAGGGAAAATGCTAACAAAATCTGCCCCTGCTTTTTATGAGTCAGGCTTATAGATAAGGAAATAACATCTCCATTCTGTCAGAAGATTTTAAGGTTTTAGGGATTTTGCTGTTTGTAATTCTTGCTTGTGGCTTTACTATAACTATAGGTTTATGAATCATACAGAGTCATATATGTTTTGCCATGATACTCTTAATGTTGGAGTGATTGTTCTTTGCCCCTTAAGGGAGTTGCATCCAAAAAAGCCAGAAGATCATGTGTATATGTGCCATTTTCAGAAAAGAACTTAACTTTTATCCAGAGGTGGAGCAAGGGGAAACTGTGCCCTGGGCGGGCACGCACCCTGTGCCCCTGCTGCAGCACAGCCACCCCCAGCCCTGCTTCGGAATGCCCCTGAATGCCCCTGCCACACCTCCACCATGACTCTGCCTGGGGTGTTGCGCCCCCCTGCCCTGTGGGGGCTACACCACAGCTTTTATCCTTGTTTCACTCTCTCACCTTCCAGCTAGATACTGTAAAGGCGGGCCACTACAACTTGGATAAAGAACATTACATTTCTACAGCTGAATGACAGTGGCCACTTGCTCCACTTTTTAAATGTATTGTGGCTACTTGTAAGAAATTTAAGAATATTTGTTTGTTATATGTATATCCTGCTCTTAAATGGTGTTCCTAGAGGTCTACCATCTGGGTTGCTGACTAGGTTCATACTCTCTCAACTTTGGTATTGTGCAACAATATCTGTTGGTCTTAACTGTTCATTCTATCCTGCCTGTTTGAACATACATCAAGATTAACAAATATCTCTATTTGTCTCCCACCCTCCCCCATTTCAGGAGGATAAGAGAGACAGAGAAAATAAACAATTTTAATAATATAATATTAAAGTTAACATAAATCAAATATCGTAAATTGTAAATTAGGCATACACATAGCATTCACATGAGCATGCGCACACAGTTGTTGAGATCATAGCTGTGGTATTTAGAGCCCCATCCAGAAATGAGCCAAATCAACCAGTGGGAGTAGCACATAGCTGTGCCAATAGATCTGCCCTCTCCGGGGCACTTACCCCAGCAAGGAGGCGATTTCACTGGCTTGTGGCCACCGCAGCCCTCCCTGACACTGGAACACAGTGTTGGATATGGTGCCAGCATCCCAACGCCCCTGTTGCCACCTCTGGCACAGCAGGGGAATGGCCGGGGGAGGAGCTGACATTAGTCCACTTCTCCTCGGCCATCCATTCTGTTACGCCATTGGACAGGGCCCTCTGAGTTATGTCACCAAAGAGGGTGGCGTAAGTCTATTAAGGCCAATGGGTGCTTCTTGGCAGTAGGAAGGCTGTTTCATTTTACTAGCCTCTCAGTGGCACTGGAAAGCCTGACTTAGATGGCAGATCATAGCCTGGAGCTGGATGGAAGGTTGACTGGAAGACAGAGGTTCTGCATTCTCTTCTTTTCTTCTGTTTGTTCCTATATTATTTGTAATTGCTTTTTATTGTAAGCTGTTTTGGATCTCCACTAGGGAGAAACATGGGATAGGTGGTGGACAGAAAAATGTGGGATGGATGTAGCTATTTATCCATGTATATTTACCTGTATATATAAAGTGGAGACCTCTGAAAAGCTTTATTTCAGTCACTTATGACTATCCCTGGCACGTACCTGATTTTGGAATTCCATAAACTCCCTGAATTCCATGGAATAGTTTACTTCAAAATCATACGTATCAGGTTAGTTCACAGAATTTGCTTCAGCAAGTTCTTCCATTTGTATAATTGGGAAACTAGTTTCTACAGTAGCACATTCAAATTTATTTCATCTTCCATAAGAAAATATTTCACAAATATTATCTTCTGACAACAAGCATAGCTCCAAGTTCTGCAGACATTTATCCTCAACCCAACACTTGTATTTAGGGTTTTGAGAACAGAAGTAATTGAATTGCGTGCGGATTGTAACAAAGGGTAAAAGGACCTTTTCCTTCTTTTCCTGCTTTTTAAACATTATTGGCAAGATCTTAGGGCTCTTGGTAGCTTTGAGATGTGTATCTTCTTATATCTGAAAAAAACGTTCATTGCTTTGTCATTAGAGGATTGCATTAATAAAAAAGACTCATAAAATATATAAAATCAACAGCCAGGTTGGTTGGTTGCTCCAGAGTGTCTACCATTTCTTGGCAGGCATTTCTCAGTCAATTGTTATTTTGTTGCCCAGGTCCAAATACATTTGCTGTTTCTTGCTCAGGCTCACAGAAGCAACGTTAGAGGCATGGAACATACCAGCAGGTATTCCCAGAAACAAATAACATAAAGCTTTATTTTTTTAAAAAAAAATGGCGAGGGGGCTGTGCAGTGCTGGGCAGCATTTGCATTTCAATAGCGCAGAAAGCATCATTTCTCAATTGTGTTTCTCCAGACTCTCTGGAGCACCCTAAAGGCCTATTCTTGCCATTTGATTAATCACTTCATGCTTAATGCCTTTTAAAATACTACTACTTTTCACAAACAAAGATAAATGCACTGCACTTCTGAGCAGGCCTGTGTCCTAAAGAGGTTGTGTGTGTGTGTGTGTGTGTATGTGTGGGTTTTAAATTCTTCTTGTAGCTTTTAAACACTATTAAGCCAGCTGACTTTAAAATGTAGCAATACAGTTTTCTGGCAGTAAAATAAAATGTTAGGAGTCAGGCTCCATGAGACAACAGACTGCTACAGGTCTCTCCAACAGCCAGGGGAAAATTAAAGCTGCTCCAAAGAGGGTTATTAGTCTTTCCAATGGTCTATGAGCCTGTGCATGCCAAATGTCTAAACCATTCAATAATCCATTACATTTCTATGCTATCCAATCTAGTAGGATTTTACTAAATGTATGAACAAAAATAACTGTGGACAGGAAAACCACACTTGGATTAATAGTTTCTTCAGTCCATACTTTCATTTCTGCAACTAAGACTGCAGTGCAGACCCAAAAACAACGCAGTTGTTGTCTCTTCAGCTTTTTTTCTGGCTTGATGCAGGAGTAACACATTTCCTTGCAAATTATATTCTCCTGCCCCAGATTTGCGCTGTCACCATGACATGTTGCCTGTGGGTGTTTCTGCATCTACAAAATTTGCACAGGGAGTTAGCATGGGGAAGTTGTATTGCACCTGCATGGATCAGTGTCCTGCACTGTAGGCACTCTTTCTTTGGGGGTGGGGGGTGGGAAATGCAACATTTATTAAACATATATCAAAGGAATTTAACATTATTTTATCAGTACACTGATACAATGATACACTGATATGCTGATACCATAGATACAGTAATTTTACTGCCAGTGGGAAATGATGGATTCTATGGTATGGATGAAGAGGTCAGCAAGAACAGTTACCTTGGATGCTATGATAATGGGGCTTTTTCTGCTGGGAAACTGCACTGATCACAAACAAGCATAGGGAAACTGAGCAAGGGTTTGAACCATTCTGGCAGCAGGACTAGAAGTGCCCTGCAAACCTGTGAGGGACAGTGAAAACTCCCAATCAAAGTAGATTTCACAAAATAAGTATTCATGTAGTATTTATGTGGTGATCCTCCAATGGTCGCTAGTTGAAAAAAGGGTTTGAAGTTGGGATTGGTGGGATATCCCCTCCCCCCGTTGGTGCACGCATGCCAGGCAACAAGCTCTCCAGGGCTGGCAGAAGCCAGCGTGAATCCCCAGACAAATGGAGATCTTATGGTTGCAGTTCACAGATATTTGGCATGTTTTCACGTTATTAATACGTTGATGCCTCAGTGTATTACAAAATAGAAGAAAATAATAATAAAATAAAATAAAATCCACTGGAAGCCACTCAGCCAGAGAGCAGAACAGAAATGGAAATTGGAGAGTATGAAGAGAGGGCTGACTGGAAAAGTGGGTGACGCATGTGTAGGGGAACATTGTTATGGGTGAGAAAAAAGAAAAGGGAGGAAAAAACTCAAAGGAGAAATTGTGCATACATTTACTTTGCCTTCCTTGTGAAGTGGAAAAAAAGGTTGGGATTTCTTTGCACCTGGAAAACATTGGACTTCTCCCTTTTAAAAATGTGGTCACTTCAGAGTAGTAGCGTAAGGGAAAATCTAACCCAAACCATATATCAAAGTGTAATTAAAAATCTGATCCAAAATAAAAGGCTGCTTGAAACAGGGAACACATCGGTACATAATGGGCGTAAGTTCCATAATTTGAAATGAATTGGGCTCCTCCTATTCTCCAGATGGCGCTGAGGATTTGAGACCGCACTGAACATGTCACAGTGCAAAAGTAAAGATTTTGTACTGTCTACAAGGAAAGTGTGTGAATCAATGAAATTTTACTTTTTTGTAGGTATGCCACAAATGTCGCAGTATCATGCTCAACACTTGAACTCACTGTTTTATCCTGTGGTGGTCGGATGCGAAGAGTTTACAGAAGGGTTGCACCAGTCTCAGACATAAAAATAAGCAAAAATGACAATGGTCCACTGTGTTGTTTGGCACCAGGGAACTTAATGTCTACCAAACAGGTTTGCATTTAGTTTTTGCAAAACTGAGCGTGCACAAGAATACAACAGATTCAAATATATTGGGAGCTGTTAATTTTGCCAAGGATTACTTAGGCAAACACTGAATTGCAGGATTAAAAAACCCAGCACTCATTTATTACCAATTAATATGATTTGTCACTGACTAACTAACAATTGCCTGATCAATGGAACAGTGGCGTGCCCAAGACGGTATATCTACATTTGTGGAGTAGAATTCTATTGGATCATGCAAGAATAAAAATGCGCAAAAATCTGATTGCACTGTAGTCATAGGAAGGGGTAGGTGAAGCAATCCACTGAACAGTCAACTGAAAAATTAGCTCCCTACTCATGACTGGGGTGGAGCATCCCCATCTTTTTGTGCTGATAATCCAATTTTCCCAAAGAATTTGTGAACAAACTGAAATTTGAGCAACAGAGTTTGGGGAAGGGCTGTGGCTCATTGGAAGCGTCTCTACTTGGCAGGCAGAACATCCCAGAAGATCCCATATCCAGTTCTCAGCATCTTCAGTTAAAAGGACCAAGCAATGAGTGATGTGAAAGACCTTGGCCTGAGACTTTGGTGAGAGCCACTGCCAGTCTGAATAGACAATTGTTTGTGCATTTATTTGTTTATTTAAATACTAGCGGGGCCCGGCCATGCGTTGCTGTGGCTTATTGTGGTGAAATGGGAAAGGAACAGTAGCAGTAAATCAATTGCAGAGGCCAGCAGTACGTGCTCATGCAAACACGGAGCCTGATACTGTGTGATGTCATTGATGTGTGTGCCCGCATTCCTTGGGGGGGGGGAGTGGAAAGGCACCCACACATCTAGGCTGGCTGGTCATGATCCTTTACCAGGGAGTAAGTTTGGTTGGTGCCAATGGGTGTCACTTCTGAGGAAACCCTCTGAGGGGCGTGACGCAGCCATGCAAAGTATGTCACGGTTGCTTTACTGAGCTTACTCCTGAGTAATGCGTGCCTGGTTTTCTTAACTGTAACCGCAGTATTCAGGGAATCTACGGTGCCTGGCCTCTCCCTCCGGTCCCCTGCATGTCGCCCCTCACTCTCTTCCCTCCCTCACTTCTCTTCCCTTGCATGCCACCCCTCCCCCTCCTTCCCTTCCCTTTCCCTCCGCTAGGGTGGGTGGGTCATATCAAGATGCTGGGCCCCCTGCCTCCCCTCACTTGCATGCCACCCCTCACTCTCTCCCCTTTCTCACTTCTCTTTCCTTGCATACCTCCCCCTCCATCCCTTCCCTCTCCCTCCCTCTCTTCCCTTGCATGCCACCCCTCCCCTCCCTTCCCTCTCCCTCTCCCTCGTGTGTATGTGTGTGTATGTGTTTCACTTGAGTTACTGCCTATGTACTGTTTCCACTGCTCATATCTGGCCATCTGAGTGAACATTCTGAGCTTCATGAACATTCTAAGGGTAACAGTTACACGCAGGCAGCTGCATGTCCTTCACCATGGAGCGCCAGGGAAAAGGCGTTTTACCTGGGCCAGGTGTGAAATTTCAGGTATGTGAACATCTAAAAACACTCTCACCTGGCTGACTACAGTGGCTGGGAATTTTCAGAGGAATTGGCCCAGCAGTTACTGAGTTATACTACCACTAACAAAAATACTGTTAGCTTTTTATATATATAGATTTCTACTCCACCATTCTATAGCCATATTCAAGGCAGCTTGCAAAATACCATAAAATAAAATAATATAAATACAATACAATAACAAATACAACAATACAATACAATAAAACCATAACAGACCACAAAAATGATCAATAAAGCACACAAATAAAACCTAAAACGTTGCTTGCTAAAATCCAAATGTTAAAAGTTGTTCCAAATAAAATCTTAATCATACAGGTGGGATGGAAAGACAGCTTTTACCAAATGAACTTAGTAAATGGGCAGGTTTATATTAGTACAGGTGGTCTTTCAGTTAACCTGCCCCAATGCCATGAAAGGCTTTTCAGGTGATAACCAGCAGTTTGAATTGGGCTCAGAAGCATACTGGTAGCCAGTGTAGTTGTAATAAAGAGAACACATGGTCCCCATACCTGACTCCTGTCAGCAGTCTAGCTGCTGCATTTTATACCAGCTGTAGCTTTCAAACACTCATCAGAGGAAGTCCCACATAGAGCACATTACAATAATACATACAGGGCATGATTAATGGATTAGTGGTTAGATTCAGTAGACAGTAGCTTTATGTGAGCATTCATACCTTATTGCTTGTTTATGCTATAGCTTGCCAAGATTCACAAAGTGAATTCACAGGGATAAGGCAAGCAGTATATATCTGGGATGTCACTAATTAAAATTCATCTCTAATAACATCAGAATGCTCTGGCATTTTCAAGAAAAATCAAATCTACAGTGTTGTTTGTGTTTGTGTGTGTGCCATCAAATTTGCTACTGCTATGGAGATGCACATCTCATATGCAAAGCAAAGCATGTGAATGAGCAAGATGTTCAGTGTTATGCTTCTCTTGGAGATTAACAACAAACCAGAATCTGATTGAAAGCAAAGGGGCAGCGATATAAAAAGTTCACTTCTGAAGAATGCCATTTAGTTACATGTTCAAGTTCACTTTGTATGCACAACATTCCACTTAAATTACCTTGTGATTAAAATAAGCATAATTCAATAGCAAAAGATACATTCTCCTTCCCTTTCAATACATGTTGAATGGCACTACAGGAAGTCCAATCCATATTATGGACAAACGACACAATCAGCGACTATTGTCCTGGTATGTGCAGAACACATGTATGCCACATAACACATATAAAGCTAAGTTCACCTGCCACCGCAAAGGTGAAGTAGAATAAGTGTGCACAGATGCTTGTGCCAAGTTAGTATGGTTTTGGCATCCAGGTTTTGAGGGTGAAAGATTACACAAATTTGGCATGTGTTAAAAATCACTTTTCTTTCAGGCTGGGAAGTAAATGTATGCCTTGTTGAAGGCTTTCATGGCTGGATTCAACTGGTTGAGGTGGGTTTTCCGGGCTGTGTGGCCGTGGTCTGGTGGATCTTGTTCCTAACCTTTTGCCTGCATCTGTGACTGGCATCTTCAGAGGTGTATCCCAGAAAGAAGTCTGTTACACACTGACTGGCTTCCCTCTGTGATACACCTCTGAAGATGCTAGCCACAGATGCAGGCGAAACGTTAGGAACAAAATCCACCAGACCACTGCCACACAGCCCGGAAAACCCACCACAACTAAATGTATGCCTCTCCAATCATCACACGTACTCAGGAAGGTAGCTGTGAATCAGCTTACCTGATTGCAAGTTAGAACCAGGAAATTATTTGTATTGCTATTACCAGTAATTGTTAATAGATGGCCCTAAACTATCTGCACTGGCTGCTGATTGAGTTCTGGGTCATGTTTTAGGTGTTGATATTGACCTTCAAAGCTATTCATGGCCTTGGACCTGCAAATCTAAGGGACCACCTCTCCCCTTATCGTCCTGCTAGGCCCCTCCGCTCGGAGGAGGAGGACCTTTTGGTGATCCCTGGCCCAAAAGCGTCAGGCTGGCCTCTACAAGGGCCAGGGCCTTTACAGCCCTTGCCCCTACCTGGTGGAACAGGCTCCCAAGGGATATCAGGGCCCTGCGAGATTTACAGAGTTTTTGCAGGGCCTGTAAGATGGACTTGTTCCGCCAGGCATTTGGCCAGCCTGGCTAATAACATCAAACCATTACATCTGGCCTCCCGTGGGCACAGGGGTGGGAGGGGGAAAAGGAGTCTGATGCCATCTGGTGCTTTTATTGATTCTTGTTTTAATACCTGGGTATTGTCTTGTTATATTGTGTTTTAAAGCTATGTTTTAATTATGTTGTCCGCTGCCCTGAGCCCTTCGAGGAAGAGCGGTTTACAAATTTAATAAATAAATAAGATAGCTAGCTAGCTAGCTAGCTAGCTAGCTAGCTAGCTAGATAGATAGATAGATAGATAGATAGATAGATAGATAGATAGATAGATAGATAGATAGATAGATAGATAGATAGATAGATAGATAGATAGATTGATTGATTGATTGATTGATTGATTATGAATTCAGGAGAAAGAGTATGCCCTAGCTAGTGTTGCCAACCTCCAGTGGAGTCCTGGAGATTTGCTGGAATTACAACTGATCTCCAGAATATAGAGATCAGTTCTCCGGACTATAGAGATCAGTTCTCCTGGAGAAAATGGCTGCTTTGGGGGTGGGCTTTATGATATTATTCCCCACTGAGGTCTCTCATATTCTCAAATTACACCCTTCCCAGGTTCCACTCACAAATCTCCAAGGATTTCCCAACCCAAAGTTGATCTTGCTCTAAGTGGATACTAGATGTCACTAAAATGCATCTGTATATAAGATCAATGACCAGACCTTCCGCCATTTTGAACATCAGCACCAATAGGATTAGGGCCATTGGGGAAAGGAGCTTCAGATCTCACCCCTCTTTTGAAACTGGCCACAGTGGGCTGTTATTAACTCCGGAAAGAAAATAAAAAGGCAAGCACCCACATTTTGCTTGTCTTATTTTCATCTATAAATAATAACAGCCTGAACATAGGGGAATTCTAGTTCTAACTGTTGAAAGGATTATTTCACTCCCCCACTACACTTCAGCTTTATCTATATTGAGACTCTGCACAGCTGCTATTCATAAAACACCCAGAAAATCTGAACACAGAACTCTTAGTGTCATGCCTGGTTTTGCCCTAAGCTACTTCTGATGTCCTGCCACTCACTTGACATCTGTTTATCATTCTTTTTTAAAAAGAGAAGTGAAGATTTTTTTCTCGATTCACTCAATGTTAGTTCCTCATCTTATTCTTATTATATTATAGACATTGATTTATTCTAGGACAGATAGCAGAATGGGTCAAAAGAAGAACATGGTCACCTAACCTTAATGCTATTGTGTAAAATAATACTCCAGATAGTTATCCTAAAGGCCATTATCATTTATTCATTCAACTGTTCCTTCCTGTCTAGTTAACGTTGCTATTCCCTGTGCAGAGTTTGCAGACAGGGCGTGAGAAATCCTTATGGACAGATGGCCTTGCATTTTTAAAACAAACTTGTGTTATCTTCTAAGTTGCTTTAATGAGCTGATTCTGTTCCAGGAGCAACTTCAGAGGGGGAATTCATCAGCGTATTAGTTTAATATTTTGATTTACATTTGCTAAAGCAGAACAAATCCTGACATTGTCAATGCTTAGAACCATCAATAGCTTCAGACTCTGAAGACCAGAAGAAGCCCTGGGGTACTCAAGTTGGGGACAGAATTCACTTATATTGTTATGTCTCAAATAAAGACTAATGTCTGAACTGTGGTTTTGCTCATTACAATACACTCAAAGGGGAACCTAAATCTTTCCTAGTTGCTGCTTTTGAGTATTTTGAAGGGGAAAGTTATGATTTATGCACTCAAGTCACAATCCCATATTATATGCTCCTCAGAGGTGGAGCGAGGGGAAACTCCACCACGCCCCTGCCACAGCACTGTCCGCCCCCACCCCAGAACACCCCCGCCATGCCCCCTCTTCAGTCTGGCCACGCCTCCGCTGCAGCTCCACCTCTGATGCTCCTTGGTCCTGAGATTAAGAGGGGGCTGCTGTATGCACAAACTGATCGCTTTGGTAGAAGAAAGTGTTTGGCATCATTTAAATTTGATAGCACTTCAAGTTTTATTTACTTCCTGCTCCATGTTGAACAAAGTTGTAAATTCTTCTTAGAAATGCACCCAATAGTACAGCAATTAAGTATCATGAATTCACTTATATGTAAGTACTATATACATTCTTGACTTTCTGATTTCTTTCTTTTTTCTGTCTGCTGATAATAACGTGTGATATTTCCACTGGCAGTTTTTGAGAAAGATGATGATTGGAGAATGTAAACCAAAAGCCGTTGGAAAGTAATTCATTGGGATATCTTTCCCAAAACAGAAAGATCCCATTTCTCCTAAAGTTTTATTTCTGAATATTTTTTCATTGAACACTATCCTACTGATACAGTTGAAACAGGGCAGGAAAGGGAGGGGGCAAGATTCCCAAGTACAGTTTCAGCCCTTCAAGAAGAATACTTCAGTGCTGGTGTAACCATTTGAAAGGTAGGTGTTAATCTTGATATAATTTCATGTGCAAAACAGCTGTTTGGTTACTTAGCCTCCCATCTGTCTTGAACAGAGCTGTTTTCTACCACACTTTCCTGAATCCAAAAAGTTAATTTAATGCATATTGGGAAATTCCTCAAACACCAGGAGACTTCGCACCATTTTTTTTCTATCAAGCCCTTGGAGTTTTTTCTGCTGATTTTTGGAGGTGTGAGATTACCAAGCTGTAGAATGGAATGTTTCACTAATTTTATTCTAGAGACTCTGTCTCTGGCTATAGTTCCTTGGACCAGAACAGTACTGTTTTCCTGCTAAACCAAACAGAGCACAATGCAGACAGCACAATACATTCTTTGTGAAGCACTGTATATAGCATGCACTTACTACTGTTTGAGCAATGGTTTCTGGAATCATCTGGATCCATAAAGAGTTGCATGTATTTGCACCCCTTTTATTTATTTGATTGTCTCAAATAGTCTGTGATGAGCATCTTCCAAAGTTTTGTGTATCAAGAACCACGGACTGAGGCCATGATATCAGTGGAGAAGAGGTAAGTCTTTCTTTACCCCACTTGCAAATTGCCCTTTCCCCAAGTCAATCCCCAAGACCAAGAATGTGTTGGTTTGGCAACAAACAATGCCATCCCAAGCAGAGTTCCATCCATCTATGGACATAGAAGAACATAACTCTGGAAAAATAAGGTAAGTAAATGAACTAGGTAAACTAAACACTTACCTCTCACACCCATCTAATCTAAGAAAACCTACAATGGCATAAACATGGGAGAGATGACAGAAGCTTTTTGGTCAGCTTAGGGCAGCAAAGTGTGTTCTTCCCATAGGGCTCAAGAAGACAAGGAAGCAAAATTGACCCATCTTTCTCATCAGAGCCAAATATCAGCGCTTCCTTGCTCATGCACTAAGGCAGCGATTCCCAACCAGGGTTCCATGGTAACCTGGGGTGCCATGAGCATGTCCCAGGGGTACCGCAGCAATGATACCAGCCCTCCTCACTTTTGCGGTGTCTCCTGCCAGCACCAGCAAGGATATGGAGCTGGCCAAGGGGGCAGGGCCTACCTCAAGGTCAGCAGCCACTTCCCACCCACCGCCACCCACCGTGCTTCCATTCACCCTGGGGGGTGGCAAGCAGGGGCACTGGAAGGGGAAGTTGGGGGGAGGATGGCAGGGGTACCGTGAGATATGAAGAGTGAGGTCAAGGGTACCATGACGTCGAAAAGGTTGGAAAACACTGCACTAAGGCCTAGTTCATATATCACCCCACACGGTGAGAATGGGAAAAACCTTCAGACTTGTATACATCTCTACCAAATGTAGAACATCATCTATAACTGTCTACCACTAATGAACAGTGACAGATAATGTGCAGAGAGTACGTCTGGGTCCCACATGAAGTTCAAAGAGCTTGAGTCTTAGTCCCAAGAACTCAACATGCACGTCCAGTGATGCTGTAGTCCTCATGTATATCATTTATTTATTTTTATTTATTAGTTCCACTTTTATACCGCCCTCCCCCAAAGGGCTCAGGGCGGTTTACATCACAATAAAAAGCGGATAACAAAATAAAATACTAAAATTCATATCAGTTAAAAGCAGCGCTCCTAATTCATAGTCAGTTAAAACAGATGGCGTTTAGCCATTAACTCCTCAACTCCCCTGAGAGGGGAACAGCGGATCTTAGTTGTTAATGGTACTTTGTTCATAGTGCCTGATTTCGTATTGTTATTCTTATCATTCTTATCATTTAATTTTGTTTAATATCACTGCTGCCAGTTCTTTAGCTGGTTGTTGGCTTTTCATTACAATTTGAGCCCCCCTCAAAGACCTAGGACGTTGTAATGTATTGATGTAGTATTCTAGCAGATCCTAGCAGGACTGCCCTTTGAATTTTGACAGATGTTGATTTTGTCAATTCGACGGTGTTTCAAGTGCAGCCCTAATTTGTTTTACTAAGCAGTCTTGTGGATGTGTTGTTTTTCCTTTTTTTGTTTTGAGGGGAATGTCTGTGAAGGTACAACACAAATATACACATATTGTAGCTTCTCTAATCATGTTTCTGTAGCTTCACAGATGCTCCCCTCAAAACAAAAAAGGAAAAACAACCCATGATCACAAGGTAAAACAAACTTTACTCATCTACTTATTCAATGGAAATCACATGTGGATGAGCTGTAAGAAAAAGGAAACCTCCATGGGGAGCCTTCAGAAAATCTCTTCTGCAGTACACAGACTGGTAGGCATGAATGGTGAAAATGGAAGGAAGAGGTTTGGGCGGGAGAAATAAAGTGTTTCCTGCCTCTTTAGTTTGCTCAGCAGGCTGGAAACATCTTCAACTCACATTGGGAGGAAAAGATCGCCAGTTTAGCGATTTTCAAAAAACCTGGGTTGAGAGAAGTAAAAAGTTTGAGGATGTTTTGTGGAAGAGAGTTGTGTGAATGCTTTTTAAAGCATCCAAGACATTTTATTTCTGCTGTGTGGAAATCACCAGTGTATACTAACATTTTAATGTTTTGGAATTTTTGCTGCTCGACAGGCAATCACAACTTTCAGACTTCACATCACTGAGGCCCCTTCCGCACAGCATAGGTTGCAGTCGGGTTAAAGTAACCTGCTCACCTGTGGTCACATTTGCTTGCCTCCGGGCAGGCAGTAACAGGAGCCTGCAGAAACAATTCACAATGCTGTCGCACGGAGGTGCATCTTTTAAAAACAATTTACCTCCCCCCACTGTGTAGATATGCAAGCAGGCATGAATGGACCCCCACAGCCATGCTGATGTCTAGTGATGCTATGAGACGTCCCTGTGACCCTGCATGGGTACACAGTTGTGTGGGGAGAGGGAAGGAAAAAAGGAAAGTGTGACCGATTAAAGCGCCTCCTGCCCAGATGTTTGCTCGCGAACAGCTGCAACTTGGGGTTTAAAAAAAGAGTTGTGGATAGTGTGATTCTCAAAAAAAAATCCCATTTGGGGGACTTAACATGGAGCAGTTTCACTTTAGGAGCGGGATCCATGTGAAGTTTCCCCTTGAAATGGTTTTTTTTTTGTCCATAGCCCGGGTTTATCAGCTCGTGCGGAAGGGGCCTGAAAATTTGCAGTGTTGCAGGCTAAGGGTTACATTGAGCACAGACTGCTTGCATGCTGTCTTCTACTAAGCTGAACCATCACTGGATAGGGGCCTGCTTCTCTGGGACATAAAAACATCCTGTTGGTATCACAACACTTTGAATTTGTCCTCCCACAAAACAGAGACATGATTGAATGCTAGGTAATACCGTTGTAACGGGTTAGTCCACAGAGGAGGTTCTAGCACAGGACAGGTTGAGATTATACTGAGGACAACGGAGACAGGAACCACTGATGGACATCCTTCAGTGCTTCATCTGATAGACAAGACAGGTAGAAAGGCAGATGCAAAAATGGAGGAAAGAACAAAAAGCAATTCCACTTCCTGATCTGAATACAAATCAGATCAAATGACAGTATGGTTTTAGGTTGCCTCAGAGCACCTTTGGAAGTATACAGTTATTGAATAACTTCCTGTTCACAATGACCCTGTTTTGTTCTTAATAGATCCTGAAATGTTACAACCTAATGTGTAACTCATGTAATAACATGTGAGTTACAGTGTGTAAGCCCAATGAACTACCAGAATAGGTGCTGCTTAATTATGCGGCAAAGCAAAGGGCTGGGATGCTGGGGCATCTGTTCAGGAAAAGAGAAGTGCATGCCCACCTGAGCATGAAAGGCATGGTTCATCTGAACCTGGCAGAAATGAAGCTTAATGGTTTGCTGTACTTTTGAATATCTGTGGGATTTGCTCTTTGTGCATTGTGAAAGCAAGCAAGCAAGCAAGCAAGCAAGCAAGCAAGCAAGCAAGCAAGCAAGCAAGCAAGCAAGCAAGCAAGCAAGCAAGCAAACACTTGGGATATAAAACAAAGTACAACCAACCCAATGTAGTGTAAACAATAAGACCAATGCAAATTGTTATGCAGCTGTGTCCAGAGAAATCCAAGTTATTATCTTTATGTAAAGAAACAGGCTGTGTATCTAAGCAATTGTTTGATACGGTCAACAAAGGCAGAAATTTGTTTTCACTCAGACTTTTCTTTCATTATAAGAGACGTGAGTCCAGTGATCTCTTAAAGACTTCTTTGTTCCTAATGAATCTTAAAATGTTACAACTTTTAAGGTTCCACTGGGCTCCAGTTTTATTTTGCTGCTACAGATTAACAGCGCTATCAATCTAGAATCTAGTAGAGAGACTTTCTTTTATACTTGTGTTTTAGGAGCATACAAAGGAAGCATAATGTATGATTGTTCTCAATCCTTTTGATTATTATCCTAGTTAATGAAACTTCCAGTGATGCTGTCCTTCAATCTAGAGACCTGATTTCTTTTGCATCCATGTAATATGCCGCTTCCTTTACCATACCTCCTAGCAGGAAGTTCCTCAAAGTTAATTAAATGCAGGAAATAGTTTCCCCTCCTACATACACACGAATCTGTTTAATTAAATATCCTGCTTTTTAATGGTATTTGGAAACTTACTTTTCTTGTTTAATGCATGCTGAACAGCTCTTTTTCTATCTGTTTTGTTGTGTACTGTACTGCATTACAAAAGAATAGCTCGAAAAACATGGTTTAAAATGATATGCAGCAAACCTATCCCCATGTATATAACAGATGGAATGGAAATTGCCACTTGTATTGACAGATGAACCCAATCAGATGGTGTACATAACCCACTGGTTGGCAGCTTCTCCAAGATCTCTTGGATCAAAGGAAGTGGGAAGTTTGACTAATCTTCAGGTATCTATAACAGGATGATAAGGTTGTGGGGGAAAAGTGGTACAAGGTAAAATAATTTAAGAACTGGCAGAAACATATACTGATTTTATTCTTGGCTCATAAGATTTACAAAACCATGGTACAAATACAAAGGCTGAACCCCTCATAAGTACAGTTCATCGTGTCAGCTCTGGATATGCTCAGCATAAATCTCCACACTATAGTCACATAGATATTCATGAAATAGGGCAGTGATGGCGAACCTTTTCGAGACCGAGTGCCCAAATTGCAACCCAAAACCCACTTATTTATTGCAAAGTGCCAACACAGCAATTTAACCTGAATACTGAGGTTTTAGTTTAGAAAAAACGGTTGGCTCAGAGGCGCACGTTACTCGTGAGTAAGCTTGGTGAAGCAACTGTGCAACACTTTGAATGGGTGAATCATGACCTTAGGAGGGTTTACTCAGAAGCAAGCCCCATTGCCAGAAACCGAGCTTGCTCCCAGGTAAAGGATCATGCCCAGGCTAGACTAGATGTGTGGGGGGTGATTCCCCCCCAATGAACTCTGTGCACGTGTGCCCACAGAAAGGGCTCTGAGTGCCATCTCTGGCACCCGTGCCATAGGTTCACCACCGCTGAAATAGGGAGTTTCCCAGTCCTGAATAGTGATTGAGATGATATTTCCCAGTATTGTGATTGCTTTAGAAATGAGTGGCACAATAGTCATAGTTGGCAAAACTGGCAAGGAAAAAGACAAGGGGAAAAACAACCCAGTATCCTACCCAAACACTAGGTTTTCCTCTGTATAACCAGCATCTTGTACACCACTGATGCTAGGTTTTAGGAGTAGTAACAACAGCACTAGGAGAAGTGCTAGCTTGGAGTTGTAGCAGTTCATCCACTCACTAAGCTGCTTGTGCACTAAGCTGTGTTTAGGAAATAGATTTGGTACAACACCCCTCCTTCCTGTACTAAGAGAGCAGTGCTGGTGTAGGATTTGATCCTGTGACAGCAACCATGACCTAACCCACATGGCAAACTCTGCTGAGATAGCTGTCTATTGTTCCCAAAGCCTGTTTTGGAAGCAGGGGATATCCTTCCCTTGATTTTCTTCTGATGTGGTTGATATCCTTCCCTTCAAGGCCAGCTGAGAGATGTCAGTATCTTTTACAGGACATAACTGATGTTTCGTACAGTTATATTCCTCATTTTGTTTTGTTTTTTTGCCAGTATTGAAGCTACTCTTCTCAGCTGTGAAATAAATGAGCACCCATTCCCATCTAGATGGCCAAGGTTGGATATATCTACTTCCCAGAGGCAACTGTGGTGATCTGCCAAACAGACACTGCAGCTATTATTTCACTCTATTATCTGCCTCCACTTTCAGCAAATATTATTTTGTTTGTCCAAACAGCACGTCAAAAGGCCCGTGTTCTTAATTAAAACCTTGACCCTCTTTTAACCTTTCCTGGGAAATGCTCATTAGTGAAAACTCCACTGCAGGCTGCCTAGCTTTTGGAGATAGAACTGTAAACATAGGGATTCCAAACAGCCTCGGGTATGCTGAAGCAGTTTCCCACTATGGGGACCAGAATAAGCTGATATGTTTGTTACTCATGCTGGTGATTTACAAACTTCAGCACTAGAATTTCAAAGCAGTTCACCTCAAAACAGGGCAGGGCTCTCAGTGGAAGGGCTCGGCCAAGTGATCACCCATAAAGTTTCTTCTCTTCAGTAGCTTAGAGAAGAGGAAACAGGCAGCTATGGGAAGAAAACAGCCTAAAGTTCTCTTCCTGGCTCGCTACCAAATGAACTGAATATAATGAACTAAACTTGTTTCCTTTTACTCATCACCTTTTGTATCTGTGGGGCTATTAGCAACTTTCAGAGATGAGCTTCAGAGGCATTTAATGTGCCTGCTATTTGACTCCTACTATTCTGTGAACAAAAATACATACACATGAAACACTGCAGCAGTAGTTCATCTCCCAGGAATTCCTTTCAGTCCTTGACCGCAGAACCAGCTAGCCGCCATGGCAACAAGATACGATGTCCCATACATGCTGCTTTCAGATAAAGCTTCAGGTCAGAGATCTGTTCAAGTTGAATGAAGTTACATTCAGACACAAAAATAATTACTTTCCCTTGTTTCTTAACCCCCCTCGCATCTTTCTTTCATCATTCTTCCCTAACTTTTTTTTTTGCTCACGTAGATTATGGCCCTTCTTAAATGAGGCTTTGATCCTACAAAAAATGTGTTATGTAGATCTTTCACAAAATCCATGCATATGATTCTTTGAAGCTATTGGGAATTGGGGTGCGGGGGTTTACTTCATCATTATCTTTAGGTGGTTTACTATTAAGAAAGATTTTTTAAAAATTTGCCAGGCTGAATTACCATCATTCATTTTTGTAGTATGTTTAATCATGCAATCCTAAACAGAGTGTTATACCCTTCTAAACCTATTGACAACAACAGGTTTAGAAGGACGTAACTCTGTTTGCATTGTTATTGATACATTTTTAAATTCTGTTCGAATTCTTCTTGTTGTAAGCTGATATTCAGTAGTTGATAGAAGGGGCATAATTTTCTAAAATGAATCTGTGACAATCATCAACAATCATCATTATTGTAAATTAACAATGGGCAATGACAATGGGACTGGATAAGACTAGAAGGTGAGCCATTGGCAGACAGGGTCATCCCTCTTACTCTCCCACCTGTTCAACTTAACTGTTATTACCTTGCCAAGAAAAAAAAACAGTTCAAGGTGCAGGAAATGCTTGATTGAACTGAGGACAGTATAATCACAGATGTGAAAGTCATAAGCAGTATTGCAAGTCTTCAAATAATCCTGAGCAACTGCTACAGTTCTTCTGATTACCTTTTATGGGATCATATTGCCTTGAGTACAACATCAGTGCCCATAAAATGTAGTATTGTCAACACCAACGACAGTGATGTGATGCTGTTTTGGAAGAGGGTCATTAGTCCAGTATTTGCCAGTTTGTGGGAACTTTATGATCCTCCCTATCCCCATCTCCAACAATGGTCAGTAAAATGTGCTTGTTAAAACAAGACTATACAAACCTGGAACAATAAAGTAACATGCTGTCTTCTACAGAGGTAGACCACTGATCAATCTAGCCCTATTTTTATGTCCTCTACGGCAATAGCTCTCCAAGGTCTCACGCACCATTCTTTCCCAAACCTGCTACTTGAGATTTCTTCTTGTTCAGAAACTGATTGGGAACATGCACCCTTTTTTACCCAACTTGGTAGGTAATGCTGTAAAGTCACTTGCAAGCAGGTAAGTTCCATTGAAACACTGG
Source organism: Sphaerodactylus townsendi (assembly GCF_021028975.2). Taxonomy (NCBI): domain Eukaryota; kingdom Metazoa; phylum Chordata; class Lepidosauria; order Squamata; family Sphaerodactylidae; genus Sphaerodactylus; species Sphaerodactylus townsendi. The sequence goes on along the minus strand of NC_059427.1, from coordinate 113,872,291 downwards.
GATCTAAGTAATTGAAAAGTCTTGGTGGTTGTTCTTCTGAGAGGATGTATACAGACAATTAGCCCTATGTGGCAACTTGTTTGAGAAAGCCCATTGCATTTCAAAGAGTCTTTCCCATATGGCCAAGCATTTATAAATTAGGTCTACAGCTTTTATATAAGATTTTGTTTTATTTATTTTATTGGTAGTCCATATGGATTGCATGGTATAGCATGCCCCCCCCCCCCGCTGTTCCACATGAAGCCAGTTGGGTGACCTTGGGCTGCTAGCCACATTTCCATCAGAACTCTCTTAGCTCCACATACCTCACAAGGTGTCTGTTGTGGGAGAGGAAAGGAAGGAGTTTGTGATCCACTTTGAGACTCCTTAACGGTAGATGAAAGCAGGATATAAAAACCAACCCTCCTTCTTCTTCATCTCACAAAGTGTGCAGGATTTCCATTCCTGCCAGATACCATATCTTTATGAAGTGTCCTGTCTTTTGTTAGGGCTCCACTTTAGCCCTGCCCTGTCCCCAGTGTCAGAGAAAGTTGGCCTCCAGGCTTAAATTTCAGCCAGCCTTGGCTCGAAAATACACCATGAAATTTTATGGCTCCTGGGAAGGGCTGCCATCTGCTTTTTCTTTTTTCACCCTTTCTTTTTTTTCCAGAATAGCCATTCCACAGTCTATTAAACCATTACTGCCTTCGCTCCCCTATTTTTCTGCTAATATTTGTGTCCATTTTAAAAAAGAAAAGTCTTTAAGCAACCACAGTAGGGATCTTATTATGCTTTAATTCTGTCAAATAGTTTAATATTGGCCTGAAGATGTAATTGATTGCTTCATATTGTGTTAATTAAAGCATCCTTGATTTGCCATCACTCCATCTTTTTTGGGGGTGGGGGCTTTTCACAGTTCACACGTCGATGGCTTGGAGAGCTTTTGCTTCAGTACTGGTTTCAAGAGGACCTATTGGATTTCTACAATTTACTTCTGTTAATCTGTTTCTGATTTGTAGGGAGCTCTGATTCAAAGCAGAACTTTACACCTTAGTCTCTGTGCAGATTTGGATTGAGCGCTAGTTTGGTTCCCTTTTGATTGCCTGCAAACATGTTGTATTTGATTGTGTACATTTTAGTCTGCTGATGTTGTATACAGAGGTAATTAGACTCTACTTGTTTCTCCGAATGAATTTCCCACATGGCACCTACAAGGTCTTTCAAATGCCTTTGTCGCTCTTCCTTTCAAATACTTAGGCAGATTTAATTTGCTCCCTGCTCACAACCCACAGCATTAAAAAAATGGCGGGGGGGGGGGACCCTGGAGGGAGTGGAGAGTAACAGGTGTGACCATTAGCAAAACAAACAGCTTGAAACTGCTCTGTTTTCATTTGAGATACCACGAAATATGAGAAATCAGACCCCAGCAGACACCAGGAGACATTTCTAAAACCTGATCCCATTTTTAATGGCCTAGAAAATGTCTGATCAGAGGTAGACTCATCACTCAAATATGGGGCCACAATCTACCATATCTTTCCTGTAGTGTTCCTACTGTGACTTCTATAACATTCTAACCAAAGTACTGTTAGACACACTTTCAAGGAAGCACATGTGTAGTCCAGATCAAGCAAAAATAAACAGCACAGAGGACCAGGTTACTTTAATTATGAAAAAAATAATAATTTGTACATTACTGTCCCATTAGGAACTATGGAAGACCAGGAGCATATCTTGGTAAAAAGTTTGGAGGCACTCACAGTGCTCACCTACTGGAGCATAACTAGGTTGTGTCATTGTGCTTTTGGCTGTAGGTAGGTAGGACTAGTCATTCCTAAAAAAACAAAGGCATGTTATCAAAAACGTTAGGCTTGTCGCGCTTTCCTTTCTTCTCTCACCCAGAATGTTAGCAATAAAACGATTAATGTGGCATAATCAAACACTAATTACATGTTACAGTGAACATGTCTACATCCTGCATGTACATGTGTGCACATGTTTGTAAGAAAGAGCCAGCTCACATTTACTTTATAAATGAAAATCAGGATTTAAGACATGAGTAAATGTGGGGTTTCTGTCACATATTGAGCTACACTTTTTTTGAGCACAACATGGGAATTAGTGCGATGGCTGCCAATCTCCAAGTGGTGGCTGAAGGTCTTCTGGGATTACAGCTGACCTCCAGGCAACAGAGATCAGTTCACCTGGAGAAAATGGCTACTTTGGAAGGTGGACTATGTGGCATTATACCCCATTAAAGTCCCCCCCTTTCCAAATTCTGCACTTCTTAGGCTCCAGCCCTCAAATCTATACATATTTACCAACCTGGAGCAGGCAATACTACAAATGTACCTATAATGAAAAATCAAACATATGCTGTACATATATTGTACGTACGTATGTATGTACATTTATTGTATTGTACGTGTGTTCACTTGTGAACAGGGCTCATGTGATATGTTTTCCCGTCTCATCCCTTCCCCTCTGCATGGCAAATAGTGATAGGAATCAAGGGTGGGGAAACACACAATATAATGGCTAGAGTCTCTCTCTTACTATATGTTACAGGGAAGAAACGGAGGATTTAGACAGAACCACTTCCTGTAGTAGAATTGGATAATGTTTAATTCTGCCTTGCAGCTCCAGCTTCGCCAGGGCCATTTTAGTCAGTCAGATGATAATGCAATCCCAAAAGTTGCTTGCAGCTTAGCTCATTCCAGGGCCCTGATCCACTGAAGCTCTGGAGAGTAGGCAAATGACATGCAAAGGAACCATGTGGAAACAAGTCCTTCATACTAAAGCTACTTGGCTGTAACTCATAATGACTAGACTAGGGTTTAATTGTTTTGTGACTTTCATGTCTGAAACCATCCTAAGAGATCACTTTTTTAAAAAAAGTGTTTTAAATTATTATTCAAGACAAAAATGGACTCATGGAAATATAGTTATTCAGCACACCTTAACACAACGGCCATAAACCAGCAGATTTTGGGGGGGGGGGGGCGGGGAGGGAGGTTACAATCCAGGTGGTTTCAAAGTACAACTAGTCCCTCTTGGATATGCAAAGACATACCTTAGGTTTATGTGCATTACATCATGTTGCTTTTGTACTATTCAGTTGCTGTCGCAGACGCCATCCTCAAAAGTATGGCAGTGGCCAAGGATCTCTCTGCCATATTTTCCTTAGAGAAATAAAAATTCTGTATTTACTGCTCACGATCTTCAGATCAAAGGAGCTTGAAAGAAGGAAAGTAAAGTAAAGTATGGCATAAATCTTAGAACCAGTCTGAAAGATAACAGGTAGCAACCATCTGAGTTCAAACAGTTTCTAAGCAGATCATATTTTATTGCTGAGTGTAGCTTTTTACCTTACAATGACTTCATGGATTCAATTTAGACTAACTGGTCAACCACTAGGGGGAAGATGAGGTAAGCAAATTACTTTTTAAAAAATTCAGAAATGGATAAATCCTCTAAACATAACATTAAATCTAAGTTTGCTAAAAACAAACAAACCTCAGAATCCATAATAAAGTAATAGATAAGCACACATCATTTAATTGTTATAAAAGTCATTAGGAGCCCCATGAGGCAGGGTGGCAAGCTGCAATACTGCAGTCAAAACTCTGGTCAGATGTCTGTTTCAGGTAACTGTCTCAAGGTTGACTCAGCTTTCCATCCTTCCAAGTCAGAGGCATAGCACCAACGGGACAGGGTGGGGCGCGATGCCCCGGGCGGAGACATGGCAGAGACATGACCAGGCCATGGAGTGGGTGTGGCGGGGGTGTTCCAAGGGCATTCTGGGGCGGGGTGGGTGGCACTGCGGCAGGGGCGCAGGGCACGTGCACCCCGGGCAGTGTTTCCCTTTGCTCCTCCTCTGTTCCAAGGTCAGTAAAATGAGTACTCGACTTATTAGAGGTATAGTGTAGATGACTGGGCAAGGCAATGGCAAACTACTTCATAAACAAAGACTGCCTGGTAAACACTGTAATGTAACATCAGCCCATAAGTCAATAATAACACGGTGGTTGCACAAGGGACTACCATTACTAGTACAAAAGTCAATTTAGCCAAATCTCTTTGATGATTTCTAAATTGCTGGATATGTTCTTTTTTTTTAATGGAATAAACAGAATTCCAGAACTAGAGACAGACCAAGAGGATTCATCAAAACTGGATAGCTATTTCACCCTTGTGAAGGATTTTCCACAGCTTTTTCATCATTTTTCTTTGCTAGTTCTTGGGAAGAAAAAAAATCAAGTTATGGGGCAGATGCACAGACTGCTGCACTAAGGGCATGGAACCCAACTTCAGTTGAGGAGGGCAGTATATAAATTAATTTTAGAATACTTTTGATACATTAGTAACCTCCATTGTAGTTATCACTGCAAATCATTTAATTTTCCTTCTCCCCTTCATATATCTCTTCAAAACCCTGAGAAGCATGTACTTAACTCACCAGCCTAAGTCCACCAGTCATCACCAAGAACAACAAAGCAGGATATAAGTGTCTTACTGACCATATTTAGTCACGCTGCTCTTTTATTATTCTTGCTTTTATCTTTCTATTGTCAAATTTTAGACTGTAAGCACCTTAGGTTCAGGAGCTTTTTTCTTATGCTGTTTTACCCCATACACATTGAAGAGGGAAGAAGAAAATGTGCTAGATTGAACACGCTAAAATATACTCAAAATTGCAGCTCCTCTTCTGTCTGGATACCAGTCTGAACGTATTTCTTTGGACTCTTCAGTTCTGCAAGGCAAGACATAGAATCATATTTGGAAAGGAAATATCAGGGGACCAAATGTCACAGTCACATTTGAGAGTGAAGGTCCTTGCTAATGGATCTCTAGTGACTGTTATAATCTGTATATCAACTGATATTTCTATATTGAGGTTAATTATTATTTCCTTTTCTGTCTGATGGTGGCTTTGATAACACCCAAATACATCAGTGAGCAGAAGCAAAAGAAAATGCATATGCATTAAATCTTCTACTGACCTATGGAGGTATTGTCATAAAGAACAGCAAATGCTAATGCAATATTTTAATTGGATTAAACAAGTATGAATGAGACAGGTATATCGTGGAAGATAAACCTACAGATAGCAATGTCTAAAAGGGAATATGTAACTTCATTGTGAAAGTCTTTTGCCTCCTAGAAATTCATAATGAGAGAAACTGGACCAATCCATAACCATCATTTATTTCATGCTCTTTTCTTATTAAGAACATAAGAACATAAGAACAAGCCAGCTGGATCAGACCAGAGTCCATCTAGTCCAGCTCTCTGCTACTCGCAGTGGCCCACCAAGTGCCTTTGGGAGCTCACCTGCAGGATGTGAAAGCAATGGCCTTCTGTGGCTGTTGCTCCCGAGCACCTGGACTGTGTTGACTGGATGAGTTGACTGGAACAACCCTTAGAAGAACCAGGGTAAAGATCTCCTCCCATTTCATGAAGTAACCTAGTTTGTTTCAAATATGATGCTTTCTTAGCTGGATGGAGGAGTTTCAGAAGCTTCGCTTAACTGCAGGCAATCACTAATCAGCAGGTCGACGCTAAGGAAAGCACACAGCAGCCATCTTGATGGCTCATTCACGGTCCTAGATCCTTACTATGCATACTACCCATCTGATTAGATTAGTGTTTCCAAGGCTGCCATACCCATTATTAGCATCTGCCAACCCTATTTAGCCTCTCACTTGGAATGAAAAGCATGTATGCAAAGTGGCTGGCAGAATGAACTGTGGGGCTCACACGGTGATTTGGAATATGGTCAAACATATTAAGAACAACCACATACTTGCTGAGATTGTGCAGAGCTGGTATTTTGTTGAGAATGCAAAAATAACTTGATGCACAGGCAATAAACATTCTCAGTCACTTGTTTGTGGTGGCCTTTCTTATTCAATTTAGTGTCACAGCAGCAGTGAGACTAGTGTGTCTGCAGCACCTGGGCAGACTGTTAATACCAGCAGGCCAAACTGAATCCCTAGTTAGGTCATTGTTTTTAATCAAAACACCTGTCTCTTTTCATTTCGTCCTGACTGGTTGCTGTTGCATAGAATAGACACTTAAATTTTGCAGCATAACTAGGTGTTAAAGGAACAAAAGGATCTTCAGGAGTGGAAAAGACTTAAGCCATCAAAAGCTGTCTGTGCCCTTCCCCTTGAAAAACTCGAATTGTCATTACAAGGCTATATTATTACAAATTCTGCAGTTGTTTTCTATAAAGCTGAGAAAATTATCCCCATTTGAGACAAAAGCACACATGCATTTCAGGCTAATCTGATCCAAGAAGATTACTGGGGAAGGAGTTTAAGTCACACATGACCTGATGAGCATATGTGTTCATCTATCTATTTATTAAAGATATATATATATATATATTTATTAAAAGAAATATATATATAAACCCTGAACTGAACTTGCAAAACTCTTCTGCTGATGAGCTGGAAGAAATGTGTTATTTGGCACCTATAATATCATGCGCGATAGGCAACAGACACCTGTAACAGCTATACAAGTGTCTCTGAAATTCATATCCATCTCCATCATGGGAGCAAACATTGTGTTCCTCAAGTCAGTTTAAAAACGCCCCCTCCCAAACCCCAACCAGTTTGGTCAGAGTTTGGAGAGGGTCAGAATCTGGGCCAAAAATCATCTCTCTATGCTTGGTATAGACATGTAACCTCCCTGCCCCCATGCACACACATACATACATATGCACACTATCCCATACATACAGCCTCATGAGATATAAAAGAAAATCTTCTAGTTTATTTCTGAAATGACAGACAAATAAGTTATGCCATAGCAATGGACTTCCAGCCTGGCCAAGATCCTGCTGTGTCCCTTGGTTCCAGTAAAGTGTACAATTTCTTCACCACATGCTCATCCTCACTTTGTCCCCTGTGGAAACATTTGCAATTCATCATTATTATTTAATAGGGTGGAATTTGTACAGCTTTGATTATGTAGCAAGTAATGGAAGGGAGATTAGAAGCCGTCCATCCCTTCCTTTGCACTTCCCTCTTTATACTTTGTTAACGGGTCTCTCTGGAATTTATCTCCATGAAGGCAGCTTGCTAAAGAATCTGCGGGCTATGGCCACTAACACTTGCTCATGTGTGCGTGGTCTGGAATTTTCTCTGGATGGAAAAACTTGTTGCCGTGGGTGGTTCGGTTCAGTTTCCATGCAAGCTGTTCTCAAAAGGACCCAGTCCAGTGGCTACTGCCACTCTGCAAATCCTCCCAGCCAAAAACTGCCCTAGCTAATTAGGTTTCGGATAGTGCTGCTGAGGACCAAAATCTAAGTAAAACACTGAAAAGTCCCAGTTGCTCAGGCTTTTTATCCAGGCAGTGAAGCCAGCCACTGTACGCATAAGTCCCCTCATTCTTCAGCCGATTCCCTCACCTACAACTAACCTTTTTGACTGAAACAAGAGGATGTTTTCCTTCAGACTGCTGGAGGAAAAGCTAACCCTGGAAAATTTTTAATTTTAGGTGTTGAAAATCAGCTATTTCCTGCACTATACATTTCTGTGAAACATATATGACATAGCTTAAACGTTTAGAAATGTATACGTATAAAAATTAACCCCCTTGGACACAAAAGGCACTGGAAAGCATTTTGGAAACTTGCTCAAATTGCATAGTGGGGGAATGGTAAATGATGGCACATTTATATGAAATCTTTTTAGGTTCAGGCAGCAGCATTAGTGCTCTCGGGGTGACCATTCATTCTTAAGATGGAATACCTCCAGCTGAACAGTAGTGCAATTAGAAAGTCAGGCAGAGAGCTTGTCACGCTGTGATGACAAGACTTCTGGAAGTCTTGGACTTTTGGTGAACCTTTTGTTTTTGTTTATTTGATTTCCATGATTAAATGTGATGACAAAAGTGACAAAGAGGTACCAATAGAATGTGTTCCATTGGCAGGAAAATGGGCTTGCTGTTCCTAATCGGCTGACTAGCTCTAAAAATTTTATTTAAAGGAAACTTGTCAGGGAGGATTACAGTATATGATATTAACAAGGAATTAATTTTTAAGACTTTATTCTGATGTTATAAATACTCTGTGGCATATGACTGACATTCTAGTGGAGCAGCGTCCATTTCTAACGCATATTTAAAGGGCTGCTTTTGTTACATTTATGTGGGATGGGTATGCTTTCTTATTGAATTTCTTTGCACATAATGATGATTTCAGAAAGCTGTGGGATCAGTTCAGCTTGCTGTGATGGCTTGAAGGATGAAAATGGGAAAATGGCTAAGTGGCTGGAGAACATTGGTAATGCTGTACAGAGATCTTCCTTCCTTCCTTCCTTCCTTCCTTCCTTCCTTCCTTCCCAAGCCCCCTGAAGGTATAGAATACCTCGAAGCATACTTATTTTCTTCAGTTTTTCCAAAGAGTTACTTAGATTAACACAATTTTGGATTGTGCTGACACCATAGAATGTCTGACTTTTCTTTGAATAGCCATGTCATATTGACGACTGCTTTTAAAGCTCTCCTTTGTTTCAAAAGCAATTGAAAATAGGAGTTTCAAAAAGGAGTGGCTTAGAAAGCTCTAACTCTGCTAAACATGGCACTGTAAGATTCCTTCTTGGTCCACTAAGAGGTAGACGTACATGATCCTGAAGCTTCTACGTATGATTTCTGCATAGTAGATGTTGCACAGAGATAAAGGCCATTTCTGCACAGTCCAAATATCCCAGGTTGAGCAAGAGAAATATCCTGGTTTGGCCAAGAAGTTAGCATGGTTCCCAATCCTAAAGTGGGTTGTCCCACAATATTTCCCTCATCCCAGGTTTTTCAAAAACTTTTAAAATGTTGATCTTTTTCCAAAATCCCGCATTGAATTGCTTTCGTGCAAAGACCACAGGAGCAAAAACATTTTATTTTTCCCACCCTACTGCCTGATCTCACTGCCTTACATCATGCTCACCCTGTTCCAGTTCACTCTCACCAAGTACTCTGCCCAGTATTGGCCAAAAGTTTTTACTTTGTATAGTACAACATGCTTGCCATGCTGCTCACTGCACCGGCTCCTTTCCAAAGCTTGAGAAAAAGGGTGTGTGGGTCCTGCTTGGTTTTCCTGCACTTGCTGTGGATCTGTCAATCAGAAGCATTGCCTTTGGGAGGGTGGCAGAGCCAATCAGAGTGCAGCACATCGGGGATGTTCGAGCATGCGTGCTGCATCTACGTTGTAAAAGCAAAAACAGCTGGGCTCCTGCAAAAGAAATTGGAGTATTTATTTCCTTAACTTGACTCCACAGAAACGGGCACCCATGCAAAGGGAGAAACCGGGATAAAATAGACCTGGATTGTAAGATACCAATTGTGACTCGGTATAATTGTGCCGTGCGGAAACAGTCAAAGATCAGCAGAACCTTGCCCATTAAATAAAAGGATATTCCAAAAGGAAAGGGGCTTCATTTAAAGCATTTACTAAAAATGTGTAGCCTTCACATCCTTTTCCTTTCTACATTTCCTGTCCTGTTTATCCAAAGCATGGATACAATATAGTAATAGTTCATGTCACCCCATACCTTGGCAACCACTTTTACTCAGCTAGAATTCCAGCATGAGATTCCTTGTTGGAGGTAAATAATGAGAATGAAATGTTACAGAGGCACAGTTGTACAGAGATAACAGCTGGGGGTCAGATGATAGTACAATCTGATCAGACACTAAGCAAGCAGCCTGTTTGTCATCTTCAAACAAGGAGACTGGACCTCATGGGTGACCAATCCATAGTTTTATACCAATCCTTTCATTCTGAGGAACATCAAAAATATAAATCCTGCCTTTCCAAAATAAGGGTCTTTGTGGATTTCTTAACATACCCTCCCCTCAACAAGGTTTAAAATTTGACTCTTGGGTGAAACAAAATGGTTAGAAAATAAGTGCAATTTTTAAAAGATTGACTGTTCCTATTATATTGTAATTTTTAAAAAATCATTTTCAGCATATGGGCTAACATCCAATCCAACACAAAATGGAGCATGTTTAAATGCATTGGAATAAATTAGTTTGGATACACTTAAGTCTGTGTTGTTTTGAGGCTTAAATATCATGGGATGGTCGTTTTGCTTTGTCATCCGATTTAAGCAATATACTGGAAGTGCAGTGTTAGTTACTGGAATAAATATTATTAAAGCACTTCTGCCAGTCTGGACAGACCTACAGAATTAAATCTCTATGTATAGGACCAAGTATTTGACAACTATAAAAAAATTAAGAGAGGTAGGCTCACATATTTTTCAATAAGGGGCATGTTTGGGATGTTGAAAACACAATGAAGGCCCCCAATCGGAAATCAATTCCTTATCAGGGACAATAGACAAAGACTAACAAGAAGTTCAGCTTGTTTATAGAATGGGAGAGGCAGTTTCAAGGGCAGCAACCCTTATCGGGAGTTGTACCAGACACCAGATGCAGCCTCTGGTTCAGAGTGCATCTGCAACTGAATGAAAGAAACATAATGAGCCCGAGGTGATTGGCTGGCTGGAATAGACCTTGGCAATTGTTCAGCCGTGTCTCTTTTTAGGTAAACATCTGTGCTACAACTTCTAATTTGGGGAAGCTGCCTCTTGGTCTCACTTCAGCAGATCTTCAACTACAACTTGAACAGTTGTAGTCCAAGTTTGGGGGCCTGACATTATGAACTTAATTTTAGTTATTTTTAGTGCCTCAAATTCTCTCTGCATGGAATGCATCTTTAATGTACTAGCTTACTAATATTTTCTGTTTCAGTATTGCATAGGCTATATCTCTGTTTAATATTGTATGACTATTCCCAGTGAGGAATAGCTTTGCCCTTGAAATAGCTACTCTTAACAGACTGGTATTGGCAATGGTGAATACAAGCTAATGGCCACTTTCATGGGATCCCTACTTGGTAAAATGGCCCTCCCTAATTTAGCTATACAGGACAAAAAAGTCTTATCAAACAAATGCAGAACCTCTTACTGGAAGCAAGCTTATCTTGTCAAATGATATTAAGTACACCTAAACCTCTCAATTCATCCTCTGAATTGGTCCTTCTGGTTCCTCCTTACACACAGACAGGAAATAACTAAGGAAAAAGCTGTTTTGAAGGACTGGAGGCATATGGAGGCATACAACTTTTGAGCTATGTCATATTAGGCTACAAGAAGAAAATGCTACAGTAGTTGGTATTTGGTATTAGTTGGTACAGTAGTTGGTACCTCAGTAGTAGTATTTACAATGGATTATACTACCCAGCACTCAATGCTCTGTGGTTGGTTGGTGAGAGTGTTCCTGGTGGCATTTTTCTTAAAAACTGTATACTTGGCCATATTTTAACTTTATACCCACTGTTACATGATTGTGATGCTTTGGGTGAAAGAACAAGAAAACTATTGCCCATCAATTAACTTCACCATGATTTGAAGTGATGCAGCCACATAAGGTTGATCATGCCCAGTCTGACAAGTCACTGAGTAGAGCACCACAAAGTTGAAAGTTTGACCTGGCAAGCTTTAGTCTTCTTCCCTCTCCATCTGGGTTGGATCCAGGGCCAAGGTGAATAGCCAGAAATAGAAAGTAGTGTCATCACTTAGAGCAGCCATCAGACTAGATTGTGCCAAGGAAACAAGCTCCAGAGTGGAGAAAGGAATTGAAACATTGAAGTGGTAGGGAGCAATGCCACTGGAAGGTCAGAAGAGGCAATGCCCAATATTTCCTCATCCAGTTCTGTAAAATGTGAAGGTTAGTGACCTGACAACTTCCACTTCAAACATATGAGTGAGTTGTTACAGAGAGGCTAACAATGTGAACCAAAGCAGAGTTGTGCCTAAGTCCATTGAAGTCAGTGGTCATAAGAATGTACAACTCTATTTAGATTTGCTTGGCAAATTGGTCTTCATTATTAGTTTTTGTAGCTTTTCTGTCCCTCCTCTTTCCTGCATTGCATGACATGGATTACAAATGAGCCCAGGGTTCCATTGTACTAATGGTGTTCAAATGAGAAGTCAGCAAGTGAGAAGAGAACCTACGAGACTCACAGGTGGGAACTCATGGGAGGAATCCTATCCTCCCCACTCTTGCCTATTGAACTGAGATGCAGTTCCGCACCGCTCCCTGTTGCTGACCCCAGGACTGGTACAGTTCTAGGCCACTGCAGCCACCCTCAGGCCCCAAACAACTCCAGGCCTCTGCAGCCATCTCCAGGCCATTGGGGGTGGGAGGCAGCTTCCACCACACCCAGAGTAGATCCCAGCATCCACCACTGCTGCCAGGTCCAGCAAGGCTTCTGGTTTCCACTTGTGGCCTTCACTGGGCCCAGCACTGTTCCTGCCTCCTTTTCTAGGCCTAGAGTGACTGGTCGCTCTCTTTAGCCACCAACACAGGATATAGGTGCACTGCCTTTACATTCACAGACAGAACTCTGTTGTGGGGGGATGGTTAATTCTCCAGGATTTTGTTTTTACATTTTCAGACTTTTCTACAAACCCAGGGCCCCCAAGTTTGCCGAACTATCTGTGTACAATCAATATTGCCGTGATCTGCAACTGTCTTGCTATTAGACCTCTACCAAGTGCACAATGGCATAGAATATATTCAAAGAACACAGTATAGGCTTGTTTGTATATTACAGAAGTTATGGGTGTCATTTACAAATCTGGGAAATAACATTGTTGGCCAGTGATGTTGCTTCCAAAGCCTGAAGTTTTTCAGAAGCACAAACATGCCAAATACCACCCCCCCCCCCATTGTCAGGCTTCATTATTGGCCACATTTCATCCCTTCTCAGGATTAGGAAAATGATCCCAGTGCCAATGACATTTTATGCAATTGCATGTATCATCTTCCCATAATTTGCATGGATTCAAGGAAAAGGTCCAGCTCATATTGCCATATGTAACACATCTCTTGCTACTCAATACTTGAGAACTACCAATTAGGACTTTTGCTCATTCTGTTTCAGTTTCAAAACAAAGCACTTGGAAGCCATTAATGGAGCTTAGAGAGAAAGTCAGAGTCTGTAAGCATTGCTAATACTATTAGTCTGGCTTTTTCTTCATTTTTACAGATTGATTTTAAAGATTAAAGATTCATTGTGGCTGTGAAATTCTCAGCTGGGAGCAACAGAACTATATTGCTTGATCTTGTGCTGCTTGCAGATCTTAATAGGATGTCCTAGATTAGAGTTACTAGTAAAGGCAGTTCCCTGCACTGACGACATCCATAAACTGGATTGCAAAATAAGAAGTACTAGTATCATGTAATGGTTACAGTGTTGGACCATGGTCTGGAAGAGGCAGGTCTGAATCCCCACTCGACCACGGAAGCACACCGGGTGAGCCTGGGTCAGCCATGTAGTCTAATCTACCCCACAGGGTTGTTGTGAGGATAAAATGGAAGAGAGGAGAATGATGCAACCCACTTACTGAGGAGAAAGGTGAAGTATAAATGAATAAATAAAATAAACTTGTTATGGGAAGGGGAGAAGCTACTATTGCTGTTCTTACATTTTTGCTGCAACTTTACTGTATTAATTTTAAATTACAGAGATTAATTCAAGGACGTAGGTAAGGGGGGTTCTCGGGTTCAACCCCCGCATTCATGACCGAAGCTCCACCCCCCGTTTGTGGGTTTTTAAAACATTTTTAGTGTTTTTTGGTTTTTGGCCTGCAGGGGGTGCATTGTTTGGGCTAGCAGCACCAAACTTTCAGAGATTATTTGGGGGACTCTCCTGATGATACTACCCAGGTTTGGTGAGGTTTGGTTCAGGAGGTCCAAAGTTATGGACTCCCAAAGGGGGTGCCCCTATTCTCCATTGTTTCCAATGGGAGCTAATAGAAGATGGGAGCTACACCTTTGAGGCTCCATAACTTTGGACCCCCTGAACCAAACTTCACCAAACCTGGAAGGTATCATCAGGAGAGTCTCTTACTGAGACCACCCAGGTTTTGTGAAGTTTGGTCCAGGGAGTCCAAATCTATGGACTCCCAAAGGGGATGCCCCCATCCTCCATTGTTTTCAATGGGAGCTAATAAAAGATGGGGGCTACATCTTTGAGGGTCCATAACTTTGGACCCCCTGAACCAAACTTCACCAACCCTGGGTGATATCATTAGGAGAGACCCCTAAAGATACCCTGAAAGTTTGGTGCTTCTAGCTTAACAATTGCACCCCTGACAGCAGGCACCCTCCAAATTTCCCCAGATTCTCCTTTTAAATCCACCCCCTTCAGTGTGGATTTAAAGGGAGAATCTGAGGTCCTCAGTTTAGAAGAAGAAGCGTTTGGATTTATATTCCCCCTTTCTCTCCTGTAGGAGACTCAAAGGAGCTTAAAATCTCCTTGCCCTCCCTCCCTCACACCCTGTGAGGTTGGTGGGGCTGAGAGAGCTCCGAAAAGCTATGACTAGCCCAAGGTCACCCATCTGGCGTGTGTGGGAGTGCACAGGCTAATCTGAATTCCCCAGATAAGCCTCCACAGCTCAAGTGGCAGAGCAGGGAATCAAACCCAGTTCCTCCAGATTAGAATGCACCTGCTCTTAACCAGTATGCAACATTGAAAGTGATGCTGTTTCAGTGTGGGGGATAATCCACCCCAAAACAGCATCACTTTCAATGTTGTTTAACTAGGGACCCCAGATTCTCCCTTTAAGGTGGATTTAAAAGGAGAATTTGGGCTCTCTAGTTTAAATGCCATTGAAAGTGACGCTGTTTGGGGATGGATTCCAGCATCACAGCAGCTGCCCGGGGGGGGGGGCAAAGATTTTGCACCGGGCTCCATTTTCCCTCTATGCCTCTGCCCAGAGGGGAGGGCAGAAGGAACTGCCAGCTGCCGGCTGGGAGCCCAGCTGGCGGGGGGTAGGGGAGGGCAGGGCAGGGCAGGGGAGTCTGCCATCCCCGGCCTCGGAGAACTGCTTTTATAAGCGCTAGGTCAGGGGTGGGGCTTGGGGAGGCGTGGCCATGCCCTAGGGGTGGATGGCCATGCGGGGCTTGGGGAGGCGGGGCTTGGGGAGGCGTGGCATGCCCTACGGCCACACCCCCACTCCGAACCCCCCCATAGAAAATCTATACCTATGTCCCTGGATTAATTCTAAAGGGGATACTACCAGAGTAATGTTTTGTAGTAAAAATAAATAGAAGCTTTGCGGTATTTTTAGACTCACTAAATTTTATTTTTGTCATTAGCTCTTTTTGAGTTAAATCTCACTTTATCAGATGTATTGTAGACACTGACACAATTGACGACTTCCTTGTGGGTCTGTATCGTGGTTGAAAACTGATATTCTGGACATGGGCCACCTTTGTACCCAAGGCACACAGTCTACCTTTTTGTCGACTTTTAGGAACTTTCTCAACACCAGAATGACAGTTTTGGTCTTGGTGCCCAAATGGTGCTGCTAACTGATTAACAATACAGAACCCTTCCCAATTAAAATACTTTACGCAGGACTTCTTTGTGGTACTTGGTGGTGTTTGTTTGCTTCAGAGATATTTTAAAAATTGGCAAGCAATCCTGATGGATCTACTTAGAATCCTACTCAGGTTTATTCAGTGGCACTTCCTCCTAAGAAAAGGTTTGTATGATAGCTCTGTGACCATTTTATAAATAACAGAAAAACCTCTGTGTGTGTGTGTGTGTGTGTTTGGTAAACATTGGAAAAGACCAAAGTGACTGAACTGGAGTTGACCTTCCTGCCCCTCCCATGACCTCCTCGCATGAACTTAACCTTACACCTGCATCTGCTGCCCCCAAAATTGGTTTTGTGCTTTTTCTGTTTTAAATCCTTCACATCAGATCTCCATTTAGTTATCTCAGAAAAGTGAAGGCGCATTGATTCATGGTTTCTGTCCACAACCAGGTCCTAGGTCTGAGTTGGTGTGGCCATGGCTGAACACTTATCTTGCCGAGGTTCACAGTGAATACTGATTTAGTGTCTGTTGAGCAGATTGACACAACAGATCAAAACTTATAAATTAGAATTTAAGAGAAAGGCATTTTGATGTTTAGTGTTATTTGGTGATGCAGCTTTCACAGCCGAACAAACAAAAAACTAACCAACATTTTTGTGATAAGCACAGTAATTAATGTTCTGTGGGTGTGTATTTGTTTATGTATATGTATATAGACACACAGCAGAGTTTCTCTTGGTCATACTGAACTCCTGCTGTGGTGCTTCTCTTATACTCTCCATAAAAAAGCATTACAAGGAGGCAATATGGATGGGAGTAAATAGTTCTCTGGAGAAGTGTACAGAGACTTGTTGCTTTTCCTCCATCCCAGACGCTGACCTCTCATAGTCTCAGTTGTCACCTTCTTCTAGCATTGAAATCATACATTCCCAGCGAATATTGTGGCATATATTTATAGGTCAGGCACTGGAAGATGGTTGAGTCAGAAAAAAAAATGTGTTCCACTCTCTAAAATGAGGATCATCAATGCATTGGATAGGTTTTGACTTGCTCTGCCTGATGCATCCATTGTTCTTGAGTCTTTTTCTGCTGCTCCTATTAGTCACTAGTATTTCAACCAGGCCTTTATTTTAATTTAAGGAGAGGCTTGAAGGCAAGTCAGCATCTAGGACTGGGCACGCAGCAGACCTGAAGAGGGCTGAAGATGCTCAAGCATGTACTAATTTTCAGACCATGCCTGGGCTGTAATCAGTCCAACATGCTTGTGTACTGTCAATCCTTTAATAACAAGAATTCAGCTAGTAAGGATTCAAATGTGAGAAAGCCTCATATATTGGTTGTGCTGGAACTATCAGTACTGCAGACACATTTAAGAGAAATGTATTTGGACATTTACTAATTGCCCTGTTTCCCCGAAAATGAGACATCCTCTGAAAATAAGACATAGTAGAGGTTTTGCTGAAGTGCTACATATAAAGCATCCCCCGAAAGTAAGACATAGCAAAGGTTTTGTTTGGTAGCATGCCTGTCGAACAGAACACCAGAGCATGCAGCTGTGGAGCGGAAAAATAAGACATCCCCTGAAAATAAGACATAGCACATCTTGGGGAGCAAAAATTAATATAAGACACTGTCTTGTTTTCGGGGAAACACGGTATATTAGTTTAGATTAATATTTACTAGATTGTACTGAACAGCACTATAGCTAACAGTATAATAGCTAACAGTATAAAGCTAAAAAGCGCACCGTACTCACCCGGGGCGCCATTGTGGCAGGGGAGGACGGGGCAGATGGCTCGTCTTCCCCAAGCATTGGGGAAAGTTGGTCACGTGACGGAGGGGAACCGTCACATGACAAGGGAGCCGGGCAGGCTATTTAAGCCAATGCCTGGGCTCAGCTTAGCCTCCTCACAAGGCTCAGAGCAAGCCTCTGTTATAAATTTGTTGCAGTCTGGGCGGTTTTCAGGGCACAGGGGCACATCCTTAGCGGGTAGGCAGGCTTTCATGCCTGACCTTCTCATGGCGGGGGCCTCAATAAGAGGTCTGGGGGTAATGGAGGGCTTGTCGGTGCAGGCCTAGAGGTCCTGTTTCGAGCTCGCTACCCCTGGCAGGAGGGAGTGTCACAAAATGGGTACATGCCCAAGTGGCATCTAGAAACCTCCTGTCCCGATCCCCATGGGGGATGGTTCCGGGTTCAGCGGTTCACTGCCCAAAGGGCCAGGGGACAGCTGTGGGGCTGACCAGGACAGGTTCAGCGGTACACTGCCTGGTGGCCTGGATGTGCCCTGTTATGCTCGCCCAGCTTCCAAAAAAGTTATGTGTTATTGTTAATAAACCGGGATGCGGCCATTTCCATTCCAATGAATAAGAGTATCAGTGTTACTTGGGGAAGCGTTACTTGGGGAAGTGAAATCCACACATCTGCACGCAAATGGTATTACAAGGGAATTTTCCTGTTAAAATGATACAAGTTGCCCTGGTCTCTGGAAATAATCCAGTGAGAGAGAAGACATCCCAGTCATCTCTCTAGGAACATTGTTAAAGATGCCAGGTGTCTTTAAGCAAGGTCTGATGAAGAATGTGTTTCTTTGCACTACTTTTCGTAGATATTGAGTGTGAGTATGTCTGAAGCATTGTCAGACTGGCCTTGTGAAGGAGAGAGGGTGAAATGGATTTGGGTGAAATGGCTGACCCCTGTCTCATTTAAATGTTAAAAGTGACACCCCTTGATGCTAACTCTCTGCACCTAAGGGATCTGTCTCATGCAGTGATCTGTTATAGGCATAACCTGTAATATGCAAAAGGTGTTGCTTTTTTGATGTAATCAATGATGTAGACTTGACTGACATTCCTGTATCTTTAAAACCATTGACCCTTCCATATATCAGGGTTTCTGCCTTAAGAATCAATTTGAGCTGCAGCCTGGATAAACTTTCATATCTCTCTTGTTCTAGTCATGTTATTAGCTTTACAGAATGCTGGGATTTTCGAGCCTGATCCTTAAAGGTGTGATATCAATACTATTCTTGTTCAAGCTCAACATTTTCCTCAGTCTGTTACTACTTATGGCTCAAACTGATCTTTCTCTGTGCATTTTTGCTATAAGTGGCAGAATTCAATCCTTGTCATACCTCACAAGACTTATGAGTTACATTCAGGAAAGCTGTGCAACACTGCTGTCCCTTCTCTGACGAGCTAATAGTTATCTTTGCATACAGTTATCTCTGTGATGAGACACAGCTGCCAATTTTTAGTTGAAATCCTTGTTCACTGGACCACTGGCTCTGTGGTGCACATGCCAATGATAGCACCAACATCCCCACCTATCAGTTGGGCTCATTCTGTTCCAGAGATCTCACTGCTTCATGCAGCTGCTTCATGAGGACTCCCATCAATGCTCTTCTTATTCCAATTCCCTTTCCTTCCACTCAGAACTTGCAGTATTTAATATTTTATTATGCATTTTCATAACTAGCCTCTTAGTCACATTAATTATTAAGCCACCACATTTCTTGAAAGTACCAGGGAATACACAACAGCTTGCAGAGCTTCACTATTTTGTTATAGGCTATGGTTGCCAGTGATTTCCTTTTATTCTTGTAAAAATTACTGTTGTCTTATTTCTCCCACACACTTCCTTTCCTAAGAATAATTATTTTACAACATTGGCCAGTGAAGGGTGCTTGAAGGTTCTTTGTTGAACTGCTGAACTTGAGTGAAAGTGAGTGGTGAACTCAACAATATGATTGCACAGTATGTAACATATATGAAACAGCCCATCGTTTATAGGTTGCAGGTCAGGAAAGAGTATCAGACAGGTTCTAATCTGTTCATCTGTTTATTTCTAACAGTCTATAACAATTGATTAGGCATTTTTCAAAGTCATTAATCATTTATTAAAGCTTTGTTAGCTGTCAGTAGAATTGACGTGACCTGGTTTATTGGGGTATTTGGTTTAATGTTGCTTCTATTGATTTGAATGCCACAGGAGTTATCTTTCACAGTAATGGCAGGTCATCTTTAGCCCCTTCAGCTTAGTCAGAATTCTTTGGCCAGTTTTGCTTTATTTACTTTATTAAAAATATTCATATCCCACTTTTCTCCTACGATACAAGGTAGTATATGTTAAAGAAAACTACGCTAAGATGCGTATCATGTATAAAACATAAAGATTCAATCAGGGTTATCAGAAATGCCAATCTTAAACTTAATGCAACACCAGACAGAAAATATTGCCCAATCTGTGCTTGCAAATTATGGGACTTTTTAACAAAACCATTGTGCCCTGTGCACCTTCTGAAACTTAATAAAGAGCGAGCCTTTCATACAGCTTTGGACAAGCTGTTCCACAGAGTGATCTAATGATAAGTTCCAGGCTGAAGTAGTGTCAGAGCAAATTATTCTCTGGGAAGCAATGTAAAGAATGAACAGATCTGCCACATGGATTCCTACTAGATGACACTGCCCTGTGGATAGCCTCCCTAGTCCCGTTACTGCCCTGGCCTGCTCTCCTTCAAAAAGCCACCAAATCAAATCAAACTTTATCTTCAGGTCTGGTATCAGTAAATACTGACTAGTAAATTATAAATGAAGATGGACACAGACTCATTTCTTGAATGTACCTGACAATTGTTACCAGAGAGTTGTATTATTTATTTATTGAAGCATTTCTCTCCCCTTGTTTGGTTTACTGTCAGTTTCATTAAACTGCATTCAGAATCTCTCTGCAAAGGAATCACGTATGAAGCCCTCCCAGAAGCAGCAATTGAAAAAGCACATGCTTTTGCTGAGTGAGAAGGTATGAACTGAACAAGACGGAGAAACAGACAAGAGGAGCTGCTGTGAAAACTTCATCCGGTAAGCAGGCCTTCAAAGAAAGATGTGGTTCTTCAGGGGTGTATCGCAGGTTATGAAGGGCTAGAAAGGTGGTGAATCCGACTTTGAGGAGAATGATTGCACAAAGGAATCTACACAGTTTATCACTGGAAGAAGGGTTCGCTGCAAACTGGGACTCATTAGTGCCTTTAGCGATAGCTACGGCCATCAAGAGCAAAAAAATAACCACCTGGTTCGCCCTTCTTCATACTCTGAAAGCTTATAGGGACACTGCCTCCAGGATGGCAGAAAGCAGCTGGGCGTCTGTTTCCCTTACTGGCAGAGTTGTTAGAACCTGCTCTTCTCCCCGCCCTGTGGATTAGTCTGTTGATGGCAGGGAGATTTGTTGTCAAGTAACCTAGGTTTTAATTTTTTAAGGTTTTGTGTTATTGTTTGACATTGTAAAGCACTTTGAGCCCACACTGAATGGAGAATTTTTTTAAGTGCCCGAATAAAATAAATATAAGTATTTGTTTGTGGAACATCTTTTTGCAGTCAGATACTTTAAACCCCCTGTTTTTTCATTTACATGTTTTGCTGCGAGCAAATATACACCCAACTTGTGGGGGTTTTTTTTGTATTGGCAATTACAGATTTCCCTAAGTTAAGGTGTGCTCTAGGACTGTTTCGCCAACTTTGTGCAGTTCATTTCATTCTCCTAAAAATAATTACATTAGCATAGATGATCTATGCCTCTAAATATGCATGGAGTTTTTTAAAAAATCAAAATGCAGCGACTGGCTGGGAGTCTGGGTGAGCGCGAGTTCATCAGAAAGTCATTATTGAAATTAAAATCCTTCCACGTTGGCAAACTTCAGCTCAAAATTAAAAGTGAGATTTTCATTATCCCACTGAATATTTTAAATCTCTTCAGATACTGGGGCCAAAGAAATAAATCAGCAGCATTGCTCAGGAGGGTGTGCTGACGTGTGATGATGATGATGGTGGTGATTTATTGTGGAAAGGGGCAAGAATTGTGCATAGCTTATCTTGATGGGCCAAATAGCCAGCAAGCAAAATCTCTAACCTACCCCAAGAAGTAGATCTCATTAGAGCTTCTCAGCCCACTCACTTCCCCTTCCAATGGAGGACAAATTTCATACTCTTTAGGGTTTCACTAAGCCAGTCATCACATGACAAATGTCCACAGGTATTTGCCAAAGTTTGTGAGCTACTTTTCACAGTGAAACCAATAAGGGTCAGGAAGGGTTTGCTGTGAACCAGAACTCACCCATATTTGGCTGTGGAACGTCTTTTTATAAAAGAAACTTCATATAGTATCAATCAATTAAAAGAGGGGGCTTTTGAGCATGCGCAGAATGTTTTTACTTATTATGTAGCAGCGGGAACTCACAAAGACTTGCAGAAGGCATGTCATTTCCCAATCCTATACTATTTCCTCTTTCTCTTTTCTGAAAGCCCCCATAGCCTGTTCCCTTTTCCATTTCTTTCTCTCCTTCCCACCCAACAGCCAAACTACATTTATTTGCCCCTCTGTCTTCAGCTTTCCCTCTCCCCTCCCCAACAACCTCTGCCTTAGAAAATTGCAGTCCAGTTGTGTGGTGTCAGCCACTGGGCAAGGCCTACTCACTTGGCAGGGAACCTTCAAAGACTTGCAGGGACACATCACTTACCCCTGTATCCCCCTCTCTGCACTATTAGCTCTTTCTCCACCACCGGCAACTCCCATATCATCTCCCCTTTCCCTTACTCACCTTCTCAGCCATTCACCAACCTAACTTTTATCTGCCTTTCATCTTCAGCTGTATTTACTTCAGTTATACGCTACCTTTTTCCAAATTGGGGACCAAACCAACTTACACAGTTTCCTTCTTCTCCTTTTTATCCAACAACCCTATGAGCTAAGCTAGGATGAATTTTTCTGATTGGCCCAAATCACCCACTCAGTCTCCACAGCAAGATAGAGATTCAAAACCTGGGTCACTCAGATATCACTCGGAAATTCTAACTGCTACACCACACTGAACTTCTTAGGGTGCCTGCCTTGAATAGTGACAAGCAGCTAGGCCTAGCTGAGTCATGAAAATCAGGTGGTATCAAGTCACATAGTGGTTGCTGCCATGCCTAAGTTTTCCAACCTTCAGTTGGGATCTGGAGATCTTTTGGAATTATAACTGATCTCTAGATGACAGAAATCTGTCCCCCTAGGGGAAATGGTTGCTATGAAGTGTGTACTCTATGGCATTATTTCTGGTTGAGGCATTTTTCTTGTCTAAATTACGCCCTGAACCTGGCAACCCTAGTCAGACATACCCTGATGATTCCTCTCTCAAAGACCAGACTGGAAAGGGCCCTCCGCTCCCCCCTTTTGTTAAAGCTAGAGCTGCTCCTTCTACAATTTTGTGTTTTTAAACCCCCTGTTTTTTAAAAAAGATTTCAGATTTTCTGCAAACCTGGTGCTTTTGTCAGGTTTGTAGAAAGGTCTATCTGCTCATGCACAGCTCCAGTCACCTGATTTACATATCCTCAGATTCAGCCAACAATGCTATTACAATATAATATTTATAACCTACTTTTATCTCCAGTGGGAAGCCAAAACTCTTTATAACATCAATCCTCCACCTTTTTAATCTCACAACAGCCCTGTGAGGTACATATATTTATTATTTATTGATTTGTAGCCTCCTTTCTCACTAGGCGGCAGCATGGCGGTGGCAGCAAACCTCCACCGGCATAATTTATGCCGGTGGAGGCTCGGGGACTGCTCGCACAGTAGCGTGCGAGTAGTCCTGGCTCCCTCCCCAGCCAGAGAGGTGGCTCTGCATGGAGCTGCCTCTCCTTCGGTCCTTTCCACTCACCTCTTCATTCAGCGTCAGCGTGGAGAGCTGGAGGGACACGGCCATGCCACCCTCTGACCCCTGGAGGTCGGAGGACAGCGTGGGCAGGTCTCTGCCACCCTCCACGGCGACACTGAATGAAGAGGTGAATGGAGGGGAGGGGGAAAGCAATGTCTTCCCGCCGGTGCTGTTCGCACAGTGTCAGCGGGAAGATGCTGTTTTGGAAAAACCTCGCTTGGGTAGCACGGTTTGAAAGTGACACCTTCGCGCCGCTCGGGGTTGGCGAGACCACGGTGCGAACCCCTCCCCAGGGCTGCAGTTTTTAGCGTCCCTGGGGCGCTGTATTCCGCCCATGCAGAAACAGCCTAAGTTTCAAGGTGGATTATATAATCAACAGGATGAAATATCTAATAAGCAACATAGTAGGATTGGGTTTACATCTAATAAGAAATGTAGTAGGACTAGGGTTACAGAAATCTGAAACAAAATTTAAAGTATTCAACACAATGGATTAATGCTGAAATGGTGTTTAGGAAATGGTAGAAAATAACGCAGGGAGAGCAGGATAATACCTGCAGCAAATACATTGTGAGTACTCTCTCTCTCTCTCTCTCCCCAGTGTCTCTGGGTTACCCAGTGAGCTTCCGTAGTAGAGTGGATATTCAAATCTGGGCACTCTCAGATTCTAGCTTGACACTCCAATTCTTATATCACATTTAATTTAGTAACCCACAGTATGACTTAATGTGTGCATGGCTAGTCACCAAGGAGGGATGTTCTAATTTGCACTAGTCCATCATGTTCTACTTTTCCTTAATTTTTATTTAACGTCTAAAATTAACTTCAGAACTGAACATAGTTACTGTCAGCTGTCCATGTATATTTCTTGTCCCTGCAGTACTGAGCACAGCATACATTTATAGAATACAGGAAAAACAAGAACATAGACGCGAGACGGTTCCATAATTGAGGTACCATAGCAGAAAAGGCCCTGTCTCTTGTGCTTGTCCACATTGTTCTTCACACAGAAATAAGACTGTGCACTGTGAGCCACATAGTGGTTAGTATGTTGGACTAGGATCTGGGAGATCTGGGAGATCTGGGTTCCCATCCCCAACCTTCCATGGAAGCTTGCTGGGTGACTTTGGGCCAGCAATACACTCTCAACCTAGCCTACCTCACAAGATTGTTGTCAGGATGAAATGGAGGTAAGGAGAACAATGTAAGCCACTTTGGGCCCCCAACGGGGATAAAAGGAGGGTATCAATGATGTAAAAATGAAATAAACATTTTTCAGTTCCTAGTTCTATCACCTATTGCAACTTCTTGTGCGAGTTGGGGACCATGATGCTGTGAGTTGTGTGAGTTGGGGACCATTAATTCTCATCACTATTGAAATGCATTTCTTCAAGTATGTTCCATAATGAGACTCATCCTCATGACACATGCAACAGATAATGATATTGTCATTATTTTGATGCTGAGTTTACTGTTCACGATGTATTTTAGTGTATTGATTACCGATATGGTGAGCCACTCTGAAGTACTTTGGAGAGGCAGGAGGGCGATCTCTTACATGACTGAACAACACTGAGAGGCACTGTGTCTGAGATTACGAGAGTAGATATGAAAAAGTTTCTCTTGAGTTATCTGATCTGTGAAGTCATTCACACTTGCAAGTCACCACTTGATTCAGCTGCCAAGTGATAACTATGAAAGTATTCAACCAAACGTAGAGGTTATTTCTGCTAGATAAAGGTTTTTGCTTTCAAATTTCACTGAGCCATTCAACAACCAGAAAACCTTGTATTCCCTCCTTCCCAAGAAGCAGTGGCATATATATGAGCAACTTCTGACATTTAAAGTAGTTATTAAAGTTTGGCAGAGTTCCTCTCTTTCCATGCCCTCCTTATGCTATCATGTACATAACTAATTTGGCCTTGCCTGACCCTGGAGCTGCTTTTATTTCACTGTTGTGTTTCAGAAATCAATTTGAGGTTGTTGGGAGTCTGCTGAAAGCAGGACCACAGAGTCTTAGAGTAAAGATGGTGGGGGAGGACATGGGGGACCAGCCAATCTTAGCTGGGAATTGCTGAACGTCATATAAATAGCAGTAAAACTGTTAAATCTATTTGCATTTCACACCCAATAATTTCAGAATCCACCTCAGAGAGCCCTGCTTGAAAGTCAGCACTTTTAATTATCCAGTAAATTTCCTTTCAGACAGCTGCTTCATAACTGCCACTCTCTTGCACTCTGAGAAAAAACAGAGATCTGATTTATCTCTGAACGGAGACCGAAAATGGCTGTTTGTATGTAACAGCTTCCCTGGTCTGTTTCACTTAAATGAAAAAGCAAACTCTCTTGGTTTCAATTCTTTAACCTGTCCACAGGCAATAGTTTTGGTGCATGTGGAAGAATCAGCCACCAAACAGCGGACAGTTTTTTCCAGGCCACTCAATCCTTACTCTAGCAAATTATTTGATTCTGGCTTTTGGTCACTCAGATTTGCACTTTCTAAATTAATTGAATTTGAACTTGGAAAAAATCGTCTGAGTTATGTCATGTCTGTTCAGCCTTTCTCTGATGCCTTGGAGGTCTAGGATTAGGCCAGTGCAGGGGCAAGGAAGGTGTTGGCTTAAAAAATGCTTGCTATAAAATTTTATGGCTCTTCTGCAACAACCAGGGACTGCAACATGTCCAAATAGAAAAGGACAAAAGCCAGCACTCAGTATAGATTTTTTTTTTTAAAGAAAGCCCTTTGTACCCTAGCAAATTTAGTCTTTGGCAATCATACTGGAAATATTCTAAATTTCAGCCGGGTAAAGTTTGGCTGCTATTATTTTGCATTATCTTCCCTCACAATGACCCATGTTTTACTTCTGTTAAATCCAACAGACTTGCTGAGTGTAAGAGTGTAACCTTAAACATTTACTATGTTAAGTATGATGCTCTTCAACCATCTTTTTTTAAAAATGCAGACACGGCTTTACATTTCAGTAGAGGAAGCAAACTTATCTTGGGTTGTTCCACCTTGGGGTGTTCCTGGATGTATTTGCTAGGTCATCCAAAGCCTCAGTTTATGAGTCATGGCTTTTACCCAAGAACATATACTGGTGGTCTGGTCATACCCAAACCTAGAATCTGCAACAGGAAGGGAAAACATGTTTGGTAAAATGTTACAGCTGACAAATCTGGTCCTCCCAATTTTTCTCTCCCTGTTTTGGTTACTTCTTGTGCCAAATAATAATTAGAGATTGAGAGAAATGGGAGAAACGTTAATGAGTTTTTCCACACCAGTCCCATTTTCTTATATATTTAGTTACTAGCTTGCATACAGAAATCAACAAACTTTTCACAGTATGGCAATACTACATATTATTGTCTCTAATGCCTGTAATTCAAAAATGTGTTCAAGGCCCAGGAGCAGGTGAGGTATGTTAAAAATCCTACATAAAAATGACATCAAATGTATCAGCACAGTATTGGCAAAAAGAACGACATGATTAATTCAAAACCTCTCTCTACCACAAACGGACTAGGTTGCTTTAGGAACGCCACTTTTTCCCAGCCTCACTCTCTCATCTGCAGTACCAGGATAACAATGCTGTTCAACCATCCAGGACTAGAAGGATTACTGTGATAATGTTTGTGAAGCATTTTGAATACTGAAAGTGCTACACAAATGCTGGATGTTAAATTGGAAGCTGCGATAAATACTGTCCATCCACAATCAAGTATTTGGGATAAAACAGGTTGTAAATTAATTTGTTACAGTATTAACATTTTTAATGATTCCATATGTGACTAAATGGAAAAACAGGAAGACTAAACCTTGCTGGTTAATGTTTCAATTTACTATTTTATTTAATTTCTAATTTGATTTTTAACCTACTCTTTATGGCTATCCGCAGGTAACGACGTTTAAAGCCGCATAAAATCGACAAGATAAAGCATTATAGGCCAAACCATATTATGTTATCCCACATCTGATGAACTCCATTCATCAGAAGTCATCCCAGCTTTTGGAAAGTAGACTAGTTTAGACTTTTGCAAATACTGAAAGTGAAGGAGAACCATCTTTATGATTTGTGAATAGTGATAATAACTGCCTTGCTGTTTAGACTTGACCACTAGATGGCACCACCTAAAAAGTGCCCGCTTGATTATTCTCATGCTGCGTACAGAAGGGAGCTGCAGCGGAGTGATTTCTTTCTGCACCACTCAGGTAACATGAGAAATTCTAGGCAGCACAGAAACAGCCCCTGCTGCAAGAGTGAGAAACTTTGGATCAGTGGCACAGAATCTGCTTTGTATGCAGGAGGTCCCAGGATCAATCCCCAACATCTCCCATTAAATGTAATCTCAGCAGATCAAGGCTATGTTCTTGGACTGCTGTAGGGCTTTTTGTGGACACTAGAAGGTTGATCGTAGGATGTTGTGGAGGTTTTTCCTCTTTTTGTTTGGTAACAAGGAAAATCTCCTGGAAAAAGATACTTGATCTCTACACTATTCCAGTGTAAATGGGAACTAGTAGGTATGGGAGTGAGATTTATCATAGACGGACAGGTTTGTCATGGAGCCTGTCTAGTCTCCATAGCATCCTGAGAATTGATGATGCAAGGCCCACAATTTCCCTCAACATCTACCCTAATATTATGCAATACTAGATTAGTGCAGCACAAAACTGCACGCCTCTATGAGATGTTACAAGAAGAAGAAACTGATCTAGCTTTCATAATGGAAATACGGCTGGAGGAAAATAAGGTGTTTGTTTGTCCTATCTAAGATCCCCGGTTACATAGTCCTCCACCAATCCCAAATTTACCTTATAATATTAGCTTCAGACTTAACAAAGGTATCATATGACTATGATGCAATAAGACATTATAGCAGAATTGGGCACATATTGGCACAGTATATCAACCCCTTATTGAGCTTTTGAATTTTGTGGAGTATCCAGGTGCAATTCAACGTTATTTTTTGCACCAATTCACCTCTGTCATAAAGAGTATAATAATCAATAATTTTAGTCAGAATATTAGATTTTTTTACCTTTGACCCCTAAAGAAGGCCATTTGGCCAAAATGCATCTGACTCTCAAGGGTCAAAATTGGTGGGACACATTGGTGTTATCTATGACACAACATTTGTAATGTAGACTACTAAGGGCCCTTAACATATTCTGATAATTTTAATCTCTATTATTTTACAGATTAAAATCATAATTTTATAATTAGTGGTCCTGTATACATTTTCTTGAACTTTTGAGTGCTTAATTCTAGGGTTATAGGGTCCCCTTCTTTGTGCCCTCCACTAACCTTGTACTATTGACTGAGAAGGTGGCATGGATACTATCTCCCATTAGTTCTTCAACTCCTGCAGACTCCCAATACAAATTATTACTGGTACAGTACCAGTAATACTGACAGTAAGCTCCTTACATTAGGAGATAAAGATAGATAAGGCATTCTCCTTGTCTACCAACCACCTAATTACCCAGCAAGCATCCTTTGTAAATTAGCAGAGGTTGGATGTGGTGCTGGGGACTCCTCCTCTGATAGCATCAATATGCTATATATGCTTATCCAAATTTCTTAAGGACACACAGTAGAGGCTCTGAATTGCTGCCAGGCCACAGTGGTTAACTAGCTAAAATTGAACAAATTGAAACTATAAAAACCTAAGTAAAATTGTAACTTCATCCCCCATTTCCAACCCACCCTCCTCTATGTGCTCCATGTCTCCCCTCGTCAACTAGTCTGGACTAGTCATCTAGTCCGGCTGTGACAAGTGGGGGGCATAGAGCACATAGTGGGTGCAGGAGGAAATGGTGGATAGTTACAATTTTACTTAGGTCTTTATGTGGAACAGCAAATAAACACTCAAAAGAGAGAAGTGATGGTATCCTGTAAGATGACCCTTTACTTGACTTGGCTGATCTGGCCACCTGGATCCATGCAACAGTAACATTGAAACTGGACTACTGTGCACCCTCAAAATAAATCTGGAAAGTCCAACTGATGCAGAATCCCCCCCTCTTGGCTATTATCACGAGCTAGAAAGAGCATGCATATTACTCACAATCTACAGACTCTCCATTGGCTGGCTATTTGTTACAGGTCTCCATTTAAAGTATTGGCTATCAGTTACAAAGCCTTGGTCCCTCTTATCTGAGGGAAACATCCACCCCATGCCCCACCACAACAGCTTCTCTCGGGGACTTCTGTGGGTGCCAACCTGCAAACAGGTTAAATCACATAATTCCTCCATTGTGGCTCCCACCTTATGGAACGGCCTCCACTCTCCTGGTTTTCCACAAAAGATGCAAAACATTCAAGAGGGCTTTACTGCACAAGTAATAGGGTTGCACTGTACCAAACAGTATACAAATGTACTTGGATAAAAGACAGTGGTCTAATACTTCTCTGCATATCTTACTGTAACTATGATCCTTTTATGTAATTTTGTGTCACTTAACATGTCATGTTAATATTTATACTGTGCTTCAGTCCTTTCTGGTTGGTTCCAGACTTCTACAACTGTAGCACATTGTTTATGGAATGACCCATTTTGTTAACTGTACTGACACCTGAGAGAAAGGTGGACGATGGATGGATGGATGGATGGATGGATGGATGGATGGATGGATGGATGGATGGATGGATGGATGGATGGATGGATGGATGGATGGATGGATGGATGGATGGATGGATGGATGGATGGATGGATGGATGGATGGATGGATGGATGGATGGATGGATGGATGGATGGATGGATGAGGTATGATATGATATTTGGTAGTAGGTGATGTGGAAGATTTCTATTTAAAACCCTGGAGAACAGGCTGCCAACTGGAATAGATCATACTGATTTTAATTAAATCAGTGGTCTAAGACAGCTTCTTGTGTATTCATGTGGTTGTCACCTTCTCATGCTTGCTGTTATTGGTCTTTCCTGGATGAACTGATGTTGAGACTTCCACAATGGCTTATATTCTCATGTTCGTTCAGTAGTATGGGAGAACTACCAACATCACTTGAGAAGCAGTCCTTAGAAGTGGGAGTGTTTAGCAAACATCAGATTGCATCACACATTAAATGGCAAGTGGAAACTGCAGGGAAGAATGATAACTGGTTGATATTTCAGAAAGTAAGCAGGTGGAGTAAGAGTTGGTGTCAGTGTGCATGGTTGATTAAATATGCACAGTGCCCTCCAAGGAGGTCCCTTGTGACAAGGGGGACTGTAATCCTCTGACACTGACTGCTGGAACAAATGAATGGACTTTATGAATGAATGAACTTCAGTCACCACAGAAGCTTCTTTGACCTTGTGTCCAAATGTTCCCACACACAGGTGCTTGGATTCCCACATACAGAGTAATTGTCTCCACCACCACCACTCTCCACTTCAGGAAAATTCTGCTAGCTTCCAAGTATAACAATTACAGAGTCTGCAAGTAGCAATAAGATTATCGCATATGTCACTTCAGAATACAATATTAATATAAAAGGGAACCATATGTTAAAAGCTAATTTGTATAATATATTACAAACTCCCCCTTTTCCCTCTTTTACAAGGATTTTTTTTTAAAAAAAAATCTAGATAACAAAGCCAGACCAGGAGTACTTTTCAGCAATAATAGCCCTGTCGGCAGGGTGATAGATATCACTTTGCTGATGGTAAAAAGATATGAATCAAGCCCTTTTGGCAATCTGATTGCCTAATTGTGCCAGGAGAGTTCATCAAGGCTACTGCAGTGGCTCTAATTCCAAGGTCTGAGAGAAATATGTCAATGGTGGCTGTCAAGAAATCAAATGGAGGAGGATCCTCTATGCCAAATACCTTGGAGAAAGGATGGCATATTAAGAAGGGAGGTGCTTTTATAAAGGAATGGGAGGCAGGAGGTGAATGAATCCATAAGAGCTCTCATTACAGCTTCGATAATATTGATTTTGTCGTTAATAGCATAAGGAATCTTAAGTGAAATTCAAGTGTCAGTGCCAAGTGGGTTATTCCTGCAATTAATGGCAAATTGGACAGCTTTGAGAGCATTGACGGTAAGGCAAATGAAGGGACAGGTGTGAATTCAGAGGCTAGAAATGTGCAAAGAAATTTTATTTGGGTCATATTTGGGTCATTTTGTTCTTCAATGTTTTTTATTCCGTGTCCTTATTATGCTCATCACATTCTCACCATTTCTGTTTGTTTTTATCCATCTATTTGTTTTCATTGGTCTCAACACAGTTTGCTTGTTATTTTGTTGTTGTTGTTGTTGTTGCTTTCGATGAAAATGGAATAAATTTCAAACCAATGCCCCCCATCATTTAAGGGATAATTTCTACCAAATTTCAGAGCAAAGTATCTCTGTTTCACAGGCAATTAATCCTTTGTTTATACAAGGCACAGGGATGTATACATTGGTGCTCCACTCCTTTCCTGGGAACCTCAGGCAAGGTTCAGATGCCTACTGTTATTGGAGCATGCTGTCAAGGGCTTCACTGTATCTTCACTGTACTTGGTATTCTTCTTCCATTCTGGATTACTTCCAGTATCAGAGACTGGCTGCAAGAAAAACACTTCAGCAAGCAGTGTAAAGTGCAGCAAAGTGCAAAGATCTCTCTGAGATCGCTATGTATGAACAGGAGAATTTCTGCCTTTTTCCTATGGCTAATTTTGGATTTATATTGTTATTGCTTAATTCTTTTACTTGAAATCAAAGCAGTCGCACATCTGATAGATGAAGGAACAAATTGTTTAAAGGGACAAATAAGTAAAGGGGTTTATCTCTATTTCACTGTTTCCCCAATTTAAAATACCCTCCTAGAATGCTATAAACTCCAAAGAGAGAAAAAAAGACAGAGTTTCTATTCTGTTGTGCCTGTCTTTTTACTTACTCTGATTTAAACCGGACTGTTAATTTTAAGGTCAAATTCCACCTCTGGGATTCTTATCAGTCAGAGAACTTCACCAACACTGCTGTCTTCCCAGTAGAAACTGTTCTCGTTCAAGTTGTAATGTGCCCCAGCAGAGGAAAAGGGAGCTTGCGGAAGAGTTTCCATGAGGAAAATGATACAGGGATACCCTCAGTCCAATTCATGGTTATCCATATATGCTTTGTAAACAAAAATACACCATGAAATCAGATCTCTTGTCACATTTGTTTTGGTCTTTTATTGTAGACCACGTGTTTTCTGTGCCAAAGATCAGTGGTGCATTTTTGGCCTTCACCAGATAAAACAACTCAGCTAGCAGAGCTGGAAAAATCCTGCTGGAGAGACTTTGTTCATCTGATCAAGTAGTACTGGACTCCATGGTCAGACAAAGGGTCTTATCCAAGCAAGTATGTGTATGAACATGGGCTAAATGCATTTAAGAGGGAAGATTCCTTTTTTACACTTGTAACTTTGCCAAGGTAAATGGTAATTTGAGAAAGCAGTTGTAGGCTATGCAGTACAGCATATAATGAGGGCTACCAGGTTTAAAAATCAACATTCCATAAATGCTACTATTCAAACTCTTGCAGGTTTTGTTTATTTAGAAGGCAAGCTGTCCTCAGGTTTGGAAAAATGATACCAAGTTGCACAAAGTGCCTGGACAAAGCAAACCATTTCTGCCATAAAACAGCCCTGACTTCTGCGCTCCTCATTGCCTGCAAAAAAGAATGCTGAAATATAACTGCATATAACTGTTCTTTCAGCAGAATCTCAGGAATGTTGCACAGACATTACCCTTCCGCTTTCTCTCCCCTCTAGCAGCTTCACTGTGACACCCAAATCAATACTACATCTTCCCAACAAGCTCAAGTACACTCAGTAGTCAATGTGAGTTAGAGCTGCTTCACACATTATGAAAATTAGCAGGTGCACACAAATATATTAGCTGTCTTCCACACAATTTAAAAAAAACAGCAGAAGGAGGAAAAGAAGGCAGCATCTCCAGGATGTTAACAGGGAATACCTTAGGTATGTATGACACAGGTGTGTGGTGGGGAGGGGGAGAGGGTGAGCAAGAGAAAGCAAGAATGAATTTTCATAACATACTAAGAAACTTTATGTCATGAGCCAGCCCGTGAGAGACAAGGAATCAAACGGAGAGTCAGACAACACCATAGACCTGGAGCTGGCTCCTTAACAAAGCCAAGTCCTTCCCAACCAGCCGAGGCTGAGCCAGATGCAGTGCAGCTGGGAAAGCCTTTAGCAGCCCCAGATGAGCCACTGCAGGAAGAAGGCAAAGGCAGAGATAGCAGCTCATAATAAAAGAAGTGCAGCTTGTAATGGCAAAAAGCTCTGCAAGTGGGAAACAGCAACATCAGAGGCGGACGGAGCCTTTACAGGATTCTGGCCTCATTAGCAAGGGTGTCCTATATAAACCCTGTGTTAGGTTTGGCTCTTTCTGGGTGCAATGAGAGTGTTTTATTGGAAAACTCCATGCACCAAGTTCCCTGCTCCACACCTTTTCCATCTGTGCCTTGCCTGTCTTCCTGAACTCCTGGACCTGCCTGACTCTGGACTGTGTGGTCATGCCTTTGCCTGCTACCTGCCTTGATCTCTGTCATAGCTGATGCCTGCCTGAAGCACACTTTCGAAGCGCTTCTCTATCCACAGACATTACAGTAAAGGGACAACTCCCCCCTTCCACTCCAAGTTGTTTCGCCTCAGGAAAAGATGTTGGGGAGGGAAGGCTGCAGCCCATTTGCCCCTCACACTGTGGTGCCAATACAAATTGGACCCTGAGGCTCTTGGGTTCCCTCCAGCTGCTGTGTGTCTGCAGGGAAAGTAGGTTAAGCCAGAGGAACCCAACTAGTCACATATAATGTTTAATTTGGCCCACAGGAGAATAGGATCCTTTGCAGTTTGCGATTAATTTTACAATATTAGTTATCAGCACAGGCACAAATATTTCAAAGTTGTATTTGTCTTTGCTGTTCTGGAGGAAATGCTAAAACCTTTAGAAAGATCAGCCACTGAACTTTGAGAAATAACCATTCAGTATGTATTACATTACTAATCAATCGTCATTGATTGCTATTTATTCACCTTACCCAGCTTTTCAGGCATTGATTGAATGTTTATGTTGACATTCCAGAAGACAGCTCTGAGTTAACTCGGTGTGACGGGGAAAGGGAAGTAAAACTCAAATATTAAATTACTGAATCAACAACTATACCATGGGTCTAATTTAGCAAATATCACAAGGGCTGCCTATTTCAGTTCTGGCATTCATTGGAGCACATATTTTGTTTGCAAATGAGAATAGCTAGAGTTTCAGTGTTGTTTGGTTGCAAATGGTTACACTCGGTTTTTAATATTTGATTAATTTATTACACCGTGAGACCTCTTTAGAAGTCTCTCCCGCATCCCTTCCATGTTCTGTTCCTGGCTCCTCATTACATCAACCTCCATATTTATTTCTGTGGAGTTCAAGGAAAGCAAAAATACTTTTGATGTAGTGCTAAGTTGCTTAGATGTTTTATAAATGATAACAATGATTAATCAAGAAAAGAGTTTCTTGAGAAACTGTAGATTCATCCAAAGCAATACCACTTCTCAGAGGTTTCCTTCCCTGGGCAAACTGCAATGACTGACTCAGATACTTGGTTCAACATCACAGAGGCCGTTTCCGCACGGCCTCCTTGCGCCCCCACGCCGCCAAGAGTGCTGGCGGCGTGGGGGCGCAAGCCCGCTCGCACGCAAGCGTGCGAGCAGGCCAAGTGGAGGCCGCCGCAGGAGAGGCGGCTCCGCACGGAGCCGCCTCTTCGCCCTCCTCCGTTCTACTCACGATGTCCTCGTCGTCGCCTGCTGGCCGTTGGAGCCCCGCCCACGCTGCCCTCCAACCCCTGGAGGTCGGAGGACAGTGTGGGCGGGGCTCCGACGGCCAGCAGGCGACGACGAGGACATCGTGAGTAGAACGGAGGAGGGCGACTGCGTCTTCCCGGCAGCGCGGTTCGCACCGCGCCACCGGGAAGACGCTTCCTCCCCAACAACAACCCTTTAAAGGGTTGTTGTTTAGGGCGGCCTGACGCTGCCCTGGGGGGAGGGAAGCGCATTCAGGTCGCCGCTGCTGCGTTGCAGCAGGGGCGCCTGTGCGAACGGCGGCCTGGGGGCAGCGTTTTTACCGCCCCCAGGCCGTCGTTTATGGGCCGTGCGGAAACGGCCAGAGAGACCCCAGCATAAAACTGATAAACTAGCATTTATTGAGAAGTTTGAGTGAATTCGTCAAGCTTTCATTAAAAATCACCACTACATAAGCTTAGCAAAATTAGAAAGATTGCATTATCACCATTGCCTATTGAAAAGTCACTATGCTTATCTTGTACACTTTTTTTATAATTGTCACTGACTATATCCTTTACATTTCATAGCATCCACCCCTACTTTTTGCCTTCTCTATACCCATGTATCAGCTTATCCACTGATTTATTTGTTTAAACATGTATCCCATCTTTCCTCTTGGTTCCCATGTGTGAGTGAAGACAGTATATATTTCATTCATCTCATGAAGTGGGTTCTGTAATCTATAAAAGCTTATGCCACACTATATCTTTTCTATTTTTGTTATAATGGTTTCCCCTCTAGATCCTGATTTAGTTTTATTTGCCAGAACTGAAAGGAAAGGAAGTGCAAATATGTGTTCCAGACTATAACTTCCAAGGAGTGAAATTATAGAGCTCTGATGCAGAGGAAATCCTGGAGGGATCATTTTCCTTCTTTGGATTTTATCTGCATTTTGTTCCTTGCAATGGTAACATGACCCTGTTGCACCGTTTCATCAGAATCAAGGTGATGCCTATTCCCACCACATTAGAAAGCCAAACATTAGATATTCCTATTAGATAGCCAACATGAGGCACATTACAGCAGCTACATAAAAAATGCACCTGATTTGTATGCCCATAGTTATGTACAATCCAAACCAAAATGACTGTGGAAATAAGAAATATCTTGGCCCTTCCCACTTTGCTGCTTACATCGAAATTAACTTAGTAAGATAAACTTTAGAAGACAGCAAAGCTTAGCAAGGTACACATGAGAAGACAGCAAAGATTTCTGATTCTCTTAAAACACACCTTAAATGAAGATAAACAAATAGATCTCAGAAAATCGATTTCTATTGCCACTTTTAATTTAGCCTTATACATTTTTGTCTTTTTAATGGGGATGGAAATGAATCTCTCAAATGCATACGGTTCGAAAGTCAGCACAAATCTGAGAAGCCCCTATCAAGCATTCAGTTTTGATGCTGTAAACATATATAATGGGAACTTGTGCTATGTGTGATTCCCACCCCCAATCCCCCATACATGCAGTTGCCATATTGTGTGAATGGGACAGTATGTGTATTTTCCATGTGTGGACAGATCTGATAGCTGCAACAAAACTCCAGATGATTCAAAAATGTACTCACACATATCAAAGCTGTATGTGCATGGAAAATACATTCAGTGACCAATTTATACAAAATAGTGAATATTTGTATTGGGGGGATCCCATGTAGAAAGTTCTCCTGTTATGCATGACTGGATTGTCAAATAAAATGAGGGTGCATGAGCAGCTTTTATGTGAATGGGTGAGTGAGATGTATATCACCAACACATTCAGCTCCTCTCATCCATACAGCATTATTTCCTAGTCCAGTAGTTTTCTCCCCAGCCACCCAGTAGACAGAATCACCGGGTACTGAATGAATGAGCCACTCAGTCTGCTGGAACTGATGCACACCCAAACGCTCTCCTGCTGCACTTAGCTCCTGCTATAAAAGAAAGAACTTCGAGAAACACCACCTCGCAGCTGCCCCAGGCTCCTGGTTCAGTGCTGCAGTTGCAACCATGCCTTTGCATAAAGTAAGCATATTGCCCTCCTAGATGCCCCATGATAAAATTGAGAAACTTTCTGAGCTGACTTCAGAAAGTCAGACATTTGTTAGAGCTCTAACACTTGTACGAGAGAGCCAGTTTAGAGCAGCGGTTAAGAGTGGCAGATTCTAATCTGGAGAACTGAGTTTGATTCCCAACTCCTCCACATGAAGCCTGCTGGGTGACCTTGGGCCAGTCAGAGTTCTCTCAGCCCATGCAGAGGCTGGCAATGGCAAACCACCTCTAAATGTCTCTTGCCCTATAAACTCTACAGGGTCACCATAAGTCAGTTGTGACTTGATGGCAAAATCTTTCACACACACACACACACACACACACACACACACACACACACACACACACACACACACACCACTACTAGCAAATGGTGCAAAACCCCAATAGCGCTGCTACTCCATGATGAATAAAGCATGCAAAAGTGTCAGAGGCAGCACCAAAGAATTCTCAGTTTGTACCAGCCCATTTTTACAAGTTTAACGACCCCACTGAGGTTGCCATTTTGAGGACCTCAACCCATTTAACTTGCCACGAAGACAAATGTTTATAGTCTGTCATTATGGTGGAAGAGACTGTAGCTGTCTAATATGGAAGATGCCAAATTTATCTCCCTCTGACTGAATGTGTATGTGTACTGCAGCGCCTGAATGTGTTATGAAATGTGAAAAACCACAGCAGGCAGACATACCTGCTTCGACTTCTTACACACAGGGATGAAAAAGAATCAGCAGGACAAAAGTCACCTGCACAAGAGGATGCAAGAGATATGCTTGTTTGCTTCCAACTTGTGCTGTGGCACACATTCCCAGGTGTTCAGATCTGGTCGCATGCCTCAGTCTCTCTCTCTCTCTCTCTCTCTCTCTCTCTCTCTCTCTCTCTCTCTCTCTCTCACACACACACACACACACACACACAGAGAGAGAGAGAGAGAGAGAGAGAGAGAAGAGAAGCATTATCTCCCCCCTCTTCCTGCTTCTTTGTCTCTACCCTTGTTTCAGAATTTGGACTTTTTGAAGCACTGGAGCATTGATGAGCCATGTTTGTACAGATTATGGTGCAGGAGCCCAGATACTACCACCATTCTCCTTTTCAAAAATCAGCCTGACACCCCCACTTTGCCCCAGCTTCCACAGTCCAAACTCCCTTGCAAAAAGAAACAGACAACAGATTTCAATTTAGCGTTGAGTGAGGGATGCTCTATTGGGTTATTAAATTTCACACACTAATTGACATGCCTGCCATAAAATATAAATCGCACAAACACAATTTGTACTAATGACACCCGGGTAAAGCCTGCATTTCTTACCCACCCCTGCTTAGGTCCGTAGGGAGTTCAGCTTTAATTGTACCTTCATGGTGTAAGCTGTTTATAGGGGTGAAAGGTTAAAGAGAGAGGGAAAGAGAGGGAGGCAAGAAACAAGGAATGCTCATGGTTGGCTTTCCATTTGGACCTCAAACGTAGATTTTGTGTGTGCAAATACTCTCATCTGTCTTTGTTGGCAAGCATTTGCTCCGTTCACTCTCTAATGCAATTATAGAGAATGGAGTTCTGCACACACACACACACACACACACATCCCTAGGCACATCCAACTTCTAGTTAATAATGCTTAATGGAAACAGATTAACCAGAGCTGGGTCTCCAGGCACACGTTAAGCACTGATGTTCTACAGATAGATTTCTGCGGGCTGATTTGGATATCTTCATTGTGCTGTGACAGACAGGCTATTGGAGACTGGCACTGAAATGGCTTTTCTTTTCTAGAACCCCCATGTGTGTGATGCCAAACTGTTCTTTCGCATTGGATCCAAGCTTGGACCTTTTTAGACTCCAATGATGTTTGCATCTGGAATCCACTCTCTGTACAACTGACTGGCTGGATTTGGTTGACGTGCACTTCTTCATGCTTCGATGTGGAATAGGGCTGGGGCAATGAAAATAATGCATGGACATTTGGCCTTGACCAGCATGGCCTAGGCTAGACCAATCTCTTTGGCTCTGGCTAGTACTTGGATTGGCAACAACAGAGGAAGATCAGGGTTGCTAGCAAAGAAAGACTGTGAAGCCACTCCTGTTTATCTCATGCCTTGAAAATCATACAGGGTCAACATAAGTCAGCACTTTCCACTACCACTAGGTGTGTGTATGATAAGAGACTTGTGTGATGGATTTA
The DNA here is from genome assembly GCF_021028975.2 of Sphaerodactylus townsendi. Taxonomy (NCBI): domain Eukaryota; kingdom Metazoa; phylum Chordata; class Lepidosauria; order Squamata; family Sphaerodactylidae; genus Sphaerodactylus; species Sphaerodactylus townsendi. The sequence continues at coordinate 113,833,187 of NC_059427.1, read as the reverse complement.
GACCTTACTCCATTTACATTGGAAGGGAGAAAGAGAAAGGCTAAACAAGGCTTTGGGAAGGCAATATAGCACAAGGAACAGCATGAATCCCTAGCTGCTTAGAATAGGTAGTAAGTGAACCAGTTCTGGAAATGCTTACTGAGTCAAGGAGCACCCCATGATCTACTCTGACTAGTTTATCTGTAGTTTTCTCCTTTGAACTTATACCTTTTTCAACATAAAGAACTCAGGAGATGTGTGAATTAATTCACCACATCTTTCTGGGTCTTCTTTATGTTGAATGCTCTGCCCGGTCCTAGTGCCTGCCTCCCCGCCCCACTCTGATTCTCTGAGAGTGTTTTAAAACCTTATTTAAGCACTGCTTCAGTTGAAACTATTGTTATCTGTATTGGGAAACATAGCACTTTGATAAAACAGCATTTATATTTTTTTCAGATGCCTGTTATTGAGACTTCTCTTTCTATACAGCTACGCCCACCATTTTCTTTCCCGCAACAGAAACAGGAAAGAAAATGGTGGACGCAACTTTACAATAAGGGAAGTCTGGAGGAACATAAATGCTATTTTATCAAAGTGATATGTACAGATAATAATAGTTTCAAGGGATATCTTTAACAAACATAATTGGCTTAAATAAGGTTTTAAAATGCTCCCAGAGAATCAGACTACTTAACAATGTGGGTGCACGCTGCTCCAACTTTTGCCAGAGCACAGACGACCACACTTAGTTCTTCTTGTTGGGATAGTATAGTAGGATAGTAGAGCTGCACCCACTGGATCTCCTTCTGATACATCTCAGTTGCTGTGTTCAGACCTTAAAGCAGGGCCTGAGTCTTGAAGAATGGGTGCAATTTCAATTTGGTGCTTTGCTCTGCTCTTGACGCTTTGGTCAGCTGATTATGCCAAAGGCCTCCTTTACTGCTACAGATGCCAGATTAAAAATATTTGTGGCTGTGATGGGACAGGTATGGGCAGGAGTTCTCAGGGAAAACTCACTAGGGTACAGTGCTGCTGGAAGGGGTGGATAGGAACATGTGTCTATATTTCTGATCCTGGTTTGCAAACAGATTCAGAGACGGAGATCCAAAATCTGAACTGGCTGATTTAAATCTATTTGGTTCGTGTACAAATGCACTAGTGGTTACTGTAATGTACACAGAAGAACCTTTGTGCCGGGCATATCTTTAACAAACATAATTGGCTGTGGGATGGAACTTCCTGGAGTTTGCATGAAAACAACCATGCTTGAATAACTGCTCTCCTGGGAAGCTGGCTTGAATAATGAATGGGGCAGCCTTAACAAAGCCATGATCTGAGGCTCTAGCCGGAGTGTGTGCCTTTGTGTGTGGTTGCCTTTAAATTATTAAAATTAATTTTTAGGAGAAGCAAATTAAAGTTTATTCAGCCATGCCCATTTTGCCTAGCAGTTCCTCTCAAGCATTTTCCTCCTGTGGAGAACTCATGGTTCATTTGTCAAAAGAGTAATGGAAGAAGCTTCATTCAAGGGGTCCTTTCACAAATTGCGCAGAAGTGAACTTGGGTCTGCCAGTGAATGCATCCTTGACAGGGAACTGCAGTCAGTTATGATTCTCTAACCAGTGCCTCTGAATCCTTTCTGTTTTTACAAAAAAAAATTGGTGTATTTCATCCTGACTAATTTTTCTCTTCACCTTCCAAAATGTTGAATAGACAGCTTGCCGGTTAACGTTTGTTCAAAGCATATTTAAAGCCAAACTACACATTTGAGTTTTTTACAAGTTGGGTTCATTTTCCAGCATGGAAACAGCATGGGGGTTATTTCCTCATTTTTGCTGTTCCGCATGGAATATTTTCTGCATGTGGAGCAGCAAAAATGGAGAAACTACTTCTCCTAAGTGCTGCTTCTGTGCAGGAAAAAAAAATAGCTTGGAGGAGAAGGCAGGAACCTTTCCTCTACTCGCAGTAGCGTTTCTAAGCCTGTTTGGTTGGGTTGCCAGGTCTAGGTTGGGTAAAACCTGGAGATTTGGGGGAAACAGCCCCAAAGGGCAAGGTTTTAGGAGGGAAAGGACTTCAGTGGGATATAATGCCATAGAGTCCATCTTTCAAAGCTGCCATTTTCTCCAGGTGAACTGATCCCTGTTGCCTGGAGAACAGTTTTAATAGTAGATCTCCAGTCACCACTTGGGGGTTGGCAACTCTACTTTTTGGGCTCTCCTATATCTTTAAAAGTTTCCTGTTGCTATGTGGCATGGGGAAACTAGTTACAAACCTGAATGCTTTATTAGCAGCTTCAGGGTCAGCGAAAATTCTACAAGGATGGGCATCAGCATTACAAAAGAGCCCGTACCATCAGGCTTCAGCACAGTATTCAGGAATGTAATCACATATGAGAAATGTTGAACAGAGCCACAAAAATGACAACCTTCCTGTCCATTCACGTGGTAGAAAATGAGTACATCTTCCAACTAGTAGGTTTGATATGTGATTCGTTTGTGCTATGAATTCATTAAACATAAAGGTATAACAATAAAATCAGGGAGAATGTTAAATCTGGGAAGAAACACCCAGCGTGCACCTAGTTGCAAAGACAATGGGGACCTCATCGCCCTTTAATCTGAAGCCAGTGTTGGCTATGATGCTTCACCCACTCCATTCTTTAATTGAAAAAAATGGATTTCATTATGCTGATTGCTCAGCTCTATTATTAACAAGTTACAAATCTCTGCAATAGTCGTTCCTGACCAGTGGGTCATGACCCTTAAGGTATAAGGGAGGAAGGTCACCAGCAGTTCAGCAGAAGAGTGAGCCATGCCTGTCCCCAGATTTCTTCCTGTCCCAGATTGCTAAGAAAAAGGTACTCTCTTCCCAAAATTCTGCAAAGGATCCAAGCATGGAGCACAGAGATAACATGAGTTGGAAGGCAGCCCATGCTGGCTTATATCCTTGCTTGGCCATATTTGAGTTCACTGTCTTCTTTATCCAGCTGCTTTATCCAGCTGTTTTATCCAGCTGCCTCAAATGCAGTTGAATATGATTTATGTACATAGCAATAAAGGCATCTCTGAATTTCATCAGCTTCCAAACTAATGTTTCCTTTCAGGGCCCTAAATAATCATGCACTGGGAAGAGAGGTTGCCTACCTTTGCTCAAGATCTGTCTTCTGAACCTTCAAAGTCCTCCCTAACCTTAACAATAATGCCTTATAGAAACAAACCAAATGAAATTGACTTGAAATTGTTCTCATTAGAAATAAGGGGAGACTTGCTTGTACGGTGTTGCAAATTCCTGTCTTCAGTGGGAGGACAGATGATTATTTCATTACATATCTATACTTGATGTGTGATACAATTTTCTTTACCATTTAGCCTGTTCAAAGTCTCATTCAAATTGACATGCCATCTACTTTCCACTGTTTGAGATCCCACGGGACCAATTGTATTGACCATCATGAAAACTCTCAGGCAAATAACAATGAGATGAGAAAGACCACACAGTTTGCACCACATATGTGTTTCTGATATTCAGATGAGGCCAGAAAAGTGAATGGAGTGGTTTTATATGCACAGTATATGGTAAATAGTTGTCTTATTATGTATTTGCTCTACTTACAGTGAACCCTAAAAACATTTTCCTGGGAATAAGGACCACAGAGTAAATAGGATTCTTAATAGACCTGCTTAGACTCTTGATGTCACAGCATACTTTTCTAGAAGGAAAAATAATACTGATTTCAGACAAAACATCCACTTGGCTTGTGTTTGGAAGAAACCTCTCAGAGTAAAAAGATGAAAAAGAAGACCCATGTGAGACATGAACATTATGCAGACCATAGGGACTGAAAAACTGGAATTCAAATAATTAGTGGTTCGAACATGGCTTTGATAAAGCACTTATCAGAGGATTGGTTGGCATCAGATTTATAAGAATAACTCATCACACATAATTTTTACTAATTTTGGAAACTAGTTACTTTTTACATCAAGTGACTGGAGGAGAACACGCCATACTGAATCTAGACAAGTTGGAGATGAAGCTGTAAAAAAAGTAATTAATCATGCCTTAAACCGGTGTGTTCCAGGGAATCCTGTGTTTCCTTGTATAACTTAGTAAATTCAAAGATCAGTAACAGGAGAGAAGCAATGCAGTCCTAAACAGAATTGCACCCTTCTACTTTCAATGAAGTAAATGAGTTTATGTTAGTAACTCTGTTTAGGATTGCACTGAAGTTTTGAGATAAGCTGCCTGATTTCCCTGCCCAGTTCCCCCACCCCCAACTTTTTAAGCCAATACAGTTAATCGATATTCGAACTGCCAACCAAAACACACCCCTCACTGATCTTGATTTGAATATCTGTCAGGGAAAAAGGGGGAGGGAATGGCAACCAATCTGGTAACAAGTGGGGAAACCTTCCTTCAGTCCACAGAAGACATTGAAAAGACAGGATGCAAATGCACAGGTGGGAAAGAAAGTGGCCAATTGTTCAGTTACTTACATAATTCTATGTCAATACAACTAAAAAAATATAAAGGAGAATACATTTAACAGACGCTGAGGCAATATGAGGTGCCATTGGAAATACATATATTCCATTTGTCCCTTGCCCCAGCTTTGTTTGCTGACATGATCCTACCATTCTTAAAAAAGAGACTTGAATCAGGATAACATAACAGTGTGAAAGTGACCCCCGAATCCTCTGCAGTGTGGATGGGTTCTGGTGGCAGATGCTTGGGGCTTCTGAGCAGGCAAAGCAATATGGAAAGATTTGCAAGGGTGGAAATTCTATAAAACAGTGGGGTGAACAACAGAAAGTGAAATGGAAACTATGAGACATACCAAAAAATGCATACCGTTAAGAAGATTTTCCACCAAGCTTAAGGAGGAAGTGGCCTCAGTATTATAAAAGCATTATAAAAGCAGAATGAATTTAAGCAAGGAGGAGGGCAGTGCATGATGGGAGACCTTTGATGAAGCCTATCGCTTGTCAGTTAATAGCTTTGCCAGACTATGTGGCAGGTGATGCTTATCCCTTGCTGGGAACCCCTGCTTGTAATTAACATGAGTTGGTGGGGCATCACATCAATATTTTCCTTTTGTCACTCCTTTTGGCACACAGGTGGGGAAACAGGTGGCCTCCATCCAAATCCTTCACATCTTTGTTTATTTTTATGGGCATTTTGTCAAGCATAACTGCAGTGTGTAATGGTACCAACGTTAATTAACAGCAATCTGTGGGCATCGTTCATCTTGCAAACATACCTGATGGAACTCGAGAAGCAGCTGGGATGAGCCCAGGATATACCAGCAAAAACTAGCGCTGAGTATTTTCTTTGGGATTTTTCCTGCTGATGGGCTTTATAACAGGAAGGTTAAACAAACAGGCAGGCTAAGTCTGCTCAAATAATTGCCAACAAAAAGATTCTTAAACCTTATCATTCAGAAAATTCTGAGCAACGGATATGAAATGATTGTGCTGACTAATAGGGACAGGAGCAGAATTGTTATTTCGGACATATTCAATTTTTTTCCCTATGACATTTTATACTCTTTTTTTCCCCTGCCAGTGTGGTGTGCTGGTTAGAGTGTCGGACTGGGATCTGATAAATCCAGGTGCAAATCCCACTGTGCCATGGAAGATCACTAGGGGATTGTGGATCTGTCACATGCTCACAGCCCAACCTACCCCACAGGATTGTTGTGAGGGTAAAATAGTGGGGGAAAGGACAATGTAAAAGAATTTGGGTCCTCACTGGGGAGAAAGGCAGTGTATAAATAAAGTAAGCAGGCAAGCAAAAGCATGTAGTTATTGCAACTGTTAACAATTTTCTATTCTTTATTAATTTTCATTTTCTTCAATGGGAGATACATTGACACCAGCCAGGTTTTTTTCCCCTTTTCAGGCCAACTGGGATAATTTTCGCAGCAACCTTAGCCCTCACCCAGAGGATCCACTCTGCCAAATTTCAGACAGATAAGAGACAGTGTCCCCATTTTAGAGGCAATTAAAGTTCTCACTTGCAAATGAAAGCATGAAGACAAATTCATTTCCTTTCCTGAGATCATCAAGAAGATGTGAAAGATTATATTTAATCAACAGTGGACAGCATGGGTAAACCTTGTTCCCTCTCATGCTTTGCCTTGCTAAGTTCTGATACCTGGTGCATTTGTTTTCTCCGCCACCCCCGGTATGTTCAAACAGGCCAACAGATACTTTTGAGGCTACTTTTGAGTAAAAAACTAAAAAGTTGTGAGATGATTCAATCATTTCCTAAATATAATCCATCTCGACCTTAAACTGGAATTTCTTAGTACTCTGGATGACATGAAGGCATTTTCAATGAAGGCATTTTCTGTGAAGATGAAATCATTAGACCATCAGCCAGTTCCCCATGACCTGTGATGCTTCCTTGCCTCCTCTAACTCTCTCTTCAGGCCAGTCCACATTGCTGACTACTGCTGCGCTCGATGCCCTTCCTTTCTCTTCAAGGACGATGGCGGAGTTGCTTATCATCCTGTAAATCAGCAGTGGCAATAAAATGCTGGCATCCCAAGCAATAGCTTCTTTACTAATGTACTACTTTGCAATTGCTGCGCATATCCAACATATTAACGACACAAATTCATTACGATAAATGAGGATCTTGACTGGCTGGAGGCCAGAGCCAAAAGGAGTGTCACTGCCGGGGCTGCTGCCACTTGGCAAGTTGGAGGTTTTGTGAGGCAAAGTGTACTGTAAAGCAGCATGAGTGAAGTTCCCGAGTGCCTTTTGAGATGAGTGCGGGTGGCAGGGAGTCACATTCAGCAGCTCATAGAGATACTCCCTCATACTATTAATCAGGGGAATTCATTTTCCAGGTAAGGTTTATGGAGTCATATTAGCCTTGCAGGTAGAGGTTGAGCTGGTTCAGAGCTTAAGGCTCTGGTCAACATATTTCAAAAAAAGATATTGCAGAGCTGGAAGAAGTGCAGAAGAGGGCAACCAAGATGATTAAGAGGTTGAAGCACCCTTTGTAAGAGGAAAGACTACAGAGACTGGGGCTTTTCTTTTGGAAAAACAATTATTAAGAGGCAACACAATAGGGGGCTTTAAAATTATGCATGAAGCAGAGAGTGTGGACAGAAAGAACTTTTTTTCCTCTCTCAAAATGCTGGCACTTGGGGGTGCCAAGTAAAGTTGTTGGGCAATAGAATTAAAACAGACAAAAGGACGTACCCAGAGGTGGGATCCAACCAGTTCTCACCACTTCTCTAGAAGTGGTTACTAATTTTTTCTGAGTGCCGAGAAGGAGTTACTAAAGCAACCTCCCTGCCCAATAGGGACTGGAGGTGCGTGTGTGTGGCGGCGCCACTGTTTGAATCCCACCTGTCATTAAACCTGTCATTAAAAATTTTGGATCCCACCACTGGGCGTACCTCTTTACTCAGTGAGAAATTAAATGTGGAATGCATTGTCAGTTGGGAGGGCAGGTCTCCCACTATAGTTCCGTGTAAATCCTGCATCACTGTCTGAAGCAACAAGCTTTGCACCAGAAGTGACATCATGCATTGGGGCAACACTGAGAAGACTGCTCCTCCCAAGTTCTCCCTAGTTCCAGGTCCATCAATAACTACTATCCATGTCGACTTGAAGAGAGCCTTCATATACCAAAGCAATAAACCTCTGAATACCATTGTTGAGAGGCAGGATCAGGGGAGGTCCTTGGCCTCTATGCCCTGTTTATTTGGCCCTCCAGAGCAACTGATTGGCCACTGTGTGAAACAGTATGCTGGAGTAGATAGACCATTTCTCTGATCCTGCTGATTTGTATATATGCATGTATTTATTTATTCTTTTGATTTCTACGCCACACTCCCTTTCATGACAGGCTCAGAGCAACTAACATCAGTTTAATATATATCAGTCTGATACATATCTTTCATTCTTGTGTAAAGAGTGCTTAGTCTTGATGTGATAGCAAGGAGGACAGGGAACTATTATTACAGAATCACATGACATGAGACGCTTAGGAAGTCCTTCACTCCAAACCCATTCATAGAATTTGGTGAGGTACTGAAGATGTTTCAAGATGTTTCAAGTTCCAAGGCATCCCTGCAGAATTTTGAAAAATCTGGTAGCCTCATGCCTGCATGAGTATTCTCCATCCTTCTCATTTATATTCCAATACCATAGCCTCAAGGTTTCCACAAAATCGCATGTTATTATTTTAGCCATTAGGGAAGACTTTGAAATTTGGTTGCAAGTTAAGAAAAGCTTCTGCACTTCAAATTATGTATATCAATCAAATCTCCCCAAACCCTGTATTTAAACAGACACACTCGAAACGTCTGTTTTCCTTCTCGACACAAGAATGTACAACGTTATCCGGTTGTGCTTGAACTATCCCTGATGTTAATGTAGCTTAAAAATGTAAACCAGACTCCTGATATTTATCATAAATTAATATTTAGCTGGAGACATTGTAAGAAAAGATCGATGCATGCATTTATCATCCTAATGACCATCCTGAAGCCTATTGCCATCTTATTTTTAGCTATGATACAACTAGTACTTCCATTATTGTGTGAGGCTGTGGAAGATCCAGATGCTTGGGACTCACAACAAAAGAAGGGCTTCATTACCTTCATGTCCTCCTTGGGAATCTTCTTAGAGGCATCGGATCAGCCACTGTTGGAAACAGAATGCCAGTCTAGTTGTACCTTTGCTTAATACAGCAATTTCTTTGTCTTCATAATCCACTTAAAATGAGGGAGATGCTTTGACAAAGAAATAAGGTACTATAGAGAATGAGATGGATCTTAAAAGTGGGGAAGTATCTGTGGGTCTGATGTGGTTGTGCAGCCCAATGTAAACCACAACTCAATTAGCTGAAGTACTCAGATTTAGGATGACTTAGCCCAATTGCAGTCAATTAGACTAAATTAGCCTAAATCCAATTACTTCATCTTAACTGGCTTGTGGATTGAGCTGTAAAAGATTAAGCATCTTCAGTTCAAGGAAGGAAAAATGATTAATGGTAGATATTACATGAATTGAAGATACTCTTATCAGGAATAATAAATAAGGAACGTTTATTCATTCCTTTCATAGAAGAAAAACAATGTTAATAAGAGCATTTTAAATATTAGATTTAAAAAGCAAATAATGTATTCCCCCACTCATGATGCAAAATGAAACTATCTAAATGTGGACCTTTAAGGATGTACAAAGCCAAGTGTTATGGGTCAAAACCAGCAGATCATATCACCCCCCACCCCACCCCCCAAAATAGGAAGGTGGCATAAGTGTTACAGTACGGGGGAAAGGCAGTGGCTCATTGGTAGATCATCTGCTTAAAATGCAGAAGGTCCCAGGCCCACTCTGTGGCATCTCCAGGTTAAAAATGAAACCAGAGATGGTAGATGATATGAAACACTTCTGCCAGAGTCCCCGGAGAGCCCTTTCTAGTCACAACACTGACCTTTAGACCAGTGGTCTGACACAGTATGGCAACTTCTTATGTTCATGTCCACTAATTAGAATTTCATTAGCTGCCCTATTAGTTGCTTGAAGTTCTGGGAATTTAACAAAATGCAGTACAACTCAGTATCAGTGACGGCATGAAGACATGAGTGATGACTACAACTTCTTAATGAAGTAGAACAGTCACAGGTTTATCACTAGGCAGAATCTGTAAAAGATATTACTAGTGACTGCTGTGTTTGTGGTTTCCAAGTACGACTGTATAAGTTCAAGAATAACCCAAGATTGGAGCACTGAGGGACCAAGAGAGAGTAAACCTAGTATGGCGGTCTCTGTTCGCCCCTTCCACAAGTACCAAGAAAATGCAGACCTGCTTTTTCAGTTCAAAGTCTTAGCTAGACTCAATCTATATTGGTTTTCTTCTGTTGAATTCCCACCATGGTCACACACAAGGAATTCAGTCGCCAAGACTGCGTTCATTCACCTTGGTTTCTATCATTCTGTGTGACTAAATACTTAGTACTGCTTATTCAGCCTGTTCAAAAAATAGTCCAAAGTCAAGCAGCGCTAACTCCAAAGGTAATACTCATCTTTTCAAACAGTTATCCAGCTCCTGTCACCCCACACAGCTGCCATATGATCTCTTGCACTGAGGAAGGGGCCGGATTTTTCTGCCTTGGTGAGAGAAACATTGGTGTGAGTGAGAACTAGGTTCCTTATATGCAGTGGTGGGATTCAAACAGTGGCGCCCCCGCACATACGCACCTCCAGTCCCTATTGGGCAGGGAGGTTGCTTTAGTAACCCCTTCTCAGCACGCAGAAAAAATTAGTAACCCCTAGAGAAGTGGTGAGAACTGGTTGGATCCCACCTCTGCTTATATGTGGTCAGTGGTTCCTCATATGTGGTTAGAGTCATGATACCATAAATCCACTAATCTTTAAAGTAAGCCAGACCATAATATATTCATGTTTTTTCTCTTTTACAAAGAGTTAACGTGGCTGAAAGCTGTTGATAAACAATGAGTCTCCAAAATGCTTGTAAACAAAGGGGTTCTCTGTTGGAACCGCATCTGCTGCACAAACGATCCTATAAAAGATGCAACTAAACAATCCAGAAAGATTTGTAGGATGCAGATTGAATGTTCCCAGATGACTAACATTCTGATACACTTCCTAAGTGGCAAAATCACAAGCAAGATAGGGGCAATTCACTGCAGCCTAAGGATTGTTTTTGCTGTGTACACGTGATAAGGAAAGGAAAGAAAAGTCTGTATGTGTGTGTGTGGGGGGGGGGGGGGCAACCAGTAACTCAGGATTAGCACAGACCAGTAATTGCCCTGGATAACAGTGTCATTATCTACAATTTCCAAGCACTCACAAACAGCACTTAAGGTCATTTTTTAGCCCATTAGCGATTTTGTTTCTCTCTCTCTTTCTTTCTGTGCATGCAGTAAACAGCAGACCCTGCTGAAAGCTAGATGAAAGATGAGCTGATTTTATTAGCACAGAAATTATGGGCTTTCAGAAACTATTTTGGAGAAGCACCCTGGGTCTGTTGATTTGAGCTACAACATTGGGTGCCCCCAGAGCATGAATGTACACTGGCCTGCCCTGTTTGGAAGGCTGGCTGCCCTTTTGGGACCCTTGGGAGACGCTTCTTAGTTTGCTTCAGTTCCAGTATGTTTCATTGAAAATATTGTTGGCAGTGGAGATGCTAGAGAAGATCTGGTCTTAGCTTAAACTAGAACAACATGTATGGCTGCTATTGAGCTATGGCTTTTCAGTCCTGGCTTTTCCAAATCCTAGTCTATCGAACTACTATACTCTGCTGGTACATTTATGATTATTCAGACCAATACAGAGATACCAATTTTATCCACATAATTCAAATCTGTTTTCATTTTTCATTTTTTTCTTTTTAATTTTGTTTTAGACTGTTTTATTTGAATCACCTTGAACTGGCATTTTGTTCAACAAAGTGTTCTAAAGCTGAAGTTTTTGACATAGTCAAACAATCTTAACAGATCTGTATTAACAAAGCCATTTTATTACTTTAGAAGTGAGCTCAGAGGATTCCCCTCTTAAAGTACAATGCAATATTTTGGAAATTGGGGAGCTGGGTTGAACAATAGCCTTGGTCACCAAGGGCTGCTGCTGCTCACTTGTCCACAGTTCACACTAGTCTGGAGTCTACTGCAGTCTTTCTTGAGCCTTCTCACTGCTGAGATTCCTTACCTGTTGCTTCCTATTCTCTGCCTCCTCCCGTCATCCTCCCTTTTGTTGTGCCTGAGCACCTGAAGACTGTGTATCAAAGACGTGCTGGGAAGGGCAAGACCTTTTTGCTTTACCTTTGTTTCAACAGCAAAAATTCTTCAACACAGGAGGACAGGTACTCCCCCTTTCCCCTGCCCATACACATCTGCCCTAGGAAGCTATTTAAGGTTACCTAGTAACGCCATCATATTTTCTTAAAAGAAGGCCAAAATATTTCTAATTTCAATACACTTTAAGGCCTTTCCTACACAATTTTTTTTAAAAAATTGAGAGACAAAGCCTTACAAACCAAAAAAAAAGAAAGTGCCCCTCTGCAAATGCTGATGAAGATGTCATATCAATTGTTGCCATTATTTCCAACATAGTGCAAATGACAAGAACCAAAGGGCATAATTAGGAAGGAGAAGAGGAGGAGGAGAGAGGAAGTCTGAAGAAGCCGCCAGGTAGAACTTTTCATGCAAAACATCATAAATCCCCAGAATGGCTTGGCTCCTGAGGATATTGGAACAGAGAAGCAGCCACCTTTCAATTGGGGGTGGGAGGGGGATTCCAATTAATACTACCTTTCATGCTGAAAATGCAGGTGTCAATGAGCCAGATAACATTTTCATGTTTCCTATGGAGTTTTTGTTCTCTGAGACTGTCATTCTCTAGCTAAAGAACTGTTTTCATTGTCTTCTAAAACAGGAGAATAAAGAGCAAATTCTCTGTATTCTGGGGGCTGGGAGTGATCATAATAATTTGGAAGAAAGAAGTGTGTCATTTGTGAAACAAGATTTTGTGCACATATATTTTCTAAACTAGGTGCATGGGTGGAAATAATGTCATTAAGGCTCTCGCAGTTTACTGTTTTGGAGCCTGTACGTTTATTTTTGAGAACTTTAAAAAATATTTTTGCACCTTTAGGAATTATTCCAGATTAACTGAAGTATGTTTCCTGGCCCTAGATGGTCCCACATTGCAAGTTTTTAAAGCCACCCAATCACTCATTGATATGGCATAAGTAATGGTTCTGTCATAACCCATGAGGCTGCTTGCGTGGGATGGGATCATACACCACCAAGGCCCAGTATTACATTTGTACTGGGCTCTGGACAAGAAAATGGAAATATTGATAGACTGTTTTGTTATCCATTGGCATCATCTCAATGTCCCAATCCAAAGTATTCACTACTGTGATATATGGTGTAGATGAAGAACTAATCCTAAACTGAACTCCTTAATTTACAGAGCCAAAGAACATGTACCATCCATGACTGGTTCTCCAGATTTTTAATTTAGATGAAAATAACAGCCATGAAAGCAGGTGTAAATAACATTAGATGCAAACAACTGGCGTGAGAGCAGAAGTCAAGGCTATGGCACCTGTTTATTTTCTCTCAAAAATGTGAGCCAAAGTAGGGTTCAGAAATAACTAAAAACAAATAGTTTCACAAGAATAAAACAGAATATAAAACAATAAAAGTAGAAAACAATCAGTACAATACAATAACATGTATGATGTAAAGTGCTGTCTAATCACAGCTGACTTATGGCGAGCCTTTAGGATTTACAAGGCAAAAGACAAACAGAGGTGGTTTACCACTGGCTGCCTCTGTATGGCAACTTGAGACTTCTTTGGTGCTTTCCCATCCAGGTGCTAACCAGGCCTGAACTTGCTTAGATCAGGGAATCTAATGAGTTTGGGCTATCCTGGTTTATCCAAGTCAGGGCAAAGTAACATAACTTACCTCCAAATGCCCCTCTAAGTAGCTCTGCTTTGTAGTGCCTCCTAAAAAGTAGGAGGGTAGGTACAGTCCTTGTGATATTTGATATTTGAAAAGTTTTAGCACATAATAGGGGCCACCACAGAAAAGGCCCAAAACCTAGCCATGACAGATTTTACTTCTTGACATGAGGCACTGATAAGAAGTACTTGGAGCTTCTGCATGGGTATGTATTGGGAGTGATGGTTCTTCAGGTATTTTGGCGGTAATCAGCACCTTGAATTGAACTTACCAACAAGCATGCAACAATACAGTCATCTTATGTTCCAAGTATAATTTGTATTTGAAAAAAGACCTTTCTCCAGCATATGCACTTATTTTGCCAATAAGAGGACAGGATCTAGTGAAACTCCAAAACTTTTGATGCTGCCTATAGCCCCAGGCCAACCTGATCTCATCAGGTCTCATAAACTAAGTAGGATTGACGCTGGTTAGAATTTAGATGGAGACTTCCAAGGACTATCAGAGTCATGACATGGAGGTGGGCAAACGCAAAGCACTTCCAAACATCTTTTGACTTGAAAACCCTACTGGGTCATCATAAGTCAAGCTGTGACTTGATGGCATGCACACATGCACATCAAAGTGAAACTCACTCCCATCCAAAGCTGGCAACATAATCCCCTCGAATACATCATCCATTACAGCCAACAACACTTCCATCTTGTCTTGTTTCAGTCTCAACCTATTCTTCCTCTGTCACTTTTACCATGGCTACCAGACAACAGCCAGCCCAGAATAAACATGGCAACTTCTGAGCAGTTACTCAAAGCAGTTACTCATGGTTGGATGTCATCAATAAGCTGATAGTGCACAACCTGAAAGCTTCAGGTGATCTCTTTTAATGGTCCTACATCAAAGGAGAGGTTAAACCACTTCCCTTCTCATTCTTCATTCTGCTGAATGAAAATGGTCCTCCAGGCTATGTTTTAACTGTATTGTAGCTATCTTTTCCCTTATATGACTAAAAGAAGCCTAGGAGAAGTATTTTATGATCGAAAAAATAGTGCTGGGAATGAGGAAACCCCCTTTCCCCAGTGTCATGGCCCCATAGCTGCTTTTCCTCCGGCCAAACTACCTGTATTGTCGTGTTCCTTAGATCTTCCCGAATAAACAGACTCAGTTGAATATGAATTCCATTTATTAAGAGAAGTATCAATCTGATTATGCAGTAAGAATTCTTGCCAAGTCTAATTTGTGCGCCCAAAATCCCCAATGGAAAAAGCTAGCAACCCCTTCTCCTAAACCCATTGCTATGCAGCAGCCCTTTGTGAAAGGCTACCAAGGCCTGCTCTGATGCTATTGGTCTGATTCAACAATAATTTCACATTTAATAAGAGACAGGAACTGAAATTCAATTAATACCAAACTTCAGGATTAATTAGCTCAAATATGAACATCACTTAGGAACATTTGAGTGTGTTCAGTACGAAGACATACATCTTGGGACACTGAGATAATTTTGAATTAAGGAACTAGTAAAGATGTATATGTGTCATGTTGTGCAATTAATCTGTCAGCACAGTGTCAGTAGCAAAGTGAGTGTGCATCCCAGTGGTGACTGTGCAGCAAAAGAGCAAGAAAAAGCTACACAGAGAAAAAGTTCAACATGAAGGTCTTCTAGCTACAAGATCATGAAATGTGGTAGTCCATAAAGGGGTCCCTGGCTTCTGAAAGTGCACCTAAAGTTTAATATCAAGCAATATCACTAGCTGGCAACAGCCTTTTATTAATGATTCAGAGTTATTCCTGTCTGCATGCGCAAAAAAGTGTTCCCAGTAGTTTCTCTCTACTTTAAATAGATTTATTGAAATGCTGTTAAATGTTACAGAGATGACAATCAATTAATTTAAAATGAATTTTAACAGCCCTCTGCTGTTGCCCACATAGACCATGTTTAATGGCCTAGCTCTTAAACCCCTCAGAATGTCATTTTTCATGATCATGTGGTCTTAATGACTGCATCACCACTACAACAATGTCTCACCTGTCATAACTAAGATGATCGGAACAATTTCCTGCATAATTGGAAACCAAAACTTGGTGTCTGACTAGTTCAGTCAGCATTCTGTAGCTAGAGAAATGAGACCTGTGTGAAAAGTGGTGAAGTTTAGTGAGAAAAAAGGGGCAAAATGCCTTGCTAGGAAGATTACAACATCAAGCCCCCAGAAGCACTTTATTTTGGCGGAAGTTAGCCTGGGGCCTCACACAAGTTCCATGTTCAGCTGTAGGCCATGGGAGTGATGGCCCATGCCAATATCCTGAATCCATGCAGATGGAAGTTTCATTTGACTAGCCATTACCTTCCCCATGAGAAAATGATAACTAAGGTGTCACCTTAAGCCCCATTCCAAAGTGGTAGCCACCTTAGTCATCTGCTGTCAAAATAATATGAGTCTTGTGGACACTTCTGTGTGTAAAGTTCTGTCAAGTCACAGCTGCTTTATGGGAACGGAACTCCATGTGGTTTTCAAGGTGGTTTGCAGAGGTGGTTTCAAGGTGATTAAGCAGAGGTGGTTTGCCATTACCTTCCTCTGCCATCTTCCTTGGTGATCTCCTAACTACTGGCCCTGCTTATCTGAGATCTGATGAGATCCATCTATACTATGTCATTTCATATCCCCTGTAGACCCTTACAAACTGTTATTATAAGCAGGAACTCACAGTAAAATGTAGTAGTGAGAGGGTTCCAAACAGTTCCCATCTTTGCAAGCATGCTTGGAGGTTAATGAGCAGCTATTCTCAGCAGTATTTTTGAACCTCTAAGGATGACTGTAAAAGTAGAACAGGTCCCACATTTGCAGTCATCCTCATGGGTGACAGCAACTGCTTGCACAGTCCCATCAATGGTGTCAGCCCTTATGATCGTTGCAAGAGGAATACTCACAAGGATTCAGGAGGAGGAAATTTCCATTCTGATTCCTCTGGCTACCTCTTAATCCACTCTTGCTATGTCTCAGATTAATGTATTGTCGAAGGCTTTCACGGCCGGAATCACTTGGGTGCTGTGTGGTTTCCGGGCTGTATGGCCGTGTTCTAGCAGCACACGGCCATACAGCCCGGAAACCACACAGCACCCATATGTCTCAGATTGTTTGGCCTCCTTTTTCAATTTCTCCTTTTCCCCTCTGCCACCCAGCCAATATTTGTCCTCTTTGTCCCCTGATCCAACTGCTCTCCAGCCATTCATACCTACTTGTTTCCTCTCCTTCCATGTCCTTTGAAGCCTCATATTTTCTGTCCCATCCTCTCCCTACTCCTACTTTCCCACCTTTTTTGCAGGGAGGGGAACTGTAATCTAGGTATTATTTTGGATTGCTCTGGCATCTAATGTTTTGAGTGATTTTTGGAGGGCATGTCCTGTTACTCCTTTTCAAGGATTTCAAACCCCTGCTGCTTTGAGGGTTTTTTTTCATATTTTTCTGCAAATATCCAAGATTCTGGGGGGGAAATCCAAGTGGGTGCCCCCTTATGAATGTTTTTTTTAATTTACATGAGGAGCACCTTCTCACTATTAGATATGTGATTTGTTCTAACAAATTTATAGTGATAAAATGATGAATTGGAATTCATATGGAGATTTGAGATTATTAGGCTTGGATTCCATAGGGAATTTGGATGGTCAGCACATTACAAAAAGTAATTGTTTGTAGCTCTGGCTATAACTCTTATCTGTTCCATGAATGAGGTGGTTCCATTTTTTTTTTGTTATTAAACTATTTTCTCTTAATCTGTTAGTACAGAATCAGAGGTTTGTTTATGTTAAAAATTGCTCTGACACAACATTTCTAGAGAGGGGCAAAGAGAACAACAGAACCATTTGTTGCTATCTCATCATAATATACCGGTAATTAGGAAAATCAGTGATTTTCTCTATTTACTAAGTCAATATTTTCCACAAATTGCTTGCCGAGCTCAATGAAGGGACCTTTTTTGTACCCATGAGTTCATGTCATAAATGAATATGTATACAATTGATCCAGACATATAACAGAGAATAGAACAAACATGATTGGGGACTTCAGCCACATCCACAGAGTGTTCCATAACATACAGTGTCAGAAAGCTGCAACTGAACAACAGAGCCCTTCAAGCTTATTATGTAGGTTCTCAAGCAGTTTTCTAGAAAATATTTGGTAGGGGTAACTTTGGAGGTTGGATATTCTGGGCTCGTATCTCTTGATCTGACCCAGCCTGGAAGCCTCTGAATCTGTTGTTATCATTCTTTCCTAAGAAACAAGCTGACTGCTGCTATCAGAGGCCACTCTGTGGCTGCTTCTGTCGGACTCAGACAAAGGTCTGGTAATCAGCTTTTATTAAAGGAAGCTGTCATCTTTAAACTATTATTAAAGGCATTTTTTAACCCTCCCAAATGTCCAATTCCCTGACCTTCTTCTGAAACAACAAATAGCAGGGGGAAAATCTCTTCAAGAAAAAAAGAAAAGGAGAAAAGCTAAGATCCGTCAAGCGACATCAGAAATAATTGGTCCTGACAGCTAGCTTACAAGACACTGCAGCTCAGACACCTTAATCATCCCCTGCTAGGTACAATTGATTAGAAGCCTCTCCCCTTTCATACCCAACACACATACAAACACAAAGAATACTTGTTAGCCTGCAGGAGATTCTGCTTAAAGAAAGGGCCTGTTTGGCAAAGAAGCATGAAAGGAGGAAGGGGAGAAGCAGCAGAGCAGAGGGTTGCCCCAGTGTCTGCATGTGATGATTTGTTCTAGGGTCCCAGAGATCCATCTTCAGGGTCAAATGATGAAGAAAGAGCCCCTAGCCAGCTCTCTTTTCTGTGAAGAGCCAAACATTGACATTGTGATCCCAGGGACAAATGCTTATCCAGGGGCATAACGAGGCAGCCCTGGGCAAACTGTAGCCCTGGGCAAAACCTGAGTTGGATGCCCCCCCCCATGGGTGGCCACTCCACCACGACCAAATTTATTTTGCACCAGGACATTGGTGCCTGCAGGGGGTGCATTTTTAGGCTAGCGCAGGGGTAGGGAACCTGCGGCTCTCCAGATGTTCAGGAACTACAATTCCCATCAGCCTCTGTCAGCATGGCCAATTGGCCATGCTGGTAGGGGCTGATGGGAATTGTAGTTCCTGAACATCTGGAGAGCCGCAGGTTCCCTACCCCTGGGCTAGTGGCACCAAAATTTCAGCATATCATCAGGTGACTGTCCTTATGCTACTCCCCAAGTTTGGTGAGGTTTGGTTCAAGGAGTCCAAAGTTATGGACTCCCAAAGGGGGTGCCCCATCCCCCATTGTTTCCAATGGGAGCTAATAGGAGATTGGGGCTACAGTTTTGAGGGTCCATAACTTTGACCTCCCTGAACCAAAATGCACCAAACCCAGGGGCGGGGGTATCATCAGGGCAGTCTCCTGATGAGACCCTGAAGGTTTTGAGACTGTGCATTCAGAAATGTGCCCCCCTCGGCCTGCAACCCCCATTGACAGCAATACAGAAAACTCAATGCAGAACAAAGATTCTTGGGCAAATTTCTGGGATGTTCCTGAAGGGGGCGCATTTTTTGATGTATTGGCACCAACATTTCAGGGTATCATCTGGAAACTGTCCTGATGGGACCCCCCATGTTTGGTGCAGTTTGGTTTAGAGAGTCCAAAGTTATGGACCCATCCCACATTCTTTGCTAAGGAGAAGGGGGATACCTTTTTGAGGGTCCATAACTTTGGACTCTCTAAACCAAACTGCACCAAACCTTGGGGGTGCCATCATGGCTGTCTCCAGATGATACCCTGAAATTTTGGTGATGATATGTCCAAGAATGCCCTCCCTGCAAGAACATCCCGAAATTTGCCCAAGAATCTTTGTTCTGCATTGAGTTTTCTGCATTGCTGTCAATGTGGGTTGCAGGCTGAGGGGGGCACATTTCTGAAAGCACAGTCTCAAAACCTTCAGGGTCTTATAAGGAGACTGCCCTGATGATACCCCACAAGTTTGGTGCAGTTTGGTTCAGGGGGGCCAAAGTTATGGACCCTCAAAACTGTAGCCCTCATCTCCTATTAGCTCCCATTGGAAACAATGGGGGATAGGGGCACCCCCTTTGGGAGTCCATAACTTTGAACTCCCTGAATCAAACCTCACCAAACTTGGGGGGTAGCATAAGGACAGTCTCCTTATGATACGCTGAAATTTTGGTGCCGCTATCCTAAAAACTGCACCCCCTTCAGGCCAAAAATGGAAAACCACTAAAAATACCCAAAAATGAACCCAGCATTTTGATGCCCCCCACAAGGTGATGCCCTGGGCAGCTGCCCACCTTGCCCAATGGGCATTACGCCAGTGTGCTTATCCAAGATGACCAGGCAATCCATCTGTATAGGTGAGACAACAGTGAGAAGCATGTCTTAGTGATTATAGAGCCCTGATCCAGGATGAATCCCCAGAATCACTTCTACCCCAGTTCTTGCCCCCCTACCCTACCTCTCCCTCACCACTGCTACTGGAATCCAGCTACCTGAACCACAGATATAGAAGGTACAAGTGGTGGCAAGAGCTTGCTCTTCTTCTCCCCCCCCCCCCGAGGTGGAGCTAGGGGGCTGGGGGGGAGGGCGTTGGCATGCCAAAATCAGCACTGGGAGAAAGGACAAGCTATGTGACTATTTCTGTGCCTTGTGAAGTGGTTCTTGTGTGATTTCTTTTCTTTTTAACAAGAAAGCATGTTAAATAGAAAGGATGACTTACTCCATAATTATAATGTGAACAGCAACCTTCCAGTCCATTCACAAATCACAACTACCCAAGCATCCCATGACTTGGTTGACATGCCTCATATATCCAAATTATGGTCTGTAATATATCATGACACCTATCTGAATATGAGAATATCAGTTTCAGTAGTTTGCCAAAAATAGTTCTGCAAAGCCTCTATTTCTGTGAAAACATGTATATGAATCTTCTCTCATTTACATTTTCTCTCCTGAGCTTCTCTGCTCAGGTCCTACCACATTCCCTCAGCCTATAAGGTTTTTATCTTCTTTCTCTTCCTCCTTCTGTTCCTCCTCCTCCTCCTTTAGAAGCCCATAGCAGATTGCACAGAGTTGAATAGGAACAGGATTCTTATATCATTACAGGTACTAATTGTCTGTTTCCAAGCATTTTTCCTTTGTTCTAATGAAGCTGATTACAATATGCATTTTATCATTGCATCCTTTACAAGCATTCTTTACGATACTGTCCCCACCTTCTGGTTGGGATAAAGACTCAGAGATCTCCATTCCTACTCAGGTCTGACCAAGGGAGCTTTGACTCTTGAATGCCTATACCCTGAAACCCTTGTTGGCCTCTATGGTGCTACTGGACTTAAAATCAAACTTTGCAATTATAGACCAACATGCCTACCCTCTGAAACTATATGCACAGAGATGCATTGTTTCCCCTTCCTCCTAGTACCATTGGTTTGCTTTATCATAATGCCTACCGTTTGAGTAGTAACCTCCTAAAGATGGTTTGCCACTTCATCAATGTTATTTTCACGCCTCCTTTTAAGAAAGATTGCATGAATTCCCATAACACTAGGATGTATTAGTTCCCAACATGATAAATAGAAAACACTCATTTAATAAAACAATACACCATGCATTAGTACAACACCTTGTAGAGACATATATAAATGACTTAATAAGCCCTAAGTGATGTCTGTAACAAAACATTTATAAATGAGAGACTATAGATCATTTATACCTGTCTCAATAACTCACCACGACATGAATTCTAATAATGTATTTGGCAAAAAAAAAAAGCTGTTCCTCATAACTTGGACAACCATTTTTCATATGATGTATAGGATATGTTTGTCCCTCATTTACAGAGTACTACCTTGTCCCCAATGGCCGTCATGTTGAGCTAGAAAGCAGGAAAGGGGTGAAAAATAATTGTTCTAATTCATAAGCTGAAGGAAGGGTTCTTACAGATTGCCAAAATACGACTGATAGTCCTATTGCCCTTTCACCTGTACTATTTTATTTGCTTAGAATAGCTTGGAATGGCTCACAGTGGTAATACTTCAACAATAATGTTGTGTGATGTTTATTCAGTCATACATTCTCCATATGCAGTTTGTTTGAGATTTGAGTCCTGCTTCTAAATTAGATGTTCAGGTTCAAACATGCTCTTACAAACCCTGTAAGATCCAATTGGTCAGTTAGGTGATGGATACCTGAGCCAATCAGAGCAAATGCATGATTTCAAATTGCAGCACAGATTAACTAGACAGTCAACATTGTATAATGGCCAAATTTTTGGATTAGGATCTGAGAAACTTGAGTTTGAATCCCTATTCTGCCATGTAAACTGGCTGGGTGATCTTAGGCCAGTCACATACTCTTCACCTTGACCCTGGCAAGTATTTGGACGTGAGACCTCCAAAGAAGTCCAGGATCTTGATGCAGAGGCAGGCAATGGGAAACCACCTTTGAATGTTGCTTGCCTAGAAACCTCCACCAGAGGTGGAGCTGCAACTTGATGGCAAAAAAAGGAGGAATAACTGTGCCTTTCTCCAACAATAAATTTCAGAGACTTCTTCACTAAGAACTCCTGTCTAGTTAAAAGAAGCCCTGAAGGTGGGGATTTTATTCAAGAAGTTGCATTTTTAATTTTTTTTGTTTTGTAGCGCATTATCAAGATTTCAAATGACAGGTGAGCTTATAATTTAAATTTAAAAATTAAAATTTAGGGTGTGTGGATCTTTGTACTTCTAGTGAAATCCAAATCTGCTTGGTTGTTCTTGTCCTCCAACTCCCATGGCTTGGTTATTAATTCTGATACTCTTGGGCTAGTGTTGGTTTCTACTGAAACACATATTAATACGACATGCCAGATGTATACCCATAATTCATGCAATAGAAAGAACCAACAGCAACTGCAAAGGACCGTGGGGGAATTCTATGCTTTGCTTAGCAGACTTTTTCTCGGCATGTTAAATCAAAAGTACGAAGGAAAACATAGATTCATTATTTGCCCTCACTACATTTCCTTGTTCCAAATGTTTTATAGCATCCAGGTGGAATCGTCTTCCATCTGTATAAGTTTTATTTAAAGGAACCTGGCTTCTGTGCTTGTCTAGCAGAACTTTTATGGAACAGCTTTAAAGTCAAGTCATTTATAACAGAAGAAAACAGAGATGATTATGCAGGAACCCCAGGGCTGAATGTTATCGTCCCTCTCTCTGCATCTTAGGAGGTTCAGAGTTTCTTGGTTAGTGTTCCAAGCTCAGAGTTAAGAAATTCCTGGAGATCTCTGGGTGGAGCCTGGGGACCCCCAGGGGCTGGGGAGAGAGACCATAGACTGCACCCTCCAAAGCAGCAATTTTCCCCAGGGGAACTAATCTCTGAAGTATTGAGGTCAGCTGTAGTTCCAGAAGATCCCCAGACCCCACTTGGAGGTTAGCAAACCTATTCAGGAGGCAAAGATAAATATCTGAGTTGGAAGTTCAGACAACGGCTTGGATCCTACCTAAAATGTTGTAGGGAGAAGGAAGTACTTTTTTGTAACACCCCCCTCCTCGCAACACACACACACTTAAGCAGATCTCTACCCCCAGCTATTCCTGGGAGGCCCACAGAGCCACATTTCAGGAAGCATTTCAAGATGCATTTGGGTCTGCAGTGGGAAGAGGGAAGGCAGAGAAGTCATGCTTCGTAAACAGACATTTTTCCATCTGTGAAAAGTTTAGGTGGGATTCAAGCCAGTGGTATGTTCAATAGTATCCCTTCTAATGTAATGAAATCCATATAAAAAGGCACAACAGAAGGAGAAGGAAGTTTTTGCTAACCTGGGAGAAACCAGTGGTATGCAGAAAAAAATTGACCTTTACCCACATAAACCCCCCAAATAATGAAAAGTGAACTGTTAATGAACAGAGGAAAGAATAGGTGCAATAGTCTTGGTGGCCAGTAGAGCTGGTAACCAGCAGGACATCAAGTAGGATAAATATATAGGGGGGAAGCCATCAGCAGTGGCTTGACACTAGCTGTGGGAAAACCCAGATGTCAGTCCATTCTAGAAACTATCAAAAACTATCATTTTACCATGGAGTTTTTGACAATTCCTACAGAGGACTGATATCATTTCCTGGAAAAATGAGAAATGACATCAGCCTTTAGGAATCACCCAAAACTCTTATGATTTTAACACAGAGCTTCTGGAAATTTGTGGAGAGGTGTGACATCATGTTGTTGTTGGTGGTGGTGATCATTTCAAACAATTTATTTTTCCCACTGGCTGCTGGAGTACTGACAGGCAAGTCACACTGAGGGCAGTAGATCTCCCAGCCCTAGTAGGCACATGGCAACGTTACCAATAAGGATACTTCCTTCTGCACCTCACTAGCAGCAGATTCCAGGCCCAGTTAGTCACATAAGGGAATGTGCTCTGCTTTCATTCACCATTTGACGTCAACATCACAAATATTACCCAGGGTCATATAACAAAGAATTCCCACCACCTTTAAAATCTCAGACAGCCTGAATTTTGTGAGTATGCAGAAAGCAAAGTAGATGTAAAAAGACCTTCTATAATAACTTTTTATGAAACACATCATCACATTTACACAATATTTTCTGAACATTCAAAGTTCTTCAGTTACATTGCTTCAATAAGATGAGAGTTTAGCCTCTGTCAAAGAAAATTTGCCAGAGTGATTATTCCATTATATTCACAATGTAGTTTTGGCATTTTTTGACAATTAACATTGTTTCATGTCAACATAATGAAGTTGAAGGATATTTGAATGTCTCTGTAAAGTGTAATAGTTTTATGCTTTTATTAAAAGATAATCTGTTACATTTTAAAACAACTTGCCAAAAACCTTGAACTTGGTGACGTTTAAATATGCTTGTAAAAGAACTCATGTGTGTTTAACTGTTCTTGTTTTTTATGTGCATAATAAAAATGTTAAACATGTAAATCAAATCAAAGTTAATTATATTTCTTCTATGACTGTTGTCCTAAAAGTGATTTGTTATTTTCTGGATCATATTTGGAGAAAATGTAAATTTTGATTTCTCACCTGTCTGTCCCTTTAGTACATCGGCCCAATTGAGATTATGATTGTGGTAGGCAGGGAGAATAGGCTTCAGCTCCTCCCTCCAGGTTATGCTGCATAGTGTCTTGAAACAGCCCAGGGAGCCACTATTTCCTCCAGTTAAAAACACGTAGCTATTGGAGCAACTAGTGACTAGCCAGGGCTGGTATGAGACCTGAGGAAGGCAAAATCTCATTTTCTCTGCATGCCAGGGGCCCTTTCTGCACAGACACTTTAAAACATTTTGAGGCAGGAAATAAAATGTTTCCTCCTTGGAGTTCCACATTGTTTTTTACCCCGAAACATTTTATTTGCAGCCTTAAACAAATCCCCGTTTAAAATGATTCTCTGACTGAAATGTTTTAAAAATTGCTTCATTTGCCTTTGCGATCTCTTTAAGACATTTCCCACATCTCTCAGCCTTTCATGCATTTCCTCATTAGCGTCATTTTGTGAACTCACTCCTTGCCTCTCCTGCCTTATTTGCCTCATCAAAATCCATCTCCAAATTTTTATTTCTCCTTTCCCCATTTCCTCAATTTGTTAACAAATCTTTAATCTGTTTAAGTTTTAAATCTGCCTTAAGTATTTATTTTAGAATGCCTTAGTGAGGGGTGTGCCTGGGAAGGAATAAAGTCAACAGGTGCCTTTCACCTTCTGAATGTGTTACAGGGCTGAGAGGAAGTGTTTTCAACCAAATGCTACCACTTCCTGAAGCATCTCAGTCCCTGAAGGAAAAAAAAACAGGAAAAAACTGACAGGGAAAGTCAGTGAGTGGCCACTTACCTAGAGAATAGAAGAAAGTGTGGGAGGTCCATTGCAACGTTATTTTCCAAACTAGGTCCTTTCTGCATAACCATTTTAAGATGTCATGGGGACATCTTTGAAAGTGTGTCCTCATTTTTTGTCTGAACAGCACAGACAAATACAGCATGTGAGGAGACAGCATGGTTTTTTACCCACCTAACTGGAAGGCTTCCTTTTTTCACAGCTTATGGGAAGAGGGGAAGCTTTCTCAGTGCTGCATGCACTTGTGGAGAGGGCTTTTTAATGCAAACTGTCCTGTGGAGAGAGAGGGGAAAAGCTTCTCTACTCTGAAAGGGTACCACTCACTTCTTCTTACATCCCTCCAGCTAAAAGAGAATGTGGCATGCAAATTCAACATTCAATTGAGGGAGAGGATGACTCATTCATCATCCTCTTTCTTTTTCACTGTTCTGAGTATTTGAATTCTCTGTGCCACCCAACATTTGCTGACGTTCCCCTGGGACATTCACTGTGCTGGCATTGCAGCTGGATACCTTTTCAGTGATTAAAGTACATGAATGGACTCAGCTTCTCCTGCCGATTATGGCAACATGTTCTTTCCCCATTTTTTCCAGGGTGGTAGATTCAAAGCTAAAAAGACTCCATATGAGAATCTATGCCGATTCTCATAATGAGTCTCCAAAGCTTTGAAGCTTCCTCCCTGAAAATTAAAAAAGGGGGAAATGACACATTGCTGTAATTTGCAGGAGAAACTGAGTCCATTCGTGTACTTTAATCATCGAATAGGCTTCCAACCACTGTGTCAGCAGAACAAACATCCCAGGGGAACTTCACCAAATGGAAGCGGCATGGAGAATTCAAGCATCAGAAAATGGCGGCCAGGAAAAAACGCAAGTGAGAGCTTGCAGATCAGATGGGACAAATAAGACATTTCCTGCTCTCTGCACAGCCAGCAGGAAATGCCTTGACCCCATCTTGGGGGTGAGGAGGGGAAAGATCACTAGTTTAGTTTTTTCCAAATATGACAGGGTTTTTAAAAATAATTTTATTAAATTTATACCAAAAGCAATAAAAATAACAATGTCATTTCCCATTGTACAGGGATATAATCCATTGATAAAACAATATATGACAGGTTGAGCTGAAATAAAAGATCCTGAAGACATCTTGAAGAAAAAAGTGCGCAGAGCTCTTCCCCAAAGCACTTATTTTAAAGTTCTCAAGATGTTTTATTTGTGTTGTGCAGAAAGAACCACAAATTTATTCACATATTTAGATCAGCTATAGGAGCTTGTGTTGCCACAACTTCACAGCCTTAATTGGGGCCACATGAAACAGTGCCTTCATAGCACAAAGATTCTGAAACCCTCGGAAAAGTGAATGTGACCCCAATTGATTTTCAGAAGGCAGGTAAAAATCTTCTTTTAGTCAGCCTCTGGTCAGAATTAGCATTGGGTGGTAAAGACTTTTTGTTGATATTTAATTTTAGTTTCTGCTGCTACTAGTTTTTGGTTGTTATTGTGCTGATTTTACCTGTTGTGTTTATTTTACTGAAATAAAATTCAGTATATTTTGTTCAACTGTGATTTTGTTGAAGGCCACTTCAGACATTTTATCAAAAATTGAAAGGTTGCTTTTACAATAAATTAATAAATAATGTAAAACAGTGGGGGTGCACCAGTCTCATGCCCAACATGTTCTTAAACCATAAAATAATGAAAGTGGAGGACAAGTAGAAAAGTGAATGATTAGTGTTTTGTTAACTTATGAACATTGTCAAGCATTCAAGACTAGGGAAGTGGGATAGAGATCTAAATTGTCTTGCCCAGGTCACATTTTTCTAATGGTCTTAAACATCCAGTGGTGGGATCCAAAAATTTTAGTAACAGGTTCCCATGGTGGTGGGATTCAAACAGTGGCGTAGCGCCAATGGGGCTGGGCGGGGCACAGCGGGAGCGTGGCCGGGCATTCCGGGGTGGGGCATTAATAATTTCTCTGTTACTGTAAAAAACTCTTACTGTAAAAAAAAAGTTCCTAATTTCCAGCTGGTATCTTTCTGTCCATAATTTAACCTCATTATAGCAAGTCCTATCCTCTACTGCCAACAGAAACAACTACTTCTCCTCTAATTGACTGCCTGTCAAATACTTAATACTTTCAAATACTTAATTTTGTTTCTAGAAATCAAAAGAAGGATATTTTCCTTAAACAAGAAACTTTACCATATTTCTAAAACATGTTTTTAAAACAGCCCAACAGGGAGAATTATCCCGTTTTCTACCTTCGCTAACCAGCCACATAGGAAACAACAGGACTTTATGATTTTTGGAATGGAATTTCTAACGGAAAAGCAGACCCAATTAGTAACCCCCTCTCGGCACACACAAATAATTAGTAACCCACTCTCGGGAACTGGTGAGAACCTGCTGGATCCATCCATGTTAGAAAGCAGATCCAGCAAAGGCTTCTAATACTGTCCTTGTTGTACAGACTCCAAGTATGAAACATGGGCATGTGAGTCTATGACACTGGAAGCATCTGAAAAATCTCCCCTCCCTCCCACCAAGCTGACTTTCAGTACGGACCTCAGCTGGCAGAGTTGAGTCACACTCATTTGCTGATGAAATCAAATCCTGCTGACACGGCAACACGCCATATGATTATTTATATTTGTGCCATATTATTAGCTTATCCTGTTGATCAGAAATGCCTGGGGATTAAAGAGCATGGTGGGGCTCTCTGTGAATGTGGAATCCTGATTGGACTACTTGTCATTTTGAAAACCAATAACCTTGTCTGAAGCTGTTCCTTTAATTGTGCTGAGACTATAAGTTGCATTTTGTTGTCAGTTCTGGCATCTCCATAATCAAATTCAAGTGTACCACTCAATTGTTCTTTGATGTTCCATTTCTCCAAGTTCAAAATTCTATAAAATAGGCCCCTGGCTGATAATATGTCCCAGATTCCAGTTTATGAAAAGCATATTGCTGGTCATTTTCTGGGTAGCAGTAAAATATCTCCTCATTCAGCAGCATAATTCCTCCATTCGGGGTTGCCAGGAAGATTTTCTGGAATTAGTATGAAGTTTGTACTCAGCCTGGCCTGCTCCCATGTTCTTTTCAGACACCATGGTGGGGCTGGGCATCATTCTCTGCTTCTTGTAGGCCCCTTACAAACAGCACTCCAGGTGTGCTGCATCCTGTCCATCATATCTTTGTAATAATTAGGCAGGGCTGTTTCCAGGTTTTTTGTAGGTCCTGGGTGACAGAATACAACTTCCCCACTTTCAGTCCTTGCTGGGAGGAAAGACAGGGTACAAATGAAATAGATATCATAAAAGAACACTTCTTCTGCTCACAGCAAATGTCATTCCAGTCTGGGATCTGGCATGTTCAGTCTGTGCTGGTAAACACTAGGAATGTGGGTATCTCTGCCTATACCTTTGATAGTAAAAAGCTGAGACAGAACTGAGATGGTTCAATGCTACTTGATTACTCCCCAAAATATGAACACAAAAATGACTGAGATTTTCTGACACATTGTACTCCTTGGGATTACCCCCCACCCCACTCTGGGGGCTGTCATTCCTGGCCTAGAATGCTTCTGCTACTCCCAGGGACTGCCATTCTACTCTATGGGCTATCATTTTAATCGCAGAGCAGTCTACTTGGGCCCAGAGACCTACATCCAAAACATATTGTGCATTTTCATGGCAACATTTTTTGTGCTGTAATGTATTTCAGTGGCACCCACACAAGTCAATTGAATTTCCTTGTTCCCATTATAGCCACTGGACCTTCAAACCTCTCCAATTGTTCCTAATGGGAAACCCTGGCCTTAGTACATCCCACAGCAAATTCATCAAAGCATTCCAAGCATTCCAAATCTGCATGCAGACAGCACACTGTGAGGAGAAATCTGGGGAGAGGAGTAAAGTGGAGTTGTGAGGAGGCAACCCCTCCTTGATCTTCAGCTGATTCCTCCAGACTCCATCCTTCCCTCACAGAAGCAGCATCTGTGAGTAATTTAACCAGCAGTTCTCATTAGTCAGCAAGTGACCACCTATTCCTACCCATGAAACTGGCTCTGTATTTAAGTTATCTACAGATTTATAGAAATGACTTCTGCACAAAATGAAACATGTAGGCAGGAAGTACTTGTCCAAATGCAATCAATACCCTGGAATCCAAAAGCCCCCACCAAAAAACTTCTTGACAATTCTGCTGGAGTAGAGAAATTTTTCAGCCTTGGTGTTGATAGCTGGGTGCAATTTGGTGAACAGTTTAAGGAAGCTTCAGACAAAAGGGGCAAAACTTCCTTTTAATATATGTTGTCCCACATCTGTGATTAGGCCACATCAAGGCCTATGGAGAGAAACATTGCTCCAGCGTACAGTTAAAAACAAAACAGGACAACAAGACATAGGCGTTTTCCGCACGGTCCAAACGTCCTGGGATTGGGCAGTGACTTATTCCGATTTGTGCAAGATTTTCTCACAGTTCCCAGCCCTAAATCGGGGGCACACCGCAGCATTTCCCTTATCCCGTGGTTTTTAAAAATCACCAAATCGATGGTCCTTTTGACATATCCCACACTGATCCCGCTGCCATGCAAACATTGCAGGAGCTGGGCCGGTTTATTTTTCCACCCTCACCACCTGATCTCCCCGCCCCAGCAGTCCGCCTCCCTGGCCTCCCCTTCTCACATCACGTTCTTCTCTCCTGTCAACCAATGCAGCCCGCCCTTCCTGACACGTCCCCCCAAGCATGTTTATTTTTCCCTCCTTGCCGCTTGAGCTCCCCACCCCAGCAGCCCACCTCCCTGACTTTCCCTTCTGATGTCACGTTCTTCTCACTCACCACCAATTGTTGCAGCCCTTCCTGACATATCCCCCCAAGCACTTTTATTTTTCTCTCCTTGCTGCTTGATCTCCCTGCCCCAGCAACCCACCTCCCTAGCTTTCCCTTCTGATGTCACATTCTTCTCACTCACTGATTGTTGTGGCCCTTCCTAACATGTCCCCCCCAAGCACGTTTCCCATTTGGGGTAGTGGCCCGCCAACTTTCCTCTTTGGTTAATGGGGAGTGCAGGTCTGAAATTTCCCCATTCCTCTTTTTGTGCACACTGCGTGTTCGAGAGGCTGTGCTTGGGAACTGCGCTCGTGTGAAAGAAATGTGAGTATTTCATTCCGACTGGTTCCAACATGGAAACACGCAGCCATGCAAAGTGAGGAGCCAGGATAACATTGACCTAAAATTGATGATCCCGGTTGTACCCTCGTGTAATTATGCTGTGCGGAAAATGTCATACAGGGCTATTTTCATCCAGGAGTTTGACATTGAAGTCCTGTGTAGAGTTACTCTACTCTTGAGTCGATTGCAGTCAATTGTCTTACACCAGAGTAACTTTGCATAGATTTACCTTATGAGTCTTATACACTGCACTTATATTTCTGTGCCTCCTGTGTCATAAATGACACCTACAACTTTGGAATATGTTTTACAAAACTATTTCAGCATGGCCATCAAAGTCACCAGAAGCTGATTTTTGCTTTCAGACATGATGAAGTTGAAATAATGGAGTGCAACTCTGAACTGTGGGTTAAGGCAAGAAATAATAAGTTTCAGTCTTGACATGCATCAGAAGACTCAGAAGATTGGAACATATGCCAAATTAAGTGGGTCACTACATCCTGGCCTCTGCTGGAACTCATATATACAACAGAGTTGAGTCCATCATGGATAATTTCCAAAGGATGTTAGAGGCAGTATAGTATAGACAATCAAGGCTAACTGGGAAATAGGGCAGTCTTTAAGACAAGAAAAGAAGATTGAAAACATATTAGCAAAGCTGCATAACTAACTGCTTATTTCATTACAAACCCCCCCCCCCCCCTCGCTACACATGTCATGGGACACATCCTGGTGCCTCACAAATAAACCTAATGAACATGAGATAAAATCCAACGGCTTGTGGATTTATATAAAGAGAAATGCTCTGAACATGTAGGCTTGGAACCACCTTAACTTTCTGCAGACAGAAGGATTTCCATCCACAGAAACATGATTTTCCTTTTTCCTCAGCAACCCAAAACTGCCCTCTGTACTGCTTCTGGGGGAGCAAGTAGGGTTTCCAGCTCCCAGCTGGGAAATAACTGGATATTTTAGGGGCTGGAGCCTGTGATCAGGGTTTGGGGAGGAAGGGGTCTTCAAAGGGGTATAATGCCATAGAATCTACTTTCCACAGTGGCCATTTTCTCCAGATGAACTGATCTCTGTCATCTGAAAATGAGTTGTAATAGAGGGAGATCTCCAGTTACCTTCTGGGGGTTGGCAACCTTAGGGACAAGGGGACACAGAAGGCTAACATGGGGAGTCTAGTTTCATTTGTGAATATTATAGAGCCACTCTGGAGCAATAACCATTGTAGTTCTTCAGACCATTTTCCACACAGAGGTTTTGCACTGGTGCTCATAATTAAATATATATGGAAACTGTTGCAGAAGAAGGTGTTAATGAATGTTTCATGAGCAAACTGTGTACAGGAGCTGACAGGAAGCTAGTACTCTTAGATTTTTCCTGAAAATTATGTGTGCACCATATTCAATGCTACAAAAATATCCACACATCTCTTGCATAAGAATCATCCTAACAACTCTCTTATTTAGACAAATGTTACATTGAAACAGGCTCTGATGGATGCCACTGTGAATTTACAGTTGAATACATTTGATTGTTTACCCTCAAAAGAAGAAGCCTAAGGCTCAGGCTGAACACTACAGAACTTGTTCTCTCCAGCTTTTCATTGAGAATAAGTAAATAATTTTATGCTTATACCCAAGGGAACAGATGTAGGAATCAATAATGAGCATCCTTATTCTTAACTGCATTACTGTCAGAGAAATTAGTTTCTTGGATATCCTATTCTCACAAGGTTTTCTAACCTCTTTCCTTTCCCCTTTTGTCTAATTTGTTTACCATCGTGAGGGTATCTCAAGGTCAGCTGCAGAAAGGTCAGCCAGGGGAAAGATTTTAAATCAACATTTTCCTTTTGTTTTGAATTCTGTGTTTTAAGGCCAGTGTCAAGGATAGGCATTTATTTCCCCTCAGCCTTTCTTCCTGAATATTGGCATAGGAAGTTTATATGCAACAGCTAAAGAGGATAGATAGATAGATAGATAGATAGATAGATAGATAGATAGATAGATAGATAGATAGACAGACAGACAGACAGACAGACAGACAGACAGACAGACAGACAGACAGACAGACAGACAGACAGACAGACAGACAGACAGACAGACAGACAGACAGACAGACAGACAGACAGACAGACAGATAGATAGATAGATAGATAGATAGATAGATAGATAGATACCCACCCACCCACCCACCCATTGGGACCTAAAGATTGAAATTACACCCTTATCAGGCATTATTTGTTTTAGAAGCATGTTTTAGGTAGGATTATGTAAGGGTCTGGTACTCCAGTCAGCAAGCAAAGACTCAGAAATGTTTCAAGAGCTTTATTGGAACTGTGTCAGCCAAAGGTTCAGATAGCAGAAACTAAAGTTTGGCTCTCTGATCTCTGGTATATACCTGTAAGTTACAACATAGCTCAACCTCTAGTTCCCCCACCCTCACATTCCCATAATATCATAATAATAAAGACTGGTGTGAACAGAGCACTGTTTTGGGACAGGCAGTTCCCTCCTTTGGAGGAAGGCAGATAAGAGAGAACGGTTAATCTCTATTGACTAGTTACTAGCAAGTGAGGGAGGCCTCCATAGACTTGAGCGATGATAATGGCTCGGCCAGCTATGCCCCTGATGTGGATGTGTGAGATGCCTGGCTGAGAATGGCACGGCCTGACAGGTTACCAGCCAAAAGGTGAGAGAGTGGATGGAGATGAATAAGAATCCATCATGCTGGCAGCACAGTTTCACCTCTGTTGAATGCCAGAAGTGGCATCACTTCACTGATATCCGTGGGGATACTGTAGGTCGAATTTGGGCAAAACTATATGGTTCCACCATACAGTATTGTCCAAATGTTAGAGCATCACATTGATGTCACAATGGTGGCATGACATCACTTCCAGATATTCACTGGAAGTGATGTTGTGCCACCATTTTTCCCCATTGAACAGCTGAGAAGTGATAGGCAATGGAGAGGGAGGCTGGGGGTTTTCTCTCAGCCTGACAGAGTGAGGAACCAAGGACAGTTCCCCTTCTTTAGATCAATGCATAAAAGGATCAATTTATTTATTTAAAGGTTAATGCATAAAACTATGGTTGAAATTTATATTAAAACCTTAGCATGGACGCCCATCACCCTTGATATAAAATGTTCAGAAGATGAGAAGTGAAATTGTTATCTGGTGAGGATGGCTGGAAAAGAATATTAATGACTTGGATAGAAATTTTTTTCCTCCTTTTTACCCTAAGCATGCTCCCTTTTCTTGTACTTGTGTACACACATTTCCTCCTGCAGGATAAAAGAGCATAACTGCAAGGCTATAAGGAATGGGGAAAGGGCATGCCGCACTGCTGAGGGCATCCAAAAGGGCATTGTGATATTATCTGGGGGGTGCAGATAGAACAAGCAGCATGTATTTCTAGAGGGCTCTCTGCCAAGCCATGGGCTTTAGCAAGTATGCAACCATACCAACCTAGGATACCGTCTATAGCACAGTTATGCCTTTGTGTATTTAAGACGTCTCAATATAGCCTAATTTATCATTACAAAAAGATACTTTGCACTTTGCACATAGTGTAAGGGTCTGAAAATTGGGACTATGATAGAGAAACGCTTTGAAAATAAAAGGTTTTATTCCATACAACCTTAGTCCATACCATATTTGTCCTTATTGTTAAAGAATATTTCATTAATCGATGGAAAGATCACCCCTTAGTTTCTCCAGGTAGACATAGTTAGCAAAAGTTGCCAGGTGTCAGTCTCTTTTTGCCTCTTCAGCATTTTCCCCCCTGGTGTATAGGGCAGTTACATTTCACTCCTGTCTGCCCTTAACTCATCCTTTAGTGTTGCAGAGAGGTGATCTAATGAAGATCTTAAATGGGAGGGTGAGTGTGACTCTGTCTGCTATTAACATTTAGGAGGTAATCTCCTTCAAACCATAAATGCTAAATACTTTGGCATGCCCTTGACAGGTATAATTGCCTGCAGTCCTGTAAAATATAATGACCATCTGGCAGAAAGCAGTGAAATCATGAGAGAGAGAGAGAGAGAGAGAGAGAGAGAGAGAGAGAGAGAGAGAGCTGCTAGTGTCAGATTGGTGCAATATCCACAGTACAAAATGGCTAATTACTTGGACTGGAAATCAGTTTCACTCCAGCTATATTTGGGGGGGAGGGGTGATTTCACACTTCCTGTCACTTTTTACAACCACAAAGGAAGTACTTTCTATTTTCTTTGGGACAACAAACACAGACCAATTTCACTTCGTAGAGATCAGGGGGGGAAACTCATTTCTGCTTAACTTTAGCTGACAGTCATATAAAAGAAAACAGGCCTGGTAGTGATCAGACCCTCTAGTGTACACAATTAATGTCTTTTTGTCCTTGCAAAAATATGATGTCATTATAACAATATACCAGGTAAGAAGTTAGATTTAAGAGCTTGTCTGTTCCTCGGTAGTCTCTTTTGCTAGCTTCATTATTACAGTGCTTACAAAATCTAACAAATGGGAGTGTAAACTTAATGTTCTGTTTATCTGCTGGCTGGGCATGTTGTAGCCAGAGGGGCTGGTAAACCTTCACCGTGATCCACAAGGGTGGATAGTGAGGTTGACAAAGCTGTTGACTTCTCCAGTGAGATGGCCAACAGTGAACAGTACAAATAAAACCTGCTTGTCAATGGGCGTTTGATCACAATAACCAAAAGAAACTGAACACTGCACATTGTTCAGTCCTGGCCACCAGCATATGGTGATGGTAATATCTGGGAGATGTGCATGCTTTACCACTAGGAAGGAAAATTATGTTTGCAGTTCTCACTTGCCAGATGTGTCAAGAGCTTGACTCACCATGACAAATGCTATTCAGGTTGCAGCTAAAACTAACCATGCAGGTTGCTATGGATTTTGGTGACTGAATCATCAGAACTAGATTTTACACATTAGAATTCTATCTCAAAACCTGGATGTTTCTTTTGGGATTCATCCAGTGCTATAAGTCAGCTGCTGATCCATCAAACCAGAATTTTTATTTTATGTTAAGGCCAGCACAAAGCTGTTTTAAATTATGCTGCATCTGATACAACATGAATATTCAGCACCAAATTAGACTGAAGTGAAGGTTTTGCATGTTTTGGAGGGAAAGGCTAGATTAAAGAAGAACTAGGGAAGTGGATGGCAACCGTTCCCAATTTAAATTTCCCCATTTGCCCTGAAGAAAACATGCAGGTGCCAAATGGCTACTTTGATCTTAAAAAAAAACTGAGGGAGATCCAGATCATGAGTCTCTATTGTCATATCTACTTTGGTCTTTAGACAAGTCCATTCAGTTAGATGTCAAGTTTTTCTTTAAACTCCTGCTCGTGCTTATTCTTTTGCCCAGATTCTGTCCAACATTTTGAAATGTTATTTGGGGGAGGTAAAAAAAAAATGTACCACATGCTGATATTTCTTCAACCCATGTCTCCTTTTTCTAGGCCAGAGGTCCTCAAACTTTTTAAACAGAGGGCCAGTTCACTGTCCCTCAGATCGTTGGAGGGCCGGACTATAGTTTTTAAAAAAACTATGAACAAATTCCTATGCACACTGCACATATCTTATTTTGAAGTAAAAAAAACAAAACGGGAACAAATACAATATTTAAAATAAAGAACAAGTAAAAATGTTTCTATGCATGTTTCAATGCATGTTTTTGCATAGGATCAGGCTGTATTCTTTTCTAAGTGATCATGCATAAGATCACATAATAGTGGCAAGATCCCTGAGCTGCCTCAGGTAAGGGATCCCTGCCAAACAACTTTCCATCAACAAACACTACAACCTTTCCTGTGAATGAGATTATTTCTTTAAAAATGAATTTTATGAATTCTCAGTAAAAATACATATAATAGTATACAACCCCCACCCCCCAGTCCTACTTACTCTCTAAATACATTTGGGGGGTCCCAGAAAAGGTATCATGAGTATTATGGTATCTGTGGGGACCCCCTGCCATAGGCAAAGCCCTTCTGATTTGCAGGGTCTTACTTTGAAAGCACAAGCAATTCCAGTCCCAGAACACTGATACTAACACCACAGTCTCTTGTTTCCCTTTGGGAGCTGGCATTGCAGACCCCCAGCAGTTGAGCTGACTGGTCCCAGAGGCCACCATTCCACACTGGGGGCTGTCATGCCAGGCAAAAAACAGGCTTCTCCAAATTTGTTCTGCATTTTCTTTTGTGTGCTGTAATGTCTTCAATGAAGCCCATGCAAGTCTACTGGCATTCCTGGGTTCCATTGCATCCAATGGGCCTTCAGGCATATCTCCCTTTGTTCCCAATGGGAATCTCTGTTGTTTGTTTTAACACATCTTTCCTGTGCACGTGTGAGCTTTCAAGGGGCTTCCTCTAGAGCAAGGGCGTGTGCACTTGCAGCCTTGGAGACCTCGGTGCATGCAAATCTTTGTAAGGATCCTCTCAACTGCAAGCCCTACGGGAGGCAAGAGGTCTCTGTTCCTGGGGGGCTGCAATGCCCGGCACGCAGGAGGAAGCCCCCTGGCATGGCAACTCCTGCAACCAGGTGCCTTGAAGGTGGCAGGTGGGTACACCCACCAGGTGATCCTCACTGACCATAGCTGCAGCCGTGACTACTGACCCTGCTCACCGTTGTCGTGCACTGCTCCCAGCCTCAGTTGTCCAGTCTGGCTTCAGTGTCCTCGTTCACCGCCTGCCAGTACCCAAAGCAAGGAGAAAAAGCCCCTGCCACCAGCCTCTCCATGTCTCACTCGCTCGCTTGGCTTGGACTGCTCACTTGCAACCCCTGTACGAGCGGTCCAAGTCATGCGAGCAGTCCAAGCCTAGCGAGCGAGATGGAGAGAGGCCGGTGGCAGGGGCCTTTTCTCCCCACTTCGAGTACTGGGTTAAGCAAGCAGAAGTAATAGGACCGGAGCAAATTGGATTCACTAAAAATAAATCAACACTGGATCATGTAACAGTTTTAACACACTTAGCTAACAAAAGCATAATTCATAATAACCGTAAACTTTTTGCAGCTTTCCTGGATTTAAAAGGGGCATTTGACTCCATATCTAGAGCCCTACTGTGGAGAAAATTGATGGCGTTACATATCGACCCCAGACTACTGTTTCTCATAAAACAGCTATACACTTGCACTAGCTGTAGAATAAGAGCCGCAACAAAAGGACCGCTCACAGAAAATATCACCACAACCAGAGGGGTCAAACAAGGCTGTACATTGGCCCCCACTTTGTTCAATATATTCCTTAGTGATCTAGTGCCAACCCTCCAGAAGGCCAATGGGCATGTTCCCAAACTAAGTGCTAAACACGTGCCCGCGCTACTTTATGCTGACGACACCGTTCTTCTTTCCCACACTAAAGTTGGTCTCACTCGTCTCTTAAATTGCTGTGCTGAATATTGTAAGAGGAACGAACTGGTAATTAACTATGAAAAAACCAAAATAATGGTCTTCGCTAGAAGACCCCCCAGTCATACATGGACCATCAATAACAGACCCATAGAACAAGTTAACCAGTTCAAATATTTGGGCATAACTCTTACCAGCAACCTTAATTGGGCAGTACATAGGAAATTAGCACTCGCTGCAGCTAACAACAGTGCCCTAGCAATTCAGTGTTTCTTTTTCACTGTGGGCCACCAGTATATACCATCCGCATTGAAGGTGTTCAATGCTAAATGCGGCTCTCAGCTCCTCTATGGAGCACCAATTTGGATCGGAGCTATAAACAAAAATATAAACACAGCCCAGTCCCGTTTTTTCCATAAAATTATGGGCTTACCAAATTGTGCTTCATATGCAGCCCTATGTTTAGAACTCGGGCAAATATCATATACCACAATGGCCTGGCTGAGAACTGTCAGATACTGGCTACGTATCCACTATTTGCAGGATCGCTCCAGTTTGCTACACCTCATGCTTTCCGACTATGCAAATTCTAGGTGGCTGAAACTAGTTGAGGGAAAAATCAACGCTCTTGGCTTTTCATTAGAGTCGTTAGTCCCTCTTTCCCTATCAGAAGCATATAGCTGCTTGAAAACAAAGCTATTAGAACAAGAGTATCGGGATATGATAACGGCTGCGAGGAAAACGTGTTCCCCCCCTGACCCTGCTTATTCCAATTGAACAAGGACACATGGCCAATTATTTACATTGGATCACCAACCCTAAATTAAGAAGAGCTTTAACGCTGGCCAGATTCAATCTAATGCCTTCTATGCTGCTCTATGGCAGATATCAACAAATTGATAAACAGAGGAGGCTATGTCCATGCAACATGGGTCAGGTGGAGACACTCGATCATACCCTCTTTCATTGTGTAAGGTTTGCAAAAATCAGAATGTCACAATCTGCACTTATCCCATTTCTGTATAATAATCTAACCGATGCTCTTAAGATACCTATGCTTTTGAACAACATGGATCCCACAGTGTGCGAGAATGTAGCAAAATTTCTGCTAACGATAATAGACGTAAGTCTAGATGAATACCAATCAATGTCTATGTATTATGACCACATATAGCCAGCAGTAATTTTTCTAGCTTCTATCAGTATCCAATGACGTTTAAGTGAGTCAACTTAGCTGAAAGAATGTTTTATAGTTACAGAAGGACCATGTATATATTTTAGTACCAGTGTCTATGACTGTGAGCAATGGTGGGCAGGTTTTGTATGCTTGTTTTGTATGTTTATTTTATGCCAATAAAGGCTTGTTACTTACTAACTTCGAGTACTGGCAGGTGGCAGACGAGACTGAAGCTGGACAGGATGACTGAGGCTGGGGAGTGGTGCATGACGATGGTGAGCAGAGCCAGTAGTCATGGCTGCAGCTGCAGTCGGCGAGAGTCACCTGGTGGGTGTACCCGCCTGCCGCCTTCAAGGCACCTGGTTGCAGGAGTTGCCATGCCAGGGGGCTGCCTTCTGCGTGCCGGGCATTGCAGCCCCCCAGGAACAGAGACCTCTTGCCTCCTGTGGGATTTGCGGTTGAGAGGATCCTTGCAAAGATTTGCATGCACCGAGGTCTTCAAGGCTGCAAGTGCACGCAGGCTTGATCGAGAGGAAGCCCCTGAAAGGAAGGTGGATGCACATGGTAAAAACACCCGGCGGGCCGGATAAATGTTTTTGGGAGGTCGCATTTGGCCCCCGAGCCGTAGTTTCAGGACCCCTGCACTAAGGCAATGCTAACCCGATGCCCTTTCCTTAACCCTAATCCTAATTTATTATTTTTATTTATTTATTCAGTCATAAATTGTTCCGAAAATTGTAACAAAAACCTGAAACATGAAACTGACCATAGCACGATTTTCGGACTGTGCCCTAGAACTCAAAGTAACACTAAGGCAAGCCCGAGCCCCTGCCCTGCCCTGCCCTTGCCTTAACTCTAACCCTAACTTATTATTTTTATTTAATTTATTCAGTCATAAATTGTTCCCAAAATTGTAACAAAAACCCGAAACCTAAAACTGACCATAGCCCAATTCTCAGACTGCGCCCTAGAACTCTACATAACACTAAGGCAATGCTAACCCACTGCCCTTTCCTTAACCCTAATCCTAATTTATTATTTTTATTTATTTATTCAGTCATAAATTGTTCCCAAAATTGTAACAAAACCCCGAAAGGTGAAACTGACCATAGCCCTATTCTCGGACTGCGTCCTAGAACTCCACGTAACACTAAGGTAAGCCTGAGCCCTGCCCTTGCCTTAACCCTAACCCTAACCAATTTTTTTTTTATTCAATTTTTTTTGTTACAATTTTGGGATCTCTTTATGACTGAATAAATTAAATAAAAATAATAAGTTCAGGTTAGGTTTAAGACATGGTGGGACACAAATATAATAAATACATTGTTCATAGTGTGACCCTTTTATTTGATATAAATAGCAGATATTCTTATATGCCCTGTACTGGTGAAACTATTTAAAATAGAAAAGTTATAAATGACAAAAATTATTCTATGTGTTAATGGATGGACATTGAATAAACATTCCCTCTATGTTAGGTTGGATATTTAAAGATGAAAACGATCTCTGGGAGAGGTGATGTAAATTGTGTGTTGATCTCGTTATTATAACTCACAGGCTGGAAAATGAACATTTTGTTTTACAAAGACCAGAGGTCATATGACAGGCCAGGGGATACAGTAATAGCCCCTATGCAAACAGCTCAGACACCATCTACAGTCTCTGAGAACTTAAGCTCATTTTCCCCCCAAGTCACAGCTGTTTGGCCTAATTTTCCACATTTTAAAAACACAGATTAACAAGTTCGTCAGGGTGTGTTGTTCAAGCATAGGAGTATCATTATAGAGAATTAGAGGGGCATAAAATATTTTTTCCAGGCTGACAGGTGGCAGTAAAGCTCAAAAACTGAAAACTTATTTCATGGCAGATTTTTGTCAAAATTGTCCTTCATTCTGTTCTCTTCAACAAACCCATAAGGGCTTAAAGAAGATATTACTTTGGTTTTATATTAAACTAAATAAGATGAACTTCCTCCTCTCACTAAATTGGCCAGACCTGGAATAAATCCACTTTAATCCTTAGCATGAACAGTTCATCATACCAAAGCCTACAAACGTACATTTGCATTTTATCACAAGAGTGTCTCTAGATTTAACTGCAACAAGGGCTCCAGTTGAGTGTCTGACCCTCTGCCCAACAGAGTGAAGCATGGTTCAGAGCTATCTTTATGCTCAGGAAATGAATTCTTAGAAAGAACTTGAGATCTTCCGTTCTTTGCACAGCAACAAAATAATGTTGTTTTCTTCCAAATATTTACAAAATTAGTAAACATACAATTTAGGACTGTGAATGTCATCCAGCACTGATCCATGCTACTGTCACACTGATTCTTGGTAGACAGATATACAACAGCTTCTTCTGCTGCCATTGGCTTAACTCTTCTGACGTTACAGAGGAGCAAAGCAGCCATAAACTAGACTGTTGTTCTGGAGATATTAGACAAAATGTGCAGGATCTATTCTGCTATGCTGATCAGTAAGAAGCAAGACTTCTAGTGCATTCTACCACTCTAGCCAAGGGATAAAGTTGACCAATGAAGTAAAAATAAGCAGTAGTTACGCTAACTGGCCAGAATTTAGTAGAGGGATTTGGAATATACCGGTAATAGACTGGTAATTGCCTCTGATGCTTAAAACTTGACCCTCAAAAATGATTATGTAGTAATTTCCAGAGTCTGAAATTATTCTTTCTGCAAGTTTCTTGTTCTGATGCATTTTACTCTCTATGTATAAAATACTGTGGCAAGGATTCTATGACTAAATTGGTGGAGGAGTGCTTTGTGGACAGCCCTGCCTTACAAGGGGGCAGAGATTAGACTTTCTGCTTTCTGTGCATGGCCACACTGTTATCAAAGCCATTTGCAGACTAAAATTTCAAATAATGTACAAGTCATTCTGAAGCTGTACTAGCTGTGCTATAGAGTGCCGTAAATTCTGGCATCTAGTGAGGAGTGTATCTGAGCATGTGCAGAGCGCCTTTCCTTTGTGATAGGAGTTGTTCTTTGCCTGTCCAAATGTACTATCAAATGTGGTGTTCTGCCTCACAGATTCTGTACTATGGAGCAGCCTGTCAGCTCACTGGAGCCTCACAGAATCTTCCCTCTTTTATAGGTAACCAATAACTATCGAAATTTCAACCCTTGCCCAAGGCACAAGCCAATAGGCAGAAGAGCCAAAGGGATCTTGTCCTTTGGGACATAGCCTGTGATTCAGGTTATGTAGCCAAAGTGGGCCAGGACAATAGGACACCAAATGATGTCCCATTATAAGCAACAGGAGTCAAAAGAGGCTGGGATCAGACTTTTCCCTTGCCCCATTAGCCCCCAGTGGCAGTGAGTGGCTGTTGCTGCTGAGGTTTTCTTTTACTATGTGCTTGGATGATTGTACTTTGAGGGGAGGGAGCAAAGGTGCCACAGTTAAGATATTGGCAGGCAGAAGGAGGTTTGATGGTGTCAGGAGGAAAAGCCAGAAGAAGGGAAGAAGAGAATCATCAAGTTAATTAACGCAAGGTCCATTTACGGTAAAGCAACCCTCATCCAGGCTCTAATGCTGGGTGAGGATGCTAATGTGGTATGCATCATGGAGTGGACGTGTAGTTAATTTTATTATTAAAGATGCATGGTAACAACCAGCCAAGTGATTTGTTTTATTACAATATTTAATTTGGATCAGGGTCATATGAGACGGTCAAGTGGAATCATTGCCTCTGGGGGCCCATGGTGGCTCTCGGCAGCCCTATCCCAGATATGGAAAATGAGTCTCCAAGGCATTAAGGAAATGTTTCCTTAGGAGTATTCACACCTTGACCTCTTTAAATGTGGAGACAAGTATGCACTTTAATTGAAATAAAAACTGGGGAGAGGGTTAGAACTGGGCCTCACCCAGTAGGATGAAAGAAATGTACAGACTTCTGTTTTATGGAATGTCTGCAGTGTGATTGTTCTATGGTAGGTGGTGTGCAAAGGTTATTAACCATTTTTTTGGCAGTTAACTTGCTACATCTCTGTTTTTCTTTTCTTTGGCTACCTAGTACATACCATCACATTTCATTCTTTCCCTCTCTTCCAGCCCCTCCTTTGGTAGTATATACAGCTGGAAATTCCTAGAGAAATCTGGAGGTAGCAAGAGCTGCTTCCCTTGAGAAATCTCTAAGATGTGCCATTAGTTGCTATGCAAATCTTACATGTCATCTGACAAAGTTTTTGAAGGCACTCATATTCAGCATCCCCTTTTACAACACCAATTAAGATGAATCAAAAAGACACAGAGTTGCAGTTCTTTCCAGCTGGGCTTCCTTCCAGGTGTTCGGCCGCAGTAGCCCTTCAAAACACTGCTAATCAGCTACCCATCAACACTGAGATAGTGATTCATCAGCTCTTCTCTGCTAGACTTCAAATCACTGTGAAAACTCTGTTCAACAGGATCATCATCAGGGTAGCATCTTGCCTTAATGTTTTCTCATGAAAAAGGCTGTGATACTATGATGATGATGATGATGATGATGATGATGATGATGATGATGATGATGATGATGATGATGATGATGATGATGATGATGATGATGATGATGATGATGATGATGATGATGATGATGATGATGGTGGTGGTGGTGAGGGTGATGATGATGGTGATGGTGATGGTGATGGTGATGGTGATGATGTTATCCATTCAGTTGTTCTTGACCCTTGCCAACCCAATATGCAAGCTCTTTCCACATTTTTCGATTAAGTACTGCTTCCTTCAGCTGGTTGATGTTCATGCCTGTATCAGCTTTTATGGTATCTAGCCATCGTATTCTTTGGCGTCCAGGTCTTCTCCCGCCACTGACAAGTCCAAGCATCATAGATTTTTCTAGTGAATTTGATCGCATCACATGACCAAAGTATGTAAGTCTGTGCCTGGTTATTTTCCCTTCTAGTGATGTGTCTGGTTTTATGCAGCTCAAGACTTCTGCGTTTGTCACCCTCGCTGTCCATAGTATGCACAGTAGCTTTCGCCAACACCACAACTCGAATGAGTCTATTCTTTTCTTCTTCTTTTTTTTCTTTTTTCCCTTCTTTTCCAACCCAGAGTTGACAAACCTAGTTTTTTGGTAGCATAAAATATGCATTCGTGAACTATTATGTGATACTATAATAGTTCACAAATGCATATTTTATGATACCAAAAACTAGGTTTGCCAACTCTGGGTTGGAAAATTCCTAAAGTTTTGGGGTTGAAGTGAAGGTGGTTGAAGTGAAGGTGCCAGTGGCGTAGCGCCAAGGGGGTGGGGGTGTGTGTGCAATGCACTGGTCGTAGGCCGGTGCAGGGGTGTGGCATGGCGGGGGCGCAGGCCGCATGCGTGCCCTGTGTGCAGTTCCCCTAGCTCTAGCCCTGGAATGTGCACTTGTGGAAGAGAAAGGAAAAGCAATTTGTGGAAGAGAAAGGAGGAGGAATTCCTCATTGCAGTCCTGCCAATTCACAGAGCTATTCCTCTGTAGAGGTCCTAAGGCTCTGGGAATGTTGGAACAAGTGGCAAAATACACATGAGCAAGGGGGGCAGATTTCCTCCTATAGAAGAAGACCTTTTGGACTGGAGTCCTTATTCCCCACAGTCGGTGGGGGGAGGGAGGGTGGAATGGCAGGGCTCCTCAGATTCATACTGATGCATGACATCACTTTCATGGTAAAACCATAGAATTTTTGATGAAAGAGAGCATTGCCCAGC
Source organism: Sphaerodactylus townsendi (assembly GCF_021028975.2). NCBI lineage: Eukaryota > Metazoa > Chordata > Lepidosauria > Squamata > Sphaerodactylidae > Sphaerodactylus > Sphaerodactylus townsendi. The sequence continues at coordinate 113,788,449 of NC_059427.1, read as the reverse complement.
CCAGTTGTCAGTTAATGCTGGTAGCCCTACACACTATTTACTCCTTGTGAATGTTCCTGGGCTGGAAATTCCTGAGTTTATACTGGGGCTGCTGTTAAGTTTGAACCAGGAGGCAATCAAGTGATGAAAGCTCAAGCGATGTACATGAATACATGAGTGGGTCCTGAATATGCTGCCTTTAGGGATTTCATTAGTATTAGTGGTACTTTATAGTAATGCAGTCCATAAGTTGCTCACAGTTACTGGACATGACTAGCCAACATTTAGCAGCAATGAAAGGAATGCATTTGAGGCTCCATTTTAAATCTCAAATGTGCTTTTAAAGTATAAGTTCATTTTCAAACACTCAAAATCCAATCTAGATATATTGACTTTGAATATTTGACCCTGGAAGCTATTTCTGTGCATTCCAAGTGGATTTTGAATGTTAAATGCATTTTGGTCCTAATCAGAATCCCATGTTTAGAATTAGCAATCTGAAACTTGGTTGAATCACAGAACAATAAATGTTTTCTGGGGGAACTGTCATCAGAGAAGTACTAATTTTGTGTTAATTTTGGTATAAAACATTCCCAAATATTTTCTTTTCTTTTGCTTCAAAATTTGACTGATCATTTTGTTTAAGCAGATATTTTCAACAGCATATCTATACTAAATCTCCTGTTGATTTATCATTTTATTTTAGGAACACTTCATGGTATTTGACTCAGTCACTTTTGAGGCAGAATTCCTTCTGAAAATGAACACTCAAGACGCAACCACATTCAAACTCTTATTTGCTGTATTAAGTATTGCTGGCTCAGTATGACTAGCAATAATTCATGATACAGAATTCTCATGTCACTATTCCATTAACATGGAAAGAAACAATATTTAATGGTGTGTTGGAATCCATTTTCTCTAAAGGGTCAAATAAAGAAGATTCAGCCCTGATAAGTAACCAGGCATTATAACTATTATTAACTATGGCTCATTCCGCACATGCAGAATAATGCACTTTCAAACTGGTTTCAGTGCTCTTTGAAGCTGTGCGGAATGGCAAAATCCACTTGCAAACAGTTGTGAAAGTGGTTTGAAAATGCATTATTTTGCGTGTGTGGAAGGGGCCTATAAAATGTCACGTTTGCTTAGCCTTCTATAGCTATTTCAATGGCAGGGGGAAAGGACCTTTTAGGGCTTAACTCTGCAAAGACCTCTGTTAATATGGGCTTGGTCTCTCTCTTTCTTGGGAGTTCTGCTTTCCTGTGACCAACTTCCTCAACCTGGGTGAAGGTCTAAGACAGGAGCAAATGGCTTCAATAGAGTCTCTCCCTGGGCCTTTGAACTGATGGGCCCTCCTTTCCCTTTATTTGCTGCTGGATAAGTTTATATGGAGCTGGCAATGCTTCCAATGTTTGTGTCCCAGACAGAGTATGGATTTAATAGTACCTTCCTCAGCAGCATTACCCCCATGTAAAGCAATGGATTGAGAGACAAACTAAAAGTGACCTGCGATAGGCAATGACATTTTATAAGCAGTTATTCTATCAAAATTGCCATAAGGCCCCAATCCAGGTCAAGTGCAAAGTGCAGCAGCCCCAGAAACTCCTATTCCTCCATGCATCTTTTCAAGTTTATTCACCTGAAAATGTTTGTGGGGGCATGGAGGTAGGGAACAGGAGTGTTTGGGGCTGCTGTGCTGCATGGTCAATCCAGATTGGAGCCTCACAGAAATTATAAAGAACTACTCGCTTCTAAAATGGTGTTCATGACCACAGGATGAACCTGTGGCCACCATCGCTATTACTTTGGATCTTACAAGTATTTTGAGCTGTACCCCTAAGAGAACTGGCAACTAATGTAAATTTATAGTGTAAATTATGTGCCTATGTGTTTTGGTTCTCTCTCTCATGATTTACATATTTGTATGTTAGGTCGTGCAGAATCTTTCTCCAAGCAAATCTCTGCTACTAATCAAACCTGCCCACTATGAAAAACTGTTCCCCAGGGGAATTACCTAATTGGTTACCGTAGTGGGCTCAAGCAATGCCTGAAAAGAGCTAAAATCTAGATGGAGGATCTAGATGCTCCTGCATGTTAAAAGATATGACTTGGATATTGCGTAGAGTAGTAGAGAAAAGGACTGCAATTCACAAAACACAATGCATAATATGCAGATGGGTGGAGTCATTAGAATACACCTTGTAGGAGTAGAGTTGATCAATTTCCATCACCTGTAGTATACAACGTAAAACTACAAAGAGACCTCTAGGGACTGAGATGTAAAGTTTCTGACAGCTCAAGCAAAAATGTCAGGATGATGCTCCAATTTTCAGTAGAATTCTACTTTTTCTGAAAACCTATGGAAATCCCATGTATATATGCGAAGTCCTTCACTCCTGAGCAACCTTTTGGCAGGGCTGTCAACCTCCAGGTGGGGCTTGGAGATCTCTCAAAATTACCACTGATCTCCAAACAGAGAGCTCCCCCCGCCCTGGAGAAAATGGCTGCTTTGGAGGGTAGACTCTATGGGATTATACCCTGCTGAGATCCCTCCCCTCCCCTCTCCAAATCACAGTCACAATTCAGAAACACTGAATACTACACAATTATTGGCCCTTCTGCACAGGCCAGTAAACCCAGGATGGGGATGGAGAAAAACCCATTTGGGGCAGAACTTTGCATGACTCCCGCCCCTAAAGTGAGGCTGCCCCGTATTTCCCCCCAAAATGGGTTATTCATAAATCGCACTATGCACATTTCTCTTGTTATAATGTGGAGTGCAGCCACTCGTGAGCGAACATCTGCCCTGGGAGGCACTTAAAGGTCCTCCTTGTGCACCTATGCAGCATGGGAGGTGAGTTTTTAATAGATGCACCTCCATGTGAAGGCACAGTGGCAGCCCACATTCCTTCCACAGGCTCTGTTCGCTGCCTGCATGGAGGCATGTGAACGGAACAGCAGGAGAGGAGGTTACTTTATCCCCTTCAACCCACTCTCCTGGTGCTGTGTGGAAGGAGCCAGTGTGTTTCTGAATGAGTGCTGGAAGCCAGTTGTAGAAACCAGGAAAGGGCTACTATTATTCTGAACCAGATTTTGATAAGTTCCAAGTGAATGTGTGAACTACCTCCATAGAAAGCATTGTGTGAGATATAATGGTTTTGCATGTGATTTAATGGCTCAGGGCCGAGCTGGACAAGAGTTGGAAGATCAATGAATAGATTTCCCAAGCATTTTTAACTGGGAAATATTCAGGGAGGGCTAAGACAAGTCAAGTGCAGGGCAAAGTACTGTGTGGACACTCCATTGCCACTGTGAATACCTCCGCTTTTACGGCAGGAACAAGAGCTACCAATCATTTCTGTGTGGAAAGTGCCAATGGCTGATTGAAAAGTATTACGCTGCTTGCTGTTCTTTATTTAAACATGCACATGGATCTTCTAATGTTAACATTTCCTAAAATGTCATGTATGGAGGAAAATATTCTGTTGTAATCAGCGTACAATCGTGCTGTATTCTGAGTCTTTCTGTCTCTTTCTACCGTTCGCTAAAGGGAAGCAGAATTTATCTACTCAATGACAGGCATGGTATTGCTCTCCACTATCCATCTTCCAGGCTCCTTCAAGAAAGGTGCTGTCATACTGCAAATCTTGTTATGAAAAGACTGAATATTTTTGTGTGCTCACGATTTCAAAAAAGGTATGAGGGAACGATGGACTGTTCATGAGCTACTCTGACAATGGTTCAAAGGAGCAGCTGAAGAAGTATTTAAAAAATCTATTCTGTCTATTTATGATGTTGCTACCAGTAAAATTTGTTCACATAGATCTTAAATTTCTATCCCAGGAGTAGAGAAAACAGTATCATACCTGCTCTTTCTGCGGGGCACAATAATTTTTTTCTGGCTTTCAAGTAGGGCAGGTTTTGAGGGGAAGTCACAAGTTTCCAACAGTTGTGTGAGGGGCGAGGAGTATTTGGCAGTTCTGAGGTGAGGATGGTGAAGAAGATGGGGCGGTGAGGAGAAGGAAACAAGAGTAAACATGAGTGGGAACAATTTTCAGAGGTAGCAGAGGTAACAGGGTTTCTGATTCAACCTCTGATGTGGAGAGGCCTGCAAAACCTGGTAAGCCTCATTGAACATGAAAAGGTACGAGCTTCCTTTCTTCCTTGCTTGCTTTGTCTTCTCTACAGGAGACAGTAGAGCCACCCTTCCCCCAGCTTTATCTGTATTTTTTAAAAAAATTTTTTTAAAAAATTCAGTTAAAAAAATAGTTTATTGGAATAGCAGGGAGTATTTGGGCAAAAAGTCCAGATGCAATGGAGAGGGTTGGGATAATTAGTGAAAAACTATTGACAGTAGATGTTTGAAATTATTAAAGTGTAATCAATAGAAAAGAATTGCCCTTCCATCCTCTTTCTATTAGTAATCGGCAAGCCACTTCCAGTGTTGTCTTTCGAGGGACAGGAACAATAGGAACGGTGGCCTCAATTAACATAAAGAGGCAGTCTCTAGTTATTGGGGCCAGGAAACAGTTTTTCACAGCATTTGTTCGGCTAGTGGCTCTGGGACATTCACCCTTTGCTACAGCAAGGGTGAAACACTCCAAAGTGCCTTCCATATGTAGGTAGGCATCTGCAGTGTATCAAAAATTACTCCACCCTTTTACTTCAGCAAATCTTCTCTGCTGTGTGTAGCATGAGAAGGTCAAAGATCATAAAGTTGTTTGTGCAGTAAGCCACAGGCAATTTTCTCATGGTTCTCTATACAATGTACTTCCTCACTACCTCTGAATGACTTCAAAAAATTTGTGGGCAGGCTACATGTGACATTTATACCACAAGATGCTAGTCCAAAAGGAAGTTGCTTGGATTGTTTGTTTCTGGCATCTGTACTCTATTTTATTAAAGGCCCTATTGATTGATCTGGAATGGAGTATATTAGCTATTTCTACTGCTTCATATATTCTTGATTTCAGAATATACAAAACAACATTTTAATTTTCTTATTTATTTGATGGTCTGCCTGTCTCACTGAGACTGAAGGTGGACTGCACGGAGTATTGTAACACAATCAGTAGGATGAAATGTATGATAAGCAATCTAATTTTTATTTTATTTATTTTTTTATTAGATTTTTATACCGCCCTATCCCCGAGGGGCTAAGAGGACTAGGATCACATAAACCTGAAACAAAGTATTAAACATTAGACATGATATGTTAAATAATGCAAAAATGGCATTACGTAAGTAGAAAACAACGCGGTAAGAACAGGACCATATATATACCAGACAGATAATACATACTGGTACCTTTTTTGCCATCAAGTCACTGAAGACTTAGGGCAACCACTTTCAGTTTTCAAGGCAAGAGATGTTCAGAGGTGCCTCTGCTTCATGACTGTCGTATGCCTTGTAGGTCTCCCATCCAAATGCTTGCCAAGGTCAAAGCTAAGAGTATGTGACTGGGCCAAGGTCACCCAGCGAGTTTTCATGGCAGTGAGGCTTCGAATCTGGGTTTCCCTGATCCTAGTCTGACATCTTAATTATTACACCATGCTGGCTCTCATACTATACACAGTGGAATACAGGTCCAGCCCCTTTCTTAAAACATCTTCCTGAACCATTGCATTATAATAAAGTCCTATTACATTTATAGTCTGACATGGATAGCCCAGGCTAGCTTGATCTCATTGGGGTCAGCTTTGATTAGTACTTGGATGGAAGACCACCAAGAAAGTCCTGGGTTGGTACGCAGAGGCAAGCAGTGGCAAACCACCACTGAATATCTCTTGGCTTGAAAAACATATGGGTTGCCAAAAGTCATCTTTACAGAAATAACCTCCTAAACAATTTTGTTTTATATAGATTATGGAATGACTGAATGGGGCCCTTCCTGACTTCCTGAAGCAGGCCATTTTACAATGGGACACATTTGTGTGATCTTGTCCATTTACAGGGTGGCTCTCCCAGAAGATCCTGGTCATATGAGTGATGCTGTCAAGGTGGAGAAGGGGTGGCTCTGCAGGTATCAGATTCCAGATCGCCCAGCAGGTTTCATATGTAGGAGTAGGGAAACAAATCAGTTTCTTCAGATAAGAGTCTGCTGCTCATGTGGAGGAGTGGCGAATCAATACCTAGTTCTTTAGATTACAGTTCACCACTCTACCAGTAATTAATAGGCAGCCAATAATGCTAGTAATATTGGGACAGAACATAGAGTACATACAGTATGCCCTTCTAATAACTCTTTGGTATTTGATAGTTGAAACCATGAAACCTAAAATGATAAGAGTTAGTGGGGTATAATGGTTAGAGTGTCATACAGCTGTGGAGACCTGAATTCATATTATTATTCTGCTACTGAGTGACCTTGGCTAGTAACTCTCCCTCATCTTAACCTACTTTGTTGTTAGCATAAATTAGGGTTGATGTTAAGGCAAATGAGATGAGGGGACCATTTATAGTGTCCTGAGCTCCTAGGAAAATGGGTGAGGTGAAAATGTAATCATGTCTTTAATATTAAATAATAGAGATGCAGAAACAGCAAGTCCCATGGTGTAAAGGGTAAGCTGCAGTACTGAGTTCAACCCCAACATATTTCAGGTAGCTGGCTCAAAGACAGTGGCATACCGCCCATGGGGACAGGGGGGTCAAATGACCCTGGGTACAATGGCAGGAGGATACAAAATCACCCCCACACCTCTGCTCCCATGTGCCAACCCGGCTCAGGGGAGGCACCTGAAGAAAGATCTGGCCAGGAGTGGGCCTGCTCCCATGATGCCACCTCCTTCCCTCCCCAGGCTCACAGGAGCAGCTCAGATGGGTACTGCAGCAGCAGGCCGGCTCCTGGGCTGCCTGCTGCGGTGCCCTGTCCCCTGCAGGCCAGCTCCTGCCATCCACAGGGCCTGAGGGCAAAAACCAGCCTGCAAGGAGGAGGCGGACAGTACTTTTCAGACAATGCAGGGCCACATGGTGGCAGCATGGAAAAGCCAATTACATGGCATGACCAGTGACTTGTGATCATTTGGACACTAAGTGAATTTATAGCCATTGCTTCTAAGCAGGCATTGCCTGGTTCTATGATGTCTGGAACCAACTGAAGTCTCACTAACAAACACAGCTGAGAGGAAAGATCTGTCAAAGTTTCTAATATTCAACAACCAGATATTTAACATTGAAACACCAATGTTAAACATCAGATATTTAACATTGAAACACCAAGGGGCAGCAGTGGCGTAGGAGGTTAAGAGCTCGTGTATTTAATCTGGAGGAACCGGGCTTGATTCCCAGCTCTGCCGCCTGAGCTGTGGAGGCTTATCTGGGGAATTCAGATTAGCCTGTACACTCCCACACACGCCAGCTGGGTGACCTTGGGCGAGTCACAGCTTCTCGGAGCTCTCTCAGCCCCACCTACCTCACAGGGTGTTTGTTGTGAGGGGGGAAGGGCAAGGAGATTGTAAGCCCCTTTGAGTCTCCTGTAGGAGAGAAAGGGGGGATATAAATCCAAACTCCTCCTCCTCCTCCTCCTCCTCCAAGTCAGTGTCTGGATAATTAAAAACAGAAGCTTTGGAATGGCTCATACATAATGCCAAACTATGGTTTGGTACTATGGAAATGCATCATAAACTTGAATATGTCTCTCCCTCCCCTTTCCTCCCCTGCCCTCCCCTGGTCTCCCCTCCTTTCATATGCTCTGATTTTGTTATTTACTGCAAAACATAGTTTGCAATTATATAAAAAGTGTGTGTGTGTGTGTGTGTGTGTGTGTGTGTGTGTGTGTGTGTGTGTGTGTGTGTGTGTGTGTGTGTGTGTGTGTGTGTGTGTGTGTGTGTGTGTGTGTGTGTGTGTGTGTGTGTGTGAAGTGTCATCAAATCACTTCTGTTTACAGCAAACCTATGGCCGGCTCCGGAGCTGCCGCATCTCGCGGAAGCACCTTTGCATGGAGGCGCATCCTTTTTGCCTTTACCTTCTCTTCCCTGCACAGCTCCACAGTGATGAGGGGACATGCCCCTATGGCCATGGCAATACCTCTGAGGGCAGGAGGCGTGTCCCCTGGTTCCTGCAGAGCTGTACAGGGAAGAGAAGGTAAGTTTAAAACAAAAAGGACACACCTAAAAGCTGCGCCTCCCACCCAGTGCTGTTCGCTCGGCACTGGGTGCAAAACAGTGCTTTTAGAAAAAACTTGCTCATTTAGCGAGTTTCAAAAACACCGTTTCCCCATCGGTTTGGAGGAAAAAGCACAGTGCTGCCTCATTTTGGAGGCTGCAGCCATGTGAAGTTCTCCCTACAACTGGTGTCTTTACTGGGTCCACAATGGTGTTTTTGGCCCGTGTGGAGTGGCAAGCCTGTAAGTGAATTACCTTCAAATTGTCCCATCATTAACAGCTTGCTCAAGCCTTACAAACTGAGGACTGTGGCTTCCTTTGTTGAGTCAGTCCATCTCATGTGGGTCTTTCTTTTTTCCTGCTGCCTTCAATTTTGACTGGAAGAAAGTAGATATCTTTGGAATGTGGTGTTAGAGGAGAGTTTTACAGATACCATGGATCACCCAAAAAAGACAAATTAGTGTGTTCTGTTGATTATTAGTATTAATAAGTCAGCAAAAACAATGCCACCTTTCATGCCAATTCATTTTATGGGGAAATGTGAAAGAACACAAATACAACAGAATCATATTCAAAATCCATTTAAAAAAAAGAATAAATAAGGAAGGAGATAAGAGAGTGCCAACTGAGGGGAGCCAACTGCAAATCTTTTTAAAGCATCAAGAGCATAAACATTTTTGGAACTCATATTTCCCCAAAATGAATAGCATCCAATTTATAAAACACATTGAGAGCTCCATTCATCCATAACACTCTCTTGCATTTCTTTGAGACTTTCCCAGATCCCCTTGCTGTAGGTTCCTGTACAACTGTACTGCAAGCCTATTGGTTAATCCAGACTCAAGAGAGATGCTGTCAGCCTAGTGGGAAAGCACAAGCCAAGATTTGTATAAAACACTTCCCCTCCCCTTTTTTTGAAAAGAGTTTTGAAAACTAAATAGCTGCATGTTATCATAAATGTGTGTTTAAAAAAAATGAAAGAAGTTGATTAGGAAATTTACTTGACCATAGTGTGATAGGGGAGTTGCTTTTACCCTCTTGTCTTCTATGTGTTTAACAGGAAAACAGGTATTGTTTGCCCTCGTATCCAAGAATGAAGACATGAGACTCTAACTGGTGGCCTGATCTTGAGTAGCTGGTCTGCAACAAGTACTTTTTAAGCCTCCAGTCTCCTTTTACATATGAGTTACTGCAACAAACAAGAGGCTGTCCTGCCCCTAAAGGGAGAATCAGCCACTTATATGAGTCTGTGAAAGTGCTCCAGCACCCAATCACCTTTGAGAAGAGGAATGAGATGTTGGAGGAAATTGAGTGGAAGTTGAATTCTGCCTCAGGGGAGAGAGCAGTGACAGCTCAGGTCTGGCTCAGGGAAAAGAGCAGAGTGAAACATAGCTCTGCCTGATAGCATGGCTTCGTTTAAATCTACCTTTGGGAGCAAAGAGAATGGTCACTGGTTAAGTTTGTCTCAGGTGATGGACAGACCATGTACAATTTAGTCTGATTCTGTGGAAAGGGCAAGCTGGTGTGGGTGGAATCCCCTGTATGAGAAGTGATCCAACCTAGTGGCTAGTCAAAAAAAGTCTGTTTATACCTGAAAGGTTTTTAGAAAAGTTTAACTACTCTCTGAAGGGATAACCAGTTCCAATTGTTGTGCCGCAGCACAAAAATTGTACATGGTCTGCTCATCACCAGAGACAACTTTCCCCTTTATCTGCATGGAGATGTGTGCTGATGGGTTGTTCCTTTAAAACCAATCTGTAAATAAATAAATCTTCTAAATTTTTTATATATTGATCAAGCCTCAGTAATCTCCATAATCTATTTGTGTGCCACAAAACTTAGCTCATAGCAGCGAACCCAAACCCTATACATTCACCACCTGTAGAACATCTAGACACCGAGGGAAAGGTTTATAATTCAAAATAAAACTAAATGCCAAAAATCTTAGAAGGCTGCATGTATCCAATCAGTAGTGGGAGGGGAGGAAAACCTTGTCACATTTACTCCAACAGAGGCACATTTCAGGCTACCAAGAATTAGACAAACCTTCCCTGACTCAGACATCTGAACTGAAATACTGATGTACATAATCCACACACCAAAATATGTTCTTCTCATTCCCCCATGCCAGTTATCACTGGGGCCTGATGAGGCTGTCCAGCCCACTAACTGTCACTAACTGGTGAGCTATGGAAAACTGACTTGTGTAAATGCCTCAGGATGCTCACCAATTTACTTCATGCTCATGGCCAAAGCCCAAACTGCTCTTGCCACTGATTTTAATTAGGACTTTTAAGTTAGGAAGCTAATACCATGACTAGGTCTAGGTGACCTAGTCTACCCCTTCCTCTCCAGTAATACATCACCGGAAGAAAAGTCTTCTTTCCAAGCCAGTCTGTGACGGTGTCCCAAAGTGACCACTATTCCCCCATTACCAGTTGAGGGAAGGTGATGAGCACATACTGCAAAGAGTCCAAGGATACCAACTTCACTTTAATAAAGCCTTTTCAAGCTTGTTATGATCCACAAAATACCCAGCCTTGCTCTCACTTAATAAAGCCTCAGGCACCTTTCCAGAAAGGGCCAGGTGCACTCTTGTCACAATGGCCATTCAGGCATGAAGACTTCCTGGTGGTTTTACTAAGAAGACTCATCAATGCTATTTTGTTTCTGCTGACAAACAGAGAAGTCGTTTGTTCACTGGTCGCTCATCCTGCATAATCAGCATTTACAGATGGTGCTTTAGTGGTGTTACCATAAGATATTGCATGATGGCACATCAACCACATGTAAAAGAACTGCCCTTCATGCTCATCTCCCTGTCTCATGAAAGTACTGCAAGAGAAGTCAGTGAAATTGCAGCTTCCAATGGGTTTTCCCCCATTCTCCTTTCAGCATTGTCGATTACATCGTACCCACTGTCCTCTCCATCATCCAGCTCTCATCTTCATCTCTGGTATAAGAATATAAGAACAAAAGAAAGAGCCTGCTGGATCAGACCATAATCCATCTAGTCCAGCACTCTGCTACTCTCAGTGGCCCACCAGATGCCTTTGGGAGCTCACATGCAGGATGTGAAAGCAATGGCCGTCTGCTGCTGTTGCTCCCAGGCACCTGGTCTGCTAAGGCATTTGCAATCTCAGATCAATGAGGATCAAGATTGGTAACCAGAGATCGACTTCTCCATAAATCTATCCAAGCCCCTTTTAAAGCTATAATATTTGATTCTGCAGAGGTGAGAACACAGAAATTTGGGAGACTTGCTATAAGCCACTAAAGACTTTCTGTAATGAGAAAACCTTTTATAACATAGTAAACTCTGAATGACAAGTAAATACGTTATTGCCAACTTGATCAGCAACCCAACTACTTCCATACATCTACCACAGTTATGCTGAGATTGGGGAGATTGTACACATGTGGGTACTAACGAAAGTAAAAGTTGTAGAAAATGAGGAGAGAGAGAATGACAAGACATTGAATGTTCTCTACTGCAGAACTGGAGCAATTGACAAGACCACTGAAGTCTCCAGATTTTTCCTTTGGGTTCACAACATTTTTTGTTTTGTAACTGAAACCAATTTTATCATTAGAAAAAGAGGAACAAAGAACACATGTCACTGTCTCCATCTTGATTATGTCAGCAGAACAAAATGTAATACCAATTAAAAGGATTTCAGTATACTTGTTTTGATTTGTAATTATTTTCCTGAACTGAGTCCATGAAACATAGTTTGAATGGAATAGCCTGATTTTAAAAAATACTAAAGAATTTAAAATATGATGTACTGACAGAATTAGACACTTGAATGGTAATGAATTGCTCATAATTATGACAGGTAGAAAGTTGAGAAAGGCTTGTATGTGGCAGGATTGCCCCCCCTTCCCCTGCACAAGCATCTGGGACAGAAGAACCTTTTCCCTGCCACTACATTCTGGATGTTGACCAACTTACTTTGTTCCTGAAAATTCCATTGGAGTCACAGAGAAGTGATTACACCCTTTTTTCACCAGGTCTGCATTTGTGACCTACTGAGCAAAATGCAGACCTCCAACTGACCACCAGGGGCATCATAACCTCCTTATTCTTGGCTAGGATTGCCAGATGATCTGAGATGCCAGGGGGAAGGGGCTCCATGTCCCTGGCCTATGGATTACATTCATTAGTAGAATATAAATTGGACTGGTTTAACATTGTCTAGTTCCTTTACCCGAAAAGCCAGATGAATTTCAGCAGATAATAGTGACTATGGTTGCTCTTTTGCTATCATATATTGGTCGATTCCACTCATCAAACGTATAATGGGTTGCTGCCATGATAAAGGAACCCATTTTCCTGTTTTCCCATATACATGTGTGCTGTGCAGGCAGCAATTGGAGCCCATGGAAACAATCCAGGTTGCTTTTGCACCTTTGCATGGAGATGCTTCTCTTTTTTAAAAAAGAAATTCCTGCAACGCATGCATAGCTGTTCAGGCATGCAGAAATGAACACCCACAGTCCCTGATCATCCCACAATGAAATCAGCTGCACCCGCGTAGCTCACAGGTGCAACATGCAAAATTAAAAGAAAAAGGGGCCACCATGCAACAGCAGGGCAATGACAGGTGAAATCCCCCTGACCATGGATGGTGCAGAGGAAGGGAGGGCAATCAAGTGCCTCCTGCCTGGCCATTTGTGTGGGAGCAGCTCCAACCTGGGATTTTTCAAAAAGCTCGCTGGTTTAGCGATTTTTGAAAATCCCAGGTTGAGGGAAGTAAAACAGGGCAGACTTATTTAGGGGATGGGACCTGTGTGAACCCCCCCCCCCATACAAGTTACATTGTGTCCTACACCTGTTATATTTTCTCTGTGTGGAATTGACCATTAAGTGATTATTACTGAAGAACCCAGAAATTATATTTCTGTATCATGCTTGCTGGCTGAGATTGATAGTGAACCAGTAATCTTTGAAATCAGTCTATACTTTCTTTGAAAATCAAGGATTGGTAAACTGAACCAATTTTCTGTTGTCATAAGCTATATGAATATATATACAAGGTGATTTTCGAAATGCTGTCTGCCTGTTTTTCCATTATTTTAAATGAAGTGAGCCATAGAAGGGAGCTAGTGTCTGACTTTTGTTCAAAGACAATGACATCTTGGGTTTTATGCCTATTAAAGGTTAATAAAGATAAAGATAAAGACATCTTGGTAATACCTTATAAACATAGTAACATGTCTACTGTTTGTGTTATCCGTCTCTCACCACAGCAGCCTGAACTTGAGTGACTCAGGGACATTCTAAGTCAGGATGTTAGTCATGATTCATTACATTTGTACTGCCTTTAAAAAAAATCTGTGCCTGTTTCACTCACTCTCATTTGGTGCCCTTCCTGCCTCATCAGCACAAGGTTGAGAGTATAGCTGAAAATTAAAGTAAGCAAAAAGTAAAAACGGGGCTGAGATCTGAACATGCTGTTTTGGGTGTTCTGACTTTGAACTGCTTAATAGTTCTCAGTTTTATTAATAAAACCCAACACTCAGTATGTAGACAATATTTGTCAGTCAGTCACTAATGACAGTGCTGTTCACTTCTCCTCTTGCTGAACAAATGCCTCTCTGAAAATACTTCTTCTTGCCTTCAATAGCTATAGTTTGAAGTGAGTTTTGTCAAGACAAGCATTATTTTATTTTGGAATCTCACCCACCTTCATTTTCATCTGAATACCTAGAGACTTGCTCATTATATGTATTTTTACTTATAATGCCCACCATTTTCTAAGACAGATTTCCTCTGAGTGGAAAGTGAAGTCATGTCTTGAGATCCTGAAACAACCCAAGCATTTGTAAGCTCTCACCAGAGTCCAGGAATCATCATTTTAGACTCCCCCGGTCATTCTCTAGTTATAGTTGTAGCACTGGAACCCCACCGTCCTGTCTAGACAATGCTTCCTTTGGTCTGTGATTCACACAGACTGTAGGGCCAAGCATGACAGGCACTCCTGCTTGGCAGAGAACAAAATGTTCTGCCTGTAGGCCTCCATCGATTGCTGTCTACTGAAAGGAAGGAAAAATGAATTGAAGATGGGCCTTAATTGAGTAGTTATATAATTCAGGCAAAACATCAGGGTAAGTGTCTGGGCAGTACATGCGTTTGATCTTATCACTCTTTCCCTCCCTGCAAGCAACACTAAAGGTGAACGAGTAAGGCGACATATTATTCCCTTTCTTCTTGGTTTCTTCTTGGAGGTGATGGGGACAATTAGAGGGGGAGGGAAGTTGAATCACACATGTCATCACATTATGAAATCAAATCCATATATTTTTTGTTACAATAATGGCATTTCTCAGAATTTCGCTCCATTAGGAAATCACGAAGAAAGGAAGAATGAGATTTAGTGGATAAAAGATTCCCCCCTCCCCCCTACACACACCATCTTGCTCAGAACAGCACAATTTCACAGTTGTGAAAGGATATTTAAAACACCACTCTTTCATCCCAAACAGAATTTTCCATTAACATGACAAAGCCATTAATATGAGCTGGCTGGGACTCCCCTGCCCCCCTATTGACTATTTCACTTTCAATTGACTATTTCACCTTCACCTATATCACCAATTTACAGCAGTTTCTGCTCAGATTTGGGCCCCGGTTAACTATACCCACAAAGTACAAACATATGGAGCACTCTGGTTCATGAACCACCACACAAAAGGCACAGCAAAAATAGGCAAAAATTAGTTTGAATAAACTGTTTAGGGAGGAGCACTTCTCATAGTCTGTCCTTCAAGTGTTCTTTGCTATTAAAATGACATTTACCCAGTAAGTAGAACAGATGACCAATACATGTACAGAGGTAGTGAATATTCTGGCCCTGTTTATGAATGAGTACACTGCCTCTACCTTCTCTTACATACATGAATTGTGCATGGACAGAGCCCAGCATTGATTTGCATACAACCTATCTGCATACAAGGTTCTATCATTGTATATGTATGCCGGCCCTGTATACTAATAAGTTGAGTATACTGGGACCTCCTTACTGAGGATCATAGAATGTGGGAATGCTAGGCATGGAAACATTTCTTGACTCATTTCAACTCTGTAGTGTGTTGTGTCCTGTTTTATACACACTCTCATTTCTGTTCTGCTAGAGCTGGAGTATCTTTTTGACCTGTAACCTGGAGATTGACTCTTTCCTTTAAAGCTGCCAATTGAGCTATAGTCAGTATTATAGTGCCAAGCACTAGTTAACGGGTGGGTTCAATGGGTTCAAATCCCTCCCATTATGGAACAGTTAATATAAGGGCAGTGGGGGTGAGTGGAGATCGTGCAACCCCAGTTGGGCCAGCTGGGTGGACACGCCAGGCAGCCCCAGATCAACTGGCGCACCAAACTGCCCCGGATTGGTCAGCAAGGGGACAGGAAGCCCCGATTGGCAAGCTGCCCAAAGGCAACATTTGGTGTCCGCCGGGGACTAGGAGGCAGCAGACAGGTCTCCCTGGGGCCTCTGAAACCAGGACCCCAGGAGAAGCACATCCGGCTCCCTGCCAACCAGGATGTACCAAAAACCTGGCAGGAAGGGGAGGGCTTTTGAACGCTATCCAGTCAAGGGAAGAGGATATTAGGATGGAGGGAAGAGAAGAAGGGGGAGGTAGAGATAGAGGAGAGCCGAGAGAGGAAGGGACAGACGATAGCGAGAACAAACAGCAGGGAGTGGAAGGAGGAGATTGGGAAGACCGAGAAGAGCAGTGGAGGTTGGCAGGTGGGGGGCAGTTCAGGTGAAAGAGGAGGGCAAGAAGCGGAAGAAAGGCAAGGAGGGACCCAGCTCAGGGTGAGCCACCTCCTCAGCCAGTCTGTGGGTGAAATACTGGCGACCCACACTCCACCCCCCTGAGACTGGGGGTGAGGACAGGAACACCAACACCTGTGCAGGGGTAGGAGGATTGGCACAAGGCACCTCCCAGGAAGCTGACACAGAAGGGCGCCACAACCAGAAATTTCCAGAATTGTCTGAGTCCCTTTATAAGCAGTGGCAGTGCTCACCGCAACCACGCCATTGCCATTAATGTCTTAGTTTGATCTTCGTTTACCTTATTAGTTCTGTGCTTTTTAGCTTTAAAATGAAGTGTGCTGTGCAAAAATCAGTTTTAATTTTTTTTAACAAAAAGAACAAATGTGAAGTTGACCATGATAGCAGCAGCACAAGCACCACTGTTTCCAGTCAAGAAAGTTTGGCTTCTCCTACTTCTCTGTGATACTTCTCTGTGATACTGTGTGATACTGTGATACTTCTCCTACTTTTCTGTGATACATCTCTAAAGATGCCAGCCACAGATGCAGGTGAAACGTTAGGAACAAAATCCATCAGACCACGGCCACACAGCCCGGAAAACCCACCAGAATCAGTCTCCTACTTCTGTTTGTTCACAATCAGTTGCTCAGTCACCGAACCCACCCCATAAAAAAATCTATACCTACGTGCTTGTTTAGTCTCACTCATTTATTCCCGTGTTTAATTCATCACCTCTCCATTTTGCCACATATTGTAGCAAACAGGTTTCCAAGTGTGCCACACAGTGAAGAACAGCCATAAAGAGGACCAGAGAAAGAATTTGTATTCTCTCCTCTCTCCTTAATCCATGTCTTTAAAGAGGTATATCAAATATCTCCATGGCGTTCTGACAATATTGTCCATGCATTCATTTGGCTGTGTAGTGGGGAACAGAAAGAAATGCCTTTTGAATGTACAAATCCATTTTAACACTCACATATATGCAGAATTTTCCATTTCCTAACTTAGTTCTTCAAGGTCCTTAATAAGAGAATTAGCAGCCTTGTTTTAGTTAAGCAGTCGTTTTTATATAAGGTCTTGAAAAAAGCCATTTCCTAAATAATTCCATAGAGGTGTGTTGGTAGATTTTCGAAAAAAGCCATTTCCTAAATAATTCCATAGAGGTGTGTTGGTAGATTTTCCACAGATTCAAGGACAGTCTTAAAAAGTTTTGACTTTTTAAAAAAAGAAAGTCAGTATGAAAAATTAAAATGGTTCCTTTTTCAAAAGGTAAGCAAAGGAAGGAAATATAAAGAGTTTTGGAAACACAACATTCATACTGAAGGGCATAACTGTCCTGAACAAAACTAAAGTGAAATGAATCAAACTCAACAAGGCAGAATGAGGAAAGAATGAAATTGGCATGAATTTTTCTTTAAATGTTTTTCTTTAAACTGTCAATCATTGATCTATAAAAATGCCTAGCTGTACCCTTCTAAGTTGGGACACCTTGGCAGTTATGGTGGGCAAAATGCCCAGGCACATGAACCAGAATGAAACAGTTATTTCAGAATTCCTGGCAGGACCCTTCCCCTAGAAACCATGATAGCTGGTGATTCATAGAAAGGGGTGGAGCTGGCATTAAAGAGAAAAAACCTGGCCTCCTGTAGGTACAAATGCAAAGCAGAATTTGTGACAGGTTTATTATTGTATGGCAGCATTAAAAAAAAGGACATTTTGTTGGCACAAAAGTCCTCTGTGCTTCTGGTTTAGCTCTGCATCGGAAGTGTATAAAGAGGTCTCTGTAAAATGAAGTATTCTCTACCTGGATATGCAAGAACAAAGATGGTTCCAGGACTATCAGAACAGAAGAAGTTCCCTACTTCATCATTCCAGGACTCTTTTTAAAATTAATATTAAAAAAAATTAACCAACAATACAATAAAAATGTATTTTTTACATGAAACTGGTCTGCTTGCATTCTTCCAAATATTACTTTTTGTATTTATTAACTTTTTAATGTATTCACAAATTAGGAAACATTGATAATCTAACAGCATGTATCTACTATATATTCTTACTCATACCCACTAATCATTTATTTGTACATTTCTAGTTCTATCATTTACTTCTCTTATTCTAAATTCGCTTGTTAGTAATATATTCCATGTATTTTGATATTCAATAATTGGTCCATTGTGCATTAAAGAAATTAATTTTGTCTTTGCTACATATTCTGTTAGTTTTTTCTGCTCCATTTGGAGACATTTACCACACTGGCAGCAGTCCCCATGTATTTAAATAATTCATTGTACCTTTTTGGCACATTGCTCGACAACATATTTAATAACATAATTTTCAGGTCTTATGCTAATTTGATAATATCTTCTGCATCTCATTGTGAATCATTATCCAATATTTTCTTGCTTTCTTACACGTCCAACAATGATAAAATGTCCCATCTGTATTTGAAATTTCCAGCATTTACTATTATAATCTTTGTTAGCGTTTGCTGTATCTTTTGGTGTAATATACCACCTATGAAACATTTTATACCAGCTTTCTCTTAGCATCTTATGTTCTGTAAACTTAATTTCTTTAGTCCATAAAATTTCCCATTGATTTATGCTTATATTTTTTCCAAAATTGCGTCCATTTAATCATAGTTATTCACTTTCACTTTCATTTTATCATACAGTCTTTCAATTTCAGTATCATATTGAAGTAACAGCTTGTGATCTTTTCCTAATAGACGTTTCATACCTCTTGTAATTAACTGTCCAAAATTAATTTTCTATCTCAAATGTCCTCCTTCTTCTGTTAGTTGTTCTTTAAATTTTGAAATAATTGGATTATATAATAGCCATTACATACTGTTTCCTTCATCTTTTATTTTCTGGCAAGATTTTATTCTTTCTTATCCATCATATTTTCATGTTATATTGTCTGCCTTTCTCCTTGTACCCTCATTTCAATTGGAGATGTCACAGTGCTATTGGCGGAATTATTCTTAATCTACATCTGAACCATCTTTTTAATAGACTGTCTCCCATCCTATTTCTGTATTATCCGTAGTAATTTTGTAGTCCATTAGTAATTGAATATTCTTTCTTAAACATCTATTGTTTTTATCTGCTTTGGATCTGTAATCCAGTCAGATATCCATCCCAATGCTTGGCTATATAACTTGGACAGCCCCATCCAATGGGCTGACTAGTCATAGTGCCATGGCTGTGCTGGCCCACTATCCCATGGAGACTTCCTGGCAGCGTGGGAGGCTTACAATGAAAAAGAGTCTGCCTGGCTGGTTTTGCGCTTTCTAATGCTCCGTGGCTTAGCTGGGGAGTGAACCTGCTGTTTGGATTCTCACCCTGCTTGAAGTTCCCCACTTCTGCCCCACTCTGTCCTTCGCGTGTGTCAGAGCCAGTGAGGGAAGCCCCAAATGGTTCCCTACAAGCCCAGGGCTTTCCCATAAGCACAGCTTGTTTCCCTCATCAGCTTAAGCCCCACATGATCTTCTGGATTCTCTTTCATGCATGAGCGGGCAGCCTCTGTTTCCTTCGTTCAGATTGGCTGAATCTTGCCCCATTCCCCTCCCCACTCACTTTCACTATTTTAGCTGTACATGACAAAGCAGGCACTGAGAATCAGCACCCCCATGCCTCCATCTAAAATCCTTGCATGTGCAACGGGATTTCCGTCCTCCACCCCTACCCCGCCCCCGTCTAAAATGTAAATCTGGAATCCTTGCATGTGTGAGTGAATTGCTGCCCTCCCGTTCACAGCGCCTGCACATGGTGCTTTTCTGCCCAAAGTTTCTCCCTCCTTTATAAAAAACCAAGGTTTCTCCCTCCGTTCTTTTTTTCACTGCAAGGGTGTGGGGGGAGGGCACCGCTATTCAGCGCCTGTCCATTGGTGGGGCAGGCCAGAGCAGCGAGGTGGGAAAACTGGCCCCATTTATGCTACGGAGGACTTTTCCATGCCGGAGAAGCCTCCAGAACAACAAAGGGGCATTTCAAGAGGACCTCAACCTTTGCAGTTTGGGAAATTTGCAGAGCAAAGCCATTGCTGCAGAGCTGCTCCAGGGCAGAAATGTGGTAGCCACGCTGCAGCACTGAGGGCTGTGGGGAACTCCTGATTGCATTGGGGCATTCCCCATGCCAACAGAGGGGCAATTTTTGGCATGCAAAAACAGCCCCTAACAGGACTTATACCACCAAAAGGGTGATATAAGCCCAAGGGCTGGGGTGCTATGCTCCTGGGCCTCAATCCTGGAAGAGAGCTGATGGCCTCAGCTCCGCCTCTGGGAACACCCTGGCTTGCCCCCCCCTCAAGCTGGTGTCCAATTGGGATTCCAGCTCAGCCCTGTCGCAGCCAGGACTTCTGGGTGTTACAGCAGTGTGCTGAGGGATGGGAGCCAACAGTGCATCTGACACTTCTGCTGGGGTAAGTGCCCCAGGGAAAACATATGTGCCAGAGTGAGACCCAGCTGCTCCCAAATGCCCCTTTGCCCCCTCCCCAATTTGATGGGGCTCTAAATTTGGTATGGCAAGACCTCCTTTCTTTTTATCATCTTGTAATATCTTGAATCTGATTCTTGGTTTCTTCCCATTCCAAATAAATTTTATTATTATTATTTGCCAATTGTTTAAAATCACATTATTGATGTGGATTGGTAGCATTTGGAACAAGAAAATCACTGTTTATAATATGTCCATCTTAACTGCTGATGGCTGCCGGAAGATGAACGGCAACGGTCCCTCCTTTTTGATAGCAACTGCATGGCATTTTGTATCTGACCATCATTAAGTATATAGAGTTGCAATAAAATATAGATCAGCTACTTAGAGTCATTAAGACATTCAAAACTGGCATTAACATTCAACACTGGCAGTAATGTTACATCTTAAAACATATGCATTTTATGGTGGACTGGAAGTATGAATACTTTGTCATGACTATAATACCTTTTGAAAGAAACTGTTCATAATTGGTTTTTATTGAGAAACCCATTTTATCTGTAGTTTTATGTGTGCATTTATAGATGATTGTGTACAAATACAACTAGGCAGGGGCAGAGCAAGGGGAACTGCGCCCAGGGCATTCATGCACCCTGCACCCCTGCTACAGCACCGCCCGCCCCAGCCTACCCCAGAATGCCCCCGCCATGCCCCCACCGTGGCGTGTGCCCACGGCGTCACACATCCCTACCCTGTTGGCGCTACGCCACTGCAACTAGGTGCACATACTGATGTTTTGTCATGTTTTTGTTGTATTAGATATTGTTCTTGCATCACAGATGGGTCATTTACTCTGTTTCATGTATACTTCTTGTTCCAGCCTGATGTCTTTTAGGCTGGTGCACTGTGGTTCAAGCAAAAGTCATGCAAGAGTCTATGCAAGAGTTGTAACTTCTTTACTGTTGAAAAGACATTTATTTCTTTAGACATTTATTACCCACTCATCTTCCCAGTAGGGATTCAAAGTGGCAGAGTCCCTTCTCCGCTTTGTCTTTACAACAATCTTTCAGGTTAGGTTAGGGTGATAGAGCTTCCATGGCTCAGTGAATATTCAAACTCAGATCTCCGGAACTTGTACAGGAAATAACAATATGAGATATACACCGTTTACTTTGACTACAAAGAGTGGTGTTCTGTTTTTGCTTGGGACTAACCTATGTGTCCAAGGATGTTTGTTCTGTAGTCTAGGTGCTTAGAAGAAACACAGTGCCATTAGGTTGCTTTATCCTCTTCACCATTCTTGGAGGACCAGGTATTATGCAATTTCACATGTCCTCTTCTGGCACAATCGAATCATTGTCTGGAGCGGGTCTGTTTCATGGGCTTGCCTGCTGTGTAATTCAAAAGATTCACCAGCAGAGTCAATACAGGTCTAGCCTTAACAGTGTGAAATTCCATGTGAAATTCCAGTTGAAGAGCTGGTTATAACAACTTGTGTGCCCAAAATTGCTTGCTTATTAATTGGCACAGTCAATGTCTTATAAATCTATTTAGACTTGAATGAGCCCGACCTGGAAGTTAAAGCCAGTACATAAAGTGGTTTCCCTTCAAAAAACCCTCCTCACCCCCACCCCTTACATCAAACATACTAGGGAAAAAATAAACAAGAGATCTTGCTTGACAGTTGTCCTAAGTATCATTACTGCAAGCTGGTCGATGAGCCAGGTACCTAATGTTGCATTCACATGTCCCTTCCCATTTATTTTTATGACTGACTGAAAGATATCCAGGGAAAGCAAGAGGTTAAATTCCTTTAAGGGGGGAAGAAATTGCATTGAATCTGCTTTGATCTTCTGAAAAAGTAGCCAATTGGAAGGAGCCAGAAGAAAGGATTTATTAGGACTCACAGATAGGTGCACATCCGGAGGATATGTGCATGTATATGTGTGTAGGAAAAGTGGTGGCATAAAAGCAAGCCCAAAACTTCCATCAGGAACTGCTGGTGTGAATGACACTTGGCTGGTAGAAATAAACTTTTTGTTTGTTTTGAGATGAAGATAACAGAGTCAATGGGTCAAGTGTTGTGGGAAAGCAACAAGACCTGAGGGTATATATAACAGTTTTGTCTTTTCTTTTCTTTTTAAAGAGGGATCAGAGTCAAAGACAGTAATTTCCACAAAAGGCATGCCATTCACAAGCTACTTAGATCTTGTCTGTGACCAGTATTTAAATATTGACTGGTAATTTAGCTCCATTAGTGTCTCTGGAATAGTGCTTTGAGATCTGGCTAGTAATCTGACCTGCATAACATGAACTGCTGCTACTTTCTGAATTCCCATATGCAAAAAAAAAAGAAAAGAAAGAAAGAAAGAAAGAAAGAAAGAAAGAAAGAAAGAAAGAAAGAAAGAAAGAAAGAAAGAAAGAAAGAAAGAAAGAAAGAAAGAAAGAAAGAAAGAAAGAAAGAAATCTGTAAAAGTGATATTTGGAATGAATAGAGATTTAAGAAGGCCTTGCAATTTATTTACACATATTTGCTACCTGTGTCAACTTGCTTGGTGGCTTCTGTCTTTTGCCTACTGATACAATCATCAAAGACAACTGATCTATGCAAGGAATTCTGATTAGCACATTCACCAAGCTGAGAGAAATTTGAGCTTTCCTAAGGTTTTCCTATTGCTGTAAGTTAGCTGTGACTTAAGGGCACTTTCCACCAGCAACAACTGGTCCTGCACCAGAGGGCTTCTTGAACAGTTCTAGCTCTCAAACACTATCTAGTAGATCTCAGCATTCTTTTCAATGGACCTTAAAGAGGTTCTTCAAGATTTTTCAAATTTCATATATACTCCACCTTTCCCCCCAACGGGGACCCAAGGCAGCTCACATTGTTCTCCTCTTATCGAATTTATTCTTGCAGCAGCTCTGTGAGGTAGGTTAGGCTGAGAGTGTGTGATGGGTGCAAGATCAGGAAGTTTCCATGGCAGACTAGGCATCTGAACTTGGGTCTCCCGAATCCTGGTCTGCCATTCCAGCCACTACCCCATGCAGGTTCATAAAAATGATGAGCACTTCCTGGAACAAATTATATGAATAAGAGTGGACTTGGGGATCAGGATTCCACTGGGTCCCAAAAGTGTAATCTGTTTCAAGTGAAAGATAAAGCAACCGTTATTTTAAAAAAACATAAAAGACCACAGTTTAAAATCTCTATTAGAATCTCAATTTCCTATATGGGGGTGGACTGGAAAACAAAAGCAGGGTAGGGGAAGAACAGAGTCATCATTGGCCAGCCCACTGGGAGCAAGCAAGCTGACCACTAGTGCTACCAGTGCCTCAGGCCCTTTCCGCACGTGCCATTTGGGCGCCCCTGCACCGGCAGGAATTCTGCCGGTGGAGGGGTGGGGGCCGTTCTAACGGGAGCGTGCGAGTGGCCCCCGGTGAGGCCGGCGCAAGAGAGGCAGCTCCGCACGGAGCCGCCTCTTCCCCATGCCTCTCCCACTCACCTCGTCGCCTTCGTTGCCCTGCTGGCCTCCTAAGACCCGCCCACGCTGCCCTCCGACCTCCAGGGGGCAGAGGACAGCGAGGGAGGGTTTTAGGAGGCCAGCAGGGCGACGAAGACAACGAGGTGAGTGGGAGAGGCACGGGGAAAACAGCGCATTCCCGGCGGTGCAGTTCGCACCGCGCCGCCGGGAATGCGCTGTTTTCCAAGGAGGGAGGTTTTTGGAGGCGGCCTGATACCGCCCGGGGGGAGGGGGAGGGGAGCCAGGTCAGCGCTGCTGCGTTTTCGCAGCGCCGCCTGTGCGAACGGCTCCCTGGGGACGGCGTTTTTGCCGTCCCCAGGGCGCTGTAAATGGCCCGTGCAGAAAGGGCCTCAGAGTCTGACTTTGGCCTCTTCAACAGAGAAGTAGCCCCATATTCAGAGAGAAATGATCTGCCATTCCATAGTTCAGCACACATACCCAGGTTGCTCACCCCTGTTCCTGAAGTGAGCTGGATCAGTGAACAAGCCCTTTAGAGATGGCTCAATGAAAACCCGTAACAGTCACAAACAGTACTGCAGATGTTTCTTCCAAATACTGCATCAGAATGTGGATGGGAAACAGATAACAACAGGTTAAGTGTAAAAAAAAAATCCTCCTTATAGCCTAGGCTAGTCTAATCGTGCCAGATCTCAGAAGCTAATTCTGGCAAGTAATTAGATGAGATACTTCCAAGGAATACCCAGTAGGCAGGCAATGGCAAACCACCTCTGAGCACCTCTTGCCCTGAAAACCCCATCGGGGTCACCAACATAAGTCAAATGTGACTTGGCAGCAAACAACATCATTTGGCAGGATGATCTAGAAGGGGACTGCAGGCAGCACTTCTATCACACATTCTACCATACCCCTGCAACTAATGTATGATTAAATCCTTGTTCACACTTGCCAGATGGCACACATGACCCAATTACCCTGAGGTGGGTCTTTATGCATATGTATACTGGTTATTGTGGAATAAATGAACCCATAGCATCTACAGTGCTGGACCTCTGAACTGTTGTGGTTTATTCAGTGCATTTCAATGCTGCTGCAAAGTGAAATGTTTAAGGTACAAAAGAGGTTCAAGAGGTGAACCAAGTTTTGGACTAAAAGCTGATCCTGTGGATTGACCAGGGCACAGAAGGTTTGCAATCCCACAAAAATGCAAGCTGTTGACAGAACACCCAATACTTGTTGATGTAAGCATGACAAGAATAAAAACATTCTCAACAAACAGGTGGGCTGTAGCAGATTTGCTGAAAACAGAGTGGCGTTTTGGTTATTTCAGCAGCACTCCTGGCATTCCAGCTCTCTGTTTGCATTCTGTTGTTTGCAAATTTTGGAGGCAAGTCGAAGTATTACTTATTTTTATCATCTGAATCTGCAAAACCAACACATTCCAGAGCAATATGCCTTCAACAGTAAAAAGATCAGCTAATCCATGCAAGCACACTGAAAGGAACAGTACAAGAGCTACAAAATAAGATAGGAGTTTTTAAAAGGCGCTTTATATAATCAAACATCTGTCCTAAAGTGGACCTTCTCCCCCCCTCACCACCACCACCTCTGCTTTTCTTAACAACCTAACAGCCTGGGAATTTCTATCTTGGCGGTTCTCAGTAGTATGAAACAATGAGGGAGGGTGGATTATGAGCTGGATTCCTTCTCTACCACTGCCACTGCTAGAAGCAGCTTTTTATTGTAGGAGTGGGAGGCACATTGGACACATTTTATTGGACCTTTCTCATTAGAAACCAAGGCACACAGGACCATGTCAGATGAAAAATCAAAGTTCCAGACTGGTTTTATTTGCACCTAAAAGGAAAAGAATTTGTGCCTATTTCCTTGCTGGATAATAAAAACAGAGTGAGAAGCCAGAGGAAAATCCTAGATTCCTAAATAGGACCCTCCAATTTCCAAACATCCCCAAAAGGTATCTATTTTCCTCCTGACTTAGTCAGTGCAAATACATGAGAATAATTTTAAGAGCAGAGTAGCAAAACTGAATTTAAAAGAACAACCTACTATTCCCAATTCAGTATTTCCTTTGAGTCAAGATACAAATATTCTCCCCTTCAGTGTTTGGGAAGAACAGAGTGGTCTTGAAACGTTTGCCCATGTCAGACTTTTGTGCACTAATTCCATACAGAGGGTATCAGAGAAAGAGAACTGAAGGGTGCCACAGTGGCCTCTAAACCACATTTCTCTTGTGAAGCAGGATCCCAAACCTAGCCCTTCTTCTTCTCACATAAATAAATGACAGCCAGAGGACAGGTTGCTGCTGAAATAAGACTGCAACCTCAAGCTTTTTACAGGGTTTCTGGTGCTATCCCATATGCAGCTACCCCGCATGATGCCACAGAGCATGAAACAGGGTGAGGAAACAGAGCTACTCTCCCAGATTAATCCCCAAATGTGTTCAGCAGAGGGCCTGAATTAGGAGGATGGCAGTGTTGCCTAACTATCTTCCTTGGCCAAAGATAAACATAAATTGAGAATGAAACCTGAACTCTTAAACATAAGCATAAGCATAAGCATTTTATTGTCATTGTGCACGCACAACGAAATCTAAACCTTGCCAGTTAGATAAAAGTACTGATGACATTTTCTTTTTTAGGCATGTGAGAGCAGTTATAGTTCTATTTGTGCTTATGTGTTTTAACTGCCATCAAGTGGCTTCTGATTTATGGTGACGCTCAGAAATGTCCTACTGTTTACTGCCTTGCTCAGGTCTTGCAAACTGAAGGTTGTGGCTTCATTCATTGAGTCAATCCATCTCATGTTGGGTCTTTGTCTTTTCCTGCTACCTTCAACTTTTCCTAGCATTGTTGTTTTTTCCAGTGATTCATGTCTTCTCATAATGTGACCAAAGTATTATGGCTTCAATTGAGTCATTTTAGTTTCTCGGGAGAGTTCAGGCTTGATTGAATCTAAAACTTACTTGTGTTTTTGGCAGTTCATTGTATCTGTAAAAGTCTCCTTGGATGCCACATTTCAAATGAACCAACTTTCTTTCCATCAACTTTCTTCATTGTCCAACTTTTGCGCACATATATAATAATAGGGAATACTATGGCATGAAATTACTTGCTCTTGGTCATTATTAGTGACACATCCTTATACTTATGAATCTTTTCTAGCTTCTTCATGGCTGCCTCCCTAGTTTCAGTCTCCCGATTTCTTGGCTGCAGTCTCCCTTTTGGTTGATCATGAAGCCAAGGAATAGAAAGTCTTGGACAATTTCACTTTCCTCATTTACAACCAAAGTTCTGCAATAGTCATTATTTTTGTCTTCTTGATGTTCAGTTGTAGTCCCACTTCGGCACTTTCTGCTTTAATTTTCAGCTGTAGTCATTTCAAGTCTTCACTATTTTATGCCAGTAATGGGGTGTCAATTGTATATCTCAAATTGTTAATGTTCCTTCCACCAATTTTCACCCCACCTTCGTCTAAATGTAATCCAGATTTCCTTTTATGTTCTGTGTATAGATTGAAGAGAGAAGGAAATAAAACACATCCTTTTCTGACACCTTTGCCAATTGGAAACCATTCTGTTTATTCTAGCAAGGCTGTTAACAATAGGATGTTTTGGAGGACATTAATTCATAGGGTCACCATACGCTGGAAGCTGGAGGCACATAACACACATATCCCCAGTTATTTCTCTCTATCTTCCTTAAGGTTTATTGCTAGGCCATTTTGGAAATTGAGGGGGATCCCAGATGCCTGCTCTCAAAGTCCAGTTTTTATATTTGAATTAGTTACCATTAGACCTGTACCATTTTTACATTTGGATGGATTTGGCGATGTAAGGACTTGGTATCAACAAATCAAAAGTTACACGATGACCAGGGACATTCTCTGAGCTATGCCAAGAGTTTTGTGGTATGAGGAAAAATCTCACAGAAACAAAATGCTTACCTAACAGTCTGTTTCTCTGTAAGATAGACTACTTCAAAAGATTTCTAAATGAGGTAAGTAACCTTTCCCTCCTCAGGTCACTGTTTAGAATTTGGCTTCAGTTGGAAGTGACAGATTGCCAATACTTTCCAATGACTGCTCAGGATTCAATGGGACACAATTTAAAGTGAATGTGGGGCTTGTTATGGTTCTAATTAGCAGGCATCTGAATGGAAAGACCCCTCATTACTATTATGGTTAATTGGAGAGGACAAAACTTGGGGCCTGAGTATATTAAGGTAGTTCCTTATGGAAGCTTTTGATAAGGGTCACAAACTTGAACAGATTAATCAGTGCAAGTTATCAATTAAAAATGTTATTAACTTTAAAAGGCTAAGAATGCCCCATCAGCTGGAACAAAAACTGAGGCAATTGACTGGCACTAATCCAACCAGAGGCTCAACTGAGCCATCACTAGCTGAGCAAATAGCCAGTACGGCATGAGTCACTCAAATAGTGGACATTCAGTGGTCACTTATGTGGTAAATGAGAATAGGAGAGCAAAGGACTAGAGATTTCTCTTTTCTCAGTAACAGCACTAGTAATGGAAAATAAAGTTTGATTATGATGTTCAACATCAGAAGCAATGGAAGGAACCACAAAAGGAAAATGTCTTCTAACTGCACTATAGTTGCCAACTGTCTGAAGAAAAAAGACAGGCTTAATGAGATTGTATTTACCATGTGTTTACCTTCGGGCCAAGAAAATCTTCAACTTTCCATTTCCACACAATGAGGAGTATGACAGTTTTCTCCAGTCTTTGTGGCAACTCTAATTATAAAGTCAGAAGAAGCCCACGTTTAAATGTAAGTGGAGGAAATCACTTGGCTAGTATTTCCTACATGCCACAATTTTCCTGCATCTGGGGGAAAAAAGATCATTAGAGAGAAAAATAATAGTCTGGCCTTCTTCCTGACATGTAAATTTTCTATGTAAAGGGTGAGGGAAGATGGGGGTATTTGGATATGTGACTATCCACTTGCAGTTTTGAGAGGAATCATCTGAGAAGGACGGGACCAGAGCGAGGGGGAACCATGCCCAGGGCAACTGTGTGTCCTGCGCCCCTGCCACGCCCACGCCCCAGAATACCCTGGAATGCTCCCACCCCCACCCCACCACCCCCACCATGCCCCTGCACCGGCACGTGCCTGATACGTCGTGCACCTCCCCTCCTCCCGTCCCCTTGGCACTACGCCACTGAAGAAAGATTGTACGTTGTGCTTTTTTCCAGAATGCATACATCAGTTGATGGGTTGATGGCTTCCAGGCCCAAGAGGTTTGTTTTAAAAGGCATAGCTTCATAGATGGCAAAGTTGTCCAGCACCTACAGTGTGTGGTCAAGTTTCCACAGCAAGACTCCTCCTGGCACTAAATGCACTAAACAACTCAAAGGAAGGACATATGATAACAGCCTTAACAAATGAACAAATTACCTCCAGCTCCAGGCATACATAATTGATGGCATCAACGTGTATAAAAAGAACCTTAAATGATACATTATTTAAACAGCCTTTTTTGTAGCAATAGTAGAATTGTTTAGGGGAGAGAGAGAGAAAGCCTGTGTATGGGAAGGACACAGGAAAGAGAGAACATTGGAAAAGAATGACTGAGCTGGCAAGAACCATTTAAGAAGGTGGAAACAAGAGTTAAACACCCATTTCATTGGGGTGACCATGTTAGTCTGGTGCAGCAGAAACAAAAGAAGTCCCTTGTGGCACCTTAAAGATTAAAACATTTATTGTAGGTCCCTAAGCTTTTGTGAGCTTGAATCCACTAAGGTGCAGTTAAGTGAAATGAAATATAATGCCGGGATGATGTTAACAGCAATATCTTAAATTATTGTAAGGAATGCTGGGAAATTATCCTTGGCTGTTTCACAGATTAAGGTCTATTTCACACATGGTCCTAATAGGGGTGTCTGGAAGCAATGGCCCACAAATCCTCCATCATCTCAGATGGAGCTTTTCAGTGTGAACTGGATGCAGTGCACATGAATACATGAGCAAGAAACATCAGGGTTTGTTTTTTTAAGTGGGCAGGTTATGAATGAGCAAGACCTCCATTAAAAAGGGAGGGAGTGGGCATTAGATAGGCAAGAAATGTAAACCAATGTTATTTCTACAAAAGTTTAGTGTAAACTTATACTACGCAAAGCTGATTTACTCTGAAGTTTTGTTCACAGGTAATTGGGCTGTTATGTATGAGAGGCCAAGTGGACAGGTCAGTTAATGTGTGAGATTTCATGTATACGAAGAACCTGTTTTTGAATGAAACAAGACAGAATCATGAGTCACCTTTGATAGACCTTTGGCAGACTTCCTATGCTTTAAGGACTAATCTAACATTGGTGGATTCCACGCAGCATATGTGTAACAGGTTGCAGTAATTATAAAGGAACCCATTTTCCCTTTTCCCTTTCAGATGCATGCCATTCAGGCAGCAATTGGAGCACATGGGAACAATCTGGGTTGCTTTTGTGCCTTTGCATGAGGATGCTTCTCTCTCTTTTTAAAAAACATTTCCTGGAACACATGCAGAGCTGCGCAGGCATACAGAAACGAACCCCTGCAGACATGCCAGTCATCCTACAATATGACCATTGCTCCTATTTTTTAAAAAGGGTGATTACAGCAATCCTGCTAATTATCACCTTGTAAGTCTTCACATTACTATGCATGTTACTTACTTAATAAACTAGAAGATTGGGCAGACACAGTTAATTTATTCTGCCCTGAGCAGACTGGTTTTAGGAAGGGCTGTAGTACAATCATTGCATGATCTTATCTGCTTTAGTCCAGAGTATAGAAAAAAACGGAATAGATGGCTATTGGTGGCATTTGTTGATCTTTTGGCAGCCTTTGATTCCATCAACCAATCCAGATTATGGCATAAATTAAATAAATCCAGCATCTAGGATTATGAGGGAATTGGCTAGGCCCTTTCTTGTTTAACTACTATATCAATGACATAATCAAACACTGGACGCCTGAGATAATTCCCTCCCTACTCTAGACTGTTGGAAGATACTGATGCTGCTCTATGCCAATGACATTACAACTTTATCTCTTACTAAGGCAGGACTCAGAAGAATGTGAATCAGTTTGGTTACTTATTGTGAAAGTTTCTGGTTCATGAGAGCAGCCAGCTGCTTCCCTGCTCCTTCCAGTCCACAGGAGAGGTGGCTAGTGAAGCAACAAGTGAGTAAGGAAAGTTTGGTTGTTTGGCAATCCCTGGCCAGCCACTTGAGTTGGCCAGGCCCTCCCTGGGGGAGGGGGAGGGAGCGGGCTTCTTTGGTGCCACTTCTTTTACTGCCTTGCCCACTCTTCCTTTCCCCAAAGCAGAGCAGAAGGAAGAAGCAGGGAAAAGAGAAAGAAGAGTGGGTAAGCCAGGCAAAGAAGCAGTTGCACAGAAGTCCAACACTGACTGAGCAGCCCATTGCCCCACCAGAGAGGGTCCAGCCGCTGTGACCCAGCAACTCAGTGTCGTGATCCAGAAATCCTCCAAATTTTAAAGGTACCATACCAAAATGGTTTTGGGGGGGGCTGTGGGGGAGAACTGGCCCAATGATGCCCCCCATGTGATGCCTTACAGTGGTGCCTGGGTCATCTGCCCGCTCTGTCACCCCCACCCCCCAGATTCGCTACTGCTTGGATAAATTGGAGATAATTCAAAATATCTCCCTAATGAAAATTAGTGGTCTCCCACAAGGAATTTCTGCCACCCACTTAAGGACAGAAGTAGATTTGCCATCAATCTCTGTGGTGGCATATCTGAGATTATTGAAATATTATAATAATCTGGAAAATATTTTGGATACTCTCTTAGTCAAGTGTGGCTTTCTGTTCTATGGGGAAGGGAACCAATGGGTCCACTTGTTGATGCTTACATTACAAACATATTCATTACCTTCTACTGAATTATTAAAAAATGGGATTCTAACAATATTCATAAATAATTTTTAGAGAAGGATGCATCTTGTGATATCAAATTGATTCAAACTTCAAAGTTCTTAACTTAAACAAATTAATGTTTCCCCTTGTTATTTAATAAACCTCATAAATCCTACTCTGAGAAAAGTCTTTGTGAGTATAAGATTTCAGACAAATGCCCTCTGCATTTCTACAGGGAAGGTTTAATAAAGTACCTATGGAATTGAGGTTTTGCCCACGATGTTCTAACCAGGTTGGAGACCTTATTCATTACATCTTACACTGCCCATTATATGACAATATATGTACGAAATTGCTTCCAGATGTGGCAGATCTCCATGGTACTGATGGGGATTGTATTAAGTTCCTTCTGGTAGATGCTACTCCTTCAATTACTTTTAAACTTGTTACTTTTGTCTTTTTATCTCTTGCTATAAGAAAGAATTTTGTTTCTTAAATGTTTTAAAAAGATTTTAGGATAACATATCTGCGACGGGATTTTACAATCATGTTTAGTTTACTGTTTATTGTTTTAGTGCTTTTATTTGATATCTAGCAGGTTTTGAGCGTTATTTATAGTGTTATAGTGTCAAACTCCATGATATGCTGTATGTTGTTTGTTATCTGCTGATGTATGATGTATGTTGTTATGGCCTATGGCCACAACACTAAATAAATTCATTCAGCTCTCCATCTCCCACATTTATAACACCATACTCCTATCATATCCTGAGTATACAGCCTACCAGCAACCAGTTCAACAGATGTGGGGAGCAGAAATGGAGATACATGCTACAGAATGGCTGCACTGCATTAGATCTCATAACAGTCATGGCACGAAGGAGAACTCACCAGCAGAATAGTACCTTCATCAGTACCCCCATGGCATGTTCTCAAACTCAGAAAATGATGAGGTTGGCATTTGCTATTCTCAGAATAAGTACCTGGGGTGGGGGTGGCTTTGACCACATCATTTCTTTTTAGGCTAATCAATATTTCATACCACCTTGCTGTGTGCATTAATGTTATTGTTTGGCCACTTACTTTTTTTCATGGAGTGAAAAAATGTATTTTTTTTTTCAATTTATCTGACCTGTACTTACAAATAGGCCAAGGGATTTGGTCCACTGCTGCGAGATAATGGAACTCAATTTTGCTTACAACCCTAAATACACTTGCTGTTGCAAGGAGTTATTTGTTTGTTCATTTTTATTCTCAGGCAACTTGGGCTTCTTTCTCTTGTATGCAATTTATTGTAAAGCTTAAAATGTTAGGAGAGTCAAGAGAACAATGTTTTGTGTGGCCCTGGATTTGTTTCTATGTAGGTATATGTATGATAAAGATTATATGTATAGTTCTACTAGCAGTAAAGCCTGTTATATGAATGAATACAACGGACTCTAGCAAACTGTTAGTGGGGTAATGGCGCCCAATGAGGTGGTGTCCCTCTTGCTTTGCTTTTCTCCTTGTCCCCTCATCACTGCAATGGGCTTTGATATTTTTTTCACCACAGGGCAGGTGAGAAAAGAAACATTCCCAATCAAAACATTTCACAATGCAGTCTATCTAATGGGGTTGCCAATTCTAGGCTTGGAAATTCCTGGAGATTTGGGGTGGAGCCTGGGGAGGAACATCAGTGGGATATAGTGCAATAGAGCCCACTCTGCAAAGCTGTCGTTGTTTCCTGGAGAGCTGCCCTCTGTATTCTGAAGATAAGTTATAATTTATTTTATTTTTATTTATTTATTAGATTTAAAGAACCGCCCACCCCCGAAAGGCTCTGGACGGTGTACAACTAAACAATAGGTGAGATAATAATACACAATACATAATTAATTAAAAGCCATAACTTAAACTCTATAAAGCACAGCAGCATTACATATCCAGTAAATAATGGTGATGGTGTCTGATCCCAAGCAGCGGCGAAGCTCCCAGGGGTTGGGAGGGGTGCGTGATGCACAGGGCGCATGAATTTGGGTCACGTGGCAGGTACAAAATCCCCCCGGCCCCTCCCCTTTCCCCCACGCCCCTCCCCGCACACTTACTTTAGAAAAACAAGCAGGCTGGAGAACAGGCCTTCCTGTTCTGGTGGGAACTACATTTCCCAGGCCTTGGATTTCCCCCCTTGGATGCCCCCGCATTGCGTGCTATACCATCATCGGCATAGCCGGTATAACATCTACTTGGCACTGCCTTTCCCCTCCCAGCCTTGGGATCAGAGGCGTAGCTGGCGCACTCTGGCTTTTTCGTCCCCCCCACAGTGGCACCCCCCCACTCCCACTCCCACTCCCACTCCCACTCCCACTCCCACTCCCTTTAGAAAACCGAGCAGGGTGGAGAACAGGCCTTCCTGTTCTGGTGGGAACTACATTTCCCAGGATCTCCAGGGAAATGTAGTTCTCACCAGAACAGGAAGGCCTGTTCTTCAGCCTGTTCAGTTTCCTAAATTAAGTGGGGCGGGGGGCTCTGCAGGGGGGCCACTGTGGAGGGGAATCATGCCCCCCACAGCAGCGCCCCCCCACTCCAATTTCCTTTAGAGAACCGAGCAGGCTGTCCCAGCTACACCTCTGATCCCAAGTCTGGGAGGGGACAGGCAGTGCCAAGTAGATGTTATACCGGCTATGCTGATGATGGTATAGCATGCAACACGGGGGCATCCAAGGGGGGAAATCCACGGCCAGCCTCCCCAAAGGCCCGGTGCAACAATTCGGTTTTACAGGCCCTGCAGAATTAGCTGAGATCCTGCAGGGCTCGCACAGCTGATGGGAGCATGTTCCACCAGGCTGGGGCACTGGTGTAATGCCCATTGGGCAAGGGGGGCAGCTGCCCAGGGCATCACCTTGTGGGGGGGGGCATCAAAATCCTGGGTTTGTTTTTGGGTATTTTAGTGGTTTTCCATTTTAGGCCTGCAGGGGGCGCAGTTTTTAGGCTAGTGGCACCACAATTTCAGCGTATCATCAGGAGATCAGTGTTAAAGCCTTGTGTGCTACCCCCCATAAGTTTGGTGAGGTTTGGTTCAGGGGAGTCCAAAGTTATGGACTCCCAAAGGGGATGCCCCTATCCCCCATTGTTTGGTAAATGAGAGCTAATAGGAGATGGGGGCTACAGTTTTGAGGGTCCATAACTTTGGCCCCCCCCTGAACCAAACTGCACCAAACCTGGGGGGGGTATCATTAGGGAAGTCTCCTGATGAGACCCCGAAAGTTTTGAGACTGTGCCTTCAGAAATGTGCCCCCCACAGCCTGCAACCCCCATTGACAGCAATGCAGAAAACTCAATTCAGAACAAAGATTCTTGGGCCCATTTCTAGGATGTTCCTGCAGGGGGTGCATTTTTGGATGTATCGGCACCAAAATTTCAGGGTATCACCTAGAGATTATGACACCCCCCCAAGTTTGGTGCAGTTTGGCTCAGGGGGGCCAAAGTTATGGACCCTCAAAACTGTAGTCCCCATCTCCTATTAGGTCCCATTGGAAACAATGGGGGATGGGGCACCCCCTTTGGGAGTCCATAACTTTGGACTCCTTGAACCAAACCTTACCAAACTTGGGGAGTAGCATAAGGACAGTCTCCTGATGATATGCTGAAATATTGGTGCTGATATGTCTAAAAATGCACCCCCTGCAAGCACCAATGTCCTGGTGCAAAAAAAATTTGGTTGTGGTGGAGTGGCCGCCCATGGGGTGGGGGGCATCCAACTCAGGTTTTGCCCAGGGCTACAGTTTGCCCAGAGCTGCCTCGTTACGCCCCTGGGCTGGGGCCAGGGCCGTAAAATAATTCCAAGAGATCTCCATGAAAAATAGTAAAGGTAGGCAGGGGGGCTGCCTTCCAAAGTGAAGGTACACCTGTGAATTCAGTTGGGTTAGAAGCAGTGGTGGGATTCAGCAGGTTCGCGCCACTTCGGCAGAACCGGTTGTTAAGATGCTGCTTGTAAACAACCAGTTGTTAAATTATTTGAATCCCACCACCAGAACCAGTTGTTAAATTATTTGAATCCCACCACTGGTTAGAAGGATATAACTCTGCTTAGGTTGGCATTATATGTGTGGGTGGGTGGGTGGGGGTTCGTGTTTACTATCATTCAAAGTGTCAAACATCCATTATGAGGAAAGCTGTTAAAGCGGACTACAGAGGAACAAACTAAAAATATTTATAAAGTACCATAAGGAATCTCCCAGCAATGCTTGACACCAAGATACAAAGTATGGAAAGCTCTGAACATAGATTTAGGTATGCTGAATCCATAATCCCAAATCCCACCAAAGACCCCCTATCAAATATGCCCTAAGGGAACACTCAGAACACATAATTAATTTGGTTAATTATTTGTTTGCAATATTTATAGTTCCATTTAAATGACCCACTTGGGGTCTCTTCTTGACCACTAAGAAACACTGAAAAGCAAAGAGGTTAAAGGAAGTACTGTCCCAATCCCCTATCAGCGATCGCCTTCAAGATCTGTAAGCTCTTAGATATTTTATTTATGTAAGTGGCTGCAAGGCACTTGATGGATGCTGCAGCTGCTGTCCCTCTGTGACTCATAGGAGCCTTCTCTCAAGACGTTTGATATCCCTGTGTCATCTCCTCACTCCTTAGCCTGCAAGTGCTGGCAAGCAGACAAGTGAGGAGAATTGAGGGTGTTGAGAGGCAGGAAGTGGAGTCCGAAGAGCCACTTTGGGGAGGAGGGAATCCAAGCCTCACCACACCAGGAATATCACAGCTGCTTGCCATGTCAATTCTTGCCTCTTATCACAGACTCCAATCAACAGATCATCGGTTGAGGTCCATTGGCTTCCACAGCAGCCGTCCACCCAATGACACCTAAATATTTTCCTCTTCCAGGAGACAAAGGAGGAGGAAGTGAAGCCTGGCTCTTGTCAAATGCTGGGCTGACAGCTTTACAACCGCACTTGGGAGAGGAGCTGGAAGGAGGAGCATTAGATTTAATCAGTGCTGACAGGGATAGGTGATGAATATTTTTATAGTGGAGGAAATGTATCGAACAGGGGAAATTAGACTGAAAGACGATAAGGATCTCAACCTGACAAAGCCAATTAATAGCTGTTTACAAATGACCAAACCTGATGGATCAAAGGCAGTGCAGTTCTTTTGTACCAGAAACCCTGGTTTTCCAGTGCTGCTTGCAAGCATTCCATTCCAGGAGGGTTACTGCCCATAGCTCAGATATACAAACATTGACATGTGGGTACATTGGTGACCCAGATTATGAAGAGTGGTTTTTCAAGCAAAGCCTGGAGGATCTGAACTGGATGCTGCAAAGTTTGAGTAACTGCTGTAACTGCAGTGGGGTTCCCTGAGCAACCAGGGCCTGGTGGAATCAGTTAACCTGAAGCCTAGTCCACAAAGTCCTGAAATGCAAAATAAAATGTAAAACTGCAAATGAAAGTGAGCTGGGATTCCAGTTGGGTTTTAAGATTGCCACTTTTATTTCACATAATATTAGAAAGAATATGTGCATAAAGAAATATATGTATAGGGACTCTGAATGAGAAAGTATACTCACACAAAACAAAGAAGGGGTCCAGTGCAGAGGTGGGATCCAACCAGTTCTCACCACTTCTCTAGAAGTGGTTACTAATTTTTTCTGAGTGCCGAGAAGGGGTTACTATAGCAACCTCCCTGCCCAATAGGGACTGGAGGTGCGTGTGTGCGGCGGCGCCACTGTTTGAATCCCACCACCATCGGAACCTGTTATTAAAATTTTTGGATCTTACCACTGGTCCAGTGGCACTGACTATTAATGTATTCCAGTATAAACTTTCATGAGTCAGAACTCACTGGGCTCAACCTGGATTATATTTGGCTAGGCTTGGATCCTAAGCAGCATGAGCAGAGCTGAATTGCATTAAGTGGTATAGTGATAAAGAGCACATGCTCTCTAATCTGGAGAACCGGGTTTGATTCCCCACTCTGCCACTTGAGCTGTGGAGGCTTATCTGGGGAACTAGATTAGCCTGTGTACTCTCACACATGCCAGCTGGGTGACCTTGGGCGAGTGACAGCTCTTCGGAGCTCTCTCAGGCCCACCCACCTCACAGGGTGTTTGTGGTGGGGGGAAGGGAAAGGAGATTGTAAACCCCTTTGAGTCTCCTTGCAGGAGAGAAGGGGGGGGGGTATAAATCCAAACTCTTTTTCATCCCTTCCTAGCCTATTGCTACTGACAGCCATAAATATCTATTTAGAATTATCATCATGACATACACACAGAATAATGTGTGAAGATCAACTGATGAGTCCATTGCAGAGTAGTGATTAGACTAGGCTCTCAGAGACACAGGTTCAAATCCCCGCTCTACCATGGAAGCTTGCTGGGTGACATTGGATCAGTCACACACTTTCAGCCTAGCCTACCTCCCAGTCTTGTTGTCAGGGTAAAATGGAAGAGAGGAGAATAATGTAAGCCACTTGGGTCCCCATTGGGGAGGAAAGTTGGGTATAGATGAAGTAAATAAATAGATAATAAAGTGGGGCCAGTAATTGGTTTCTCCGATTTTTCAAGCACTTCATTATCCAATAAGAAAAATATAGAGATTACAAAACTTGATTGTACACATTTCCTGCAAAAATCTGTTTGATGTCAATGATCTTGATAGCCATATTTTCATCTTTAAAACATGTAAGAAATTATTTATATCTATTTCCTTTTAAATAAAGGTAAAATTTTATCTTCATGTGTCTAAAATCTCAGCTCTATTAAAATACCAATACAGGTTTGCATCTAGGGAACTGTGAGCAGCCCAGATTTCATATAGTGGAATTTTTCTGCCTCAGACTCCTTCCCACTTCAGACTACCTGCAGTTCTCTCCCTGGGAATCAGAGGACCCTCACAAACAGCAGGGAGGGGCAAAGTGGAAGGGGAACCAGGAAAAACCATTCCACCCTTCTGCTGACCAAATGGTACTTCTGTCAGTCAAACCATAGGATATATGTCACTCAGTTCAGCAAATAAACAATTTAGCAGGATGGAAATCTCATATTTGGAAGGAGGCAATACCATAACCAGCCCAGAGGATGAAAGCACAGCTCTTATCTTAGGTCTAAGAATACAGTAACCTGTGCAAATACTACATAAGCAGTTCATCCCACTGCAATTACTCCAGCTTTATAACCACAGAACAGAAAGCCACCAACTTTTCCTGGGAGATTGTTTACTCATTACTTAGAGAGAAATTTCGCCTCTGCAAAGCTCTTTGGCTAAAACATATTGGATGGTTACTTTATAATAGTTTTATAACACCTGAATTCCCTTTTGTTTTCTCCATACATTATTTATGTAGTCATTCAGTTTTTCAGATTTCTTTATACCCAGCTTTTCTTTCCAATATGGACCCAAAGCAGTTCACACCATTCTCTTTTCCTCTGTTTTATCCTCACAACAACCCTGTCAGGTCTGATTAGGCTGAGTGTTTGATGGGCCCAAGATCATCTTGCCAGCTTCCTTGTTAGAGTGATTCCAGGGGTTCAAGCCTAGGTCTTTCAGATGTTAGTATGACACTCTAACAAATATACTGAGCATGAACAATGCAAAATAAAATTTGGAAATTGATAAAGTTTAGGGGGGTTTTCCCCCAGCACCTCCTTTTGGTGAAATATAGTGGCATAGAAATCTATATGGGGAAGATTACTCAGTTTTAAGACTTCATTGCTTTTCATAACATTAATATTCTGGGCCTTGCCATAGAAACACACCCAACATGGCTTTAATTTGCTAGTGAAATAATTATAGGCTTTTGAATCTGAGCTTCTTTCCAGAGATAGTAAATCACTCTTGGAAGGCAATGCTCTCAAACAATACTGGTAGCAGCTGTTGATAAGGTGTACACATCATGTTGTGACAATTTGTATACAAGGATCCAAACCTTGTTACTGAAATAAACAATGAGTTGGATCCATTATAATGAAAAAAGAGAGCAAGGTTCATTTGGCCACTCAAAATGTTATACTGGGCATCATGGAACCTGCATAAACAGCGGCTGTATTAAGGAGGTAGTTAAGCAAGATTTAGTGAAAAAGAAAGTGAAATCCAACCTGATATAAGCAAGTGTAATGTGGGTGTCTTCAGCTCAGTGGTCACATTACCTACTTGGAGTTGAGCAGCAATTACAAAACCCAGTTCATCCAAAGGATGCAAGACCAGTGATGATTCTTTCTGCAATATAGTGTGGAACTCCCACTCCCAAGAGCACATGACAGTTCAACCCCTAACTGTTATTCTTTACAGCAAGGGGGCTTGGATGCAAAATGAACAAAACTGGACCTATATGCTTCCCAATTACCACATGCTGTTTTAACTAGTATGAAGTAACCTTCAATTTTGAACCACAGTATCTGATTTTCATTCATAGGGTATCATTCATAGGGTACTGAATATAGATCCTAAACAACATACAGAAAACAGGCCAACTCTTTCCGTGTATGATGTCTGAGATCCACTAAGCATGGCTTCTTACAGAACCTATGTACTGAGCGCAGAGAACAAGGGCACACAGAGGAATCTTCTTGATAACTCCCCCCACTTATTTAGAGTGGGTATTTTTCTAACGAGACAACAAAGGGAATAGAACCTGCAATCTGATCCCTCTTTGGTTAAAAACAAAACACTGACGTTCCTGAGATACTTTGGAGTGAGTGGAGTTGAAGACTTTGAAGTGAGGTATCTTGAGTGGCCTATTTTGATGTGGATGGTTTTGAATGATGTTCAACTTAGTACGCAACACAGCTCATTTCCCCAACTTATTTGTTTTCTCAATGTGTTCGGTTGAGGAGGTTTAGCTAGTATCCCACACCCTGTTACTCATTCTTCCTCCTGCTTATCCACTAACGAGTAAATGGGGAATGCCTTTGGACCCTAAAAATAAACAGTGTCTCAAAAATGGGAGAAGCAATAACTGCCAGTATCATTTTGGTTCATCCTAATGAAAAATATTACAAAAATTTTCTTCAGAAATGCCTAAATTAAACTTGAAGCTGTGTTTTTGCAGGAGAGACTGCAAGGACAGTCATTTGATGCCTCAGTCAAATGACTGCTCAAAGAAAGGTAAACCTAGAACTATTCATTCACTTGACAGGTTTGAGTGAATGGACCTCTTGAGAAGCTTGAGTAACAGGTGTACAGACCAAAGTACTCCTAAATAGTACCATGGTAACTACACTGTATCCTTTTTTGTGGAACAGAGGAAGCCTCAGCCATGTTATCTTTGTATCACTTCGTCTCTCTTGCATGTTTCTTGTAATTTCAACAATAGTTAGCTACTAACCATATTTCTGCAACTGTCAGCCAGTATCCACTGTTGTGTATCTCAGCAATATTTATATTATTATATTTATATACCACACCTCAATCATTATGGATGATGAAGAAGAGTTTGAATTTATACCCCCCCCCCTTTATCTCCTGCAAGGAGACTCAAAGGGGTTTGCAAACTCCTTTCTCTTCCCCTCCAACGACACCTTGTGAGATAGATGGGGCTCAGAGAGTTCTGAGAGAACTGTGACTAGCCCAAGCCCAGCTAAAATGTAAGAGTGAGGAAACAAGTCTGGTTCACCAGATAAGACTCTGCGGCTCATGTAGAAGGGAGGGGAATCGAACCCAGTTCTCCAGATTAGAGTGCTCCAGCTCTTAACCACTACACCACACTGGTGATGTACATGAAATTCTTAAGATGTCTCCCATTTGGAAAATGTGAGAAGAGCTAGGAAGAACCTCCCCTCATTAACTTCAGCAGTAAGTTATCTGATCATGTACTTCCAAGGATACCTAGAAACACACCCAGCTCAGCTGATCATTAGCCTCCACTATGTTTTATTCTATGTAGAGCTTAGAATGAAATAGTTCTTAGAAAGATACAACATGAAGAAAAGAAGAATGCTCATTAAACAAATACAGTTACATTGATGTTTTGATTAGCTGAGATATTTGTTAACAGAATATATTTAACAAGGTTTGGAAAAAATTTTCTTGTAAGAAGAAATGGGTCTTAAGAAACATTTTGAAAATTGACACAGAAGGAGAGTTTGAAATTAAAGAAGGATGTTTTGAGAGAGCTGATGAAGTCAGATATACTAGTAAAACGTCTTAGAAGATTGATGGTAGAAGAACAGCGGAACATCACAAATTGTAATGTGCGAAGGCTGAAATGTCGCGTATGGTAAAGCTACAGATAGCTTAGTGGCATCAAAATCAATAGATGTGAGAAGAGGTTGAGAAAGGCTCAAGAGGAGATCTGATATGGGCAAAATGGCAGAGAAGATGAAGTTTTTTAGCACCAGCCATTAAAAAGTATCCTAAAGAAGAAGAAGAAGAAGAAGAAGAAGAAGAAGAAGAAGAAGAAGAAGAAGAAGAAGAAGAAGAAGAAGAAGAAGAAGAGTTT
Organism: Sphaerodactylus townsendi; assembly: GCF_021028975.2. Lineage (NCBI taxonomy): Eukaryota > Metazoa > Chordata > Lepidosauria > Squamata > Sphaerodactylidae > Sphaerodactylus > Sphaerodactylus townsendi. The sequence continues at coordinate 113,746,349 of NC_059427.1, read as the reverse complement.
GGATTTATATCCCCCCTGTCTCTCTTGTAGGAGACTCAAAGGGGCTTACAATCTCCTTGCCCTTCCCCACTCACAACAAACACCCTGTGAGGTAGGTGGGGCTGGGAGAGCTCCCAGAAGCTGTGACTAGCCCAAGGTCACCCAGCTGGTGTGTTTGGGAGTGTACAGGCTAATCTGAATTCCCCAGATAAGCCTCCACAGCTCAGGCGGCAGAGCGGAGAATTAAACCCGATTCCTCCAGATTAGATACATGAGCTCTTAACCTCCTACGCCACTGCTGCAAAAAGATATTGCAAATATTTTCACAAGCAAATCTCTACTGGCAGTTAATTACCAGGAACCATTTTCTGCCCGCAGGAGAAAGAGTCAAGTAAGAGCTAACTAATCCCTTCTGAATAGTCTAACACATTGCACTGAAATTCAAGTAGAAAATGCCTGTTCCTTAACCTTCCTCCCCCCCCCCCCGCCCCAGCCTTTAAAAAAACCCTTCACCAGGCAGCAGTACTAGCTGATGCCATATTCAGCTATGCATCCTGGGGTGTTATGCAGTAACCTGTTGTTGATTTTGGAATAAGGGGCCATGAACATTCAGTTTACACATCCACTTTGCAATTGCATAGTGAAGGCACCTTTTGTGCATTTGTATTTCGGTAGGATGGTGTTTCAAGAAAATTGTGGCCATCACACACTCTGATCCATGGATTTGGTCAGAAGAAAATAACAAATCATTGTCTCCATGTCTTTGGAACATCCAGAGAGAGTTCATCCTGTCAAAAAATTCTACAAGGAGCAGCAGTGGCGTAGGAGGTTAAGAGCTCGTGTATCTAATCTGGAGGAACCGGGTTTGATTCCCCGCTCTGCTGCCTGAGCTGTGGAGGCTTATCTGGGGAATTCAGATTAGCCTGTGCACTCCCACACACGCCAGCTGGGTGACCTTGGGCTAGTCACAGCTTCTCGGAGCTCTCTCAGCCCCACCTACCTCACAGGGTATTTGTTGTGAGGGGGGAAGGACAAGGAGATTGTAAGCCCCTTTGAGTCTCCTGCAGGAAAGAAAGGGGGGATATAAATCCAAAAAAACTCTCTACAAAGATTAACATGCTGTTGTAGCCATATTATCTATTTAAATATTGGTCCTGGAATATGAGACAACACTAAGCTATGGAATGCCTCTTCTCAATGAAAGTGCAAGTGGAAGGATTCATCATATTATTGCTATCAGAAAGTTACAGCTTCAGAAGATGTGAGCGGATCAATTCACGCTTGTGATCCACAACTTTTATGATCCACAACGCTCTTTCATGCTTTAATGAACAAATTTGCCATTTTGAGGTATTTTCCTACAAATCAACCCCCTCTCTCAGTTTCTTAATGAAAAGGAGAATGTGGAGAATGCAAACAGGGGAGCTCTACGTGATCCCATTGCCATGAACAAATTACTGTATAGTCTAGTTTAGAGTTCAGAACCCCTCCAGGGGTGGAAGATCAATCAGCATGATCACTCAGAGAAAGATCCACATGGTTTTCTGACAACCCTGCCAGATTTTCCATCTAGTGTGACTGGAGAGCACACTGTAGATTTAGTGGGTGTCTGGAATCTCTACATGATCCCCTTCTGCAGCAGAGTGTGGTCCAGGGAATTGCTTTGCCTCTTTCTTTCTTTCTTTTTTTTTTTGGGGGGGGGGTTATTTTTTGGAAAGGGGCTACAATATTGATATAACTGCAATTACAGGTATGTCAGTATAACTGAAATTTAAAGTGCTTTACCAAAGCTCTTTATCTTGCAACTACCAGGTGTGAAGAGTTCTGTGCCTTTAAGAGGGAGTTGATGGGTGGCGTTAAGAGAACCAGGAAAAGCAGAGACCCATTGAAACCAGCAAGCAAACTTCAAGGCAGGCAGTGGATGCCTCCTTGTGTGTAAACAAAGAAGCTTGAGGAGACCACACTATAGCCTCACTGCACAGCTAAGAGCACTGAGGTAAGCATTCTATGCACAATGGGCCAAGTTGTATTATCTTTTACTGGAAAAAAAATCAACCTCGGATTTAGCTGACTTGGATAACTGTCATGATCTGGCTCTGTTCTGGCCTGTTCCTGTCATGTCACCAAAACAGGAGGTGAGATCCCCTGTCTGGAATTGCTGTCCCTTGCTTGCTCTTCAGTTTCACTTTTAGACATGGGCCTTCTACAGTTTGCTAAATATGCCTAAAATAACGCTGTGCATCAGAGTACTGGACAGTCCCCTTTCGAAGTAGTTTATGATGAGGAGCGGCAAGCGTTTCCGTTGCTTGAAGAGTTGGGGAGGGGCTAAAGGAATTGCAGGACTGGTTAGGGAACATTCAAAAGTCTTGTCCCCATGTCTACAAGGCTCTGGTTAAGGCCAAAAAGACTTAAATGTACCAAACTGACAAGAAGCGCAAGGTGTATATTTTTTGGGGGGGAGGGGATTGGTTTACATCTCCACCATGAACCAGCATTGTGTGCAGCCCAGCCACAAGATGGGCCACCATTACTTAGGGTCCTTCAGAGTGATACATATTATAAAGGAAGTGACTGTGACGATTGAATTGCCTAAGACTTATAAATCTGTACACCTTGTGTTTCATTCCAGCCTCCTGAAAAAGGTGTCTCCAGGCAACCTGTGGCACCCGTGAGTGGAAGTGCCTCCCACCTAGTGGTGGGATTCAGACGGTTTGCACCGGTTCAGTAGAACCGATACCTAATTTTTTGTTGAATTCAGTGAACCGGTTGTTAAAAGTGGCTTTCAGAGCCCTGGAGCAGCCGGGCGCCTTCCCACCCGGCTGCTCTGAGGTGCTAAAAGCTCCATCACTCCCTCTCTCAGGGGAGGGGGAGTGAGTGGGCTCGCAGAGGCCCAGAGCAGCCAGGCGCCTTCCTGCCCAGGTGCTCGGAGGTGCTAAAAGCCCCATTGCCCTTTCTTCCAGGGAAGCAAGGCGGCTTTCAGAGCAGTAGCGGCAAGGCCCCATTACCCCCTTCCACCCCCACAAGAAGTTCCTCCACAGCAGGTAAGTGGGTGGCAGGGAGGTGCAGCAGGGGGGCATACAGCGGGGGGCGAACTGGTTGTTAAATTATTAGAACCCCACCACTGCTCCCACCCTTTTTAAATTGATCAACAGGAGCATCACGAATGCTGGATTTTCAGTTGCACCACAGTTGCTTGCAGTATCTAGTTGTTTGGAAGTATTTCCCTGAAGGGAAGAATGAATGGGTTAATGCCTCAGATGTTTGGGCCCCTCATTTGGTGCAGAAACTTCATCGTAAATGTCCTCAGCGCTTTGGGAGCCCCAGGAATAACCCTAAGGAGACAGAAAATCATGATCATGATCATGCCCTGTTCTGGCCGGATCCTGTCACATCACCCTAACAGGAGGTTGGAACCCTTGTCTGGAACTGCTTGCTCTTTAGTTTCACTTTTAGGCATGGGCTAATCTGCTCATCAAATACCTGCAGGCTTCTTCACTTCAAAGTGTTGAACACTGTGAGTTGTTTTGCCTTGGTGAAGGCTGCGCCTACGCCTTCCCTTGAGAATGAAGTGGTGCTGTTCCCTCCCCTGGGAACTGATGGTGGGAGGTGGTGTCAAGCTAGCAGAAGGGGGGTGGGTGGGAATGGAGTGAGGGTATAATGGAAGCTGTTTCGGCACCTAAGTTCTGTCAATGGAAGCCTAAATGGAACCTTTATCCTGCTGCTTTCAATATAGGAAATTGCTTGAACATGAAGTCTTGTTTTTGAACAGTCCAGGGGTATGACCAACTATAGGCTAGTTTTGAATCTGCCCTTTTTGAGGGAGAATGTCAGTCTGGCTTGCTTTCACCCAGGTCACAGTTAAAAATAATTTGGCTCACACTGACAGATAATCTATGTGGTCCTCTGGCATTGCAAATGCATTCCTGTTCCTTTCCCTGGACATCTCAGCAACTTGCACTACCACAATATCCTTCTGAACCATCTGGCAGACACGGGCCTCACTGATGCTGCAGCAGACTTCTTAAAAATATTTGCTGGCAGATAAATTTCAGAGGGTTTTGCTGAGAGACTTCTGCTCAACCCTTTGGCCATTGGCCTCTAAAGTCCCAGGAACTTCCATCTGTGAAGTGCTGTGAATAAAGCTGTGAATAAAGAAGTGCTGTGAATAAAGCTAATTGAAAAGTAGGTGTCTGTGGACCTATACCCCAGAATTCATGTCAAAGTTACAATCAAGTCTACACTAATTACATGTTTAGACTACCTTTCTACAGACTAACATCTAGCAATTGGAAAAGTACAGGAGAAGCTATCAGTTTCACCAGCACAGGATAGTTAAATATCATGAATACACAGATGGGTCTGGCAGGGGGAAGACGTGGTCACCTGTTAACATCTGGCACAGGCAGTAACACCCCCAGCCAGATAGTCCTAGAAAGAGAACATATGACTAGATGGTATCTCTTCTTTTTGAAGAGGGAAGGATGGAACTGATCCACAGGAAGTCAGAAATTAGGTCATGAAATCTCTGGACGTGGAAACAAAGCTCTTTTAGAATTCTTCTGCTTTAAGCTTGGCCCAGTTAACATGAAGGACTAAGCCATAGACACCATTTGGAGCACAGATGTCTGCACAACAGGGAGGAAACCCAGGAAAGCACGGTGAGGCATGATTTTTGAACACTGCAACTTCAAGAGTAAGTAGGCTAGCCGTAGTCTAACCGTCTCACTGGTATGTACAAAAGCAGAGAAAGTGCATTTGTTATTATATTGCTATTCATTTTGCTTAGTTTTGTTGTTTAAATATGCCTTGTGTGCTTTGATTAATTATTAAACTTCTTTATAATTTGATCTCTGAAACCACATCACGCCTAATTCAGCCATGCTTGTGAAGGAGAATCAGGAAGGAGTGGCTGTAGATCCTTTCATCCCCAGAATGTGTAAGCAGGTCCCTGCAGTAGTTGGCAAGGGTGAAACAGAAGATGAGGCAAGACGCAGACCTTTAAACAGCACTGGCAGATAAGTTTCAGAAGGTGTTGTGGGAGACTTCTGCTTTGACGATTGGCCTCTAGAGTCCCAGAAAGTTCCATCTTGTCTCCTGAATTGTTTTCAATTGTACACATTTAAAATACAAATAAAGAGTACATAAGTCCTAATCCTTCAGAAAGAGATACACATTAAGACTAGAGAGGCAGCAGTGCAAATTGCCAGAAAGAAACAGGTAAGGGGAGTAAGGGAACATGGATCTTTCCAGATTCCCAGGTAGACACAGGGCCTTTCCCCACTTACCTTCTGCTGTGCGCTACTCTGGCCAAGTAGCGCGGGGTCCCGCAGGACTCCCCACTACAGGGGCGGTAACAACTCAGCCGCCCCGACACTGCTGCTCTCGCGCCCCCTCAGCGCGCGTCATTCCTGGCGCTCTTCAAAACGGTGCCTTTTGATGACCCCACACAGAGCACGGGGTCATGGGGAAACCCGGAAGTGCGCCAGAAATGATGTGCGCAGTGAGTAGCATGCAGCGAAGGTGGTAGAAGGACAAGTGGGGAATCGGCCAAAAGCATGCCTTGTGAGCAATGTTTTCACACAGTGTTTACTTACACTGGATGGGTTTATACACTCCCTAAAAAATAACTTCTCAGTTTGAATATACACTTAGATGCCTCATTGACCCTGGATGACTAGGCAATGGATATAGAAGAGAGTGCATTTTTCTTACTGAGTTTGGTTTACTAACTGAACTTTTATGGAAAAAATAAAGCTGGTCACAATCACACATTTCTTGGACTACTGTAACACAATGTATATGGGGCTGCCTTGGACAGTTCAGAAGGTTCAGTCAGTTAGGATCATGGTGACCAAGATGCTTACAGTGATGTATTAATCAAAATGCTGAACTTTTCAAAGGCTTGCATACAACACATCTATTGGACCACCTCAACTTGTATATATACTCTGAGAATCACTAAGAAAGTATTCTGTTAGAATCCATATTGGTGAAATATGGTTGGTGGGAATCCAGATGAATGTATGCAGATGCCTTGCTTTGGAGTAAGGAGACACAGATCTACAAAACTCCCATGCAGACAGAAACATGACTTGTAAGCAATGTTTCCCCACAGTCTTTAATTTACATTGGAGGGGTTTATGCACTCCCTGAAAAGTAAGCTGTTTAGAACCCCCCCCCCATCCTCCCCCCAGTTCTGGATAGTTCCTTCTTTAGAGAACTTCTGGCACCAGCAGAAAGCTCCACATTTAGACAGCTGGCTTGACAGCTCTTTGAATAGGCTTTGTCCCTAGGGTCTCCCTCCCCCATGGTAACAATCCTGAGAAGGAATTGTCTTGCACCTGGGCCTAATTTTGAGGAATGGGAAGATGGCTAGAAATCCCACAAGGAGCAGAGACAGTGTGAGGTATGAAAAGAGAGAATATAAACCGTGGAGCACTGCAGGAATAAAAATTAAGAACAATTTACCTACTGAATATATTTATACCTATTTGCTATTTATGCCTATATGCAGTAGCATAGTGGTTAAGATAATAAGACCTATTATAAATAAGACCTATTTGCTATTTATTCCTATATGCAGTGGCATAGTGGTTAAGAGCAGGTGCATTCTAATCTGGAGGAACCAGGTTTGATTCCCTACTCTGCTGCCTGAGCTGTGGAGGCTTATCTGGGGAATTGGCCATGCTGACAGAGGCTGATGGGAATTGTAGTTCCTGAACATCTGGAGAGCCGCAGGTTCCCTACCCCTGGCCTATGCATTCCAACACGTGCCAGCTGGGTGACCTTGGGCTCGTCACAGCTCTATGGAGCTCTCTCAGCCCCACCCACCTCACAGGGTATTTGTCGTGAGGGGGGAAGGGCAAGGAGATTGTAAGCCCCTTTGAGTCTCCTATAGGAGAGAAAGGGGGGATATAAATCCAAACTCTTCTTCTTCTCTTCTATATGATAACTTCTGAAACATAGAAATCTAAAAATAAAATTAACAACAATGAACAATAAAATGACAACATAACTAATGTTACCCCTTCCTGCCATTCAAGATGTCTCCTCAAATTGCTTCACAGTTTTGAAGCAGCTGCATTAAAACAGCTATAGTATCCACCAGAAAGCTATTTCCTAAAGGCAGAAGGCTACTTCCTAATGGTAGCTCCTGTCTGGCAATGGGTGCGACGCTCTTTTGGTACCAATTCTATTCGCACACAGCTTTCGATCCCCTCTCCAATTTTTCAGCCTTTTCAAATCTCATACCCAAACTGCATATTCTGCTCCTGTCATGTCCCATTCAGTTCTCTGAAGTACTCATAAATTCAGCTTGTTAGCCCTGATTTGCATCATCAGAAGATTTGCATCATCATCATTGAGCTTTAAAACAGTAAGGAAGCTGGCTCAGCTTTCTGTCTTCGCATTTTTGGGGCAGAGCTAATAAACAACCTGCTTTATTGTTTGATCCTCCTTCCCTGTGTTTGCTTCTTTGAACATAAGTAAAATCTATAAAAGTAAAAAAAAAACTAAACAAAACATAACCTTTAAAGGGGTTTCAAGGGGAGATGAAGAGCACTTGTTCAGGAAGCAGGAGGGATACATTGTCTTTGACAATTACTGACAAGACAAGTGTTCGTTCATTTGCATTTTCTAGTGAGTTTTCCTTCACAGCACAGGGTTACCAGCCTCAAAATAGGGCTTGGAGTTCTCTCAGAATCACAATTGATCTTCAGACTACAACAGGGTTGCCACACTGCCCCCCTTTTGCTTCGGGGTCCTTCCCCTCACACTGTTCAGCCAGCTGAAAGGGGTCTCACCAGTGTGACCTTAAGCCTAGCTCCTATGTCAGAAGCGTACCAGGGGTAAATGGCGCCCGGAGACAAATTGTCTCCAGGACGCCCCCCAGGCCCTGCCCCCCCACCACCCTAGCCCCGCCCCTGATGCCCCAGGCTCCACCCCCATTGCCCTCAACCCCGCCCATGTCACCATGGACATGGGCAAGGTCTAGGGTGCCCACCTCCCCCCACAGACTCCCCCTGCTGGCTGGGCTCCAAAACTGCTGTGCCGCAGGCATGGGAAAACGATGAGACAGCAGGACTTCCTGGTCACGTGGGGGGCCGATTTTGCGCCCCCCACGTGACCAGAAGAGTGGCGCCCGGGGACAAGGGGTACCCCTTGTCCTTAGGCAGATACGCCACTGTCCTATGTTGTCAGTTACATGTCAATATCACTTCCGGCACTCATCAGAAGTAACATTGTTGTAGCACTGACAATGTCAGGAAATTCTAGTATTTGGATAAAAGCTTTATGGTAAAAAATGATTTCTAACTATGAAGTTTTTGCTCAAATACCAATGTCTCCATATTGGCAGCAATGTGATGATGTCATTTTCACTGATCACTCAAAGTGATATTGCCAATAATGTAAGGGCTAGATCTCAATTTTTCTGGTGGTAAGTTCCCTCTCCCACACTGGTTGTAACTCCTGACTACAGAGATCAGTTCCATTGGATACAATCTCAGCTTTGGAGGATGGACTAAAGCACCACAGTGCCCACCAAGCTCCACTCAGATCTGGAGCTCGCCTCATGGACCAAAAGGAGGCTGGAGGAGCCAAAGGAAAGGCTGCATGCACTATCTTCTTCTTTTTGGTTCCTCCAAAGCCCAGAAGGCCTTCCAAAGAGAGACAAGAGGAGTGGCCAGTGGTGGCACAAGAGAAGGAGATGGAGAGGCACCCCAAGGTGCTGCCATCCCAACTCCTTTCCCTTCAGCCATCTCTTCTGAGCCTACTAGTGTGCATGCCCCAACCTCACACAGGAGGCAGCTCTAGAGGTGCCTGCAGCTGCTGGTCATGATGGGAGCCCCCCACATCCTTGGTCTGGAAGCACTTCTAGGTGACAGAGGATCCATATTTTGCACAATGCTAGTTGTGTAGTTCCTGGATAACCTGAAGTGAAAAAATTGTCATCTCTCGACTCTGGAACCATCTCATGAAACCCCACCAGGCAATGATTTTTGGGGGGAGGGTAGAGGCTGGTGAGGTGACCAAGTACCCATTAGCCAGCCAAGACGTCAGTCAACTAGTGATCTCACCTCATGCTCTCCCTGCTGCACAGTCTCCTATAGGCAAGAGGTAACAAACTTGTCTGATGGTGGTGCTCAGTGAGAGTGTGGGAAGCAGGTGGGAAAGAGAAGCAGAGGTGGGAAGCAGGTGACAAAGAGGAGTCACATGTCTGGCTGATGAGATGATTGCTATTGACAGGCAACCCTTTAGAGCTGTAGAAGACATTGGCTTCCACAAGCTGCTCCAAGATGCCTACTCAGTAAATGCCTGCTTCTTGCACCATGATGAGCATGGGCATGATGCCCTTGTTGTACAAGGCTGTTGGGCAACCTGTGAAGGAACAATTGTCCCCAGTCACGGGAGGACTGTGCACCATGTCTGACATTTGCACTTGCCCTCACTCGCATCATGTATTCCTCTTGCTGACAGTGCACTGTTGGCAACCTGATGATGTTGTGGGTGTGGAGACCAGTGCAAGGCAGAGTGAAGGCCAATGAGTGAAGGCCTATTGCAAGGCTATGCTCCATGCTCAGATTTGCTGAACACCTGTGCATTGGATTGGCTTGCAGATTCATCTGGACTAGCAAAAGTGCCCTGTACTTTCACCTTCCAGGCACTGCGTGATTCCTCACGGCGTTTGTTTGGCTTGAACTGCCACAGCATGCCTGCATTTTGCTGGACGCTTGCATGTTGGATTGACTTGTGGCTTTGTCTGGGTTCACAAAAGTGTCCCATGTTTTGATTTTCTTGTGTTGTGTTGCTATGGGTTTTTTTTTTTTACATTGGTTCTGTTAGGCTTCACAGTGCATTGGTTTATAGTTCTGCTGGATTGGTTTCTGATATGGTTGTGTTGAGGATGTGTTGGGAGGGTGAGAGGCATTGACCTGTGGTTGCTCACAGGCATGCCTCTTTCCTTTCCCCCTGTTCTTTCCTGGTCCTTTCCTGGTCCTTTCTGCACAACAGAAATAAAGTTTTGAGGCTGGAATATAAAATGTTTTTTGTTGGAATTCTGCACAGCTAACATTTGGAAAACTGTATAATTTTTTTGAAAAGTATTTCTTTTCCCCCAAGTCGCTTTCAAAATGTTCCCTGCTTGCTGTGTGTAAAAAGCAGGGGACATTTTATTTTTCCTGCCTGACTGAACAGCTTCCACTTTTGTTTTCTTGTGCCTGCCATTTCCTGCTGCTGCAGAGAGCATCTGTGCCTGCTTCCATTTGCTGAAGCTTTCCTGTGGAGGTTTCCTCTGCTAGCAGCTCATCTGCACCCAATTTCACAGTTAAAAGTGCAGGAATAGCATTTGTTTTGCCTGGTGATCCCACACATGTATCATTTTTTTCTTTTTCTTTTGAGAGAGGTGTGTTGTATTGCAATACATTAGCAAGTGAGCTGTTTTGTAGAACTTCACTAGATAACAAAATAAAGTTATGCTAAATATGGGAACAGCAAACTATATCTATGCAAGTGCTTGGTCTGGGTATTTGTGCGGTTTATCTTTGCCTGTGTGTCTGCCTCCCCTTTTTTTGTTGAAAGAAGTAGGGAGAGACCTTTCCAGAAGCTCATGTGATTCTAGACATGTAACTTCAGTAGTTATCTCTTGCTTGACTGAACGAAGCAGGCACTTGTAAAATCCTAATGAAGAGTCTGTGCAGCTAATAGAGAAGGTCTACCTGCAGTTGAAAGTAATGGGTGGACCTGTTTTCCATGAAGGATAGGTGTATCCATTGCTGCTTAATGGGAGGTAGACCAGCCCTCTGAGTGTCTACAATTTTCTTATCATGATGTCATAGCTATGTGGTCACCTGCCTCAAAACAAAAGAAAAAAATACGTGTGTGGCAAAAAAAAAACTTTATTCCTGTACTATTTTGCTCCAGTTGCTTTCAATGGGAAATCTCTGAGGGGCTCTGGGGGGCTGTTTTTCAGAGGGACCAGACTATAGAGGGACCACATTTTCAGCACTGCTCCCCAGAAGTTTGGTGAAATTTGAATTGGCAAATCCAATTCTATGGGCACTCAAAGTGACCTACTGACCCACTGACCCAAACTTCACCAGACTTGGGGGTTCTGCTGAGGAGAGTCACCAGCAGCTGTACTGCAAATGTGGTCCCTCTACCTGGAAAAACAGTCCCCCAGAGCCCTGCAAAGGTATCCCATTGAATGCAATTGGATCAAAACAGTTGCCTAACCCCCTCCCACTGAAGTTAATGGTAAGAACTTTTCTTATGTGATGCTTGGGTGTGAGTTTGGCTCATTACAATCTATGGGGAATTGGGAAGGGGATCGGGGGGACTGTTTTTTCAAGGTAGAGGGACCAAATTTGCAGCCTGGTTGTAGGTAACTATCCTCCAAAGAACTCCCAAATCTGGTGAAGTTTGGTTCAGGGGATCTAATTTTATGGGCTCCCAACACCTCCACCCCACCCCCATTTTTTATTGGAAACAAGAAAGCTCCATTGGATAGATGAGGACCCTTTGGGGCCTCCCTTATAATTGGACCACCTGACCCAAACTTCACCAAATGTGGGGGTTCTTCTAAGGATGGTCACCTGCATTTTGCTGCAAATTTAGTTTCTCTACTTTCATAAACAGTCCCCTAAATCCGCCCAAATATTCCTCATAGACTTAAATGGAGCTGAAAAAAATTGGATCTCCAAAAAAAAAAGCCCTCCCCACCCTCCCGCCCATTTACTAATGTGAGTATTTGGCTTCTTTCAGTTTTTCCAAAAAAGTTCAGGGCCAATAAACCCAAATCCAAAATATATCAAAAAATGGCGCAGTTGAATAGTACTTTACAATATGCTTCACAATTCATCTCCTCTGCCAACACTCCACAGAACAACTTTGTCTGCTCAAGTAAACAGGCTTTAATGTAAAGAAAATTCATCAGCCGGCAACCTGCAAATAAAAAAAGAGAGAGGCAGAGAAGGCTCCAGCTTGAATGGCAATTCACACATTTACATATTTCCAGGTTTGGGGCTCTGAATGCAAAATGCGAGCTTGCCTCTCCATCCTGCTCCTGTCTCTGTAGCTTTTATCCTGGCAAGATTTGTCGCTAGATAATTCTAAATGACCATCTCCCTACAACAAAGCCATCCCCTTTAGATGTGTGCAGATGATATAGAAAATGGGTGGTTCAGGCCGATTTCATGAGGCCCTAATAAATCTTCAGTAAATTAAAGCTCATCCCCTCTCCTCCCCTCCTCGGGCCTTTGTCTTGCTAATACACATTAGGCCTTGGCTGGCTACACACTTTGAGGCCTTTCGGAGGTGAGGCCTGTACAAAGCTGCAGATGTGGGGGCCTTCAAGGACCTTTGCCCCCAATGTTAGCCATTAACATCAGCCATGCCAACATAGGAATTTCGTCAGTTCTCTCCTCAAAAAAAGGAGAGTAACAACTTTGGCTTTTGAGGTGTGAAAGGGGAAAAAGAAATAAAGGAGCAAGAGAGAGAGAGCGAAAATGAAAGAGAAAGAGAAAGAGGGTGTAAAAAGATTCCAAAGAGGTTTGTTTTTGCATAAAGTCTGATTTTCTCTCTAAATCACTGGCTGTAGCTGAAGTTGTTAAAAAATGGAGAGCCTCTTTCAGACTTTGGCACCAATAAAAACCTTCACTGGCATATTATCTAGTTTCTCTGCCTCTACTATCTGCTTTGCCTAAAGCAGCTAGCTCTTTTCATTCCACATCCATGACTTTTCCCAAAGTCTGAATTATAGATAACTATCATCCAAGCTAGGGTGCTGGGAAACAGTGCCTTCCAACTGGAAAATCTCAAATGCAGTTAGGTTTGCCAATTGTGGCATGGGAAATTCCTGAAGATTGGGGGCAGTGCCTATGAAGGGAAGAATTTGGGGAGGAAGCTGCCATTTCTCCAGAGGAACAGATCTCTGTAGTCACAACATCAGTTGCAATTCCAGGAAAACTCCATGGCCACTGGCAACCCTAAAAATGATCTTTGGTTTCCAGACCTAAAGAACATTAGTTTCTTTGTACTTTCTGTAGCTATAACAGTACTACTTGAGGAAGGGCTCTGATGAACTTAAACTTCCATACTTTCCATTTGTATGTAGTATTATGCATGATGATAACCCACCATATTATCAAAAACTAGAGTAACTATCTAAATAATAACCTCGAATATTTGGTGTTTATGACATATTTGCCCCTATTATATAGGAAGGAAACATCAAACGAACAAGCAAATATTATTTCCTATTTTTTTAAAATTAGAAGCAAAAGGGCCCATGCCCCAAAATAGAAAAGTAATTAATTTTTTTAAATGTATCCAGGTTACACTTAAGAAGGTAAAGTTAAATGGTCAGATAGAAGTTACGTATGAACAAAGAGTACACAGTTGTGTCAAGGGCTTTCTGTCAATAGATTGAAGGGATGGAGCTACTCTGCTAATTTTCTGACCCCAAATCAAGTCATCTATGAATGATCTAGCACCAAGGTCCCCACAAATATATAGGTAAGAACTGGACCTCCTCCAGTCACATTGTTTTCCTGACAGGGACCCTAGTTATGTACAAGAATAAGTCTGAGTTGAATTAAAAAGGAGAATTATTCTCTCACAAAGTTCAAATCTGGGTGTTTGGTTGAAACCCTAAAGGTTTCGGAGATATTGTTGCAGGTAAAGGAGTATTCCTTCATAAAACTCATGGCAAGTATCTAAAATTAATCCCTTTCAAGAGAAAGGAGGATCCAGAGACCTGGGGCGGCCAAGGACAGCACTGCTGCAGCACCATTCTGCCTCCTCCAAGCAGCTTTCCAGAGGCGCAGGGAAGCAAAAAGCCCCTCCCCGCTGTCAAATAGCCCTCCATTGGGCTCAATGGGGTTATATCACCCAAAAGGGTGGCAAAAGTCCAAGCTCCAGGTGCCGGGTGGCAAAGCCAGGGTGGAAGCTGACTAACACGGCTCAACCCCTGGCCATGTCTCTGGAATGTCCCTTTTATGCCAGCAAGGGGGCAGGAGCACTAACGTGTCACTCTGTGCCATAACTGGTCATTAGGGGGAGCTGCAGCAGACTTGCCCCTCCACTGGGATAAGTGCCCCAGGGAGGGCAAATTGACTAACGTAGGGCCCCACTGCCTCCACAACTCCCTTTGCCTCCATCCTCCCCACCCCAGGGGCTGGAAGTCACATAGACAAACCTTATAAACTAGAAATGTATATGCGCAACTATACTTATATCAGGAGCTGTGACCAAACAAGGCAGGTAGCATGATCTGTTGCACAACTGAGTTTTCTTGTCAGAAACTGCCCCCATAGAACACAGAAGCTGCCTTCACAATGTAAGTTGAATTGGCATGAAAATGTTTAAAGGTGATGGGGAGAGCTAATGGGTATGCATTTCTCCACCTAAAAATATTTTACATTATATTCCAACAGTTTTTTAAAAACTTTAGAGAATTTCCAAAATTAGAATTCTTTGAAGAGCTACTTCCAAAAAGAAAAGTTAGACGTATACTTCAAGCCTACACCTAGCTTACATAAAAAGTGAAACGCAGCTGGTGTCTTTTGATCTCTCCTGATACTTTCAGGCAGATATTGGTGAATTCTACACAGCAGAAGTAAGATGTCTTTTGGATGTTTTAAAAACCAGTTGGGAAAAGAAGTTTGCGCAGTTCTCTCCCCCAAAACAACTTCAGCCCATTTTATTTCTCTCAACCTGGGCTTTTCAAAAATCTCTAAACTAGCAATCTTTTTTCCCCAACCCATGTTGAAGGCGTTTCCTGCCTGCTGAGCAAACAAAAGCAGGCAGGAAATGCTTTATTTTTCCTGCCCAAACCTCTTACATTAATCATGCCCACTATTTTGTGTGCTGCAGCAAAGATTCTCTGAAGGTTCTCCACGAAGGTTTCCTCTGCCTCCAGCTCATCCATGCACTATTTCTGTGTAAAAAGGAGATGAATAAAGCTTGTTTTGTCTAGCAATCCCAAGCATGTTTCCTTTTTTTAGTTTTGTTTTCATGGGGATGTCTGTGAAGCTATGGTGAAATGATCAGAGAAGCTGCAATATGCACATATTTGTGTCACCATAGCTTCACACACATTCCCCTCAAACAAAAAAAGAAAAACAACACATGTGAACAATTGCTAGGCAAAACAAACTTCATTCAACTACTATTTACATGGAAACTGCGCGTGAATGAGCAGCAAGCAGAGGAAACCTCTGTGGAAAACCTTCACCAAATGGTGGAGGCATGGGGAAATCTCTGCAGCAGCACACGAAATAGTGGGCACAGCTGTGAAACTGACAAGAGCTCCCTGCAAAGGGCAGGAAAAAAGATTAGTTTTGGCTGGCAACACTTGTGTTCTCTGCGTTGTGGGTACAAAATGGACCTTTTGAAAATGTCTGCAGGACGTTCTATTTCTGCTGCATGGAAATCACCATTGACTAACACAGGGAACAATGTGGAATACTGTGGCACTCCCTAACACAAATACCACAGAAAAGAATAGGAGTTTGTTGGAGCCATTTTCTAGAATCTGTACTCTAAATAGAAATGGAATTAATGGAATGTTGGGCTCACAGCTCCTAATGCAAACAGAAGACTGAAAGATCAGAAGGAATAAGAATCTGTCACTTTCAAACCAGACAGTATCCACGAGGACAAACAAAGCTATTTCACTGGTTGTGGTGGGTTTTCCAGGCTGTGTGGCCATGGTCTGGTGGATCTTGTTCCTAACATTTCACCTGCACCTGTGGCTGGCATCTTCAGAGGTGTATCACAGAGGGAGGTCTGTGAGACTTTTCTCTGTGATACACCTCTGAAGATGCCAGCCACAGATGCAGGCTAAACGTTAGGAACAAGATCCACCAGACCATGGCCACACAGCCCGGAAAACCCACCACAACCAGTTGAATCTGGCCATGAAAGCTTTCGACAAAACTATTTCAGTTCTAAAACTGGTGTGGAAGCCAGATTGAAAAGTTTATCCAGGGATGCAGTTCCCACCAATTGCATGAGTAGCCTGTCCCCTGAGAGATGTTTGCCACCAGCTGAAAAGATCATTAGGATCTCAGAAGGGTTTTTTAAAATAGTTATCTCTTTCAAGGCAACTGTAATACCACCTCTCTCAGAATTTACCCAAACTATTGCCCTTTCCCAGCTAGATGTTATTAGGCAAGTTCCGCAAGGTAGGCTTCCTTTCTCCAAAAGCTCTGTCTGCTGTCTTAGGCTGCAGTGACTGAAATTCTTCCACACAATTAACATCAGACCACATCTTAGAGAACTGTCATCTCCACTGTATTCAGACTGAAGTTTAAATGCGTGCAAATAATATTATCTGGGTGCTGGCTAACAAAGTGAACAACCAAGCTAGCCATTTCAGGGGTAAGAACAAAAAGCCAAGAAGGTCTTGACAGCATTTACTTGGACTAGCACTAGCTTGTTCTCCAGGTATATTCTAATTGTCATCCCCATTTAAAAACTAAAACTCTTAGCATCATGAGCTTACACTAGAACTGCAGCATTCTTTCTTTTAAAAGTCTCAGTTTCATTTGGAAAGCTCAGAGAAGTCAGCTGCTATTATGATTACTGTCATTGCGGCTACAATGGGGGTACAAGTTGTATCCACTATCATATTTTTCATAAGACATTATTTTAACATCTTGATTCAATGTATTTTGCCTTCAAGTGAGTGTAAAATATGTTTGGATGTGGCAAATGATAATGCTGGTGAGAAAATCTTGTTAACTATTTTTCAGCAAAGCCTAGGCAGCATTTTCCACGTAGAAAAACAAACTAGATGACTTTTCTGCCATCAGTGAGAACAAGAAAGAAACTGCACTGTAGCGCAATTCATTATCAGGGAGAAACAGAGGAGCTGCTCTTATATTAATCCTACAAATCAAATCTACCAACATCCAAATCAGGTCAACTATTTATCTAGTCATACTTGTGTAAACTGCAAGCATAATGAAATCTGTCATGCCCTTTGTTTTCTTGGGCAGACTGTTTTCCAAAAAAGTGAAGATCCCTTGGGGATCATATCACAGTTACATATTCATTTCCTGGTGGCTCACCCATCATATCCTATCATATCACACAGGGCTAGTTACTGCCTTTGCTCAGTTTGCTCTTAAAACAGTACAGTGTGTGGACTGGATGAAGCTTAAGCTGTGGAGACAGAGCTGTTACTTACCTGAGCAAAGTAGGAGGAAAACAAACATCAATGCTTAGTTGAATTTTTTATGCAGGCAGGTTTAAAAATCGCCATTGGATTGTAAATGCCTTAGCAGACCAGGTGCTCAGGAGCAGCAGCAGCAGAAGGCCATTGCTTTCACATCCTGCACGTGAGCTCCCAAAGGCACCTGGTGGGCCACTGCGAGTAGCAGCGTGCTGGACCAGATGGACTCTGGTCTGATCCAGCAGGCTAGTTCTTATGTTCTTAAGCTTACATGTGGGCTGCTTTCTTTTGTTTTAACTATTGCATGATACTTAGGTGTTATGAAATTAATAGTTTATTATTTATTTCAACTGATGAGCTTTAAGGCTAACCTTTTAAAAAAGGCAAAAGGTACTTTTTATCTATATCATTATGGAAAAGTTAAAAAATAACTAGGAAAACATCTGCAGAACTTAGCTGGAAGGACTTCTTCTGAACAATGAAATAAAAAAAGAGAAGAGTTTGGAGTAATCCCCTCCTTTCTCTCCTGTAAGGAGTTTTGAGGCAGCTTACAAACTCCTTTCCCTTTCTCTCCCCACAACAGACACCTTGTGAGGTAGGTGGGGCAGAGAGAGAACTGTGACTAGCCCGAGGTCACGCAACAAACTTCATGCGTTGGAGCAGAGAAACAAATCTAGTTCACCAGATTAAAAAAATCACTGGCAGATATGAAAAGAAATCACTGGCAGTCCACTCGTGCATGCAAGTTATCACAGGATCTTGCATCAACAGTTGTGCATGCATTTGTAAATTAGCCTTCTGACTTGAGAAATGCACACAAATAAGGCTTCAGTTAGCTTGAATTTAGCAATGTAGTAGAGACAAACAGCTGCCTGTGTTCACCTCCAAACTGTCTTTTGACTTTGAACGAATGCTTTAAAATATTGTGCTGGACTGTATCTCACAGCCAAAATGGGCTACGTTCTGCTATTTATCAGACTCTTATTAAGATAAGAGACACTTCTCTCCATGGATCTTTCTCCTCTCTCACACAGAGATGCCTGCTTTATTGTGCCCTCTTGGAGCAAAAGAGTTTTTAATCAGTGATTTGAGGCCCAAGGGCTGTGGGCAGCTCTCCCAGTTATTCTAGCAGCCCATGGGGAAGGAAGGGTGTCAAGATTAGATAAATCGGAATTCCTCCTCCAGACCACAAGCCTATCTGATCTCTGCTTAGGTTACAACTAACATCCTATTGAATGAGGGTTAGCAGAGGAGCAAGTTGTTTTCCTGTGAGAGAGGATAAAGTACGCCATGATAGATTGTGTTAGTTTTCCTTCTCTGGCAAGTAGCAAAATTTATGAGTGTAAAGTAAAGATATTTCATTTTCTCTGTGAAGTTGGTTGAAGCCAAACTGTTCCACTGCTGAAATGAAGAAACCCTTCTTGTAACTTGGGGTGGAGGTGATTATGTGCAGTTAAGCAAATCGCCTCATCCATCCCTGTCACCAGTTTGCCCAATTAGGCAAAGTGACTGTAGGTTATGGAATGGATTCCCCTTCCCAGATTTTAACACACATCCTCTTTTCCATTCATATCCAGAATAGGACCTGTTGATTTCTGTTTTCATCTTATGTGATGCCTACAAGCATCTGTGGAAAGCAAGTGAGTGTGACAAAGAAATTTGAAGAGGAAAGTATATGAGCAATAGTCACATCAATCCAGTCAACCTGTGATGGGTATATTTTTTTTTAAAAAAAGGTTAAAATTGGCCTTTAGAGGAGCGACTATTTGAACTGGTACTAATTTGTGGCCTCAGCACTTGCCAGCCAGAAGACCAATGTTTATGGAATGCAGACTACCACACAGATGCATCTCACTGGTGCAAAACAGGTATATTAATTTGTTACAATGAAAACCCTTAAAGATCTCTACCTGACACCCCATCACACATTGCTCAAGTCTCTTCTTTGCCTGTTGTACATTAAATTTGGTGCAGATATGCCTTTACCAAGATGAGATGGAAGGAAAACACTACAGGGTTTTTTTTCATTTGCCTTCCAGCTCCTGCCTGACTCCTGCCTTACACGAGGAGCTTGGATTGGCTATAGAGCCATTCCACTGATGCAGTAACAACTCCTCCAATAAATTGGCTTTTTCATTTGTGAGGAGAAGCAGGTAAATTTTGGCTGATTCCCACTTCCTGCTGCAGAATTCTATCTGGCCTCCCACACTGTTCCTAAGAATCCACTGACTCAAACAAGCATCATTTCTGCAATAAAATGCAGTGGTGGAAAAGTTGCCTTCCTCTGGCATGACTGTATTGATGCGGCTTATGGTCTGAGCCTTGGAAGATGGATGAATCTTGATGTCTTCTAATATACATGTGTGGACACTATCAAAAGACATTTCCAACATTATCCTCAAAGGCAATCAGATGGACAAAATGGGGACCAGAAAATCATGACAGTGCTGATATGGCAGCTGTTACACATGGAAAAATGAAGGTACTCAGTTCATGTCCATCCACTAATTCAAGCCCTTCAAATTTCACAAATGAAAAGAGGGACAGACACTCCTGTCTCAACTACATATGCCCCATCAATCAAGTCTAACAGCAGTAGCCCAGCAGGTGACTACTTCAGAGATGCCTTCTCCCCAAGTTCTAATGTCAAAGACGAAATCCTTCCTTAGACTCAATCTAATTGACTAGCAAGTGCCACAGGCCCTATCTCTGCTGTTAGTTGGAATATAGCTGGCTGGTATTCCAGGCTGATGGGTAATGATTTTATAGCTTTTATAAAGCAGTTTCAGATTTTTTTTTCTTACAAGACAGTTCTGTGAAACACTCCCCTGCAACTACACATATGTACACATGAATACACACCATTGCTGATGGTTGTTCTCCAACGGTTGGCTATCATATCAATTGAGGCAATTATAGCTTGTGGTGCAAAAGCCTAGACTTTGAAGCAGGTGCTGAGTGTCTGACCACACCAATTCTGTACTTTGTAAAACTTAACAATGTTTAATCTCACAAAGTATCTGGTTATGCTTATTATAAGGCCTTTCTGCACAGCACAAATAAAACGTCTTGGAGATATTTAAAGAAATGTTTTGGCTTTTTTTTGTTCGCACAGTGCAGACAAAAAATGTGTTGCCAGCCAAAATGTTTCTTTTTCAGCCTCCCCCCCCCCACACCCCTGGGCTCATTTACTTTCATTTTCACCACATCTTGCACCTGACATTTTCTGACACTTGAGATTCTCAATTCCAACTGCCATTTGCTGCATTTGTTTCCCATGGAGGTTTCCTCTGCTAGCAGCATATCTGCTTGCTATTTCTGTTTTAAAAGTACATGAATAAAGTTAGTTTTCCCTGGTGAACACACACATGAGTTGTTGTTTTATTTTTATTTTGAGGGAGATGTCTTTGTAGCTCCGACAACACAATATAAGGAACAGCCTCTTGGAGGGCTGGTCTACCTTCTATTAAGCCACAATGAGTAGACCTGTCCTTCACAGAGATCAGGGCTACTCATTGCTTCTTAATGGGAGGTAGACCAGCCCTCCAAGCAGCAGCAAGCCTTACATAGTGTCGTTCTAGCTGCCAAGACACCTCCCTCAAAACAAAAAGAAAAGGAAAATGTTGTGTGTGGGATTGCCAGGGAAAATTAACTTTATTCATGTACTTTTAAAATGGAAATAGCAAGCAGATGAGCTACTAGAAGAGGAAACCTCCATGGGAAAACTTCATCAAAGGGTGAGCAGAACAGAGAATATCTGCATCATTAAAAAAACATTTTAATATGTTTTCAACTGCTGTCATTAGGAGTATGGTCTAGGACCTGATTAGAGATCAACATTAATGCAGCAGCAGCAGCAAGTCTTTATTGGCATAGACAACAGTACAACAATAGTAAAAAACTGATTAAAAAAACATATACAATACAGGAAATAAATGTTAAGTGGAAGGAAAACTACTGGCATTTAGTAGTTTCCAAGAGAAAGTCTGCCACTATCATACAAAGAGAAGGATCAGGATTGTCCAGCAAGTAGTGTAATCTAAATAAATTGGGGAGATTGGGTAAATGTAAAGGAGTAAGATTCACATACTTGGATCTGATTTCCTTGAATCTGAAACAGTGTAGTAATTGGTGGGCCAGAGATTCAACTGAGCCATCATTACATGGGCACAATCTTTTAGCCTTTTCTTGCTTGTTAAATCTTCCATGTAATAAGGCAGAAGGCATAACATTAAACCTGGCAAGCATTATGGCTCTTCATTGAGCAGGGTTTATTAAGCAATACAGGTAGTGTGCCAAGTGGCCCTGTTCAAATGGGAGAGAAAAATACAGGGGGGAGCACGTTTTTTTGGCTGCAGTGATTAGGGTAGAGAACTCTCTATCCAACAGTTGACCTTTTAATTTTCTATAAGCTTCTGAATAGGACAAAGGGCAAAGTGAATCCACTGACAGTCCAATAGAAGTCATTTTTTCTTCGATTATGGAAAACCAGGGGTTGGAATGGGTGTCAGAGAGCAGACGGTGGACCAGGGAATTACAGTCCAAGAGAAGATGAATTAAAAGTTTGCATTGTTAAAATTACAATTCTTCAATGAATTTCTACAGGAATAAACGTTAGTTTGTATGGTGCCACTGAACTTCTGCTTTGTTTTGCTACAATAGTCTCACACATCTGCCCCTCTGGAACTTTGTGTTGCAGCCTGTTCGGGGAGAGGCAAATAAATTTAGCAGAATATACTTTTACATTGATAGAGAGATATGAATCCTGATGCCATTTGGGCTGATACAGTTTATGCAACTTCCAAACAAGGTTCCCCTAGCTCAGGTTCAGTCAAGATGAGGGCAGGTCCCAAATTCCTTAGAGGTCTACAAGAAATCAAGATTCTAATCTGAGAAGAATTCAGTTTATTTTAGTCAGAGGATCTTTTGATATTCACAAATACAGGCCATCCCCAATGCATCCTCCTCCATGCTACAGGGATTCCTGTCCCTAAACCACCACAGTAGTTAATCCCCTTTGGGGGACTCACTTCTAAGTAGTGGGAAATAAATAAATGAAATGGAGGAGATCTTTGATTATCATACATGAGTTGGCCTCCTTCTCTCTTTTCCCTCCCCTTTCACAGACATCCCCGGCAACAATGAAAGAAACCGGAAAGGAGAGCAAGCACCCACCCTCTCCTTTTCAGGCATAAAGAAATCACACTCCATTTCAAGAGCTGGGGTTGCCTAGTTCTCTTTGGGTCCAGGACATTGTTCTGGGGAAGGAGGCGTTGTTTGCAATTCAAATGCCTGGAGCTCAGTAAAAACCAATAAACTTAAGTCGCTGGAGAATCCTGAACAAGTGAGGCGCTTGCACAAATAGGAAGCTGCCGCCAACCCGCCCCCCCCCCCCCGTGTTTTTTTAGTAGGAACTTTAGAGGAGCCACTAGACAAGAGAATAAGGGAGCACTCCTGGGGCTGAGAGCTTTTCACTCAATGAAGTCCAAACAAACATATTCCCCCTTAGGTGATGCCTTTATGCAAACACACTGAGTGCATACACAGAAGGGGAGGGGGTTTCCAATTCACTTGGCTAAACCACAGCCTACTCTGTTTTCCGTACCTGCTTCCTGCCTAGGCTGGATAGATGTCAACTCATTAATTCCAAGAGTAACAATCTGTGTGATAAATACTAGAACCAACAGAAAGTATTTGATGAATAATCATCAATTGATTATTTCATTTGCTCCAAATGTTTAAAAATGTGGATTTCTAAGGGATAGGGCAAAAGCTGGAATGAACCAGAATGGTCTGGAACGGGCATCAAGCAAATAATAGGATTTCAAGAAACAGTGATGTGCATTAGACACTCCAAAACTATATTTTAGAAATCAAAATGCAGAGAGAACACATGTTTGTTAACCCTTTCCAAGCCAAAATGCCTCTGGAACATCACAAATTGGTATGTGTCAAAGACACTCCAGAACTATATTTTAGAAATCAAAACCTAGAGAGAATGCACATTTATTAACCCTTTCCAAGCCAAAATGCCTCCAGAACATTACAAATTGGCCCAGAATGATCATTAAACAAATAATTGGATCACAAAAAACAGTGACATGAATTAAAAGCACTCCAGAACTATATTTTAGAAATGAAAATGTAGAGGTAACATGCATTTATTAACCCTTTCCAAGCAAAAAAATGCCTCAGGAGCATCACAAATTGTCCAGAACAAACTGAAATGGCCAATAAACAAATTATAGAACCACAAAAAAACAGTGACGTGCATTAGACACTCCAGAACTACATTCTAGAAATCAAAACATGGCGAGAACATGCATTTATTAACTCTTTCCGTGCCAAAACGCCTCTGGAACATCACAAATCGAACCGAAATGGGCATTAAACAAATGATAGGACCAGCTGGGTCTTCTTTTCCAAGATCTGTGGTTGTTGGTGCCACCCCCCACAGGATTGATATAGTCACAGCAAAAGTTCCTGGTCCTGCCCCCCTTCCCTTGATCTGATGAAGCTGAAAGGTTGCACAGGAATGAATTAGCAGCAGTATTCTGCAAACCGGTCTTCATGAGGACGAGGTGTGCATGGGGAAAGCAAGCCGAAGGCTGAGTGGTAGGTTGAGTTGTTTGGAAGGCATCAGAAGATCCCAGGAGAGATGGCAATAGCTAATGGGATCATTGGCAAGGCAGCCTGCAGCGAAGTGTAAACTGACAAGTAATTAGTAGATCAATTGACTCAGCCAAAGCTGAAGGCACAATCAGGAGAGACTTTGGGACTGAAAGGAACAGCCATAGATTGATGAACAGCTTTGGGTCCCAAGCCAATAGCCAAATACATACCGAAAGATGCTAAGAAAGAGGGACACCGAGATGTATGGCTCTTTGCAAGGCATGCTAGATATTCAAATTAGGTTACATATTTTGGAAAAGTGACAAAAACAGCTAAAAGTGGTTAGACAGTCGGAAATAAGAGAGATTCAGAAAAATTCTACTTGTGTTTTTTTAGAAAGTGGAGGGAGGTTGGACTTTCATAATCTGCAGTATGGCCTGCCCCTGCATATTATGGGGGATCTGAATCTGCATAGATATGGGACCTGCATGCTGCATGCACCACCCAATGCACTGCCGATGCTCCCATTCCTCCACGTGGGTTCTAACCACACTGCCTGGTCCTGAGATACCAGCTACCTTTCCCAAAAGGGCCCTACCAGGGGTCCTGGGGAGGCCACCAGCTAGTAGCCTACCCTAAAAATACTGGTAAAAGACAGAAAATACTGGTAAAACACAGAACTCACAAGAGAACAATACAAGTAATACAATCTAGTAGGGCTTACAGATAGAGCAGAATAAAGGTTATTTTGACACTGGCTTCATTTTTGGGGCTGCCATACCTTAACCAAAGTGGCTTAGCACCCATGGGGCAAGGGGGCGCTGCAGCAGGGGCATGTTCCAGGCGCAGTTTCCCCTTGCTCCGCCCCTGCAAAAAGTCCAGAGTATGTAGATCTATTGAAAATTCCCAAATATAAAGTTTTTTTGCTAGCTCATTTAAATGCTATTTTAACATCAGAATTGCATGGATGGTACCAAAAGATCCTTTTGTCTGATAGACTCTGTAGTTGTGATCCAGAAAGTGTTGAAAGCTGGTTGCCAATCTATGATGTTGAGATTGCAACTGGAGCTTAAGGGAGGAAATCAGTATCCAATGGGTCTCCCTCAGAGTGTTGACCATAAGTTCTGACTACTTTTGCATTTTGAGGGGATCTCCCAAATTCCAGACTGTGGGCAACTCTGTGCTGGTGGATTTTGCCAGGGGAAACTTCTCTAAGGCTTATCTAGGAAAGGGTTTGCAGAAAACTGGAATGGTGGGGGGAAAGGTGGTTCAGAAGGTTTCTGCTTCTCCAGAGGCTTTAAGAATGCATCTAGCCATGAATTCAGGGATTCACTCTTCTGATGAATCTCAGGTAATGCCCAGTCATTTTACAGAGTATACTTTTGGAGGGAACCTATTTGGTCACACAGCCACTCAGAGATGTCGCTAGGCCATACGGCGCACAGTGCACGTTCTGCTTTTTCTGCCCCCTTTCCCCCCGCACACACACTTACCTTAGTTCAGCCTGAAAGTACAGGCTGGGAAAAGCAGCCTGTTCACTTGAGGCTGAAAATGGCCTGGTGTGAACTACGCTTACCAGGAGACCTTGGGGCTCACAAGGTCTCCTGGAAAGTGTAGTTCCCACAAGGCCATTTTCAGCCTCAAGTGAACAGGCCGCTTTTCCAGTCTGCACTTTCAGGCTGAACTAAGGTAAATGGGGGGAGGCTGTGGGAGCCAGGGAGCGGGCGGGGGCTCTACGGGGGAGGGGCAGGGGAAATTTTCTGCCCCCAGGCACATGCCCGGTGCAATATACACACCCGTCCCCTGGTCTGCCTCTGCAGCCACTGTTTTTTGTGGTCCTATATTTTGCTTAATGTAAGGTAACCAGATGGTCACCTTCGCAAACTGGAACAGGCAAGCGGGCGGCCGCCCGCACGCATGCGCGCACAGCTGCAGGAGTGCACTGCCTTTTGGGGTGCTGCCGTTTCCCGCCCTGTGACAGGGCGGGAAACGGCTGTGCCCCAGAAGGCCGTGCACTCCTGCGGCCGCGCGGGAGGCTGCCGCACTGCCTTGCACCCAGTGGTGGGATCCAAAAATTTTAGTAACAGGTTCCCTCGCCAGCCCCCCTTCAGCAAAGGGGGCAGAGGCGTACCTAGGCAAACCTGAGCCCTGGGCAAAACCTGAGTTGGATGCCCCCCCATGGGCAGCCACCCCACCACGACCCCAATTTTTTTTTGCACCAGGTCATTTCTAAATCATCATCTCATTATAGAAAATGCCCCAACTCACAAATCTGAACACAGCAATGGTGAAACACACAGGTTCTTTGATAGAGACTGGTGAGATAAAAGGTACGAAAGGCTGAGAATCCATGAATTGCAGTACCTGAAAGGGATTAACCCAGTTCAGGGAGTTACATTATTAGTCACAATTGCTATATGGAACCTTCACGTTCAAAGGCAGTATGCCTCTCGGGGAGGCGAGGGCGTGGAGATGGAAAAGCAGACCCAATTAGTAACCCCCTCTCGGCACACACAAATAATTAGTAACCCACTCTCGGGAACTGGTGAGAACCTGCTGGATCCCACCTCTGCTTGCACCCCAGAAGGCAGTGCAGCAGCCTTCCAAAAACCGGGACATTTTAAAAAACCCGCAGGACGCGGGACAAGTTGTTTCAAGGCAGGACTGTTCTGCCAAAAGCGGAACGTCTGGTCAGCCTAGCTTAATGCTCATTCCGGGCCAATTTGTGGTGCTCTGGAAACATTTTGGCTTAGAAAGGGTTAATAAATGCATGTTCTTTATGTGTTTTGATTCCTAAAATATAGTTCTAGAACTGACTTCTATTACATTTGTGTGCTGGATGGTGTTGCTTCAAATAATCCATGTGAATCTTTCATTCACGAGGCACCTTAGAATTTATTTAAAAGGAGTTAGTTGTTTGCATTAGTAGTTCAAAGGAAATTGCCTTCTACTAAACTGCTTAAAAATCTATATTAAAATAAAATCCCTTTTTAAAATAATGTTATTGATTTTCTCCATATATATACATAAAATTAAAAACATAACAGGAAAATAACTACCCATGAAACAACATCAATGGAACAACAAGGTGGATCTTAATATTCCATAACAAATAACCATGATACAATCCATTATTATTTCGCCTAGCATTTTGCTGTTTAATGATTTAATTAATACCAACTGGTATATATCAACTTAACAATTACTTATAGCCTTAACTATTGACACATTAGTAACATATTAACCTGTTCAGTCCATTCTTTTAAGTCTTATTTTGAACTTGATTAATATTATTGTTTTAATTATTTTAATGTAATTGATTCAGTCGCATGTTAAAAAATTCAATTCCCACTTCTATGAAGTCCCTTTTTAAAGCTGAACTCTGCCTTACAGGGTTGTTGTGAGATTAAAGCATTCCATGAGAACAGGGCAAAAAACACATAAAACAAATAAAAATGCCCAAGAAAAGTTGTCTTAGGTTAACCATTTCATATCCTATCAAATATTCACTGTTCTTTTCAGTTCTTTCTTCATGCTATTGATGGAATCCTTTTTCAGAGAAAGTACTCTTGGTTTCTTTCTTATCCTCCTCGGGATTACACTATCCTTTGCTCTGGAATTCAGACTAACATAATGCAGAGGAAATGTGATTTTTCTGCCCAACCATACCTCATTCTATTGTCGAAGGCTTTTACGGCTGGAATCACTGGAGTTTTGTGTGGTATCCGGGCTGTATGGCTAGAACACGGCCACACAGCCCGGAAACCACACAGCACTCCATACCTCATTCCATCAACTTGAAATCTTCAAAAATAAATTGGTCTTGAAAAAATATTGAAGCTTGCTTCTGTAGAGATGAAATGTGTTTCAAAATGTGTACAAATGAAGCAAGTAAATAAATACTGATCTACATTCACTCCATCCATTGGTCCATCAGGAAAGGAGACAACATCTATTGCGTTAGACCAGGGGTAGGGAACCTGCGGCTCGAGAGCCGCATGCGGCTCTTCTGCCCTTGCACTGTGGCTCCACAAGCCGAGCCACCGGCCCCATCCTTGCCCGCCCTGCAGGCAACAGGACGGGTGCACCAACTGCCCACGGTCGGCTGGGCCGTGCCGTGGGCTTCCCCTCTCGCCCACCCCGTTGGAGCGGGGCGGGCGCATCCATGCGCTTCTCAGAATGAGCGGAGTAAAAGGTAAAAAAAAAACCCTATATAAAGTGTTATCTTTATTTTAAATGTCAAAAATTATTTGCAGCCCCAAGTGTTTTCTTTTCCTGTGGAAAACGGGTCCAAATGGCTCTTTGAGTGTTAAAGGTTCCCTACCCCTGCGTTAGACAAAGTAAATGCTGTTCATTGAAATGCTGACTCACATATTGCAGCCACACATTTTGCAACCTCGCTGTGTAACCCTAAGCGGACTTGCAACTTTTTAAGACAATTGACTTCAATAGACTTAGCAGGGTTTACATCTGCTTAGGATAACTCTGGAAAACTACATTAGCTTGATGGATTTGTGCAGCACAGAGTGACCTAATTATAAGTGGTCCAGTGGTTTAAGAATATCAGCAGGATCCCTAAAGGCCATTGATTTGGAATTTGCCTAGGTTGATTATTTTTACATTGGCTTATTATCTCCCACTCAGCCACTGACCTGGCAGACTGAATAGATTCCAGTTGCATCACAATTTTGTGGCACTGGTCACAGGGATTGCTCTACACCTTCACAATAGCAGACTGATACCCAATCAGCATGAGCTTTGATGGCGTCCTCAGTGACTGATCATATAAGGCTTTTTTTAAAAAAAATGACCATTTGTTTTCCTTATCCTAGATTCTTCTTGTAATTTGAGTGTTTGTTTGCAGGGGGTGGGGTGGGGGTGGGGGAGGATTGCTCTAAAAGCTAAGGGAAAAGAGGAGCAGCACAATTTGTGTTGGCTTCTTTGCAAACACAAAAGTTAAACTACAAAAGAAAACATGGTCTAGCAGGAGCTTTGAAGGAGAAAGGCAGTTCACATGCTCTTCTGAATGCACCTCCAATCACTGAGTTGTTAAGACATTCAGCACCATTAATGGGTAATGTACTGTCAGGCTCCATTGTAACCCACCCTTTAATCCCAGGCCTGTCAGAACTGAAGGGAAACTAAAGACAGTAGTGCAGCAAATGGATTTCCATTGTCTGCTCCCTTTTCCTCCACCCATGTAAAAGAAAGAGTAAGTTCCTTCCTAAACCCTGTCCCACATTGGCAAATTATTTTCTCCACCCCCATCCCTACAAGGCTTGGCTAACTGGAAATTCTGTCAAATGCTTGCAATGTGTCAAAAATCTTTCCCCATTTCCCAAATGTGTGGGAAATTCAGGGATCAGTACAGTTATATGTTCCCTTGGTGGCTCCAAAATGCAGTCGCAGGTATGTGAGAGCCTTATACAATAAAATAGCATCATCATCACTCACAAATCTTTTCTCAGACTTAAGAAAGGGTCTTTTTTTTTCAAACCAGCATTTGCTTTTATTTGATGGCAGAGGTGGTATAGAATGTATGATTTTGTTCTGGGACTTTGCTCCTGGCCACGTTCTTCAACATTTTTCAATGCAAGAATGTTGTACCTGTGTTATAACTGGACTTCCTGTAGTAGATTTTGCAGGTTTCAGTTTCCTTTGGTCCTCAAGGTCCTCATCCTCTGGCCCTGTATTCTCTTGCTTCATGTCATTCATGTCACACACAAATATACTATTTAACAGGGAATTATGTCATAGCATAATGTCAGTTTTCAGCCCACTCAGATTTGAAGATTTTAGCAGGGTTACCATATCAATTTTAAAAAAAAAATACAAGAAAAGAATGAAAGTATTTGACTTTCTGTTTTGTAAGACAATATTAAAAATTCTTCACAGAGCCCTACCACTGATAATCCCTGCTCCCAAATCCCATTTAGTTTCCAAAATTCAACCTGAAACTGCTTCTGCTGCTTCTCATATGGGGGCAAATAGTCTTTCTGTGCACTCTGCATAGTCCTATTCAGAAAGTCTTACTTTCAACAACAGGTGATTTGTAGATAATTCCTGCCCTAACCAGGATCCTGCCCTAACCAGGATAGGCCAGGCTAACCCAATCTTGTCAGACCTCAGAAGCTAAGCAGGGTCAGCCCCGGTTAGTATTTGGATGAGAGACCACCAAAAAATACAAGAATCTCCTCTATGCAGGGGTTGCAATGGCAAACCACTGCTGTTCACTTCTTGCCTTTGAAACTGTCTAATAAATCAGTTGGGATTTACAGCAAAAAAAGGAGAAAATATAGTTTCTAACCTACTCTCTTCCTGTTCCCTAATAGCCACCACATGAGATCTGTTCAGATATTCAAAGTGCATAGACTGAACATGTGGCCCCTGCCCCCAAATGCCAACCATTCAACCAAAGATACGAATCCTGCCCCCATCTGTAGGTGACTTTGGGACAGTCACATATTTTCAGCCTAGCCTACCTCACAGGGTTATTGCGAGGATAAAATGAAGGAGAGGGAGAATGATGTAGGTTGTCTTGAACACCTTACAGGAAGTGTGGGCATGTTGAAAATCCACATTGGGGGAAAATGTAAAGCCAGGAAACTCAAAGAAGATTTTGAATATTGGAATGTTCTGCTATTTACAGCATGAAGAAGTGTGTTTCATTCAAGGTTTATACAGGACATTCCTGCCTAGAGTGACAGATTGTTCAATAAAAAAAATTAAGTCATCAAGATTCATGAACAGAGACGTAGTAGAGGAATGAGCAATTTTCACAGGATATTGGATCATTCATCCCTCCGTTTTCTAGCCTGGGAATATCTGCTGTTTTAAAAAGACCAAAACACAATTGTGGCGCAAGAGCGGGAGGGGGAGGGAAAACAATCTCAATAAAGATAGACCTCTGTGGCAGAAAAAGGGGGGGTGGGAGAGGAGAATCACAACTGTTGGGAAAAAAGAGAGTCTATTTCACAGCATTTTTAAAGCTCTAGACAAATAAGAATGCAAGGAAAAGAAAAGACAAGGCTTTCTTCACAGTAGGGATCCCGATCTTTGCATGGCCCTCAGCTCAGCAAGGCTGACGTGGGCCCTAGAACTTCTCCACACCAAAGAAAAGAAAGCGTTACAGAGTGAGGAGGCAGATGCTGAAGGGTTAAAATGCAAATTCCTTAATTTTTCTTTTTAGGGTAGAAGGGTCAAGGTTTGCTGATTCCTTCTTCCTTCTTCCTTCTCCACCCACCCCCACCCCAATCCTCCCCACCCTAGTTTTGTTTGGGAGGGGACAGTAGATGTAAGAAGGGCTTTGTGTGGCCCATTCAGCCCTCTGAAAAGGACTGAGCAATCCCAGTGGAGGGAACAAACTTTTGGAGGTCAGTTTGGTCAGCTTAGAATAAATGTGTTGCATTGTTTGTATTAAGGGTAGACTCTCAGCAGGGAGCCCTGGAGCCACTGCACACAACACCAGGGACTATTTATTCAACACTGAAATATAAGGACTCCACTAGCAAAGAAAATATAAACTGCTGCAGTAAAGAGGAACGTATCTTCCCCCTGGGGAGGCACAAAACCCCTCATATTTATAGATAATAAATAAATATAAATGCTTGCACTTTTCCCCAGTGACACATTTTCCAAAAGAATAATTATTACCAAAAGTTAATGCTTTTAAAAGGGCATCTCTTGCTCCATAGATAAATGGATCAGGTCATTAAAGGCCTAAGAGAGAAACAGTTTATTTTACAGTGTTTGAAAACAGGCCTTTGTTTCCATGGCAAATGTACAGGCCCCTTTTGGTTTGGCTCCACCAAACAAGTGTCACAGCCCCCAGGGGGCATGGGGGGGGGGAGCCGAGGGCTGTCAATGTGAATGGAATGCAGCTTTGGGCACTTGAAGGCTCGAGACAGGCAAACATGAAATCAAACTGGAAAAGCTACACAAAAGGAGTGAAAGTTACCACTATTCCGGTACTGGCTTCCCCACAGCCTCATCAGATAATAGAGCCCCAGAGTAGAATGTGAGTGTGGTAAGGGAGGAATGACTCCCAACATCTGATGCAAGAAAAAACTTTATGTTGGATTGTTGGCTGCCCAAAGATCTTAATCTGTTTCCCCACCGTCACTTGCTTCTGAATCTCTCTCTGCATAATGTGATGATTTCATTTTACATCATCCTTTGTTTCTGAATGGTCATTTGTTTGGCAAAGCAGTATCACAGCAGTCCTATGCGTTAGAGGAGGGCTTCTTTCCCCTCCCTTCCTTTGTTTTTTTCTTTCACATGAGAAGAGCGTTCAAATTCGGATGGAATATTAATCACCAGCCTCAAGTAAATCTAACCATCTTGATAGTACATACTGTGTTGTTTTCTTGACATTAACAATTTTTGAGAGGTAGCCTTGTATGACTCACAGGAAAACACACAGATCAGGGTAATGTAGCACACATCTGTTTTAAGCTGGGGAGCAGACTTCAGACTCCCAAGGGATGATGCCAGAGGCCCAGTAAATATTCTTCCCACTGTACCACCATTGGTTCCCAATTCCAGCATGGCACAGCTGTACTACTCAAGGTCTTTTTAATGGGTAGACATGGCAGACTTACACCTGAGTAACCAGTACATCTATTAATGGGAACAACAGCTCTATCCTAAGCCTAGACAGAAACAGTTCCTAATAATCTCAGTGGGAATTGCTTCATATTAAGCATGTTCAGGATTGCACCTGGAATATGTCAGTGATATTGAGATGAATGCTTTTTAATATGAGGAAGAACTGTTAGGTTTCTGCAATATAACTACATTTGTTCTGGGCAAATATATTGTGTGTGTTTGACTTTTATTTTGTACCAGAAAGCAGAAAATAGACAAGTTAGCTACTGGGTGAGAAATATATATCTATTTGCATACAATGGCTTTCAATATCATTCTTCACTGTCCCTGTAGGAGCTAATAGGAAGGCCTAGGAAAGATGCTAACAACAAAGAAGCTGGCTCAGGGTTGCAGGCACAAAAGGCAGAGTAGCCAAGAGACTGCCAGAGATTTTCTGCTTCCTTTATGGGGTTTCTGAGAAGTTGGTGCCATGCGAAGTTCAAGAGGCTTCAGGTGAGTTTGTATTCCAAGGCAAGTTAAACTTGAGGTGATATACTGGAGAGCAGTTCCTTTGGTGTACTGTAGCCGCAAGTAATGATGGTAACTGATAGTTCAAACAAGTTGCAATCAAAAACTTTTGAATCCCAAAATGTGAGTTTAAGAAAGTGGCGTAGCTGCCATGGGAACATCCAGGGACAAATGCCCCAGGCGCTCCCATGGGAGTCACATGGGGGGTGGAAAAATCACCCACATACTTCCAGGAAGGAGGAGGGGTGTGGCTGTGCCTCAGCACAAAGTGTGTGTGCCACCTGGGCCAAGGCCTGCCCGGGTAGTGTGTGCACGTCATGCCAAGGCCCAGTCATGCCCCTCCTCCTTCCCAGAAGTGGCTGGGCCTTGGCCCCTCCCCATGGCACCCCCTGTGGAACCCCCCACCCCCACCTTACCTGAGTTCAGCCGGCGGCAAAAAGCAGCTGGCTGAAAAAGTAGCCTGGTGGGAACTACATTTCCAGGAGGCCTTGCAAGCCCCCCCTAGGGAGGCCTCTGCAGGAGTTGGGGGGGGGTGCCATGGGGGCAGGTGCCATTTTGTCCCAGGCACCATTTCCCCTCTTATCCCACTGGCTTAAGACCACCGGTCTGTTTCCCCTTGTTATGCTGGTCTATCATTTTCAATTAGGCTTGCAAACGGGCCTGAAGAAAAATGCCCTCTCTCTATTTTAATAGAGACTTGATGTGAAGAAATGGGCATCTGAAGCTTTTAATAGCATGGATGTACATAAGATAACCTGGTAAACAGCATCCTATTAAGTCTTTAATAAAGGGAGACGACTTACCCCCCATTCCCAGCAGCTGGCAAGCTACCTTGAGCCAAGAAGAAACACAATATATATATAATTAATTAATAAATATTAATTAATATTAATTAATATTTCCAGGGTTTTTCCTGGTGGGTAAAAACTCATGTCTTTGCTCTGAAAGGATGAGACAGTTTATACCTTCTGTGCACAGAAAGGAGCAAAGTGTGTTTTGACCCTTTTTGATCTATTGATCTCTAGTTATCTCTGTCCCCTTGGACCTGATAGCAATTCCTATTTTATGGTTTGGAAGTTGAGGGTCAAACCACACAGGACAATGGTGAGAAAATCATGCATTTAAACCAAGATCTGGCTCACAGGTCACATTCTGATTTTTTTAAATGTGTGTGTGAGCAGGAGATGCTCAACTCTTTTCCTCCTTTAAGGCTTGCTTTCCAACAGCCTTTCCTCTAATATCATTTTTCTCTCACCTGGACTTCAGTACCAAAAGTTAGTTCCACATGGACAAAGTTCTTTTCCACCTTGACCGAGCCAGCGTGGTGTAGTGGTTAAGAAAAGCAAATTCTCATCTGGAGAACAGAGTTTGATTCCCCACTCCTCCACAAGAATCTTGCTGGGTGACCTTGGGCTAGTCACAGTTATCTCAGCCTCACCTATCTCACAGGGTGTCTTTTGGTGGTGGGAGTGAGGTGGGGAAAGAGATTATTGTAAATTGCTTAGAGACTCTTTCGGTAGAAAACA
Source organism: Sphaerodactylus townsendi (assembly GCF_021028975.2). Classification (NCBI taxonomy): domain Eukaryota; kingdom Metazoa; phylum Chordata; class Lepidosauria; order Squamata; family Sphaerodactylidae; genus Sphaerodactylus; species Sphaerodactylus townsendi. Next base: position 113,711,942 of record NC_059427.1, on the reverse strand, counting down.
GAGAGGTATAAAAACCAACTTCTTCTTCTTCTTGGACATCAATTTTGTATCTAATGCAACAAAAGTGATTCTAAAGACAGAAATTTTCCTGTTTTATGGGATGTAAAGAGACTCAGAATACAATCTCAGAGATGCTTTGATGTTTGTGTCCTGGATATATTAAGAACACCCTTGTCCAAATCCTTCACAGTTTCCTTTATGGTAGAGCACTGGAAGCCTCTTCCCATTGTCCACTGTGTATCCCCATAATCTGCTCTTTTCCACAAATGCCACAGTCCTGACTGTAATTAGTTTCATCACTTCCTGGGAGGAGGAGCTCCTGCTTTGTACTGCTACTGCCCAGAGACAATGGGGCCTTTCAAAATTAAAGTATCCACCCCCAGAGCAGAGCCTACCTGGCCTCCCAATGAAGGCATGACCAGTGGGTTAATAGTCATTACCATTTGAATGAGGGTGATTATCCCATTGAAATGCTCTTAAGTGGTGTTAATTGCTGGCATTGGCCAGAGGCCTGGCAAAATTAACCATAGGGGAATAGAATAAAATCTCTTAAAATATGTAATACTTGCTCAAAGAATGGACAATCAATCTTCTAGTGTGAAGATAGGGAACAAGATGTTATGCAGTAGCCCTAGCAGCAATGGCAGAAGATCAAACATTATTATGATTATTAATAATATTAGAGACCCAAACATTTATGCTACCCTGAAGCAAATGACCTTTTGAGTCACGTCAGTGACATCATCTGCAAAATAAGGCACACCTCTAATTAGCCCAGGGTAAGCTCAGAATTGAACATAGGATCCCTGCATACAGTTCACATTCTAAGACGTGGGGAGAAATAAGAATTGAGATCTACCTCACGTCTCCTATCCAACGTCCTGAGAGGTTTTCCAGCCTGCCAGAAAGGAGAAGGGTGATGGTAAGCTACCTCTATAGAACAAACTTCTACACAAATATCTGGAATTATTGTTTTTTGTAGGATCATGGAACTTCCCACATAAATCTGTCCTGTTTTCAGAGGTTAGCTGCAGCAGCATAGCCCAATGGTTATTCTGTACTGAATCCACATATCTGAGTATGCAAATCCTACCAAGTAAACATGCAGATTATCCTCCCATTCCTTCTACAGGTTAGGCTGCAATTTGGTACATACTTAACTGGGGGTAATTCTATGTGAACTTACTGTGACTTTCTTCTGATTATTCGGGGCAGTCTTAACCACTGGGCAACTGAGGCAACTGCCTCAGCCCCCATCAGTGGCGTACCTAGGCAAACTGGAGCTCTGGGCAAAACCTGAGTTTGATGCCCCTCCCATGGGCAGTCACCCTCCCCCACCATGATCAAACAATGATTTTTTCCACTAGGTCATTTCAAAGTCACCATTACATTATAGAACATGCCCCAACTCACAAATCTGAACACAGCAATGGGCCATGCCACACAGCAGAAATAATTATTTTAAAAACATTTTCAAAATGCTTTCAAAATGTTTTATTACTGCTATGAAAACATTTTATGGTGTTGTATCCAGTCCCCCCAATTGGGGGAAACAGCATCACTTTCTATGGTGGTTAAACTGAGGACCCCAGATTCTCCTTTTAAATCCACCTTAAAAGGAGTATCTGGGGTCCTCAGTTTAACCAACATAGAAAGTGATGCTATTTTGGGGTGGATTCTCCCCCACCCTGAAACAGCATCACCTTCAATGTTTAAACTGGGGACCTGAGATTCTCCCTTTAAATCCATGCAGAAGGGAGTGGATATAATAATAATAATAATAACCTTTATTAGGCATTGAAAGAAAGAAAGAAAGAAAGAAAGAAAGAAAGAAAGAAAGAAAAAAGAAAGAAAGAAAGAAAGAAAGAAAGAAAGAAAGAAAGAAAGAAAGAAAGAAAGAAAGAAAGAAGCAAGCATTGGCAGGAAGGGCATGGATTCAAAAGGAGAATCTGGGGAAATTTAGGGGATTCCTGCTGTCAGGGGTGAAATTATTAAGATAGCAGCACCAAAATTTCAGAGTATCTTCATGAGACACTAATGATGATACCACCCAGGTTTGGTGAAGTTTGGTTCAGGGGGTCCAAAGTTATGGATCCTCAAAGATGTAGCTCCCATCTCCTATTAGTTCCCATTGGAAACAATGGGGGATGGGGACACTCCCCTTGGGAGTCCATAACGTTGGACTCCCCAAACCAAACCTCACCAAACCTGGGTGATATCATCAGGAAAGTCTCCCCAAAAATCCCTGAAATTTAGGTGCTGCTAGCCTAAAAACTGCGCCCTCTGCAGGCAAAAAATGGAAAAAACACTGAAAATACAAAAAAATCCCACAAACGAACCTGCATTTTTGGCGGCCACCACAAGGGGGTGCCCTGGGCAATTGCCCACTTTGGCCAATGGGAGGAATGCCTCTGGCCCCCATGAAGAGTGAACTTTTCTCTGAGCATCCTTGCTGGATGTTCCTAGCTCTGTAGCCAAAGATCTAGCAGAGTGGTGGGACAAGGTTGCTATGTTCTGTACAGTCATGTGTGGTTAGATTCCCCCCATCCCTTCTTTTACATCCATTTCCCCATTTCACTTTGATGATTCTGATGATTCTGCTGGGAGGTCCTCTCCAGAAACAGGAGAGTAGGACTTGATTCTTTGCAAAGGAAGCCCAGAGACTGCTTGAATGCTGTGTCCTGCAAGGTATGGGTGGCTGCCCAGCCTGAAACACTGGTGATTCTCATATTTGTAGCTTTGAAGCTCCCTCCTTGGAAATTTTTAAAAACCAAGGAACAATATGTTGCTGCAAAAGGCAGGAGAAGCTGAGCCCATTCATGTATTTTATTCATTGAAAAGGCACCCAGTGCGATGCCTGCAGAGCAAATGTCGCAGGTGAACTTTACCAAATGGCGGGTGGTCTAGAGGATTCAAGCAGGCAGGAGAAAACAGAAATGAGAGCTTGAAGATCAGGCAGGAGAAAAAACCCACTGTCTCCTCAAACCGTTTATCTGTTCCTGCTATCCAGACAAAAAATGAGGAGACACTTTTTAAAAGATGTCCTCATGACCTCTCATAATGGTTGTGCAGAAAAGACTATTTACTAAGCAGACTACGTTTGTGGGGTGGTATGCCATTGCCTTCTCCAGTTGCCTACACTTTACCCCCTGCAAGCTGGGTACTCATTTTACCAACCTCCGAAGGATGGAAGCCTGAGTCAACCTTGAGCTGGCTACCTGAACCCAATTTCTGTTTGTCCCACAATATTTCCCTCATCCCGGGAGTTTCAAAAATCCCCAATTTGGCAATTCTTTTCAAAAATCCCACGGTGAACCTGCTACCATGCAAACACCATGGTAGCAGAACCGGTTTATTTTTTCTGCTGAACTGCCCCATCTCCCTGCCGTACCACCTGCCTCCCTGATCTCCCCACCCGATGTCATGTCAGTTTTCAACTCTGCTGAGCTGCTGACGGACCGTTGCAGCCCACCCTTCCCAAAACGTTCCCCCAAGCACATTTTCTGCTCGTGGTATCAACCGGGTGCCATTTCGCCTGAGTTAATCAGGAGTGGAGTCCCCAAATGTCCCCATTTTCTTTTCTGTACATGTACTGGTTGCTCAGAGAACATAGCCAGGGAGATGGGCACTTTGGACCAAATGTTAGTGGGCATATAATGGGGGGGGGTCTCTCGTTTCTCACAAAAATATGAGAATGTGAGTAGGAATGTGATCAGATTAGATAGATAGATAGATAGATAGATAGATAGATAGATAGATAGATAGATAGATAGATAGATAGATAGATAGATAGATAGATAGATAGATAGATAGATAGATAGATAGATAGATAGATAGATAGATAGATAGATAGGGTGTGTGTGTGTGTGTGTGTGTGTGTGTGTGAGAGAGAGAGAGAGAGAGAGAGAGAGAGTCTTAAAAAGGCAAATCAGTGCTCCAAGTAGATTGGTACATCAGTTGACCCCAGTCATTTAACAACCATGTAAGTACAATATAAATTATAGTATTAATATTCAATACATAATAAATAATTTAAGGCTGATTGTAAAACAACTGAATGACATGCTCTACAATTTATAAATTTTTCTCATAACATACTGCAGCTCTTTACTTCAGCCATAAATAAAGCTTTGACAATTCAGCTATAAAATATATGACATCTTCAAAATATTTAGAACTGTGGGGTTTTGTTTCATAAATATAAATTTTATTACATATTATTGCTGATCTACCTTCTACTCCTCAATCCCCAATGAATAAACATCTGAGAAATTAGCAAGTGTTTCACCTGAACTTTAAGTCACATTCTTTAAAATCTACAGTTACCTGGCTCTGGCTTTGTCACAAGGCGATAATGTCAAGGTTGCTCCATGAAATCATATTGGGACTTCATAGAAAATTATCCTTTTTCTTCTTAATGATATTCCATGGCCTTCAACTCCTAAAGGCTCAGGAGGAATTCAAGGCTGATGGCATATACAAGCCATTGAGTCACTTCTTTGCACAGCTTCCTGACCTCTAAATGGAAGTCATTGACCTTATTCCATACTTTTCAGATGCTGCATCAATGTCTTTCAAAGGTGTTTTCTGTTCTTTGCTGCCCAAGCACAGACCCTTTTCATTTCCTCGCCTCAAGTGACAATCATAGCCATAAAGAGTTCTGAATCAAAACACTTATCAATTGTTACTGAATTTATCAAGAGCCTAATTTTATGGCTTGAGTCAGTCAGTATGGTGTTTACAAGGTTTTCAACTGCAGTCGTGTTTAGATAAGCCGGTTTACTTCAGTAGAATTGCTTTTGTTCTAAATTACTTAGTTAAACTGTGCGAGATGGCAGACAACCTTTTCCTATCCATATTTACTTGATGCTACTCCTATGTTTTTTCCACACACCTTACCACATAACTTTATGGTGAATTCTGTGTTTATGCTGCAATCCACATAGATCCTGGCCTGGACATAAGTCCCACTGTATTTAGTGGTCCTAATTTCTGAACAAACTTGGATAGATTCGGAGCTATGTTGTAATCTGTGTTCTCCTGTGCAGTGACCCAAATTGATGGGGGATGGAGCAGTGACACAAAAGGTCTTCATGAGGAACATTACCAATAACATGCTTTTGATGGACTTGAGGAGAATAGCAAGATATTTGTGTTGGATACTGTGACGGACTAGGCTTTATAATGGTTAATTTTAAAAGGTGCAGTTCAGCTAAAGCAGGAGCACCAAGAGTTAACCAAAGCACCACCTGATTGGCTGGCTGAAATGCAGTAGCCAGGAGCCACAGAGAGGGTGTGCTGGCTTATATAAAAGTAGAGGAAGCCTGGCAGAAAGGGAGATTTGCAGATTTGGAAGCAGCTTGTGAGCTTGTGTGACACACAGATTGGGTCAGTCCTTAGATTCAGTCAGTTGGAGATTGTGTCTAAAGGCAGAGAGAGTCAGAGATAGATAGAAAACGTCTAGGGGCAGTGTTCTCTAAGAGATCTCAAAGAATGAGAGGAAAGAGTCTTGTTTTCACCAGAGGGTAGGAGGCCTGGTGTGGGTGGAAAACTAGAAGGAAGCTTATCTCACTGGAACACTCCTAAGACAACACAGAGGGCTTGGCTATTGTCTCATGAGGAGACCACACCTAGATACTGAACCGGAGAGTCCATGAGGGTGTGTTAGCTTAACTGGCAGAGATAAGTGTGGATTTAGAAAAACCCCAGAGCTTACCTTATCCCAAGCCAGTGGGAGACCCTTTGGAGTTAAGGGTGGGTGTTTTAGGAGAATGTTCAGGACCATGTTGAAAAGGTTTACCCTAAACAGAGACACCTGTGCTTTAGTTATCTTGAAACTGAAACAGCCATATTTAAGTGAAACTGCATTTAATCTGTAACTTCTAAGTAAATATGTGCCTAATGAAACCAGAAATGCTTAAGAACCTCTCTATCAACAACCTGAGAAGAAAGTTTGTAAATAAAATCTAGTTTTGTTTTCACTGATAAAAACCTGTAAAAGTTCCATTTTTACCTCAGAACTGGTGGCAGCTTATTAGTTTTTTCTGACAGGATTTTTGACCCAAGTGCTGGTGTGTGGGTGAGTGGGATGCGCCTAGGCCAATAACAGCTATCAAGCATCCGCCCCCACAAAACGCTTCCCCTCACCCTGTTGGGCCTCTGTCTCTCTTCAGAGAGTGGGAAATGTTGCAGATACTGAAGAAGAAGAAACAGCCCAAGAGATTGCCAATAACTGAGGTGGCTAAATAAGTGGACAACCATATGGAACAAATTCAGCCACTGAGTTCAGGACAGAAGTGGGAGGTTAAAGTCAGAACAAAGTCAAGAGGGGAATGAGGTCAAGCTGGATAAACCAGGAATCATGAATCTCTGTTGGGCTTCCACAGTCTCCTTGAAAGCTCAGTGATAATTGTGTGGAACACAAACAGGGCCATATCAAAAGGGAGAACAGACTTAACCCTTCCAGCTTTGAATTTTTACAGTGATCTTTTTTTTACAGTATTTTTGTTATTTATTAGACCTTTAAAATGAGTGTTAATAACAGCAAGGAGACAGTTCCAATTAGTGAAAGCACATGGGGAGGATGGGATTATGCCCTCCCGCGACCTTGGTTTAAATCAGCCCCATACAACTGCAAGAGCTTTTAAAGATGAACCCATGAGTTCCATTTCATCCAGTCTGACTCTTGGGTGGACACAATGAAACATATTTTCTTTTTTAAATAATCAGTGTGCAGGAATATTCCTGGTGATTTTTTTTTTTAATTGAGCGGAGGGATAATTTTTGTATTCTTTGAAGGAGACACCGCAGCAAGCTGGAAAACATCAATTGTGTCATGGTTTTAAAGTCCACCTCTGTGTGAACATGGACTGAAGATACCTACTGTTCTCACACATCTGTCAGTGACGTCTCAAAAGAAAATAAACATCTTATTGTGGTTGCTTTTGGCTGAAAACTATAGGGATGGAAACAAGCCAAGCTACTGAACATGCAATGGTAGAGATAGTTCCAATATTCTGCTTGGCTGTACTCTCCTGTCATCCTTGAACATATTTATTTATTTGAAGTATTTATTGATCACATTTCTATTGAAAAATGCAACAAAATGTAGACAGTTACCCTAAGCAAAATTGGACTGTTGAGTAGTGACTGCTTTGAAAAACTGCAGCAGCTGATCTCTCCCTCTTTCTTTGCGTGTTCAGAGGAAAAACTTTTTGTCACATTTCTTTTAAAGTAGTTTAGATTTTAAGGATGAGGAAGAGAAGAATGATACACATATTAGCCAGTGTACCCTATGAATATTTGTATGCATATCTGTATAGTGTAGTGTAGTGTAGTGTAGTGGATGAAGACCAATAAGTGGATGATTATAGAAGAGGGTAAGGAATATCCCAAACCCACTTTAGTCTATGTATATTTACATACTTTTAGAGTGTTTGTGTAGATGTAAGCATATTTCTGTTCTTCGTGCCCCCATCCAAAGATATAATCCAGCTTCCCCTGTTACCAGTGATTTAGGAAATGCTAGTAAATACTGCCTCTGAGCATGTAAAAAAGTAAGAGTGTCCCAGTTGCTTCAGCCCTTCAAGGCACATGGGGGAGGCAGTTTGAAACACAGTCTGCCATCTTAAACAGGAAAATGTTATCACTGTAGGTCAGTGGTGGCAAACCACGGGTGCCAGAGGTGGCACTCAGAGCCCTCTCTGTGGGCATGTGCGCACAGAGTGTGTCGTGGTGGGGGAGGGGGGGAGCACTGTTAAACCCCATTGATTTTCATGGGAAATCCTTTACCTGAGATAAGCTCAGTTGCTGGCAATGGGGCTTGCTTCTGAGTAAACCCTCCTAGAGTCACGATTCACCTGTTCGAAGAGTTGCATGGTTGGTTGCTTCAAAGCAAAGCCACTGACTACCACCAAGCTTACTCCCGAATAACGTGCGCCTCGGAGCCAACCGTTTCTTCTAAACCAAAACCTCAGTATTCAGGTTAAATTGCTGTGTTGGCACTTTGTGATAAATAAGTAGGTTTTGGGTTGCAATTTGGGCACCCGGTCTAAGGTTCACCATCACGGCTATAGGCTATTAAGTGGAGCACAAGATGAAAGAAAACAACTATCTTGCCTACTGGTTCTCAGATCTAAGGAAAAGAACATGAAAAATTGTCTCACTAAGCTAAACTTAACAATATAGAAGCGTTGCCTCTTGACATCCATCCCTGGATTTCCATGCAGCACCTGCAAATCCTGACCCCCACCTGTTCCTTGGAAGAGAATCTGACTCCTAGGATTTGAACCACGCTTACTACAAGTTACCAATCTTTTAACCCTTCCTGTCTTAGCTGGTGGGAATCCTCTTACCTAATGCAGATTTTAGGGAACTTTCTCCCAAGTGGTTGGTGAACCCTGATCTCTCAATAAATCAAGTGTGCAAATCCCACACCTCTCAATATCCGGATCATGTTTTACAACATCTACCCGTCTTGCTATTCCTGGCAGGTAAATCAAATAGTTATCTCTTTGGAAACACATCCCTGCTATTTTTGACTTCTTGGTGCATTTTAAGGTTCTTTTCTTTGGGAAAGAAAGCAGTATTCAGGGTTCTAGGACCCCGGTGAGCATCAATGCACCTAACATCCCCAGATCACAAGATGGAAAAGGTCTCCATTTGTGTTTAATGTCCACCTCTAGATGTAGAAGTTAAAATATATTTGTGAGGGCCCTGAAGTCACAACCAACTTATGGTGACCCTAGCTAGGAGCTTGCACAGCAAATGAGCAGGGATGATTTGCCATTGCCTTCCTCAGCAGAGTCTTTCTTGGTGCTCTCCTATCCAAGTACTGATCCTGCTTAGTTTCTGAGATCTGATAAATCCCGGCTATACCATGCCACCTTCCCTTGAAAAATTAACATACTTGCCAATCTTCACAGATTTCCATACACTTTTATTTAGGGATTTTGCAAATTTCACTACTGTGAACATGTGAAACAGTTGAATGTAAGTATGTTTGAAGGCACTGGTGATATATGACCACCTCCTAGTCTATTTGTTTTATGCCAAACAACTATAAATGACTCCCCAAAAGGTTTGCATTGTGCTTTTGCAAAACTTTACATGCACAGATACTGCTAATTCAAAGTAATTACCAGCCATTACTGTCACTATGGACAACTCAGATGAACACTGGAGGATAGGTTTTTATGAAAACACAGCATTTTTATGTTCATAAAACCCCACTGATTTATATTATTTAAACAATTGTCTGCTGAGTGAAGCAGTCACGTAGCAAGGTTGGAGGGGTTAGAACAGGGGTAGGGAACCTGTGGCTCTCCAGATGTTCAGGAACTACAATTCCCATCAGCCCCTACCAGCATGGCCAATTGGCCATGCTGACAGAGGCTGATGGGAATTGTAGTTCCTGAACATCTGGAGAGCCACAGGTTCCCTACCCCTGGGTTAGAACAATCTGGTTGTATGAGAATGTGCTTATACAAAAAGCTGGTGGCACTGTACATCATGGTTAGGAAGGAATACAGCGAACCCTCCTACTAAACAGGCATGTGTGGGCCATAACATTTTATTGCATTAGCTTAAAGCCATAACAAAACAATAAAAAAACTGACAAATAAACAATAGAATCACCATATCAAGTAAAATCCATAAAATATCCATTAGAAGATTAAATACGTAATAAGGATTTAAAACACAAGCTTTTTTTTTACTTAAAAGAAGCAGAATTAATAATCGTTTGCTGTTCCTTTAATAATGACTGATCCAGGGTAAAGCCAGGGAATTATTCACTGACCAAACGTGCAAGAGAGGATTTTGACTGAATCCTTACAACATGGACCACAAACTTTTGCCAACTGTAGTGTGGCCCATTTATCTCCACTTGTAAGTATTCCAGTTTATTCCCTGAGTACTGTGATAAAATATTATCCTCCATCACCTGCTGAAAAATTTGGGCATTAAAGAATCGCAAGAACTAGATCCTCAATGGACATATGGTTGTTCATTATATGGGGTCTCATTATAATAACCTCTTACTGTTGCATCTTGTAGAGTATTCAGGAGTGCCTTAGTAAAGTTATGGCTGTGCACTATTTTTTCAGTATTTTTTGGATTTGGATTCATTGAACTTGAACATTTTCAGAGAAGAAGAGGAGGAGGAAGAGGAGCGGTAAATGGTTTTTTCACCTCCCCCCCCCATATTTTAGGCTACATTACATGAATATTTTAGGCTACATGAATATTCTAGGCTACATTAAAATCTACAGGGAATTTTTTTTGGGGGGGGGGCTCTGGGGAGGGCTGTTTTTAAGGTAGATTTGGGTCAGGGGTCTAATTTAATGAACCTTCAAAGTGGGTGCCACCACCTATACAGTGGAGTTTTCACTTGATTCAAATAGAAAATGGGCATCCTTTGTGGGGACCCATAAAATTGGACCCCCTAAAACAAACTTCATCAGACTTGTGGGTTCTTCTATGGAGAGTGACCTGCATCTATGCTACAAATTTGGTGTCTTTACTTTGAAAAAAAATCAACCCCCTCTCCCACCCCCAGCCACGTAAGATTTCCCAAGGAAAATGGTAGAATAAGCCTTAGCAAGCTAAAAATATTGCTTGACCAAGACCTTTTTTTAAAAAAGCATGATGTTTGATTTATTTTAAATGCCTGTAGACTTCAAGCCATAGTGTACCCACAGCTGATCTTATTCCCATAGAAATTATTTGGTTTTGTAGATTCCATAAAACACAGGCACACAAAACATTTTAAAATACATTAGCATCACTGTAAAATGCAGTCTAAAAAGTCCACATTTATATTTGAGAATTTCATGCTGCATGCAAACTGTGAAGAATGAGCTGACTGACCATTAACATTTCAACAATTATGGAACTTGAGAGAAAAATAAGCATTTTCTCCAAGGCATCTCCATTATTATACTTGTTTGTTAGGCCGGTGGTCTGCACAGATTTTTGCGGCTATACAATGAACCGGTAAGATGGTGTTGTGTCTATTTTATGAAGTCCCCTGGAATGCATAAGATCGCTAAAAGCCCAGAGACAGTGACAACTTGAGTTGCTTGGCACCACACTTCTGTGGTAGGGTTAATTTTTTGCTCAGGTTGCTGCAAGCTCTGTAAGGATAGGATCAGCAGCAGGAACATAAAGATTAAACATTAATTTATTTATCAACACACCTTTCCCCAACAAAAGTTTTGAGGCAGGTTCCAATGTCATATAAAAATACAACAAAAACAACAACCAGTGACAGAAAATAGGGTAAGATACCAACACCAGACCAAGGCTGGAATTTGTATGAGCCCTTCTACGTAGCTCATCAGAAAAACACACAGAAATAATTTAACTTCGTGTTGCTTCCAAAAATCATGTTCCTCCAGTCCATCTCTGACAATGCAATCTTGAAGAATCATTTCCTTGGGAGTGAACCCCCCCTGTATAGATTTGAGTAGGAATCTCAACAGCCATTCACAAGAAATGAGCCAAGAGCCACACTTTCTCTGAGAAGCTGATTCTCATATTGCTTTCGGTAAATCACATTTTTGGTGATTTGTGTGGAAAGGGCCCAAGTAGGGACCAAATCGCATTGAGCATACTGAGGTAAACTTTCCTGAGGTGAAACTTTCCTGAGGTAAACTTTGACACAGGTGAGACAAAGTGAGTTTGAGTAACCAGGCTACTAACTGAAGTCCCAATAATGTGGATTCTAATCAATCCAATCTGCAGTTCCTCTGGCATTTGAAAACAAACCTGATCTTTTAAAACAAATGATGAAATAAAATGGAAACACGCGAAGAGCTTCCCACCTCATTGCATGTTTCTATTTAATCAACCTAAATCTTTAGTGAGGATGAAATGTTTTTATTCTGGCTTTAATTTATTGATTCAGTTCTCCTTTGTGGACGTCTGCACTCTCGACACTCAGATTTCAATCAGAATGTACAGGTCTCAGTAAAATGAAATGAGCAACTCCCTCAAATAATCTAGTGCTACATCTAGAATTTAGTTTGGATTATAAATGAGAAAAGTTCAAATATATTTGGATATAGCTGCAATAAACATCCAAGCATATGAGCTGTATCATGCACAAATGGCCAACTATCATCTGCTTCAAATCAGAATATGAGAGGAAATGTTTACCTGAGTCTGTCTTTGCTAAGTGATAAGAGTTTCTATAATGTCCATATACCCTCTTGGTAAGATAGTTGTATAATTTGGCCAAGTGATGACAAGAATTGTACCACTGGTCAGGCTCAGGTTGCTGATCTGTCAGAGGCCCTTTCCACACGGGGCCAAAAACAGCAGCCCAGGGATGGAAAAACATTGGTCCCTGGGCAGCCATTCACACAGGCAGCAGCGCCGTCCTGTGCGGCCCCGAGCGGCTTGAAGGCGCCGCTTTTTGGAAAGCAGCGCTTTCCTGTCCCCCCCACACTCACCTCGTCCTCCAGCGTCAGTCTGGAGGGCTGTTGAGACCCGCCCACGCTGCGCTCTGACCCCTGGAGGTCAAAGGGCAGCATGGGTGGGTCCCTGCAGCCCTCCAGACCAACGCTGGAGGACGAGGTGAGTGCTGGGGGATGCAGAAGAGGCTGCGTTGGCCTCTGCGGGGGCCGCTCGCACGCTCCTGTGCGAACGGCCCCCTCCCCTCCACAGGCATAATTCCTGCTGGTGGAGGAGTGCCCTTTCTGCTGTGCAGAAAGGGCCAGAGTTTGTGTGTTTCCTTTAGCCAAATTGCTTTTCCATGGCGTAGCCCATTTTTCTAATTTACTGATGTACTGTGAGGAGTTGGGCTAGCAGCATAAAGGGAAGCCTATCCAAGGATCCTTGGCTGATGGGTCACTGAGCAAAGGTGTTGCATGTCTGCCTCCTTGGAAATGAAGCCACCAGGAACATATCAAGTGCACCTTATGCCCCTGCAGAAGCCTCAGGCTAAGAGGGGAGGGAGCAGAATCTTCATCCTGGTTTACCTCCTCCCCCCAGAACTTTACCTTCACTCTCCTGCCATTCTCTCTGAGACAGCTCTGTGGAGAAAGAACTATGTCCTCCTTGGCTCTCTGGCTCTGAAGGAGTTTAAATAGCTATTAACAGTTCCTGTGAGTCACTTCTTTTGTTGTTGTTGTTCTTTGTGAGAAACTAGGAAAAGACCTGGGAACCGTCTGTACCCTCTTGTGGACAGATTTGTCCAGCATTTTCCTTGGCCTGAACCCATCATCGTTTCTGGCCTGTCAGGGTTCATAACTACAGCACTGTCAGCTCTCCACCTGCTTCTACTGCTTTGAGGAAATACAACCCTGAAACTGCATTGACCTGCTCTGGAATCAGAAGCAAGCCCTGTATCTATATCTATATCTATATCTAATATATCTCTGTCTGTCTGTCTCTCTCTCTCTGTATTTATCTATCTATAGAAATAGATATAACTACATTCTTGGCCAGCACCACTAAACCTTTTCGATCCTACCACTAATTGCAGTGCTGGTGAAAGATCTGTTTCTGTGCCTTGCTGAGGGAAGGATGGGCCAAAGCATGGGGAGGAGCACTATCCTGTCAGCTCCCTTCCCTGCAAGGATGGAGACCAGAAGAGCATCCTGTGGGTCAGTGTTTAAGGATGCACCCTTTGCCATGCTCAGGCTTCCATGCAGTTATTTATGGTCTGAGGTTCCTGTACAGAGCTGGAGGGTGGGGTGGGAGAATGCCTTGCCCATCTCTCAAAGCAAGGCTAAAGTGGAGGTGGAGAAAACTGTGGCCAAGGGTCAGTCAGAGCCACAGGTGGGCCCAAAAGATCTCAATCCAAAGGCAACAATGGATCAACAGCACATGTCTGCCCCAGTCCCCCAGAGGGTTTAACAGGCACAGCCACCTTGCGACACACCTTTTCTGCCAAGAAGTCATAATGGGGGTCTCCTTCCCATGGGAACTCCCCCAACTCTACTCTTGGGGTAGCAGAGGCTTCCTGAAGGCATGGAACAATGCCTAGCTTGCCTGGAGCAGTACGCCCTCCAGATGGGGCTGAAGGAAGCCAAGCAGCAGTTTCCTCCTCCTTCCTCCTGGCTCTGCCAGCTCAGCTCCTGGCATGTGAGAGTGAGTGAGGTGTGGTGTGGCAAGACTTCCCTAGGCTGGGTGATGGATGGGAAGGCTCCCAGGAGAGGGAAAGCAGTGTCTTCACAGGGTCCTTCACCAGCCATGGGGAAGGGGGTACCAGTTGAGCCCTCCCCCTTTGGGTTCTGGGGGACTGAGGTAGGCATGTTCTGCTCTCCAAGACATTGGATGGGAAGGAGAGCTCTGGTGGCAGATCTCGTTGTGGTAATTACTGCTGGGGAGTCTTGGTGCAACAAGACTGCACAGCAGTGTCAGAGGGGTAGTTCTTGAAGGGCGTTTTGCAGCCTGCACTCCCAACCCCCAGCCCAGGAGATTTCCTGGCAAATGTGAGGTGAGCAGCAATGGATTGATGTGGTATCGACCCCATCTGTCTCCTCACGTAGGAAGCAAACTTCCCCACCCCCACCCCCCCACCCCCAGCATCCATGGTTGTGCTTCTGGCTGAGGAAGGTTTTCAGTGACCCAGAACTGGCAAAGGCACCTCCTTTGGCCACAGAAAGGTGCCACTTTTCAAAAATGTCCCCTTCCTCCAGTGGTGGGATTTAGCAGGTTTGCACCACTTCAGCAGAACTGGTTGTTAAAATGGTGCTTGTAAACAACCAGTTGTTAAATTATTCGAATTCTACCACCAGAACTGGTTGTAAAAACTATTTGAATCCCACCACTGCTTCCCCCCCATTAGCTATGCCACTGGGTCCTGGATATGTAGTGAAATGCAGCGAGGCATATGGTTTAAACAGTCAACTCCCAGCTGTACTACTGTGAGCATACAGGGGCATTCCTTCTTAAGAGTTTATTTTACTAAATGCTGTTCTGTTTCCTTGAATAATTCATACCCTAGCAGTTAATTGGCTGCTTTTACAACTTTGCTATATGCTCCTCTTCACTTTTGGCCTCCTCGGGTCTGACAAGCATATCTTAGAGGAGCTTGCAATGTGCTCTGAAAATTGCCTGGAATGTTTGGACCCTGCTAGCTACTTGAGTGGATAAGAGAGAAGTTTGCTTGCATTCAGCTTGTACCTACTGACCTTCATGTAAGTCATTGTTGAGTTTAAAGTGCCCTCTAGTGGTCATCAGTGACACTCAAACAAGGACCGTGGGGAAGAGGCTATTGCAGAATCTCGAGCTAATACTTCATCCTGTCCTGCTCTGGATCAGATGGATTTGGGTTTTTATTCACTATTGCATGATATTAGGATTTTCTTTTGTGCAAGTCAGATTTGCCAGTTTTATTTATCAGGTTACCAGCCTCCACATAGTGACAAAAGCAAACAAGAGTAAGGTACCTTGGGGTGTTGTACATTGTGATATTTTCACTTTTCCATTTTTCCTCTTCACCCAAAAAAGCTGACAATACCTTTTGGATAATGAAATATGAAAAAAACAGTTTGTACAATCAGGGGCCCTCAGTAATTGTGGGGGGACATCTCATTTCCTTTCCCTCACCATATGCTCTTTCCCATCCTTGAAAGCCCCTACAACCTCTCCCTTTTCTTCACATCCTTTTTTTACTTGCCTTTTGCCAACCAGTCTACCTTTTATCTGTCCCCTCCATCTTATGAACAACTCAGTGCAATGGGGCTAGAAGAAGAATGACATCAAAGCTGTAAGTGTAATGCTTTGGGTGGCTTGGGGACAATGACGTAGATCAGTCCTTGGGTTAGCAATTTTTGAATCCCTGAATGTAGATTACTTTTCCTTCCAAGATTCCCTTCTACTAGGAAAACACTTTGGGGATAACAGTTCTCTCTTCCTGCAATGTGTTGAAACTGAAAGAGAGCAGCTTCATGGCTGAGTGGAGATTGGAAGTTGGGTGTCCCCCATTTGAATTAGAAACATGCTAAGGCCCCGTGCATATTTTGATACCATTTTAAAAACAGGTCAATGTACCACACATGTCAGGCAGAAGCTCTGTTTAACATGATACCCTTCAAAATATCATACTGTTTACAAATATTTTGTTGCGGGCAACCAACTTACCTTCAGTTTTGTCATGAAGATCCTTATGCAGTGGCGGCAACTGCTGGGGAAGAAACATCTTTTAAAATCTGCACGGCCAATTAGATCTCCAATGTCCAGTCAGAAGACCTGCTGGGCAAAAGTCCCACTTGGCCCCTACTCTAAAAATACTTGCCAAGCACCAGTAAATATACTGGCAGGTGCCATGGTGCCCTGCTGTGAATTTCAAGACATACTGAGAAAAAGGAAGATATTTATTCTCTGTGGCCGTTTCCGCACGGAGGCGGAAGGGGTCGGGTCGGTGTACTCCACGCCGACCTGACCCCTCTGGGACCGTTCGCATGAACGGTCCCAGAATCGGCCGAGACGACGGCGCAGAGCTGCGCTGTCGTCAGATCAACTTACTGGTCCTGTGGTCCTCCGGCACGTCGCCAAGGCCAGGGGACATGCCCCCCTGCCCTGCACAACCGCTCCGGAGTCGCAGGGCAAAGGAGGCGTGTCCCCAGGCCTCGGCGACGCGCCGGAGGGCCGCAGGACAGGTAAGTCGCTCGGTCGTGGGGGGAGGGAAGGTGCTTGGAAGCCGCTGCCGATACCGCCGCGGTAGCGGCTCCAAACGCCATTTCCCGCCAGCACCTCGCTTGGCGAGGTTGGGAAAGCGGCGACCCGGAAGCAGCTATGGCCTGTGCGAATGGCTCCCTGGGGACGGCGTTTTTGCCGACCCCAGGGCGCCATAATCCGCCCGTGCGGAAAGGGCCTGTGTTAACATTTCCTAAACAAGCCTTGATCTTTGTTACAACTATTACAGGCCACCTGCACTATTTTTTATCCACCAAGTCTAATGTAGTTAACCACCTTGTCTTGACAGCCACCAGTAGTCAAAAAGGACCATGCAGCATATGGTCAGAGCAGATCCATGTGTCAGTCATAGGAAATAGTGTCTCTTTTTAGCAACAAAAGGAATATGGAAATATGAGGTGCATGAAGAACAGTTCCGATAACTTCCAGAATTTAAAAAACAAGACTTTACCAACATCCAGATGGTCAACAGTCAGGGGACAGCACTAGCATCCTGGGACACGCAGTTCCATACACTGGGAGATAGCATAGAAAACTGCCTGTTCTGGACAATAATCAACCTCATCTATTATTATTATTATTATTATTATTATTATTATTATTATTATTATTATTATTATTATTATTATTATTATTGATACAAAACAGTTACACACAGCAAGCAAGATCAATATGCTGGATTTTGTATTACATCACACATCGGACACTTCCCAAGCATCTAGGACTGTGTGATGTATCGACGAATAATGCGTGCAGAGCCGAGTAGGGTGGCCTTTTGCAGCTGACATATGGTGATTTTGTCAGCGCCAATTGTTTTTAAGTGCCGTTCAAGATCTTTAGGCACTGCACCAATTATTATTATTATTATTATTATTATTATTATTATTATTATTATTATTATTGTAGATTTCACAGCTGCCAGATCTTTAGCTGGTTGTTGGCCTTCATTACAATTCGAGCCTCACCCAGAAGCCTAGGAAGTTGTAATGTATCGGAGTAGTATTCGTGCAGATCCCAGCAGGGCTGCCTTCTGAATTTGACAGATGTTAATTTTGTCAATTCGAAGATGTTTCAAGTGTTGTTGTTGTTGTTATTTGATTTCGGCATACCGCCCCATCCCCAGAGGGCTCTGGGCGGTGTACAACATAGTCATTTTAAAATACAAGTAGCAAGAGGGGCAAGAAAAACCTCATCGACTTTAAAATACTAATTTAAACAGCAGTTAACACATAAAAACAGCGTCCCACAAAAACCTTACTTAAAAATCCCCCTAACGAGGAGGGGGGCACTGCGGGTCTCAAAGATGTGAAGGGACCCTCAGATAGGAGAACAGAGGGGGCACCATTCAGCGACTGGTCTCACCAAAAGCCCGTTGGAACAACTCAGTCTTACAGGCCCTGCGGAATTCACCAAGATCCCGCAGGGCCCGGACAGCTGGAGGAAGAGTGTTCCACCAGGCTGGGGCCAGAGCCGTAAAGGCCCTGGCCCGAGTGGAGGCCAGTCACATCATGGAGGGGCCGGGGACCTTCAGCAGATTGGCCTCTGCCAATCTGACTTGGGGGAAAAAAGGAATGATGTTGTACTGAATTCAGTGCAACTTCATCAACCAAATTGTTACCTTTGCTGGGCACCAGTGTTACTTGTGCCAGTTCCCCATGACTCCCAAAAAGATTAATGAGCATCAATGCTGCCATTGACTTATAGCTGGTCGGCTTCAGATGAAGAGGAAAAGGAGCTGGTTTTTATACCTTGCTTTTCTCTATCAAAAGGAGTCTCTAAGCGGCATACAATCACCTCCCCTTCCTCACCCCCACAACAAGCATTTTGTGAGGTAGGTGGCGCTGACAGAGTTCTGATGGAAATGTGGCTAGCCCAAGGTCACCCAGCAGCCTTGATGTGGAGGAGTGGGGAAATAAACCTGGTTCTCCAGATAGCAGTCTGCTGCTCTTAACCACTGCACTACTGACTTACTCTTGTGGACCCCTGCAACCAACAATACCAGAGTTTAGCGCTTAGAATGACACGACCCAGCTTTAACCATTTTCATCACCTATCACTCTGGATCCCTGTGCCTCTTACTTTTAATAAGGCCTTACTTTTTTTAAAAAAAGGAAGCTCAGCCTGTACAGTACTTTGAGAGTGTGACTGTCTTATGACTTTTTATAGAGAATTACAGTGCATTCTGGTTTGTTTTCCTTGCTTGTCTTAACAGCTCCTAATATGCCGTTTGGCTTTTTATGTCAGCTGCAGCATGCTGAGGTGATGTTTCCCAGTAAGCTACCTCAGATCTCTTTCTTGAAGGGCAACACACACAAACACACCGAGTGAGGTTGATCCCTCCCAGCGAGCTGCAATAGATGGGTCTGCATTACACCAAGTCAAAAGATCTGATGCTTAGGCGGGTAAAAAGTCTGCAGAGGAGGAGAACAATGTGCTTTCTCTCCATGTTGGTGTTTGCCCTCAGGCAGCTCATTCAGTGCCTGTCCCCCGAGAACCCAGCAGGCATTAAAACACAAAGGCTCACACAGCCTGGTCGGAAGATCTCTTGTTTGATGGGAAACACCACGGCTCCTCTGGTAAATATTTAACCCAGGGAACTCCCCTCCATATGGATCCAACTTGCTGAGGTAGCAAAGGGCACCGAGCCCTGGGGAACATGCCAGCACTTTCCAATACAAATACCCATCAGGATGATGAAAACCATCAGGGCAGGAGAGGGGAGTGTTATCATTTCATGTTGGACTAAAGAGTTCGGTGGGGGAGCAATGGAGGAAAGTGAGCCTGGAGCAACTCAAGGGTTTTTTTAAACTCTACTTTCTATCCTAGTGGTTCTCACTGAGAGCTATTTAGGAATAAATCCCATTGACTGGCACTCATAATGGACGCTTTACATGACACTTTTCATCAAACATATGAATACATTCTTATCTTGGGTGGGGATATATAAAACTGGTATTCCTCAAGCCGGTACTCAGAAAAAAAAATGGAGTTATTTTTTCAGAAAGAAGACTGTTCTATTAGCAGACTGAAAGGATCTGAGCATGCTCATCTTCATCTTATTGAAGGTCTGACTGTGGGAGAAATTTTTGGTGGTTGAATAGGCCTGTAGAAGCTTTAATAATAGCCTGATGACACTGAGATACACATCCTCAACTCTAAAAAAATGTCTCCCAGACACCACGGGGAAGAGGAGTAAAAATACTTGTCTCCTGGACTGTATCTTTCAGGTTCAGGTGATCAGCTGTCTGCTCAACCGGCTTTGATCGGTAGCACTCATCTCTCTTTGGCAACAGTACAATACTGCTAAACTGATGAGGTTTGGGTGTAGATAAACTGTTCCCAGATCTCAGCTATCAGGTGGGAGGATCCCAAATATTTCTTTCCCTCCCCATGAGTTTTCATGTACCCGCAATATAGCAAAGTTTACCATGGAGAACCTCTCATTATGGCAGCAAAAGAGGACCACAAGCAGACAAGCGAGCATTTCCTACATCCTTGAGGGATTTGCCAATTAAAAAAATTGTCCATTCATTAAGAGTCTTAGTGTGCTTCTTGATGCCTTCTTGTCAATGGAGGTACAAGTGGCACACCTGGCTTTTTATCACCTCTACCAGGAACCTAATCTAAAACGCGCAGTAGAAATTTGGCTACAGTTTCAGTTATTTCAGCTTCAGGATTGTTGAGCAAATAAATTATTTTTGCATTGTTAGAGAGGTCTGAGAACCTGACCAGGGTTAAGGCAGAGAAGTTGAGCCTAAAGCTGTTGTACTTGGGGCAGAAGAGCAAGATGTGTTCAAGGGAGTCAATGTAACAAGAACAGAAAGAACAGTGTATTGTCGAAGGCTTTTACGGCCCAAGGAATCACATAGGTGCTTCAAGTAATGGTTTCTAGATAATATGTGAGTGTTCTAGCAGCATTCTCTCCTGACGTTTCGCCTGCATCTGTGGCTGGCATCTTCAGAGGATCTGATGTTGGGAAAGCAAGTGGAGTATATATATCTGTTGGAGTGTCCAGGGTGGGTGGAGAAACATTTTGTTACTCACAGACAATGTTTCTCCACCCACCCTGGACACTCCAACAGATATATTTACTCCACTGCTATCTATCCTGAATACCTAACTATCGAAACCATCTGGTTATTCTTCAGCCACAGCACTAAAAGTACAGTGTTGATCATGCTGAGGGATGTTTGAGAACTGGCCTTGAAGTAGTGATGATGGAAAAGAATTGCATTGTGCTCTTGAAAACACCCATCTGAGTTTGTGATTAAGAAGTTGGTCCAGTTAATGGGCAACACAGAGTTTCTGGGGAATAATTCCAAAGTACAAGGGTGAGCAGGGATTGGTATTCCTGCTCAAATCGTTTATTTTTTAACTGATAAATCTCGTTGGCAGTGAGCATGAGCAAGGAAACCCATGAAAGGCCCAAGGAGGAAATCTTAGTCTCGATTAATAGCCACCAGTCAGAGGTCTGGAGTTCATGCATCACAAGTTGGACCAGGCTGTGAGAGTCAGAAAGAAAACAGAGGTGCACCCAAAATTTGAAAGTGGTGGCCCATGCCCTGGTTTCCAGAAGATGCTGTCCTGCCTCAAGGCAGAGGATAGCATAGGGGAAACAGTGAAGAACTCCAAAGACCTTCTATAAGAAGCTAGACTGCAACCAAGTTTGGATTTCCATGCGTGGAACCTTGTACATTAGATGTTGAATCACTTTCATGTTAAATACTTTCAGGGCCGCTGGAATGAATCTGCTGCCATTAAGGGTAAAAAACTTCAGAACAGCAGCAGAAGCACATTTGCTACCCTTCAGGGCCCTGTCTCTATGTTCAGCCCAGCCAGGCTTATGCTGGAAGACAACCCCTAAATATCTGAAGGATCTATAAGCTTTTAAGGTCTCTGACTGTTTTGAAAATAAAAGAGGCTGCGTGTATGCATCTGATTATATGCCATTAAAGGTTTTGTATTTGTTGTTGTTGTTGTATGCATCTGATTAAACAGAACTGAAGAAGCAGTTTATCTGATCCTAATTAAGCTGCTTCCCCCAACACTCTTTAAGTTGCAGAGGCTGAGCCCCCCAACAATTTAATATACATCCTAGAAGGTGGCATGAAAGTGGAGACAAGGGATGAATGACAGTTCCAATCTCTTCCATTCCTGAAGTCTCCTGAATGGGTGACGAAAATGGCATAAAAACAGCCCCTCTCACTTTGTACTATTCAGTTGTATGGCTAGAGCAGTGGTGGCGAACCTTTGGCACTCCAGATGTTATGGACTACAATTCCCATCAGTCCCTACAATTGGCCATGCTGGCAGGGGCTGATGGGAATTGTAATCCATGGGACCATCTGAGTGCTAAAGGTTCACACCAATGTAAGCCGACGGAACAGTTGGCAGTGCCCACGGCCAAGAAGAAGTCCAGAGCAAAGAGATCAATGGGGTTGGCTCACTGCCCCGTGACCTCGTGGCTGCTCAGGGTGCCAAAATTTTAGGAGGGTGTCAGTATGAGAGGAGGCTAAGTGCATAGCTTGCGCCTATCATTGCATCCTGGACCTGCCCTGCAGCATGGAACTGGGAGAATGTTAATGCCCAGTGGAGCTGCAAATACTTCTAGGAAGTAAGTGGGCTCCAGGATTGCTTATTCATAGTGATGTAGACTTGCTGAGGGGGGGTCACACTCCTTCAGCTGTCCTGTTGCTTATTTATATATTTATATTTGTATTTATCTTCAATCATCTGGACTTCTTTGCTCTGCTGGCATTATTGTCGCTGTACCTCTACATGTTTTTATCCCACCCTTTCCCCAAGGCACCCAGAACAGCAAACTCAGTAGTCTTTCCCACCATTTTGTCCTCAAAATAACCCTTATTGGTTTGAGAAAGAGACAGAATGGCTGGATTAAGATCACAAAGGGAGCTTTAAGGATGAGAGGTGATATGAACCCAAGATCCTAGTCTGGCTCTTTGACCACAGTGACCATGTTGCTGTGTCATGTGTATTATAAAGTTTTTGACAGAACCTAATTAACTCAGGTGTGGTCATCTGCACAGGACAAACCATAGTTTCTGCTTCTTCATTCTTAAACTATAGAATGGAAAAATAAGGCTCCCATCCTAAGAACACTTTCATGAGAATACACTCCATTGAGTAGAATAAGATTTACTTCTGAGTAGACCTGATTTGGGATAGAAGTAAGACTGGTCCTGCTAGAAGCATGCAGCTGGCTTCAAGCCATGTAGTTCCAGCTCAAGCTAAGACCTTTTTTCTCTGGCTTAACTCCATTAAAAGTTGCAGATAATTTCCATTCAAGATGGTTGAGAATAATAGAAGGAAAACTGCTCCATTGTGGTATGTCCAGGATAACTCTATTGCATCTTGGGCATCAATGGGACCAAGTATCAATCAAACAATCAAACAAAGATGATGTTATATTTCCCTCCAAACTGACATGGTGCACAACCACTTCATTCCCGTAGTGGGGAACAGTAATAAAAATTTTGTTCTACCAAGTTATTCTGGAATCCCTTAAACATCGCAGAGGATTACTTTACCTCAGTTTTATGCCCTTCCATTGGCTTTATGAGAAGGAAGATGTTGTTGTTGTTGTTGTTGTTGTTGTTGTTGTTGTTGTTGTTGTTGTTAATTATATTATATTATATTATATTATATTATATTATATTATATTATATTATATTATATTATATTATATTATATTATATTATATTATATTATATTATAAATAATAATATTATAATTATAAATTATAAATATAATAAATATAACAACAACAACAACAACAACAACAACAACAATAATAATAATAATAATAATAATAATAATAATAATAATAATAATAATAATAATAATAATAATAATAATAATTCGATTTAATAGATGGCCCTACCCCCGAAGGGTTCAGGGCGGTTCACACACCAATCAACCATAACACAATACAATTAAAAATCAAATAATCCCAATTAAAACAATAAATATGATAAAACAGTAGCAGTAGCATCAGTCTTCATTCCTTATGCCACTGTCCATGCCAGCCAGGAATGACAGAAACCATTGAATATGTACTTTTACATTGTACTTTTTATCAAGAAATTCAAACTTGGTACATTTCTACAATTTTGTCTAAATCACTTTTATATCTCCTTGCTGATAGCTCCGATGAAATTACCTTTAAGGTAGTAAGATTCTGTCCTATGGCATGCTTAATAAGGCAGAAAATCGTGGTTCAGTTTTAACAACCTAGTATTTTATTTTATATTTTAAACATTATATATACTGTATCAAGTATTGTTTACTACGATCACTGGAGACTACATATCATAGCTATGTTTGTTTGCTGATCTTGGATCATAATAAAAGTGTGCCTGAGTAGACCTGATTAGACTTCCTAAGTATCCAGTGTCTCACAAGTACCAGTGATTGGGAGAAAATTGGGAATATGGCAACACATTTGGCTTCCACTTCGCCACAGCGGACCAAGCTTACATTTGAGCTCTGTTACAGTGCAGTTCTGTACAGTTAATACATTCTAAGTCCAGTCTGTATCCATTGAAATCAACAAAGAAAGTCCACATAGGACTGTATGTACTGGGTAGAAATTAGAGTAGCCAGCAGACCTGGAGAAAGATATCCTGTCCTTTTAGTAAAGGCTTATAATGCATGGTAGTGGGCAGCTGGAGCTTTTAATGGCATGAAGGTAAATAACAGGAAGTTGATGATCCAACTGAAAAGAAGTAATTTTTAAAAAACAACTACAAATTAAGCTTGAAATGCAGAGGAATTGGGGGGAGGGAGCAGAGAGTTATCAATATTTTATTTTCAATCTGGAGTTTAGCATCAAGGGGAGTAAATATTTTAAACCCCAGCAGCAGCAACGGGGGCTAAAGAGAAAGCAATGCTGTTGAATATTTTAACATCTGGAGCCACTTAGTGGCAGGAAAAAGCACTTTTGATCTGAAGAGATAGGGCATAGTTTCTCTTGCTGTGCATAATGCCTGCTGTGTTAGCTAGACAACTTTGTCTCGCAGTTCTGAGATGCCATTGGCTGCATTCAGGGATAAGAGTATTCTGTGCATCTTTGTTTTAACCGTAATCTAAACTGTGGTATAGAATTCACCTCAGATTCTCAGCTCTTTATTTTTAATTAATTAAGGGGGTGGAGAAAGAAAAATAGCAAGTTTCTAGGCCTCCTGGTTGCATTGCAATGTTTTTCTATGAATGGTTAGTTTCCTACACAATGCTGAAAAAGTGTGGCTAAACAATGGTAAACTTCCAGTTTAGTGGCTTAAAAGTCTCTCATCTACACATGTTGTGTCCCTCCCTGTGACTCTTGGTAGTTGATTATTACTCCCAGTGTGTTAGTTTACTTGACATTATATGTCATTAATGTATCTCAGTCTCAACATGACAAAATCTGTGGCTACTTAAATCCGGTGAATGGCTTGGCTCAGAGGTAGAGCTTCTGCTTGGCAGCCAGAAGTTCCCAGGTTCAATTCCTGGCATATCCAGTTAGTAGAACCAGATAGTAGGCGATGATAAAGACCACTGCCTTAATACGCAATACTGACTTCGATGGACCAAAAGTCTGATTCAGTATGAAGTAGCTTCATGTATTCAAACAAGTCAGACCTTTCCACAAATCTAAGAAAACCTCCAGGTTTTCAGAACAATTGGAAATCTAAAAATAAAGATAAGAAATACCTTGTGGGTCACCCCCAGCCAAGAATAACAGCAGCAGCACCTGTAACTTTCAGAAAGAAATGCCCTCAGTGACCTTTGCTAATCAACCAGCACAGTATCAACCTAATCAACCTTCAAGCAAATGGTGGAAGGACTCTTTCCAGGGCTCTTTTGGCCTTTGAGGGGGAATTCATTGAAGCCAGGCAAGTGACTTGCTACCACACAATTTGCATGATTCACCCTCAAAAGCTACCCCACAAAAGCCAGAGTGGTTATAGTGGTTAGAGTTTCAGAACAAGATCTGGGAGACACAGGATAGAATCCTCATTCTTCCATAGAATCTCACTGAGTGATTTGTGGCCAGTTACATGTTCTCAGCCTAAACCCACAGGATTATGAGAATAAAATGGAGGAGAAGAGAATGAAATAAATTGCTTTGGGTCCTCATTGTGGGCTATCAGTGAAGTAAATAAATATCTACATAGCCAAAGATGGGGGTGGGGCAGATTAAAAGGTAGGTATATTAGTGGGTAGGAAAGGGAGAAGGAAGAAGAGGAACTCAGGAAGAAGAGGAAATAATGTGGGGAGGGGGATACAGGAGAAAGTGAGGTGCACCCTGCAATCCTTGCAGGTTTCCTGCCATGCAACTGTACCCAGTGGCTGCCACTACACAGGCCATAGTTTTCCCATTTAGAGGCTTCTGAAGGAGGGATGCAGGGAAAGCTAAAGATGGGGGGCAGATAAGGGTTGGTTGGCTGGTGCGTGGGAAGGAGAGAAGAAAACAGGAAACAGGGAGAGGCTATGAGGGCTGCCAAAAAGGGAAAGAGGAAATAGTGGGGGGAGGGTTAAATGAGATGCCTCCCATGAGTCCTTGCAGGTCCCTCACTTGTGCAGGTGTGTATTTGTACTATCATCCACTCAGAATCTTTGGGAAGAATTAGGCTGAAAATCATACATTCAATTAAGATTATGATTTATTACTTTCCACTTGGGGGATACTTAGCTTTTGCATTTAAAGGGCTCTTTCTCTAGGTTCTCCCATGATAGGAGGACTGCTCAACCATAAAATGGTAGCTGTATACACCTATCATGCACAAACCCGCTGAGATCTGTATCATCAATGAGTGGGGGGTGTCTCATACAAATCAACAAGCTGATAAATATTTGCACAGATTCCTCATTGATATGGTCCTAAAATACACTGGCTGAATATACCAAAGGCCTAGCATTGTTAATAGCCTGGCCCGGGGGGGTGGGGGATCTCAATCCTTTAACAGTGGCTTAATGTATGCAAATGAGCAGTGAATGCAAATGAGCTTTTCATGTCACAAAGGTAAATAACTTCACTTGGTAATAATATCCCATTATTAAAGTTAAAGGAACAAGATATTTTTGTCTTTCTTCCAGGTGGTTGGCAACCCTAAAAGACCACTGGAAGAGTACGGAGCAAAGACCAAGCAATGTCTGTTCATCAGGCCTGGCTTCAGCCATATTTCTTTGGGATTCAATTGATTAGCCTGGCTAATTAAACATATAACACATTCTATTATCTGGCACCACCTCTATTCTATAGCTCTTGCAAATATGCTTTCTATTACCCAGCTCTGACATGACACATAGGGCCATTAGGAAAGCCTTTGAAGAAGCTCTTTTTTATGGATGGCTCTTTGCTAAATTGACTGCTTAATCAGGGTTTTATTAAAGCACTCTCTCCCCTCCTCGTTCCTAATAACATCTTTGGACATTCAGCATTGGCTGGAACAAAGACACAGTCCACAGCACTGCCACACAAGGCTTTCTATCACAAGCACACAGTCCCTCTAGTTAGATTTATCTCCCACCAGAGAACCATAATCATGAAGCACAATTAGTTCCTAGTGCCTCCGGTAGAAGCCCAGGTTTTTTGCAGTATCACAGGCCTAACTTCATTTAGGCCTACACTCACCTAGTGTGAAACTAATGAGCGATTCCCCCACCCCTTTTAATTAATATAAAAAAGAAGACTGTAGCCACTTGGATTTGACTAGGTTCTGGCATGGCTTTGTTCCTAAATCTCCTGTTTTGTTTTTCATTTCAAATTGTAATGCTTAGTGGTTCCCACAGACACCAAAAACATTCATGAAGGTTTGGAAGCTTCTTTAAAAAAAATTTGGACATCTCTCATTGAGTTCTTATATATATCTGTAGATTAGGAATTATTCCATGCACGTTGAGTAGAACACTTACCTGTTTCATTTTCATTTTGCTCTTCTTTCATTGACCTCAGAGCAGTGTACTCCCCTACTCAGAAGCCAACTTGTGAAGATGGCTAGACTGCAAGACCAAACCAGCAAGCTTCATGACTAATGGAGGATCACAAGCCAGGTCACCTCAATTATAGTATGATACTTGAATCACTGCCTCACAAGTCTGTAGTGTATGGGTCTGTAAAGGAAAACACTGCTAAACCACCAACTAGTCAGGAAATGGGGAATATAAAAGTTCAACATGCTATTTCCATGCACTGAATAAAATCCTGGGTGGCATTAATGGTACCGATGTTAAAAGTTCTAATTAAAGTCTAGGAACTTTGTTTTTGAAGGATGTATGTGTCTCAACCAATGTTAACTATTTCTGTATTGCCCAGTTAACACAATGCTTCTGTGTACATTTCTAATCCAGGGGTCCCCATCATGGTGCCTATGGGTGCTACGGTACGAACTGGTACCTTCTCTGGTGTCTGCCAAGGGCTTCTTAAAAATAGGCATGATGAAATGGCTTCTCCGAAGCTCCAGAAACTCATTGACCCAACTTGCCTTGAGTGAACTCCACCATTCAAAATGGTGCACAATAGTTACAGCAAAGATCGGGGAACTGGGTTATGACAGTGACTCCTTCAATATGCTAACCTTTACTGAAACTTTTGACCTCATTAAAGAGAGGCTGTTAGCAATGGACTATCAACAACTGCAGAGCTTGGCAAATAAATCTTGTTCACCAACAAATATGTCAATTCCTTTCATGCAGCCTATTATATTACAGCGCTCACAAATCCCATACACAGGAGAGCCTATATGCTGGCTAGATTTAACATCATGCCATCTCCGCTACATAGAGAAAGACTTAAAGGTCTTCCAAGTGATAAGAGGTTCTGTACCTGTAGCATAGGACAGCTGGATTCCATCCCACACATTCTCCTGAACTGCATATTATACCAAGAACTCCGATCCAGCCTGCTATCCCAAGCTATAGACCCTATGATTGATTATACTGAATCAGATAAAGTAGTTACGCTTTTAAATTGTCAGGATTTTCATTGTTGCCTTATAGTGGCAAAGTTTTTGTCAGAAGTTTGTAAACTGAATGTATGACAAACGCGAAGTTTTTTACTATTCACTTTTTAACTGGAACTGTAGTTTTTAACTGGAACTATATTTTAACTGGAACTATATTTTAACTGGAACTATCGTGTATATGTCAATAAAGGCTTATTGAATTGATTGAAATGGCTTCTAAGTAGTATTGGAGGTCTGATTGGCTGTACTGTTTCAGCACAAGCATTTGTTTCAGTCTCTGTCTTGTCTTTCCCCATGCATTTTAAAAAAATTATTCTTCTTTCACCCCACATTTGGGCTTTGTGTGTACCTCCTGCAGTGGCCATTTTGTGGTCGGCTCTTCCTCTCACAGTGGCCATTTTGTAGTTGTGTCCACCATCCTGTGTCAAAATTTCAAAGGTGCCCACAGGCTCAAAAAGGTTGGGGACTCCTGCTCAAATCCAGCCTAGCCGTGCAGAGTTACTAGGGCATATCCATATACATTGCTGAAAATCTTGTCTCTTTAACAGAAATCTTTCCCCCATTCCCTACTGAATGCACCTGAAGAGGACTACAATGGAGACCAGAAATGGAGATGCCATTCTCTCTGAGGGGGTGAAGTCATGTGTAAGCCATATGACCTTAAACTGAATGTGGGAAGTCATATGATTGAAGCCTCCTTCATAAAAAGAGATAATAACATTACAGGCAAGTCTATAACTCACCCCATAATATCCAGCTATCTTCTTAGAAAATGTAAGGAGTATTCTGCTTTATGAACCTCTGTTATATATAGCTTTACTACTTCAGTGACAATGAGGCATTACATGAGGTAATTTCAGGGACATTCCATTGATAGAATTTCAATAGAGCTCTGAGATCATATTCATGCTACCAGCAGAACTTCTGTAGAGATTCACAAGATCCTCCTTCTCTTCAGTGCACATGCAGCAATTTCCTTGTCTACCATAACCAATACTATGAGTCTCTCTTGAGTGTAATGCCCCCCTTCCCGTGGACATTATCAATCTGGCCCTGAGAGTTCAGGGGTCTTTCTGGGGGTGGGAGGGGGGGAGGTTGAACGAAGCAGTGGTAAGGCCACCCTTGAAAAAGACATATTTGGATCTGGTGGGTCCTTCCAACTACCTTCTTCACGCAACATGTAATTGGTGTTTGGAATATGCTGCCACAGGAGGTGGTGATGGCCACTAAACTGGTAATGCTTTGGGTGGAAGAGCTTAACAGATTTATGGAGGATAAGTCGAGTCTGGCTACCAATCTTTATTCTTTTCTGGATATCTGAGATGTGTAAATGCCTTAGCAGATCAGGATGCTCTGGGAGTTAGCAGCAGCAGGTGCCGTTGTTATCTTGCATGTGAGTCTAGCAAAGGCATCTGGTGGATTACTGCGAGTAGCAGAGTGCTGGACTAGATGGACTCTGGTCTGATCCAGCAGGCTCTTTCTTACGTTCTTATGTTCTTACCTCCCACTGTCTCATCTTCCATTCCTGAGGAAGGCAGTTGAAAGGGGCAATCCTCTGTCTAAAGTTGTATATATATGGGCCATAAGAACATAAGAACAAGCAGCTGGATCAGACCAGAGTCCATCTAGTCCAGCTCTCTGCTACTCGCAGTGGCCCACCAGGTGCTTTTGGGAGCTCACATGCAGGATGTGAAAGCAATGACCTTCTGTGGCTGTTGCTCCCGAGCACCTGGACTGTTAAGGCATTTGCAATCTCAGATCAAAGAGGATCAAGATTGGTAGCCATAAATCGACTTCTCCTCCATAAATCTGTCCAAGCCCCTTTTAAAGCTATCCAGGTTAATGGCCATCACCGCCCCCTGTGGCAGCATATCCCAAACACCAATCACACATTACGTGAAGAAGTGTTTCTTTTTATTATTCCTAATTCTTCCCCCCAGCATTTTCAATGTATGCCCCCTGGTTTTAGTATCATGAGAAAGAGAGAAAAATTTCTCTCTGTCTATATTTTCTACCCCATGCATAATTTTATAGACTTCATAATTTTATAGCCTTCTCACTAAGTTCGTCTGGAGCTTCACATTGGGTTGCTTTATTGGTTGGCTGATGATACCTAGCTATATCTATCAACGGGTGGCTGGCCAGACACCACCCTGGATAAATTAGTCATTTGTTTGAAGGCTAGGTGAAATGGCTGAAACATAGCTGGCTGAAGCTGAATCCATCAAAGGTGGAAGTCCTGTGACTGGGCTGGGAGGGCATGGAGGGATAGTCAGTTTAACGTTGTGTGATTAACACCTATGCCAGCTGTCGGGAGTCTGGGAATGATCCCAGACCTCCTTGTCTATGGTGGCACAGGTCAAAATGTATCCCAGCTGGCATTTTACCGCCTTCACCAAACTGAGCAGCTGGTACCCTTCCTGTCCCAGTCCAACGTAACTACAGTGAACCTTGCAATGGTAATCTCCAGGCTAGTCTACTGTAACTTGCTTTATACAGGGCTGCCCTTGAGACTGCTCCAGAAACTTCAGCTGGTACAAAATGCAGCTGTTTGAGTCCTTACTGGGACTCCACAGTGAGCACATATTCAGCTAATGCTCTGCCAGGTAGAGTACTGGATCAAGTTCAAGGTTTGAGTATTAACTGTTAAAGCCCTAAACCTTCATATCTGCAGGACCATCTCTCCCAATACATTCCGCTAAGGGCTCTTCTTTCAGCTTACTGGTTGTCTGGCTGTCCTCAACCAGAACCAGAGCTTTTTTGGATCTGGCCCTGGCCTGGTGGAATGCTCTGTTCAAGTGGGCCCTGGGCCCTGTGGGACCTATTACAGTTTTGCAGGGCCTGTAAGATGGAACTTTTTCCCCAGTCTTGTGATTGAAGTCTGCAACAGCATCCAACTAGCTGGCCTCCCTTTCTCCTTTCATCTTTCCTCTTCCACACATTGAGTGGTATATGGATGGTTTATGGTTATATGGAAGATTGCTGTTTTTATTTAGATCTTTGATTATGTTTTATCCTCCTCAAGTTGATTAATGACACTGGGATGTTGATTGGAATGTACTGTTTATTGATTTTACTATTTTATAACTACTGACTGTTGTAATCTGCCTTGAGCCTGTACAGGGAAGAGTGGTAAGTAGGTAAGTAAGTAGGTAAGTAGGTAAGTAAGTAAGTAAGTAAGTCTTCCTCTAGTCAGTACAAAACTAGAGTGTATATCTACCTGCAATAGATTTGGATACCAAGAACTTCGCATTAACACCAGGAATGCTGTAAACTTCTATATGGACACAATTGTCAGGTGAACTGATCTTATTCAAACTCCTTTAGTTACCATTGAGGAATGCTGCTGATCTCATTGCCTCACTTGAGCATAGCACTGTGTTGAACAGTATCGTGCCTGCACAACAGGGCCAGGTCATTAGAATTTGCAGCTGCATTTTGCTGGATCTTTTCCACACATATGGCTTACCACAGATTTCACCCTATGGTCAAACACTGTGTCTTGGGAACATTTTCTGTGAAAACATTCCACACACCTCTGTTTCTGTCCCAATCTCCCCCCCCCAAAAAAAATCTATTCTGCTGTATTGATTCCACATGCTACTGCTGAAAATGTATTATTCCTAATGGTGGTGGGATGTTATCTAGGATATGGGCACTCTAGGGTTACCACGCAGTTATGAGAAAGCACCCATTAAAAAATGTCTCAGCCTCTATTTGTACCACTGAAAATTACCCACACAAAATGGAAGACCCCCCCCCCAATCCCTACAGCAGCAAGCAGTATTTTCTGAACGAACAGAAACATGTACCTCCTCCCCCCCCCAAAAAAAAACTCCACATTTTTCAGTGAAATCAGAGCTGCAGTAATGGTTATTGCAGCAGTCCCTTGTCAATTTCTTCCTGCAAAAGCAACTTCCCCTGTCAATTTCACTTGCTTCTGCAGACTCAAAGTGCATCTTTGCCTTAATGTTACATCAGTAATGTGATATGACAAAGAGAAAACAAATTGATATACTTTTGAAAATGAAGGAGAAGGAGAGGAGGAAATGGGTGAAGGGGAGGTTGGATGACACAGAGGCACATAATAATTTAGGATGCAGGGTCATTTAAGTGCTGAGGTGATCCCTCTCTGTCCTTACATTCTATCTGTAATTTGATGTGACTAGTTAAAAAAATTAAAAATTCCTCTTCGGGGGGGGTGGGGGTGGAATGGCTGAAAGGGAGGTTGGGTGACTACATGGGAGCATGGGTAAGGATAATGGCCTGGTGTTTGGTGGCATGGACAAATAAAGACTGTTTAAAAATGATCACACACTGAAGGGAAGCTGAGTTGGAAACAGACTGGAAAAAACATTGCAGTAAAAATGCTTGGGAAAACAATAGAAGAAAAATGGAGGGAAAATGTTTCTGGAACTAAACAGAGGGGAAAAGCCTTCAATTAAAAGAAAAAAATATAAGATTTGGCAGCAAGATACACTGTAAATGATTCATGCGGAAAAGGTTCAGGTTTGGAAAATGACTGAAGGATAGCACATTTCCTCTGGAATCATGTTCAGATATTTATTTTTATTTACTGTATTTTTGAGACTTATATGCTGCCCTTCTGAATCTGCTCAGGGCAGTTTACACTGATCAACTTGTGTAAAGCATGGAATCACAAGCTCTTTGTTTTGTCTTGTTTTTGTGCAGTTAGATATATCCAACATAGATGAAATTTCCTGTGTTTGGCATCTGCATAGTCAGAGACTCCTGTATGAGAAATGATCACATGTAGTGAGTACAAAATTAGCCAGGTTCATGGACAATCACCAAAGATACGTGAAGAGACCTAAATAGTAAATTTAAACTTTTTTTAAAAAAGTTGCTTGTTCCTTTTTTAAAATATGTGCCTTCCAAAATTGGAGGCGGTAGCCAATGGAAGATGGTGGGCTAAAAATGGAAGTTTTATGAGATATATCTGGTTATTTTAACAGGGGGGAAGAAAGACTTTATAGTATATGATTAAAATTCAAGAAATGACTATTAAGATGCATAGTGGCTATATGATAACTAGTGAAATAAAAGCAAGATATGTTCAGACTACAGAAAAATGTATTCTGTTAGTAAATTCCCAGCTATAGAGTCCTGAATGGCTGACAGCCGTTGGTATAGAATTGGAATGCGAGTACCATCCTGCAGCATTCAATGGCCAGGGCATATACTGGGCTCAGGGATGTAGTGCTCTGGCGAATGCAGGCTGGGAGTCCAAAAGGGTCTGGCTAGCATCCGGCTGTCAGGCAGCCAGGTCATATAGCAGCCCAGTGGCCAGGCCATTGGGGTGAGCCTCAGTCCCTATTGCTATCATTGAGCAACTGCAGATGATTCCCACAGCTGAGTGGAGCACAGTGCCCAGTTCTGTAGTTCTGTGGTCACTCAGCATTGGTGGGTCGCCTGGGACGGCTGAGGTGGGGCATCCAACCTTGCAAGTGGACTCCACATGAAGTATTGATCAGTAGTATTTATTGAATTGACATTGAAGCACCACACTTAGCAAAGCCAGTGCTGACGAAGCTCGCATTCACAGTTCCCTTTTCCCTCATAGAGAACCTCCTCCTATTTTCCCAAGAGTTTGTGAAAAAACAGTATTTGGAGTTAGGGCACCCCAAGGTCAGCAGCAGATAGCAAGAGAAAGCCACCTGGCTTCCTCCCTACCAGATAACATATGTAACACAGTTCCCATGGGACAGGAGTACCGGCGAAGCCTACTTGTCTACCCTGGGTTGGCTTTGGCATCTCTCTCCTCCTCTGATCTTCTGCCTACCATTGGCATGGACCACAGTCCCAGTCTCACTCACTCCATGTCACTATTCCTGTGTTGATGCTCCTTTCCCCCAGCACTGCTTTTTTCAGTGCCATTCTGGGACTGGCCATGGTGCATTTCTCCCCTTAGGAGGCTGCTAAGCTGCACCATCCCCGGCTGCCACACAACTTCCCCCCTCTCCCCCAATTGTGCTGTATTTAGATTTCATTTAATTGAAATCTTTAAGTCACAAATGTACATTTTCTCTAACTGGCTCAGCGAAGAGTTTTATGACTCCCTGATATGTACTTTTGTTTCCTTCCTGATATGGGAATGCAACTCAAAATATGCCTGGGAGAAAGAGTGGAAGGTTCCAGTAAAGATATTTTATAGGTTTGTGGGGTATTAGTTTCTCCATAATGGCCTTTAGGGGTCTGTGATAGTTGACCATTCATTTTGGATCAACAGTGAGTTTCCTGGCATTGCCTTACTTGTTTTTAACAAATACCATAGTTATTTCATCAGTTGGATGCTTTCACAAAATAATAGGTTCTAAGTACTGAAAAATACATGATTCTATACTATGCCTGCCCAGTTTGTAACCCAACAAGTCAAACACAGACCATCAGCTGTTTATGGTAGCCCAACAGGGATGCAATGAGCCTCCTGCTTTTGCATCCACTTTAGAACTGCAAGAACAGGGTACCTTGCAGGGACAATGTCTGGATTCTTGGTTGTACCACAGGCCACACAATCATCTTCTGTAGATTTAATTGTTTTACTTGTATGAACATAGGGCTTTCCTTCTGCTTTACATTAAGTAATTCAGATACTCATCAGAAGCAAAGAGGGCTTTTCAAATTATCAGTCAGACTGTAAAATGGGGCCCATATTGACATTCAAATATGAACAACAGCAAACATCAAAAGAACTGTAATGAATTTGCCTAGCTGATGGCTTGTAATTTGCATTTCTTAATGACAAGGCATAGTCATGGAAAGGATACAGGACTGTATCCTTGAAGGGTGCATCAGTATGCTGTTTATTCTCTCATGGCATACTTGCTTCCAATCCTCTCAGTTACAAATGGCTCAAATTCACTAGGTCTAGGGGAGGGGGAGGAGTGGTTGAATACATAGCTGGCAAAAAAGGCAAAGGTCCTTGTCTCTGCCATTCTAGTAAGGAAGGGAGAAAGCCTCCCAGCCCAGAATCCTGTCTTTTCCCTTCAGTGTTGTTGAAATTTACATCCTGAAGTATAACCTGTAAAAGAGCCCTTGGAGTTGTTTATGAGAGAAATATAAGAAATAAAGCATAAAGCATAAGCATATCTATTTAAAAACAACCATAACATGACAACTTTGGTGCTGTAAAAGACACAAATAATATTAGGCACCTGGAAGAGAACCTCTGAAGAGAAGACTGATTTCATATGTTGATATAAATTCTGGCAAATCCTCTTCAAAAACTGAGGCACTTTGTGTCATCTCCAAATCTGTTTTTGTCAGCAAGAGCCTTGCAGTGCAATCAGGATGTCTTAGAAGTGCTGCAACAGCTGGGGATAGCGTGACGAGGGTGGTGCCATGCCACCGCCAAAGGTGCTCTGGGCTGCACAGGCAGGAGAAAAATTCAAAATCCCTCCTGCCACCTGAATTGTTTAATGGAAAAAAACAGATTTACACCACTGGTCTGAGTGGCATAAGTCTGACAGCCACACTGGGAATGCACCTGGAAAATTCAGCAGAAGCTGACTAACATCAGCTGCACCCTGGCAACCCTCCTGAAATATCGCCAGCTGCTGGGGGCTGGGCTGTCTTCCAGTTGCCTCCCAGTTTGCCCTCCCCACTGATGTAAGTGCCACTTTCACTAGTGGGGTGGGAAAATATGCTGCTGACATGGCCCTGTGCAGACTCCCAAAGTTGCTTCTCCCCCACCCCTGCCTGGGATTAGGCTGTCCAGCATATTCACTCAAACAACCTGAAGGATTTTTTTAAAAAAATCATTGATATGAATCCTTCATTGATATGAATCTTCATTTGCAGATTGTGGTGTCATACATTTTGTATATTAAATGCATATTCCGTTCAAAAATCCTGTGATTCAGACTTTACTCTTGAACCTTTCTTTCAGCTTCTAGAAGTTTCTGATTTAATCACAATTTATATCCCCAAACTAGCAGAATTACCCTATCTTCCCCAGAGGGGCATAAATAGGAGTCATTTATGACTGCTGAATTTGTCAGTTTCCTGCTCCAAAATGTTCTTCATGACTTAATCTTAAACATGCTTAATTAAAAAAATAGTGGGAGGGGGTTTCCAAAGCCTACCACTGTTTGCTGCAGAAATGAATAAGAATGTCCATGTTTGCTTCCTTATGACTTAGTCCTGACTCCTGATTGGAGTGAGACACTTCAGCACCACGGCTAGAGCTTGGAGGAGGAATGAAAAGCTGTCATGAATTTTAAAAAAAACGTGGAGAATTAAATTTTCTAATTGACATTTTGTGGATTCCCTGATAGTTCCAGATCATTTCAAAACTGGAGTGATAATAGCAGTGTGAATAGCACTGTGTGTGTCCATTTTCCTTGGCCTTTTTTTTTGGTGTGGAAAACTGTCCCATTACGGACTAGATCGTAAGAGGTATGAGTGGAGTTCCACTCATTTCCTCCCTCCTTCTTCCTGGTGCACCCCTTTGTGCTACTCCTGCTGACCAGGTGATCCTCCCAAGTGCAATAGGTGTAGATCAAGGGATACAGAAGGAGAAAGAATTTTCAGACATTTCTCAGGGCCAGCTCCAAGAACTGGAGACCAAAAGTAAACTAGAAGAGTTTAGAATAAGGGATACTTTTTTGTAGACTGTCTACTATGGATGCAGAGGTATCTTAACAAAGGTGCTATAATTATATATTTCTACAGACTGTCAAGATCTTAAAGTAGTATGTACCTTTTAGGGCTGAGTGACATCATTTCTAGATTTGTAGTAATTAACAGACTGATAAATTTCATTGTAAATTTCGTTGTGCGTGCACAATGACAATAAAATGCTTATTTTATTTATACACGAACTGTATTTTCTCAGAGCTAAACAGCAGGCTCTGCTATCATTAGATCAGAAAAACCAAATATGTAGAAGACAAGTTATATAAAGGTTACCATTAAGTAAAAGTTTTACATTGGATAGATATATAGCATTGGAAGTATCCATTACCAAAGGGCTCTCTAGGAATGCTGAGTTGCAGTAAGTCAGTGTTTGTTGTACGATCTGTTAATTTGAACTACCTTAAGTTACTTGCTATGTGGAATCACTTAATAGTACATTGCCACCAATAACAAAAAGCAAATTTACACCGTTGTTTAATATTTTAAAAAATAATCTAATATGCGTTTTCTAGAGCTCCATCAAGATATAAAGAATGGTCAGATTGCCAGAGAGCCAAGGTGGTATAGTAGTTAAAAGTGGCGGACTCTAATCTGGAGAACTGAGTTTGATTCCCCTCTCCTCCGCATGGAGTCTCCTGGGTGACCTTGGGCTAGTCACAGTTCTCTCAAAACTCTCTCAGCCCCACCTGCATCACTAAGGGATAGGGAGGGAAGGAGTTGGTAAGCTGCTTTGAGACTCCTTATGGTTGAGAAAAGAAGGGGCATAAATCCAAACTCCTCTTCTAAAAGATAAGAAAATAAGTATTTCTAGCACAGGGGAAAATTCAGGAAATTCAAGTGGCGTCTCGTTTGGAATACGCTCGTCAAGGAGGCCGCCCACGCCCTAAAACCACTACTGTGTCCGCCAAATCAAGTCCAGCCGCTCCTACCGAAACCACCTCTGAACGCCGCCGCCGACTTGGGTTGTGTCTTTACTGGGCGGAGGGCCAGGTCATTCAGTCAGCCTAACTGTCCCAAGAAGCAAAAAAATCAACCGGCTCCAGCTCCACGCACTCCGGCCGCCAAACCACCACGCAGGGTGTCGGGGCCGCCTCCCACTGGCTCATCTAAAGCGGTGACCGAAGGCGACCCGGAGGAGGGGGAAGCAGCTGTTTGTCTTTCTTCAGCCCCCATGGACATGGGCCCGACTCCTGACGCGGTGAGTGAAGGCAGCGCTCCCATTACTGTTCAAGCATTTCTGGCCAACCCCGCTAAACACCCTCGCATTATAGCCTCGGCCCTTGTGGATTCCGGCTGCTCCTTACTGCTTAATGCCCCAGGTGGCAGAGGAGCTCGGTCTAGACCGGTTCCCCTGGCTAAGCCTATACCATTCACTCCAAATGGATCGGGTGCCTCCTCGGAAACGGCGTAGGGACCGGCCCAGTACAAAACACAACCGGTTCTCCTCCGCGCCGACTATAAAATTAGTTTCGTTTTGGCACCAGTGGCCAAACACTCCATAGTTTTGGGCATGCCTTGGTTATTGTTACATGAACCAAAATTCATTTGGAAGGAAAGGATCCTAGAATTCACTGACCCTCCCTCGTGGTGAAATACATGAATCCGGGGCTGAAGAAAACCCAACGCCTCTCCTGACACACACCCTCTGGCTTCCTCAGTGAGTGCTCTCGATTCTATTGGCATCCCACCTGCATATCAGGATCTAGCCAGAGTTTTTCAGGGAGCAGGAATTCTATCAGTTGCCACCCCACAGAGACACTGACTGTAAAATTGTCATACAACCAGCTAAACTACCCAAGGGTAGAATCTACCGCATGAGTCCCAGTCGAGGAAAAGGAACTGCCTTCTTAGATAAGAACCTGTCTCGCTGGTTCATACGACGGGCTACCAAACACAATACACACACGCTTGCTCCCGCTTTTGTTTGTCAAAAAGAAAGATGGGTCTCTACGGCTTTGTACCAGATTATCGAGGTCTCCACGCGGTCTCCCCTGTCCAATAAATATCCTTTGCCTTTGATCAAGGACCTTTTAGATGCACTCGGCAAAGGACGCATTTTTACTAAATTGGACTTGAGAGAAGCTTACTACAGAGTCAGAATTGTTGAAGGATATGAACACCTGATCATGCGTTTAACACAAAGTTTGGACAGTTTGAATATTTAATAATGCCATTCGGGTTAGGAGTGGGGCCTCCAGAGCTTTCCATGGCCCTTATCAACGAAGTTCTCCTATGATTTACTGTTACAAGGGAGTGGTTGGCAGCATATACTTAGATGAC
Organism: Sphaerodactylus townsendi; assembly: GCF_021028975.2. Classification (NCBI taxonomy): domain Eukaryota; kingdom Metazoa; phylum Chordata; class Lepidosauria; order Squamata; family Sphaerodactylidae; genus Sphaerodactylus; species Sphaerodactylus townsendi. Next base: position 113,672,388 of record NC_059427.1, on the reverse strand, counting down.
GCTTTTAATTCTACTCAAGCAAACCATAGAAGAGCATGTGAAATATTGGTTCGAGAGGTATTGGAAACGCTTGCTTGACAACTCTCTCTTTTATGCCAAACTCTCCAAATGCTGCTTTCATCAGACCTCCATTGACTATTTGGGTTACCGGATCTCACCGAGGGCTTAACAATGGATCCTGCTACAAAATTGATGCAGTCCTCCAATGGCTCGCTGCCCCACTAACCGCATAAAGAACTCCAGTCTTTTCTTGGGTTTGCTAATTTCTACCGTGGATAGTTTATACCCCAATTTGCTGAACTGGGACTCTCCTCTCACAGACCTCTTACGCACTAAGGGTAAAGATCCACTGTCCGCCAAGCCCGGGGCCCCCCTTTTCTGGTCTGAGAAATGTCAAACAGCCTTTCAACTATTAAAATCATGCGTTTACCACCGAGCCTATCCTAAAGCACCCTGACCCGGATCTCCCGTTTGTGGTTCACGTGGCCGCCTCGGACAAAGCACTTGGGGCAGCCCTGTTGCAGAAAAATAAAGATGGTAGACTGGTTCCGTGTGCTTTTTTGTCTAAAAAATTCTCTGGTGCCGAACTCAACTGGACTGTGGGTGACAAGGAGACTGCAGCCATCAAAGCAGCACTTTCTCCACTTGGCGCCACTGGCTGGAGGGGGGCTAAACACCCCTTTCAAGTTTGGTCGGATCATAAAAACCTGGCAGCTCTTTCCACCCCCCTCAAGATGTCCGCAAAACAACTCAAGTTGGGTCGATTTCTTTTCTCGTTTCTCTTTACAGTCCATTTTTTCCCTGGGAAAACCAACAAACTGGCTGACGCGCTCATCCACCCGAGGGGGGTGGGCTGCCTTACGCAGACATTCCACGCGACTGTTCTTACCCTCCCAGTTGGGGTTGGCTGTCACCGATCTCAAACGTCCACTTCTCCTCCACCGCTCCCAGTCTCGTCTCTCCTTTCCTGCGGGATTTGGAGGAGGCGGGGCTGCATGAGCCTCCAGCAGCCGAAGGAGACTCCCAACCGCGCTGGGAGAATGGAGTTTGGCGGAGGGGGGAATGTTGGCACGTGCCTCCCCCCCTCCGCCAAGCAAGTTCTTGAAGCTTGCCACGATGCCCGCTCAGCTGGACATTTTGGCTTTTTGAAGACTCTGCACTTAGCCCGCCGGCAGTTCTGGTGGCGCCGCAATGCTAAAGACATTGAGGCATATATTAAAGGCTGCTCGGTTTGTGCAGAAGCCAAAACCATCCCGGAAAGCCCCATGGACTATTGAAACCTCTCCCGGTAGCTTCCCGCCCTTGGGAAGTCATTTCCATGGATTTCATTACAGATTTGCCCGAAAGTCATGGCAATACGGTTTATGGGTGGTGGTAGACTTATTCTCTAAGCAAGCCCATTTTATTCCATGTGCTTCCATCCCTCCGCTCCTAAGTTGGCACGGGCTGTTTATTCAACATGTTTACCGTCTCCATTCCGCCTCCCGTTAAGGTGGTCTCCGACCGCGGCCCCCAATTCATCTCAAAGTTCTGGAAAGCGTTTTTGGGATTGTTGGGGGCCGCCCCGGCCGTCGCCGCCCCCTACCCGGTTCAAAGTGATGCCAAGACGGAGAGAACGAACAGAACCCTAGAGCAGTATTTACGTTGTTACACCAACTACCACCAAGACAATTGGTGCGAGCTTATTCCGCTTGCGGAGTACGCCTATAACAATGCGGTTCATAGTAGTACAAAGAAAACCCCTTTGAAATTGTGTCTGGTCGCTCCTTCCCGCCGTTGCCACAACTACCAAGAGCTGCTTTGGACCCCGAATTTCAACAATGGATTTCATCCCTAGCCGAGGGTTGGAAGTCGGTCCAGACCGCCTTACAACAAGCAAAGGACTCCCAAAAACTGCAAGCGGATAAACACCGCCGGATTTCCCTCGCGTGTGGGTTCCTGGGTGTACTTATCTACAAAAAAATCTCAGAAGACGTTGCATAGATAATATTCCAAACTTGGCAAGAGATTTGTGGGACCTTTTTTCAGATTACTAAAGTGATTAATGATGTCAATGTCCGGGCTTAGATTTGCCTTAACTCTCTCTTTAGTAACATCCATCCTGTCTTCCATTCCAGCTTACTCAAGGAGGCTCCCGCTTCCGATGCCTGGCACGCATCCGCACCGGAGAGGCCCCACCGACTATTATTGATGGCCACAAACACTACGAAATTGACGCTATCCTGGACTCTCGCTTTAATCGCAAACGCTTGCAATATTTAGTTTCTTGGGTGGGATATTCCTCTGGGGTACGTAATCAATGGGCTTTATTCCGAAAACATCGAAGCCCCACCCTTATTGCTGCTTTCCGCAGCGCGCTCGCATCAAACCTGGGGAAGGGTTCTGGCTTTTAGGGAGGCAGAGTGTAAAGCGATTCAATGGTGTTGATGGTGGAAGCTAACCTTGAGTGCATTCCACAGCGCGACCCGGCGATGGGCCAGGATGCATCGGGCGGAGACTTTATCTTTGGCTTGTGAGGAGATGAAGCCTCTGTTCCCATGGGAAGCAGGAAGGGGGGATGGGGTGACTGGTATTATAACCTGTGCTTCTGGCGGGAAGTGTCATTCCTGCCACTGCGTGTACTTGAGCTTTCTAAGATGTCTTAATAAATGGACTTTCACCCCAAAAGCCTTTTATTTCTGCTTCTATGGAATTCCTTACAATAGATCACAGAGTTCTTACAATAGTTTTCCTCTGCTCCTGCAGTTTCTTTGTATTTTCTGCTGAAAGATGTCTGCGCAGGGTGTGATTCAGCAAGAAGGAGAACTGGGAGTGTTCTCTGCAGAGCCTCTGAGCCTGCAGTCATGTGCTGCTTCTTTTATATTGCAATTCCTGATAACCACAGATTAGCAGTTGCCCGACTGGTTCAGGTGAGCTGGGTGAGTTATCAATTCTGGCCTCTGCTGCTTGAATCTCCACCAGCGGAGGCTCTGGTGAAGCTGGGTCATTGTGTCAATACTCTTCCTCCGAGGATTCCTCACTGGCTGGACCTGGACTCATGACAGGTGCATTGAGAAGGGTTGCCCAGCATGACCTGGCAACTGGCGGGACACACAGTAGAGAGAAAGTAATCCAGGGTGATTAGTCGCCCTGGTACAATGAAATCACTTTTGGGAGGAACTAATTCTGAGTAATTAATGGCTCTGGTACTTTTGATGTGACCCAGAAGTAATGTTAACACCCAGGGGGTGATGCTTTAGCTTTTTCCCAAAAGTATATAATTTAACCATAGCATTTTGGGCAAATAATGGAGCATCACCAGGCATGATTATGTCACTTTCATATTGCACTGGAAGCTATGTCATTGCACCAAGGATGCCCATCACCCCCCCTCCCAATTTTCTTAGGCACTTCCTCCCATCACCTGCTGAGAACTGGCCAGCAATTGGAACTGGGAACCTACCATTGTGTGGCTCATTCCGCACATGCAGAATAATGCCCTTTCAAACTGCTTTCAGTGCTCTTTGAAGCTGTGCTGAACGGCAAAATCCACTTGCAAAAAGTTGTGAAAGTGGTTTGAAAACGCATTATTTTGCGTGTGCGGAAGGGGCCTGTGTTTCTTTTTTGCTGCCACATTGTATGTAGTCCCCCTGCCAGCCAAAAGGGAACTCACCAATGGGCTGGGACTTGCATATATCAGTAGGATGCCCCAGAGTGCATTGACTCAGTACTCTGGTTGCAATCTGCAAGTCTTCTTTCTCTGTCTACTGATGCTCCACCTGTGGACCAGGATGGTGTGTCATCAGGGGGATTTGTCAGCACTGGCAGGCAGCAGTTGTCTTTGCTCGTGTATGCTATTCATAGGGACATCACTGGGGCACTGATCTGTGACTGATGTGTGTTGCTGGGATTGCTTGGGACTCTAGTATGCTTGCTATGCAGTCTGGCCCTGATAGTTGTGATTTCCCCCCTCTAAAGAATGTTTCTGGGACACCAACCAGTGAGGGAGATTATAGGATACTGACCAGTGGTGCTTCCTGTATTTTCTGTACGGTGCCCACTGGACTGTCAGGGCTCCACTGCTATTATATTAAAGAACTAAAGTAAGTCAGTGTACATTTTGATTATTTAATATCTAAATGCACACATCTGCTATTTCGCTGGTTTGTTCAGTTTATTAATTGATTGACCTACAAGAGACCCTGAAGTCCTTTAGCTTGCATATTTAAACACAAATAGAGGCAGTTCATAACACTGTAAAGCTGGAATGGAGTAGCTCAACCCCTGCTCAAAAGCACATTGTGCCAATTCAAGTGTTTCTAATACATTTGCTCACCATGGTCTATGATCACCTTGATTTGAATATGTAGCTAGCAGAGAAGACTGAGCAAACAGCACCATGGCAAGCATGCCTGTAGGGTGAACAGATGTTTGTTTGTTTTTCATATTATAAAATTTACACCCCTCCTTTCTGCCCTCATAAAATTAACACATACACAACGTAACAACATTGCATCTTAAAAACCAACAAATCTTAAAACCAACAAAATGACTTAATAAAAATAATTAAAACCAGGGCTATAATACATACAACAGCATAAAAACAAAAATCAAAACACTGGACAGGAAGGAGGGATCACTTAGGGAAGGCTAAACAAAACAAACAAGTCTCCTACTGGCAGAAGATGATAACAGAAGACTAGGGTGGGGAACTATAGCATTTTCTAGAATTTTAGTGCCTCCACTGAGAAAGCCCTTTCCTAGTTGCCATCCACCTAATTTCAGAGGGCATGTGCATGCAAATCAGGGCCGTGTAAGATGTTCATAGTGACCAGGTAGGCTAATAAACTAGCAGGCAGTACTTCAGGTATGTTGATCCCAAACCATATGGCTTTAAAAGTCAGCATCAGCATCTTGAATTGTGCCTGAAAACAAATGGAGAACCAGTGTGCATGGGCCAAGAATGGAGCATAGGTGGCAAGGACGATCCACTCCACTCAGCATCCTGGATGCAGCCTTTTCACTAATTGATATGTTGAGTAATGCCTATACTAGTTGATTGAAGCAAATACGCCCACTCTCAGGGCTTTCGAGCAAATTATCCAAAAGAAAGTAAAGTCACTGAAAAGAAGGCAGTTTTGGGCTAAGTTATAGCTTCTGAAAGAAAGCTGGTATCTAAGAGCCCTTTTGTGAACCAAGCAAGACATTCATTGGGTCCTTTAGGCAGCAAGGCTCTTGAGCTTATTCCTAGTTTAAAGCAACACTCTGGAACTCTGTGACACATAATAGCATACATAAATACACCAGGCATAAAGAAGCATGAGCTGCTGGATTTGAACCTAAAAACCAACCTTGTTTCTCCCAAAACTTGCACTGTTTTCTCATTGGCCACAAATGTAATGTTTCTCCACCTTCTTTTCATCCAGAAATTCAGAACCAGAACAGAAATTAGGTTTTCCCAGCTGTACTAGAGGCATCTTTCATGTGCAAGGTGGAAGATGTGAAGTAACAGTTGCAAAAGAGGCTGGAAATTGCTAATCTCTTATTGCAGTTTGGTAATTTGTTTTTGGCCTTTGGGATATTAAAACGGAAACATTTTCTGGCTGGGCTTTCATAAAAAGGCTTTAACTCTTTGATTGACAACTTCCGTAATAACTTTGCTTCTTTTAATAAGACATCACATTAAGTTAATCTTTAAATGAAGTCAATTACAGCGTCTATCTCAGAGATCAAATGCTGTTTGAAATCCTGCAGGGTGTGAGGGCAAGGGAAGGATGCCCTTTATGTAAATGCAGCCACTGGCTCTGGCTGGGAACAGATGACACAAAACACTAAAGGATAATGTCATTTCTAATATCCCTAAATTATATGATCAAAACTCAAAGGAAGGTTACCTTTGGTAAAATACTTCCAAGCATGATTTTGTCTACAGCAAGTGGCTTCAGATCTTGTAGAGATGAGTGGTTACTTTCATGCTTTGAAGGTTTGCTTTTAAGTCCATGTCAACTCCAACTTCTTATACACACATTTCTTTTTGAAATGTTTTATGTTTTATTATAACAGGGCAACACCTAAGCTATTGTATAATCCTTACACGCACAGCTATGATTTAACTGAGCAATAGCACTGGCTTTATTAGTTTCCTCCCAGAACATTTATATGACCAGTTAGATCAATGATAAGGATTATTATGGACTTCGTGCTAAAACAATCAGGTACAAAACCAGGCATAGGAGGGGGGAATCCTAGAAGGCAGCCTTTATCCATCTCATAGATCTTAACTTGAATATCAGTTTCTCAGTTTGCCTGCCATGCTGTCAATCTCCTATCCTCTTCCGTGCCTGTCCACTGAGCAGCAGGAAATTGAGGGGTGGGGGGAGGCAGGGCAATGTCATGGGTGTGGTGGTATCAGTTCCAATTTCCCCAGTTTATAGGGCCTTTACCCAAGGTATACCTGAAGCAGGAAGTGATATTACCACATCAGCACTCCATCTCCCCATGCTCTGGCCCCTATGCTGCTTGCATAGGTGTTATGTCACCAGTGTTAAAGGTAACAGAGTGCCCAAATATAAATTGGAATGAATGGAAACAGCAAACATCTTCCATAAATTTCTAAACTGCCCAGAATCTTGACAGGCCAGCAGTTATCACACTTCTCCACTTCTGTTCCCCGGCACTTTCTTCAAAGGCAAACTATACTCAAACCTTTAACTTGTGCATTTGGATCTGTGCACAGTTGCCAGTATCTGTAACACACTGGGTCATGATGAGGTCTCTAGCAGTGCTTCCATTCCTTAAACTAGGAGATGTTAACTGCCTCCCCCCCAATCCCCTTGAAGACAAGGAAATGCCAACTTCCTTGAGGAAGTATAGTACAGTTGTCAGGAAGCACATCAGCCCATTCTTTTTGCTCAGGCAAAAGGATGAGTCAGGCTGGCCTTATCATATTACAATCAGACTCCTGAGAAATTTCGAGCACTGCTGGTCTCTGGAGGCACTCTGTTTTTCTTTCCAGTAATGGTATATCATTAGGAGAAGCCGTGGCAGCACCTAGGATTAAGGAAGGCTGTATTCATCGCTCCCTTCCCTGCTGTTCCAGCCAGATCTGTAGCAGGTGCCTGATTCTACATTCCAGCAGGCCCTTCCTTGGACGCCAGCCAGTCTGAAGGCAACAGCGAACAGCTGTCCATCCAGCCTGTTGAGAAGGGGGAGGGAATAAAACCCCCGTCTCATCAGGAAGGACAAGTTTCACTTGGGCCTTTGTTCTAAGCCAAGCTAAGTCTCTCTTAGTAAGGTGATCACATTTGTATGAGCATAGTGTAAAGATGGTGGGTGAGCCCAGGTTTGGGTCTGTGTGTTTTCTTGCCATGATAGGAAAAAGAGGCAAGCATTTAGCTAGCCAGGTAAACCTGACTAGTAAAGCCGACTGTTCCATAGCAGGAGCTCTCCTTTTCTCACAGACAGTGTCAAGGTATTGAGGCACCTGGCATCTATCAGCTCCAATGCCCTATCTCCTGAATGACAACATAACAAATTATCTCAGCGATTTGATCTTTTGAGGTTTTCTCTGCCCTTTTTTAATGGGATTTTGTTTCCCTTTAAGTAGTCATACCCAGGTGGAAACAATTGGGAATTTTGCCACCAGTTGAAAAGGACAAAGGGAAACAAATGATCCTTTCAGCACTTAAAACCTACCTTGAAATTGCTACATTCCAATGGGAAATAATACATGTGCATGTATTTCTACAGTGACGCACAGGGATTGGTTTTTTTTTGTTATTTTAAGACGTTATGTTAGCAACGCATGGGAATCAGATGCTATGCACTTTTAATAACAGAGCAGAGTTGGGAGTCCATGCAAAAGTTAGCTGCGCCAAGGTCTTCCAAGCTGTTGCCAACAGAGAATAGCAAGTTGGCATAGTTGGCGGTACTGTCAGTTGAAAATGCCACAGCTTCGTAAAACATAACATCCTTCCCAAAAGCATCATACTTGCACTGACGTTTGGATCTTCACTTGTTCCAGCCACTGGCTTGTCCATGCAGCTTCATTTCTTAAAGACCAATCCTAAGCAAGCCTATGAAGAGCTGAACCCAATTTTATTCAATAGGTTTTACTCCTAGGAAAGCATTCTTAGGATTGTAGCCAAAGTGTAGCAATATAACTTTTTTAAAAGGCCAAAATGGGGAGGAAAGTGCAGACATAACGACGTGTTCCACAAACCTGAATGAAGTCAGGGCTGTCATCAGGTCTTAAGAAAAATATCCTGTCATTTTAATTGCATCTTAATGTGTAGCAATGAGCAGCTGGAGTTTTTCATGGCGTGGAAGTAAATAGCATCACCTGCTAAACAACAACCCATTTTCCCCCAGGCAGCCCTAAACAGCCTGTGTTGTAGTATGGCTAAGTCAGGCCTTATGGATGTAAACAGACAAGCGAGGAAGGGGGCGGGGTGATCGATGATTGGGTCTGCCCAAAGTATTTTTAAGCTGAATGACACGTTGGCTTGCAATTCTGGATTTGGAGCCATGTGTGGGGAGAAGTGAGGAGATTTAATCTTTCCACCCTACATGTTTTGCTAATTTGGGTGCCGTGACCTGGGTGAGTGCCATTGGCATCACATGGGGGCAGGGGCTTGGGTGGGTCATGGGCATAGGTAAGGTCCATGCACAGGCAAATTGTGCCCTGGGCGCAGTTCCCTCTCCCTCCATCCCACTTGATATTATAACTGATCTCCAGGTGATAGAGGTCAATTTACCTGGAGAAAATGGCCTCTTTGGAAGGTGGACTCCACGGCATTATACAGCATTGAGGACTCTTCCCTCCCCAAACACTGCCAGCCTCAGGTTTCACCCCCCCCCCCAAATATTCAGGTATTTCCCCAGAGCAGGTAAGTCTACCTCTACCATTCCCCACAGACCCTGATCTGAAGTGGGAGCCTGCCCCCTAGTCAAAATAATTCAGCTTCAAGGGCTGTGGGAGATACATGATCTCTGAGGTGACTACTTTTATTAAAGTACAAGGAATTTCCTGTCTTGCCTGCAAAAATTTCAAATCCTGGGTGCCTGACTGTCTGTGAGTAGGAAGCACATATCAGCCCTATGGCTCTTTAGGCCAGCTCTTTCATTATCATAGTTTGGGACAGAAAGTCAGCTCTTCTGGTCATAATATTGAAGGTGCCTGCCTACCTCAATGAATGAGAGGACTTTTGCATATCTCTGATCTTGAAGTTCCTGGGAGTCCACAAACTAGATGAACCACAATACTGTTTGCATTGCTTGACTATAGTCTTAGGAATCAACTGTTCTTGCTGGTATGAGTAAGAAAGAGAGACACACCATCGGTTGGTTCTTACATCAATAACATTGGAGTCCTAAGCAGAGTTGCATCCTTCTGACATCAGTCCTGTAACTTTGCACAATACTGCTCGTTGGTGACTCGGCTGCTCCCATGGTTCCATCTTACTGCATTCTAGTAATGATTCTTTCCACTTTATTTTTAACAACATCATTATTTCCCCTATTGAGTGGGAGAGGGGGTTGTGTCAGCCCTTATGTGATTTCTCCAACTGATATGTGGGAATGGCATAAGATGAGGTCAAAGAGGAAAGCCATGAGAGTATGTAATATAAGACTAGACTAGATCCAGAGAACTTACATACACTGTGGGGCAACTGATAGGAAAAAGAGCACTCCCTTAGTCCTACAGTCACTCAATTCTCATTTGAAAGAAGTACAGCAGTGAAGGAATCTATGCAGGATCCAACATAATTCAGGGAGTGATGCATCTCCAGCAGAATAAAGCTACTTAGACTGTTTTCAGTGTATTTTTTCCCCTTCTGCCTTTTTGCTGCTTGCCTGATTACTTTTACAGCCCTGGAAAATAATAGAAGGAAAAACTGCAAAAACAAGGAAGAATATTTAGAAAAGGATAGACACCAATCTCATATCTCTCTATTTGTGTCAACAACAAACTATTTAATGTGTTTCAAGAGAGTTCCAAATAAATCTTCAGAAAGCACATATTTAATATGCACTACCATGGTCAATTTACAAGGAAATGGCTTCTCCTCATTTTTGCTTTTATTTACTTCCAGCAATAACAGGAGACTGCAAATCTGCACTTGCAGCCATAATAGGCAATGTCTCTTGACGCAACCAATCAGCAGCTTCCTGAGCATCTTTGTGGCTATGAAACCACAAAAAGATTGCATGGGTTTTTTTAAAGCCACCTCCCCAGCAAAGACACCAATAATACAGCAATCTCCTCTTATTTTCATACAATCATTGAACAGACAATCATTTCATAGATCACATTTTAAATATAATGTTTTATATTTGGATTTCTTGTCAGCCCTACAGTGTCTGCAGTTTCAAAAGGCTGGTGATCCCAATCTGCCCCTCAGTTGCATCCTTTTTGCTCTTATAGGCATTCCTTTTGGTGCATATGGGCGGGGGGGGGGGGAGACTGGACCCTTATGAAAAGCTGTCTGCATTGGTCACTATTGTGTCAGTGTTACAATACTGAAAAAAAATGTAGAATGCTGCTTTCAGGTGTAGACATAATGATGCAATAATGTATTGGTTTGGGGTGCACATAAATGATTGGGCTACAGAGCTCCGATAATATGTTGCCACAAGACCTAGAAGACCAAGCTCTGCTGCTACCTATGATGCTCTGACAAACTGAGGCCTTTCTATTTCTACCATTTACAGCATTTCAAACTAATGTCTGTTCCTTGGGGTCCCTCAGCCTATGCTAAATTTCTGTGCAGCCTTGCCCTCTAAACCCCCAGCAATATGGGAGCTGGCTATTCAGCAAGGATGCAAATGCACCGTGCTGGCCTTCAACATTGTCATTATTTCACAAATTCTGCCACAGAGATACTTTCTAAAATTAGATTTGGATCCTCAATCCTGAGAAGTCACAAAAACCTGTACCATCAGCCCAACAATTTAATTCAGGTATGTTTTTTAAACAAAAGATCAGGAATAGAATTGCCAAGCCCAATCTGAAAACCAATGGTAGAGTGAGTGGGGTTGGGAATGGGAGGGGGCAGACATAATCAGTGGTGTGATGTCACTTCCAAAAAAATCTAGAGGTTTTCCTAGATGTGACATCAGTCCTCTCTAGGAATCACTGAAAACTGTATGGTTTTATCACAGAGTACATACCCCTTCTGGATTTTTCTGGAAGTGATGTCATGCCTGCGATGTTCCTCCCCTCTCCCCCAAGCCCATGGCAACCCTAAGTCAGGCCTGGGGTTCTGGTACACCTCACTTCTTTTTCCTTTTTCAGACTCTCTTATTGTGTTATTACCTTGAAATAACTTCACAGACGGGCTTTCTTTCTAAGAAAATCCTGCTGCCTTTCAAGTCATATCCAAGAAGCAAAAATAACCTGCTTAAGATGCTCCTAGTTTAGATTTTGAAAACAAAAAGTATTTCCCTGAAGGCATTTAAAGAGCCCTAGTTCTTCTAATGCATCTTTTTCTGATCTTGGCTTCCTGTAACCTGATGCCTCTTTCTCGACCCAAGCCTCAGGCTCTACTTTCTGTGTGACACTCCTGTGGCATTTCCACTGAAGTTTAGGTCTCAAAAATAAGTAAATAAATAGGGGCCCCATCTCATGGCCTCCTTTCCTTTAATGGAGCCCTTTCCACACCCCCTTCGAATGCTGCTTCCCAGAGATAAGCTGCTGGCATTTTCCCTCCCAGCCTCCAATCAGGCATTATCATAAGAAAGTGCAAGGCATCTATCAGCCACACAGCTCAGTGATTTATGTTCAAAGTTAGGATTATCTATTCTGCTCCAAATCCCTTCAAACAGCAAACTGGATAAGAGAGAATCACATTCACCAGATAAAATTGGAATATAGGTTCATGTAACAGAATGACAGGCAGGCCTTTATCTCTGAACTGCTCTAACTACCTCATTTTGTCAGGGATTGTTCTTGAGCCCCAGAATTGGACTCTCCCAGTGACCTTAATGACACCCTTGCCGCTTTCTCTTCCAGTGCTGTGCACAGCTGTCCGTTTGTGGAGTTCTTTTCCAAGAAAAGGGCAACATCCCAGCAATAATTCAAGAACTCAACTCGGCTGTGTAGGAGAGCAAAGTGAGGAGTAGTCCTAGGTGCAGAGCCAGGAGCAACAAGCCCAGCCATTCCTGCTATTTCAGCCTGTTATTATTCAGTGAGGAAATTTTTGCCTATAGACCATCTGGACTCTGTCTGGGGGAAGATCCAAAGCAAGTCAAATTATTTTGGTCTTTCAGGCCTGACCAGTGCTTCAGCTACTCTTGGATTCCTTACCAAGCAGTAGGTTTGCCACACTAAACAGGTTATTTCATTATCACTGAAACAGCTCTTAAAAACTGCTGAAAAGATCAGAGCTTTGTTTACCATTGCTGTAGACAGCAGACATATTTTCAAAGAGTTGTATTAAAAAGTTCTTTTAATGAAATAAATAAATTCCTAGCTAAAGTTAGCGAGGCAGAAAATTGCAGGTGTGTGCTTTCTGGAGGGACCAAGGGCCACCCTGCATCCACTGAAATAGCTGCAAGGCATATTTGACCCGCATGGTTATCATGGACTACATGTAGCAGTCAGTATGTCCAATGTTATCCTGAGCACTTCATACGGTATTTAAACTTTCAGTAATCAAGCGTATGTAGCAACAGACTTCAGATACTTTTGTGATTCCCCTGATGTATAAGATATGCAATAATCCCAACATAAAACCGGAATACCAGGATTGCATTTTACTGTAATTTAGCGATGTTAAGGTCTGTGACTACAACATCTAATAAACTACTACTACTATTACTACTACTACCCCTACCACTCCCTCACCATTTTGCCCCATTTCTAAACCAGCCTGAGAATCTCTGGCCAGACTGCAGTGCATACAGAATAGTAATCTGCACCAACATGGTGCTACTGTGGTAATATTGGACAAACGGATCCCCATCAAACTGATAAGCTAAAACTGCCCCAAAGCATGTCTCTTTGTGTTCATGTGGCAATGGGACTGGCCCCTGCTTCCAGCCTGTTAATTTGGGCCTCTTTCTCCAAACTGAGCTCACCCCATACTGTATTCTCTAAATATCAAGCCAGACACATCAATAACTTTCTTGTGCCTCCCCCTCCTGCATAGGGATATTCTCCTCACTCTGACTCCAAAAATCTCTGTCTCACTGGCAGCCCCTTCAAGACTTCAAAGCATTGTGTGTTTTTTAAAAAAAAGTTATTACTGTATTATCCCAAATAAGCAGAAGGGTTTTGAAATTATTTTTATTTTTAATGTCTTTGATTGAAGACGTTTGGGGAGAGATTAAGTGAAGTGGCGCTGTGCTACAGTCAGCTTTGAGCTTTTTGAGATAAGAGGACAGGTTCATGGTGTGAGTGGTCTATAATTTATATTGTGTGGCATTAAGCTTTGGGAGAAGTCTGTCTGGCTTCAGAGCGATCTCGCTGTGGTTTGGAATGTTTCTCATATATTTAAAGAACCGGGAACTCATCAAAGTGAAAGGCAAAGTGATGAGAACAGACCCACCCCCTCCCATTCTTCTCTGAAAGATTGTCTAAAGACCCACAAATGGTGCTAGATAAGTGGTAAACAGTAACAGATGCAGCTGGGCTCTGCTTCACAGACAAGTGCACATACACTGGCAATCATGAAAGGACATGATGCACCACCAGCCATGTTGTGAGAACGGAAAGGGTGCTTTGCTTTTTTGGGGCTTGAACTCATATCCCTAAAATGTTCCAGTTCTTTCTGAATGACAGGACCAAGTATGAGCAACCAAAATGTCTCTGGTCAAAGTTTTATCATCCAGACTGAGAACTGAGTTTTGGCCAGAATTGAGAGTCCTCAGGAGCTCAGACTTGTCAGCCAAATGCTGATGGGTCCCTCGTCACTGGCGTAAGAGTCCATAAGAAAATTCCCTTCAATAGGGGGATTCACCCAGCTGTGTGGAGTGCTGTTAGAGTAAACAGTTAACCCTGTTGTTGTCAATAGTATGCAAGGAAAGATGAAGGCCCTGCTTTGTACTGATGTCTGTCCATGGAGTCAGGGTGTGGAAGAAGTAAGAGGTGATGATTCCTCCACTTGAGTTGCTTGTTGGCACTGCAGCTGGTAACAGCCACCTCATCAGGTCCCCCACCCTTTGGACCTTGTCCTTTATTCACAAAGTTAGAAGCAGGACCTAAGATTGGAGCACCTTCCTTATAAGGAGAGGCTGCAGCGTTTTGGACTCTTATTAGGACTAATAAAAGAAAACACTTCTTCACGCAACGTGTGATTGGTGTTTGGAATATGCTGCCACAGGAGGTGGTGATGGCCACTAACCTAGATAGCTTTAAAAAGGGCTTGGACAGATTTATGGAGGAGCAGTTGATCTATGGCTACCAATCTTGATCCTCCTTGATCTGAGATTGCAAATGCCTTAGCAGACCAGGTGCTTGGGAGCAGAAGCAGCAGCAGGCCATTGCTTTGACATCCTGCATGTGAGCTCCCAAAGGCACCTGGTGAGCCATTGCAAGTAGCAGAGTGCTGAACTAGATGGACTCTGGTCTGGTCCAGCAGGCTCTTTCTTATGTTCTTAAGATTGCTCCCTTTTTGTACCAATAGCTGATTCTATCTCCAGCCCCAAAGCACACATTTCCAGACTCACTATTTATTTGTTTAAATTCTTGCATACAGTCTTCCTTCACACCCAGCAAACCTAAGGTAGTTTGCAATAATAAGCAATATAGCCAATTTTACTGCTTCAACCTGACTTTAGTTGGTAGCCTAAAGATGTTATGTTCAGCTGGGTAACGTAATGTTAAAGCTTCCTTGATTAAGTTTGTTTTATGTATCTAATGAAGGAGAAAGGAAGGGTGCCATCTAAATGTTTCTTGGCAGGCAGTAATCCAGCCAGAAAGTTACAGTGACATAGATCTACATGTCAAGCCTGGATGAGTGAATATAGCGAATCAGTTGGCAAGCCAGGTGTAAGTGAAACGAGATACTGCTAACAACAATACTAATAGCTTTCCCCATCAACAGAGCCAGGTCCAGCAGTACCTTGAACATTTTACCTGATCTTCTGGTGACAATGCTGTCTAGTGTTGGTTAAGTAATTCTCCATGGACAATTAGCCTTCCTAATTAGCATCACCTTCTTTTGTCTAACTCAGCTTATTTTCCCTCCTCTATGGCATCCATGCAGAAATAGCATTCATTAGTTGCTTAGTCAATCAACTATAGAGCTGGGTATAATCAGTATATTGATGAGAGCCAATCCCAAACTATTTGAGAGTCTCATATAAAACATAGATACTAAATAACATCAGTAAGAAAAACAGTCCCTGGCCATCTCACACATCAGCTTCTAGGAAACCAAGCCAGCATCTCCAATGAGTGAAATCACTGGACTAATAAACTTAATAAAAAATCACACTAATCTCTTTCTTCACCCAAGTCAACAGAATTGCACTATGCACTGGCCATCAGCCAGTGTGGTACAGTGGATAAGAATTGTGGGCTCTGATCTGGAGAACCAGGTTTGATGCCTCACTCATCCCCATGAGCAATTGACTCTCATCTGGTGAACCAGGGTCATTCATTCATTCATTCATTCATTCATTCATTCATTCATTCATTCATTCATTCATTCATTCATTCATTCATTCATTCATTCATTCATTCATTCATTCATTCATTCATTCATTCATTCATTCATTCATTCTATTAAATTGGCATCCCACCCTATTGCTGTTTGTTTCCATGGTCCTGTTAACACAAGTAGGTCCTCCACATGAAGTCTACTAGATGACCTTGGACCTGTCACAGTTCTCTCAACCCCCACCTATCTCACAGGGAGTCTGTTGTGGGGAGAGGAAGGGATAGAGTTTGTAAGTCTTACAATTGAGAAAAGTGGGGTATAAATCCAGACTCTTATTATTATTCTTCTGTGGGGCCATTGTGAGAATCATAATTGACAGACATCATCTGTAACAGTGTAACAATAAACCTTAAGAGCAAGGATGCTATCAACATGTATTATGTCTGAGTCAAGGGAATTTGGGGGTTTAGCTTTTCCAAGGGCCTGTAACACATGTGAGCAAAATTGTGCAAGATTTAGAATAATTCCTGGGGTGCAGTCCAAGAGAACACAGTCTTGTACAACACCAACCATCTCAGGCAGTTGACACCCTTTACTAACCCCTTTCTTTCTCTATATTTTCTCCTTTTATCAAACTTTAGAGATCAATTTCTCCTTCTTTTGTTTCTCAGCTTTGTTTTCAGTCATCATGCCTTTCCCACCGATAGATATCTATCCTCCAATGCACTGCATCTGCAAGTTTGCCATAATTCCCTCTCATACACCTCACTCAAACTGATAGTAGATGTATCCATCTATCTACTACCTTTATCCAATTTTCTCCTATGCTGGAATTGGCCTATCCCTGCCCTGCATTGGCAGCATGTAAAAAACCTGTTTAGTGCTTTTTAAAAAGACAGTTTTGAAATATGGTGGCCAGAAAAATAGCCTGCTCTGTTTTTGAGCTTTAAACTGCACCTTGGTTTTGTGTGGATATC
This sequence comes from Sphaerodactylus townsendi, assembly GCF_021028975.2. NCBI lineage: Eukaryota > Metazoa > Chordata > Lepidosauria > Squamata > Sphaerodactylidae > Sphaerodactylus > Sphaerodactylus townsendi. Next base: position 113,655,827 of record NC_059427.1, on the reverse strand, counting down.
AGTCAGTGAAGATTTCCCAGCGTAGAAATAATGCTTATCACCTGCTAACACCTGCAGATCCAGTTGCTTTTTAAAGGTATAGCTTGGGTAGCCAGTTGGCAATTTGGCATTCTTGTTTTGAACATAAGAGAGCTGCATTCAGGCTATGAAAATGGAGCACCCTGCCAAGACTTCTGGAAGGAATCTCAATGCATTTTTCCCCACAGCCAACACCGCCATTCTTGAATTGCTACAGTAAGGCTCTGTTACATATTTATAAAAGAAATACTGTTACAACAATAACCTATGCCTCCATAAATCTACATTCCCCCCACCTGTTCCTGGCCTAAAAGATAAATGGGGCCTTCTTGGCTCTGAATCCTGAATCCCTTGGTTTTTGGTTTGCGTTCCCACTACATTTTGCTTGTATTACCTTTTCTCCTTTCTTCGGCAGTCCACCAGGGCAGGAGAATTTAGAAACAGTTAATCATCCATCTGAAACAGAAGATAAGCACTTTACATTTATTGCTACTTTCAGGAGCTGTATTATTTTACTCCTTCTGGCTATGATCTGATGTATTTGATCTTTCTGTTTAATGCCTGCTTCCCCCATTAACTTCTTAACTTCTCCAGGCTACTGCGCTTTGATATAAAAAAGCACATACACACAAGTCCATTTCCTTTCCTTCAGAGCTTGAATATGAAAGAGACATCAAGGCTTTTGTCATCAGTTTGAAAACACTTTCCCTGGCCCCAGAATATACACACATTGTTCATAATAATAATAAGCCTTTGAAAGCTTAGCATTCAGACCTCTTTCCTGTACATACTGCTTTCCTACTTTCTGCATGTATTATCTTGGTCTGAAGAGATGCAGTGATTTTTTCCTGTTGCTGCTGTCTTTTCTCCCACTTGGACTTCTTTGCCTTTAATAACAGAAGTCCAGTATATAATTTATACCTCAAGCATCATGTTGAAATAAAAGGAGTGTATTCAGCTATTAAATATCTGTCTGCCACAATGCAGCAACCATGAAAGGGTTTCTGTACACAGATTGGGTCCAGGACAGTGTCACCAGCATTGCCTCAGTAAATGCTAAGAGATTTTGGATACAGTGACTGAGGAGGGCAGAGTTTGGGGGAGATGTGATGTCATTTTCAGATAGCACTCTAGGAATTTCCTCTAGTCTGTATGGTAAAGATCACGAGACATGGAGGAATTTCTAGAGCTATCACTATGGAGACTATTTTCCAGCCATTTTCTTCACCTGCTCCTTGGTTTCCCAAGGGCTGGGGCTTGAGGCTGGGATCCTCACCCTGTGTCTTGTGTAAATCATACATTGTGAGTCATATTCTCTAGCTCAGTGTACAATGCCCAATGTGACTGCAGCATACTAGAAGAAGAGGGTTCAATTTCCTTCCTGACTTGAACTGGTCCTAAGTGGACACTATTTGGACACTACCCTCCCATGTGCTTCATGATGTGTACAGAAGCCCTAACAGATTGACAAGCCTTCTGTTTCCAAAGCCAGAGAAAGCTGACACATGGAAACCTTTGAGCAGAGGCGTAGCAGCAATGGGGACATCTGGGGTGGCTTGTTCCAGGTGCCACCATTGCCGTCACATGTCGGGGCGGGGCCAGGGCATGTCAGGGTGGGGCAGGAGGGGGCAGGGTGAGAGGGAGGGGGAATGCGGGTCAGCTCATGCCCCAGGCACAGTTCCCCCTTCCTTCATCACTGCCTTTGAGCCAGTACCTGGCATAAACAACAATTATCAATTTGTCTTGATCCTATGCCTCTGCTCAAATTACTTTTGCAGTCTCAGGTAAGTTGAGGCAAAGGATGACAGGCTTCTGTACATTTAAGAGTGCCATTTTTTAAAATATGTCTTTATAAATAAGCTATATCTATACAGGAGCTCTGTCACTCTTTGCATCTGATTGGTTTAGAGTGGCTGAGCTCCAGTGGGCCAGCAATTTTCAAAATGCTGGCTCAAGGCGTCCAGTTAGAATCACCAGTTGTCCAAACCAAAAAACTGTCCTGACTTGTTCTTGTGCCTTTAACTTCAGCATAACTTGCAAAAATCTGCAAATTAGATGTAGCTGCATTTAGTGCAGAAACTGAAGCTCCAAGAATTCACAGGCACCAAACAGTCTGGGCGAGGTCATCTTTGTCCTGAACTGGGAGTCAACAACAAGAAATAAAAACCAAGGGAAGGTCTGAGTTAGAGGGACTGTGCATCACAGAAACTTCTGAGGACAACATTAGCATTCTTGCCTATTAAGATCAATGTGCTGTCAAAGCACAGGAATCTGAATTTAAAAACTCAACAACTCCATGTCCACATAAGGGTTAGGGCAGGGGTAGGGAACCTGCAGATAAAATTCAGGAATCCGTTACTCTCTATCAATTCCCAAATGGGCCATGGCACAATTACCATGCTGGCAGGGGCTGATGGGAATTGTAGTTCCTGAACATCTGGAGAGCCGCAGGTTCCCTACCCCTGGGTTAGGGGAATGGGTTCCCATCATCTGTCTCTATACCAGGAAAGGTTTTCATCCTCTTCATGTCAGGGCCAGCAGTGCTCTTTCCAACAAAAGTTGTTCCAGGAAGCACGTCAGCTTTTCTGTGCTATAATTCTCTGAACTTTATTTAACAACAATTATTTACTATTCTTTAAATATAAAGGAAAATGTGGATAATAGTGAATAATGAAGTGGTCAGTACGCCTCTCTTTGGATTTCTGAAAAGAGAAAACCCCAGGCACCCCATCCTATAAAACAGGATGTTTTAAATAAAACAAACAAAAACAGAAAGCTCAAATCAGGTTGAGATGGTGTAAGAGAAAATTTCTCTTTTCCTATAACAAGACAAGACAATTTACTGTTAGAATTGGGCATTAGCTAAAAATGTTGTGAGATATGTGGATAAGGAACCATTGCTGTCTAGAAAGGACTAAAAAAAATTGAGAGATACAGAAATCTCTGTCCCAGTACTAGATGCTGATGTAGATTTTTAACTGGGTTTGTTTCCCTTTCAACATAGCAGAGCAGCAAACTAAATGTTGATTATAAGAATTTTCAGGTGCAACCCATTATACTTTCTTCCATACCACCACCAATGAGTACGGTATATATTTAATATATAGTTGTTGTCCTACCAATCTAAGCAGGAGTCATGTGTCTGATGATGAAAAAAACAAGCAGTACTTCCTCACCCTCAAATACTACTTCCTCTCCCTTTCAATTCAATCCTATAGAGAAAAAAGTCGGCCATCATAGGACTATTTCTGTACATTATAGCCATGACTGGGTCTTATGCATGGGCTTGGGTGTCATGAGGTGAAGTGGGGGGGGGAAGCCTTGGGTGTCATGTGGGGGTCTGCAGCCTCCTCCTCCTACACCCCCCCAATCTTCCCCTTGGTGTTCCTCCCAACTCTGCCACGCCGCTCCAGCACAGCTTCCACAGCTCTTGCTCACTGAGGAAGGCCTTTGGAGGCCATGCTGGGGCGACAGATTCAGGGCAGGGGAAATCCAGGTGGATGATTCCATTGTCCAGACTCTGGTGCCCCCCGCCCCCAGCAATTCTAGCACTCCAGTGTGGCCTCCACAGTCCTTGTGGAAACTGCACTGGGGCAGTGAAGTCTGGGTGGGGTCTTCTGAGGATTTCCCCACCTGGAATCTGCCACCCCAGCATAGCCTTGACAGCTGTTCCTCGGTGAGGTTTTCCTGTGGCAGTGGAGAGTTGCTTGGCATGGCACCCCCTCCCCACCCCACCCCACCCCCCCACACACTCCTGGAGCCATCCCAGTGTGGTTTTCCCAGCTCCTCCTCAGTGAGCAAGGGCTGTAGAAGCCACACTGGGGCAGCAGAGTCTGGGTAGCCATTTTTCTCTTTCTCCCTCTCTCTTCCCTTACTCTTTCTCATGCTTTCTCTGCCCCTCTCTCCTTCTTTGTCTCTTTCCCTCCTTTTCCCTCAATCTCTCCTTGTTTTTCTTTCTTTCCCTCCCTCCCTGTTAACACAAGTAGGGTGATTTGGCACCCCCCCCTCCAGACTCCACTGCCCCATGGCAATGGAGTCCAGGGAGTGCAATTTTAGAGCTTTCCCTGGGGGTCATTTTCTGTAGCGACACCCTTGTGCATGGAATTGAATAATCAGCAGGAATGCTAAAAGGACTGCACAAGATCCTTTTGGAAAATTAAAGGTTCTCTACTCCAGAACTGGCAGCAGTGGTGTAGCAGGAGGAGCTTCAAGGGATTGGGAAAGAGATTGTAAAGATTTCTGCACTTCAGAACACCCATTAATAGCCCATAAGTGAGTGCAAATATTCATGATGGTTGCTAATCCAGTGAGTGCTTTTTCCCATTGATTTTCCTGGAAAGTAGGAAAAGTGAAAGGTATCATGGTCGAATAGTTATAGGCTTTCCTCTAAGACAAACATTTAACTTGATGAAAATGATTACTGAATATGCTTACCTCCAAATATGAGTGGATAGGTCACAATTTAAAAACAAGGGGAATACTAACAATCTCTTTAGGAAGCAGCTATGGTAGTTTATTTCAGCAAAAACAACAGTCACACGCACTTTAAACACTAAGACAACCCAACAATCCATGTACAAAAAATTACTGAATGACCATCTACAGGTGGAAAGGCAGTTGTACAAGCTGAAGTTAAACTTGGATTGTGCAACTTCAGGTCAAGTACCTGTAAAGTTGTGCTATCTATGCAGAATATGTCTTTTGGATGCTATATGGACTATAATAAAAAGCATAAGGCTGTGTTTTAGTCCTCAACAGTGTGTTATAAATAAGTAATATTTATGAAGTTTTTTGCATCAGTGAAGTTGTGCCCTTTTCCTTTGCCATCCCTTTCATCTTCCTAACCCCCCTTCAGTGATCTACCCCCCATCATTCTAATAATGTCTCTGACCTTGTTCATAAATTGTGGCTGTTACTACCAGATCAAACTCAATCCCTTTTCCTTGGAGCAAACAGGGTACTCAGCAGTTCCTTTGATGGATGTGTAGAGCATCATCACGATCCATTGTTCTCCTGTCTGGCTTTCATCACAGAGCCTCTTGCAATTAGATTCTTCCTAGGGGACCAACTTCTACTCATCTGCAGAACCCACTGGCTTATTGGTATTGTGGGCATAATATAAGATCCTGTAAGATCCATAAGATCCTGAGGCTCTTGGCATGCCAGAAATGTTTCCCTCAACCATCTGTGCCAGATGGTTTATGCCCACCTCATAAACTGCTGGCAGAACTGTAAGCTCTGAACTCCCTCCACATTTATTACTTCAGCCATACTTGGGTTCTTGCTGAAAGAAAGACACATCTCCAGTAGAGGAACCCCTGATCTCTCTCTCTCTCTCTCTCTCTCTCTCTCTCTCTCTCTCTCTCTCTCTCCCTCACACACACACACACACACACACACACACACACACACACACACACGCGCGCCTGCCAGGTACCTCTCTCTCTCTCTCTCTCTCTCTCTCTCTCTCTCACACACACACACACACACACACACACACACACACACACACACACACACACACCCCTCAGCATTATTTCAGTAGCAGCATCAAAAGCACAGCTCCTGTACATGAGTGAACTCCACTGCCCTGTCTATCAAAAGAGTAATTTTCCTCTTGGCGATGGTCACTATGGTCAGACTCAGACATAGACTTACTTTCCTTTGTGTTGTGTTTCCTGCATCCACTCTCTACCCCCACTTGTCACAGCTGTTTTTAATCAGCATAAAAGCTTAACAGTGTGTAATGAACAATCTTTCAAGATCCACCAGACTATGGCCACACAGCATGGAAAACCCACCACAATCTTTAGTTGTTCTTTGGTCAAAATTATCCGAAAAGTACACCTATAACCGTGCTGTTGCCCTTACTTTTCTATTTCCTCTAACTGAATTTTGGAGAACACATAAGTTATAAATAGCTTTTGGATGTGTGTGTGTGTGTGTGTGTGTGTGTGTGTGTGTGTGTGTGTGTGTGTGTGTGTGTGTGTGTGTGTGTGTGTTTGCTTGCACTATTCAAATTACTTCAAATTATGCACTATTCAAATTATGCCCTATTGGCACTATTCAGATTACTTAGATGTTTCTTTCACAGCTGCAGAAGAAATTACAGCCACCATATATATATATGCTAGTGCCGGATAGACATGCCAGTCTCCACGTGAACCCTGAATATCTCCAGAATTACAAGTGATCTCCAGGCTACAGGGATCAGTTCCTCTGTGAGCTAGCATGGTGTAGTAGAATGGTGGACTCTAATCTGGAGAGCTGTGTTTTATTCTCCACTTCTTCACATGAAGCCTGCTGGAGAACCTTTGGCTTGTCACAGTTCTCTGAGAACTCTCTCAGCCCCACCTACCTCACAAGGTGTCTGTTGTGGAGGAGGCAAGGGAAGGTGATTGTAAGCTGCTTTGAGACTCCTTAAAGGTAGAGAAAAGAAGGGTATAAAAACCAACTTTTCTTTTTATCTGGAAAAAAGAGTTACTTTGGAGAGTGAACTATATGGCATTGGGCCCTGCCGAGTTCCTTCCACTTCCCAAACACTGCTCTTTCTGGGATCCATTCCCGAATCTCCAGGAATTCCCCAACTTTGTATTGGCAACCCTAGTCAGGTGACAGTGGTTGTTTCAAATTACGCTGTCTTCAAATTAACGCATTTATTGCATCTTGACTTAAAAACCTAAGAGATCTAGAGGGAGACCTATCCTTCCCTTTAAAAAAACTTCTCTGGGACTTTTTGTCCTTGAAACAGAATCATTTCATCTGGAGGCTGATAACTTGCTATGTTTCTGCAGGCAACATAGAGGCAGACATCATAAAATTCTGACCTGGTTCTCACGAAACTTTCTTTTTCCAGTCAGTAACTTCCAATATTGGTATTGTTAATGATATTCCCATACCAATAATATATATTCCAATGCACACCACCAATACTACCATGGGTCAAGTAAAATATTTTCAATAGGAAAGAGTTTCTCAGCAAAACTGTACAGGTGATCTACAGTGAAGATGGAATAATAACCAACATCTGTGTAAGATTTTCGAAGAGATGTTCCCATATTCAAAATGTCTAGAATATCAGCATATCTGTCATCAGGATATGGCTGGCTATTTGATAAGCTATTTGTCTGGTCTCCTTTCACTTTATTTACAATTTAACTTGAATGGCTTATAGTGTTACTAATAGCTACACTTTTCTGAAAATTGGAAATGACTGGGTATAGCTTGTTATGGTCTGTTTGATGACACTGTTCAGGAAAACTTGAATGGAGGCTCAACATAATTACCATTATGTTCATAGAACTATTAGACCAACTGTTCAGATGACAATAGGACACATACAATTCAATTCCAAATCCTGCATGGCACCGGTGGTAGATCTCTATGCAGCCCAAAAAAGATAATCACAGTAGATGCTATGCTTCACAACATGGCTCCTATTATTTGGCTTTGATCCTGCAAAGGATTTCCAACTCTCCTCATTCTGCTCCCCAGGAACATTTTGGGCTGCACTAGAATAAGGGAGGCAGGGAAATCCCACTCCACAGACAGAAGTCACTTCTGTCAATCCAAATTACTGCTGGATACAAGCCATTAATTTCCTCTTCCACAAGAGGGAACTGATATAACTGTTGGCTGTGTTAAGAACTCATCTAGAATACAAGGAAAAACAAGCCCAGAGGATTGCCAACACAGTGAGAGACTGTCTAATCCCTGTATTGCTTACTTGATCACAGTTACCTATATCTGGCTTGGGATTGTTGCAAAAAATCTTTTTCTTGATCATTAATTGTATGGAACTGAAACCAGGGCATGCTATCTAATAAACAGCCCCAGTAGTGGAATTGAGCAGTACCATATTACAAAATTAATAACGTAGCAATGGTTACCAGCTCAGGTTTGGGAAGTACTTAGAGATGTGGGGAACAGAATCTGGAGAGGGCAAGCTTTGAGGTGGGGAGGGATTTCAATAGGCTATAATGCCATAGAGTCCGCCGTTCAAATCAGCCATTTTCTCCAGGTAAAACAGATTCCACCATAGAGTTTTTGCCCAAATACCAGAGTGCCTCCCATGTCATCATTGTGATAAAATACCTTTCAGAAATGCAATCACTGTGTCAATGGTAAACAGGCCAAGGCCTCAATTTATGGCTGGTAAGCTTCCCACTAGTCCTTCCCCACTGCTTGCCAGGGGGTACCTGACAACTCTATCTGAAAATCAGTTGTACTAGTGGGATATTTTCAGCCACAACATGAAAGCTAGCAACCCTGTCATTCACACAGTGTTCTTTGGTTCAGGCTTGGAGAACTATATTCACATGGAGTGTGAAATTTAACTGCCATTGTTGCTATTCCTTATTCTTTTGCATTGAGCATCCTGTTAACCTCAGCAAATCAAAATGATTACCAGAGACCTGGTATGGGAGACAGCTGAAGTTGTCAGAGCAAGTGCAGCAGTTCAGCTACTCAAGAGTCATTCATCCCAGATACCTAGCATGCACTGGGGAAAGATTCCATTGGAGCAGAAGGAAATGGGATATAGGCCATCCATCAACCCAATACATTCTAAGGGCCAAACTGGACATGCTTATTTTAGAAGATGTGTCTGTGTTCTCCAGATTCAACTCTGCTTCCTCTCAACTACATAGCAGCTACAGGAAATGACTTAGCACATCTAGTTTGGCCTTAAGTAGAAGTGACTAAAGGCTGAATTTTTGTCTCTAGCTAGCTGTTGAGGAGGTAAGACTGTGCTTGTTGAGTCTTAAACTAGAATGAGGAAAGGCTCATATTCAAAGTCAAAAGACTTCCTGGTAAGATGCTGGGGATATTTGTAATGCAAGTTGTGTGTGCTCTATCCCTAATACTTCCATTATAATTAATAGCATTGGTGGATGTTTCATGAGGTTTTTTTCCCTCCTGAAAACTTACTACATCGCATGCCCTCGTCAACATATGCAGAATAATTTAAGGGAAACTCTTGGTTAATGGACACTGTGATTCATGTTCATTAGTGCAATTCAGACTCCGATTCATGAATTTCACCACTCTTGAACACAGAGAAGGTTGATTGCACTAATAGCTTTCTTCCCCCTAAGTGCAGAGCTTTCCAGTTAGAATTAAATGGCAGACTAGAGTGGAGCAGAATGCCCAATGCAAATAGCAGGAGCAGCAGGGATAAGAAGTGGTAGAGGATCTGTAGCTGATCCTGAAGGTGAAGTAGATGCTGACGATCATTCTTCAACTGATGCTGAAGGAGAGGTGATAAAACAGCAACTCCTTCAAGGAGGGGGGGGGACTTCTGATGCCATCTGAAATCTATGTAATTTATGCAATTTATGGTTCCATAATTAGTGGGGGTTGCTTGTTTTTAGCTGATTTTAAATGTTAGATATATGTTTGTTGGACACCGCTCTGAACCCCTCGGGGGAGGGTGGTATACAAATTCAATTAAATAAATAAATAAACTAAATAATTAAATAAATAAGTAGGTAAGTAAAAGTACGTAAGTAAATAAATAAATAAAGGTGTGAATCCCAGACACACATTAAGAAAATCCCAAAAAATATTCTGTGAACCCTTATGCCAAGGGTTCACTTAATGCAAGTTAACTCTTCTCACAGTTTTTGAAAACTCCACAGAGCTCTAACTCAATCTTGTGGCTTTACAGTCATATATGTAAACATGTGTACATCTACATGTATATTGTCCAGTTATTTGGAACCAACATACTTCTGTATGAGGAACACACACTGGAGATTGTGGAGGTAATACTGCCTGACTTCCAAACAAAACAATTACTTTTATAGTCTTGAGACAGCAAGGAAAAGTGAGCCAGGAGAACTGCTTTTCTAGTATTTAAATGCACAAAATGGTGTACAATTAAAAAAACAGCAATACAGTTCAGTTTGAAAAAAGTGAAAGAGACAACATCAACGGTAAAATCATATTAACACGAATGGGAATGAATTAGCAGCATTATGTATGAAGTTCTTTATCAAACCTAAACAGGTTTCATGGGAGGGTAAAAGTACAGAGAAGTGCAGAGAGGACTTCCATAGTGCTGGGGGCGCTATTTTGAAGACTCTGCTGTATACCAAGTTGATAGTATCCTCAGTATGCAAAAGAACAAAGAGCAGCATAGAAACCTTAGGAAAAGTCCTGCCATCTAACCATATTTCAACAAACAAGGCTACAAACTTATTTGAAAAAACAGAAATTCTGGACCACTCTGAAAGCCACTACGTCAGACTACACAGAGAAGCAATTGAAATCCATAAGCACATGGACAATTTTAACAGGAAGGAAGAAACTATGAAAATGAATAGAACTTGGCTGCCAGTGTTGAAAAATACTAGGGTCAAGACTGTGTCAAACCAGCTCCACACAAACACAGGATGACCATAGACAAAAGAAACAAAGGCCAGGATACTTCTATTCAGATGCTCCCACCAGTGACCTTGCTATCTACAGGGTTACTCCCAGTCTTCTACTATTACTCATACTTCTATTCAGATGCCCTCAACTATTGACCTGGTTGCCGCCTTTGTTACTCACAGACAAGGTTTCCCCACCCACCCTGGACACTCCAACAGGTATATATACTCCACTTGCTTTCCCAACATCAGATCCTCTGAAGATGCCAGCCACAGATGCAGGCGAAACGTCAGGAGAGAATGCTGCTAGAACACAGCCATACAGCCCGGAAACCACACAGCACCCAAGATTTAAAGTAATTTTCATTAAAAAGTTGAAATGCCCTAAGCAAAAAAGTTATACATATGCCTACACACATACATACAGAGAAGAGATCTGTGCAGACAGTAAGTGGTCTAGCTATCTGACTTCCAGCTGTTTTATTTGTACAGCATTTTTTCAACATGTTAAGTATTTTGGAATTCTTTTCACATTCTGCCTCAGAAAAGCATTCTCAGACTGAATGATGCAAAGTTGCCACTCACAAACAAAAAGTTTCCAACTATGTTTTACTTGAATAACTGTTTGCAAAGTTCCACCACATGATTTGTTGATAAGTAAGACTCATGAAAACATTGTCTTTCTAGTTTGTCTAGCTTTGGCCATTTTATCTCCCTGACTCCCAAATCTGAACAGGTTTATGGAAGTGTTTTAAAACTGCATTGGAAATAGTTTGTGTACTGTTGCACTGCCAGCTGGGAGCTGTAGTTCAATCAGATTCTGAGCTTGGGTCACTGTGATGAATGCTGCCAAATGATAAATGCTGTTGGCCATGCAGGTGCAAAGTTAGCACATACGTTCAAAGAGCATATATTCCCAGTGTAGCAGATTTAAAATGATGTGTGACCTGTCTATGACCTGAGACATGCATAATCCAAGCAAGCCTGCATATTGTGAGTCTGTCGAAGAGCAGCCACACTGCCTTCCCAGCTGCCATGCTGAATGCTGCCAGCTGTGCAGAAGCAAATATACACAAAATCCTTCTCAGTTTGAATCACCAACAAATCATTGATACAACTCTGGTGAGTGCTTGACCTGAGATTTTTAAAGGAGAAAAAACTCAGTTGTCACATGTTTTTTGCAAAAAAAATAATTAAAGGATCATTTATTTAGGACCAAAATACCAAAATGAACTACTTTGTTTTAATTGGCCATGGATTGGTGGCAATAGAATACAAAGACATGGACCAGATGGCTCAAAAGCCAAATCATAAAAGAACCTGAAGAAAGCCCCAGTCCTTTTGTCCAATGCAGTCTTCATGTATGTGATCACACCGCAGATTTCATGGGATATATTTGCAAATGTCTAGGTCTCAGGAAAAGTTCACAGACTGATACATTTTAACCTAAAAAGGGTGTTGGGGTTATCTATAAGTCTATAGACGTATTCTTCAATAACTTAGCCAGCTACATAAAAGAAGGCTGAGAGCAAATATTACTTTAAGTGAAGGTATCAATGCCTAGTGGAGATTGGATTGAATCTAGGGATTTAAATCTCAGCTCATGGATTTGTTTGACAGCCAAGGGAAATCATGATATAGATCAGCCCTAACCTGCATAGCCCCAGCCTAGCCTGATCTCCTCAGATTTCAGAGACTGAGTAGGGTTTGCCTATTTGGATGGGCAACCTCCAAGGAATACCTGGATTGTGATGTGGGCTACGGCACACAACCTCTGAACATCTCTTTTTTTGAAAACCATATGGGGTCTCCATAAATCAGCTGTAATTTGATGGGACAAAAACAAATAATCTCATTTGTAGAAAGGGAATAATAGCTGAGATATATGATGAGAATAATGTCTCAAGCAGGGGAATCCCAGCAGGAGTGTTACTGTATTATGGAGGGACTCCCTGCTTGGCACTGCCTCTTTGCATGAAGCAGCTGACCTGGTCAGAATGAGAGTTGCACAGTTTTCCACATTTTGCATACATTAACTAACCATTCACTGCAGTTCACAGAAAGCATGAATGAGAAATAGCCCATCTCAGTATCCATAAATTGTTCACCATAAGATCACTTGGGTGGGTTGATGTAGAACCAATTTCCCACTTCCCTAGAGCTCTTGGACAATGCAAGAAAAAGATGGCAGCTTTCTGTGCTGAGTCATACTTCTTATATTCTCATTTGCATTTCCGCAAAATCTTGTGCAACCAATTTCTATATACATAGAAATTGTATATAATACAGGCACTATAATACATAGGGAGGAAAGCACTTGATGTTGCACAAGACCTTGCTGAAGCAGAAATGTGTCAAGTTCTTTTATCTTTCTACTTGTGTATTTCTGGATCCAAGCCAAAGCCTGTGATTCCTTACTGGATCTTCAAGTCCCAGTCAGCTTTAGCAGGACGCTGCTTTAAAATCAGCAAATCAAAGAAGTGTGATGATGACAAATCTCTGTCTCTCAAAACTCTGGGGTGGTAAATGACAGGCATAAACCAATCAGCTAGTGATATTATTGGGATGATGTACCAGGTGAGGGTTTGGGAGACTACCACGGGATGGAACATTAGGAAGCAAATGGATGGGGGATAAGACAGAAATTATCATCCTAATGGTAGGACACTAATAGAGGGGGATGCATTTGGTGAGCATCCATGCATGAAAATGTGTATATAATTTAAAAAATCTGCCTCTATAATGGCATCCATGGTTTGATAAAAAAAAATGGGTCCAATAGAATCCAGTTGTTTTCAGGGTCTTGGTTGTATCTCCATTTGATCATAGATTATTTAAAAAGTTTTTAAATTTGTTGTCTGAAATTTCTGCAAAGTACTGTATTGTAAACCCATCCAAATAATTGGCGATCATGTTCAGAAGCTTGGGCCACAAACCCCTGGGAAGCACTTCTGTGCAAATTGCAATGAAATGAGGCTCTTGTACTGCACCCATTCATTACAATGAAGTTTGTACAGGAAAAATTCTTATCATTGTGTTATAAGAATTTCCCCCTTTCCCCACTACTAGTTAGAGCAACTAGTAAGCCTTGCTTAAGTAAAGTCCCCCATGCAAGCACTAGGTCATTATTGACCCATGAGGTGACGTCACATCCTAACATTTGCTAGGCAGACTTTGTTTATGGGGTGGTTTGCCATTGCCTTCCCCAGTTGTTTACACTTTACCCCCAGCAAGCAAGGTACTAATTTTACCAACCTCGTAAAAATGGAAGAGTGAATCAACATTGAGACAGCTACCTGAAACCGACTTCTGTTGGGATCAAACTCAGATTGTGAGCAAAACTTTGGCTGCAGTTCTGCTGCTTACAGCTTTGCCCCACAGGGCTCCTTGGCCATATTTATCCTGTACTAATGTCAGCTTATTTCAATTATTTGCATTACTGTACATTATTGGATGAAATAGACATTTTCACTCATTTTAGCTGAACTAAGTGTGATAAAATCAATTTTAATTGAACTAATTTAGTTTATGGATTGGAATGCTGAGATCTAGGAGCCAGTCAACCTCACACCCTATTGAAATCTAGATAAATACTATTTCTTCACATCAAGTTTTGTACAGCACGCTAGGGTTGAGAACAACCAGGAAGTTTTCTGGCTGAGTTATACTGAGCCAGTAATTCTTAGCTTTTCTTACAAAGGGTGATGGATCTTTTAGCAGCATACTGTTGAGCCTCCGGAAAATGGAAAGTGGAAAACTTTGCAATTAATCTTTGAGACCTTTTCCAAGCATCTCTAATTTGTACCAATTAGTCACGTTGCTGCACTTAGGAGACTTGGGGAACAGGGGTTTTAATGTATCCTTATCATCCCCTGTCTGTAACTTCTGTAGGTTTACTGCCACTGTGATCTTTACTGCCCTATTTCTTCTTCAGATTGGAATAATTTGTCATCAGTGGGGAGACAGTTCCTTAACTACTCCTATGTTTGAAATAAAATGAACGGCTCTTGCTTGGAAGGTTATCTCCAGGGCTGTGCAAAGCAGACAACAACTGAATACTTAGAAGTTAAAGATGGGAAGAAAGCTGCCATAAAGTGACCTATAAAATCTGAGATATCACCAATTTATAACAAGAGGGAGGTCAGATTCTCACAAAGACACTTTTACTCCATTGTGGCAAACGCAGGCCAAATGGAATGCTTGCAGATGGACATGCCACATCCCAATGCAATAATATTTTCCACGGGATTCCCTCTGTAGAAATTCTTCGGTGGAACTGATCTGAAATATTGTGCAGATAAAACTGGATTAGATTATACTGTTGCAGTAAAAGCAAAATAAAATAAATGGGTGTTCTAAAGACAATGTTAGCTGAAATAGCCTTTTGGAATCTTCCATTGTGGAAACAGATGCTACACTGGTACAGGTCACAGGTCTGAACAAAGCCATGAACGTGTGCATGCAATAAGGCAGTATTCAGAAGGAAAACACTGTGGCCATGAACTGGGGGAGGGGCTGCCACTGCCACTGACTTCTAGTATACCTCTGCCATTACTGGTGTGCGAGGATTAAAATGTGGGGTGCCAGAAGTAATGGGAAAGTGCCAGAACAAACTGTGAGCAGTGTGCAGGCATTCTCAGTGCAGCCATAATAAGGTCTGCTATTTCTGAGCCTCAGCATTCCTGTAAGCTGTAAAAGAATAATAATAAATGACAGTTTATATAGCATTCGTGTACAGCTGGTAACCTTACCAATATCTCTGTATGATAGAATAGTATGTGTATTATATTGTATGTCATGTAAATGGGAGCCTGAGGTTGGCTGGCCTTCAGCTACATGGTGAGTTCCTGGCTCATTCCACACATGCAGAATAATGCACTTTCAAACTGCTTTCAGTGCTCTTTGAAGCTGTGCGGAATAGCAAAATCCACTTGCAAACAGTTGTGAAAGTGGTTTGAAAACGCATTATTTTGCGTGTGCGGAAGGGGCCCCTGAGTGAGATGAGTGTCATGGCTCACACTTGCAGACCCTGTGCTTAACCACAGTCTGCCTGCATGAGACTGGTGTAGCTTAGAGAGTTCTTGTACAGATGACTAAACCTGCTTCCAAGGTAGCAGCTGCTGCCACAGGCCACATGGTAACAGGTGGAAGCAGTGTCCACACTTGAGAGCCAGCATGGTGTAGTGGTAAAGAGCAGCAGACTTTAGTCTGGAAAACCGGGTTTGATTCTCCACTTTTCTCCATGAAGCCTGCTGGGTGACCTTGGGCCAGTCACAGTTCTCTCAGAACTCTCTTGGCCCCACCTACCTCACAAGGTTTCTGTTGTGGGGAGAAGGAGGGAAGGTGATTGTAGACTCCTTAACGATTGAGAAACTCCTTAACTCCTTAACGCTTTGAGACTCCTTAACGATTGAGAAAAGCAGGGTATAAAAATCAACTCTTCTCCTCCTCCTGTTTCTCCACTGATTGCAAGGATTGGCCCAATTTTGTGGGGATCGCTCAAGGACTCACCTGTAGTCCAGAAAGCTCCCTCTGCCCTCACTTTCCCTTTCCCTACCAAACCATCTGTAACACAAGAGAGCAGCTCAATGGGGAAGAGCAAAAAGCCTTTAATGGGAATGGAGGAAATACTGTACCACAGCTTGAAGCTGGATGCCATTTTGAAAGAGCTCTACACCCCTCCAATTGTGATGGGGGAAGTGTCCACACAGACACACCCCTGCAGCCACAATGAAATGTTTCTTTTAAACTGGAAAAAATAGGTTTATTTTTTTCTTCAGATTAGAAGGGAGAAACTAGGAACTTAAATCATTTGCAGAAGGAGCATGTGGACCTTCCCTTTTAATCTGGGGGCTTCCTGCTTTCCATGTGGGGGGAAACAGTCTAAAACAGCCAATGCAGCTTACTTTTGGTACTTCAAAAAAAATTGATCTCTGTTAACATTAGTAGCATGATCCTTCTTTCCATGAGCACACATCACCCTGATCCAGGCAGACTATAAACTTCAGACAACTTAACAGAACCTGGCTTCTCTTCTTCGCCACTCAGCCTGCATCCATGAGCACATGCATAAGCATGGTACCTGGGCAATCCAGAGAAAACAAAGTCTGTGCAGGCATCCCATGTCCCCATCCAGCCTTATCCATCAACAACTGAAGTACTCTAGCACTGGAGCGTGATCACTGGCCTCTTATGCCCTGTCATAGCCCAAGGGGTGGAAGGGCTCACTTGAACCCTACAGGATTTATATGGTGCTGTGGGGATTCGAAGGGCGGTGCATGCCTCTGCTGGGAGCCCGTGGCTGGCATCTTCAGAGGATCCTCTGAAGTTGCCAGCCACAGATGCAGGCGAAACGTCAGGAGAGAATGCTGCTAGAACACGGCCATACAGCCCAGAAACCACACAGCACCCAAGTGATTCCGGCCGTGAAAGCCTTCGACAATACAAGATTTATATTGTTAAATTAAAAATGGGTTGGTTACTCTAGTGCTTATGTCCCTAATCGATGCTCCTTTTCTCTTGAGGTGATCAAGCAAATTCTGAAATGATTTCCTTGAAGGAAACCTAAGTAAGAAGGGCAGGATATGAAAGCAAGGATGGAGATGGCGCTTGAAAAAGCCAGCTCTCTTTGCCATGGTGTGGCTCAAGACTCATTCAGCACTACTCCAAAGGCCGTCATCTGAGCCCTTCTTGGAGAGTAACCTTGCCAGGAGCATGATCAACCAACCACTGGCTGCCTGCCCTTTCCTTTCTCCCCAGCAAGCCCATCAGTCCTCTGTCTGTCAGGCACAGGGGAAGATGGATGGCATGTGCAAATCACTGGTCAGAGAGGGAGAGCAAGGGCCATCTGTTGCTGACTGGGAACATCTATGGAACAAAGAAGGAATGAGAGCTGATCCCTGTGACTATCCCCTCAGGGGAGCTTCAGCACTCATCAATCACTGAAAACATCGAGGCAAGCTGCATGCCACATATGCCTGTGTCAGAGACTCCAGCCAACCACCAAAACCTGGGGCTGTGGAATACCCTATGGCAAAGAGAGGTCTTTCCTTCCTTAAAACTGGTTGCTTGAGAGAAATCAGTTGTCTTGCTTGTCTGCAGTGCCTCCTACAGATATGCCCTTGAGTGTAATTCCTACAGTGGATTGACTCCACAATTGGGTTAGCTGAGATTGCTGTTCAGTGTTTTTATCTAAAAGTGACTCCTTTCTATTATACCACAGTGATGAGAAGGACTTCATTCAAATGTCCTGTAGATCTGGCAACACACTAGGAATATTTCTGACACAAATGGGATTGTACCTGCCACTGTGGAATGCAAACAGTGCCTGAGGTATTATTTGAAACACATTCCAAGGTATTTAAAGTACATTTAGTAAAGCTTGCCAAGGGGATGCCATTGAAGGCAGCCTCTTACAGAAGATGAGTCCCCCTCTCTGCAAGGAGGGAGCCATAAGCAATTAACAGTGAATAATGAGCAATAGACGATGCTTCCCAGGAGCAACCTCTGGCCTTTGCTCCTGGTTCTATCCTCCTTTCTCTGCCTGGCAAGAGCCTTCCTACTCTTTTCCCCTTTCCTGCTCTACTGCAGCTTCAGTTTGCAATGCAGTCCTCTGCAGAGTCACACCACTTTATGCCAGTTGAAGTTAGTGGACTTAGACCGAAGTAAATGTACATTGGTCTGTCTTCTGACAGCTATGTGCCAGTACTTTTCAGCACTTCATTCCTGACCTAATCACACATTACAGCCACTGTTTTATATACTCCTCATGTTTGTGGCACAATGTGTGTGTAACAAAACACATTCACTGACATATCTAATTATTTAAATCAATTGCAGTGTTACAAATTATTACATTGAAATTAAGCAAATTACAAAAAAAGGGGTTTCCTCTCATTATTATTTATCTGCCAATACTGAAGAAATCACTAAATATTAATGATGTATTGTGGACTTACAGAGTTGGGAGTTAAGAGTTCTCCCACAAGAAAGAACACAAAAGAACAGAAACATTTGACGCATACACATACAATGTTTTTGGTCCCCCAGAGATGAAAAATGCAAGATGAGAAATTTAGAAAAAAATTAAATTTAGCTACTGCAACTATCCAAAGTAAATTGAAATTGGCTGTCCTCAGTCAGTAAAACTTTTACCATGTGATGGCCTCATGAATTTACTCCAGAGCTTTCGTTTAAATTGTGGCCATTTTTTCAAGAAACAGAGGCAGTAACACAATAACACAGGGGAACTAGAATTATAAAATCAATGTTGTTTTCTAATGTAACGAGAGACAAAAAACATATTTGTATAAGTTTCTGGGCTATTCACTCCTCCTTAGGGTAAAAAAAAAAACCTTCATAGTGTAGGGCTTATAGCCCTGGAATGTGGCCGTTTTGTTTGAACTACCATAGGGGTTGCATCTCGCCTTTTGGTATTGCTATGATTCCCATATGGCAAAGAACCATTACAGACAAATGAAGTAATCCTTTGATAACGGTACTGTCATTTATTTGAAAAGTGTAGCCTTGCCATTAAAATGCAAATGAAATGACTGCTAATATATTAACTTTGGAAAGGAGTTTGAATGTTTTATGACAAGCATGCTTTCATGTGGAATTTACTTAAGTGCTAACAGTAGACTCCTAAGGGGGAGTCATTCCCAGCCGTGAATGTTTGTTTATTGAAGATATTAATGAAGGACAGTGATTGAAGTGTTTGAGTCTTCTCACACTCTTTCATTAGTTCCTTGATCCTTAATCTGAAACTGAGATTTTTCTCATTCTCTCAGTATCTCTCCCCTCCCCCCTCCCACTTCCTGAAGAGACTTGGCCAGAAAGATTCTTTGATTTTGGATGTCTGAAGTCTGTAAAATAGCTGAATGTTTGACAATGATAAAGTTTCTTCTCACTTGTGTCATCAAATGCAATACATGTAAACCAATTTGTGTTTAAGTTCTAAAAAGAGAACTGTCATTGACTCACACCCACCACATCCTCCAATTTGAAGCCACATCCATCAGTCCCAGATGTAAGATATTCTGCACATACTCAGGGATATTGTCTTCTTTATTATGACTTCATATGTCCCATAACTTGACTTACAGTTTGGCTGGCAAGAAGGAGTACATTTTTGAAGATCCCATGCACATTGGCACCAGTGTTTCACCCTCACATGGTCACCATTTCCCCTTGCAGTGTCTCTTGAAGACTTCTACCCAGTTATGCCGTATGAGGCAATGCATAGTTCAAAAGAGGAAGCTTGTTCATAACAGAGATCTCTCTACAGACTTAGAATACAGTCCAAGCAGTGTTACATCCTTCTAATGTAGTTATGTTCATACTTGTTTGGTGCTGGTATTGGCCTTTAAAGTTCTATATGGCTTATGACCACCATACCTGGACTCTTACAAACCTAGCTGACTGCTAGGGTCTTCTTTTGAGACAATGCTTTTAAAATTGGGGGGGGGGGGCAAACTGGAAGACAGCTTCTTCAGTTGTAACACCAAAACTCTGGAACCCTCTCCCCAGGGGGACTCATCTGTCCCCTTCTGTTGCCATCTTCCATCAGTGGGTAAATATTTTTGTTTGTTCATCTGGTACTGTCTCAGTGATCCACCTGTCTGACAAATGTTTTAATTGCTATTTTTATGGTTTGGATGTGTATTTTGTTTTGATTTTAATTGTTTCAATATGGTTTTGTTTGGTTTAATTGTTTTTTAAGATGTGTTTTTACTACGTATGTTTTCAATCAGATAGCCACCTTGTTTTTAATCAGCCTGATATGAGCAGGTGGAAGAATAAATATTGTAAATAAGTAAACAAACATTTTAGCAGAGTTTATACAGAATGTACCAGTGTCAGTAGCGACATGGTATAAAGTAAAGTGTCACAAGTGAATCTATACTTGAAAGACACATGATTGAATCAGGTAGGGATGTGAATTTGTTTTTGGATGTAGATTTCAGGAACATTTCCATACCAATATTCTGAATTATTCCAATCCCCAATACTGCTTTGGGATTTGGATTTGTTGGTTTTTTAAAAATTATTTTTGAATTCCAAATTTTGGGGTCCAGTATTTTCCATTGGGAGAATTTCTGTAGTAATCAAGTGGCTGTTTTAAAAGAAAGTGACATGAAAATTTGAAGGAACCTAGTTCTGCTTATTCACTAAGGATCTTCTGAATTGCAAACAAACTGGATCAATGGATCCAATTCTAAGGTGCCCCCAAGTCATCCTATTTGTCTTACTCCAGGGCAAAGAAGCCAATAGCTAAAACTAGTGTCAAGCTGCAGGCCTGCTTTTTGTCCCCTCTGCCCATGCTTAGAGAGGGCTGTGAGAGAATTGTCATGATTGGGCAGATAATTCAAGGGAAACCCCCCCCCCCCCTTCCCCATGCCTGATCCCACTTGCTAGGAAAGATGCTTCCCTCACAATGCCCAGGAAACCTGTTAGGTGAAAGAAAAACTGGCCTAGGAAACTTAACATGCCAGTCCTGAATATTTGCAAATATTTCCAGAAATATCTGGGACCCACGTATTGGTATCCCAAGAACCCCCAATATCACTTTGGATACTTTTATACATCTAAAAAATACCAACAAGGTTTTTTTTCAGTTCTGCATTTAGACTGCAAACATCTGAATGCAGATCCTTCTGCCTTAGCCTCCCCCCTCCAACCCTGCCATATCCTGCCACATAAGGACTCTCAGTTTGATTTCTATACATATCTGATGAAGTGGCAGAAAGCTCACAAAAGCTCATATTGAAATAAATGTTAGCTACAAACAGTGAAGTGTATGGTATGGTAAAAAATTTTTGTTAGTCTTTAAGGTGCCAGCAGACTTTGGTTTTACTTCACATTCCCACTTGGTCATGAAGTTCACTGAGCCAGTCATTCCCTCTCAGCCTTCCTTATCTCATGCTACTGTTGTGAATTAAAGATGGGGAAAGGAGAGTTACCGGTACCTACATTTTCCTGAGTTCCTTGTAAGCCTGGGTCAAAAGTATGATCTTTGTGTTCAGATGTTTGAGTATAAAAAACTCTAAGTAGATTGTCCTTTAAACTTTGCTTTTTCCCATTTTCTGCAGTGAAAGATGTATATCTGCACACTGCGAGAAAAGTCTCAGCCTTTAGTTTTGTTCAGTCAAAAGTATAGTAAAATATACTGTACAAATAAAGTAGTCTGGTGTCTGTTCCTTTAAAATAAATGTGAAGATATCTGAAGTATCCTCAATAGCATCGTAATGTGAATAATTATCCTTTTGCAGGGTTGTCATCAGATTATCCCCGATTTTCATGACAAAGCTGAAGTTTTAAAAATAATCACATGTCTAGGTTGTTTGCTACTGGTGCTTTCCACTTACATGTGGTGTTTGCATTTCAAATTGGTTTAACTTCTGAATGCTTCCATTTTAAAAAAATATTCCAATAAGTACTTTTATTGTTATTTACAGATTAAGACATTTTTATGCAGAATTAGATGTATCTTCAACCACTCTAATTTATTCTACACTGCATATCAAAAATATTAAAGTTGACATAAAAGATAAAGGTGGAGGGAATTGGGGGGGGGGAGTTTGGAAAGGACTTTTTCTGGCTCCTCTCACAAAATCTGTGCCTTTTAAAGCATTCATTTTTACAAACAGCACAACCTGTCAGCCTTCCAAAGCTGCACTTGGATAACTTGAGAAAGGAAGAAGAAAGGAACTGGAGAATGGAGCACATCTACTTCAGCTTTCTTTTCACAGTCAAACCCAGTATAATTAAAAGTGTCCCCTTTCCTTCTACCACCAGCCGTCCCTCCAGTCTTTCAGAACCGATTTGTCCTAGCACTGAAATGCCAAATGCTTTGAGGCACTAAAGGGCCTGGTATGAAGACAAACCAGTCACTCTATTCCTGCTCAAATGTTCTGAGAACATATCAAATGCTTTTTCCAAGACCTGCTCAGTCCCGTCTCAAAGTCAGGCCCTTGGAGGGAAGATACCAGCCAAGAGGCATCAGCTAGTACACAAAAGTGAATTGTTAACCATCCATTCAGATGGAGAGAGGGAGGACTGAATCCCCTCCAAGACCCTTGATTTATGGCTTGTGATAATATGTTTTGGAGCACCGCAACCCAGAGTGCTGTGCGGTGTGACCTGTAAAAATAAGTCTATTAACCCTAATCAATCTCCCATTATCCACCCTCACTTGCAATTTAGCCAGCAAAAGGAGTCACCAAGGACTCTCAGCCTAGTTTGAACTAATCCCATTGTCTTTCGTAATCAGGGGGCCTTGGAAGAGAAGCGACTTCTTTCTTGTAGCAGCAGTATAATCATTCTGTGTGGATTTTTAAGCCTCCTCCCCTCCACATTTCATCTTTTAATGAGAAACTGGAGAATTGTTTTCCTTCTGAATTGCAAGGCTAATTGAGGGCTGCAACTCTTGTGGTGTTCCAGGCAATGGTGGGCACTGGTTCCCAGGGCTTTGGAGGACAGTGGTCTCCACAGTAGGTAAACAACTCTGACAACACCCCCCACCTCCCAACTAGTAAGAGAATTTACTCCAAATTAATTGCTTTATTGCTGGAGCTAATTTTGAAGGTTATCACAGATTCGATGTGCCTCAGAAGGGGTTCATTTGTTCTCTTTGTTGCATACATTTGACAGACAAAGTTGTTTTACCCTCTGCAGGGAAGGGAGGGGGAACTGACACATGGCCCCCATGAGGTGGCGGCTGAAGTTTCAGCACAAAATGTTGCTTGAATCTATACTAAGGAAGATCCAGCTTACAAAATCGCCTTCTGACTGAGAACTTGTAGGGAATGAGGAGCTTGTCGGGAATTCCAGGAGTTGTCATGTAATAATTAAAATTTACACATTAATTCTTACATATTATCTGGTTCCCTCAGAAATATTATTTCTACTGACATGTAACCATTTTCTCTATAAGCTCTAGCTTTTAGGATTTTTAAAAGTAACTTATTATTTTTAAGAGTCCTGCTCATCAGGAGAAAAGCAGGTTATAAATATTTTAAATAAATATTATGTCCTGTATGGGTATCTATTCTCCACCTGGCCCAAGGTAACTGCCTTCCAGATGTGCTAAGGGTAGGGCATTAAAACATGGCAGTGTAAAAATTCTCTGATATTTGGGGATCTCAAGATACCTAAGATAATCTGCCAGTTGAAAGTATTTGATGCTCTGCAAAATAACTGGATATTTCTGTATCTGTGTCCTGCCAGATTTTACAGCATGGCCCCAAAGCCACTATTTAAACATTCTATCCTAGCTCACTTGCCAGAACGCTCCTATTCAGATGCCCTCACCTATTGACCTTTACTCACAGGTATATATACTCCACTTGGTTTCCTTTCCAACTATCAGATCCTCTGAAGATGCCAGTCACAGATGCAGGCGAAATGTCAGGAGAGAATGCTGCTAGAACACGGCCATACAGCCTGGAAACCACACAGCACCCCAATAATCAATACATTTCTGGAATACGAGAGCTAGAATACCACTGACAGATCTTTGTAAAACTTTGAAGGGCTATATTCAGTCTGGGATCTTTGTGGATGTGTGAATGTTTATTTTATGAGTGCCTTCTCAAGTAACCAATCAGAATGAAGAACTCACTTTTATAGACCAGGAGAGGGACTCCCCAAGAATGACAGCCACTTTCCATTATGGGCCTCATATAAATATATGCCCTACTATATTCTGACTGGGTTAGATGGGGGAGACATGTGCATACATTGTGCTCAAAGCAGACACATGGAGTGCATACAGATGTGGCAACAAATGTCATTCCAGACAATGGGGGAAAGGATGTTTATAAAGGACAGGGCAGATATTGTATTTTATGGATCTCAGTAAGTTATGAGATTTATTTTATGAGTTCAGACCCCAAGTGTATTATAGAGTGTCTTCAGAGATAAACTCATAATTCATCCTTGCCTATAAGAATTTCTCAGTATTCTGAGGAGAATGCATTTATATACATTTTTTAAAAAGACTGTTGTGGTGGAAGAAGGGAATTAATGCTAAGAAGTCAGTGATAGTGTGCTAGTTTATGGAACTGAGTTTCTGTCATGTCAGAGCAGAGATGAACATCCAGGAAGAAATCCTTTTGCCCCTTAAAATTAGACAGAAGTTGCCATTCCCACATCATTCCTCATTGACCGCTTCAATAATTGAGTTCTAAAATTTAATTTTGCCTTTACTATTCTAGATTTCCCTCACTAAAAATATCATTGTTTCCGGTATTCTGAGCTATTTTTCACTGGTCATAAATCATGCAAGTGTGCCTTGGGAAACTGGATGTTAACGCTGTTTCATAATGCATGCATAAGTTTCAATGAAAGTTCATTGTTTCCATGGAATCACTAACTGAATTGCAAAGTGTTTCAGAGGGGACTCACAAGTTACGGTACTTCCTGTGGCTCAGGCTCATCACTATCTCCATGTCTCATAAATCTTTCCTACTCAAAAGGTCACAGAGTGTCTCTTCCAGGCACTTTAAACCTCGTTGTGGCCAGAGGACTGAGCCCTTTGTCAGGAGCAAAAAGGCCAGAACCAAACTCTTGGTCCTTGGCTCTTCGTCTGTGCCCGTGGTGGACCAACCCAGTGGATACCAGATCAGAAGATGATGTTTTGTGTACCTTTTTTATTTGTCTCTTTACACTGCATCTTGTTTATTTAGATGTTTTTAAATTGTATGGGCTTTTTCTCTAATCCCCTTTGGGTCTCAGTGGAGAGAAATGCAGGATAAGAAATATGCTTAACTAATTAATTAATGCAGCCCAAGAAGAGAGCCAGTGTGGTATAATGATCAAGAGCAGCAAACTCCAATTTGGAAAGCAGAGTTTGTTTCTGCACTCCTTCACATGAAGTTGATTTTGGACTTGTCACAGCTCTCTCAGAACTCTTTCAGCCCCTCTTACCTCACAAAGTGCCTGTTGTGAGGAGGGGAGGGAAGGGAAGGTAATTGTAAGCCACTTGGAGAATTTTTACAGTTGAGAAAAGCAGCATATAGAAAAACCTCTTCTTTCTTCCAGCACAAGCTAATGCAAAAGGCCTTTCTGTGGCCTCTTCTCCTAGAATACCGGTAAGTGTGCTACTGTGCATGTTCACCATAATGTCAGGACTGGAAAGCATAGGAAAGCAAAGCCTAGAGTAATGGGATTTTTCACAATATACTTATGCCACTTCAGTGCTTTTGAAGTTTTGTGTCATGCACAATTTATTGTTTTCAAAAATAAGCACAAAATTATGTCAAATGAGGTTATAATTAAATTTCCAGTAAATTACGCCTTGTTTCTTCTATGTTTGCGTCTACGGTTCTTTCTTGCTTCTGTATTGAAAGTTTATTTCTCATCTAAATTATTCATTTCTTTTAGCATTCATTTCTGCCCTGGCATAAATTAGAAATGTTATAGAAACGAAAGCTACAACATCAACGTATGATCTTAATTCTGTTGGAACTAAACAACAAAACCTGTCAGCGTGCTGTGCTGCAATCATTCAAAGGCAAAAAAGAATGATCAAAACACTCACAAATGGAGAAGAAAAGCTTGTAAATATAATAAGGTAACAAGATGTGTCAATTTTGCAGCCCTGATCATGAACACTATGTATAGGCCTATTACAGTATGGTAGCGGGGGGGGGGGGGGGGGGGGGGGTTCAGGAAGTGGAATCCTCTTCAGTAATACCTTTTGAAAAATCCAATTAGCAGATGTTTTAACTTTTTACATAACAGTTTTTGCATAAAGCAAGTAAAGTAAAGCAGTGTTGTAGAATGCTGGCTGCTACAAAATTGCTGCCTATTGATTAGCGCTGACAGGGGTGTTCACGTATAGACAGAGGGGTTCATCGACTGTGGAGTGACCATGAATGGATCTAATTGTGTGTCTTCTAATCCTTGTAATGGGCATTGCGCAGGTTATCTGCCTGGGACTGTTCCCAGTAATATAAAAAAGAAACTCCTGAAGAATTTTTTTAGAAAGGAACAGACATTGATGAATTTCACACAGCACAAATATGTCTTAAGGACATTATAAATAGCATTTGAGGGAAGAATTTTGCATAGCTCTCTTCCCCAAAATGAGTTCAGTCCATTATAGTCCTCTCAAGTCGGGTTTTTCAAAGATCACTAAACTTGTGATCTTTTCCTCCCAACCCAGGTTGAAGACAAGTCCTGCCTGTGGAGCAAACACCAGCAGGCAGGAAACACTTTATTTCACCCAGCAAAACCTTTCAGGGTTTTTTTCCACCACTCACACCGGCCATTTTGTGTGCTGCAACAAATTGTCCGTGGAGATTCCCCAAGGAGATTTCCTCTGATAACAGCTCATCCGTTTGCTTTTTCGTTGTAAAAAGTAGGTGAATAAAGTTTGTTTAGCCTAGTGATCCCATGCATGTTTTATTTTTCCTTTTGTTTTGAGGGGGTTGTCGGTGAAGCTACAGCAACACAAATATGTGCATA
Source organism: Sphaerodactylus townsendi (assembly GCF_021028975.2). NCBI lineage: Eukaryota > Metazoa > Chordata > Lepidosauria > Squamata > Sphaerodactylidae > Sphaerodactylus > Sphaerodactylus townsendi. The sequence continues at coordinate 113,628,966 of NC_059427.1, read as the reverse complement.
TTTCAGCTTTTCTAGTACCGGTAATATTGCTATAGCTTCACAGACACCTATTTTTTACAGCAATATAGCACACAGATGAGCTGCAAGCAGAGGAAAAATCCATGTGGAATTTCCACTGAGAATCTGCTGCAACACACAAAATGGTGGTCACCACTGTGAAACTGATAAAAGCTCCAGGCAGCAGGTGTGGAAAAAAAATCGGTTTTGGCTGCCAACGCCTTTGTTCTCTGTCCGGAGGGGGCAATACCACCCAACTCTCGTTGCTGCCTCCCCAGATTCGTCAAGGGGAAGACAGAGCCAAGGGGAAGACAGACAGCAGCCCGCCACCAGTCCCCGCAGCTGAGAACAAAGCTGCCAATGCACTGGCGGGCGAGAGGCTGGCCGCACTGCTGAGGCCAGATGTGAAACCACCGCTCCAGGCAAGCTCCACATGCCTGCCAACGGCTGTGGCTGGCTGCAGTAGGCTGCTGGGAGGCGCAGAAGAGGAGCCGGCTGCAAGACTGCGGCCAAGGTTCCAAGCCTCTGAGGAGACTCAGGCCCGATGGGCTGGCATGGGGGAAGGTCAAGCCCGGATGGGAGGAAGGATGTATGGCCATGGCTGGTTAAAAATCTGGGGGCGGGGACTCCAGAAGGGAGGAAGGGAGAAGAAAACACAGGGGAGTGGAGTGGAAAGGAGCATGTGGAGGTGTAGGAGGTGTCAGACAAGAGATAGGGGGAAGAGAGAGGGAGAAGCAGAGGAGAGTGGAGAAAGGAGTGATAGCAGAACAGAGAAGGTGGAGAATTTCCAAATGAGGTGGGTTGGAGGGACAGGTGGAGGGCACACCTGCAAAAGAGCAGCAAAGAGGCCAGGGAGAGGTACCTGCCTAACCAAACTGTGGGCCAAATGGCTGTTTGGAATGAGCCACTCCCCTGAGACCAGGACTGAGGCGGGGATACCAATACCTAGGGAAGAGAAGGAGGGACCGAAATTGGCCCCTCCCTGGGGAGCTGTCAGGGGGAATGGGACATTCTCCAATGCTGTGGGAACACAAAATCCCAAAACGGATCTTTTTATAGCATCCTAAATACATTATATTTAGGCTGTGCAGAATCCATGTATATCCATGTATTCAAAATGGTTGCATCTACTGGGCACATCTAGAGCTGTCTTGCTTAACCATGAGGAAGTATCTGTTTTCAATTTTGCATCATCACATTGAGTTCCTGGGACTCCTGCACGGAACAGAAAAGAAAGATAATTATTGCTATATCTATATATTTCAATCTATATCTATAATTGTCAGCACTGGATGTTTTTGATTTGTATCTGACACCCCCCCCCTTCTCATTTGGATTAGTTTGGTTACATGGAATGAAACATTCACTATGCCTCACCCAAACAAACCAGCAGGGATTGATTTGATTAGTATAAATCAGGGGTAGGGAACCTGCGGCTCTCCAGATGTTCAGGAACTACAATTCCCATCAGCCTCTGTCAGCATGGCCAATTGGCCATGCTGGTAGGGGCTGATGGGAATTGTAGTTCCTGAACATCTGGAGAGCCGCAGGTTCCCTACCCCTGGTATAAATGTAGAATTTGATCAATTCTGATCTATTGCAATTTATTATGGCTGTCTTGTTGGAAGCTGCCATGAGCCTGGCTTCACTGGGCAATGGTGGGGCATAAACTGAATAAAATACAATGAACAATTAAAAGCATCTGCATTTGTTCAAATGGCCAGAATAGTTTATGGAAGTGCTTGTGTGACATTTGGACTCCATGGCTGATATATTTGTAAAATGGAAACCTCACAATGAAACCATGAAGAGAGGAGAAAGTATTTGCATGCTTATTTTATAAAAATGGAAAAGTGAATACTGTTGCTGAGCATTTCAGCCTTTTAACCAGGTGTCAGTGAGCATGGCTTCTGCCAGTCCCATTGGAAAGGGAAGTGTGAAAGCCAATTACCTAGACTTGGTTTCTCCCTTGAGGAATTTCCATCATTCCCTATTTTGCTTTTATTTGATCTCTGGGAAACCCAACTGTAAATCAGAGCTGTGCTGCCTTCAAGCTAGTCGAAGATAGGCTGCTTCAACCAAAGAGGAAAACGAGGTAATTTATTTTTAGTGGCCCATTCCCATGAATCCACTTACTATGTACAGGGGTGTAGTATATTCACTGTACTTCTAAAAAGGCCTCTTTATGGGGATTATGATGTATAATAGGCATTTAATAACCAAAAAAGTCCTGAAATAAACATGCATAGCTGAGAACATGCAGAGTAATGCTGTAAATCAGGGCTAATCCACTGGTTACTACATCCCCTGAAGAACTAAACTTCCATAAAGAATAGAATTGAGTTTGAGCGACTGAGCGCACATAACACCACAACTAGTCATTCACAGTTATTGCATATACTGTAATAATCCTGAGACCAGGATTCCCCACAGACAGGCAGAGTGGAACACCACCTGTACTCTCCCAGCGCAGGAGTAATAGCACAAATGAGATCATGAGAGAGGTAGGAGAAAGCAACTAGGAGTCCCTCTGTTGTGCCTAGATCTAGCTCAGCCGAGAGCCATTAACTCCACTGTGTGAATCTGCAAGGAGAGTTTACTTTGAATTTTACAGCTATTTATTTTCTTGTTCATATGGAAGCCAGTTTCTGAAGGAAAAGAGGGATAAAAAACAAACACATAAATGGCACCTTCATTATCTCTGACATTTGTGAAGGGTCCCAGATTGACCAGAATTATTGTTTTCCTTTATTCACTTTTTGATATGCTGTAAAGTCAACTGTGAAATAAATATTAAATGTAACTATGAAACATAATAAAATGGTATCTACATAGTTTATCTCACAATCTTGATGCTGATTTGGAGGAATACTATTCTGGAAAGAAATCCTCCTGATCTAGCCACCCTCCTTACAACACTTGCTTGGTTTCATTTCACACAAAATTTCCATCCTATTGCTTGTAACCTCACATACACTGAAGATGGTAGGGGACCAGTGACGAAAAAGAATAAACTGACTTCCTTCATCCCTATTGCTTGTTCATTCCAAAGTTAATCAAAGTTGAAAGGAACAGGAAGAAAAAGCTACCCCTACGCATAGTAGAGTATTCCATCTACCGACATAGATTTGTGGGTGCCATTAAAGAGCAGCAAATTGTTAATAATAAAGTTTATTTGTATTTTTACCACTACTTTTTGGACTTTTTTTCCTCAAGCACCATGTTTTCTCCCATCTCTAATCTAATTTCAGAGGCAGAGCTCTCTGCATGGATCTCTGGATCTCTTATCTTAGCAGAATGACCTAAAACATTTGCTCAGCAACTGAGACTAATATATTGGGAATGGGAGAGGAAAGAAATAGTTGATGTATTTTTAAAAAGTTGTATGCCACTTTGAAGATTTAACCATTTCAGAGGGGTAGTTCGGCTTATCTCTTTCAACCAAACCAAAGTTATGGCACATTAAAGACAAACTGATTTGTTTATTTGTCAGTCTATAAATTACCACAAAAATCTTGATTGTGATGCAGTTTTGTCTCCAATACAGGCAATAAGAAAGAAAAGACACTTCTAACTGTGAACATCTAACTGTGTTAAACATAACTTCTCTGAGGTTGTATTTCAGTCAGTGTGAGGAACCTGACTGGTTATATGGTGACAGCCTGAGCTGTGAGAGAGCAAGTGAAGTGGTGATAGTTTATTGAGGGGCCAAATCTGAGGTAAAATACCAGAGTCTTTCCACAGAGGGCTATATAAATAAACCAGACAGGAATAGATCTTCTAGGAAGCATTCCTGGGTCCAGTTAATCTGGTATATTGGAGTTTTTGCTTTGTTTTGAGAGAGAGAGAGAGAGAGAGATGTTTAAATTGTGGGTTTCTAACTAAGATAAGACTGTGTGTGAGGGTACTTTGGGAAAGTATCACCCTGTTAGACCCTGTAATAATCCTTAACCCTGAAACATCTGTAACTGAAACATCTTTTAAAAATCTTTGAACATCTAAGCTACTGTGCCTGAAACTGAAAATTAAATTCTAAGCCAAAGCTCTTGTATATATATTTCTCCTACCTGTTTTCCTTCCATCTAAGTTTCTCCTAGTCCCATCCTCTCTGTTAAATACATTTTGATTTTATTTGTGAAACCTGCCTCAGTATTATTTGGTGCCTTGAGAAGGAGATTTTCCAAAAGCAAAATAATGGACTCCTTTTACCTTCTGGAGGAGTTATAGGGCTGAGCAATAGTGCTTTTAAATCACCACACACTACCATCTGAAGCAGTTCAGTCAGTGAGAAAAAGCAGGAAATCTGACCAGCCTGGTCAGAAAGTGGTTAGCCTGCTTCAAGAAGTTAAGAAGGTAAGGGGCATTGTTTGTTGTGGGTTTTCCAGGCACAGTGTGGCTGTGGTCTGGTGGATTTTGTTCTTAACATTTTGCCTGCATCTGTGGCTGACATCTTCAGAGGTATATCATAGAGGGAAGTCTGTTGCACACTGTGTCCAATAAGGGGCATTGGTCACAGAGACATTATACCCATTGTGGCAGTTTATCCTGCTGAAGTCCCTCCCAGGCTCCACACCAAATCTCCAGGAATTTCCAAATCCAGAGTTGGTAACCCAATATCTGCACCAACTATTATTTAGCTCCTCTTCTTTGTTTCCACCTAAGGCTTAATCTCCTGCTCTGTTAAAGATGTATCAGACTGTTACAGGCTGGGTTAACACATTATTAAATTTGGTTCCAACCAGAAGGCTGTGTGTGGTCTTTGCTTTTAATGCTCTCTATAAGCTAAGTCCTGTTTATAACACTTCCTCAGAACTGTCTTGTGCAGCAGTCATTCCATAACTACTTATGTGCATTGTTGGTACAATGAAGCCAATACCAAGCAGTTTCAAGTTATATTGATTTTATTGGGATAATGTTAAAGAATTGCCACTGACATCCATGAGATTTAACAGTGCAATCCTAAACAGAGTAATCCCTTCAAAGTTGTTTCAGCTCATCTCAGGATTTCACTGCAAAGTACTTAACTTTAGAGGGGTTGTGCTCTAATTTAATAATAAACAAATGAAACCAGATTTAGTTAAAAGCATTCTTTTTACAAAGTTATAAAAGAGAAATATGGAGGAGATGGGGATGGTGTGGGGAAAATATGTGAAACAGATGTATAAGAAAATATTGTTTTTAACAACAACCACCTTTATTAGGCATATAAAATAGGCTCTAGTTAGTATATTACCAGACATTTGTAATGTACAAAGCAAGAGTAAGATCAAAACACAGATATTGTTTTTGCAATAAATAACTGGTCATTTAGGAAGTGTCCCACTGTGGAGCACCAGTGAATCAAATGACTTGTAGAAGGAGAGGTACATAAACATATTGTGAGAATTAAAGCATTTCAGGTTACTGTGGCATCATCAAATTCTCTTAATCATGCCTAAAGTACATAAAGATTCTATCTGGTTTATTCAGTCAGTGCTGGGTATTTAAAACCTTCCAAGTGATTTAATGTATGTCAATAAAATTGTCATCTAGTATGTTCATCAAAAAGTCCATTGTGTAGCACAAGCTCATAGAAGCTAAGAACATAAGAACATAAGAAATAGCCTGCTGGATCAGACCGGAGTCCATCTAGTCCAGCATTCTGCTACTCGCAGTGGCCCACCAGGTGCCTTTGGGAGCTCACCTGCAGGATGTGAAAGCAATGGCCTTCTGCTGCTGCTGCTACTCAACATTTAAAGCTGAACAATGAATTTTGGGCCTGTTGCTACATAGAAGCACAGAAATGAAGTTTATGTAGCACATGTGGGTAACTGGTAGAATCTGTATGTCATTGGATATTATGGTATTATAATCATTTGCCTCCCTTATTTTCTTATGTGGACAGGAATATACACGAGGTGAATGAATACAATAGTGCAAGATCCAGTGCCCGGCCATTCCAGTCATACTCACATATATCTTATATGATAATAAATAAGAATTGAAAGGATGTTTAGCTGAGGAATATTTATATACTTCCTGCAGCAGAAATATTTATTTCTCAACTGTATATGCCACTTCTGTCCTGGAACACAAGATTCAAAGTAGCTTACAAATTTCAAAGATAATTATAGACAATCTATGTTGAGAGTATAATTACTCAACATCCTAATGCATCATAACCTAAATTGCTCATATATATTTTACTACAAAAAAGTGCTGTATCAGCAAAAATCACCTGTAGAATACTGTCTCTCCCTTCCTCCAAGGTAGGAGGTCCTAGTCTTAGGCAGGAAGCAGGTAGAATGAGAAGGCAAGGAGGGTAAACCAGTAATAGTAATCAGTTGCTGCTAGTAATCAGTTGCTGCTACCCACATGTTTGATCCCCTATAACTCTTGACCAAGGTCTATAGCTTTTCCTTACTTCGTTAGGATGGATTTCCTAATTGCATACCATGCTGGTGACATACTCACGAATGGGGTTAATGTCAACTGTATGGTATGCAACCAAACTAACTGCCCTGATTCTTAATTTAAGAAATGTAGACATTGCCCAGCATGGGGTGTCAGCAACCCAGAAGCAGTACTGTGAATGTATGCTATACTGTGTCATGAAAACAAAAGTTGTTTCCCAGTTGCTGTGGGGCAGTTTGCCAAGGATAAGACAATCAAAACAACCAGTAACTTTTGCAAAAGTTGTAATGCCACCAAGTTCAATTGGCACCGCCAGCTATCTAAGGAAAGAGCAATACGGCAGGAAGAGCCTTGCATCCTCCCCTAGGTTTCTTCTATCCAATCCATTCCCCTCTTTAAAACTGGGAGTAGCGTTAATCTTGACTTTGCCAAAGGCCACGGGTAGCCCTGCCCCCTCATCTGATAAAATTGGCCATCCCTAAAGAGTCTTTGGGAAGGGGAGAAAACAAGAATGGAGGGCCTGTTCACCTGTGGTATGTGCCATCAAGTCACTTCTGATTTATAAATTAATGACCTCCAAAATATCCTCTCATTAGCAGCCTTGCTCTGGTCATGCAAACTGAGAGTCGTGGCTTCCTTTATTGAATCATTCATGGTGGGTCTTCATCTTTTCCTACTTTCAACATTTGCTAACATTATTGTCTCTTTCAGTGAGTCTTTCAGAATAGATCAGGGGTAGGGAACCTGCGGATCAAGAGCCACATGCGGCTCTTCTGCCCTTGCACTGCGGCTCCAAGAGCCGAGCCGCTGGCCCTATCCTTGCCCACCCTGCAGGCAGCAGGGCGGATGCATCCATGCGCTTCTCAGAATGAGCAGAGTAAAAGGTAAAAAAACCCAATATATACAGTGTTATCTTTATTTTAAATGTCAAAAATTATTTGCGGCTCCAAATGTTTTCTTTTCCCATGAAAACGTGTCCAAATGGCTCTTTGAGTGTTAAAGGTTCCCTACCCCTGGTATAGTCACTTCTATCTAGTCATTTTAGCTTCTAGCAGCATAATTATTGAATAAAGCTTTTCTTGGGCTGTAATGTATCAGGCTGCGAAGGAGCATAAGGTGTGTTTGTTGTTTCCCACGTCAAAATTATGTGTATTTATTTTGAAAAAATGACTGAGGAAAAGCCAGGCTGAAAAAACTTTCTCCTTAGGTTGGATTTGGATGTTTGCCTAGGGGTTGAGGAAATATTCAGACATTAAATATATGACGATTAAATATATAAATATATAACAATTTGAAGTGTGATTATTCAGTAAAAGTTTATAGAGGTCCACTTAATGTATCCCATAATTTAAAAGAATTGTTGATTACATACATTGATATACAAATACATCTCAAGGAAAATATGTGGCGGGTGTCATTTTGTACTTTTGCACCCCTTCAAAAAAGTTTTTGTACTATTGCTCCCCTGCTGAAAGACTGATTTATGGAGCATATTAATAAAGTTTGTTGTTGTTTTAATTATAAAATTCTCATTTGTTGCAGAAAAAATAATAGGATTTCTTATTTTTTAAAGGAAGTGACAAGTAAATAAGTTGGATTTTTTTCACTTTGATAAAGGGGGAGTCGAGATTTTTGTACACTTTGTCTGCACTGATCTCCAGTGACTTAAAGGAATCAGAGTCTTGCAACTCTAAGTATGTCATTCTCTGAACTGTTTTTCTCAGTGTGCACCAAGGATCAGGATCTGTTTCTCAAGAATGAGTCATTTTTCTTAATATATTTGGGTTGGCTGCTTCTTTTATTAGAGACATCCACTTAAGAAACAGGACAGGGTGCTTCTCTTATCCTCTGTGCTGCTCGGATATAGAAGCAGAAGGTGCAGGGGCCTACGAAAGAGGATGAAGGGGTGGGGGTGAGAGTGCCATTTTGTAAATGTGGATGGCCTGAATTCCAGTGGAAATAGGACTTGATAGAGAGACAATACTTCATTCTGCAGCAAAGACAGAAAGTTTTGTCATGGAGAAAAGCTGGAGTCACCTCTAGGTCAGGGGACATAACCTTTTAGACCTCCAGGTCTCCATTTTCAAAACCAGCCTAGGTCAGGGTTGGCCAAAAATGTCATTTCTATCTTGACTAGCTCTCTAGTGACCTCTGCAAAATATGTCAAGAGATGACATCATTTCAACAATGAATTACCTCATGCAATGCCATACTTATAACTCCTGTGGATACATGCTGGAATCTCAAGTTAGCCTTGCCCAGAGAGTGAGCCTTTGCCTAGTATAAGGAGGGAGTCCTCAATATAGCGTTTCTAAATAATGCCCATGTTCAGAGAGGAAGGAGGTTCTCTATGATCCAAACATTTACTGCAAAGTTTAGAGCACCTCACTCAGTAGTTTAATTGTGTAAAAATAGTGAATTAGTATGATAGGTCATATATTAAGACATATGTCAAGCAAAGGTGACTAGAGAAGGCTTATGCACTGCCAAGCTGTAACAGAAAGACAAAGGGATCTGTAGCTCTCTTGATCTTAAATGAACTGTTCCTTTCCTCATATAATCTGTGGCAATCTGTGATGGTTTGGCAGTATCCACCCATCAAACGCGCAATGGAGAGGGGACTTTGCTTTTCTAATTTGCATATTCTAGGCAAGTCCAAAGAAAGATAAATGGCAGTAAGCACACTAGAGGAGCAGCCTAACTTCTCTGGGCTTTTTAAATATGGCTTGCCTTCCTGGAGGCAAGAACATAGGCCAGATTTTGTGGTGCTGTCTTGAATACTGGTAATATGTGGCACACTGATGGAAATAGCTTGGAATGCATTCCTCAGTGGGTTCTGAAAAATCTCTTCAAGGTCTGGGCAAAAGGCTACATTCAGGTTCTCTATGGCATCTCCTTGCCCATAGTCAATCATTCAGCAGGGCTACATGTAGCAGCAACAGCCCAAGTGACTTTGCATAGGTCATGGAAGCCATGACCTGAGCATTATATAGGGTAAGGGAATAAGATCCTTATTGGAAATAAAAAATATTCAAGAGAAGGAAAAGAAAAAGGATTTCAAGGATTTGTAATGAATTTGAAGAAGAAATCTGAGGGTAGAAACTGGGCTGATTTGAGGCTAGATACATTTTAAAAGCAAAGCTGATAGAGTTTGCAACCTCCACGTTGGGCATAGGGATCTCTCAGTTTCACCTATGTTCAGACTACGGAGATCAAGTCCCCTTGAATAAATGGCTGCTTTGGAGGGAGGAGTATATGTCATCATACTCTGCTGAGGTTTCTCCCCTCCCCCAACTCTACTCTCCCCAAGCTCCATCCCCCAAACCTCCAAGAATTAATCCAAGCTAGATTTGGCAAGCCTAAAGGCTGGGTTGTTAGCTGGAAGTGGAATCTGTGGTTGGATTAATTCATATCAAGATGCAATTTAAACTGATGCACTTGAAGACATGAAACCCACAGGCCAGACGGGATCAGTTTCAGAATAAATGGGATTTCAACTCAAAAAGCAGTGTTTGAGTTTAATACATAAACAGTATTTGAGTCTGGTTTAGATCCTTGGTGGTTATGAAAAACTGTTTGAGCTACACTTAATTTAAATATATGCGATATTAGGTTAGGGAGAAGGTTAAAAATGTTAAATAGCCCCAGATGGCCTTGTCTGATTACTGAACTAATCCTTCAGTTGGCTAGTAAATATAATTCCTGCAGTTTTATACAGAATCTTCAGAATGGAAACATAATGGCAAATAAATATTATTTATTTTATTTTATTTTATTTATATCCCACCTTTTCCCATACAAAGATGGGCTCAGGGTGGCTAACAACCTAAAAATACAAAATCATATAAATATATACATTGTTTCATAAATGCAAATTAAAAATCCCATCAATTAAAATTACGTCCCCCCAATGCCTTATTCTTATCATCTATTTCAAATAATACCCCTCACTCCTTCTCCTCCCCCTCCCTCTGCTAGGGTGGGTGGACCATGTCCAGATGCCAGGCCCCCTCCCCTTCCCTCCCCTCCCCTCCCTTGTATGCCACCCCTCACTCCCTCCCCTTCCCTTACATGGCAAAAAAACTGAAACTACTGAAAAATACTAAAAATATGAAACATACCTGATAAAATTACTCTTGAAGTTTGAAATGGCATGAATTCATAAAAATATACATACTGGAAAAATACTGGAAATATAAAATGTATGGCATAAAAATACCCTTCAAGGTTGCAATTTAAGGAATTCATAAAAATAAAGATCCTTTAAAAACACTGGCCCCTTCCACACAAGCAAAATAATGCGTTTTCAAACCACTTTCACAACTGTTTGCAAGTGGATTTTGCCATTCTGCACAGCTTCAAAGAGCACTGAAAGCAGTTTGAAAGTGCATTATTCTGCGTGTGCGGAATGAGCCACTGAGAATACTAAAACATAGTGAAAATGCAATTACTATACGGAATCCCACTGTGGATACAAGCATGGAGCTGCGATATGGAAAGAGTTCAGTCATGCTTTCTCTATAGTATACTCGGCTTACCTCACTCAGTCCCATATGCTGCGGTCTGTTTGGAGGTGGGCCAACATCTACTCCATACAAGAGCATGGTGCATGACCTTCCAATTCTGGATACGATTGTGCTTTAACAACTGTCACAAAAGCTTTACCTACCAGGCTCTTTCTTTCATAGCCAAAACCGAGTGGTGGTCCTTTGTTGAGGCGAAAATCCATGAAATGGGTCTATCCTTGGATGCATTGGTTTTAATGAATGCCAATGAGCTAAAGCTGACTATCAAAAAGAGATTGTATGATCTCGAGTATAGTCACCTGATGCAGCAGGCTAATAAACGCTGCTCTCCCTTGCACTTGGGTATACCATTAAAACCCTATACCATGGCTTGACATGCTGCGCCGCCCCTGTCTAGGCGACGGGCTGATTTATGCCCGCCCACAGAGACTTATGGATCCAATTGGTTTCCTGAATGCTCTGCGGGACCCTGAACCCGCCGGCACACTCGATGAGCAAGTGGAGGATTGGAATTCCCGCCTCTCTGATGCCATCGAGACTGTTGCTCCCCGGCGTCCTCTGCGCCTTCGCCACGGCAGGCTCCATGGTATACAGAGGAGCTGCGCCAGATGAAACGGGTGCTCAGACGCTCTAGAGCGAGTGTGGAGGAAAGCTCGCGACGAAGCTGCGCGAACATCCTATAGGACGCTATGAAAGCCTATGAGATGCATGCAATGTTTCCAAGAGCGAGGCGAAGAGGGTTTTCTCTTCCTCTCTCAAGATCTGCTAGCTCTCGCCTCGCCTCAATTGTTTCGATAATTCGGATCTTTGACCTCTTTATCAGAGGGTTCTACAAATCGTGAATTGGCTATTAGCTGTGAGGCATTTATGAGCTTTTTTGCAGACAAAGTCGCTGCCGCCCGCCAGGACCTTCCTGCCACCTTAACTACAATTAGTGAACTGGAGGCTCCCTTGCCGCCTTCTGGCCCTTTGTTTGGCCCGGTTTTCCCTGCTCTCGCTGCTGTTGACAGGATCTTGGCTGCTGTTAGACCCACTCCCTGTCCTCTGGATCCGTGCCCTTCCTGGCTAATTAAAACTTGCCGGGAGGAGTTACGACCCCACCTGTTGAAAATCATCAATGACTCTCTTGAGCAAGGAGTCTTTCCAGATGGGTTGAAGGAGGCAGTGGTCCGCCCACTCTTGAAAAGACCATCGCTAGATCCTGGAGATCTGGCCAATTACCGCCTCGCCTCAATCTTTCGCTTTCTGGGGAAGGTAATTGAGAGAGTGGTGTTGGAGCAGCTTCAGGGTTTCCTGGATGAAACATCAGCCACCCCTTCCAGTCCGCCTTCCGTGGCTGGGCATGGGACGGAGACGGTTCTCGCCGCTGTCACAGATACGCCCGTATGCAACTTGACCGAGCGGATCGGCGCCGCTGGTGTTGTTAGATCTCACCGCAGCGCTTGATGTGGTCGCATCACGACCTTTTGGCCCACCGCTTCTGGCCGCCTCCGGGGTCCGGGGCACTGTCCTTCAATGGATTGTCTCGTCCGGGCGGAGTCAGCAAGTGTGGTGTGGGGACAAAGCTTCCCAGAGGTGCCCGCTTCATTGTGGTGTGCCTCAGGGGCATTGTTGTCCCCACTGTTATTTAACATCTATATGCGACCCCTTGCTCAGCTTTGGGCTGGTCTGCCATCAGTATGCTGATGACACGCACCTCATCCTGTCGATGGGGGCGGGCGCTGTCACCGCCCCTGCAGCCTCTTACAGCATTGTTTGGAGGCGGTCGCTGGTTGGTTACAACAGAGCAGGTTAAAACTTAATCCATCGAAGACGGAGATCCTCTGGCTTGGCCGGGGGGGAGAGATTGGGGAATTCCAGCCGCCGGTGTGGGGGGGGTCACATTGGCGCCGACCTCCTCCGCTTCGAAGCCTGGGGTCCACCTGGATTCGCCTTTCAATGGAGACCCAGGTGGCCCATACAACCCGGGTTAAGTGCGTTTTTCCATCTTCGACAGGCCCGACGGCTGGCTCCCTTCCTCTCCAACGCTGACCTAGCCACTGTGATCCATGCAACGGTCACCTCCAGGCTAGACTATTGTAACTCGCTTCACGCTGGCCTTCCCTCATGCGCCTGATTCGAAGCTAAAACTGGTCCAAAATGCAGCTGCACGCCTGCTCACAGGTAGTGCCATCTGGGATCATATCCAGCCTGTGTTGCACCAGCTGCATTGGCTCCCAGTGGAGTTCAATCATCTTCAAGGTGTTGGTGTTGACCTTTAAGGCCTTACGCTGCCTGGGACCCTCGTATCTTCGGGACCGCGATAATACCCCATATGTCTCAAGTCGCACTTCTGCGCCAGCAGAGGCCAATTTACTGGAGATCCCTGGCCCTCAATGATGCGTTGGCCTCCACTCGGCTAGGGCCTTTACGGCTCTGGCCCCTGCCTGGTGGAACACTCTACCACCAGCTGTCCGGGTTCTGGCGGGACCTTGGAGAGTTCCGTAGGGCCTGCAAGACCGAATTGTTCCACCGGGCCTTCAGAGAGACCAGCCGCTGAGGGTGCCCTGCTTTCATCCTCCCCCTGCTGTATAGGGTCCCTAACATCATCGGGACCCATCACTCTTCTTGGGAGGGTTGCATATGGGTTCGTGGGATACTGTTTTAGAATGAAAATTTTAAACTTTTATATATTTATGTTTATATATGCTTTTATATTGTTCACCGCCCTGAGCCCTTTTGGGATAGGGCGGTATACGAAATCAAATAATAAAATAAATAAATAAAAAAGTATTTCCATTTGATCTTAGAACCCAAATTGCGACGAGCCCTGACCCTTGCCAGGTGCAATATTCTCCCTTCAGCTACCACTCAGGGCAGAATACAGAAAGTGCCTTTTAATGAAAGATTTTGTCCCTGCAGTTCAGCTTACGAAGAATCAATCCAACACGTGATATTACACTGCCCGTTACACAGTTTAGCCAGGAATAAATATCTAAACCTGTGGTTAAAACCCCCCATTGATAATATTAATCTATCAATTGTGGTAACGATGTTGGATTGTGGTTCTGCAAGTGTATTGGAAGCGCTGGCTAACTTTTTGTGCTCTGTCATCAGCAAACGGTTATAACTGTACTGGAGATTGTATCATTACACTGAGGTCGCCATTTTTCTGGTATATTGCTGCTGTTTTAATTATGCCATTAAAGGTTTATATATATATATATATATATATATACATAGTGAAAATATAAAAGTTACCTGATAAAAATACCGTGAAAGTTTCAAATGTAATGAATTCATAAACACTATTAACTATTTACAAACGGTAGGATGTGTTTATATCACAGGATAAAACATTAAAAGGCAAATAATCACCACTTTGTGTTCTACATAGCCATACTAATAACTTGTTCAGTATACAGTTTTCATTTCTCCCTCAGATTAAGTGCTCAAAATTTCCCTGTAAACAATATTCTTGGTTTTTCTCTCTGGTTGAAGGATGACCAAGCTGTCAGGTAAACTAACTCTGAAGCACTCTGAATGTCCCTCTCATTGTTATCGTCCCCAACAAAGTATATATGAAGAAATGACAGCTGCTGATGGGGTCCCGTCTTGAGGTTTCTTATCCTGTGGTAGACCTGTCCCTGCACTTTGAATGTTGGCATGAAATTGCTCTCTTTCACCTCTCAGGCTCCAAAAGATGTCATATGGAAGCATCCATTGTATTTCCAGGAAGCAGAAAGAAACTGTTCTGCCATTGGATGCTGATGAGTGAGAAGGCTGTGAAGAGGTTCAGGGTAGGGTAGAATGGCAGGGAGCTGAACTTTACCGCCACTGCAGCACATTTCTGGGGACTCATCCCGTCACTTCAGAGCATGACACCAAGCAGAGGGCAATCGAAGTTCGAGTTCAATCACCTTGTCTCCGCAGTAATCAATGTGAGAACCATATTCAAAATTCGACAAATTTTTTTTAGTCCAAGGTGATAATTTGATTTGTAATTTTTTATTGTATTTGGCTGTAGCGGTCTGGTTAACATGAGGGTTGTTAGAGGAATATTTTTTCACAGCCTCTCTATGATCTTCCAGGTGACATTCAGCATACTTTTTCACAGCCTCTTTATGAACATCTGGGTTGTTTTTCACATATTTTGCAGCAGCTTCCTGTAGTTGTCTTTCTCTAACCGAATCTGTAAATTGCTTTCTGCGTTTAATCCCTCTCCTCCCTTTAGCTGTTTCAACAGAAGGAACAGGTTCGTATGTGGTGAGGAGGTCGGTGGTAGAATCCAGTTGGGCCACCATTGGCTCAATTGTGCTTTTCGTTTGGTGGGCATTATCAGAACTTGTCGATTTGACACATGGAAGTAGAGCGTCAAAGTGCCCTTCATTAAAATCACCTGTGAAACAAATCATTTTTACTCCCCATACTGCATGCTTTAGCTTGGCAAGCAGGTTTTTAACTGTCACCTTTAGAATGTTCGCGCAGATGGCCAGAGTTCAACAGTAAATTTGTAATAACTCGAGTAAAACTGAATATTTTGAAAAATCCTTTCTTAGTGAGCACCTAAACCACATAATGAACCAGTGTGCCAAATTTCAACTTCGTAGGTTTGGCGGGTTTTGAGTTCTTTTGATGAGTCATCAGTGAGTCAGTCAGTGGTATTTCACGTTTATAGATATAGATGTATTCTCTGTAGCATCTAATTTTTAAAAATCCTTTTTGTGTTTTTCTCCCCCCTCCCCCGCCACCCCTTTGCCTAATTGCTGTACTTGGGCTATTACTGTATTAGTGTGTTTTATTGGCACTGGTTATTTTTTCCCTTTGTGTTTTGAAAATGAAATAAAGATATTTGGAAAATGTGGGGAGGTCACCAACAATATAGCCATTGCTGTCTCAACCATAGGTCCAGTGGAACATCTCCACCTTACAGAGGCTATGGAGGCCCCAGCTCTCATTCAAAAGATCATTTCACCAGATCAGGACCAGAGCTGAAAAAGCTCTGGCTCTAGTTGAGGACAGCTGGACACTTCTAGGGCCAGACTGCTTTTAGTACAGTGCTATCTGGGAGTTATGAGAGGTGATCCCACAGGTACAACAATCCCAGATCATTTAGAGCTTTAAAGGTTAACACCCAAACCTTGAAGTTGATCCAGTGTTCAACTGGTAGCCTGAATATGAAATCTTAAAGGTGTTCTTTAAGAACCCTTGCAGCTGAGTTCTGGACCACCTTAAGTTTCTGGAGCAATCTCAAGCATAGCCCTGTCTTGAGGGAGTTACAACAGTCTAATCTGGAGGTCACCACATTTTAATGCCACACTGATGTAGCACTTATTACATTTGGAATGTAACTAATCAAATTGAAATGTAAGGCTCATTATCCAGAAAAGGTTAACAAATCCAAAAAAAATCTGAAACTTTCAGATCTGAACTGACTAGGCCTGACGTGGACCTCTTTCTGGCTTTCGGTTTTCATTTCCATTCCTGTGAGTAGCAAGGGAGTGGGGAGGGCTAACAAGAGAAAAGAGTGACTCTGCAGATCTGTACCTGACATTCATGCCATTCAAAATAACAAGTAACTCTGTAAGGGCTACTCAGTAAAAACAAGTTTGCAAAACATATAGGGTTTACTGCAATCAGTGTATGATTACAAAAATCACCAAAGTGATTAGTATGTGTCCAATATTGCTGTCATGTAGCAAACACAATCATATACAAACAATTCCTTCAAAGTTGTGTTCCATTGTTAGTTGCCTTCTGTGGTTATAGGGTCCTCTAGCTTCTGATGGCATTTTTGTAAGAAATACCTTCTTCACAGAGGTGGGATCCAACCAGTTCTCACCACTTCTCTAGAAGTGGTTACTAATTTTTTCTGAGTGCCGAGAAGGGGTTACTAAAGCAACTTCCCTGCCCAATAGGGACTGGAGGTGCGTGTGTGCAGTGGCGCCACTGTTTGAATCCCACCACCATCGGAACCTGTTATTAAAATTTTTGGATCCCACCACTGCTTCTTCAGAACCTTGCAACTATCACCAGTTTATTTCCACAAGGACAGTCCCAGTTTCTGATCTGTCCTTTCTGAGTAAAATGACAGAAGTAGCAGACCAACTCCAGATATTCTTGGATAACTCATCTACTCTGGACCCTTTTCAATCTGGCTTCAGGCCAAGCTATGAGATAGAGGCAGTTACAGGGGTTTTAGGACCTTCTTCTGAGTGTTAAAGGCCTTGCTTGTTGCTCCTACAAGATTTATCTGCTGCCCTTGGTACAGTTGATCATGCTATTCTCAGGCATTTGGAGGCTGAAGTAAATATCAGTGAATGTGACTTTGACTGGTTTCAGTTATTTCTCACAGATCACACTGAAAGGGATGCTGCAACAACCACTCCTTCTGACAGTGAGGAGAAAACAGAGCCTTCAAGAAAAATGGAGGGAAACTCTGTTTTGGGGGGATGGATTTTAAAACGTACAGGCGCTACCCCTTTCTGACAATCAGTCACACCTGGTACTTGTTAAAGTTTGAAACAAAACTAAATTTTATTTACAGACTGGTTTAGCTTCTCAGCGGGAACAGAGAGGTTTCAAAAGCATTTTAGGTTTCACAAGTAGATGTTTCTTTCTTAGATGTTACAGCACAGTTTTCAGAACAGACTTATTCACCCACAGGTCCCTCTTGAGGGAAAACTTTCCACCCGCAGTCAAGCACACTCCTAGTTCACCTGCCCTTTATCACCAAAAGGGAATGGTCACTGACTTTAGGAAGGCCCCCACGTGATGAGTCAGTCAGTGAGTCAGTGAGTGGTATTCCTTATTCCAGAGATCCAGGTTATCTAGCCTATAACACCCACTGATCCTCCCTGACAGTCTGAGATTAGAGGAATCTGGCCACCTAGTCTTCCTCTCCCTGTCTCTCACTGGCCTCACTGCCACTAGACACAATCTCCAGACCGAAGGAACTGTGAGCTGACACGATCTGTGTCTGATTCCTGAATCTGCATGTCTCTCCACAGACTCAATTCCTCAACCAGCACTCTGACAAGCTTCTTCCTGCTTTTATAGCAGACAGAGCACCCTATCTGTGGCTACCAGCTATAGCATTACAGCCTAGCCAATCAGGTTGCACTCTATCTGTTACTGTGGTGTTTTGCTCTGGCTAACTGCACCTTTGCAAATTAACCCCATAAGAGCCTAATCGGTCACAGATGCCATTAGAGATCAGCTATCTTTAGAGTGGAAGTTGTCCTGTGGGGTTTTACAGGGAGAAATCTTATCCCCCTTGTTAGCCAACCTCTATGTATGTTCAGGTCATAGTAAGGAGAGAGAAATGCATGTTCAGGTCATAGTAAGGAGAGAGCATTCCTGGATATGCTAAATGACTGTGGCTTAGAGCAGATGGTTGTGGAACCAACCAGGGGAGAGGTGATCCTAGATCTAATTCTATGTGGGACCCAGGACCTGGTGCAGGAAGTCAGTGTTGTTGAGCCGATAGGGAACAGCGACCACAATGCTGTCAGATTCAGTATCTCAGCATGCGAACAAGTGGCAACTACTAATGTAGTTACATTCGCCTTCAGAAAGGGAAATTTCTCAAAGATGAGGGGGATAGTGCGCAGGAAGCTGAAAGGGAAAATCAAGAGAGTCAAAACTGTCCAGGATGCTTGGAGGTTATTTAAAAACACAGTAATACAAGCTCAGCTGGAATGTGTTCCACAGGTTAGAAAAGGCAGCACCCAGTCCAAAAGAAAGCCACCATGGTTAACAAGAGAGGTTGAGGAAATTATCAGAAAAAAGAAAATGTCTTTTAGAAAATGGAAGTCCAGTTTAGCTGATGAAGAATATGAGAGGGAACATAAATGGTGGCAAAAGAGAAGCAAGTTAGCTGTAAGGGAGGCAAAAAAGGATTATGAGGAACGCATGGCTATGAACATCAAGACCAGCAACAAACAGTTCTTCAAGTACATCAAAAGCAGGAAGCCAGCAAGGGAAGCGGTAGGCCCGTTAGATGACAAAGGAACAAAGGGTGTGCTAAAAGATGGCAGGAGATTGCAGAGAAGCTGAATGAATTCTTTGCATCTGTCTTCACCCAAGAGGAGGTGAGGAACATTCCTGCACCTGAACCAAGCTTCTTAGGAGGCTAATCCGAGGAACTAGCTTAAGATAGTGGTAGACAAGGAAGAAGTTCTGGCAGCCATTGATAAACTAAATGTTACCAAACTCTGGCCCAGATTGCATCTCACCTCAAGAGTTCTTAAAGAGCTCAAGCATGAAATTGCTGATCTTCTCACTTTAATATGCAACTTATCCCTGAAATCAGGCTCCATCCCTGAAGACTGGAAGATGGCCAATGTCACACCAATCTTTAAGCAAGGATCTAGGGGACCCGAAATTACAGGCCAGTCAGTTTGACATCTGTTCCTGGTAAATTAGTAGAATCTATCATTAAAGATAAAATTATAAAACATGTAGAAAAGCAAGACCTGCTGAGAAAGAGTCAGCATGGCTTTTGCAGAGGCAAATCCTGTCTTACAAACTTACTAGAGTTCTTTGAGGGTGTAAACAGGCATGTGGACAGGGGTGAACCGTGGACATTGTCTACTTGGATTTCCAAAGGCTTTTGACAAAGTTCCTCACCAGAGACTGTTGAGAAAACTCAGCAATGAAGGAATAAGAGGGGAAGTCCTCCTATGGATTAAAAAAACTGGTTGAGAAACAGGAAACAAAGAGTGGGTGTAAATGGGAAGTTCTCACAATGGAGAGATGTCGGGAGTGGTGTCCCCCAAGGATCCGTTTTGGGACCAGTGCTCTTTAACCTATTCATAAAATGACCTGGAAGTAGGTGGGTAGCGTGCAGGCCAAGTTTGCAGATGATACCAAATTATGTAGGGTGGTGAGAACCACAAAGGATTGCGAAGAGCTCCAAGCGGACCTTGATAAATTAGGTGAGTGGGCTCAGAAATGGCAAATGCAGTTTAATGTAGCAAAATGTAAAGTGATGCACATAGGGGCAAAAAATCCAAACTTCACATACACGCTACAGGGGTCAGTGCTATCAGTCACAGACCAGGAAAGGGATTTAGGCGTCTTAGTTGATAGTCCATGGGAATGTCAACTCAATGCATGGCAGCTGTGAAAAAGGCAAACTCTATGCTGGGGATCATTAGAAAAGGAATAGATAATAAAACTGCAAAGATTGTCATGCCCTTATATAAAGCAGTGGTGCTGACCGCGACTTGGAGTACTGTGTCCAGTTCTGGTCGCGCGATCTCAAAAAAAGGATATTGAGGAGATAGAAAAAGTGCAGAGAAGGGCAACAAGGATGATTGAGGGACTGGAGCACCTTCCCTATGAGGAGAGGCTGCAGCGTTTGGGACTCTTTAGTTTGGAGAGGAGGCGGCTGAGGGGGGATATGATTGAAGTCTACAAAATTATGCATGGGGTAGAAAATGTTGACAGAGAGAAATTTTTCTCTTTCTCACAATGCTAGAACCAGGGGGCATTCATTGAAAATGCTGGGGGGAAGAATTAGGACTAATAAAAGGAAACACTTCTTCACGCAACGTGTGATTGGTGTTTGGAATATGCTGCCACAGGAGGTGGTGATGGCCACTAACCTGGATAGCTTTAAAAGGGGCTTGGACAGATTTATGGAGGGGAAGTTGATTTATGGCTACCAATCTTGATCCTCTTTGATCTGAGATTGCAAATGCCTTAACAGACCAGGTGATCGGGAGCAACAGCCGCAGAAGGCCATTGCGTTCACATCCTACATGTGAGCTCCCAAGGCACCTGGTGGGCCACTGCGAGTAGCAGAGAGCTGGACTAGATGGACTTTGGTCTGATCCAGCTGGCTTGTTCTTATGTTCTTATGTTCTTATGTAAAGACTTTAAGAAAAATAATTCATAGGTTTGGAATCAAATGTCATCAGTGCACTGGTGTCATCTCTGTATCCAAACACCCTCGCGATGTGGTAGAGGTCCTGAGCCACTGCCTGACTGCAATGGTTAAAGATTGAAAGTGAACACATTGATAGTGAACCTGAACAAGATGGAAGTGAGGCTGAATGGGAGAACTGAAGTCTTAAATGACATTGTGCTTCCTAGTTTTGATGGGTTCAGCTGACTCTTATAGACTCCGTGAAGAACCTAGGGCTTATACCAGACCCATCATTACTGCTGAAGAAAGTAGAAGCTGGAGAAGCTGCAAAAATGTGTTTCCAAGTTAGTTTAGCCTGGGAAATGGCCCTCTGCCTTGAATCAGCTGATCTGGCCATCTGGATCCATGCCACAGTAATATTGAGAGTAGACTACTACTATTTTGTGTAGGTCTCCTCTTGAAATCAACTCAGAGACTTCAGTTGATGCAGATTGCCACAGCATCTTATTATCCAGAGCTAGGTACAGAATGCATATTACACTCATGCTGCAGTCACTGCATTGGTTGCCCATCAGTTACCAAGCTCTGTTCAATGCCTACCCATTCAATGTCTATCAAATCAATTCAGTGTCTATCAAAAACAAAACCTTTCGTGGCCTTGGATTCTAATATCAACCAGATGCCCCTCTACCTATGGCCTGCCATGACAACTTGTCTCATTTGAGCAAGGCCTTCTGCAAGTAGAACATTACAGATGAGCAAGACCAACCACTGTCTGTACACATGCCTTCACTGTAGTGGCCCCCAACCTGTGGAATGGGTTGCCTAAGGTCAGGAAGCCTCCCCACACTACAGGCATTTTGAAAACTATGCAAAACAGAATTTTCCAGGAAAGATTTTTTTAAGGAAATAGTTTTAAACCACAACAGAATGGCCCAGCAAGATGCCCCATTTTTATTGATGCAATACCAAATTCTGAATGTCATGTTCCACTCATATCCTTTGTTCAGACAACAGCTCAAATTCAGATTTCTACTTGTCCTAGTCCTATTAGAATGCTCATTTGAAGTATCATCCCACTAATAGCATTTATTACTTTGAATCTCAGTGAATCTCAACGAAATGCAGACTATAAATATTGCAAATAAATACCTAACAAACAGGTTCATTTGCTTGAGCCATTCCAAAAATCTAGCAGCATTACACTGCTTTGTTTATATCAACTCGGAGAAAGGAGGGGGGGATAGAGATAGTGGTTTCAGCCTTCTCCAATCATATCCCACCCTCCCCCCACCCAGTCCGCCACCTGCCATCTCCTGGGAAAGAACAAAAACCTTTGTTTGTATACTTTGTAAGATGAGAAGGACTGTCATGCTGTCTGGGTGGGGGTCAGGTCAACAAAAGAGCTCTAGTCTGAGGTCTTGTGTTCTGCCCCCATAAGCAGCCCACCTGCTTTGCACAGTGGAAGATAAGGCATCCGCCCCATTCCCCAGGGATAAAAATAAACATACACAAATGTACCTACACAGCCAGAGCAAGAGCTGTGAGAAACAGACCTTTTTATATGAGAAAGGCCTCTTATTTCTCTTCCTCTAAAAATTTTTGGGACTTGATTATGCTTTATGTTTAAAGCAGGATATGAGGCAAAACTGTCCCCTCCCATACTGTTCCCATCACACCAAGCATTTTGCTGTTGGAAGCATCCACCCCCAGCCATCTGCAAGTCAGAATCTCAATAGCCTCCAGAATGGAGAAGCTTATTCCTACCTGCCTGAATACTGGAAAGTGAGATCCCTTGGGTGAGGGCTACAATCCCTGAGAACTGCATTACAACTAGTTGAGTGACAGTAGTAGGAATGTGTTTCTTACTGAAACCAGTGTAAATGTCACCTGAATATAATAAGGCCTTCAAATTCCAGATGTAATGACATAAAGAGTCCAAACAAAATCTTTAATCAAGAAATTGAGTGAAACCAGATATAAATAAAACTTCTACACACACTCTCTTTTATTTATAAATACAATATGTTTTCACTGTGTTGGATACAGCATCATAGTTTCATAGCATTATAAAGCTTTGTAAGAGTTCACCTATTATACAATGCTTACACATTTGAATTAAGTGTACACTCTTTATCACTTTGGGGTTTTTTTGTGGGGGATGGGAGTGCCTTTATCTGAGCCTCCCAGTTCAGAATGTCATTTTTTCTTAAACTTTTGTTTACCAACCCAAACTGCTCATATTTCTGGGTCTTGCCTTAGGCTGAACTGCTTGCCTGCACTCTCATTACAGTGAAGGGAAAGGGTCCTAAGAACAGTTTAGTAATACAATATAGAGACTTTCATCCATAGGTCAGAGGTCCAGCCCCAAGTGACTTTAAATAATGCCTGCAAGTTATTAACTATTGACCCACACTGGGTACTCTGAATGACACCAGTTGGTGACACGTACCAAGTTCAGCTTCTTGCCTGTGTCCCCTGGAACAACATGCTCAGCCAGTGCTGAAGAAGAGACAAGATTGCAAACTTCCCTTTCTCCCAGTGGATTATGCGAAGTTTCTTGCAAGCCCTTATAAATTTCTTCTCAAGCAAAATCAGTCTTGTAAATGATTATTAGGGAATTGTGCCTCATTTATCCATGCCTTGGTAATAGCCATGTTTTTTTTCTTTTTTTAGTGAAGCCGCCTTGGGAAAGCATTTGAAAAATGGAAGCTAAGTTGTTAATTGGGACCCAATATACATAAATAATTTGGCAAGTCCTTAAAGAACTTCACTGACTTTCCCAGTGTTTCCAGGCACAATCCAAAGCATTCATCTTGACCTATGAAGCCTGAAATATGGGTATTGGGTGGACTACAATTTTTGTTATGATCTTCTCATTCACAAATGAAACCATCAAGGCAGATTAGTTTCAGGACTGGTACTCCCATCTTTGGAGACTAAGTGAATGGCCTCTGAGAGCGTGCCTTCTCTGTAGTGCTGTACCAAATGTGGAATATCTTCCCCTGATACAGGACTGTTTCAAGGTATTTTGTTGCCCCAAGATGACCCATTACCTTCTCCAATGGAGCAAGCTGAACTCCAGTATTATATTAGTGTCTCAGGGACTTGTCTTGGACCCATCCCATGGCAGCACAAGTCTGGAAACCAATGATGGGCGTGAGCCACACACAGTACCTCTTCCCACACTGCTGTCTGCAGGGAGCAAGCCCAACCCCAGTGTTATGTCAGCACTTTCTTCCCACTATGATGACTGACATCCTGATGAAGACTAAGCATGCTCATTGCCCTGGAAAGGCTGAGAACACTTGAGAGTCAGATTGGGGGTGGGATGGGGGTCAAAGGAAAGCAAGAAAACTTTCTTGCTGAAGTCACCAAGAAGTTATAGTCCTGAAGGGAGGGCTCTACATGGGGTAAATTTCCCAATTTTATTCCCCCACTCA
This sequence comes from Sphaerodactylus townsendi, assembly GCF_021028975.2. NCBI lineage: Eukaryota > Metazoa > Chordata > Lepidosauria > Squamata > Sphaerodactylidae > Sphaerodactylus > Sphaerodactylus townsendi. The sequence goes on along the minus strand of NC_059427.1, from coordinate 113,604,754 downwards.
ATCTCAGCAATTCGTCAGCAACTACCAGTTTGTTTGTTTCTGGTTGAAAAGCAGAGATATCTGATCATGATCTTACTGTTAAGATGTACACTTTCTTACAAAGATAAAATTGGAATGATCAGCCTCAATTGTGGGGATTGAACTGGTATACGTGTAGATTTAAGCCCAACCATTCTGTGATGATAAATTCTGAAAAATCAAATGAATTCACTTAATGTAGCCTGAGAATTTGTGAGGTGGGGGGAGGGGCAGATAAAGTTTTGAGCTTGTTTTGTTTGTTTGTTTGTTTAAATATAGAAAAATGATTTTGGATTAGATGCTATCCCAGGCTGCAGGTGCGTTTCAACAGGATGTAGCTATAAGGCACATGGAGGAGCAATTTTGCTGGAGCGAGTGATGCTATGAACTTTGTTGAAGATGAGGTCAACAGTTTAGTTTACCATGTTCCAAGGTGGTCATGAGACATGAGATGGTCTTTTGAGCTATTCAATTTGTGCTGAACAGCTGTGAATACCCACCAAACCAGTTTTTACAAAGCTGCCTGTGTAAAACCACTGCTGATCCGAACCACTTTGTAGCCATTAGTGTCACTAAGGACTACTTAGACCAGTGGTTCCCAAACCTTTTCAAGCTACTGGTCCCTTGGCTCCCAGGCCACATGCCTTATGCTCCCCTATCACACACATATGAGCACACACCTCTTTCTTGGTACCAGGTCCACTGCAATTCAAAACAACTTCTAACACTGTAAACACACGTATGTATTTCACAAAAAAAACACGACCTAGTAAAAACAACTTATTGAGCTGTTTTAGCAATATAAAAGTGTATGTTTGCATTTCACCCATTATGTTTTCAGTTTTAATGGGATGGTGCAGGGATGTCAGCTTCTCAACATCAGTCTGCAAGGCACTAAAAAGAAGTTTTAGATTCCTACATTCAGTAATTTTCAGTCTCTTTCTCCGCTTGGAAAGAAGTAATTGAACTGAAACCCCACTTTACTAAATATGATGTTGGGAAAACAATGTCCCACAGTGCAAGTTAGCCACCAGGAAAGTCTTTTTGAGAGAACCACGTAAATGGGGCACAAAAATTGGTAATATGCCTTTGCTGGCTCTTTGCCAGTGAGGAGAGTGCTGCTGTTTTTCCTTTTCAAAAATCTTACCTTGCAAAACAACAGTGAGGGGACACTTTGCCTTGGCTCCCCCCCCCCCACAGGGTTACACAGCAAAGAGAGTGATGTTGCAAAAAGAATTTGCCTTGTGAAGCAGAAGTGATAGGGTCATTGCCTTGGTTTCCCCAGTCCAGCCCCAAGCTGCAGAGCAAGGAGAGTGCTGCTGCTTTTCATTTAAAACTCACCAGTCACCAGGATGGAGGGACCAAACCTTTTCCCCACCAGCTGGCCCAGAAATCCCTGCACTGCCCCCCCCCCACTGCCCCAAAATTATCTGCTGCCCCCTACTGCCCCAAAATTCCTCATCACCCCCTTGATGTTTCCACCATCCCTGAGGGGTGGTAGTGCTGCCCACTATGGGAATCCCTAACTTAAATAAACACACAAGGATAGGATTTTACTGAAATATAGTTATTTAATTGTCTAATGTACATGATTTGTGAATAATTTTATTGTCTACATATGTTTACTGAGCGGGGAAGAATGGGGATGTAGTAGAACTCAACTGAGTTGAGTAAGAATGTACATGTGCAAAAAGTAAGTTCTGCATTGTTAGGAGGCAATAAGTAAAGCAACTGGCTGAACACACATGAACATACTGATGGACTCGCAGAAGATCGTCTTCTTATTAGACAACCCCAGCAGCGATGTAACTGATTCAGTAACCAAATTTCTTGACTTATTTATAAGTCAGAGTCCTAAGAGTAAACTTGACTAATATCTCCTTCTTCTCCTTCCTTTTTATTTTTATTGTTATTTCTTTTTTCTTTCTCCTCCTTTGTCTGGCCTGAATGGGCCTATTGTTTACGGAAATGCACTGTTACACCAATAAAGGTTGTTTGTGTTGTTGATGTTGTACTGATGGACTATCGAGCTGATTGTCAAAAAAAAAACCCCAGTCCCTATTTGCGAATGACACACAGAATGCAAGCCATACATTTCCTATCTTGGGCTCCCTTATGGAAGAAAGGTGGTATATAAATATCATAAATAATTTCCCATTTGAATGTTTTGAATGTTGACTATTTCTCTAACAGCTTCTGGGCACAGCTTCTCAGAGCTCTCTCAGCCCCACCTACCTCACAGGGTGTTTGTTGTGAGGGGGGAAGGGCAAGGAGATTGTAAGCCCCTTTGAGTCTCCTGCAGGAGAGAAAGGGGGGATATAAATCCAAACTCTTCTTCTTCTTCTAAACTCTCATACTAATCCACTTGCTCACATCGAATGAGATAAAAATAGTAAAGCACCTTGAACTAGTGAACCATGTTACAGAACGAATTAATCATTTTAAACTAGCCTTCTGGGAGGATGACAGTTTACTTGCTCTTCAGAGATACCTTCGGAACCGCAGGAAAGGGCTGGACTCAGTTTCTCAAATTCCAGCATCATGTTTCCTACTACGCCTTTAAAAAAAACAAGAACCCCTAAATGCTACCTTTTGCTCATCTGATGCTGTAGGGGCTGGAGAGGGATTATTCATAGCAGAGCTAATTTTCCTGCTGTGAGGGGTTCTTTCTGTAATACACCCCTGGAGCAGGGAGCCATGTGGGTGCACAATTTACAGTAGTTGCTAAGATGGCAAAGCCTTGGGGGTGGAACTATAAAGAACAAAGGCTGCAGCAGTTATGGAACATAATCCTTTTGGTTTTGGAAGGGTGGTGATGAGAAACAAAGGACAAGGAAAGCCTAAAGCGGTGCTATAATACATATTTGCATTGGAAAATCACTTATGGAAATAGAGTTCAGAAATGGATGCCAAATGCTAAGGGGAAATTGCAGATTATAGATAGAGCCCTGCAGAATAGGACAAATGAAATACTTTCCAGGTTATCTGGGTCATTCACAGCTACAGAAAGTCATGTTCTTTACTTAGTTTAAACACTTATTTCTTCTGATCTCATCCAGTGTTGCATATGAATAAATGGATGGGTAGAATATACCACCCCTACTAAAAGGGCATTAGGAGGAAAGCCATCCACAGGCAATTAAATAAACTGTTTGCTGTTATAAATGCATCCTCTGCCTCCAGAGACCAGATGTCAGAGGTGACCAATAATGAGATAAGTGGCCTTTGACCACTGGGTCATTCATCTGAATTTGAACCAGGTCAATAGTTGTTCTTGTCTGTCAGTTGTTTGGCCTTGTGTGAATGAAGCCGAACTGGAAGCCTAGTCAGTCAGTGGCGGAAAAGCATCTGTATACCAAAATGGACACTAACAGTGCAATCCTAAATAAGATTATACCCTACTAACTCTATTGAAATCAATGAAGTTAGAATGGTGTAGCTCTGCTTAGCATGGCACTGTAATATACTAATAGTGCAAGCCCACTTGAGTGGGCTTAGACTGGATTAACTCTCTTTAGGGTTGCACTGTTAATGTTAAAAAAAAGAGAGTGACCAGATAGGTTCTAGTTAGTAATCACTAGTATTAACTGTTTAAGTTAGGTTAAGCTGACAGTGTTGAAGACTATTCAGCAAAATTCATGACTAAATTAGAATTTGAACACAGGACGGTTAAAGCACTACACTATTACTCCTGGTGTAGAACAAAGTCAGTTGGTTTTTCCTGAACAAACTGGGTGTTCGCTTCCAGGCTGATGTGAAGCAGTGCTCAGAAGGGAGACATTAGGGCTGCAATAGAAACCAGTTGTCTGAGTTCCCTCCCCATCCTTGAAAGAGAGTTGGGAAAGACAGACGTTGGCCCTGACTAGCCTTCTGAAAACAATAGCTAAGGTGGCTATAAGGACAAGTAGAGAGCTGGGCCCAGGGACGGAGCATGGGGGGAAAGCGCCCGGTCCACTGGTGTGTCCTCCGCCCCTGCCATACCCCTGCCCACCTCAGAATGCCCCCGCCATGCCCTGCCATGCCCCTGCCATGCCCCCAGCACACCCACACAGGGGCGCACACCCGGTGCGTCGTGGGCACCCCCTGCCCCCTCTGGCTGGGCCCATGCAGGTCCTCTGTAGTTCAAGTAGCAGAGTGAAGTATACACAGACTTGTCCTCTTGAAGGAGGGTAGGTTAAAATATAATAAACAGATTTCGATGGATAGTTTTATAGACAGTGTAACAGTCTTATCAACATGTTTTACATTCCTGAAATGTTGATACAGAAACAGAACACAAACTGATTTGCCTAAGTTATAAGTTTTCAGAAAGCATCTCAAATTGCTTAAGGTACATGGTGTGGATGGACGAAATATCTGATCAGATTTCAAAATGTACAAATGTTTATTGTGTGCATTCTTTTATATAATGTTCAGATATATAGCTACAGAGACACTTGCCATTTTATCTTTTTTACCTAGCTGTCCAAATACGAGAACTGGAGGATTAGTATAGAACATATGGAATCATGGTTGGTTGACAGATCACATGGAGTCCAGTGGTGACAAGATGTCTGATCCAATATTAGTTATGTTGACAGCATAAATTAAATGACAAGCACAGTTCTTAAAGTGCGACTATTTTAATATCAACGTTCATCAAAGTAAATTCATTCTTGATTAGCAAATGTGAGATGCACTAAGATAATTGTTTCCTTTTCAACCTTCATCCATTGAACTGATATAGCAGATCTACAAGTTTGAAAGACTGATTTTGAGTGGGTTTTGATAATTCTTTGTTACATTTCCCAAAATAATTTATGTTAATTTATAGCCTCTTCCCACTACACTCTTAAGAGGTGGTGTAATATATTCCTTTCAATCATAAGGGATAAATCTGCCCAGGAATTAATATCTTGATTTGCTGGATGCCTGACTCTGCATGTTCAGATACAAAGTGGGTGACCACAATGGTTATGGCTACTTGGTGCTGATGCTTCTTTTGAGAATAGTATCCACATATCAACCTGAAGTTTGTAGGTGTCCAGAAAAACAAGGCTATTTTCTCAGATATTTCATGCTGTGCAAATTAGATTGCTGTCTGATTTATGCTACAGGTTTCTTGTTGTTTGTGTTTCATGATGGTTTTTTTTTTAAAAAAAAAACTGATTTTGCAAAGTACCTTGAATACCCTTGAGCTGGAAAGAGAGAGAAATAAATAAATTGGAGGGGGATTGTGGTTTGGGATACTGGAGAAAACTACTGCATTTTCCCCCTTTTCCTTCAAGAAATTCAAGATGGCATGCACAGTCTACCCAGTGCACTGTCCCAGTGCTTCCGAACCAATGGGCCTGACCCAGAAGTGCATCATGAAGCTTGTGAAAGTGTGGCCCAGATTCTTGCTGTTTTATTAATCTGTGCATGCTGTTATTTTTAGGAGGGTCACTATGGTGGAACAGGCTTGTTTGGGCCTACAGTCCCTATTCCACCACTTACCCGCTCCCAGGGGTTCCCAGCTCCTCCTAGAGGGGCTTCTTTCTCTCTCAGGTAACTGCTGCCATCACCTGGCCTTTGTAGGAACCTCCCGCTGGGGAGGGTCAGGAGCCCCCCAGCTTCCTTTCCAACTCTGAAGGAGTAGCTGCTTGCCAACTGCCAACCTCCTTCCATCTCCTTTTTAAAATAGTGTGTTCAAGATGGTGTGTTCAAGATGGTGGAGGTCTATGTGGCACAGAGAACTGCTACCAGCATTTAAAGTTAAAAATATATTTATTAAAAAATGTTTTCAAGCAAACTTTTAGCACAGCAGCAGACTGAGCAAGGGATTTAAAAGTTATGAGAAACACAATTCCTCTGTCCCTCTTTCTGTACATGCCATATCAGTTGTTAAAATATAGCACAGGCACTTAAGCTTAGAATGTTACAGATTTCACAGAATTCACATTACCTGGAAGATTGTGCTAGCTCCTCCTGAGACAGCATGTGGCCAAAATGACTGCCTCCTCCAGACCTCAGGCAAGTGCTCTGTCCCCTCTAATGGTCTTAACCAGAAGAGCCCTTCCTCCATGAATCTCAAAAGTTTTATTCAATCTCTTTTTCCACTCACTGACCAGGTCAGCCTGGGTCAAAATATCTTTTCTTGGAGTTTCTTCCTGAGTCATTTCTAGCCTTTGGGAACCTCCAAATCTCTGATCCCTACTTGGAAGTGGGGATATTGTCTCTTGCTACTGGTATTTCTAAAAAGGTAGTTGAGGTGAGGCAGGAAAGCAATTGAAATGTCTTCCCCCTCCCTCCTGCCCAGAGGGAAAAATAGTTTAAATGTTCCTTCAAACCTTAGTGGAAAAAGTCATTTCTTCACAATCATCATTTCAAGTAAATCTGGATTTACATGGGGAATAACTGCTCTGTCCTGTGAGGACTGTGCGGAAAGTTAGGCTGAGGGAGTAATTGGCTAAGGTTATCCAGCAAAGGTCATGGCTAAGTAAGTCCAAAACATGTTATTTGCTTACAAAGTGATTTGTTTTCATAACTAAGGAGTTCATTCATTTTGATCCAAGATTCATTCCCCAGTTTTGACAAATGTCTCCTTACAAATGTTCCTTGCCAAACAGTAGTACAAACCCTAGGCCATTAAAAATGAATAGAAGTTCCTATTTTCCAATAACGCAATATTTGGCTATGGATTGTGTAAGACTGTGCATTTCAAAAATCAAAAGGATAAACAGATCCTGAAGTGTGTACAGCACACAAGTTTTGAATAGTAACCCAAAGTGTTAAAGTTTCCCATTCAAAGTGTTGTTTCTAGCACGGAATAGTAAAATTAGAAATGTTGACTCATGTACAGTTTTTGTGGATATTCAGAGCAGCTCTCCGTGTTTCACTATGTTCCACATATCAGGGCTAGCGCCCTTCCTGTATCTAGAACAGCGATTCACCATCCCAAATACAGACAAACCAGAGGTCATTGAAGCTGCTGGAAAATTAAGGAAAATATTAGTAGTTCATATCAGTATGTTGAACTGGTCCTTTGCTGTGTCTTTCTGCAAAGAAAATGTTTCCAGAATGTGGGCCGATTTTTATTTACTCACTTCAGTAATCACCTTTCAAAACAGATTACAAAATTTAAAATGAGGAAATAAGAAAGAGTACAATAAATGCAAAACAGTGTAATACAACTGAATATTGCAGACAGTATGCTGCACATGTTTATGTGTGTGCCATCTTGCATATATGAGTGCTGGTCAAGGAGGAAGTTTGGTTCTATGAACCAGAAAGTAAGTATTTTGACAAGTAATTCTTGAACTGATTCTTTTTATTTCATAAAACAGGTCAAAATGCTATTCTGACTGTAATTTACCTTTGGTTTTAAAATAGTTCTGCTATCTGTACCACATTAGCAATTTTCACAATGGAGGCACTGTTTGTCAGATGAACAGGCCTTTCAGCTTCACTTGTGAAAAGTCTCAGTGATTCTACATATGATTAATCAAGCCCCAAACAAGTTGTGTGTGCGTGTGTGTGGGGGTGAACTGATTATATGAGGGGGCAGGAATTGGAGCTGAATAGAGATTGAAGGGAGCAGAGGAAGTCTCAGCTCTGGAACAATCTTCAAGATAGTGTGTGTGAGGTAGCCACTGACTATAGCATTTCATTGACATGGGTGACATATTAAGGAATGTAACTACTAGAATATTGGTGAGAAAATTTAAAAAGTACATTCTCATTGTATTGTTTCCTTGGCTGGAAACAGGAAATTAAACACTGCACCGAATCTTGAAAACCATTTTGTTCCATTTCTCTGTTTGGAAAGCCAGAATCCCTTCTTTCCTTTGTCTCACCATTAGGCAGATGTTCAACAAGCAAAGAATAAAAGGAAAGCAGCCGTTTCAAACACTTTTAAGGTTCATTTGGCTTGATTAAAAATACTCTATTATATATAAAAATAGCAGTAACTTTTAAAAAGCTTTCTCCACATATCCGGAAAGTCATTAACTTGATCAGTGCTGGACAGGACTAGTAATAGCATATGCTGAAAAGAAAAACAAATCCAAATTCTAATCTATGTAGAGGAAATCCAATGCTGCGGTTAGAAAATGCAGAATTTTGAAGATGATCAGCAAGAAAGTTGTACACAGCTGCTTACTTTGCATAACAGATCTTGATGGGGAAGATTCAATGCCCAGTGGAAATGAAATATTTGGTGACATTATAGAAATGGCAGCCCTGAGCTGATGACCCAGACTTCTTTTGCCTTCAAAACAATATGGGGTCACTGTAAGTCTACTGTGATTTGATGATACCACCACCACCATAGAAATACCACCTGCTTGAAAAATTAAAGACCACTGTATTAATAAGTACTAAATTCTAAAAGGTAAAAAAAAATCAGTCTTTCCCTGAGTGATGAAAAGGTGAAGAATAGAAAGGTTATTAGGAATGAGATCTGGGCAACTTGATGCCCTAGTTGCTATGGGTGTTGTTGTTATTGTTGTTATCATCTTTTTTGTTGTTAGAAAAGAAAGGGTGGGAAAAGAAATAGTAATTGACCATATTCCCAGGTTATTCAAAATATTATATTTGAAATTTCACAGGTTTCACAATATTTTAACAAAAATTGAGTCTTCAATTGGCAGCACTGATCAGCTCTCATAAGCCTCTGAAGGAGCAGCCACTGTTTCCTGACAATCCAATAACTACAAAAAGCATTACCTGGCCTGCTCTGTGTACTAAGAAAGAATGGTGCGATGTCAGAAGACAATTGATTCATTCACACGCTACTGACACCATTAACCTCATACATGTGTAGAAAGTGTTCCCACTCTTGAAGATGCCCCCAAGGGTCTCTCAATGACACAGGCTAATTAACTCCTCATTAACAACAACAGCATCATTCCCTTTGATGTATACAAGTTAATTTGTTAATTGCACTTTAATTACAAAGTTATTAAGCGCTCAGAGGCGTTTCAGCAGAAGAGGGCAATTAATGTGCTCTGCAAATTGCTTCCAGCCATTTGGAGATGTTATCGGAAACCAACCCACTGCCCTAAAGGGAAGAAGCAAAGCAGACAAGAGAGATTTAATGGCTAGTGCCAGAATCCCCTCTATTTCCTGAGAACATGCTTGGAGAAGAGACAAGTGCTGTGGTTTGCAATGGTCATCGTTGAGCTGCTCCATTCTAAGATGCTTTTAAGTAGAGGTGAGGCTTAAGTGTCATTATAGACAAAGAAAAAAGCTATCTTTTTTTAAAAAAAAACAGTATAAATTAAAAATACATCCAGGTGTCATGATTTAGGACAGATGAAAAAACCACCCATCAAGCACTTTCATCTGTAAATAAAGAAATTCCTCTTTCCCCCTTGATATCTGACTATAAAAAAGAACACCCCATCTTTCTAGGGCACACTACGGGCAAATTAAATCCAATACTTGTTCCTGACAATAATTGCCAGTGAATTTCTGGAGAAAAGGCCCAGTCCACTGCTGGTGATTTGTATATGATAGAATCATGTGAAACTGGAATTCACCAGAAATGTGGTTGATAAGCATAGTCAGAAATATTCAGGCCCATTGCACACTGATGTATTCCCCACTTCAAGCAACCTTTTGCTTCAGATCAGATTTTTAATTATGCAACAGCTTTGATATACGATCTGGATGAGATTTTCTCTTACACAACTGCTCTGAAGTGACCACACTTTTTAAAGGTGAAGCCTCACATTTTCCAGGTGTGGGAGAAACCCAGCCTTTTTAATCACTTGTGTAGGGAAGGCAAATTATGCACACCCCCTCTGTCGATTTTTTCCTTCCTCCCTTCTCCTTTCCCTTACCCATAACAGTGTCCACCTACCCTTGCATCATCCCACCCTCATCCCACTTTTCTAGCTAGCCCTCTTCTTGTCCTTTCCAACTTCCATTTTTGTTCTGCTCTCTGGTCAAGGGGCTTTCAGTGGATTTTATGGAGGTTTTCATGTCATGAACTTTAACAATGTTTCTTGGTAAATAATGCTTCATTAAGCCTTTATTAAATGGACTGGACACTTTTCCCCCCAGGCCAGTTGGCAACTGTGGGGGCTGCACATAGGTGTGTTTCCATAAGATCCTTGTTCATTTCAACACAATCTTGGGAATTTGCAGTCTAGTTCACAGCAATGCATGTTTGTGTTTAAGCTGCTCTTTTACTGCATGACCCATCCCTATATAGGCTGCACTCCTAACTGTACGTAATTGGAAGTAAGCCCCATTCAAGGCAACAGATCAGAGGACAAGAAATATTTATGTCCTGTAATTCATAATCCTAGCAATGATATCAACAGCCAATCATTTCAAAACAAACAGAAGGAAAGGTTTTTGCAGGAGTGCCAAATCAGCCTTTAGAACTTGCTGCCTCAGGATGTGGTAAAACTCTCAATAGTCCAAGGAGCAAAAAAAATTCCAAGTGAAACAAGAGAAATCCCCAAAAGCTTGAAGCTTCAATGGCCAAAATAGGGAGGGAGGGGAGGGGCAGGAGGGAGGGAGGGATGGCATGCAAGGGAGGGGAGGGAGAGGGGGCCAGCATCTGGACATGGCCCACCCACCCTAGCGGAGGAAGAGGGAGGGGAGAGAGGGGGTGGCATGCAAGGGAAGGGGAGGGAGGGAAGGATGGCATGCAAGGGAGGGGAAAGAGGGAAACCCTGCATCTGGACCTGGCCCACCCACCCTAGCGGAGGGAGAGAGAGGAGAGGGGATGTGGCATGCAAGGGAGGGGAGGGAGGGGTGGCATGCAAGGGAGGGGAGGGGAGGTAATGCATCCATCGTGCTGCTAACGTTCCCATAAGTATTAAACTGGCAGAAGCCTGAAGTGATGAACAAAATCCTGCCTGATCTGCCAGCCCCACCCAGAACAACTGCTGGACAGGGTCGTACTGGCCTAGGTGGACCATTAGTAGAGCCTTAACATAAACTGGCAGTGACTTGACAGCACTTAACACACACCCATAATTGGTACCCTCGTGTTCTTTTCCCACTCAATTGAGCCCACATTTATAATGCCAAGAAGTGCAAACAAATAATTGTCACACGCCAGTGCTAGAAAGGAACTGGCCCTGGAGCTGGGCTCACATCAACCTTTTACGGAGTTTTCCCAGAGTGAACAGAAACAAGAAAACAAAACACGTGGCTGCCTGGAGAGGGATCTTTGGAGGAGGGAGACCCTACAGTGCCATTCTCTGAAGAGTTTCACCCTTCTAAGGCCAGTGACTTCAACATTTAAAAGGGTGCAACTCTGCTGAGGACTGCACTGAATCTCATGCATTCATGTGATTCCCTGTTAGTCAAACTCCTCTCAACAGTTAGCCTGTAGCAGAATTCAGCTTAAAGCCCAGAAAGCAAAGCCAAAAACCTGTCAGCCTGTCTCCCACTGGGCTTTTGCCAGGAGGTCTATAAAAATGTCATTGTCTCTCAGCTGCTGGTGATTATGTTCCCCTTTGGTCTGGCTCTTGGTAGCGTACATATATATTTTAAAAAGAGTGAATATCATTTTTGCACCACTTTGGCCTTCCCCTGGCCTTTTTCAAACAATAATACACTAAATATGAAGAGACAGACACCGTTATTTGAGTCTTTAACCAGTGCCAAGAAAAATGAATAATTAAGAACACATTACTTGCAAAGAATTTACACTAATGCTTTTAAGTTAGGACTTACGACCATCGCTTTTCAAATACATCACTACTTCCCCCAACCCTTCATCTTTTTATGTAGTATTCATGCCCCAGCCTAATGCTTTGGAACAGCTACCGTTTAGCTCAGACATAAAAGGATAAAAGGGGAGGGAGAAGATTTTCTTCATGACTCAGATAGATTTGAAAGGGATGAAAGGTTTTTTGTGTCCCTGTCTTTTACTTACAGTTTTCACGTACAGTTTTCATGTAGGTTTTTTTTTCCTGCTGCGCATGGCAACATTGCAAGAGCAACTCAAAAATACATCTACTTAGAGTCCTACTAAGGTCCATGCAGTGGAACTTACTGTAAGGACTGTGATTTAGACTTGGACTGTAACTCTAGAAATTAAGGATTAAACTTGAGGGGGGAGAGCGAGAGATCTGTAATGGAAAGCTGAAGTGAAAAAATTAAAACTGAATCAAACTGGGAGAGGGGTCCTAATGTCATTCTATATCAAATTCTGAACTTGGTGCCTTTGTGGATCAGTAGACTCATAAAATGGGAGAAGGTACAAGATAGGGGGTATTTTTCTATCAGCCAAGTTTGTACCAAAATACAAAAAAGGATTAAAAAAACAAAATTATTATTTTATTGAAAATACCAGCATCTCACAAAGTTATGCTGTAATCTCAGCCACCATTTCTGAGGGCTAGTGGGATATAGTAGTTAAAGTGTTGGACTAGGATCTAGGATGACCAAGTTTGAAATCCTTTCTGAACCATGGAAGCGGGCCAGATGACCTTTGGCCTGTTTCTCTCAGTCTAACATCCCCTCACAAGGCTGATGTCCTGAGGATTGGGTGGAGGACAGGGTGGTGGTGTAAAAAGGAACTTTGGGTGCACTCCTGCCCAGCTACGACCTTGACCCAACCTGCAGTCTAGCTGTGGTATTCTGCACTAGCTATAGCTTCCAAACACTCTGGTACAGTACATTGCAGTAGTCCAGTCTAGACACAATTAAGGCATGGATCACTGTGGCTAGATCCGACCAACCCAGGAATCGCTACAGTTGATGCCCCAGTCAAAATACCTCAGACCATTGTGAGGAGCAGCACTCCCAACCTGTGAATCTGGCTTTTCAATTGGAGCATAATCCCCTCCAAGACAGGGGAGATCTCAAATCCCTGTTCTGCCATTCTACCAACACAGAGAACTCTGTCTTTCTAGGATTAAGTTTTAGCTTGTTCATCCTCACCTATCCCATTACTGCCTTCTAGTACTACTTTGTAACATTAGCAGCATCAGTGGAATTAGGAGAAAAAGAAAGATAGAGCTGAGTATCATCTGTATATTGGTGACACTGAAGCCCAAGCTTCCTGATGACCTCTTCCAGTGGCTTTATGTAGATATTAAATAGCATCAGGGATAAGATCAAACACAGAGAAACTCCACAGGTCAATGGAGATGGGGCAAAGCAGGAATTCTTTGTGCCATCTTTTGAGACACCCCACCTCAGATAGGACTTGAATCACGTTAATATGGTCCTTCCAGTCCTAGTACTGAGAGGCGGCTCAATAGGATACTATAGTCGATCATATCAAAGACTACTGAGAGATCTACTAAACGAGGGTCACATTTCCCTTGTCTAATTCTTGGTAGAGGTTATCAACCAGACAACCAAAGCAGCCTCTGTTCCAAACCTCAGCAGCCAAGGTGGGGAAATTGGGATGCATTAAGAACCAGGGGCAGCCTCCCTTAATAGGTCCACCATCCCTGCAGAGGAAAGATGAGGCAGTAAGTCTAAACTCTACCAGATAATGATCTGTTCATAACAAGGGAGTAAGCGAAATGTATGGGGCCAGTAATTTCTTGAGACAGGCCCATGGCTATCATGGAGACCGTGAAATCTTGAACCACTTCTGACAGCCTGGCTGGATATTAAAGTCACCCAAGACCACCACTTTCTGGGTCTCCTCCAGCATGCCCAAGGCCAGTTCAGCTAGCTCTCAGGAAGAGAGACCACTGGGCATGGTATAGTTGATACACTAGCAGAATCCTTACACCAGTGATGGCGAACCTTTTCGAGACCAAGTGCCTAAATTGCAACCCAAAATCCACTTATTTATCGCAAAGAGCCAACATGGCAATTTAACCTGAATACTGAGGTTTTAGTTTAGAAAAACGGTGGGCTCCGAGGCGTGCGTTACTCAGGAGTAGGCTTGGTGGTAGTCGGTGGCTTTGCTCTGAAGCAACCATGCAACTCTTCCAATGGGTGAATCACGACCCTAGGAGGGTTTTCTCAGAAGCAAGCCCCATTGCCAGCAACCGAGCTTACTCCCAGGTAAAGGATCGTGCTTTAGTTCTTCGCATGAAAATCTGTGGGGTTTAACAGCGCTTAACAGGGTTACCTACACTGCTTTCCCAAAACTGGATCTTAGGTTTAATGCTAATAATCGAGCCCAGCAACCTAGGCCAGCCTAGATGTGGGGGGGGCACTCTGTTTGCGCGTGCCCACAGAGAGGGCTCTGAGTGCCACCTCTGGCACCTGTGCCATAGGTTCGCCACCACTGCCCTACACTTTACCAGTCACCCACGTTCAGGAGCACACACTCAGAACTGGCACTGCTGGAGGAGGCATCTCAAAAATCACACAAAAAACCCCACTGCAACTTTACCCACCCATCTTTTCTTCCATGTAAATAGTCTCTTAAGACACACTGACATTCCAAATTCTTTTTCAGAATTCCTTTTTTTCTTTTGTTTGCCCAGGTTTCCATCCTATTTTTGTGTTTTAAATAATGATATTAATGTGGATTTGCCATGATTTTGTTGCATATCTTATAAAGATCAAACCAAACCAACTATTTGGGGAAGGATACTATGTCAATAACTATTACCATCATCTCTGTGATTAAATACACATACTTTGGGTTGGATCCTATAAATAGGCAAACGGAAGGAGCTCACGAAAAAAGACCTTTACCGAGCAATCGTTTACACTCTCCTGAAACCCTCAGCTGCAAGTCATAAACAAAGTACCATGTAACATAGGAGGCTGCAGTGAGAAGGGGAGAGATCATTCAATAATGCCCCCACTCTTCTTTATTAAAATTGCAATGTTAACCACTGTTCAAATTCTAAATAATTGAAGATAGTTTCTAATGTTTTGAAGTATGACATTGAAAAGGTTTTTTAAAAAAATGTTGTATGCCGAAAGTTGCCAATACTTTCTTGACAGATCACGTTCCTTATAGTTTGACTCTAGTCCCAAAGGCACACCATGACTTCACTCTCCAAGGTATTACCCACATGGACATTGTTCAGGTAAATTTTAATTTCTCTGTGAATATTCCTCAAGTGCCAAGTGCCACTCTGCTGTTGATTTAGCACCCTAGTGGTGGTGTGTAATGGCTCTCTGGTGATTAATACCAGCCGTTCATTCAAACCTAACAGCCCCAATGTGACAGCAACAGATACATTAACAACGTTAGAAATATGCTAAAGAAAACATTTACGTAGTGTATCAAGTCTAGTGTATGATAGCTATATACATCAGTCGTGTATATAACAAGCTATTAATGATGATTGCTATATGTTTTAGTCATTCCTCTCCCCCCCCCCCTCCATTTCCTTGTAATTGTTCTGTAGTCATTCATACAGCGCTTGATAAAACAGGCTGGTTGGTAGGGATGTTAATAGGTTTTATGTACTTGGAAGTGGATATTGCAAGCAGATGGAGCGGTTGACAATCTGGCATTATAGTTCTAGCAGAAGCATTTGTTGAAGCTAAGCCAAGGTGTGGAGCTGATCTCAGCTGTAAATTACAAGGCCTTTTCCAAAGATCACTCTGTTTATGTGACAACAACATCTCCCTGTGATAGAAGCTGTTGAAAATAGTTCTGCATACACACGTTTGTCCTTGGTTGGAACAGGAAATCAGAAGCTATATCTGCAAAAGGGAAATCATGGGAAACTTGACAAACAGGTACTGTTCTACAAAGAAGTGTTTGTGTCTGTGGGAAAGATGTATAATGAAAAATTAGAAGTCATTTGGTTAATATTCATTTTTGTTTATTCATATTTAAGTCATAATCTTTCACTTCTGGGCACTCACCAACCACACAATAGATTGGCTGCCTCTTCCTCAGTTAATTAACTGCCCCCCAGTTAATTAAACCAAAATAATTACATAAAATCATTTCAAATGTCCATAAACATATTTATTCCTTTTCTGAGGGGTTTCCACATGCTGGAATAGAGCCAGCCATTCCCACCTGATGGCATCACTGGTAGATCAGAAATCAAAATCCTTCTGAATAGCCAAAAGGAGTCAGACCTGACAGGAGATTCTAGCTCCATACCATAGCCCTATCCAAGAGAGAAAACACATATACAAGCAAGTATTATGGGAGCATTTCTTGGGAGATAAAGCTGATTCAGGAGCCTATGGTATTAAGTTCTCGTGAATAACACTGATCATCTATAAGAGGAGAGCAAGATATAGATATCCACTCTTCAGCTCTACAAAAGACCATCTGCTGTATTTAATCATTTGACAATAAACAGTTTTAATTAGACTTCTGGGCAGTCAAGCATTGCCCCCTTCACTATATGCTCAGTGGGAGGGTAATGATACCATCAGGTTTATTTACTTTTTGTGAAATGTAGAGAATGAATTCATGACTCAAGCATGGTAATTCAGGAGTTTTGTTTCTGCATTTTGGGTTGATCATGGATAGTTCATCTGGGATGTTGGCTTCATCGCATTAAGCCCATTTGCCAGTTGGATGGTCACTAACAGCATGATGTGAAATTGATAACAGAGTTGCTGGAAGTGAAATTGACTCAGATGTTGAGGCCTGCCCCACTGAATTAAAAACAACAATATTGGAAGCAGCCTTAAATTCTAGGCTCCCATGAACAGATATCACCTGGATGACACAGACTAGTCTGAACTTGTCAGACCTTAGCAGCTAAGTAGGGTCAGTCCTGGTGAATAGTTTGAGAGACCACCAAGGATGTCCAGGGTTGCTACACAGAAGCAGGCAATGACAAACTATCTTTGTTTTCCTGCCTTGAAAACTCCAAAGGGCAGCTATAGGTGGACCTAAACTTGACGGTACTTTTCATTACCAAATGGAAGTTTCAGTCCCTACCTAAGAAAGATTGATGACATTTTCCCCCTGATCTTTGGGCTTATACCTCACAATGCATGAATAGTGAATCCTTATTTCCAGAAAGCTATTCAGTGACCTTTTCCACACAAACCATTTAGAAGAAGAAGCAGCAGCAGCAGCAGCAGCAGCAGCAGCAGCATTTGTACCCCACTTGTCTCTCCTGTAAGGAGACTCAAGTTGGCTTGCAAACTCCTTCCCTTCCTCTCCCCATAACAGAAATCTTGTGAGGTAGGTGGGGCTGAGAGAGTTCCAAAGAACTGTGAGTAGCCCAAGGTCACCCAGCAGGAATGTAGGAGTGTGGAAACACATCTGGTTCACCAGATGAGCCTCAGCCACTCAGGTGGAGGAGTGAGGAATGAAACCTGGTTCTCCAGATTAGAATCCACCTGCTCTTAACCACTACACCATGCTGACTACCAAGGTTTTCAGGAAGGAAATGAAATGTTTCCTCCATGGAGTTCTGCACTGTTTTTCCTCTGGTTTTGGAAATGTTTCCAAACAACTTATTCTCTATCTTTCTGAAAACCCTTTTACAATGTTTAAAAAAAAGATTTTTCATGCTATTTTCCCTATGTAGTATGATTATGCTGAAACGTTTTATTTCTCCTGCCAAAACTCACTGATCCATGCCCTTCTTTTCACTCCGTTGCTGTCCACTATTTTCTGCTATTTCGTGATGTGCTTAATTTTCTCCTGCCAGCATAGCTGTCTGCCATTTTCTCCATTTCCCACCAAGCTCCATTCATCCTATTCAGCATTGCCTGCAATATTTCCCCGCTAAACATTGACATCAATTTGCCTCTTCACAATTTTTTCCCTTGTTTGTTAGTGGGAACAATGCTCTGTAGATTCTGCGGACTGATGTCTCGATGGGGCAATGGAGTATGCAGGGATTATTATTTCCGTAAGTGTTTTAGGGCAGCAGTTTTCTGACAGGGTGGGGGCCTTGCTTTGTATGTACCTTCTGTTCTTTTACAAGTACTGTGTCAGCTACAGCTACATAGTGGTAAAGGGGAGTGGTAAACTGTTAAATGTTTTGGGGTGCTGTGTGGTTTCCGGGCTGTATGGCCGTGTTCTAGCAGCATTCTCTCCTGACGTTTCGCCTGCATCTGTGGCTGGCATCTTCAAGTGATTCCGGCCGTGAAAGCCTTCGACAATACGTTAAATGTTTTCTTTGCAGATTAACTAAAACATTTTATATTGATGAGGTAACTTTGCAAAAAGGCAGCATGAGGACAAAAGTAATAGAAAACAATAGGATTGAAAACATTCTGTAAACATTTTAATTGCCTTGTGAGGACAGCTTGAAGGAACCCTTGGGTCCATCTGTCCCAGTGCTTTGATGCCAGGCAGATGACCCAGTGAAGCTTCCACTGATGCCTGACAAGGGTCCCTCAGCTGTCTTGTATGGCTCCTGTATTTAATCATTAAGGGCATGTGGCAATCTGAATCATCCACAATAATTACAGAGGCTTAACACTACCCGCTAGAACTAAAACCTCACCTGTAGCTCTAAATCTAGCTCAGGGCTATATTAACTTTTTCCTAAGCAAATCACAAAAGCTTACAATGTTTACATACCCATAAGCATATGGCCACTTCTTTGCCTAGAAACTGGACGTTGCCCTTTAAATCTTTAGCTGAAATGAGAGGAAATGCAGCTGCTATTACTCCTTCTGTGGTCCTGACAACTCCTCTCACCTATTACATCCCTAGAGACTATCTCATCACATCTGGTAAGGGAGGAAGGTGGATAAATGGATCACAGAGGGAATGGGCTGAAGAAGCCTATCCCACTTCAGTTAGAACAATGTCTCAAGAGGTTATATGAAAGCAAATTATGGTTATACCCAGAAGTCTAATAGACTAGCCTCCCCCATATAAATTAATTCAAGACTCTGGCTTCTTGGTTTGAATGCCAGCTTCCAATTTATTTATTTTCTCAATGGGAGTATATATCAGTGTGTGATTTCTTACTAGAAATTTCTGAAGCAGGGTTAGTTTGCAACATGCATACATACCATTAGTACAGTTCTTTTATTTCATGTATTTTTATTGGACAGGGTTGGAACGAAGGCACGGGGGCCATAGTTGTGCCATGTCATGAAAGAAAGGGCATCGCCACACTGGAATATTGAATGGATAGGCTATCCACAGGCCTCTACTGAATTGAAGTCGGGTTATTTGCTCACTCAAGAAGCAAAGAACTACATTTGGAATCCAAGCGACAAATAACTTTTTGCCTAGTCAATGGGTATGTTTTTCATGCTGAACAGATATCTATTACCCACACATAATTTAATAGCACACTGTTACTGGCTGTTGTGGGTTTTGCAGGCCGTGTGGCCATGGTCTGGTAGTTTTTGCTTCTAGCATTTAACCTACATTTATGGCTATGTCCCAGAGAAAAACACATCTCTGAAGATGCTAGGCACAGATGCAGGTAAAGGGTAGAAGCAAAAACTACTAAACCATAACCACACAGCCTGAAAAATCCACAACAGCCAGTTGATATTTGACAACATATTGTTACTTTATTCTGCATAGATCTCCTAACTTGCAAATAATAGCACTTCAGACTGGCAATTGAATTGTTGGTGGAAGGAGGATGGAACTTCATTTTACAAATATTTCCATATATTTTGAAAACTGTGTGTGTATTAAATGCTGCCAAGTTGCTTCCAACCCTTGGAGGCCCTATGAATCAATGTCCTCCAAAACATCCTATCATTAACAGCCTTGCTCAGGTCTTGCAAACTGAGGGCTGCAGCTTCCGTTACAAAGTCAATCCATCTCATGCTGTGTCTTCCTTCGGCTGCCTTCAACCTTTCCTAGCTTTATTGTCTTTTCTAGTGACTCTTATCCTCTCATTATGTGACAACAAGCCCCTATTTAGTAATTTTAGCTTCTAGGGAGAGTTCAGACTTGATTTGATCTAGAATTCACTTATTTGTTTTTTGGGTGGTCCATTGTATGCATAACACTCTCTTCCAACACTACAGTTCAGAGGGATCTATTTTGTTCCTGTCAGCTTTCTTCACTGTCCAGTTTTCACACCCATACATAGTAATAGGGAACACTATGGCATAAATTAATTTAACCGTAGTTACTAGTAACACATCCTTATGTATAAGAATATTTTCTTCTTCCTTCATGGCTGCTCTCCCTAGCCTCAATCTCTTTCTTCTGATTTCTTGGTTGTAAACTAGTTCTGCAAATATGTATATAACATCTATCACTTGATGCATGTCTTAAAGTCCCACTGAATCCAGTGATTTTGTGTGTTTGCAGCTGAGCTTTTAAGTGGAAATCCATGAACCACTTAAACAGGTGTACTTGAAGTTAGGATTGTTTCAGTGGGATTGAAGTGCTGGCTTAAGTGGAAATAAAGCTTCATATATCCCTCAAAGT
Source organism: Sphaerodactylus townsendi (assembly GCF_021028975.2). NCBI lineage: Eukaryota > Metazoa > Chordata > Lepidosauria > Squamata > Sphaerodactylidae > Sphaerodactylus > Sphaerodactylus townsendi. The sequence continues at coordinate 113,584,533 of NC_059427.1, read as the reverse complement.
ACTCCAGGGAATGAGGGGAGAGAGGTATAAATATACAGGGAAAAGAAGATGTTCATCTTTCAAAAGCTCTATGCAGTGAGATAATGGTCAGTGCAAGCAAACTGCTCAGCTCAGTAGCAGGATATCTTTTTGCAACTGTTTACATGATTATGTCTTTACTGGACAAATGGTTTGTGCATCATGGAATAAAACAGTCAGCAGCATCACGCCACAGGAAAGAACAGATAAATACATAGTCTGGAATCTAGGAAGAATGAAGAAGGTGATATGAATTGTACCAGAAATGGGGAAAGTGTCAAAAGAAAACCTGGAGCAGAAAATGGGTAAAGACCATCCATTGTCTTGAATATTATTTCTCTAGTTTTTGAAGAGAAAAATGCATAATCAGAAGGATATACTGGGGTGCTGTGTGGTTTCCGGGCTGTATGGCCGTATTCTAGCAGCATTCTCTCCTGACGTTTCGCCTGCATCTGTGGCTGGCATCTTCAGAGGATCTGATGCCAGCCACAGATGCAGGCGAAACATCAGGAGAGAATGCTGCTAGAACACGGCCATACAGCCCGGAAACCACACAGCACCCAAGTGATTCCGGCCATGAATGCCTTCGACAATACCCAGAAGGATATAATTTGGAAGCTAGTTTCCTGAGAAACTGTCCATTTGTGCTCAGTCTGGATATCTGTGAACTACATCTTTACCCTTCCCTTCCTCCAAAGAGATCAAAGTGGCATTCATGACTCTGCCCCCTCTGTTTTATTTTTACAAAAACCCTGTGAGGTAGGTTGGATGAGAGAGAAAGAAACTGGCTCAAAGTCACTTAGCAAGCTTCTGTGGCACAGTAGAGATTCAAATCCATGTTTCCTAGATCCCAGTCCAACAATAATTTCCATAAGTGTAGCAGCATTAGGACCAAACATATTGCATTTTCTAACAGCAGCTGTGGGGAAGAGCATCTGAGAAGTCTGTAGGGGCACATTTCAGCTTGGAATAATGGGGCAGGGAGAAAGAAGGGTTTTCTGCTTTCATTCCTATGCCATTTTCCCAAGCCAAAATGGCCCAGGGGGAGAAATACGATTCCCATTTGGCTGTGTATGGCAGGGGACCTCTGGTGATTGCTGCCATTGCCTGCTGACACTCAGCTGGTCAGCGGATGGAAACTGATTGGCCAAATAGGTACATGATTGTCATCCTGTCATAGGGTTGCCAGCTCTGGGTTGTGAAATACCTGGAAACTTTGGATGAAGGTGGAGTTTGGGGAGGGGAGGAATTTCAATGGGGTATAATGCCTTAGAGTCCACTTTCAAAGCAGCCATGTGTTAGATTTAGTTTAGAGTCAGGGATCTGCCCAGTAGTGTGTGTGAGTGCAGTTTATAGAAACTTCTCAAGAGATAAATGTAAAAGGTAAAACTTACCTTTATTCAAGCATCTCCAGTTCACAGCTTTGTTCCAGGAAAAAAATAGATAGAAAAAAACCCTAGTCTAAAGAAATACTTTCCCTATGGACAAGTGGGCACTCTACCGCGCCATCACGTGTGTGCAGGCAAGAGAATGCCACGGTGGGAAAGCCCCACTGTGGCAGGCTGCCATTGACCATGCACTCAGGTCAAAGGCTAGGACAGAAGTGAAACCAGCATGGGAAAGAAAGGAAGTTAGTGGACGGTCTCCTGGCCCAGACAAGGAGGGCAATCAAGGAGGCAACATCACAGTTAGAGTGAGATACACAGCGCCCCCCAGTGTCCAGGCATGCAGAAGTCACTTATTCCAACACCATTTTCTCCAGGTTAACTCATCTCTGTCACCTAGATATCAGTCATAATAGCAGACAGTTTCCAGCCACTAACTGGAGGTCAGCAATTTTGTTCCCACATGATAACACAACTTCCATCATGACCTGGAAGCAACAGCATTATGCCAGTGGATGGCACTTTAGCACTCAGCCAAAAACACTATGTAAACCATAAAGCTGTTGCATGTTACTGCATGCCCTCCCCCCTCCGGCCCAGTGCAACCTGTCTGAAGTTGCATCATTGTGTGGGGATGATGATTGTTTCCCTCCCCTTGGCAACTTCCCACTTTCCCAATTACCCCCAGTTCCCAGGCTATGGCAACCACACTGGGGAGTTATTTGTCCATCTGACATAGTAGTTTGTCCCTTAGTCTGCTAAGTTTCCACAAAAACAAAAAAGCATATTCTGGCATCGTAATGATTATCACATTTTTATTGCCGTATAAGCTTTTGCAGACAAGAGTCTTCTTCCTCAGATGCAGGGTGGGCAAGTGGGGTGGAGAGAAGATTGGGAATCAGTCTAAAAGTGAATTAGTTCCTGCAAAAAGCCCTGAACCCTCAGTTAGGGACAAATGCCTGAATTAGGATATATTGCCAGTGAAGTGCATTTTGGCCTTTCATTGTTCTTCCTTTACTCAAGGGAATATGTTATCTGTTTGGCTCAAACAATAAGAAAATGCATTTGTTCTTTAATGCTGACTATAGTGCACTGTAAGCAGATTTTAAATGTCCAAGTGAGGTAAACATTAAAAGGCCAACAGCCAGGAAGACTCATTAAGGATTCAACAGCAAGATCTTATTTATTCAAAATGAAAACTTGCCAGGATTTGTATGGGTGCCAAAAATTAACCTTTCATTAGCAAAAGACAGTAGTGGGATTGCAGAGCCAAATCAAGAACAGAAAGCTGCAGCAACCGTCTTCTTTAGCACCATCTTGTCATTTTGCCACAAAAGAAGAAAGGCTCTAAAATGCAGAAGCAAATGACCAGATTTTAGGGTTGGGAACAAGATTCTCTACAAGGTTTATAGGCCTGCCATTAGGGCACTTGCTGGAATGATATCTTTTCCTATATAATTTGCTTACGTTGCAGTGACAAATCCCCAATCAATGTTCTGCATGCCTATTGGTTGGAAATTCATCATGCGCCACCCCCAAAAGCCAAGCTGGCCCACCAGGGCAGTGGTCCCTTGGTGTCTGCTGCTCCAAGGGGCCCCCAACAGCCTCCCGGTTCCACACCCCCCTCCAAAGTGAAGTCAGGCCACTGGGGCAGTGGCGCCTTCACATGAACTGCTCTGCCTGGCCCCCAACAGCCTCCCAGTTCCCACCATCGTCACCCTCAAAAGTCAGCCTGGTGGGGCAGTGATGCCTTGGTGGCCACTGTTCTATCAGGCTGCCGACAGCCTCCCGCCTCCCCCTCCTACCTGCCTCAAAAGTTGGCCCACCCCAGACCCTCCAACAGTTTCCCTATTTTCCCTCCCTTCCACCACCCTCAAAAGGCAAGCCAGGTAGGCAGCAGTGCCTTGCCACTCGCTCCTCTGCTGGCCCCACCGCCAGCCTCTACCCTCCCTCTCACTACCCCAAGCAACCCCCTTCCCCCTCCCTCCCACCACTTCAGACAGCCCCATTCCCCCACCCTCCCATCACCCCAAACAACCCCACTCCCCCATCCCAACTACCCAAACAATCCCTTCCCACCCCCACCACACCAAGCAACCTCTTCCCCCACACTAGCCTTCCACCCTTACTGGAGTTCTGGAACCACAGCATCCATGACAGAAAGGTAGGAAGCAGCCTGGCAAGAGGGGGAGGGGCTGAGTGAAGCTGCAGTAAAGCCCATTGGAGGGAATGCTTGCTTACCCCCCTTTCCTGTATAGCCCATGGGCTTTAGTGCTAGTCTTATAAATAATTGAGGCAGTATTTTCAACACATTTTCCTCTCACCAAATTTTTAAAAGAATGTTTTTGCTACTGTTGTTCATTTGAGTACTTGAAAGATTCCCATGCTACCTTTCTAGTCTATTCAGGGTAATTCATAGCAATATTAGAATCACAAGAGTATGCAACCATACCATGTATGCCCAGTATCATGAGGCATTGAAAAAGCAGTCAACAGAAACAGAACTGAAAAAGCAACCATCTGAGAACCATCTCTGAGAAAAGTGGCAATAAAATAACATGAACTTAGAAACGTTTCTAAAAATCTGGAAGAAATGGCACTTTATATACACCTCTGGAAGCCCACTCCATAAAGTTTAAGCCATAATGGAAAATGCATAGCAACAGACAGGAGCTGTGCAAGCAAATGTATTAAAGGCAGGGACCACTGAGACTGTGCCTTTATCGCATGTATCCAGTACGGAGTCCCCCAACATGTTTTCCCAAGTAGGGATAATAGTTTCCAGGTGGGATATAAAGATACCCTGCAATTACAACTGATCTCAAGGCTACATAGTTCAATTCCCCTAGAAAAAATGCCTGCTTTGTAGGGTGGATTCTATTACATTATATCCCATGGAGGTCCTACCCCCTCCCCAAACCCCAGGTATTTCCCAATACTAAGTTAGCAATCCTGGACCCAGGAGATACAGTAGCATCCCCATTTGCTTCTTCAACACATCTGTTCTCGAAACCAAACAGCCAGCCCTGGCTTCCCTCACCTCAATGGAGTAGGGGCTGCTTCAGAAGAAACAGGTGGCATCCCCCTTGCATCTGCAAGAAGCACGTGCTATGATCATAAAGAAACTGTGGGGCTGGAGATCTGATGATCAGGGCAATATGAACCTGCAAGTGAAGACTGCAGCATCTTCCCCACCATACCATACATGACCCTAGCTGGGAGAAAAGTTTGAGCAGAAAGTGGTTGTAGGGAGGTAAAGCAGCATCTGTTCTTCTCAACCATCTTTAAATCTGTTGGGTATACATATGTGTGTGTGCTAGCAGAGTAGAACAGAAGAGACAGATTCTCAGTTAATTTTCCAACAAAATCTCAGTCAGAACTAAGTTTAGTTTCTCCAAGCCTTCAAGTTCCCGCCGCAACAAAGAGCCACCCACTCACACACCTTATATATACTGGAACTGAATGCAAGAACTCTCAGTTCCAGCACCCTGTAGTTAAGGCAACATAGTTCAATAAAGTTTGTTCCTTTTTCCTAAAGTCGACTTTGTTTGAGTGTGTTCAGCCTTACACTCACTCTGAAACTTCAGTCACAGCACTATCTCCCCCCAGCCCACTTTCTACATTATAGCAGCAGATAGGGGGTTTAAACACATGGATCTACTAAGTCTCTTCTAGTGTGGTCCTCTGCTCTTTCCAGAACTACTGCTTCCAGTATCCCTCCCAAATTAAATGACAATGTGTATACTGGAGCAGAGTCTACACACTTCTCCCATTTCCCCCTGCCCTTTCACAAAGTAAGCTGCCACAGTTCTGATTTTCCATCAGATTCATCACTTCTGTTCCTTTCATTCTGCCACCCAGAATCCATCATCAGCTTCCACACCACTGATTCCTAATCATTTTCTGGGCCAGTTCAGATGGTCTTATCTGGAAAGTGGGGGAGTGGCCACCAACCACTCACATTTTTTATGTTCTTCATTTATGCCTCACCCTCTTCCCCAATGGGAACCAAAAGAAGCTTACACAAATTTCCTCTCCTCCATTTTATCCTCACAACAACCTTGTAAAGTAGATTAGCCTGAGAATGTGTGACTAATCCAGGGTCACCCAGCAAGCTTAATTGGCAGGTAGGTGAGTCAAACCTGGGTGTCCCAGATTCTAGTCAGACACACTGAATGCACACCACACTGGCTCTTGAGGCATACATGCATTTAAAACCACAGATTGTGCATTTCATTCCCAGATTTGATCTAGGACAGAATGTAGTTTGTCTTAAAGTGGCATTTGGATTTCATGCTGACTGGGAGGAAGGGTCAAAGTCCCAGATAGGCAGGGAGGTAAAGCATTCTCTCCTTCATGTATAGGGCTATAACATCTGAACCAGCTCTGTGAACACAAGCATGTGTTCAAGGAGTAGTTCACATTGCATATTGGAAGGGGGGATAATTGTGCCTTTTTCTAGTTTGTGAGTGTGTGTTTGTAATAGATGACTGACTATAACAGAACTCAATGTTCAGTTCTGAAAACAGTTTTATTATTTGTCCTATAACACTGAGCTGTTTTATTTTAACATCAACCTTGCTAACCTGCTAGCAACAGGAAATGGCTATTCAACCCATACAGGTGATTTTGTAAACTCAGAATTAAGGATGACTTGAAGCCTAATGCTACTTTTTTCTCCCTTCAATTCTGAAGTTTCCCTTCATGTGGTTTTCAAATGTCCCCCTACTCCTCAGATTTATTTATTTAGATATTATTTTTTCCCTTTGAGCACCTGGTTTTCATAGGCAACTTGACATGAGTGAACGGAAACTGAGGTTATGCCGTCTGCTTCTAATGCAATTCCAGCATACATTAACACCAGGAAGGCTTTTTTTCCTACAGAAATCATAATAATAAAGAGGGGAAGAGCGTAAATGCTAGAATGGAGAAACAGAAGTCTGGAGAAAATATCATTAATAAAGGAGAATAAACATACCAAGCAGGGACTTTCAAAACCCATTTAAAACCGCAGAGTTTCCATGGCATTTTGCCTGCTAACAAGTAAATGGAACATATCCTAAATTATTGCAAACTGTCAAGGGGAGCTGGGCTGTGTGAAACCACTATTCTATGCTCCAGGAGAATTTAATTCCCAAAATCGAATGGTCTGCATAGGGTTTGATTCAGCATGAAATTTTATTTTCCCCACTGGCAAAATGCATTTTTTAAGCTGAAAGATTACAAAGTCCAGCTCATTATTCAGAAAATGCTCAAGAGGTTTTGCACATTTGTGGTGAGATTTTCATTTTCTTTTTTTTTAATAAAAGGAACCTCAAACATATTTTTAAGTTTTTAAAAAAACATGAAGAAGAAGGGTTTTTTTTTTTGTAAACTGCCACCATCATTCCTGTGCTACAATCCTTCTGATATGGTGTTTTGGATTCATTTGTCCGCATCTGATTGGGAAATCGATTGCAGGGCTAGGGCTATAATGCTTTTTATGCAGAAGTCCCAGGTTCAGTCCCTGGCATCTCCAGTTAAAAGGATCAAGCAATAGGTGATGTGAAAGGCCTCTGCTTGAGACCCTGGAGAGCCACTGCCAGTCGTGAGTAGACGATACCAACCATAATGGATCAGTATGAGGCAGCTTCATGTGTGTAAATCTGCCAATGAGAGTATACTCTCCACCAAGAAGACTTACTCTTAGGAGGGGGCTTCTCCAGTTTTAACCTAGTTTAACCCACTTTGAGAGGAGCAGCATTTGAGAGAAAGATCACTGGCTTCCTACGTGCTTTCTTTTTGTGGGCTACAAAAAGCAACCCCTGTACAATTAATTCCCTGTTGCTGCCGTTGAGACAAAGAGTAAATCCAGGCAGAAATCCATTTCAAGTTTCCAAGGTAAGGAATGAATTTCAGCCTGTCTGTGATTATGCAAGTGAGACCAAATTAATCCCTCATTCAGAGCACAGACAAATAGGAGAAGCCAATCTCATGTCACAACACGCCTTTGTCTCATTTATCATAATGCACAGATCTCAGTTGGGAGGCTTGATCTATCGATGTTAGTTTTCACTGGCAACATGTTGACCAAGTAGTGGGAATGCATGTGAAAATAAATCTGTAAAGATGGACTCTAGAGCAGGGGTAGGGAACCTGCGGCTCTCCAGATGTTCAGGAACTACAATTCCCATCAGCCTCTGTCAGCATGGCCAATTGGCCAATTGGCCATGCTGACAGAGGCTGATGGGAATTGTAGTTCCTGAACATCTGGAGAGCCGCAGGTTCCCTACCCCTGCTCTAGATGAATAAGGCAAGTGTCAGTGATAACTTATTTCTCTTCATTTCACCTGTGTCTGGGTCACCTCTCTGTTCCCTTGTTGCTGTTTTGTCTAGGACTAACTCCATCTTTGTACTAAGGGTCCAGATGTGTTTGGTGAGAATGGTAGAAAGGTTCTCTCCTTTGTAACATCTGCAGCTCTTCAAAAAGAAAGTGATAGTAATGCAAACGAGAGCAAGAGCTGGCATACAATATGCTGATGTCATAATGGTCCAAATATAGGAAAAGGTGGCAGTGGAAGAGGATTGGTCTACTGGCTGCTGGTGCCATCTCTGAGCTAACCCATGCACGAGCTTTTCCTGCACTGCTATTTCCAGAAGGATGAGGCATTTCATAGTCTATTGTTGTTTATATTGGATTAGACGTTATGCCAATTTCAAAAATTGTTTGTATATTTTAATATTAGAAATTGCCCTGTGATGTGTTAAGGAAGAGTGTGGCGTATAAATCTATTAAATTAATTCTTAAATAAATACCTGTGATATGGAAAGAGTGACCATGATTCCCCAAACATAATTAATTGCCTTTCTCCTCCTTCTTGTCTCACCAACAGTACCTCCTCATGACTGTGCTGGTGTAATGATTCAGGTAGAGGAAAGGAACAGATCCATAGATGCCATGTGCTCACACGAGAATAGCCAGGTGCAAGGATTTTGTGTTTGTGCATAACACAATCATTTGCTCGTTAAAGCACTTCATAATTCATTTTATTGATACCCTGCCTTTCCCCCAATGGGGACCCAAAGCAGTTTACCTTGTTCCTCCATTTTTCCAATACAACAATCCTGTTTTGGTAGATTAGGCAGAAAGAGTGTGACTGGCCCATGGTCACCCAGAGAGCTTCACTGGTAGAGTAGGAATTTGAATCTGGATCTCCCAGATCCTAGTCTGACAGTTTAGTCCAGTGGTTCTCAACTTGTGGGTCACGACCCCTTTGGGGGTCGAATGACCCTTTCACAGGGGTTGCCTAAGACTCTCTGCATCAGTATTCTCCATCTGTAAAATGGATAAATGTTATGGTTGGGGGTCACCACAACATGAGGAACTGTATTAAAGGGTAGCGGCATTAGGAAGGTTGAGAACCACTGGTTTAGTCACTACTCCACACTGACTCTCTGTGTTTGTTGCTGGCTCTGCAGTTTTCAATGCAGACAAGCAGTAACTATGCAAATTCATCCCAGATAAATCAGTGATATGCAAGATTTCCTAGATGCAGTTCAGACAGAGATATGAAGCTGTACCCATATGAAACTGTACCCAAACATGATTATTGATGCTTTAGGAAAATGTAGACGAGCTCAGGAAACCTCTGAAACCACACAGGGGGAAAGCTATGCAGTCTCTCTAAGCTATCTTTGGGAACCTTTGCAACCCAATGGGCAACAGCCAGTGTATGGCTTTCTAAAAATTATTTTCTCTGTTATTTCCACATCTCAACCTTTCTTTCTAGAAATGTTTGGGCTTATGGAGAGTCAAAAAATTGCCCTAATTTACAGATTTTTTACACTAAGGTTCTGAGAAATACTACATCTTTTGGAAAGGGTGGGAATGGCTATGGGGTTTAGTAGACAGACTACTGCAGTAGAAAACAAGAGTTCACTTTCTAGATCAGTAGTGGACTCACCAGCGACCATGAATAAGACACTCTCTCAGTCTTAGATCTCTGCCTGTAATGTGAAGGTACAAATGACTCCTACAGTGAAGCCATGTTTCTAAATCAAAACATCTGCAGCTCTTCAAAAAGAAAGTGATAGTAATGCAAACGAGAGCAAGAGCTGGCATACAATATGCTGATGTCATCTTAAGCTGATCATATCCTTTAATTCAGACAGTCATGCCTTGGGCTGTCCTCAGGGAACAAGCAAATATATCATGGCAAAGGTGTCTGCATGGTACAAATAAGTTTAAAAAAAACAAATCCACAGGGTTCAAATGAGTCATATCACACACTATAGAGCCAATATCATGGCTTACACATTGTTCATTGATGAGTTAGACTACATATTATATGTAGCTTACAGAATTCTTATTTTTAAGGGAAATTTGCAGAGGGAGTGGAGAGAGATTTTTAAAATCTTTCTCATGTCATCTTCCTAGTTAACATCACAACTAAAATGTCTATACCTTTGCTAGAGAAAACTAATCATATACCTGTAAGGTTTCCCTCAGTATTAATAGAAGGGATGATGATTTTCAGCAGAAAAACGATGAGCTCCATCCAAAGGAGGTTGACTTTGTGATGGGATTTGGCAAGTGCCAGTCACACAATCCAGTAATGAAGGAGTTAATTGTTGCATGCTAATTAGTTAGCGAGGTCAGAAGTCAGTGACCAAGTAATTGATACCTATTGGGTGGGTGGGCTGCATGCAGGTCTGCACGTAGGCTTTAGATATATGTTCTTTGTGTTGCACTCTGCACGTGGTCTGTTGCTCAGTAGTAGCCATGTAATAGTCTAAGCAGCAAGCTGGCTGTTGGTGCTAGCTTGTTTTCTTCCAAGTTACCCTTTTCCCTGTTCGTAAATAAACTATATACATTTCAGTCAAGCAACTGTCTCTGCCTCATTATTGCATTAACTCAGCTAATTAAGTATTTGTCCACACAACCCTTTGCTTGTAGGAGCAGCACACTGCTGCACCAGAAGATTCGTCTACCCCAGTGCACTTACCCTGGGGGAGGGGTGATTCTGTCGGCATGCAGCCACCTTCTCCCTCTCCTGGCACTAGAACTTAGCACAGGATGCTCCGCCACGATCCCAGAGCCCCTGCCACTATCACTGGTGTAGCGGGTTTGGTCCAGAGGTGTGGCCAGTGGAGGAACTAGGTGGCGTAAGTCCATTGAGGGTCATAGAGGCTTCTCGGCAGTGCAGAGGCTTTTTGACTTGTTGAGTCTCCTCATGCTACCACAAAGTCTCTTGGAGGAAGGGGAAGCCAGGCTGGGCTGCAGCGCTGTGGCCAAGCGTCCGGTTCTTTGATGAGGCTGCCCATGAGGGGAAATGGTTTTAAATCCCCTCTTCCCTGTGCTAATCTCTCTCTTTAACTCATGCCCACAATCATCAGCTGCATTTTCATACAAGAAGAGCTCTGAATCAGAAAAGTGGTCCATCTATTCCAGTATCCTGGTTCACACAGGAGCCAGCCAATTGCCATGGATGGCCAGTAATTGGGGCGTAGAAGTCAACTCCCCTATGTTGCCTCACACCACCGGGTTTCAGAGGTTTATTGCCTCTGTTTATGGAGGTTCCCTTACTCACCTTTGCTGGTAGCCACTGATGACTCTCTCCTCTATGAATATATCTCACTCTCTTTTAAAATCATGCATGCTTGTGGTCCACTGAAAGAAAATTCCACAATTTAATCAATCACTGTCTATCTTATACAGATTGCCCATCAACTTTAGTGGAGGTCTCTAAGTTCTAGTGTTATGGGAGAAGAAAAGACTCCCTCTGGCCCCTTCCGCACACGCAAAATAATGCATTTTCAAACCATTTTCACAACTGTTTGCAAGTGGTTTTTGCCATTCCGCACAGCTTCAAAGAGCACTGAAAGCAGTTTGAAAGTGCATTATTCTGCATGTGCAGAATGAGCTCTCTCCACCCACCCCTTGCTGCATTACTTTGTAAACATTTATCATGCCCCATCTGTCTGTTTCTAAACCAAAACTTCCCAGACTCTTCAGCTTTTTTTTCATGGGAAGGGTGCTCTTGCCTCTTGATCATCTTGGTTGACCTCTTCCATACTGTTTCCAACTGCACAATATCCTTTTGGAGATACAGTAACCAGAGCTGTAGACAGTTTTCCACATCAGGCTGCGCCACAGAGAAGAGAAAGAGTTCAGCATAGAGTCCAGACTCTACTCTCCCCAAGAACATCTTCCAAACCTCTAGGATTTTTTTCCAGTCAGTCCTAATTCTGGAGAAGACCCAAAGGCTTCAGAAAATCAGTGGGTTCCAAGTTTATCACAGCCAGAGCTGGGAAATATTACCTGAATGTCACTTGATGTATTCAGCACTCTCTTGCCTTGAAAACTTTATAGGGTTGCAATAAGTTAGCTATGACTGGATGGCATTTTGCGCACGCATGCGTGCACACACACACACACAGAGGACTTCTATGAGAACAGAAGAATAGAATCTATCCTTGGCTTCCACTGGGTTCAAGGGGTGCAAGTATTATACATGGAAAAGTCTATTTTTGGCATAATGACAGCTCTTGCTTCTGAATTATTTTGTAGCCTTGCAGTGTACATAGCTTTAGGGGGTGCTTAACAATATAAATAGTTCTTTCAAAGAGTTGGAGCTAAAGATCAATGTCAGTCTTTGCATGCAGTCAATAGCTCAAACCCTCCCTCTAGAGGTGAGAAGGAAAAAACAAGTCTTCACTGAGACCCCCCCCCCCTTCTACTAGTTAAGAGTAGCACTATTGGAAGACAACATGGGATTAGATTTTCAACTGTGTTCATTTATATCACATTGAAAAGTAAACATCCTAGTTTTGGGATGCACCTGGATCAATGTATGATCTTATTATAGGATGACTTCTATAGCAGGAAAGGACAACATTTAGGGTTGGGAAATTCCTGAAGATTTGGAGGCAATGCGTTGGGAGGGCATGGTTTGGGATAGAGAGGGTTCTCAGTGAGGATGTGATATGATGGAGTCTGTCTTCAGAAGCTGCCATTTCCTCCATGAGAACTGATCTCTGTAGTCTGAAGATCTGTTGCAATATCAGGAGAACTCCTGACACAACCTGCAGATTGGCATGCTGAACCAGACACTCCCCTCCACCTTCCTAACTGCCCTCCAGTAGCAGAGATACATAACTATGAAGAGTGAACTACCACTGTTCCATAATTTTTGCACATTTATTTACTTCATTTACAGCCTGTGTTTTGTTTGCTGAGACTCAGGGGTGTAACTAGGCAAACTGGAGCCCTGGGCAAAACCTGAGTTTGATGCCCCCCAGGCACATGCCCGGTGCAACGCGCACCCCTGTCCCCTTGTAGCTATGCCCAGTGGCATATCTAGGCAAACTGGAGTTTGGCGCCCCCCCATGGGCAGCCGCCCTCCCCCACTGTGACCAAGCAATGATTTTTTACACCAGGTCATTTCAAAGTCACCATCACATTATACAACATGCCTCAACTCACAGACCTGAACACAGCAATAGGCCATGCCACACAGCAGAAATAATTTTTTGAAAACATTTTCAAAATGCTTTCAAAAATTACTGAAAACATTTTATGGTGCTGTATCCAGTTCCCCCAATTGGGGGAAACAGCATCACTTTCAATGTTATTTAAACTGGGAACTCCAGATTCTCCCTTTAAGGTGGATTTAAAAGGAGAATCTGGGTTCCCTAGCTTAAACAAGTGATGCTGGAATCCACCCCCAAACAGCATCATTTTCAATGGTGTTTAAACTAGGGAGCCCAGATTCTCCTTTTAAATCCACCTTAAAGGGAGAATCTGGGGTTCCCAGTTTAAACAATATTGAAAGTGATGCTATTTTGGGGTTGATTCTCCACCACCATGAAACAGCATCACTTTCAATGTTTAAACTGGGGACCTCAGATTCTCCCTTTAAATCCATGCCAAAGGGAGGGAAAGGAAAATCTGGGGAAATTTGAGGGTTGCCTGCTGTGAGGGATGCAATTGTTAAGCTAGCAGCACCAAACTTTCAGGGTGTCTTTTGGAGACTCTCCTAATGATACCACCCAGGTTTGGTGTAGTTTGGTTCAGGGGGTCCAAAGTTATGGACCCTCAAAGGTGTAGCCCACATTTTCTGTTAGATCTCATTGGAAACAATGGGTGATGGTGCACCCCCTTTGGGAGTCAATAGCTTTGGACCCCCTGGACCAAACTTCACAAAACCTGGGTGGTATCAGTAAGAGGCTCTCCTGATGATACCTCCCAGGTTTGGTGAAGTTTGGTACTGGGAGTCCAAAGTTATAGACCCTCAAAAGTGTAGCCCCATCTCCTATTAGCTCCCATTGGAAACAATGAGGGATGGGACATCCCCTTTGGGAGTCCATAACTTTGGACTCCCTAAACCAAACCTCACCAAAACTGGGTGATATCATCAGGAGAGTCTCCCAAAACATCTCTAATTTTGGTGCTGCTAGCCTAAAAACTGAGCCCTCTGCAGGCCATAAATGGAAAAACACTGAAAATACCAAAAAATCCCACAAAAGAACCTGCAGTTTTTGCACCCCCCACATGGGGGCACCCTGGGCAACTGCCCACTTTGCCCAATGGGAGGAACACCTCTGCTGAGACTCAAGGCCAATTACAAAAAATAAAAATCCATCCCAAACCTCCAATAAATAATGCAGTAGTACTAGTACTATGGAACTGAAAAACAATGCAAACAAACAAAATATCTCTAAGGCATGACAAAAAATTGGATTGACATCCCCAAAAGCAAACTATTCACTGCTCTTGGATTCTTACCAAATCTTTTTCATGTCCTGACCTAAGGTTAGGAGCCATAAAGTTCTTAGCTAATCCTAGGAATAAGGATTGGAAAAATAGACGGTTTATGTTTCTAGCACCCAGCTAACAACTCCTTGTAATCCACCAAATCCTTTAATGGATTCCAATGATAATATGCACATGCCTTCCTTCCCTAAAGCCAAAGCTCTGATCTCTAGGCTGAAAGGTTCATTGCCTTTTTATCCAGTCTACCTTCTATCCATGCCACAAACGAACCTCTTTGGATGTCACTTTTCTAATTATTTTAAAATGTAAAAATATTAATACTAATAATTATTAATTATTAAAATTATTAATAATATCTTTTAAATTTTATTAAAATGTTACATTATTAATAGTAGTAGTAAAGCCATTTTTCTATTTAACAAACTCAGATTTCCCTCTGCTTTAACTCACTGAATGAAAAAAAAATAGGTTCCCACTATTATTCCAATGAGGGTATTCTTCCAGCATCGTGGTGGTGAACCTTTGGCGCTCCAGATGTTATGGACTACAATTCATATTGGCCATGCTGGCAGGGGCTGATGGGAATTGTAGTCCATAACATCTGGAGTGCCAAAGGTTCGCCACCACTGTTCTAGCAGTTTCTAAGCCGTGTCACCTTGGAACAAGGATCCCCAACATTTTTGTGGAAACCGTTGGAATTTTGAGGCACCATGGTGGATGTCACTACAAAATGGCTGCCACAAAACCAAATCTGAATAAACATACACACAGAAGAAGTCCAGGGAGAAAATAACAGGCACACAGAAGATCATGACTAATGGAGGAAATGGAGAATAAAACACAAAGAAAAGAATACCAAGGAAAAAAGGGGTACTCCACTGTTCTGAAGCACTTTAGTTTTCACAGCTGCTCCATAAATCCTGTTTACAGAATCCAAGATCCTTCTCCAGTGAGAAGTGAAATAAATAGCGCATTTATTTGTTGGAAAGCTGTCAGTCACTGGTTCTGCCTTTTCAACGGTCCCATTGACTTCCCTGAAATATATGTCAGGCACTAGGGGAAATGCCTGCAAATGCCATGGCACCCACATATACCTCTTGGAGCTTCCTAACAAGAGTCAAATTCCCTTCAGCCTAATTAATTAATTTGGATACTTGAAATTAATTTTTTTTAATGTTAGCCCACACTTACAAATCTGATGATGTCAACAGGGGTACATCAAGGACTGGACTGTGTGGTACTTTTCATTCTTTTTAGACTCACCCCATCACTAGAACTTTAGACTCACCCCATCACTAGAACCATAGTCAGTTCAACAATCAACAAATAATAGCTTGCCAGTGCTGATATTTCGTTTCAATGCAAACATGTTCATTTAGTGACACGAAGCAGGTCTAGTGCTAGAGGGTGTCTGAGAACCCTATGTATAACACCTTGGGCTTTCTGAAGAAAACATAAATGTAATAAAAACAAATGAAAACCTCCTGTGACCCACATTATCTCACCTATTGCAATGTCTTCACTATTCTCTGCACCCCACCTAACATTACAGAACATATTTATTCAGTTCTCTGCCATTTATGTAGTCACATTAATATTGTGCCATCCTGCTTAAAATCCAATATTTCTCCATCCTTTTGCTTACTTCTATTCAAAACACACCACCAAAGTTCACAATGCCATGCCTGAACATTAGATTACCAATTAACTTCTACATTTCCACAAGCAGAACATATTTCAGAAAGGGATTGGTGACATTCTCTTTGTTTATTGACCCTTCTGGTGAATGTGGTCTTATATCAATCAATTAGCACATTAATAATTAAAGTAACATTTCAGAATAAAGTGTTTTGTCCATATAAGGACCTCAGAAAGGTGAATTATGGGGTATTAATTCATAACTAGTTTTCTTAATGGGCCTTAGCCTTTGGCCTCATGCCTAGCAACAGTGTGGTGTGAATTGATTCCTCCTGTGTGTGCATAGTCACTTCTTCTCATTTAAATATTGTGCAGCTTCTTTTCTCCTGAAAGGACACAGAAAGATTCGGAACTGGGGGGTGGGGGGGAGAGAAGGAAGTCTGGAATTAGAGAGAGCAGCTTATTCTATTAACTTGCATCCTTCCCTAAAGTATCTGATCATTCCCAATCCAGTAGGAGAGATGACAGACTGGGTCAAATGGCTTTGGTCCATTCCCACATGGTCCATTATCAAGGCTGCCAATTAAGATTGCCAACTCTGCTTGGAAAGTTCCTGGAGATTTTGGGTGTTGCTGGGGGCAGGGGGTGTATAGTCTAAGGAACAGAAAGACCTCAGTGGGGATGTGATGTCATAAAGTCTACCCTGCCATTTCCTCAGTGAGAACTAATCTCAGTAGTCTGGAGATCAACTTTACTCTGAAAGAATTTTAGACTCCGCTTGGAAGTTGGCAAAGCTAAGCTACTGCCAGAAAGCCAGCTTTGCGTGGAAAATAGACAAACATAATCTTTTTCCTTTTCCCATGTATGCTGTCACTGCAAATTCTTTTGATCTGTACCTGGAGCAGCTTTTATGTAAACTCTACGTAAAATATAGCTCAGAGCCTTTTTAGATAATGTTATGGGATCTATTAAACTTGACGTAGTTTAGGGCCCATTAACTGCCCATTTTTGTTGCTGGCCCTCATGCAATATAGAAGCACAAGGTACAATACATTATGAGTACTGATGTACAAATTTCATTGAAAAATGTGTACATTTTGCAAAAAAGACTGGACATGAGGGAATAGCAAATGGATGGAAGGGAAAAGGAAAGTTAAAACCAGCATTTTTGAGCTGAATCAGCAGGGATGAGAAATTCAATAGCATTCATAGGTTGTACCATATGCGCACACACAGTATATCTTAGAGTGAAAACCAAGAAATGTAAGAACAGAGTTAGATATGGAATCTCCATTAATAACAGGTCATGCCTTGTGTAGGCTAATCTTGGTATGGTTTCACTGACAAGCTCAATGTGATAAGAGTACAGATACTCTCCATTTTATTGATAGTATTGCTGTCTACCAAAAAGAGGCACGAGATTGTTTGCAGTGGTGTGGTGCAGCAATATGTTAATATACTTATTTACTTCATTTGTATTCTGCTTTTCTTTCCGGTGTGGACCCAAAGTAGCCTACACCATTCTTGTCTCTTCCATTTTATCCTCACAACAACTTTGTAAGTTAGTAGGTTTGCTAACTTTCAGGTTCCTGCAAAGTTCATAAGCAGAGAGGCTGATGCCAAGAAAGAAAGAAACCAGGCTGGATCAAGCAATGGATCCAGCAGTCCTTGTATGTAGATCTTTCCCATGTAGTTCCCACCCCCACTGGTCATTTTCAATCATGGGAAAATTAAATCATTTGGTCAAGGGACCCTTGTGGACTAGTAAACACACAAGTAAGAAGGCTGAAGCCCCCCAACTTTAGCCTGGTCAGGTTCATGGATTCTGGAATTCAACTTTCCCAGAGTTAAATGGGACTGTTGAGGGAAGGGGAATGTGGGAACGAGCTGTGACTCAACCTAGTTGTTTTCCATCATCCTGAAAGAATGTACATATGAATGAAAGATCCCCCCTGCCAAGTCTAAAGTAGTTTGTGGGATTGAGGATCTCCTATATAGCCTGGAAATAACTCATTCCTCAGCCCTGTTAATTTTATTTGATGACACCCAGTTTTATTGTTCATCCATCAATGTTGGTCTCATTTAAATCCAACCTGATGAAGGCCTACCGGCCTGTGTTCACAACAGTGCAAACCAAGCTTTAATTAAGAAGCAAAATTATTAAAGCCACAAATTATTATAGCCTCAGGATGCTCCAGGCCTGATGATACCAAGCAGATGGTGCAGGGCAAGCAGGAGTCCTTTAATAAAGGAGTGTTTGCAATTCATGAGCATTAATTATGTCCACTCCTCTCATTTTCAAGTGTTATGCTTGTCAGGCCCAGCATTGTATGGCAGAGAAGCATGATGAATGATGCAAACCCCTTCTGGTTCAGGATATAGCTTTTGTATGGCAAAAATTAAAAGTATTATCTCCCAGAAGATGTAATAATTTGAATGTTTAGGTCTTTGGCTCCCCCCCCCCCCCACCCTTAAATCCCTTCATCTACCTGCTCATTTTTTCCTTTCCTTCTTGTCCCCTCCCCTATTCTTCTTGATTCATTTTAACTCTACTTCTGTCATTTTACTCTAGAACTTATTTAAATGGGGGGAACAGTACCACATTGTATCCTAAGAAAAATGCATCACCATTTCCCACTCTGACCTCATGTAGCCCTACTCACTAATTCATGATACTAATGGTGTAGATAAACACCATCAGCTGGGAGTCTGGCTTGAAGATGGTATTCTTCATGTGAAGCTTTAATAAGATAAGGGAAAGGAACAAGGAGTTGATAGGAAGGTGAGATGAGCTGCTAGATATCTTGGAAGCTGAGTTGCATGGGTCAGGCATACTACTGATTGTTTTGAACAATTTGGTTTTGAATTATTTACATTTCCTAGATAATTCCATAATAATCTATCAAGTGTTATAAATAAATATGTATTTGTGCCATAGGCAAATGTCAAATTTTGGCATGCAGTTTCAGTTCTGACATGCAGAATGGGAATTTGGGGGCACACTGCACCAGCAAAATCCAACTGCTGAAATTTGAGAATTTATTTTATTTTAATCTCTTCTCCCGATGACATCACATCATGCTGGCATAGGCAAAGATGTCATCAGCTACACTGGTGCAGAAGTTCTCTGTGTACTTCTGGCAAGCTTAACTATAACAGAATCAGCGTAAGTCCCTACTGTACTCAAGAAAAGCTCTCTTGAGTAGAATATGATATGATTTCTAACAGGCTTGGGTCACCCAGAGTCATCTATTCCACAGACGTCCTGCTGTGGTATACTTTGTTTTTTTTTCCTGTTCCCACTCAGTGGTGTCAATAAGTGAGTCCAGTCTTTGTAAGTTCCAGACTTCGTGCATGAGGTTTTAAAGATGTGTCTGCCATACCACTTCTTGTCCACTCAGCTAATATTGGCTCAAAGGCCTTCTAATCCAGTGATGGGCAACCTTTTGAGCTCGGTGTGTCAAAATTCACCAAAAAACTGAGCATAACTTGGGTGGTGCGTTGCTTCGAGAAAAAAACCATAAATTTGCGATATTTATAGTTTAAATAACAAAAATGTATAATTGTAATATATAACTGTATTTAATAAACCAAAAACTAATCATTTAACTTACCTGCTTAGTGACTTCTTTCTTCATCCATCAGTCGGTTTCTTTTGTTGGTCTTGTTATTATTTAACAGTTCCAAAATATTTCCCCTGGGTTCTGATGTGCAGGGTGAGAGATTCTCGACAAAGCCCGACACACCTTGCAGCCAAGGAGCATGACGGGTCTCCTTCTCGTGTATCAATCTGCCTGTCACTTATCATCATCATCCAAGGCTAGATGGGCCAGGCTTGGAAAGGGATGCTGAGGTTTGGGAACTCCTTCTCCACAGAGGATCTCCTTGAAGTCGCTGGCCCTTTAAGTGCCAGGCAAAGAGGTGCATTTACCCAACTGTGAGATTTTATTGGTTTCCAAGTTTCTGGCTCCAGCACTACTATGTCTTGGCCACCCAGTGCCTTGGTGATTTGCTTTTCGGCTATGTTTCCTGCGCAGGGCTAGTGACTGCCCTCAGGAAAGTGGGGCCAGAAACTTGGACGATGGTTGCTGTGGTTATGTGGTTGCTGGTAATGGCAATGACAGGGCCCACAGAGATGCGTCCCCTGCAGCATTCCACTGCTCCCTGCTCTGCTGGCCAGAAGTGAGGTCAAAGATCCTGCCTCGGGCCTGCGTCCTCATGCTGTTGGAGGAGCTCGCTTCTCTCCCCCCTCTGACAACCCTCCCAATGCCTCCCCGGGCACCACCTGCAGAGGAACCCACGAGCATCCCTCGAGGTGCCCCCCAGCTGTTCCCCGCTGCACCTGTCCGCCACCTCTTCCTCTCTTCCCGCCCACCTTTTCCCTTCCCGCACGGCTGCATGCCACAGCCTCCCACTCCCCCGCCTCCTCCCTCTCGCAGCCTCCCTGCCCTCTGCCCCCTTCCATCCTTTTATCCCCTCCCCCTGCGCCCTCCCCCGGCCCCGGTGCAGCTGGCGTGCCTGGCCCCCACAGCCCCAGCTGAGCAGCACCATGCTAATCAGCGGGGCCGCCGGAGCGCTCCTCAGCCCACCTGGGGCTTTCCCCGCGCCTTCTGGGTTCGCGGGGACTCCTTTGGCCAGCACCAGGGCTTCCCTTTTGGGGGGAAGCCCTGTCACCACGGGGAACCCCCGGGGCCGCCGGCCGCAGTCCGGCAGCTGGCAGCAGTCCGGGCACCAGCAGCAGTCTTGGCTGGGTCGAGCCCAGACAGTATGCGGCCCCATACTTCTCTGCATGCGGCCGCATGCGGCCACGTGTCAGTGAAAATGGCTCTGCTTGTCAGTGCTGACACGCATGTCATAGGTTCGCCATCACTGTTCTAATCCCTAGCTGTTTGATATTCATGTGACAGTGAGACTCATTATGAAAATGCTTATTTACTATTATTTATTTAAAACATTGTTATGCTCCCCTTCCTCCCAGCTTAGGGTCCCGAAGGCAGTAAACAATTAAAAACATTAAAACAAGCTTCTGAAGTGCAGAAAATGAAAACAATGTGAGAAGCTTTGTACTACAGCAGGGCATGGTGACCTATGGACCAGAAGAGTTTTTGCTGGGAGGTTGTTTGTTTGTTTGTTGTGCAGCCTGCAGTGTTGGGCTAGCAACAAAACTGCCAATCTAAAAAGGACATTTGCAACTTCTATCCAAAAGTGGGGAAAAATGGGAAAAAATGGCAACTTACATGTGTTATAAATATGAAAAGAAGATGAGCTATATCACTTTGTTCAGGCAATCTGCATTTTAATCTGGGCAGGCACTAGATAATGTTGTGTTGTCTTGTTTCTGCCTCACCTCTCCATGTGCCCTGCTTTTGATAATAACGGGCGATTTCCCACTGGCGATTAATGCTGGGATAGTCACCCGAAACATCCATGTTTCCTTGCGATCTCCCCACTGCCGAACTGCTGAATACAGATCAGTCCTGTTTCTGGTGCCCCCGCTTATCACGGGATTTTCCTGGACCTGCTTTTATATGCTAATAGGAGATGGGGGTTACACATTTGAGGGTCCATAACTTTGGCCCCCATGAACCAAACTTCACCAAACCTGGGTGGTATCATCAGGAGGGTCTCCTAAAGATACTCTGACATTTTGGTGCTGCTAGCTTAACAATTGCACCCCTGACAGCAGGCACTCCCCCCCCCAAGGGGCAGGCCTAGATGTCTTCACTAGAAACATGCTGCAGTGAGGATGTTGGAATCTGGATGAAAAGGTGCCAATTCTTTTGAAACTTGCCTGTATCTAGATTGAATTTTCAGTGGGAATTTGGCCAACATTATTCTATTGGAAGGGGATGCTATTTACCTTAGTTTACATTACTAATAACTTTTTTACCTATAGATCATGTGTTGTTTGGGGATTGATACTTTGTGTCCTTAGAGGGGCTTTATAGGTCAAAATTCAGCTGGCAAGATTTCATTGTATCTGCAGGCTGGGGAAACTATCCAACTTTTTTTTAACCTGCCATGCAGGAAAAACTGGCAGAAAACACATACACACACCCAGTAATGTTACAAACCTGGGGGGAAAATAGCTTCATGATAGTAATGAGCTTTCTTTCTACTATTGGGGTTTACTTCCTAAGTACCACAAGCTCTAACGCTTTGGACCCTCGGATGGGAACTGAGCTTGCTACAACCTCTTTGCAAATCATGATGTCCTGTAGGATGGGGGTGAAATCTGGTCTGATCCTTCAGGAGGTGCCTCTTGGTCATGTGACAGTCTAATGCCTTATCTGGACTCTCCCTGGAGTCCAGGCAAAACCAACAAAGAATACCTCCATTTGTCTCTGTTTTTTCTAGATTGGCATCCAGCTGTTTCCAGGGGAACCTCATGTTTTCTCGAATGTCTTCAGATTTCCCAGTCAACATCTGCATGGAATATCTATTCATTTTAAACCCCAACTTCCCCCGAGGAGTGTTCTCTTTCCATCCATTGAATCTTTGTCTAATAACCAGTAAACTCTTCCCCACCACAATAGGTTTCCTCATGTGATTCAGACATATAGTCTTGCAATGGTCAGTCACTACACATAATGGATTGAATCAAGACAAAATTCTCTAGTATCAAAATGGAAATTTCTTGCTTCCCCCTCCCACTGCAGTCCAGTATTCTCTGCAAAATGCTGCTCCTGGGAGGGGGGTGGATAGCAGACTCTGAGGAGGAGTTGGTCGAAATTAGCAATTTAGTCTGGATCCATTAGGCAGTAACTTCCACATCAAGGGTGATTCATACGGTGTTTCCATGATATGTAATCCTTTTTTTTAGCTGTCATTGTAAATTGTCAGCTTTTATTTCTATTCTTTTTGAGAGTTTGGAAACAGGGAGTTCAGGCCAAAATCAGTGCCTAAACCTACTTGCTGTTTTTTAAAATATAACTTGGCAAGCCTGTTCCCGTGCATTCTTTCAGCATGACTCCCATGTAGATATACAACACAAACAGGATGGCTACATACTTTGGCCATCCCAGTTTGTAAACAGTGTGTGCCACAAGTCTGCCATCTTAAATTCCCTTACACTTTCCTTGAGTTGTTCCAATGAGATCTGTGACGGACCCAAAGGATAGTTGCCTAAAGCCTTGAGAAAATGTTAAAACCCTCCCCCCCCCCAATAAACCCTGTGCACAACTGTAAATATTAGTTGAGTTTCTTGTTAATCCCTCCAACAGAAACGTGTCTCCAACCTGTTTCCTTCCAGCCATTTTAAGAAACTTGTCTCCCTCAACTCCCCCCCCCCCCGCTTTTATTTCCTTTTCAGGCTCCATCTCCTGCGTTCCCGATAGCCTAGTTGCACACAAAAGCCCAGTGAGTGGCTGGCCCTTTGGGGAAATGTAACCTAGAGAGCATTAATGATCAACCACTGAGCCGAGCTGTCTGAAATCCCCAGGCCGTTCCACCTGCTTCTGTGTGGCTGAAGGGTCAGGTGCCTCTCCAGGCCTGCCCTGTGCAAGTCAGAGACACCAGTGCTTGAGGCATGGGTCATGGCAGGACTCAGGGGGTCTCTCATTAAAGGGGAAGAAGGGCAAACAAAAAAAGATTAGACACAGAATCACAGAGGCAAAGTAATTCATTATCCTGCTCATTCTCTGGTCCATTAAATACTCCCCTCTGCTTGGCAAGGGAATAGGTGCTTAGGGGATGCTGTTGTGCCAGGGCAGATGGGATCACGGCCAAATCGACCCCCAGGTGCTTCACGGTGCATTAGTGGCAATGACAAAAGCAAGGGAGCGAGGCTGAAGATCCCTCAAAGGGCTGGGGCTGAACCACAGCAGGAGACTCTGAAGTTCATCTGTATCACAGACACTAATTTAGTTTAATTTACTTCAAAGGCCTCCCTGAATGCTAAAGGGAATGGATCGGTTCTTTTCTCTTTGCAAAGGGCTGGAGGGTGGGGAAAGACAGAAGCTAGGTCTCCCAAGCCAAAAAACAATCCCATCCAGAGGAGAAAAAACAAATTGGAAATCAGTTCCACCATTGTAAAGTTAGTGGTTTCCATAGTATGTTTTTGTAGGCCACATAATATTAAGGCTGATATTCCTAGAGTTTTATTTTAGGACAGTACACATTTGAATGAAAGTTTTAAAAGGAGTTTAATCAGGGTTGGGAGCTGGAAACAGGGATTGAATTCAGGGATTGTATCTATGGAAAATAGTGCTTATGGCTAGCAATGTGCCTTTTTGTTGACTCAGAGTGGCGACAGCCTCACCCCGAAGCTTGGCTCAATGTGTGTGGGGGGGGGAGCAGCATCAGTGGCTGAGTGGCGCCAAAGGGCTGGACAGCAGATGGAGTGAAGTGAGGCACACGGTGAATAAGGCTGAGGGTAGGCAGGCATAGTGTCTGGGCATATGTCATATCTTTGATACACCACTGATAGCATCACCCTGTGCTGAAAAATCAGTTTCAAAGCACAAAGTGCTGGTTCTTATCTTTAAACTTTAAACTGCTCAGGGCCAAGGTACCTGAAGGATCACCTTCTCCTGTACTCAGGGTCATCTTAACATATGGATACACTGGTCGGTTGCACGGGAGCCCCATGAGCATCGGGGCCCCATGCTAATCTACGTATGTTGTGATTTGTTGTCAATAAAAATAGCAGCAGCCGACTCAACGGGGGCAGCCATTGAGGCTGTGGTGAGCAGAATAGGCAAAGGAAGCTTGCAGGTTGCATGGTGCAAAGTGCAGAGAGGTTTGCAGGGAGCTGCAATGATTGGCTCCAAGCCGTAAAGGCGGGAGGAGCAAACGGATAAAAGACGCCACACCCTGAGCTCGGCCTTCTTGGCTTTCCGAGGCTCAAGAGCGACGTGACCCACCCACCCGCCCTAGCTTACATGTTATGTTGAAACGTTGAGAATGTACTGCTTTGCTATATTTGTCGCAGCCTGGCGGGTTGACAATGGGAGTTGCAACATCTGGGGGAGAAGCCGAGTCAGGCGGCCGGTCTTCTCCATGGTTGTGCCCTGCGGAAGGGTCGGGGTGTGTGGTGGGCCAGTAGGCTTAGCCGGTGCCCGACACCCCAGGAGGGGGGTGGGTGGGTCAGGCCGGTAGGCAAGCCGGTAGGCTTAGCCGGTGCCTGACACCCCCAGCAGCAGGAAGGGTTGAAGCCGGAGTTTGCCCCTGGAGCTCCCAGCTTCCTGCAGGAGGCCCCAATGGAGATTGGGGACCGCTTGATGTTGCGACCCGTTTGCTGCCCAGCTTCTGGTTATAGTTATATATGTTGTTAGTTAATAAATTGGGCTGCAGCCCAATCCATTTTCCAAGCACTGGTTGTGGTGTGTTTATTTGCTGGAGAAGGGTCTCACCATCTGCACGCAATGCATATTTAGCATGTGTTTTACTAAAGATAATGAACAGTATTAGTGTTCATTTTTATGATAACAAGTAGAGATTGGCATTCACCTCTGATTTAGTATCATGGTCACCTCTGCAACCACACATGCATGTAAGTGTGTGTATCTTCAAACACTTTGTTGGAAGTACCAGTAAGTATGTCTTTAATTTTATTGCCCATTTACATTTTTATTCCTATAAGTATTTGTGTAGGTAGGGCCCCCGGTGCACTGCTTTGCCCAGGGGCCCATAATGCTGTTGAGATGGCACTCCTTGTATTCTCCAGTCCTCAAGTTAAGATGTCCTGATCTTCCATGACCCATTCTCTGTGTGCCCCTGCCTACAAAGGTGCCCCTGCCTGCAGAGGAATCAATGACAAGAGAAAGAGTTTTTTTCAGTGATGGCACCTCTCCTTTGGAATGCCCATCTCACTTGAGGCTCACTTGGCTTCTAGGGTACTGCCTTTTAGGCACAAGGCCAAAACTTTTCTTTTTTTACTTAGACTTTTAACTAAGGGGGTTTTAAAAATACATTTTAAACTTTTTATGATCTACTTATGACTGAAGACTCTTTTATCAATTTTTGTTAGGCTGTTTAGTGTCGTTTATGTCCCTGAGTTGTTTTTAAAGGCCATTTTTTACTATTGATCATGTATGTTATTATTTTATGATTTTAATGTATGCTTTTTTACTTGTGAGTTGTTTCAAGCAGATCCCTGGACAGCATATAAATTTTTCAAATGAACAAATTAATACCACCAATGCTTGCCAAATGGAGTCAGAAAACTCAATTTGTCCTTCTGCCGAAGCAGTTTGTTGGCTATGACTTTGTAAGTTAGCTGCAAAAGTAGCCCAGCGTTCTATGGTCTGGGTGCTACAGATTAAAAGGTGATCCATATGTCCAAAACCAATCGCATATCAAGAATGTGGATCAAGAAGATTTGTGCAGACTTGCAATTACTTTCCCCAACACTTAACTCAATATCATTTATGCTCTTCTGTGCCTTTTCCTCACAGTCCATAATTGGGTCCATGAAGAACAGGAGGTGGAAGGAAGACAGTCTTCCACCCCAAGCTGTTGTACCATGTGGTTGAGAAATGTGTCATGGCTATCATACGGCTAAAGATCCTTAGATTTATGTCTTTTTCATGGTATCTCTAAATATACTGTTGCCCCAAATGATCACTTTGGTTTCTTGTGATTTTGGATTACCCATAGATACATTTAATTGGTACAAGGATTTTGTCTAAAAATAACATCAGCTGACATCCCATCAAGGTAGATATTTGCAGGTAGCAGATGGATTACTCACCTAGAAGAGCAGCCCTGATTTAGCATGAGTTCTCTGGCAGTTTGGGCACCTCAAAAACTTTGTAAAATAGATCCTGACAAAAGCCACTGGGCTGTTTCTATAAACGCCTTTTTTAAAAAAAATTAAGGTGTCCTAAATTTAGTGATTTTAATAGAAAGGTTAAGGAAGCAAATAGGATAAGTCACAATCAGGCCAGCAGTGTGGAATGGGATTGATGTGTTTTGGGGTGGTCTGAAATCCTATTAAGCTTCCTGAGATTTTTTTTCTTTTAACCCTGTTTCTAAAGATGAAAAGTGCTCTTTGATGGATGAAGCTGTGAAAATGAATGAATTTCAAGCAGAGGCTGTACGAGGAGGGATGGGGGCTGGGTCTAGGCAATCTGAGTTTTCTTCAGATATTTACCCTCATGGGCTGTAATTAAGTCATCTTTAGGTGGCAGAAGTTGTCTTCTTTCTTGCACCTTGCCTCCGTTCCCCCATTCCCCTGAAATACTGAAATTGGGTCTTTGCAGATAAGAGGGGAAAAAATAAGGAAAAGGGCAAATGCAGCTGTAGATAGCAAATGACATTGATGAATGTAAAATGGGAAGCAAAGATCAAAGCCAAGGGGGCTGTATGACCTCCTGCTGGTGGGGTGCAGTGGCTGAGGCAGCATAGGCTAGCTCTCTATAGGAAGGTTGGCCTACTCTATTACCAGAGCTGTGAATGGGTCTTGAATGGACAGCTTGTTGGACTGAAAGACAGAAGACATGGCCTTCCTTTCCCTGCTCTTACTTTGCCTGGATGATCCATGCTTCCCCATGTTTGTTTTGCCATCATTATAGGAGGAACAGTTTCTACATAGACCCTGCTATACCCTCTTACAACAAAAAGAACTAAGTCAAATTGTCATCTGCCACATGCTGAACCATCTTTGTTTTAGAATGCTCCACTTGGGTCCTAATGCCTACCTAGTTCTGTTAGTAGGCACTTGGACTCAAGCAGAGCATTCTAAAACAAAGATAATCCAGCATGTGGCAGATGGCATCACTATTCAACTTAGTTCTTTGTGTTGAAAAAGGTGTACAATAATATTTAATGCTGTTCACAGGGATCCAGCAAAACATCTATCATCCATCTGAATGAGGGCTTGCTTTTGGCATCTGGATTCTATAACAGGGATCTCTCATCAGTTCTAAAGTGAGCGGGACTTATGGACATTTCATTTAAATACTGACTTTGAAACCAGGGAAACAAGATGGTAGAAAAGTTTAAGAAGCAGGCAAGGGAGCATGGAAGCTGAAGGCTGAGGAAACAAAGTTTACAAGCATCTCCTGTAAAAGTCCCCCTCATTTAATGGCTGTAAGTACATAATGGCACAAGTTCAGAATAGGCATGTGCAACTCAAATGTCTAAGTTTTTTTAATAGTCAGTTTAGTTGTCATGCTTTCCCCTGATGAATCTGGGATTTGGAGAACTGATCTATCAGCACCAATTCACCCTGATTACTAAATGCAACCTGAATGTTCAGAGGCAAAATGCTTCTAGTGAATAGCAGGAGTAACACTTGGTCTGGCAAGCTTTCCGTGAGTGTTTGGTTGGCCGTTGTGTGAAACAGGATATTGAACTAAAGGGACCATTTGTCTGATCCAGCAGAGCAACTTTTGTATTCTTATGGACTGTAATTTGGCAAGCTGAGCGCTCTGTTAGTGATCCCTAGCTCCCCCCCCCCCCGAACTACAATTCCCAGGGTTCCCTGGGGAGAGGAAATTACTGTAAATACAGTTTAACTCTGCATAATAGATACTTCTTTACTCAGAAAGTCCAGAATTTCACCTCAGAATTTGAGAAGATTTCAACCAATCAAGGCCTGAAAAGTCCTTGAAGGAAAGGTGTGAAAGTTCTTTTGCTACACATGAGGTCTGATACACTGGCATCTGATTCTTGTTACAAGGAAGCCAACTTCAGGGGGAAAGGGCATAACAAAAACACCATGCTGAGTGCTTTTGGAGAGCATTTTTAAAAATGAAAATTGTGGCTGCATGTCCAGAAGGAATATTTCCCTTCTTTGTATTGTTTTCTGACTTCGCTTTCTTTTATCGATTTCATACAGTATATGGCTATTTTTATTATCAGGTTTCAATCACACAATTGAATAGAGGAGCAAAACATCTATACTACTTTTAAGCCAATGGTGTTCAACTTCCCATCTTGTAGAGGCCTTCATCAATTTTCTCTGCCAATAAACTCTATCAGTGAAAGCACCACAATAAAATTTTATGCCACATGAAAAAACAAGGATGGAAAAAAACATCTTGCTAAAATATAGTGATAAAATGTGCATCATTGCCACTCATTTTATTTGCTTAATAAAACCTTGAGTAAGCTTTAACCAAGATAGTCAAGAAAATGAATTGGATGAAATGTAGAGGCTGTTGACTTGGGTTACTTTATATATTCTGATTTTGTTTGGGTGATTAATTATGTGTGGCTAACAAACTTTGCTGCTTTGCTAATTGAATGGAATAAATCTTGGACTGTGACTCATCAAAACTGCAAACTTAGGCAAGGTATAAGCAAAAGGCTCTGGAGGGAGTGGAGAGTAGCAATTGCTGAATGAATCAATCAAGAGCACTGAGAAAAACAAGGGAAGGATTCTTAAAAGCATGTGTGAAAGTGGACAGAAGATTTTGAAGAAGCTTTAAGTACTCATAGAATGTATCTTTAATATTTAATATATTCAATATATCTTGGCTTTAAAATAATGCCTATAGGGGCTCAAAGCATACCATACTAATATTATGATATTCTCGGAATTGCTGGGTTCCGAATTCTATGAAACTCTTCTTTGATTATAGAAATTACAGATTTGCAACCAAACATCTGGCTCTGTATTTTGTACCAACATGTGAATAGAAGCCCTTCTTTCTTTCCCTTCTTCCTTGGCTTCCCTGTGTTTCATATGGCCCAATCCAGGGAGAAGAACAGCTTCTGGGGGCAGCTGAGAGCTGTGCAATCATCTTTGCCCCATCTGCTCATGTAAGGAGCATCTCTGCCAGTGGAAAGGGCACAGATGCCTGCATCCAGGCACTCCGCAGCTCCACAGTGGCGAAATTTGGCAGTGGGCAGTGACGTAGGTATAGATTTTTAAGGGGTGGGGTTCGGGGGTGGGGCCCCATCCCCACTCACCCCTGGGGGTGTGGCCACACCTTTCCAAGCACCACCCCTCCCTTCCCCTCCTTTGCATGTCACCCCATACTCCCACCCCTCCCCCTCCCTCTCCTCCCTTGCATGTCACCCCTCCCTCCCCTTGCATGCCATCCCTCCCTTTCGCCCTCCCTCTACTAGGGTGGGTGGGCCATGTCCAGATGCCGGGCCCCTTCCCCTTCCTGCCCCTCCCCTTCCTTGCATGTCACCCCACACTCCCTCCCCTCCCCTCCTTCCCTTCCCTTGCATGCCACCCCTCCTTCCCTCCCTCAGTTTAAAGGGAGACTCTCGGCTCCCTAGTTTAAATAACATTTTTTTTTGCTGCCTACCTGTAACCGATGCCATTTTAGTATTTTTGTTTTGTTTTGTTTGGATCTTAGGGCCCAGGAGATAAAAGCTCACTGAGCATGTGCAGTTGGTAAGCTTGCTTGCTTATTACCAATTGCAAGAGCCCCACCCTCCTCAGTTGATCTGGCCTGCAGTAGGAGAAGGAAGGCCTACAGCTCAATTGAGGGAATTACTTATTTTTTTTACAGGCCCAAATTGAGGAAAGACCTGCAGCAGCTACATCAGATGCAGAAGGCCAGATGAGAGAAAGAAGCCCTGTTTTATTAATAGTTTGGACTTTCTTGCTATTCTTTCAGTATTGGACAATGTTAGTGGTGGTAACTGTTCTGAGTGCTTTTTATTAAAAAAAACACTGAAGATTTTGTACAATTGAGTTGTGCAGCATACATATATATTCAATATATATTCACTATTATTTATCCTTAAATGATAGAAAGCTGTGTTAAGATTAGAGGTTTGTTAATTTGTTCAAGCAATTTCATATTTGTTAAGCCACAGGGTGCTGTCATATATTATTTCCTAGGTCTCCAATGGAGATTGATGTGGCCAAAGATAAGTCGGGGGTTTTTTTTGCTGCCTACCCATGCTTCATGAAAGCTCTCTGGAGGTGAGACAGCGGTGTGACAATGGCGACAGCCCCAGCCACCTTAGCCCCGCAGATTGGGCTGTTAACTTCCCTGACCTTCATCCTTTGCCCTTCCTCTCCACTTTCTTTCCAGTAATGAACAATCACTTTCATCACTAGGGCTGAACAAAATGTCAGATTCAGAATATGTCATTTGAAAACTCATCGGGAGTTCTTGACTGATTTTGGAATTAAAGCTAGATTAGTTGTGTTAGGAAATCAGATAGCTATCTCTTGTGGTCTCTCTAGAAAACCCGTTTTGGTTTAACTCTCAATAGGGATGACATTCTCAGGGACTTACTCAAGATATCCACCCAAATCTCAGTCCTATAGTAGTCAGTCAAACAGCAGAAAGTCTTGAAGATAATTAAAATTTTCAGTTACAGAGCAGGAACAAACAAATGTAAATTGGTCTGTGAGTGAACTTTTTCTTTCATTCTTGAGATCACTGATTCATTGAGTTGTGATTTGGTTGTTACGAAATGAAGCATGTAAATGGGGGGGGGGGGCTACACTCTGCCCTCCCGTGCCATTTTCTTCATATTTTACAGCATTTTTTTTCTCCCAGCCTGGGTAAATATTCTAGAGTGGCCAGGAGTAAAATGCGCTTTAGAGACCAGAGTAAGGATGGGGTAGAGTTTAGCTCCCCTGTATGTTCTGGTTTTGTTTTAAAGCAGACCTGCCAACCTTGCCTGTACACACATTTTTCCCCTCTGAGCTAGTAGCACCTGCAGGAGGAAAAATGTGAGACTGATTAGCGTTTGATATGTTATTACAAATGTTGAGAATTCAGGGCCTGATTCAGCAGTTTTCTCCAATATACAGAGTTGATCTTATTCTTCACTGATCTGTTGCATCTTGTCTGATTTGGTATGTATGTGCTTACTGGGAGGGAGGGAACCTGTGCTTCCGTTCCTTCGCTCTCTCTGCAAGGCATAATATGGTCTGCATATTTTAGGCAAAGCAAGGTCTACTCTAGACATTTGTTTCTATTCTCCCCTTTACACTAGCCTGCCTGCTGGCTCATGAAAGTACTTTCTTCTGTCTCTTGCAGGGCATCATTATAGTCCAACTTACGGTGCCTGTCTATTACATGAAAGGCAGGCCTTAGTCTCTATGCCTTTGCCCCCTTGCTATCTCACACAGACAGAAGACAATTGTGTCACCAACCTGCATATCCTAGCATGCACACTGTTCTTCTAGACAGCAGAATACTTTGGTAAACAAGGGCCTGTGATTACACAGACTGAGGAAGGATGTCAAGAATTATGTGCTGAATGTATTCAACAAATTTTCAGTGCTTGTATGAGCTGACCACTATGTGAGCTGCGAGATGTGAGCTGTGAGCTGACCACTATGTGAGCTGTGAGCTGTGAGCTAACCACTATGTGAGCTGTGAGCTGACCACTATGTCTGTTCAGACTGACACTGAACAACTTAAGGTTTGCTTCAGGCTTTTTCAAAACTGCACATGTACCAAAACACTGCCCATCCAAACAGATTGGTAGCCACTCATGTAGCTAAGGACTATGCTGTTGAACACTGAATGACCAGATTTATTTAAAATAACAACACCAACATCATGTTTAGTTGTCGCTGATTTTTATAATTTGTGGCCAACTTAACAGTCTATAGCTGCTTCCATGTGAGGATGATTCTCCAAGTAGCCCTTACTCCCAATGAAATTGCAAGGCACCTTTAGTAACAACAGAGCAGCTTTCTACACAGATAGAGATGTCGTTTTCACTGTGCCACTATGGGGCTTTTAAAAAACTTGATGATTGCTATATTGTATCTGCACTTTAACATTCTCATGATCTATTGTCAAAATATACTACAACTTCTGAATTCCCAGCTTTTTAAAAAAAATTCCCAGCTTTTTAAAAAAATTAAAACTTATTGTGGGCATAAAAAGGCTTAGCTTACGGTGCTGTATGACATTGTTTGGAATACAGTGAAGCAATCTACTGAACAGCCATGAATGAGTTAACAAACAGAAAAATGACTGACTCAGAAATTAGCTCCATCTTATCAACTGGCTGACAGAATGTGAGTCAAACATGGGCAACCACCATGAACATGGAGCAAGAGTAAGTCAACTCAAAAGAAGGTGATTCTATTATCTTGTGACCAGTTCTTCCTCCTATAAGCAGTTTTTCAGCTTTTTACAAAATGAATGTTCAACTGAATGACGATTCACATGGTGCATTTTTTAAAAGTGGGGTGGCAGACAAGGGAGATGACCAAATCTGTGTTTGGCTAAATGGCCTGTGTGTGTCTCTCAAATGCACCAGGGATTGATTGGATGAGTCATGCTCATTTTGAGGGAGAAAAATACACTGCAACTAATGGTATGAGTCTGTATTCCCCAAGAGATATGCATCCATATATCCATGAACTCACTCTAGTAATCGAAGGCTCCTTCATGGACTGATTAATACATTTGTTTCTCATCTCAGTATTAGGGCTATGGACTGGCAATTTTCTGTGCTTAAATCTTTCTTTTTTGCCCCATCTTGGCATTGGAAAAAACCTGTTCAGGGAGCTATGTCTGCTCATGGCATAAGAACACACACATTAAGAGTAAGGGTATGAGATCCTTATAGAATCTCACAGCCCTCATGCATTATTCTTAATGGATGTGACGATGGGAGAGGCCATAGAATTATAAGCAGGAGAATTATAATTGACCTAGTCTCTGGATTGGATCCAAACAGATCTGCTAACAGAAAGGGAGGGTCAATTCCAACTGATTTCTCCTTCCTGCTGTAGATTCCCCCCCCCCCCGCCCCGGCCCCCGGTCCCCTGGATCAGCAAGCTGCAGCCAGACAAGAGAGACAGAACCATTCCATTCCATTAATGGTTTAGTCTGTATACAGCCCACTGTGCCTAGAATTCAACATGCTTTGGACTTTTATCAAAGAACCAGTGGTTATCTCTGATAGACCTGAGATATGGGTATTATCAAATTTTGGCTGTATAAAATGGCAGCTTTTATTTGCCTCGGATTTTTATCCATTTGAATGGATGCCTCAGAACATTTCTGGGGCTTATTTCAGTTACCTTTCCGATCTTAATGGAGTGAGTTGTGGGAGATAAGAATTACCTGCAAGTGTTGATCCATTTGGATGACGTAATTGTTTTTGGAAGGCCTTAAAAAAACTGAAGTGAAACTTATATGCAAATACTGGAAATTTACTTCAACCAGCTGAGGGAGTAAGATTACAGCTAGGCACCTGGTATTCCATGTGTTTCTGATGCATGTAGACAGAGTCCTAATTCTCAAGAGAGGGCTTTGCTCTTCTGTTCACTAGGAAAATCTCGACCTATATCAAAAAGAGATATCCACAGGCACTACATAAAACTCTGCCATACATAATTTGAGCTCACAGCTCTAAGAAGAATCATGTGACTGCCATTCCCCAGTGAAACCTCTGTCCTCTTGATCCTTCCTCTTGGACAGAATCTCATGTAAAATTGTCTACTGGCTGCTTACAATGTTCCATGAGTGTAAAGTGTCCAGAATTCTAACCTACCTGGTTCACAGTGCCTCTTTTGTTAAAAATAAGTGATATTGGGAGTTTATTTTTATTTACTGGTTCCTGTTATTCTCTGTTACCTTGGAAGCTCCCAGTTCATTTTGGGATACCTCCAAGTTAACCCTTCTCATCAACCATGACAGGAAATAATGCTAGGGAATATTGACAGGAAAGATAGCATCGTGTCTCTACCCAGTGAGCCAGAGACCAACTCAGATGTGATATAGGCCTGCATCGCCTACTGAGCCTGCAATCCTATCCACAACAGTTTTGGAGGAGGGGAAGCACCACTGGATCAGAAACCCACTACCAGTAATACAGTCACCAGAAGCACACAGTTAGACCATAGATCATGTGAAAGCCAGTATGGTATAGTGGTTAAGAGTGGTTAAGTGTGTTGGACTAGGGGTTCAAAGCCCCAATCATGCTGTACAAGTTCACTGGGTGACCTTGGGCGAGTCACATAATCTCAGCCTAACCTACCTCACAAGGTTGCTGTGAGGATAAAATGGAGGGCAGAAGAATGATGTAGTCACTTTGGGTCCCCACTGGGGAGAAAGGTGGGGTACAAATGAATTCAATAAATACATACAATTAAAAAAATGAGTCTCAACTATATGGACACCACAGGACTTACCAGTAGGTTGTGAAGTCTTAAACTCCAAATGCAAAGTCAGGCCTCTTAAGAAACTTTTCTTATTCTAGGAGGATGGTGTCTGAATATACCTGAGACTGTTGTAATATTTAAGAACAAAGTTTGGCTGTTTCACTATCATTTAGAAAATTCCAAGTTCTGAGGCTGTGCAGCCTGACTACCCTTGTTGATGATGACTCCACCGTTTAAAGTTCCTGTGGAACTTGACTGTGCTCTGCTATATGAACATCCTACCGAATCTGGACAAAGAGGTCTTGCCAGAGGAGGTAAGTTCTTTGTGTGAGCATGCCCAGGCAACAGTTGTTCTAGGGGGTGGATTTACACTGCCTTTCCCAAATGAATTTTTTTCAAAATTCTGATTTTTCTGCAAACCTGGAAAGTTTGCAGAACTATCTGTTTGGGGGAAATGTGACCGCCATATGCTGATTTAGATATCTGCTGTTGGGGCCATACTTCACTATTGGATACCTAGATTATGCTATCTTAAATCCCCTGGATTTGTATTTCAGGATAGCTGGTATAAATCAACCAAGAAACTTTAAATACAAGGTTGGGAGTCTGAAGCCCTGTACCCAAGTTAGAGTGCATGTATATACCACCCAGAGAACACAGATATAGCATAATAACATATTTATTTATGCATATACTGAGGATTTGTATTTTATCCAACTCATACATGGCTGAACATGCTATTTAAATGCAAATTTATTCACTTAATGGTCTTTAATTTTGTTTTCAAAGGGAACACTTGATAACTTGTTCTTACAAACAGAAATACATGTTTTCCTGTGTTACATTTGGACAGTGCTTGATTTACAGCACCATGCATCCCATACTTTGGAAGCACAAGCCAGTAGGGATATTGTACTAGAACTAGATTTGCTGGGGCTCAAATAGGATAAATGACAAGGTTAAGTAAAACAAGGATGGTAAGGGACCCGGTACATGACAACTCGTAAAATAATGCTACACAATTAATAAATAATGCCTTATCCAAATGGCTCAAGCAGGTCTCTCAAGAGGAGACATATACATTCTCTAAATTAAATAAATAAATAATCAATTCCTCTAAGTGTTGTGCTATCAGATGCAGTGACTTCTTACTCATGGGGCTGAGGAAACCCTCTCAACTCAATATAGGAACACATCATGATTGATCTGAGTGCAGACCCAATTGGCTGGTCTTATATGATGTGCATTTATGATCAAATCTGTGATGAATCTGAGTCCCACTCATGCAGTGGTCATCTAGATTATATGATAACCTTCCAATCCCACTTTCTGCAAAGCAATTCATCCTACTGGAGCAGAAGCCCATACAAAAGCAATCATGTGGCGCAAAATAAATTACTTCCTGCCAAATGCTAGTGGTCCCATTGAAATTATGCTACTGGCCCGGAGTATTGTTGTACAAGCTGTGAATGGGCTCCACTTCACAATAGTAACACAGGCAATCATGTGATATTTTTGTCAGTACTGCATTGTTTCATATGATGCATGAATCCAGCCCCAGTCTTCTTTTGAACAGCTTGAATATATCTGAGGAATACATGTTCTTGATCTCTGATTGTTGTGATATTTGTTGCCATGTCACACTGAGCTGTAATTTTTTTTGTCTTACAGAAAACCAAGTATTTTTGCCTTCAGCTGATCCTTACATAAATGCAGAGGATATGGAAATCTACAACAGAGAGAATACTCTCCCGAGGGGTGCTTTATAACCTCAGAGCTCTATGTAAGCCCTTTTGAAATACCGGTAAATGTCTTTTGTCGCCTTATTGGGGCTCCCCACCTCCCTCTGTTGCTTACATGTGGGGTTTTTTCTTTGTGGCAATGAAGGTACAGAGTCAAAAGCACCCACAACTCGATATAAAACAGTCACCTTTTTGCTTTTCTCATAGCCAGAGGAAAAAGCTCCGAACCGAAGAGATCACTTTACACACTTTTGCAACAATCCGCAAGTGCTTTTAGGCGGCTAAACCATGCCCTCATGTGGCCAAATCAGGAATAAATTATTTGAAAACTGAAAGGTAAATGATTTTTTAAAAAATAAAAAATAATTTGCATGTAGGCATTTACAAGGCAATATGTGAAAGGGAAAAATATGTTTGCTCAGATCTTTTTTACAAAAGGGTGTATTGCTGAGCACAGGATGGAGTTGTTAAACTAATTAACATTATGACCCAGTATGCACTGAAGAATCTTTTTCATTAGGTGTGTGCACTTTCTCTATTTGTAGCGCTTCCAACATATTGCTACTGTTCTCCTATCCAGCTATTTTATTGGGCATTTTGTTATAATTCAGCAGCCCTCAAAGTATGCTGACATTCTAGTAACTGTTTGGGTTCCAAATGTGTCCAAATGCATTAGACCAGTTCAAAAATTTCGTCTCATGGATGGTCTTGCTAAGAATGAAAAGGAGATCCAGAGACACCAAATGGAATTTTTCATGTTGGCCAGTGTAATGGTGATTGGAGTGCACTTGGAAATATGTCTATAAAGATCAGCTACAGATAATGCGTAATTATATACCAATTTCATCTTCTCCAGTACAATTCCATGGGATTTGGCTCACCATTGTTTTTGTTTTGTTTTTGCCCTTCTTTGCAGTTACTTCTTCCGGGGTTATACCCTTTTTAATGAAAGGATTCCTGCAACTTTAAACACTGATAGAACTGGCCCAGCTCAATGCAGCTTGGTTTGGCTTGTGCCCCATAGAATCTTGTTTAGATTGTAAACATTTATTTCATGGATTATATATTGCTTGACAGAGGAAAATAACTACATGTATCGTATTGAGGCGAAGATCTGGGAGATCTAGTAGCACTAAGATCTGGACAACCAAAGTTCAACTTGGAGGCTTGCTGGCTGACCTTGGGCCAGTTCCATACTCGCAGCCTAACCTACCTCACAGGGTGATTGTGAAGAAAAAATAGAGGCGAAGAGAATAACATAATTAGTCCCAACTGGAAAGTAAGGCAGGATATAAATTAAGTAAGTAAGATAAATGTAAATAGCAAACTCAAATACCACTTCCTTGGAGCCTAGTAACAACATACATCGGAGAAGTTTTAAAATGCTAATTTCCATACCTCTCAAAAAGTACTGTTTTTTCCATCTTTCAGTATCATAGATTAATATGTGCTTACTTTTGCACACTTCCTGAAGTCATAATATATTCCAGAATTTCTAAGTTCATAGCATATTTCATACATAGTATAAACACAATATAAAATGTATTCTGTGTGTATATATATTATAGTATTTACATACAATATATAATAGTATTTATACATATCTATTATGTATAATATATTACATATATATTATGTGTGTATGTGTGTGTGTGTGTATACACACACAGATAGAAGAGAAGAAGAGTTTGGATTTATATCCCCCCTTTCTCTCCTGTAGGAGACTCAAAGGGGCTTACAATCTCCTTGCCCTTCCCCCCTCACAACAAACACCCTGTGAGGTGGGTGGGGCTGAGAGAGCTGCGAGAAGCTGTGACTAGCCCAAGGTCACCCAGCTGGCGTGTGTGGGAGTGCACAGGCTAATCTGAATTCCCCAGATAAGCCTCCACAGCTCAAGCAGCATTGCGGGGAATCAAACCCGGTTCCTCCAGATTAGATACACACACACACACACACACACACACACACACACACACACACACACACAAATAATATAAGTTTCTCAGAGGCTCACCCCTGAATTTATAGAAAGTTTCTCCATTCAAAACTGATGTGAATTACACTGTGATCAGCGACGATCACTGCAGCTGGGTTAGTCTGTAGAAGCCTGGTTGGAACACACCAAATGCAACATCCCTTTCCAGGATCTCACCAACCATCAAATACTAAAAAGGACCCTGGAAATTGGTCTGTAGTCCATTCTGTAGTCCAGTCTGTAGTCCATAAGCTTCTCTTATCTTGCTTTATCTTAGATGAGTTGCTTTTTTTTTTTGGCTTCTGCCCTGTCTTTGGGAATAATTACAGTGGGCCTACTACACAGGGCTATCGTACAAATGACTGAGGCACCGGGTTCACTTGAACACTTGAAATACATTATATGTCTACTGTAATGATTGCTATTCTTCAAGGAGAAAAAAAATGGTGTTTGGAATATGCTGCCACAGGAGGTGGTGATGGCCACTAACCTGGATAGCTTTAAAAGGGGCTTGGACAGATTTATGGAGGAGAAGTCGATTTATGGCTACCAATCTTGATCCTCTTTGATCTGAGATTGCAAATGCCTTAACAGTCCAGGTGCTTGGGAGCAAAAGCTGCAGAAGGCCATTGCTTTCGCATCCTGCATGTGAGCTCCCAAAGGCACCTGGTAGGCCACTGCGAGTAGCAGAGAGCTGGACTAGATGGACTCTGGTCTGATCCAGCTGGCTTGTTCTTATGTTCTTTCTTATGTTCTTATATTTGGAAATATATAGTGGAATTTTTCACTCGGTTGCACCCATTGTTGGATGTGCAGCCCAATACTTTCAGGGACCAAATGATATACTTTATTGGGATTGGAAGGGGATCCTGCTCAGGAAGCAAGGCCATCACCATAACAGAGTGTATTTATGTCATTTCAGAAATATACTGTACTGTCTTTATTTCTTCCACAGACCCTAATCATATTGACTGAACAAGTTACCCTCCCTGGACTAAAAGGAACTTGTTCAAATATTGCACAGTGCATTAAAATTGCAATATCAAACAATGGTAAAATAAAAATATATCCCAAGAAACCATAGGTTATTTTCTGTGAAACATGTTTTGCTGCTCAGGAATGAATAGAGGGAGCAGAAAATTGTACCTTATTTGGGATGACTAAGTACATTAAAACAATCTGAGGCCCAATGGGGACAAGAGACAACCTTTCTGACCAGACTTTCTTTCCCCCTCCTATTCTGAAAAACGAGTGTGGAAAATGGTACCTCATCCCATCTTTGAAGATTCCCATGCCCTCCTTCTCTAGCCCCCTCCAGTAAAGATAATCAGGTAGGGGCTTATGACCAGGATGGAGGAATCAGGACTGTGAGGGTGAACTGTGAGGGTAATTTGTTACAATTGCAGATGCTCCAAGCACAGGAACAGTTCACATCACTTATTTGACCTCTGTTATTTATCATGGTCTTTAAGGAATAAACTGCACAATGTATTTGTTTACAAGTTGTCTCTGCATTCAGAGTCACACATTGACTCCAACAATATCTCTACATTTAACAATAGTTGCAGTCAAGTGAAAAGTTATTCTATATATTTCTAGATATTTGCACAACTTTGGCACTGCATGTAGAGTAGTCCAAACACTGACAGCTCCCGATTATGCAAATAACCTCTCACTGGGGTTGTTGAAGTTCATGTAAAAGGCTGGAGGGGGAGCAAAAGCTCCCTCCTCCACTTATGCTACCCTTTGTTGACAAAATCAGCTTCTATGGTTTTTAAAGCAATGTTCTTGGAATGGACATGCGACTGATCAAAGCAGTAAACCTGGCTACAACTAATAAACAAACATATTGTGTAGTTTAGACCTGAGTCTAGATTAGAACCTTCTCTGCTTTCTCCCTTCTCCACACCTGATCATGTCCCACTTTGCCCATTAGAACAAAACACAGAAAATATTAACCTGAGTTACTAATACTTCACGTTTCCTGCTCAACAGGACTGTGTAACAGAGAACCCCCACCCCAATCTCCATTGTTCTCTTACGAACCTTTTCGAGACCGAGTGCCCAAACTGCAACCCAAAACCCACTTATTCATCGCAAAGTGCCAATGTGGCAATTTAACCTGAATAACCCCCTCGAGCAGGGGCCAGCCTGCTGTAGCCTCCAGCAAGTCCCACATG
This sequence comes from Sphaerodactylus townsendi, assembly GCF_021028975.2. Classification (NCBI taxonomy): domain Eukaryota; kingdom Metazoa; phylum Chordata; class Lepidosauria; order Squamata; family Sphaerodactylidae; genus Sphaerodactylus; species Sphaerodactylus townsendi. The sequence goes on along the minus strand of NC_059427.1, from coordinate 113,543,844 downwards.
CGCCACACTGCGCCTCTCTAGCATCTCTGTCCCCTCTGCCCTCCTCCCAGGCAGCAGCCACCTGGAGCACAGGCACCAGGCCTGCCAGCCGAGTCCTCCCTGCTCGCTGAGGCGCACGCACATCAAGTCCAGTGGCCCAGGCCATCCTAGATGTGTGTGTGGGGGGCGATTCCCCCCCCACATGACAAACTCTGTGCACGCATGCCCACAGAGAGGGCTCTGAGTGCCACCTCTGGCACCCGTGCCATAGGTTCGCCACCACTGTCTTACTTGGTTAAAAATGCATATGGGCTGAACCAGCTTCATGACTCTTGTTCAGGCACAGATGAAAGAAAATACATGGAGGTGGGGGCCTTTTTGAGTATACCAAACACCATTTTTCCATGCTCGTTGGATCATTTTCAGGACACTGATGAGGGGAAGTAGTATGTGTACATTGCAGCTTGGATCTTTAGCGGTGTCAGCAGAGTTGTGCTGGATGAAGGCCACTTGTTATGTGTGAGATGAATTAGGCCATGGTGTCCAACCTGACACACAGTCGCATGTATGAACTTGGAAACTTACCTTGGAAACAATCAGTTCAGCTGTACAGTGCTGCAAGGCGAGAGGTGAAGCTTTAGGTTTTCTTCCCACACAATGGCTGTGGAGTGGCGCTGTTTGCCCCTTTCTCTAGCTCCATATGAGGTTTGTACCTCAAATTTGTACAAAAAGTTCAAGAAGGGCAGGTTATAGAAATTCATATAAGCACAAGCACTTCAGCCATACAAGTTGGATTGTAGTTCATGAGGTCTTCTCTCTTCCAAACAGTACATTAGACTGGGCTTTTCTACATGGTTTTTTTTCCCCCATTGGTTTGGATCTCAAGCTGCTTTGGTTTATCCCGATTTCCACATGGATTTTTGTGGCTTTAATTTTCACTTTTTCTACCAGCTCTCTTGAAACCATTTTTCCCTGATGTTCTTCTAGAAGCTGAGTTTGAGTCAGATTTTTCATACTACATAATGGCTGTTTTTTCACAGCAAAATTGCACCGGTGTGAGCACAGGAAATATACCTGTGCATTCAAGAATTCCTCACTAGCTTTCACTAGCTTTCAGAGCTGCCGCATGTCTGCCCCGGAGTGGCCCCAGCGCCACCCCATGGTATTGCCTTTGCTCCGCAAATTTCAGAAATCGCTAGGAAGGTGGTCCTTTCTAAATACCCCTGCTGCCATGAAAAAAATGCAGGAGCAGATCTGGGGTAGAACTATTATGTTTTCCCACCTTGCCATTCTGGCCTGCCCAATGCTTTCCATGCTGAAAGTCTGAACCGGAAATGCAAATGGCAAAGATGGGGGGGGGGGATACTTTGATCACATTAAGCAGAGGCTTGTGTCCAGTCCAAAGAGGAGGGAGGGGGCGAGGAATGGTAGCGGCTACTGCCACCATGGGGAGAGAGAAAAGTCTGATGTTTGAGCCTCTGTCGACATTGCAAGAATGTGATGAGGGGGAGTCTTCCCCTCCCCTCCCAGGGAGCCATTGCAGAAGGGCTGCCCCTCCCTCGTTCACACGCTTTCCTCCTGTCCTACCTGGGAAAGGCAGACTTCGTTGCTCTTCGTTGCCCCTTCCTCCCCTTTTTCTTTCTGAATCCACGGTTTCTCCCTCCATGAAAGTAAATGGGGGAATGGGGGAGAATGACGCCATTTGTGTGACACAACCAGTGGCCAATCAGAATGCGGGAAACGGAGACTGTTCACGCATGCTTGGAATAGATTGTGAGGCAAATGAGAAAGCCGTGAACAAACAGCTGGAGCAGCGCAGGGGCAGAAGAAGGGATCCGTGTGGAATCACAGACCGGGGCAAAATTGACCCAGTGGGTAAGATCCCAGGTCCATCCAGGTGCAATTTCACCATGAAAGAAATGGCCAATATTTCCATCAGGGTTCTTTGTCCCACCCACCTACAGCTCATTTTCAATGACTGGACTGTCATTATAGTTAAACTCCTCCTCCCCAATATCTTGCAGAGATATGCCTTTTTCCTTTTATTTCTGTGAGGGAAGGCACTACAGACTTAGCTTTTTCAAAAAAATGAAAGCTAAGAATTGAGAGAACTTGCTTAAATTATCATTACAATATTATATAATTATTTTACAGCCATTCTTGAAAAAAAAGGAAATGCTGTGGTGACACTGACAACAGCACCCTCCCTTCATTATTTATGCCACATGTGGAAGAAAATAAATGGATGCAACTATAAAAACGTACAGGGAAGGCAGACGTGTGGAAGAACCTTGCCCAAACCAATTCCAATGCTTGTGGATAGACATCCATGAAAATCAGGAGTAACTCTTGAAAGCAGAAAAGGTCAGAGCCCAGAGTAACGCTTTGAAGCACTAACACAGAACGCATTGAACAAAAACAGGAGTTGTACCAAAACCCTCTCTATAACAGAGAACACAAGACTGTCACATCTGCCTACACAGGGGCTTCTCAGTGCAGCACTCAAGAACCCTTGCAAATGTCATGCTCATTTTGTGTACTTGAATTATGCCTATTAAAGGTCACAGTATCAGTATCAATTATTCAAGAACTCACTACAGAAAACAAGCCCTAATTTTTATGTTCCCAATTTTCGAGTTTCCTTCTTCCAAAGACCACTCCAGCTGAATACCTAGTGTATGCAAGTGTTGACTATTACCTGAAACAAAGAAATAAGGTACAGCTTCCATGCAGGGATGTAGGTAAGGGGGGGGGGGGGTTCTCAGGTTCAAACTCCTTCCATTACATGTCCGGATTGCTTGAAACAATGCATTGAATGGAACAGCCGGAAAGCCCTCAGTCACCAAACCCACCCCATAAAAAATCTATACCTACATCACTGCTTCCATGCATAGATAGAGGTGGCAAAATTTAGAGACTATTGATTCAGCAGAGAGAGGAAGAAAAATAATATGTAGAGAAGGGACATCCCAAAAATTAACTTCATTCTTTAACATATTCTCACTTGTTTCTTAAGAAAAACAAGAACAGCCAGACTAACCACCATCTTCGATAAACCTGTACAATTGTGCTTAAAATTCAGACTAGCCTCTGAAAGGGTGAAGTTCCAATCTGTTATCCACTGTGAAGATGATAAAAAGATCTAAGGCAAAACAAAGCACTAATGTTAAGGCTGCCATACAAAAAATACGTGTGAAATGTAAGTGCTTGTTTCCTGGCCACGCCACAGCAGATTGCAAGAGAACAAGACAAGATGCCTGGAACTTCTGTGGGTGTTGGATGTTTTACATTGAGCTTTCCATTGTCTCAAACATGGACCAGTGAAGGGAGTAATATAATTTCATGCTTCAATTTGCATCCTGGCTGTCTTGTTCACAAGAGTGTAAAGAGGGGTCCATACCAATAAGGCATGTAAAATGTCCTCTGGCCAAAACCAGGAGAGGTTAGCAATGCTCTCTTTATGCACCTTTAATGCAACCAACAGAAAAGCAAGAGATTAACCTGGAAATTACTATTGGTACAAGTTTCAGCAGTACCACTTTTGACAGGAATTTGCAGTTTTCTAGATCTGATTTAGAACACCTTGCTTGGCTTTTGGTTCAAGATGTCATGATTACCATCATGCACAGAGGCCTACTTACTTGAAGATACCACATAATCCCCCTATATCAAGCGACACAACTCCATTCTGTCCAACAGCTCCAGCTGAGTACAGGTCAGTAAGAACCCCATTTCCATCTTTGCAGTAGCCCCTACACCGGGCTGTCCTCATAAGAGACCATGCAAGATGGATTTTTTTTCCTATGGGCTTTTTGTGAAAGTGATGTTGGGTGTTGTAGAAAATGTGTATTATATGATGGAAGATGCATATTAAACATTTTGAATGGCTGATTCTATGAGCGTTCCAAAGTCCCCTTGTGTGATAATAGAACATAATTTTTATTTGTACCCTGCCCTCACCCTTGGCAGAGATGCAAATCTTCAAATAAATAGATGTGATGAGAAACTGATACAAGGTGGGTGTAAACAGAAACTGATGGTTGCTAGCTAGTAATTACTGCCATGCCACACGTCCAGGTTCCCTATGCCATTTTACTCACAGGCATGCATTCAGGTGGGACAAAAAAAGAAGAAAGGTGAGAGATCCAAGAAAGAGCTGAGATGTTTGAGTTATTCTGGCTTTTATTTTGTTGCTTCTTAGTCCACACAGTTGGTATAAAATCAGAAAAGCAAAGCAAAATAATTACATAATAATGTCTGGAGTCTTAGCATCAAAAGGCACCGCCTACACATCCTACATGCGACTGCCAACGGAGTTCATTGCCAGACACACTTTTGGAAGCATAGAAAAGGATTACAGAGGAGCTGGGGGGGGGATCCTACGGGGTCTATGAGATTGGCTTACTTCCCTCCTGACTGTGAAGGAAGGGGAAACACTTTGGTTATAAATGCTTTATTAAAAAAATAATACTAATAATAATAGCCACTTTCCTAAGTACAAAAGCAGTTATAGGCTGTATATATTACACAGAATTATTTATCATTCCTACTCCTTGGTTTATTCATAAAATCGTTATCTGAATTTCCAGTGAGTAAAGGTTAAATAGCTTAGCAATATAAGGAATGGTAAATAGATAGCACCATTTCACAGATTTGGTATTCAATTTCATAGAGAGGAGTGGGAGGGGGGGTTCAGAGCTTGCCACATTTCATTCATCTTTTCTACTTTAGCTTATTCTCAAATAAAGGAAAAGAAAATGCTTTTTTTTAAAAAAAAAAAGTCATTGTCTACCAGCCCCCAGCAGGCATAGCTGAAGACAGCTACATAGGCGAGCTGTAAACTGACGTCACCTATTTTTTTTCTTCTTCTTGTCCCACTCACTTTCTTCTAACTCAGCCTCAGTGCTAGTCTTGGGTAATCTGAATCATGCTTACTTCAACGGGACTTAATGCATGCAACAAGCAATAGCTGATAGTACTCCTCTCTGGGACTATGTACTGATGACCTTTATATCCTGCTCTTCTTCCAAGGATTTCAGGGTGTCAAATATGGAGACTATACATGGCAGAAGTAACAACATTACTTCAGGATGCCACAGTGGGACTATGGTCCACATACTACACTACATATTGACTATCATTCCAAGAAACCTCAGAAGTGTTGCTCCCTCACCCTTGTTTGAGGCAGCATCAACATTCTGGTAGACATCCTTTCCCTTTCCACTGAATATCGGTCTCCATCAGTTGGTTAATATGGGCTAATGAAGTCACCCATATTAATGAAGTCACCCATATCAGCCACCATCAGTGCAGTAACAGTTTCTCTTGCCCATCTGAAGGACTAGCCTGGTTCTTGATTTGTGCTCGGGCTTGGGGTTGAGAGTGGAAAGCTTTGGAGGAGGGATCCATTCGCTTCCACAGCAGAAGGGTGCAAAATACAACACTCTACATATACTGTTAGGCGTCAAAGTCCTTAGGCACTTTCTTTAGGCTTAAACATGGCGGCAGGTCAAACAAACGAAAGCAAACAATACTATGTACATATATGTAAAAAGTGTTATAAATAGGTTTTTTTAAAAACCATAGATACTATATACATCTTCAATGAACATAGTAACCCTTCTTTCAGTTTGGTTTGGTTTTCCTTGTTGGGTTTACTTTTTTTGGTTAAATTCCATTTTTCATTTTCTAATTCTTGGACGCCTCCTTGTTCCAAGTGCTCCATTCCCAGCAGCCTCAATTGACTTTTCATTCACGCTTCCTCAAGATGACATAAATCACACCACTGATGAGGGCCAGCGGGAGAGCCACCCAGGCCAAGATGTACGTGAAGCCAAAGGAGAGGTTCTCTGAAGGGTGATACCACTCTGTGTGTCTCACTGTGTAGATGGAAGCACCGCTCATCACACAGAGGCCTGGGAGGTAGAGGAGACAGAATGTAAGCAAGAAATGCTATGACTGATATGGAAGACTTACCCATGGGACCAAATTTACAACTACCTCTTCTTCCCCAAAATCCAGGAGCTCTGCAACCACAAGAAACCAGATCACCAATCTTGCATTTTTGCAGCATCTTAGTGGAAAGATCAACTGAACGGGCAACCAAGTTTCCTTCAGGATCTACCCATCCATCTGTTCTGGTAGCCACACTCAGATTTCCTACAGTGTAGAAAACATGGGCTTTCTACAACATGCACTGGACTACAGTAATAATTTTTTTAATGGAACGATTGTATTAAAAATAGCCTCCAACCCTCTTGTTTGACCTGGGAAGAGGTTAAAGATGCTCAGTAGAGGAAGCTGGAAAGGTACTTTCCATACTGAAAATAACATTTCAGCAGGGACTGCAATTTGGCTGGACCGCTACTCCTTAACTTACTTAGCATAATGACTAATCCTGCCTTGCTGCTAGGCATTAAACCAGACTGCTGCCTCATTATTCCATCCCACTGTCTCCACTACCCTAAGCCCCAGCGATCAAAGCATGAACAGGTTGAGCCAGGCCCCCAGTGCAGTAATGCCACTAAGCTCAGCTTCTTTGTATTGCCAGATCAGCAATACCAGTTCTAGAATGGTTTTTTTTTTTAAAAAAAAAAGCTAGCATCAGGGACTGCCAAAGATTACACAATGACTCTTCTATTCACTGCCCAGAACAAGGCCTTTTCGTTGATCCCAGCAATTCCACAACCTGCTCAATGCGCCACCAGAGTCAACTCTGTTCCAAAGCCCTGCAACGTGCCTCAGGACCACCTACACCTAACCACAGTGATATTTGAGCTGTTCTTTCCCTCCACACTGCCTGCTTTGTTCACAGAAAGTGCAGGAGTAGGAATGTGTTGAATTCATAAGCTGCTGATGCAGCTCTCATTCTCTCTAGGCCTTGAAGAGGACACCCACAGCATCAGAAGAAGCCCACTTGCTGGGAGCAAAAAATGATTGTCTTCCAGTTTGGGTGGGATGGCAAAGACTGCCATGGTCATACCACAAATCCCCTACAGTAGCTAGACAAGACAGCATGGATTATGAATGTTAAAAGATGGGCAAGAGAGAAGGTACTGATTCTGCTCCTGCCTTGGAGGTACCAGAAGGCTTCACTAGACCACAGCACAGTTGCAGTAAGAAGAGGATTGAGATAAAATCACCACCCTGCAGAGGAATTAACACAGATGACTTGTGTCCCTTATCCTGCAAAGCAAACTTAAAGTCAGTTTTCAGAAATGGTATCTGTTGCTATTCCCATGGCAATACACCCACTGCAGAAACAAAGGCCACAGGGTTCAACTCTTAGTTTCAGAATGAGAGCTCTTGTTTACAGATCAAGGAGGAGGAGAACAGTACAAAATTGGGAGGGCCATCCTATAAGAGGCAGTTTCTGTCCTTCGGACTGAAATGGGAAATGGCTGGCTTTGAATTCTCTGTCTTAGTTTTTATTTTCTACACAATCACATTTGTCAGCTTGCATTCTGAGGATCTGCATCTGGAAGTAAACAGAAACAGGCCTCAAAACTGCAAATCCTTTGTTCAGATTTAAAGGGGGAGACATGAATTTGAAGCAGATACCTGACAACATTTTAGATGGCTTCAATACTATCTGTATAGCTCAAGCTTCCATTTAACTAAGTGCAAATGGCAAGCATCATCTTCAGACATTTCTGTGATATGCAGATATGCCTGCAAAGAAATTGTTGCCAAAATTATCTCATTTGTAAAAGTATGGTGCAGACTTGTAATAGGATGACCCCTCAAGGGCATCAACTGGGCATTCAAAAATTGTTTAAATGCCACTTACTTTTGCATAATAACTGTACAATACAAGTAAATATTAGAGATTTAAATTTTATTACTGCATGTAATTATTTCCTCTTAATCCCTCTGAGCATTAAATTCCCAGGAAAACTTTCACCTAAATACAGGCCAGATGGAGGACTACTTAGCTACAGTATAAAAGCACCATATACCATCAGACTATTACTAGATGGCCTTCAGTTTTTATTGCAGTTTAGTTCTTCTGAAAGTCCCCCCACACTGAGCAGAAACGGCTCCTGTTCTCAGCATTCATCCTCTCCAGCGTTGCTAGTGAATTACACAGCAAAAATCAGCAGATGTGAAGAAGATCCTGTTCTATGACTCAGCTAGATGGTTCTTAGCATCTAGCTGAGTCATAGAGCAGGGTCTTCTTCAAAAAAAATGTCAGGTTGATTGATGGATATGGAAAGGGCTCTCTCATGTCAAATCCTTCTTCACCCAACAGATTCCATTTGCTCACCCCAATTCTTAGGTTGCCTAGAGAGGCTGCTTCATCTTCACAAATCTTAGAGATGAGATACAAGGTAATGAAAATTAAAATTCACCAAGTTTGAGAAGCGTTATGAGGATTTTTGCCACTCTGACTTAAGAAGCAAGTTCTTTTTTTTAAGAATTCAAATTAATTTGGCCAAAGGCCAACATGCCTCCCTCCCCCCTTCTGGAGATTGCTAAACAGACTCTCACTCTGTAAGAGCTGGGGTGTGGAATGTTCGCCAACAGCTTGGCTGGAATGCAGGGGGATGTGGGAGAGTCAACCGAAAAGGAGCTACTGATGCAAGGTCTCCTCAGAAGTGGCTCTGCAGTTCTGCTTAGAGCCTGGCATTACAGCAGACAGAGCCACAGAGCAAGCTGATGAATGGTGGTCAGGGTTCCTTCAGCCCAGAGAAATTATTGTTGCAATAGTTGGTGCGGGATCACCAGTCAAGCTCAAAATATGAGACTGTGGTATGTACTACAGTAATTCTGTTATTCATATTCTTGCTTTGTATTCTTATCTCAACTTATTGGTTCAAACTCATTTGTATGCTGCCTTGAAAATTTAAATGATAGAAAGATGGAACAAATAAGTCTGTTATACACTACACATCTTTAATGGGAGCTGACAGCCTTTCACAGTATCTTCAAGAGTCAGAACTTGGTAGAGACGTCCTCCAGTGACACATCTTCTCCTCCCCACCTCTCATATAGAACAAGCTCAATTCAGGAAGAAGTTTCTTTTGGTGACACAACTCCTCAACAGACCTGGCACTGTTCCAGAGTGAGTTCAGAGAAGACAGGAGACTGGCAACCGGTACAGGATATATGTTCTTTCCTCATCCTCATGCCTAGTTCACTGTACTTAAGGCAGGTGGACTGGAATCAGGTCCCAACCTCCCATAAGGAACACACCTGGCTTTGTGACACAGCATGGCATCAGTCATAAGGCCTCCTTTTCTCCTTCCAGGCTAGAGTCCAGTTCTCATCTCTCACAGAGCTCCCACAGACCAGAATTTGGCTTTCCCTAAAGCTGCCAAGGAAATCCAGGGCTGCTACACAGAGGCTGGCAATGACAAACCACCTCTGTCCATCTCTTGCCCAAACAACTTTGGTGGGATTATGGAAAGTCAGCTATGACTAAATGGCACTTTTCACAACCAATGAGCCATGGTTAGTCAGCTCCATGCATTGGGATCCCTATTCAGACTGTCTAAACATTAACCTCTGTTTTCTTTGAGGAAATACAAGGTACCGAGGCACGGGAAACAACTGGCTGTGTGAAGGTAGTAGCAGTTGGTCCTAGGTCTGATGGTCAGGAGGGGACATTTGGACTTTTGCTCAACAACAGGGTGTTGGAGTCACCTTGGATCACATTTCCTTCACAAGTTTCACAGTGTAGTATTTGAGGATGAAGAAGAGTTTGGATTTATACTCCTCTTTCTCTCCTGTAAGGAGATTCAAAGGGGCTTACAATCGCCTTTCCCCCCCCCCCCCCCCCCCAACAACAAACACCCTGTGAGGTAAGTGGGGTTCAAACAGCTCCAAAAAGCTGTGACTAGCCCAAGGTCACCCAGCTGACATGTGTTGGACTGCACAGGCTAATCTAGTTCCCCAGATAAGCCTCCACAGCTCAAGTGGCAGAGTGGGGTATCAAACCCGGTCCCCCAGATTAGAGTGCACCTGCTCTTACCACTACGCCACTGCCTGCAAGGGAAAAGAAACTGGGGAAGGAGAGGCAGAAAATGAAAAATGCATTTGATTCTACAGTATCAAATGGCTGCCAAGTTAGATGAAAAACAGTAGCTCCTCACCCAGGACCAAGGTTTGTCAAATGGCATCTTCAATAAAGAAAATAATTTAAACAGTCACAGTATTCAGCAGTCCTGGATTCATAAATATATGGAGGTTGCCCGGAGTTCCTCTTCTTTTAAGAGACCCATTTTGAGAGCCAGGGTTCCATTTCGAACATATTCCCATCTGAGTAGCTGACTGTGCTTTTTTAGTATTGTCTTGTTCTCCTTCATTAGTTACTGCTGCATCTAAAATGCTCCCTTTGCAATACTGCAAACCATTCTTCTATTACTTACCAGCAAGGATCTGGAAAATGCCAGTAAGGTAGAACCGTCCACCTTTAGTGAGAGTGAAGAGCTGGCAGAAGAATAGGAACAGAGATATAACACTGAAGATGACAGACAGGATCATCAAAGCTTGGACAGACTGAAGCCAATCTGGAAAAAAGAAACAGGACATTAGGGGAATATTGACAAGAGACATCAGGACAACATTGCACGAAAGTATAACAGTTATTTCCTGCACATCCAGCTGTTGAACCCAATATGCCAAAGCTCTCTTCAGTCAAAATAATACATTTTCATCAGCTATACCCCATTCCGGATAAAGATGATAGGAGATTTGTGAATTCATCTGCCATTTCCTGGACTGTCTTTGTTCTAGAATGCTGCACTTGGGTCTTGGTGCCCTGGGGACAGAACTGGGGACCCAAGTGGACCATTCTAGAACAAAGGTGGTCCAGGAAATGGCAGATAAATTCACACATCTCCTGGTCATCTTCATCCTGAACATGGTATGGTTTTAAATGATTTTAGCATTTGCATTAACAGAGACTTTGATGGTGGGTAGGAAACAAGTGCACAGATAAATAAACAAAAATTTAAAAATAGTTGGAGGAGCTACCAGACACAGTGATATATGTCTCTTCCCTAAAATAACCAAGACTCTCTGGAGATATAGCTACCTAAAGAGTTCCTTGAAAATTCAACCCAGCTATACAAAGAAGAACTTGTATATGAAGTCACATAACAGCTGTGCTTCTTTTGTGGTTCTGACTAGAACCTTCATTGCAAGTTGCTCAACTGCCACTACCTAGGACCGTGGTGGCTAACCTTTGGCACTCCAGATGTTATAGACTACAATTCCCATCAGCCCCTGCCAGCATAGCCAATTGCCATGACCAATTGCCACCACTTACCTAGGAGTTACTTTTATTTAAGGAGCTGGCCTCCAGAGGCTGCCACCTCTGTCAGTTTTGACCAAGGCCTCTGATGCACCTCTAAGGACTTGTATTAAAAGTGATAAAATCTTTAATTGCTGCTTTTTCATGCTTTTTGTTTTGTTCTATGATTCTATTAATGTGTTTTTGATTTTATTGTTTTTTTTCCTGTCATTTTGATGTGCTGAAAAGTTGCCCTTATGCCAAATGGAAAGGTGAAGTAGGGATTTAAAAAAAATAAAAGAAAGTTCCTCACAGTTTCTTCTAAAGTCCTATTTGAAAATAGCAGACCAGGCTTTGTAACAGTTGTACAATCACCAGCCAAACCTTACTTGTAATTCCAGAAACTCCACAGACCCTTTAACCCAACACTACCAGAGGATAAATGACGGGAGGCTTGTTTACTAGTTCATGATCTTCCTGTGATCTAGTAGCAAAGCTGCTATGAATAGTATTATTCCTGTCAGTTTCAGAGCTTGCCTGACACTCTTCATATTTTCCATTTGGATGTTGTGATGACTCTTGCCTGAGACAATAAAACAAACCAACAAATAGACACTACACATTTCCCTTTTCCACAATGAGCCCTGTCGGATGTGAGACAGAATTAACAGACAGCTGGCCCATTCAACAAAGCATTATTCTGGGAAAAAAATCTGCTTTGTGCTGGAGGACACTGTGGCATCCTTCTGTTAATGTTTAGCATCTGCTGCTCTGAATAGAATGTCCAAATTCTCCATTTGATGAAATCAAATAAGTTACCTTCCAATTCTAAGGGCTTTGTGCGTGCGGTTACCAGTAAGAAACCACATGTATTTAACAGAGCCTACAAAAATCTAGATAGCCCAGGCTAGCCCAATCTCATGAGAACTTAGAAGTTAAACAGGGTTGGCTTTGATTAGTATTTGGATGGGAGACTATCAAGGAAGTCCAGGGCTGCTATGCAGAGGCAGGCAATGACAAACCACCTCTGAAGATCTCTTGCCTTGAAAACCCTATTGGGTTGCCATTAAGTCAGCTGTGACTTCACAGCACTTTCCAACCAGCACCGTAAAAACATAAAGCCAAGTGACTTAACCAGGTCCACTGGGTGCTTTCAATATGGCACCACTCCGACATTCCATAGACATTCCAATTCACAGAGTTCAAGACTTGGAGACAATGACTTTTGCAAGGCAAAGCAACTGGACTGGTCCGATAGCTGCTACCACACAATCAGCCTCTCCCCTGAATTGAAATTAGCCAGCTTTTGTAACCAACTGAACAGAGTTGGCCTTTTGGTCCATGGAAAAGGGAGACACCCACCTCCCATCCCCCAGGGATGTTTAGGATGGCAGGATGAAGGGTGGGGAGAACACAAGATAGTATTTGGAAGTCAGATAGTAGCCCATGGGGAAAGGAACTGGATGGTTGGGAGTTGAAAGATGCAGGTTTGTGCTCAGGGCTGGCAGAAAGGAGATGGTGATCAGGGGCAGCACTGTCTCCTGTCAAATCACTGAGGTAGTCGAGATGATGAAGGATGATGCACTAGTCTTAAATGACAAAGGGTGCACTATTAGAAGCTACAATAGCCACTGATCTTGATACAGACGCTCCATCAAAATTGATATGGTTTTAGTGCAGAGTTATGCATATGAGTCCTTGGTGTGTGCTGATGGGAAAGTTAATTCATTTAAGTGCAACATACCAAATTTGGGCAGGGTTTTTTAACTGTAAGAACTCTGCCTGCCAATAAGGTCAAGTTCACAGAACTGTACCTACTTTTAAGTGGCTTTCATTATGTGAAAGAAAATCTTTCTTGACACAAACAAGATCACCTCCATATAATTTATGATTCCCATCATTAATACCACAACTTTGGGAGGAGAGCACTGATACCACTTTATTGATGGGGAACAGAGGCTTAGAGATGGGAAATATGACAAAGCAGTCATTTAAACTCAACTGATCTACCCAGTCAGAAGTACAGAGTCTATTAAGGGCCTTCCTGCACTGATTATGTTCCCATGAGGTTATCATTTTTCTCTGGTAGTACTGTGCCCACATTAATTGCATGAAACAATAACTCCTGTCCTGATGGAAGTGTGGTCACGTTTACTGCTAGGATTTGCCCACATTCCCAGAGATGTGCAACAGCCAAATAGCATAAAAAGGGGGAGGCAAAAATGGCAGGGGAAACATTGTTTGAAATAGCAGGGAACTGAGCATGGTAGACCAGTGGTCAGAGATGGGGCCCATGACATACCTACATCATGTCATCTGCAAAAGTGACATATGCTGGGATAAAAGCAAGAATTCTGAAGAAACTGATGCTAATTAATTAACTGATGCTAATTAATGCTGATGGACTGCAATTCCCCCACCCGATGGTAATGCTTACTGTGTGACATGGCTTAGTGGCATCCATGCAGTTCCTAACAGAAAAACAATAGAACCTGGGAATATTCTCGTCTGCTTCTTCAGCCACTGAGATACCAGCAGGTTACCAAATAAACAAATAAAAAAGCCTTAAAATAACCAGATATCCTATGTGACAACCCTGTCCTGTTCTCTTATGGAACCTTAGGAGAGGCACTTTACCACAGCTGTCAAAGTCAGAAGACTTATGAGATCAGCCAAAGCCATCCTTGGAGTCTGAGTCACAGTCCAGCTATTTACATGCCCAGTGGGTGGATATGAGCCCTTGCACTACAATGAACACCAAAATATCATAACAGCACAGTTCATTGCCACTGGTACAAGACCAAATGTGACTAACATGGTGTAGTGGTTAAGAGTGGCAGACTCTAATCTGGAGAACTGCGCTTGATTCTCTATTCCTCTACATGAGTGGTAGACTTGTTTTACATAAGAGGCGGACTGGATCCCCCCCCCCCCCACTTCTCCATATGAAGCCTGCTGGGTGTTGTTGGGCCAGTCAGAGTTCACTCCAAACTCTCTCAATCCCACCTATATCACAAGGTGTCTTGTGGGGAGAAGAAGGCAATTTTAAGCCACTTTAAGACTTCTTAAAAATAGAGAAAAGTGAGTATAAAAGCCAACTCTTCCGCTGCTATTGCAGAAAATGATCACCTTCACATATTTTCAGCTACTTGAAAGTTAAACTACTTACAGTCATTCCTATAAGGAATGATGGCATGTATTGTTGAAGGCTTTCATGGCCGGAATCACTGGGGTGTTGTGTGTAGAACACGGCCATACAGCCCAGAAACCACACAACACCCCAATGATGACATGATTTTTGCATACAACAGACCATCTTTCACAATCATCCCAGCTCTTACTACCATACTGCCAAGATTTCTAGCAGTTTGCCAACCTGAGCTTTGTTCTAATGAAGACCTGGATGATCTCTTTGGATGGAATGCCACTCCTCTGTTTTATTTAAGTGCAGGAAAACCTGAAAGTGTGTGCACCATACTCATGAAGCCAGGTCAAAAAGTGACTGTGCAAAGTCCCCTTTGGTGTGGGAGGTATATGTTGCCACTTACTCTTTCTGCCCCAATGGCAGCCAGACTTGCTTTGACTTTCTGCCTTTGACTTCTATTTCCACTCACAACATGCTGACTTCATATGTTCTACCTCCCTGTTTCCAAGCAAAATATGTTAACCATTTTTAAAGCAATTTTAGAAACTGAATGTATTATTTGTCTGCTATTTGTGTGATGTGCTTTTTCTGAACTACTTTTTAAGGTTATTTTGGTGTCAGTGTTTTATTTTTTAATAGAAAGTTAAGCATACCTTATTATAAACTGAGTAAGCACACTATCATTCATTAATTTAATGGAATACTTGGGCCTAGACACTGAGACCTAGAATTGAGTTATACAAAACATGGGTACTGCTCACTATGACCCCTCCTTCCAAGTATTCCCCACCACCACAGACACACACTACCCCATTCACATCCCTTTGTTGTCATATTAGAAATCTTTTATGGCATTTAACTGTGGTAGCTGTGCCTCAGTTCAGAAGTACAGTTGAAGAAATTCAGTTTGCCATACAACCAGAAAAGAACAGAGGGTTTGGCACCAGCTAATCAATAAACAACAGTAACTAATAACTGTGATTATTGTGGTGAGAGAGGACAGGAGGATGGAATACATCATCAAGGGAGGCCTCAACCAAAGTCCTGGTGGAACATCTCTGTCTTACAGGCCCTGTGGAACTGTTGAAGGACCCGCAGGGCCCTGGTGTCTACTGACAGAATTTCACCAGGCAGGAGCCAGAGCCAAAAAAGCCCTGGCCCTGTTTGAGGTCAACCTAATGTCCTTGGGGCCAATGACCACCAGCAAGTTGTTATTGAAGGACCACAATGTCCTCCTTGAGCTGTACAGGGAGATGTGGTTCTGTAGATATGAGGGCCCCAGACTGTATAAGGCCTTGGAAGTCAAGGCTAATACCTTGAACCTAATCTGGAATTCCACTGGCAACTAATGCAGCTTGCATAGCACAGGCGTTATGTGCTCCCTCACCATAGTTTCAATCAGGGCCCTTGCAGCAGCAATCTGGACCAGTTTCACTTTCTGCATATGTCTCAAGGGAGGCCTGCATAGAGTGAGTTACCATAGTCCAGCCTGGAAGTGACCGTCACATGGATCACTGTAGCTAGGCCCAAGCAGTACAGGTAGGGGGCCAGCTGCCTGGCCTCTTGAAGGTGGAAAAAAGCCAATCTCACTGTCTGTGACACTTAGGCCCCTATAGTTAGGGAAGACTCCAAGGTCCCACCCAGACTTTTGACAAATGAAGCAGGTTGTATCACCTCATTATCAAATTGAGGCAGCTGAAACCCCTCAACCAGTTCTTTCCAACCCAGCCACAGGACCTCTGTCTCCATGGGATTTAATTTCAGTCTGCTCTTCTTCAACCATCCAGATACAGGCTCCAAACACTGACCCAACACATCTGAGGTGGAGGCTGGCTGGACCTCCATCCACAGAAAAAGCTGTGTGTCATAACATATGGACGACAACCCAGCCCAAACCTCCAGACAAGCTGAGCCAGGTGTTGCATGCAGATGTTAAATAACATCGGGAAGAGGATAGCCCCCTGTGGCACACCACAAACAGGTGGATGCCACCAAGCAGCTGTCACCTGTTGTCCCCAGTCTTGGAGAAACAAGGTCAGACACTGTAGGGCCATACCCTGTATCCCAGCATTGGTGAGCCGAAGGGTCATAAGGTCATCATCGACCATATCAGTGCTGAAGTGAGATCGAACACCACTAACCAGTTGCATCCGAAGCTCATCTGTGATAGTGACCAGCATGATCTCTGACCCACAGCCAAGGTGGAACCCAGACTGGAAGGGATCCAGAACTGATTAATCCTTCAGAAACATCTGCAGCTGTTCTGCCACAGCTCTCTCAACTACCTTTCCCAGAAACAAAATATTTGAAACCAGGCGCTAGCTGGCCATATCCAAAATATCTAAGGATGGCTTTTTCAAAAGTGGGCATACCACTCCTCCTTCAGTCTCCCAGGGGAAAATTCCTTGTGCAAGGGAGCCGTTGATAATACCCAACATGGTCTTCACCAACCATGAGGGGCATGGATCAAGAAGACATGTGGTAGGTCTTTCTGCGGCAAGTACCCTGTCAACATCGGAGCAGTTGACCAGAAGATGGCCAAGATGCCTTCAGCTCCTTATTGTATCAACAGTTGCCAGGAGGTCATGGCAGAGTGACAAGACTTTATCTGCAAAAATACATTCTTAAGGGTAGTAGACACTATACATGCAGCAAATTTCACCACAAATGTTTGACAATCCAACTTAACCCATCACCCTTCCTGTTTAGTTCATGCTGAGCAGTGACAAGTACCTGCCAAACAGATTTGCATCAGACTTCTGCAGAACTGCACATGGGCAAAGATGCTGCTGATTCAATCCACTATGTCAGCCATTACATCACTAGGGACTATTCAATTAAACACTTAGGTATAGATTTTAATTTTAAACTACAGCCTTTGTTGATGACTAATTTATATGATTTGTGACTGATTTAATAGTATATTTAAATAACTGCCTGCTGAGACGGGGGGGGGGGGGGGAACAGAACTCAACCAGATTGTGTAAGAATGTGCACACACACATTCATACACAAATCCAACTGCACTGTATTGAATGATTAGAAAGAAATATATGTATTAACCTGCCAAAACAGCCATGAATGGGTCAACGAATAATCAAGCCCATCATTTAAAAAATGGTCTCTGTTCACACCTGGTAAACAGGACAGGAGGGGGAACCAACAAGTATTAACTGTGTGCAGCAACTTGTTTGTATGAAACAATTTTCCGGGAAATCTGGACAATTTATTCTAGATATTTATATGCCATAAAATATCAATAACAAAAAGGGAGGATTTGCACTGGTATAATGGGAATCTCCAAAAGCACATTAGGTAACTGGTCTGCAAACTGAATGCCATATAGAAAAATCCACATGTAGCTCCGCTCTTAAACATTTACAATAGCCCTTAATTTTTAGTTTAGTTGGTAAGTTTTTGGAACTCCTACCTCATGCACCAACAAAACATGCTATGCATGGTCCTCTCAATATACACAATCACCACGTTCTGTGAATAGGACAATCATAAACCCACATTTGTTGTGGGTGCAGATTTGCTCACATAGAAACTTAAATATGTACATATTACCATATTCAAACAAAAAAGAGTTGTATCACAACAACTGAACGAAGGGCACTCTTTCAGAACACAAGGCAGGAGAGCCAAAAATTATCTTTTTAATAGACCTAATGCCACTGACTGTACTCTTAATTAATGCCTGTTCCTTGCTATATAGCTTCCTTGGAAGTTTCCTAGTATCACCTGCAGGATTTTTACCAGCTTGGTTGCAGGAAAAGCTTAAATATGTTACAAACACAACAGACAGAGCTCATTTTGGTTTCCAAATGTATACTGCACATGCATATGTACACACTCCTTGGGTAGATCCTCAGCTGAACAACATTCATCACATAATGAGTCTGTCACACTGAGTACAGTTTACATTGTACACCATGAAAGTTGATCCAACAGTGTAATTCATTTTTCTGTCAATCTCTTCATTTCTGAGAAGGAGCTCATCTGAGGGAAATGTGTCATACCACCTCCTGCAGTTAAAAATTTCACCACACTTCATTTATGAGTGTACTTCTTGCAAAGAGAGTGCTTTTTTCTTTTTCGTCCAAGCTTTGACAGTATATCTTTTTATGGCCACAACCACTACTTCTTCCATGTGTTCAAAATGTCTTCTTTCTCTCAGTGCAAGCCTTTCTGCAGCAGCCTTTTTCAATCAACAGGAACTGTTTTCTTTCTTTTGTTACTACATGACAGAGTGTTACTGGTAACATGTTTGATTAAAAGTTCTGCCTTAAAAGGGCACTCCAGGCAGTTTTCTGTCTGTAAACTTAATGTTCAGAGAGGATACATTTTCAAATGCAGACACATAATCCACTCCACCACAGAGGGCTGTGTTGTTCATTCAGCCATCATGTGGAATGGTCATAAACAAAAGCAGTTCCAAGATGGCTGCTCGCAAGGAACCCTTGAACTTCAACGCAAGCAAGGAATCTGATCCCAACAGCCCTTGTTATTACAGAAAAAAATTAAGCTACCATAAAAGAAGGTTAACATTTTAAAGATAATAATACTGTTCAATGCGAGATATAGGTAAAAAAAGATAAAGGTAGTTCCCAGTGCAAGTACTGCATCATTATTGACCCATGCAGTAACATCCCATCACAATGTTTACTAAGCAGAATTTAGGAGTGGTTTGCCATTGCCTTTTCCAGTTATCTGGGTACTTACTTTACTGACCTCAGAAGGAAGGAAGGCTGAGTCAACCTTGAGTTGGCTACCTGACACTGACTTCTGTCAGGATCCAACTCAGGTTATGAACAGAGATTTGACTAAAGTACTGTACCTTACTACTCTGCAACACAGGGCTTCTCCAATGGGGTATATAAAGAGCTATAATAACATGGATAATTTATCTCCCTGAAAAAAAGACTATGCATGTTGCTTTCAGCTCCTTGATCACTGTATAAGCATTAAAGAATGCAGCCCAGGTCAGTATGAGCTGTTGAATACTTGCTACAGTAAGCAATAAAAAACAGCATCACCCACAATGCAGGTTGATCACCAGAGGAATGGCATGGCGACAGCAGATAGATCACCTTCAGCCACAGTTTATCAAAAGTGAATGCTAATTTTCACCCAAACAGTAGCTGAAACAGAGCACACATGCCTCAAACCACAATCTCTGACATCTCCAGTTAACAATGAAGCATGGACAGCAGAGTTGGATAGGACCTATAAGACTATGTTAAAGTCACTGCCAGGCTAGATGAACCAATCCTCATTCTCAGCTTATAGCAGCTTCATAAATGGAAGTGTTACCAGGGAGACAACAACATAAAAGAGAGCTGCATTGTAACAGAACCTCCATCCAAGTAAATTAATTACTGAATTATAACCAGAACTAAAAAAGAGCCCCAATAATCTAATATCACTCCATGCTGACACATGATAGTGAATCTATTAATCATCTACTTAAAGGGCAGCACATTCTTGTTTTGAATTTCACATGTACTAAGGTTTGGCTTCAGAATCCATCATTAAAAGAAGCCAACTTTCATCAAAAAAAATTTTAAGCCTTCCTTATTTGGAATCTGAGAACAAAATCATGTATATCACCCTGGCAGCCCAATCCTGAGGGAAGAAGATGGACTTACCCATGGCACAAGGGGCAAATGCACTGGTGCAGGGCCTGATGGGGGAGCAGGTGCCCCTCAGCCCTGCTGCTTCAAAAGTCAGAAGTCCCAGCCATGCCAGGGCTGTGCTAGCATCTGAAATGGATGCTGATGTGGGAGGGTGGGCTTAGGCATTCCAGGAGTTTGCAGCCATTTGCACCACAGTCCTGGTCCTGGACAGTCCATTGGCCTCAATAGACAGCTTTCTGAGAAGGGACTTTTGATATCCCCCCCCCCCCCCACATGCCTCCAGAAAGCCTTCTTGAGGCAACAGGGCAACGCAGCAGTAGCACCATCCCTAGTCCCCTGTATTATCTGGATTGGGCTGTAAGCTCCTTAGGAGAATGGCAGGAAAATATGTAACAAAGAGAGACTCTTTATGGCAACAGTTTTGGTTTACTTAAGACATGTAATGCAGAACAAGGTAGTATATAAGATTCTCCAAGTCCTGAAGAAGCACAAAAGACTACAGCAAAAGGCTGGCATGATGATAATTTAAAAAAAATAAGGCAAGGAGAGAATAAGGGAATGGAGGCAATGGTAGTTGGAAACAATCTAGTATTTTATTTATTTTGATATTTATATCATATTTTTCTCCCTAATGGAAATGTAAAGTGACCTAACATCATTCTCTCCTCCTTCATTTATCCTTACAACAACACTCTCTGTGAGGCAGATTAGGCTGGGAGAGTGATTGGCCCAAGGTTACCCAGTGAGCTTCCATGGCCAAGGAAGGATTTGAATCTGGGTCTTCCAGGTACTTCCAGTATTCTTAACTGCTATACCATGCCAGGTAGTAAGTGTAGATTACTGTGGATGTTTACAAAATGTCCCATCTATAAATGGGAGGAGGGTGTCTCATGTGCAGTGAAAAATAAGCTCTATCTGGGAAGATAAGCAGCTGTCAAAACAACAAAAACTCAGATAGTAACTACAACAGTGGTGGACCTAATTCTTCTAATTCTAAGAAAAAACATTGTTGCATCCAAAGAAATTGACTAGGACACACCTCACAATCCATAATTTAGCCAAACATGGCACAGATATTTGTTTACTACCTGTACATCCTTCCTGTTCAGGGAAAATTCTCACCATAAAAGTGCAGCTCCCACTTTGTGTCTTAGAGCACAGTATACAGGTATGCCATCTAAACTTGTTGAAATCAACAGACTTAAATTGGAATAACTCAACACAGAACTGCACTGTAAATCTCCTAAGGATAACACATGCTCAACACTGATGAGCAGTACAAAAAAACTATAAATCCTTTATAGGATGCACTTCCAACCACAAGAGTCATACTGTGTAACTAACAATGAGTTAAACAGCCTGAAAATTTGTTACAAGGATGTCTCAGAGAGAATCCTGCATGTCACAGAATCTGGCCATAGCTGATGAATGGCTATGTAGGAGCCCAGACAAGATAAATAAAAAATGTTTCAGCTGCAAGCTTGGGGACTACACCGACTACAGTAACAAACTGCTTCTTTCAGTGTTCCTTCATAAGTTCCACACAAAACTAGAATAGTAGAGAGCTCCTTTCTGCAAATGCTTGAGGTGCCGATTTTGGTTTAAGACACTTTAAGTTACTGAGACCCTATATGCCCTAAGGAACACTCCCTTCCCTATGCACCAGTGCAGGCCCTGCAGTGTCAGAAGCTATCTGTGTATCCCAATACAAGCAGCAACTGGCAATTCTCCCTGCTTTTAAGGTCTGAGCAGAAGTACATTCCAACAGTGATGTAAGACTTGAGTTATCTAAGCAGGCTGAGAATAGGTATGGGAGGTATTCTAGTGGCCCATTTGCATCTTTATTTTTAGAATACTTGATTTTGCGAGATATTTTTATATTAGTTGTCCTGGGTTCTAAGCCAGAGGTATGGCATTTTTTAAACTCATGAAATAGGCACACTATCTTTTGTTCCATTTGATATCTTGTAGGAACCAGACTCTCTAACAGATTGCACACCCATTCTCTAATGGAACATACTCACAGGAAATTAACAGACTTAACTGACAAGAATTCTACACTAATGGGGGAGAAAGAAGCTCTAAACTAAGATTATTCTGTTAAAAGAATGTACGGCGATCCCCCATGTATTCCATGCAAAGCTCTGTCAATACAAAAAAGCTTCTGATCTAAGACAGACTAACTCATGCAGAACCAAGTCATTGCTCCAGCTAGCTCAGAACTGTTTGGTCTTGACTGGCAATAGCTCTGCAGGACACATACTGGAGGGCGGGAGGGCAGGATTTTTCCCAGAAACCTTTTCATTAGAGATACCAATGATGGAACTTAGAGTTCTCACAAGCAACACAGCTCTACTGATGAGACACAGCCCTTTCACAGCCCTATGTTGAACTGCAAAGGCTTTTAACTGGGTATACATTAGCTTGGTTTGTTCCCGCATGTTCTCTGCCTGGTCTCTTCCCCTGCATGGAAGATAAGCACCCTCTGGGGAACATCCAAAGGAGATGCTTGACATGCCTAACTTTATCTATGCAAACCAATGCCTCTTGGGCTTTACTACAATCCTACAGGGTATACCTACGGTTATTCAGGAATGAATAATTCATGGCATTTACCATCCCTTCAGAATAATGTGCCCTGCTTCATTTATAGACCGAACTATACTTTTATTGGCTCTGCTCCCAGCTATTTATCAGGAACCTAACATGCAGACTATGAACACTTGGAGCTTTTCCTGGCATGGAGGTATAGTGCTAACAACTTCAGTTGCTCAGTTTGTGTATGTCAATCTATTACAGGAACAGGGCCAATAGAAAGAGGCAAGCCAACTTTAAAAATATTAAAATTATATTATACCATCAAACGACTATGCTGCTAATTTGTAAGGGTTGCTACACTACAATAAAGGACTCTTCACTAAAATATGTTGTCACTCATAAACTATAAGAAAGGGACAGGACATTTCTCTCTAGGCCAGATGGCACCCCCATGTCTCATATTTGGAAGCTGAAAATAACCATGTCTTGCCTAATTTGCATATTAATTTGTATACTGATATACACTGCCCTGAGTCCTTCGGGGGCAGAGTGGTCTAAGAATGTAATTAATTAATTCAGGGAGACTGAAACAGATTCAAGTGGGGAACAATTTTAATAGTTCACAAAGTCCTGATGAAGTGCATATAACATTAGAACAGGAGTGTCAAACATGTAGCCCAGTGGCCAGATCTAAAGCCTTGAGAAGGCCTATCAGGCCCACAAGCCACCTGAGACAACCCCCGCCCCCCAGTGGTGGGATTCAAATAATTTAACAACTGGTTCTGGAGATGGGATTAAAATGATTTAACTACTGGTTGTTTACAAGCACCATTTTAACAACCGGTTCTGCTGAAGTGGTGCGAACCTGCTGAATCCCACCACTGCCCCCCACATATACACTGCGGGTTCACCAGTCAAGGCACCCACCCACCCATCCCTTGATTCTAATCTGCCCCCCCCCCCACACACATGTTGATCAGGGCTGGGCTCACCAGCCAAAGCAGCCACCTCCCCACAGGGCCTGGCCAAGTCACATTTATTTCATGTCTAGCCCTTTTAACAAATTAGTCTGACACTCCTTCATTGGAATGTTTAAGTTGCTCATCACCGCAATAACATGCTGAAGTGGTTCACTGTTATTTCCATTTTACAAATGGAGAACAGTTATAAAGCCAAAGCTGTCTAGTAGAGCTCTGAACCACTTTTTTCTGAAATTCTGTGCTTTTAGCTGTCCTTCGAGAGAGCAGAAAACCAACAGAAAGGGGGGCGTTTCTTAGAATACAAATGAAGCTTCCAGAGTTGAAGCTTCTAGGGTCATGTCCCTGGTCCCTGAAGCTTGCTGGAGACCTCAAGACAATCACTCTCTTTCAGTCTAAGCAACCTCACAACTTTACTTTGAACTGATGTTCCACAGTTCCAGCTCCTAACAAGGTTGCCAACTGCCTGGAGACAAAGATGTCCTGGTCTCTTTAATGGGTTGTGATTTAATTGGTGATATTACTTATGTCCATGTCATGAATACCTTCGGCTATTAAGTCTCTATTTCCCTTTAGGCCTACTGGCAATCCTAACACTAGTTTTCATTCATAATCTGAAATGCCATTAAGGAAAACAGGAAGTATGCTATGTGTTCAGAAGTGCTATGTAGTACTACTCTTCATTCGCAGGAGCAAGCAAGCTCTGAAGTGCTCTGTACATGAGTGCAATGGGCTTATGAGAAGAAAACTGGACAAATAAGGATCAACTGTTGCCTTCCATAGATAAAAGGGGTTTACAACCTTTTCTCCCCTGACAGGGTTCCTGTGCTCTTAATAACTGCTTAAAAGGTCAAAGCTGTCCCACTATTGGACTGTCAGGAAAGTTTAACTTACTGACTGGTTTCGTAAGGAGGTATTTAAATACACAGAAGCACTAGGAGAAAACAGACGGCAACCCTACATAAATTCTGCAGAAATCATAGTAAAGTGCAGTGATGTAGGGAGAGGCAAATGGTGCCCAGCTCTAGCCCCACCCCCCACCCACTTACCTTAGTTCAGCCAGCTGCAAAGAGTAGCTGGCTGAAAAAGGCAGCCTGGCTGGGCCCGCAGGCTGCTCCGGGTTTTTTCTGGGCCTGCGAGGGTGGGGCAAAGGGGAAGGGTATAGGGGCGATTTTCTGCCCCCCACGTGATTCCAATGGCATGTGCCCAGGAGTGGGCACCCCGCCCCCCATGGTAGCTACATGACTGGTAAAGTGCCACAATTAGCTTCACTTCTGAAAATTTTGAGTGTTCAATGGTAGTTAAAGGTACAGGATTAGGGCTATTTTAAGAACTGGCATCCTTAGTCCCAGAGTTTTATACAAACAAGATTCTCAACAATCTTCAGGGCTTGGTTTTATTGAGTGACAAATCATAACGGAAGGAGGAAAGTTAGTTTACAGTACAACTCCTCCTCCCTCACCTAGCCAAAATCTCATTTGAAAAATGTTAACTAGTCATGATCAAAGGCCAGTAATTTCTTGGGTCCTTTGACCCTTATTCCCCCTTCTTCAGCAGTGCTGCTTTAGTGGAAAATCTGACAATAATCTTTTCATGTACAAGTAGGATTCTGTCCTGGATTCCTGAGATGAGGCTACATGAGCAACGCCTGCCAGCAGAAATTAAACTACAAGTACAACAGTTGAACTTGTAATCAGTGCATACTGATCACCAAACTGAGGAGTGACCCAAACAGAGAAAGGAAGTGTCAAGTTCAGCATTCACTGTCCAGACATGCAGGCAAGGTGAGGCGAGGCAGTATCTCATGATTATTGCGTGGTGTGATGTTTTTCTGGGACCATGAAGAAAATACTTCCAGCTGATGCAACTTAACCTCTGCTATAAGCATGCTCTACTGTAGGCTAAAGAAGAGCAAGGAGAGCTGTAGCCTGTTGTGGGATAAAGTTAGGACAGCTACACCCCACCCCAATGTATGCTTGAGTCTACCACTGGTTAGTTAACATTTTCCCTCAGTGTGACTGATTTTTCAGACAAAATCCTATGAAGAATAAGGATGTAAAACACACAGAATGGTTATCACTCAACCAATATCTTTGGAGCCACTTGAATGACAGAAGTGCTTCCAGTCTTCCAGGTCTACAGATTTCAGACATGAAGCTTTAAATTTAAAAAGTTTGTGCATTATACAATAAGGTTGCCAACCTCCAGGTAGGGGCTGAAGTTCTCTAGGAATTATAACTGATCTCCAGACAAGATATTAGTTCCCCTGGAGAAAATAGCAGCTTTGGCGGTTGGACGCTATGGTATCACATCCCTGCTGAGTTCCTTCTTTTCCCCAAACTGTACTCTCCCCAAACTCCACCCTCAAGTCTCAGGAATATCTGAACCTGGAGTTGGCAACCCCATTACATAGCCATTGACTTTCTTCATATGTAGTCTGAACCTTTGCATATTTACATAAAAGCAGACCTTACTAAGTTCTTACACCCAAGACAGCATGCACAGAACTACAATCCAGTCTAACTGAAATCTCCATGAGCAATCAAAATGCTTTCTGGACCTCTTTCTCTTAAACTCCCCAAAATTGAGCATGCCAGCATTTTCAGTGAGTGTCCCAAAGCTCTAGAACTTCTTCAGAGACTCACCACATTATGCAAAATGCCACTTTTTCTTAAGGATATACAGATGGATGGGACAGGGAACTTCAATCAGCGACAGGCTTGCAGGTGTGTGCTCATGTCTTTTGAAGCCGCATAAGCCTTTTAGTCCCCATTGCACATTAAAACTACAGTATGAACTTTGATTTAGACAGGCCTAGTTAAAAATGCAATAAACAACTGATGTACAGAATTCACCCATTTGGAAACTCTTGCTTCCCTTGTTTATGTATACCACATTTAATTTGAATACTCCCAAACTCTGGGGCCGTTTCCGCTCGGCCACGCTGGGGGTTGGGTCGGCGTACATGAACGGTCCCGGAAACTACTGGGAAGACGGCGCCATGCTGTGCCGTCGCCCGATTGACTCACCTTCCCTGCGACCGTCCGGTGCATTGCCGAGGCCAGGGGACACGCTTTACTCCTGCCACTGTCTGCGCAACGGCTCCGGAGTCACCAGGGATGGGGGCCGGTGTCCCCAGGAAACCTACGCGATCGTCCGGGTAATAGTCAGCCAAGGAAAGAGCCAAGAGTTGACGGAAAGGGGGGAGGGATGGCACCTTCCAGCCGCTGCTGTTCGCACGGCAGCAGTTGGAAGCCGCTGTTTCCCAAAAACCTCGCTCGGGGAGTGAGGTTGGGAAACAGCGGCTTCGCGCCGCTGGGGAGGAGCGGCCCCCCATGCGAACAGCTCCCTGGTGATGCCGTTTTGCCGTCCCCAGGGCGCTGTATTTGGCCCGTGCGGAAAGGGCCTGGGATATACCGTTGCCAACTTCATGGAGCAAAAGCTGTCCTGTCTCTTTAACATTTGATTTTGGCCTTACGGGATATTTACCAGGTGATATTATTTACCACCATGTCATAAATAGCTTCAGCTGCCCATTTCCACACTTTATGACTCTATTAAAGGGATAAGATATTTTTCTCCAGGCCTTTTTGGGAGAATAACAGAAATGCGCTATGAGTTGACAGTTCTTTGGGGTCTGAGGCCCATTTTCTCAATTTTAAATTAACTGGTGGGAAACATGTCAATTCTCTCCCTCTCCACTGACACTAGCACTGTTGAAGATATTAAGGGAAACTGCAGAGAAGCAGCTGCTGCTGCAAATGGGGAGGGGAGGGGAGGGGAGGGACAGGCTGTCACCTTCACAAGGTCATGAAGAAGAGCTTCATATTTCTATGCTTATGGCTATTGCCTCCTGAGGAGAGCAAAATAAGGACAGTCTGGAATTACTGGGTGCACAGAAAACCTTCTAGGAGTTAGCCTGGCAAATTACTACAATGTCTTCCCCTACCACAAACTTGAGAAATTCCTCTGAATTGGGCTCTGCCTGTGTTCCTATAGAAAGTCACCCCTAGTTGACTGATGTCCAGAAATGAGGTTGGAATAAGGCCAAAATCAAGTTGAGCCCAAAATTAAATTGGAGACATGGGGAAGTTACAAAGTGTGCTGCCATTCAACCTGTCTTTCTGCCTGTTTAAGTAATGCTGTGCCCAAGGGATGTTATTACCAAGCAAGTTCGCACAGGATTGCTGACTAAAGCAATCGGAGCCATTGCTGCCAGATGTTTTGCTGGGAGAGGGTCATAAGACTTGTACTGTTGCAACTTGCAGGTACTAAAGAGTTCCTAGAGCTGACCTGTGGCTCAGGGAGTCCTCATTTCAAACAGAGCTCCTATCAGCACTTCTGAAAAGATGGGTAAATCCATTACTGAACCTATTTCCACTAAGCTCTCAGCGCCATGGTTTCCACTCAAGGGTGGTCATTTTTTTTTTGCAAAGCTCTTGTCTATGAATAAAATGCACTCCAATAAAGAACACTGATGGAAATCATCAGCACAACTCCTATAGCCTACAGTAACATGGAACAGGAAGATACTTTAATGTATTTTCACAAATTCATGCCAATTTTGTGGTTGACCAGTCAAATCTAGACTGCTTCCCAGGAGTAATTTAGATAAATCAGCTGAAACAATTCCCAATATTACAGCAGCTTATGGAAATCTAGCTGTATACTGTAATGTACTCAGATACTAGCGCAATCAATTGTTCCTAGAAACCCTGCCAGTTTTACATTAGGGGACCTTCTCTGGTATTGATAACAGACACATTTGCTTATATTGGGCATAAGCCAGCAAAAGGCAGGGGCCCTCTCACAGAAGGCATAGAAATCTTACCCCTTCCTAAAGTGTGAGCCCCATTCCTGGAATACTGCAACACACCCAACCATGCTTACTATATCAAGATCCCTTTTTACCTCCCCAAAATAAATCTAGCAGCCCACCTCTGTCCAGACAACCACTGAGAGGTTGCTTCCAGAAGTGGTACCACACTCAAAGGCCTGAGGATTTGAAAGTTACCAAGGATGCATGTGAACACAGGAAGGTGCAGTGCAGTGTGAACTTTATAAGTCCAGACCACAAAGAGTGTGGTAAAGTCACAGTATGTTCCACAAAGCACTTCTGTTGGGGTGCAGAAGGATCTGAACGAAGCACCTGTTTATTAAGATATAACACTTTTATGGATTCCTGTTATGCAAAATCATCCCAGAGCTCCAAGCCATAGTGCATTTGCAGCAAGAAACAAATTGTCCACACTTCCACTAAAGGGAATACTTAGGGCAATACCAAGATCCACTGCAACGCATAGTGGGTGGTCAGAATATCAGACTAGGACCGTGGTGGCGAACCTTTGGCACTCCAGATGTTATGGACTACAATTCCCATCAGCCCCTTCCAGCATGGTCAATTGGCCATGCTGGAAGAGGTTGATGGGAATTGTAGTCCATAACATCTGGAGTGCCAAAGGTTCGCCACCACTGGACTAGGATCTAAAAGACCCAGGTTTGCATCCACACTCTACCAGTGGAAGCTTGATGGGTGGCCTTGGGCCAGTCACACACTCTCAGCTGAACTTATGTCAGAGGGTGGTGGTTGCTGTGAGGATAAAAGGCAGGGGGGAGAGAAGGATGCTGTAAGCCACTTTGGGTCCCACTGACGAAAAAAAGCAGAGTATATTTTAAAAAATGCAAACAGAGCAGAATTCACTACTAAACTGATTTAAGATTCAGCATATACTGAAGTTAAATTGCTGTTATAATTGATTATTTCGAAATACATCCCATGTTCAATGAGCATACAATTGAGGGGGTGGTGGTGGCAATAAGTGGTGCCCTTGGGTGCACATGTACGATCTGTAGACAGCATACACAAATGCAGTTATGTGCATGTCCGGCCCTCCCCATGCAATCAGGATCCCTGAACATTTCCATACACAAGTGCTCTACAGACATTACAAGTAACATGCATAGGTGGGGATCCCACTGTCAAAACTCCATTTTCCTTCTCTATGTATTCAGTGTTATTCAGTGTATACTCCTTGCATGTGTAACAGAGGCTATTAGCTGAATATGTCCTGGCACAGATAGTTTATAGATTCAGGAATGTCGAACTCAATTTGTTATAAGGGGTGGACATAAATGTGACTGGGTCAAGCCGGGCTGGGGCTGTCTCAACTGTTGACCCCACAGCAAGAATGCCAGCCCAGTCTGACACTGGAGGAGATGGTCAGCGCTGGGGGGAGAGGTCTGCCTCACCTGGTGAGCCCAGAGGACTCATCAGCCCTGATCAGCACTGAGGGTGGCTACATCAGCTGGTGAGCCCTGGGGGAAGTAGTCAGTAATGGGAGGGGTCGTTGCCACAACTGGCAAGCCCACAGCAGCCTCAGCAGCCCAGATCACTACTGGGGGAAGTGGCTGGCACGGAGGGGCGGGTGGCTGCCTCAGATGGCAAGCCGCAACAGGCCAGCCCGCCCAGATTGGCATGAGGAGGGAATCACCAGGAAAGTTAGGGCTTGTAAGGCCCACAGAACTCAGAGGCATAGTTTTTCTGTATGTCAATATTCACAAAATCAGGCTGGCCGGCAGCAGCACCTCCACAATTCAAAGCATGGTTGCTCTTCTAGCACAAAATAGATTATGGAAGATCTATGGCCCATCATGAAGTACAGAACACCATCTGTGATAAAAGACTACTGGATAGGTCAAAATAGAGGTGAGGGAGCACCAAAGGCTGGGTTGATGTGCTTTCCCTTATGTAGGACAGTCTGCATGATCTATGGACCAGAGAAGAGTGAGGTCTCAAAATATGTCTCAAGATGAGGTTGCCTTCTGATGAGATCAAGCTCAGATTGTACGAAGTTTTTTTTACAAAAAAAAGAAAACCAAAATGTTTAATGGTAGTTGTGCCTTGAGATTCCAAAGGAATTTCTTTTCCATAGTTCTGTATAATTTGGAAGTTCTTCTAATGAGACTATTCACTACTTAGAGAGGTGGTTGCTAAACCTTTTACAGCTGGGTAAACAGGGTCCGTGATTTCTAGAACCTAGTGGAAAGCATCTTTTATTTGAAAGGCAAGCCACAGTCAAATTTTGCCATGCATGAGTGGCACTGAACTGGCTTGCCTACCAGGCATTTGTAGCCATGGAGAAGTTAATGCCACCGAATGCTGATTAACGACATAACTATAGCATGTAAATCTGCTACACTGTAACACAGGCTCTTGCTCCAGTTGTTCTGAAGTCGTACTGCCAGGGTACCAGCGAAGAAGAGAGCATCGTTGGCATGCACACACCCATTTTGCAGAGAGTTCTCTGTCCTGGGTCTATGGACCAAAGTGGAGACCCAAAACAGCATTCATTGTTCTCCTCTCCTCCATTTTATCTTCACAACAACCCTGCAAATTAGACTAAGCTGAGTGTGTATGGCTGGCCCTAAGTTACCTAACAAACTTTCATGGGAGAGTGGGGGTTCAAATCTGGTCCTCCCAGATCCTAGTTCAACATTTTAACCACTAGACTGGTAGTAGTACAAGCTATGGAGCCATTGTTAAAATAAGGAAGTGGTCAACAAAAACACCTTCACAGTATGGAGTATCTACCACTGCATTGCCAAACAACTGACTTACAGAAGCCCTCAAAATCCAGCATGTCACACACCTCCCCCAATGAATGTATGGCAGCTATCTGGACTTGACAGAGCACCCCTAGTTCTTCCATATACCCCCCCCAGGACCCTTTCTACCACATGGTGATGACTAATTCTTCGACAAAGTTCCCTCAGAACCCCTTTTCACACATATCAAAAGTAACTAATTGATTCATATTTCAGACACTGCATATGTGTTGGAAATCACTGATGGTATGAAGCCAAGGTGCCTACACTTGTGAATCTGGGATTTTACAGAGAAAGGCAGCAAGTAAAAATTGCTTCCAAATGAGCTCATGCTTTGTACTAAGTCAGACTATTCTTACTAAGGTCAGTACTGTTTAGTCTGAGTAGCAGCACCTCTCAAGGGTCTCAGTGAGAGGTTTTTCACATCACTAACTACCTTTTTATTTTCACTAGAAATGTTGGGGATTGGATCTAGAAACTCCTGCATGCAAAGCAGATGCTTTACCATTGAGTCATGTCCCCTTCCTTTAATGACACCACAGAAAACAGGACTAAATAAATAAGTACATTCAATAAGAGAAGACAGAAAATGTGGCCCTTTCCTCCCAAAATATCAGGAAGAGAAGAAAAGAACAAATCTTTCATACTGGCTTGCTTGGTCCAACCATCACCTGATCAGGGGTCACTTAGCTCCAGGTTTCTCATTCTCTAGGAGGGCCCCCTACACTGGACAGCCAATGTGGTATCACAGATTAGTATCTAAGAGACTCAGGCTCGCACTCCCGTTCTGCTATGGAAATTCACTAACTTTGGGGCAGGTCACATACCCCCCGCCTAACCTACCTCACAGGATTGCTGTAAGGCTAAAAAGGACGGTAGAAGGATGTAAGCCATTTTAGGTCTACATGGGGGGAATAGGCAGGGTATAAATGAAGTAAATAAATATATGCTGTGATGACAAAACTCCAGCTGTGATCATGGACCTATTCTTGGTTTTACTTCACAATTAACACTGACTGAGAAAACCCATATTTTACCCACAAGCAATCCTTAAAGAATGAGGGAAGAACATGAATTTCAGACACTGAATATAAACTATATCCACATTTCCAAAGATACTAGAACAACTCCATCAATCCACTAGTATAATGGGCAGAAAGACAGCCCTCTGCACAATCACCATCTCTGAAGAGTTAACACCTTCATAGCCCATTGACTTCAATGGGATTTGAAAGGTGTAACTCTGCTCAGGATGGAGCTGTTAGTCTTTGGGCTAAGGGAAATCTTAAAGTGCTAAAACTGATTTAAGTTGTGCTCTCAACTCCTGTTCTACATGGCTTTCATTGCTAATCTGCTGCACCATGAACTTCCTTGAGGGCAGACACAATAATCATTGATGCTTTCAGTTGGTTTCAAAGAGCAGAGAGAACCAATATGTCTTCAAAAACATATTCAAACCCAAAATGCCATAAGTTTTTAAAAGCGTGTATTGAGTGAGCTTATTATTTGCTAAAGCTTCTCTGTGCAGTTGTCTCAGTATGCTTTCCTATGATTAGAGAATCTTTTACTCGGCTCAAATTAAGATCATACTGTAACTTTCATGTGAATGTTTTTCCTGAATTTTTAAAAACTCAACTCTAAATAGCTACAGAGAGCTGCAATCTGGAATGTAATTTCACATGGAGGAGGGGGCTCTTCTCTCATTCCCTAGGGTGGTTTTTCTTATCTAAACTACACCTCCCAGCTGTTTTTCCACCTTGCAACGGAAAAAACACAGCTATTTGAACACCCCCCCCCCCCATGGAGCAAAATCAGACAGGAGAGGTCAACTGTGATAAGAAAAACAGCCTACAGGGGAATAGATAAATTGTTTCCTCCAATATGAAATTTTAACCCAAATTGCAGCCCACAACTGCTATAAATTTACAAAAGAAGGGAGAGAACATATCCTAGGGATGGTTTGATTCTCAGCCAAATAATTGTGACAGGCTTTGTGGAACTTAAAAACTACTTTTTTGTGTTAATACAGCTATCATGCACAGTTGCTGTTTGGGTCTTCTAGTGGACTAACATTAAGCAGCCAAATACATCATTTCACATCATTCATACATATGGTTTCCATTTTTTCTTTAAGTACCTAGGGTTTTTAATGACACTGAAAATATTTTTGGTTTCTTAAATATTAAATACATTGTATGGTCATTGATTTTAAATTACAGATTGATTTAAAACTCCCCTCTCCCTTCAGTTGAAAGCCCTGAACTTCTGAAGGTATAGGCTTTAACTCTGTTACTGACAGTAACTCTGTTACTGACAGAAATTAAAATGTATGTCAAGCGACTGATTTGAAAAGGCCAAAGTTCCAATGCTGATTTTAAATAAACAGACCTGAGGGTATTTAAAAGTAGGTCCACTCAAAATGAGTAACACAGTCCAGGCAAAGTACTGAATGAAATGCCTTGGGACTCTGATCTCGCAGTGACTTAATATGAAGTTACTCAGTCTGGGTACTAGCCCAGATGCCACATGGGAAACTTTGTTCTTTACGTAGCTGTGAGGGACTAAAGAATGCCTGAATGGACACAGAGGGACTGCTTAAGTTAGTGGTGTACCAGAAAGCTCTCTGCTGCACTATAGCTCAAAAACAACCGCCCCAAAATGATGTGCAGTTCCTCAAAAGTGTGGATGCCCACTGTCAAGAATGAGAGATAGTTCTGGGGATGGTTCGGCTGCAGAATGTGTGAACAAGTATACAAACATTCGATTGACAAACACCCCTCAATTTCCCATTTGATCTTTGCCTGGCCTGCTTCCTGGGAGGAGCCCACTGGGATTGGTTTCAGATGCAGTCTAGGTGGTGCCAAGCACTCTGGGTTGGGTCCAGCAATTAGTCAGCAGAAGGACCTAAAAGTCACTGATCTTTGCTGCTTTTCCCTCCCTGCAGCAATCCTTTCTGACTCCAAGTCAGAACTGTGCTTGGCTGTGGCACTCGCATTGAATAGCAGCCATGTGAGGTGTCAGATTGCAAGAGGGATGAAACCACCCTTGTTGCCCTTTCTATCAGCAGTAGATTCAACCCTATTAATACCACACATATGAATGCTTGTAATAATTAAAATGTCTACAATGGCTTATGATCCTGGAGACATGAATGACCGGTAGGAGAAGCAGCAGCATTTACTATGTAGATGTAGTAGATGGCTTCATTTTCTTAGGGCCATCCTTACAGCATCAGCAAACCCACAAGCAGAAGGATGGATGGTTTGTTTGTAGGTTGAATGCATAGATTAGGGTGCTCAAACAGGGGGTCCTGGCTCTCTGAATGAGAGATTACTATTGTGGCAGTTAACAAGCAAGTCATGACAGAAACAGCTCTCCCTTGTTATTTGTCCCTAGTGGCTAAAAATCAGGATTGCATCACTAAGAACCAAGAGGTTCCAAGTTTAGCAATCATGGATGACAGTGTGATGCCACAATACTTAAACAGTGTCAATGTTGGGGTGTTGTAGGGTTTCTGGGCTGTATGGCTGTGTTCCAATAGCATTTTCTCCTAACTTTTCACCTGTATCTGTGACTGACATCTTCAGAGTCACAGAAGCAGAAAATGCTACAGGAACACGGCCATACAGCCCAGAAACCCCACAACACCCCAGTGATTCCAGCTGTGAAAGCCTTCAACAATACAGTGTCGATATTATTTCCAAACCAATAGGAATGACAATTGTCCACTTCTCTCCATGGAGAAAAACAGTCATACCTGCTGCTTCCCACCTTCACACTAGCTTTGGTGTGATAACCTGTCAAAAACTTTTTTTTTAAAAAAAAAAAGACTAACCATAATGCATATACGTGATAAAATATTATGTGGTTAAAACTTCCTTGCGTTTAACAGGATTATTTATTTATGATAATCAACTAAAAATAACTGATATCTGTATTACTTTATTCCTAAATTGCTGAAATGGAACACCTCTAGTTACTAATCCGTTAGAGCATTTAGTTGCAAACTAACGTGAAATGTGTAAACAAAACAAAGGCAGAGAGATTAACAAAGATATGTTCACTACAAGTAACAGTGTAGTAATTGCAAGACATATAGAGATGGAATTTAGGGAATCTTATGGCAAATTAGGACTCTCACGTCACATTTCCAAGATGATTTGCATTCACAGACCCCATTTTCACCATAATTTTTATGGAGATTAAAGGTGAAAAACAGGGATTTGTCCCAGGTCAATTAAGTATATAGCCGAGCAGCAATTTGAACCTATAACACCTGATTACTTTCATTCTCAAAGTCTTGCATAACAGATATTATCACATCTTTTGATTTTAAAAAATACAAGCAAAAGCCTACGATGTTCCAAGGGTTAAATCATACCAACATGCCAAAATATGTGGTAATTTATACAGAATGCAATCACAGAATATCACATATAAAGTTACTGATCTTTATATTTCCAAACAAAACCAAAAAATGGCAGCCACCTCATCTCTCAGAAAACTAGCCACCCAGCAGCACCTAATCAACAGAAATCAAATGTAATCCATTGTAGAAAAATGCTGTTTTCCAGTTTGCTGTCAAAGCTTTTTAAAAAATGAGTATGTCCTATGGGCTGAAACTATGAACTATATCTAATCCACATCACACTCTACATAAAATACAGAAAAGTTTATGGACTAACAGCCCAATTCTCAGCCCGAGGTGGCTGGGGATGGTGCTGCCTACTGCCTCCAGAGGGCCTTCCGGGGAGGCAGAACCAGCCCCCCCAACCCCCACTGTCAGGAAGCCCTCCATAGGACTTAATGGACTGATGCCAACCAAAAGGGTGATGCAAGTTCAAAACCTGGGCAACTGTCCGCAATTAATTCCAGCTCCACCCCGGGGAACACTCTCTCCACGCCACCATGCCAACATCTTATTGGACGCCAGCACAGCTCCATTACTTCCCATACTTCTGGGTTTCACCAGTGCCTTTGCTCTCTCTGCTGGCAAGGATGCCCCTTGTGCCAGCAAGGGGGTCAAACATGTCAGCACAGAACAGTACCACCTCCACAAAATAGGACTGGGCCATAAAACATCTATTTTTTTCTCCTCCGTTAACATCCAGCCTAATGAAGAAAGCTGAAGAATTCAAAAACGTGCTTATGTTGTGATATTTTAGTTGTTCCTAATAAAAGAGATGGGGGTGTGTGTCTTTGAACCAGATACTGACCATTGCAGGCATAAAACTGTTGCCATTCACTTCATATGTAAAACTTTCTTCTGTCACGAAACCAAATCCTAGGAGTTCCTGTGGCTTTAAGAGGCCAGCCAGCTGATTTTTTAAATGTGAAGATTCCAAATGAAAGTCTTCATTCAGAAACTAAACTAGGCCAGTTGGTGCAGATCAGGTGGCTGGAGTTTCCAAAAGGTCAAACAGAGTGAGAAAATGTAGATCTGGGGTTAAGCAAATCTTGTTTAAAACTAAGAGGGACACTTAGGGTTGCCAACTCTAGATGAGGAAATTCCTGGGGATTTGGGGGCGGAACCCAAAAGACTCAGAAAAGGGAATAATGCCACAGAGTCCACCCTCCGTAGCTACCATTTTCTCTGAACTCTGAGGTCTGGCAAGCCACTGTAATTCCAGGAGATCACCACGCCTCAACTGTAGATTGGCAACGCTAGGGACACTGCAAATCACACACTGGCCCCAAAAGGGGGGGGGGGAGTATTTGCCCCAACTGTATTTAGAACAAGCTATGGATTAGCAGCTTACATCAAACTAGTAAGTATTTCACAGAGATAAGGCAGGACAAGGAAGAATGGCACCAAACACTGTCCTGAAAAAAATAGCAGTACTTGAGACAAAGTCCTCACCATTTGGGGATGACGGTGTACAATGAAATGTTTCTGGGGGTGATCCTGATGTGCAGTTCTGCCAAAGGTCAGCCGAGCGCATAGGGCTACTGAGCCATTGCTGAAGGAGAAGGAGAAAGCCGTAAGACGAGGGAAAAGCCAAATGAAAATTCAACACCAGCAAAAGCCTTGTGAGAAACCGACACATTTCCTAAGGAACCTTCATCAGACATGCTCATTCTTGCTTAGTTCTGGACTCTAAAGGAATGAGTTAATTATGAGTTATTAGCAGTTGACTCAAACTTTCTAAACTGATCTGTATATAAATAAAAGCCTTTTTGGCAAAAAAACACAAGCACAAATACACATGTATCACTATTTGAAAAGAAAAATCTGTGTTGTTCTTTCATTCCTTTAACTTTACTGCAAAAAGAAAAAAGAGAGTTCAAAAGTGGGGGGAAAAAATCTTTAAGCCTGTGCCAAATCTCACAGGGGAAAGGAAATCCAATTCCCTTCAATCCTCACATCCCAGGGGTAAGGCTATGAGAACTCTGCTGCATGCACTCCTAACACATCTGTTAGGAGTTTTGAAAGTATTTTTATAAGGCTTTCTTGAAGAGCATGCAAATGAGGCTGCCTGGAGTTGTTTCATTTGGGCGTTTTTATTTCTCTGCCAAGAGCAACCACGTAGTTTGTTGAGTTTCTTATTATTTTTTATAAAAAAACTGGAAACGGACTCAAGCATGCTCAACGGCTATGTGCCACTGAAATAAATGTTTCCTGCCTGCAATCTATAAGTGGTGGCTGTAGGGTCACCATGTATGTGGGAGGTATACTCACATGCTCAAATGCACATTCTTCCCAAACATTTGAAACATATAACTCTGAGGCCGAATCTTGGTTCACTTTGCCTCTGCAATGTTTCTGTTTCACTCATTTTAACTTCACAGATATGTAAAGGAATCATATGCACAAAGATATACTCTCTCGAAACACAGAGCTTTTTCGCCAGGAACCAGAAGAACCATGAAGTTCTTTTGGAGTACAAAACAGTTTGAGTTGCAATTTCCACATTTTCCTGCCTTGGCAACAATTAACAGGATTTATACATTGACCAGTAACACAAGAGAGCCCTAAGCATACTTATTAGACATTCCATGATTTCAGTGGATTTTGTTCCCAAGTAAACATCCACAGGGCTGCAGAATAAAAAATCCCACACTTGGAAGTCAGTGCCATGAACCTATGCAGAAGTAGTGTCCAAACAAAACATAACTGGGATTAGATTCTAACTCCTGCCAAACAACATCTCACTATGTGCTTTATTATTAGGTGAGGCGCTAAAATGATGTTTATACTTACACTGATGATTGTAGATACAAAGAGAAGGACAAGAACTGACACGTGCAGTACAATGATCCCCAGTAACAAAAGGAGCATTTTGGCAGAAGGTCTAGGACTGATCTGCAGGGAAGGGAAAAACACCTTTAGGTAAAAGAATTTTCAGGATTAGAAAGTAGAGGGAAGCTGACCCTCTAAGAGTGAACGGCAGAGGGTGCAGCTGAGATGGAAAATAAACACTGCAAGGGTTGGTGCAAGGAGGCTAAATACCTTCACAAATTATATCTTTGCCTCATAGACAGAAAAAAGCTAACTGCGTATCTGCACAGAGAACAGAAAGTCTGCAGTGTCTTTTCTGAGAAAGTTGAAGGCATCAGAGTATATTTCAAAACAAATTAGTCTTGACTACATGAAAGGCTGAAAAGGACAATACCTGAAGCAAATCAGAACCTGAATGATTTCTGGTGCTCGGAAATGAGCTGGGCATTGAATAAAGATGAAGGATTTGGAATACATGTTGCAAAACTCTTCATCTCCCTCACCCTGCAATTTAACAACTTGGATTATTTCCTTGCTTGGGGTTCAATTCCAATTTCCCAGATTTGGAAACCTTCTGGCGTATGGTAGACACTTCCAATATTGTTACGTTCCTCCAAGTTTCCATTTAGTCAAGGGGCACACTTCACAAACAGCCAGCAGACAAAAATCAAATATCTGCTTTCTGAAGAGGTATTTAAGCCAGAGCTTCAAAGCAAAAATAATGCCAAGTTTAAAATAAAGTCTGAAAACACAGCCTCCCGTTTGAACCAAACCCCTGCTGGCTCGGAAGGTTTGGAGGCGGGGAATGGAAAACCGTTATACCATAAAGCCCCCATTCTCCATGGAATAATTAACATTTGCGGCTCCATTAAACCAGCCACCCCCCTAAGCTAACCCATCCCAGCTCTTCCCGCCACAGCTAAACAAGATGACAAACCTGTTTGGACAAACACCGAGATTCCCAAATGGCGGGACAGAATCACCCAGAGGTTGGTCAAAACAGGTTTGCTTGTTGGAAGCGCTGAATGAGACCGCCAGGCAAATTCTTTAGGGAGGGTGGACAGCAAGAGCCCGGGCAAAGGCAGTTTGAAGAACCGAAAATGCAAGAATGCAAAGAAGCAACAAAAGGGGTTTTTTTTGCAATAGGATGAAAGGGATTCTAACAGAAGGGCTATTTAAAAAAAAAAAACATCCACCCTTCCACACACTCCGCACAAGCCTGCCAAGCGACTGCTATAAAGAGTGGCATTCGGGGAGGTGGGGGGGGGGGGAGGGAGGGGGAAAGAGCTACGTGTTGAACTGTTTCAACCCGTTTCTAATTATATCAAGCCCAGCTTGGAGTAGCTGACTGTCCTCCACGCATTGAAAGCCCGGGAGCTGCGAAACGCTCGAAGCGAGGCTGGACCACTCGGGGAAAAGTCCCCTCGATTTCCACTGCGTGGGGCGGGGGAGGGAATATACGCTGCCGTTGATCCACTGTATCCCCAAAGGGCCACAAAAGAATAAGCCACTTACTCTTCCTGCCGCAGTTGGCTCCCCTTCCCACCGGCTGCTCCCGCAAATAAGAATCAGCTCCGGACAGACTGCGGGTCGGATCCCCAGGCGGGCGCCCGCGCTTCCCAGCACCAACACTGACTGAGCCCGGTAGGGGGCGGGAGCTGAGAAGTTTCGCCTTTGAGCAGCAACAACGCCCCGAGGGTGGCGGCGCGCCAAGCGGGGTGTGTCTACCCGGACGCTGCCCTCTAGAAAGACTTTTCCCGAGGAGAAGCGGGGCGCGCCCGCTCCGAAAAGCCGAATCCGGGAGAGCGGTTTTCCCTGCCTTGCCCAGACCCCTGCCCGGGAGCTCTTCCGGCTCCCTGCCCTTCTTGCGCCATCCCAGCAAAGTGATATGCTTTGCTCAAGGACGACGAGAGGAGGCGGATGCCCCGGTCATGTTCCCGACTCCTGATGGTCTGGGCTGCGCCTGCGGGCGCTAATGAAGGGGACTTGGGAAGAGGTTTCAGGGGTGGCCGGACAGGCAGAGCTGCCCATTATGAGCTCCAGCGGAACGAAGCGCTCAACCCCGTCTATCGGGTGTCGGGGGCCACTCACTGCCTCGGAATAGGTCAACCGGTGTCTTCCTCCTGACTCTCAACACAGCCTTTTCCGCCACTCTTTACAGGGTGCCCCATTCATCCTTAACAGAAGAGACCTCCGGCTCTTCATATACGCAGCCCATCGCGATCCGCTTTCCCGAAAGATGCACGTGCATTTATTTGGATCAACTTTAAAAATCGCTTCCCCTCCTCTGATTTGATCCTATTGTTTCTGGACCAGGAGGTCTGGTTCTCCCGCATCCCTCATCTGCACATCATCCCCCCGCCGCGTCCCGATCTGTAGTAAGGACGCACGTGCTTTTTCTAAGCAAAATCGATCGCATCATTTCCTCTTTCAATTCTGTTTGCTTATATACTTCAACAAGAGAAAGAGTTCCTACGATCCGAGTCCCTTTATTAGTATTGCCCTTCCCCCGCCCCCGGAACTTTGGCGCCTGTTCGCGGGATTTTCGGCTGCGGGTGATCTCAATAAGAAACAGCCACGAGGTCTATGGAGATGTTTTGAAGGCGCCCCGCTGCTCTCTGCCCTCCCCCCGACCTACAAAAAAGGCGAGACCGCAAACTCCAGATCTGCGAGAGAAAGCAGCAGTTTTCCAGGTGGACTTACCAAGGCCAAAGAGTCAACTTGCTTGGTCGTGATATTCCCTAGAAAGCGAGAGCCAGGCGGCTTAAACTCCAGTTGCTGGATCCCAAGGAGTGACGGAGCTGTTCCAAACCCCTCCCCAATCTAAACGCGAGGGGGTTAGCCTTCTCTGGTTGCAATCCCTTTACTGCGATCGCGGATCTCGTGCTTGCCCCGTTTATTCAGCCCCCGGTCCAACGCCCAGATATGTCATGGTGGCCTGAGAGAGAACACCCTCGACTATTTAAAGAGACAGCATCTCTCTATCTTTATCCCCCAGCAGGGAACATAGTGAGCACGCAGGGGCTATTTAGGGTGTGGAAAGGATTACTCCGAGGGGGCGGGGCCATCCTGACATTTTAGCGGTCCAAACTATTGATGAAAAGCCCCCAAGACCAGCGAAATATGCCAATCACTCCCTAAAAGACGGAACTGAGGACTAATAGGCCTTAATAGGTGGCGGGTCTCCTATGAGACTTAAGTAAGCTTTCTCGGTTTGCCTAATTCCCAGAAATTAGGTGGTCTTTAGGTTCTTGCATGATTAGTTTTTAGACACCCCTTTCCCGTGCTCCATTTTTTTCCACACTGGTGTGACCATCTAAGACCACAATGTTTGGCTTTTCTCTGTTGTTTTCTTGAAGGCATCTTTGTTTTCCTGCATGATCTCAATGTGACGTTTCAGACCAAGGAGATCCTTGTGAGATCCCGATAGTGACAGAAACAGTGTCTCAGAAAAGAGAGACATTTCCAAAACTGAAGGATTTCTAATTGCTGTTCATTTTATTTATATAGGTACTTGAAAATGAACACATAGGCATTTCTAAAGCGTGACAGTGTTTTCTTTTGCTACATTTGTTCCCTACTTTGCTGTCACCTTTGACACAATGCACTTTATTTGCTGCCTGTAACACGAAGGGAAATCTTTCGGGGGGGGGGGGGGAAAAAAGGGCTTTCACAGAAGGTTTTTGTCAAACTGGATGAACTCCAGTCTATTTCAGGTGCTGCACTGCCCACAGTGCTGACAAACAGCTTCCTAATCATACAGGTAAGATGTAACCCAGTGCCTTGAGGGACAACAAAACAGTAGGAATAGAAAGCCAAAGTTGTAGTAGTTAGAGTGTTGGAGAGCTCTGAGGTCAAAATGCCAAAGTTCACTGGTTGACCTTGGATCACTCACTCTGTCTCAACTTAGCCTGTTTCACAGGGCTGTGTTGAGCTAACATGGAGGAGAGACCCATGTAAGCCATCCTAGTCTCCCAGGAAGAAAAGGGGGTATCGCAATATGATAGATTAGGACTGTTCACCTACCCAACTCCACATTAGTCATCCATTAGGTTTTCAAATGTCCAGTCTGATTATATATTTCAACATCTTCGTTAATACACAGCCTGTGTATCTGGCTGGTTTAATTGAAGTGGAAGAGGCAAGTAGGAAGAACCCGAATATTGCTTAAATAAACCACTGTAAATCATTATTCTTTGGGGACATGTATGAAAATCAAGTGTTCATCAAAGGGGAAAACATGTTCAGACCTGATTTACAAATCTGAAAAACCTCAAATGATTTATCTGTAATGTTACGTTTGAAATGATTTATCTGTATGATGTGTTTTCATGAGAAGCTGTCTTTCTTTACAGAGACACAGACATGTACGTACCCGCTTCCCTCAAGTATTCCATGAGGCATTCCAGTCATGGGCATTTGCTCTCTCAGGGGAAAAACTCAAGCTCTCTTGGTTTCTATTGATGTGCAGAGAAAGTGCAGTTTGTTTCCAGGATTGAGTAGGCACTTTGTTCCTGGCATACAATACCCACTTTCTTGGAGTCAATACCATACAGAGTAATTGTTTTCTAGCAGCTGTAGAGGGAAGGAATCACACTAGAGGGGAAGTCAATTATGTCTGCATTGCTGAGACACACAAGGCCAGTTCACATGACCAAGGGACAGGCTGCTAGCTGGACAGCACTGCTGAATCCAAATCCTGGTTTAATGACTAGTGTTTTACCTTCAGTCAGATTTGGAAACCTTTGTA
Organism: Sphaerodactylus townsendi; assembly: GCF_021028975.2. Classification (NCBI taxonomy): domain Eukaryota; kingdom Metazoa; phylum Chordata; class Lepidosauria; order Squamata; family Sphaerodactylidae; genus Sphaerodactylus; species Sphaerodactylus townsendi. The sequence continues at coordinate 113,500,756 of NC_059427.1, read as the reverse complement.
TATTGTGCTGGACTCAGTCTGCTGAACTAGATAGAAGACCCTATAATTGTTATAATACCTAGTAAGATCACATAGGATTCAAGTCCAGTAGCACTTCACAGAGGCTAAAAAGATTTTCACGGTTGAGAGTTAAATTTCCCCTCATCAGATATAAGAAGGCTGAATGTGTCTGAATGGTAGAGGAGATGCAAGCCAAATTCACTAGCAGTACAATCAGAAACTAAGGACCCTTCTGCACATGCAGAATAATGCACTTTCAATTCACTTTCAATGCATTTTGCAGCAGGATAATACTGGGCCAAATAGCAAATTCCACTTGCAAACAATTCTGAAAGTGGATTATTCTGCATGTGCGGAAGTGGCTCAAGTTATACCTTTCTAAAATTATCTGCTTCAATGATCTTTTTTTCCTCTTCTGTCATCATGTCTTTCCACGATACTCCTGTGGAGCTTGTGAGTACATGCTGTAAAGTCCTAAGCAAAGTTGTTCTCTGTATTACTGTATGTACTGTTGTTTATAATCAGAGGCGTAGCTAGGGAAAATGGAGGCTGGGGGAAAATCTGAGTTTTCCACCTCCCCCCCTATGGGCAGCCACCCTCCCCCCACCACGACCAAACAAAGGTTTTTTGCACCAGGTCATCTCAAAGTCACCATCACATTATAAAACATTCCTGAACTCACAAATCTGGGTAAAAGCCAGATCCAGATATTTTAAATGGATCCTCATGAATTCATATGATTTTTGCATTGGAATGAAATGAAACCACCATGAAACTATAGAATATGTCTTAGTCTACAGGCAGCACCAAAAACAATCAGACATCCCACGCTCTGTGGTGCCACAGTGAGACAAAAACCTGCTTCAAAAACACAGATCCTCATGATTTTTGCACAAAGTCATCCCAAAATCACCAGCACATCACAACTCCAGCCATTAGCCATATGTTTGAACACAACAATCACACACCCCACACTAAGTGGTGCCGCAGTGGCACAAAGTCCTGCTTGAAAAAGTGGATCCTCATGAATTTTCCACTTAGTCACCCCAAAATCACCTGCACATCACAGCTCATCCCCCAGACATATGTCTGAACATAATAATCCAGCATCCCATGCTCTGTGGCACTGCAGTGGCACAACATGTGTTTAAAATACATGGATCCTCATGGATCCTCCTGATTTTTGCACTTGGTCACCCCAAAATCACCAGCACATCACAGCTCATGGCCTTGGCAACATGTCTGAACACAACGATCACACATCCCATGCTCCGTGGAGCTGCAGTGGTGCATAAACCTGCTTGGAAAACACAGATTGTGGATCCTCATGATTTTTGCACTGTCCCCCCCAAATCACCATCAAATCATAGTCCAAGCCCTTAGCCACATGTCTGAACACAACAATCATGCATCCCATGCTCCGTGATGCTGCAGTGGTGCAAAAACCTGCTTGGAAAACACGGATCCTCATGAATCTTCATGATTTCTTCCCCAGCAATGGGCTTTAGTGGGGTTGTAGCAGCCCCCACCCCACCCTTGCTCAAGGTATGACACTTACCTGGGTATGCATCTGTGACTTGGTGGTGGGGCAGGTTGAAGAATGTGGCTTGAGGTAAGAAGGAAGGTGAGGATAGGTGCAGGGTGGAGAGAAGTGGGGTAGGGGAGGGTGGCAAAGTGAGGGCTGGAGTGGAGGAGGATGGAACGGAGTTGCTTGGGGTGGTGGAAAGGTTGAAAGGTGAGGCTTAGGGTGGCAGATTGGGAGAGGGTGGAATGGGAGGCTTCAGGTGGGGGAGGTCAGAAAGGTGAGGGTTCTGGTGGGGCAGAATGACAAGATGAGACATGGGGAGGGTTGAAAGGTAAGACTTAGGGTGGTGGGGTGGCTAGGGGTGGGGGATGGTTGTAGGAGAGCATGAGGGTGGGTTGGGTTATCAGGTTAGTGTTGAGGTGGGGCAGGGTGGCAAGGTGAGGGTTGGGGTGAGGGAGGGTTGAAAGGTAATGCTTTGGGTGGTGGGAGGGTTGGAAGCAGTGGTGGGATTCAAATAATTTAACAACTGGTTGTTTAGAAGCATTATTTTAATAACTGGTTCTGCTGAAGTGGTGCGAACCTGCTGAATCCCACCACTGGTTGGAAGGTGCGGCTGGGGAGGGGAAGGTTGAGTATGAATGTGGGGAAGGTTGGCAGGTTAGTATTGGTGTGGGGAGAGTAGCAAGGTGAGGGCTGGGGGTGGTAGGGTTGGCAAAGTGAGGCTTGGGACGGGGGAGCGTCAGAAGTAAAGACTTGGGGTGGGGAGGATTGAAAGGTGTGACTAGGGCTGGGGAGAGTGGAAAGATCAGGATTGGGGTGGGGAAGGGTTGAAAGTGGCTGGGGATTGGTTGGTATGCATGAGGGTTGGGAGTTAGTATTGGGGTGGGGGAGGGAGGCAAAGTGAGGGTAGGGGTGAGGAAAGAGAAAATGAGGTTTGGGATGGGAGAGGGTTGGAATCTGTAGGTTAGGGTGGCAGGGGTCAGGCTTCCTGGGGGGGTGGGGGGACACAGGGAAGGGCCTGTGGAGCTGCTCCATGGGCCCAGGCTTGCTGGGGGGACAGGCAGGGAAGGGCCTGAGGGCTTGTTGGGGTGGGGGGAGGCCAGGAGGGCTTGCCTGGCAGGGCGCAGCGCAGGGCTCTCCAGGCAGGGTCAGCAGCTGGAAAGCAGGGCCTAGTGGCAGGTGGGGCAAGCTGACAGCTGAGCCTTACCTCTTTCCTCACTTGCTTGCTGCCTACCGCTCGGGTCGGCCTGTGCTGAGTGCTCCAACCGATGTGGGCCACCATGGTGGGGGGTGGCGGGGGTGGGGCTTATTTTCCACCACCCCCCATGTGACGTGAATGGCAGTTGCCGGAGTGTTTGTCCCAAGGCTGCCCCACTAAAGCTCTGCCTCTGTTTATAATGCAGTGTAGTCTTTAAAATCAGTCTGTGCTGCATGTAGTTGGTGCACATTGAGCGCACAGAACAAGTTGGTCTCTTTCTCTCCCACTTTTTCATCTCATATCCTCCAGAAGCATGGGTAGCTTAGTCATCACATGACAGTAGCTCTAAATCCAATTCATGTGTTATGTTGGATCACATTTTTCTCTTTTCAGAGTCCCACCCAAGCCCCACCCACCTCACAGGGTGTTTGTTGTGAAGGGGGAAGGAAAAGGAGATTGTTAGCCTCTTCGAGTCTCCTACAGGAGAGAAAGGGGGGATATAAATCCAAACTACTCCTCCTCCTCCTCTTCTTCTCATGTGACCTTTTCAACATAACTGGCAACTTACAAGATTCTTCTGGAGCAATTTCTATGAGCAAGATAAGATTGGGTCCATCATGAGGCAGGCTGAAACCTTTGTCTCAAATGTCAGTTTAAAATTCAGATTGAAGATATGTCTCAGAATGTTTAGCTGCAGTGGTATAGACACTTTCTTAGAAGTACTTTTTTTGAATAACATAAGGCCTACTTCGGAGTAGAATGGCTTAGAACTGAGCCTTTTGTGTTTAAAATCCACCACCTCTTAAAGGTTGAAACTAAGCCCTGGCTCCAAAACATATTTCAAATTAAGTGCCAGAATTCTATAAAACCCTAGTTAACAATTAAGTGGTTTTTGAATTTTAAGTCATCATGAAGATTTAGCCTTCAAATAAATTAAAAGAAAACACAACAGCGAACTGAGCGTGAAACATTTGGATGCTGATGTTAGGAATTTTAGATAAGACATAGAGAGAGTTTGCACTTTGTTCTTTATCCAGCAGGAACAGACAGGAGTAAGCCCTTTGTTCTAAATTGTGCAAAACCCAAACATGAGATCAGAACAGCCCAGAGCTGTGGAAGACTCTTTTGAGCAGAGTGGTGTAGATCAGGAAATGAGGAGGAAGGCCATACATGAGATCCCGTCTTGCCACTAGAAACAGGTTTGTCTCTTTTGGGAAAGGGAAATTAGTCCAAACAGACAGGGGCCTCTGGACATATTTATTGAGCATGTGGTTCCCATTATAGCTTCAGGGAATTTAAATCTGCTCTTTCCAAATACTTTTAATCATGTGAATAAGCCACAAGGAAATCAATTCTGCCCGCCTTTGACAAAGAGAAGGCATTGAGGTATGTGCATTTGGGCATTGCATAGGCAATAAATGGAATGAGAGAAACTTTCAGAAGAGTGATGTATGGGCAGCAGCCTTTAAATGACAGGCTAGCAATGTGCATGCCATTCTACAAACTGATACGGTCTGTTGGCACTGAGCTAGAGAGGCATAAAGAGACTGATTTCCTTAAAAAGTGCTGCACTGTTACGCTGTCTCTTCCCTCTACATGGCGCATGGGCACATGGTAGTTCAAATGACACATTAAGGCTTTTTGTGGTTTCCTAAAAACCTTCTCAATTAGCACTTTCCCCCCGAAGTCATAACCCATAGTGTTTTAATACTGTCAACCTGATTGACCATCCTGCATATTTAAAATTAATTTAAGAGCACTTCTACGAAGGATATGTGAGGAGAGAGAGAGAATCTGGACATCTGGTTTATTTATTTCTTTATTTACTTTATTTATAGTCTAGGCTCAAGTCAGATTCCGTAGTGTAAGTCAAATACAATCAACAGGAACTGTGCAATAGAGTTCAAACTACAGAAATCTGAAAATAAGCAAAAACCTAAGATAGCTGAAACAAAGTATAAGCATTTAAATATGACACCTGAAATGGTCAAGAAGTGGGACAGTTAGAGGATAATTGCACTGACAGGCAGAACTACATTGGTATAGGCCATGGTCCCCACCCCTTTACCAGGGCAACTTTCTGAACCATTACATTGCAGTACAGTCCTATTACTTGAGCAAAAAAAAGACTTCTTGAATAATTGCAATGTGTGTAGTTTGTGGGAAGTTGAAAATGTGGAAGTCTTCCTAGCCATGTCAGGCAGGCCATTGCACAAGGTTAAGCCCTGATGGAGAATGCATGTGTCTGGGCTGTTGTTCTTGCCCAGTTGCAGGGTGGCGCCTGCAGAAGACCTTGCTGAGATGGACAAAAATGTAATGGTGGAAAATAATTGGAGAGGTGGTCCTTCAGATATGGAGGGCCAAGGCAATTAAGGGCTCTGTATGTGATAGATAGGACCTGGGAAACCCAGGTTGGAATGCCCACTTTTGCCATGGAAGCTTGCTAGGTGATCTTGGGCCAGTCACACACCCTCAGCCTTGGCCATGGCTACTGTTTGGATGGGAGACCTCCAATGAATACAAGAGTCGTGACATGGAGACAGGGAGTGACAAACCACTGCCAGCCACTCTTGCCTTGAAAACCCTACAGGGTTGCTGTAAATCAGCTGTGACATCATAGCAGAAACAAAACAGCAATAAAAATATGTGATAGTCAATACCTTGAACTGAACTGATGAGCAGCCAGTGGAGTGACTGTAGAATGGGAGTAATATGCATGCTCTGTGTAGGTCCCAAAAATCACCTACCTGTAGCTCAATAAAAACACATAACCTGAACTTAAGAACAGTAAAGGAGCTCTGATGAATCAAACCAGTGATCCATCCACTCTAGTCTCCTGTCTCACATCAATTACTGTGGTATATTTTTAAAGTGGAAAATTTCCCACCTCGTATATGTAATTGTAGTCTGTTTGTTTAACATTGGCACGACTATTGCACTGTAGATCAATCATATTGGATGGACTAAATGTGAGATATGAAGTATGGACAATGGATTAGCCTTCGTTGCAAACATTGCTTAATTAAACTGGAATCAGAAATGTTTAATGGAAAAACTGTATCACTTTCTAGGAATAACTCCAATTGAACATGGTTGGATTTACTTCTGAGTAGACCTGCGTTTTAGGTTATGATTTCTCTCTCTCTCTCTTAATATATGAAGTATATGAAGTATATGAAGTGAGATATGAAGTATGGACAATGGATTCCAACCCCTTCATACACGCAAACATTGCCATTAAACTGGAATCAGAAATGTTTCAATGGAAAACTGTATCACTTTCTGAGGAATAACTCCAAATTGAACATGTGATTTGGGATTTTGCTACCAGTAGACTACTCGTGTTTTAGGTTATGATTTCTCTCTCTCTCTCTTAATATATGAAGTATATGAAGTATATGAAGTGAGATATGAAGTATGGACAATGGATTAGCCTTCTTTGCAAACATTGCTTAATTAAACTGGAATCAGAAATGTTTAATGGAAAAACTGTATCACTTTCTAGGAATAACTCCAATTGAACATGGTTGGATTTACTTCTGAGTAGACCTGCGTTTTAAGTTATGATTTCTCTCTCTCTCTCTTAATGACTGCATGGAAGAATGAGTTCAGGTATGAATAGTACTTCAGCTTGGCTGCAATTGATATGCTCAGCAAGGACCAAGAAAAGATCCTGCAGAGAAAAACTCATGTGTCCCTTATAGTGTGCCAAATGAACATGTCTTATTCCACAGGCAGGTCTACCCAGACACACACATCCATACAGCCTAAAGACTTTTACTAGTCTTTTGTCTTCTGTGGAAAAAAGCTTCAGTTTAAGAGCCTAGTTCTGCTACCAAATTCTTTGGAATGGTTTTCTCATTTCCTCTACTGAGGATTAAAACCATACAAAGTAGGGGGATGGAATGTGCTGGAGGAAAGGGGGAGATGGGAGTCAAAAGTCTAGATTGAGGTCAGAAAGCATGGGATTCATAAAAAGCCTGGAAAATGGGGGGAGGGGAAAAGGAGTGAATGGCGATGGAAAGGCTGTCTAAATAGGCTTTGTTTACATAGCTGGACAGGCTGATATAGATCCCTGTTTGTGCTTTCCAATATGTTTCTGTGAAATACAAATGTTAGTCAGTCAGTTTTGGGGACTACAGCAAAGACTGTTTGGGACTGTTCATTATTACTGAGAAATTCCGGCCTTCTTTGGTATGTCTCTCACAGTATCACCAAAGCTGAGGCTAGCTTATTGTCGAAGGCTTTCATGGCCGGAATCACAAGGATGTTGTGGGTTTTCTGGGTTGTATGGCTGTATTCCAGTAGTATTTTTTTCCTGATGTTTTGCCTGCAGCTGTGACTGGCATCTTCAGAGGATCTGTTGGCAGTAAAGCAAGTGGAGTATATATACCTGTGAAATACACAGTGTGGGAGAAAGACCATTTGCAATTGTTAAAGGTGTTAAAGGTTCAGTTTACAAGCATATGTGTTGAATGGAATTTTAGCATTTGTATGGAACTTTTTAGCATTTGTATGGAACACTGTATACCAGTAATCAATTAGTTAGGGCATTTGCATAGTGGTTTTACTGCCAACAAATCCTCTGAAGATGGCAATCACAGATGCAGGCAAAACATCAGAAGAAAATACTACTGGAACATGGCCATACAACATAGAAAACCCACAACATCCTACTGAGGCCAGTTATTTTGTAGGCAGTGAGAGCTACATATTTGCATGTCAGCTGTTAGTGCCGTATTAAAGCAATGGATATGAAAAGCAATGCATGTAAAACTGACCAGTGTGTTTATTTTCCTTCAGTATAAAAATCTTAGAATTTGTAATAATGGGATTGGGAAAGCATAATAAACCCAGTCTAGATTTAGATGCCTTGTTATTTCTGCACGTTATACATTTATGTCTACAGCATCCAGCAGGTTTAGAAACTCACTTTTTTCAATAATATTTTTACTAAGTATTGTAACAAGAGTGCCAAGGTGCCAGAGGCAACAAGGGCTGTATATTTTCCATTTCTGTATTACTGATCATATTATTTTCTTATTCTTTTTCTACTATGAATGATGCTTCTGTTTAAGAGAATTCTGTAGTGTAATTCCCCATCAGCAGCAGAAAGTATGTCAACAAAAAACAACAACATGGTGTATCCATAGGTGCCCATTGTATTAGAAATCAAGTGCCCACCCCCACTGCTGCACAAATGAAGGCCAAAGTAGCTCAGCAAGATGACTACAGGCATGACCAATCATGGCCGCTTGTCACTGCATGTGTCTTGGTTTTGTTTTTCTGCAAGGGAAGATCAACAGGGCAAAATCTGGCCCAAGCCAGAGTCCACCCCCATTCTACTCAGATCATTGTCCCAGCTTGCTTTCAGAAATTGGTTATTGTTCTCAGCCAGCTGCTCCAACTGCAGCTCTGCCCCACTTGGATACTTTCGTCCCCAGAAGAGGAATAGTCCAATTCCACGTGGCTCACTGGAGGTGGTCTCCAAAGTCCTCAGCCCCTTCCTCCCTTAGTCATTCAATAAAGTTTTGTTTTTTGTTCAACTGTGGCTCTGTCTGTGTGAGGGTTGTGTGTCTGGACTTAGCATGGCAGCATGGTCTTGGGAAAACACCAGGAAGATGGTGTCCACTATTTGAAAGTCAACCAATTTTTCCTGGCACTTGTAGCGAGGTTAGTGTTGTTCCTGGGAGAGGTCAGGAGGAATCGGAAGTCAGGAGGAAGCCTTGGGAGGGTCTGCTTTTAGGGTCCCTGGAGCGCCTTCTGCCAGTTCGCCATCCACTGTGTTCCTCTGTATCTAAAGCTGACATATTGCATGCAGCTGCATCAGAGGCATATCTAGGAAAAATGGACCCCGAAGACAAAAATCTGACCCCCCCCCCCCGCAGGCACCCAGGTATACCACCCAGAGCCCAGGTGTACTGCCTGGAGCCCACACCAGTGTCCAGGTCTACTGCTTGGAGCCAATACTAGCATCCAGGTTTACCGCCTGGAGCTGGTGCCACCACCCAAGTATATGTGTGCCCAGGGACATGGATTACCCCATGTCCCCATAGGCAGTACACCCCTGAGCTGCATTGCTCAGTTTCAAATTTTGTGGCTTTTATTCCACCACCATGTCCTTGGAAAGGTGTCTGTGGCCTCTGTGAACAGTTGCCAAACTGAAGAATCATTAATGGGGAGGAGCCCAAAAGCCACCCACCCTGCATTGGGGTGTCTGACCCATTATCACCTGGAGGGTCTGCTTGCTGTTGCAGGGGACAATGAAAGCAGGTGTCCACTGAGAGGCTCCAGTCAGCAGCACAAGGCCTCCTGCCCACCTCCAGTCCTACTCTTTTGTGGAATACCCAGTGCTCCTCAAAATGAGCACAGAAAGGCCTCTTCCTCACCCCAGCCCTGCTGCCTTGTCAGCTCACCCAGTGCTGCTTTGGGTGAGTGTGGAGAGGTCTTTCCCCAGCCTTGGTTCAGCAGCAGAGGTTGGGCAGATGACTTTTAAAAATGTGTGTGTGTGTGTGGGGGGGGGGGATTAAAACCCCTGTTTTTTATTTTCAGATTTTTCTGGAGATCTAGGGGGTCCTTTGTTTTTCTGCAGACCTAGAGGGTCCTTTAAGTCTGCAGAAACATCTGTCGGAGGTCAGTATGCCATGTATCTGTGGAGTTAGGTATCCACAGGCAGTGGTCACCATTGGGAATCAGATATATGGATATTTTGCACCATCCTTCCCTCATAGATTCAGACTTGTAACAAGAGAAGGTGGGAGCCCCAGGTGCAACCTGTAAGGGTCATATGGGGGAAGCATTCAGCTGGTTGCCTCTCTCTCCCCTCTTCTCAACAAGGAATTGGGGGAGCCTCTTCCCAGGCTGGAGGGTAGAAGCAGCAGAGTGTGACTGTCCCCTTACAAGTGGGCAGGTTGCCCCTTTGAAAAGTGGCTACTGGTTAGCCGAAGCCTGGTGCTGGCCTGCCTTCTGAGAAGCCATACGGCTGGCTGGTGGGGAAGCAGGTCTTCTGGTCCAGGGCTCCCGGCACTGCTTCCTAAAACTGCCCATCCAGCCCAATGTGCAGGAAGACAGGCAAATAAGGGGCACCTTGGTGGTGGGTGGCAGCTGGCTGGCTGAGGCAAAGGCAGGAAGTGGCAGGGCCTGGGCTCCTGGCTGGAACACCTCCAGCCAGTGGCAAAGCCTCACTGCCAGATCCAGTTGCCACACCATATCTTCCTGTGTGTCCTGCAGCCAACCTGTGCTCAGGCTGCTGCAGCCACCACCCATCATCTGTCTCTCCCAGGGCTTAGGTGCACTCCACCAGGAGCTGAGCATAGCAGTGAACCAGGATCTCACATGGCCTTGCCACCAATGCCTACCATCATGTCTCCTCTGCCAAGAATGATAGGCAGATTCAAAAGTTGAGCTAATTTTCATTGTTTTATGGAAATAAAAAAATGCCAGTTGCATATAGGTGAATCTTTACAAGGGGTGTGTGTGTGTGTGTGTGTGTGTAGCTTTTTAAGTTGTTGTTATTGTTGAAGAGGAAGGTAGGTTGGACCAATATCTAAAAGGCCCAATTCAAATTCCCACTATGCCATGAAGGATTGGTGTGAAAGCAAAAACTGGACAGCGGGCACAGGGTATGCTATCCTGAGCTCCTTGAATTTTCAGCTGATATTATTGTACAATTATCTAAAAGATGGGTGTCAGATGGGGGGGGGGATTTGACAGTTTGCCCTGGGCACTATTTTCTGTAGGTATGTCCCTGCATAGACTTTTAGAAATGGTTTGATGTTATTCTAGTCAGACAGGAAATTCTGTGCAGTTTTGAAGTACATGGAAAATCCACTGTGGCAAGGTTATCTATTGTTGGTATGACAGTGGGTATTTTGGTAGCAGCTGGAATAACGGACATTGATGATGAGTCAGAATCATTTTTGATGGCCGCTGACTTATTTTACATGGCTAGGGTGGACCACTGTGCAAAATCAGCTTGCCGCACCCAAAGTAGGTTGCTTTAATTTGGCATTTGAATCTATCACTGTCTTTTAGGTTTACAAACTGTGCTCAAAATCTTAAAACAGTTATTTTAAGTGATCCAGAGTATGTCACTTAGATCCAATCTTGTTTCTGAATTTTTTCCAAGCATCCCAGCAACTGGCAGATATTAAGTGTGATCTGCCAGAAATTGAGCACTAGTGCGCTGTGAGCTACTGTCTGGACATTTTTTCTCTTACTAACAGCCCAATCCAGAGGGTGTTGAGTGGGAGCCAGGGATGGTGTTATGGCAGTGCACCCACATCAGGTTTTCAGATGACATAGGATGGGGAATAAAACAAAAAGGCTAGCTGCCTGAAAAATCCCATACAAAATGCTTACTTATATTTTCGGTGGCGTAAGTTGGCTGGTGACATAGGGGGTGTTTCCCAGGCCAAAAGCCCTTTGGGAATGGGTTGGGGTGTTGTTGTTGTTTTGCAACTTTGGGAATGCCCTCAAAACATCCCACAGTGCCCTCAGGAATTTCCCCCAAACCATTCATTGCCACGTGGGCATGCCATATTCAGTGCAAAATTGGCCCCTTATTCTTTGTCTTGACTCAGTTATGATTACACCTTCCAATGGATAAGCTTATTATAACAGATGAAATAACAGATTATACTAGACCAAATAGAATAATGTTGAACATAAAAAGAAAACCAGCTGCTATAATAATATATAATATATTATATAACAATGTAATAGCTTGCATATAACAAGAAAGAAAGAAAGAAAGAAAGAAAGAAAGAAAGAAAGAAAGAAAGAAAGAAAGAAAGAAAGAAAGACAGACAGACAGACAGACAGACAGACAGACAGACAGACAGACAGACTTAGGCTTGGAATTAAAGCATGTCTGGTAACTGAAAACAGCCCAATTAATGTAAATTAGAGAAGTTAATTCAAATACAATGAAAGCAAAAGGTAGAAAAATGTGCCATCATTCTTATTAAATACAATGCAAAAAGGCTATCTTTCATGAGACTTGCCATATAACCAGGAAAATCCTACGCAATGTTTCATGTCAATTATAAACAGAAATTTATCTGTGGGGTGTTGTGGGGTTTCTGGGCTGCATGACCGTGTTTCAGTACCATTTTCTTTTGATGTTTCACCTGCATCTGTGGCTGGCATCTTCAGAGGATTTGTTGGCGGTAAAACCGCTATGCAAATGCCTTAACTATGGTGAAAAGCTCCTTCGTTGCCACAGTCTCTGTGTACTTGCATTTATGTTCAACTGTGCATCAGTTTTTCAGTTGTGTAGCTCATGGAACTCCACTGTAGTGTGCATCAGCATCTTCAGTATTTCCTTGGCCCTGCCCCACTCTCCCCAGTCAAGTCCTTCGAATCAAAGAGAAAGCTTTCCTTTTAATGCAAATAGAGTCTTTGGGACCACATGTTAACTACAGAATGATCGACTCAAACATGCAAAATAATGGAAGGTTTTCTAAAATTACCAGATTTATTACCTATTCCAAAAACATGAAATGGTCTGAAGCCATTTGCCCAGTACTTTGTTTAGATCAGGGGTCTGAAATTGGCCATGCTGACAGGGGCTGATGGGAATTGTAGTTCATGAACATCTGGAGAGCCACAGGTTGCAGACCCCTGGTTTAGATTAATGCACAATACAGAAAGCTGACTTAAAAATGTCTGGTTGATGTCTCATATTTCAAATAACTATCTGGTCATAAAGTACATAGGCGAGAATGCTAAATATTGATTGTTGTATTTTGTAGCTATCTGCATTCATCACTGTCAGAAGATTTCCCACCCAAGCTTTATAGTGGAATCCTAAGCAGCTACTCTTCTAAACTCATTGATGTCAATGGATTTAGAAGAGTGGAACTCTATTTAGGATTACACAGCTGATTTCTCTCCACTCTTTACAAAAAATCAGAAACTATTCACAGGCAAAGATGGATGCATCCAACTTCTGGTTCTGGGGTTTCCTGATACTGAACTGCCTTACAGCTATATATAAATCTCTTTTAACATCTGAAGGATTTTCTTTGTTCATCATGTCACGATGGATAACAACAGCAGTTACTAGAATGATAGACAAATATGTCAGCCGCAAGAGTGGGGATATGCTTCTCGGATGAAAGGGAGTTTCCACAAAGTCATTATATCAGCTTTCCTGCTTAGAAAATTTGCTGTCCTAGTAGCAATGATTGCAGTCAGGTTACTTAATTTCGGAACTGGGAGAGAAAAGAAGAGCAAGAAACTCTGAAAGAGAGAGCCCTGATTTCAGAAGGAATGTAGGTAGAGTTGTCAACCTCCAGGTGAGTGCTGAAGATCTCCCAGAACTACAACTGATCTCCAGACTGCAGAGACAAGTTCCCCCAGAGAAAATGGCTTCTTATTTTTGAATGTTATTTCTTTATATTCCATGAACTGTTGAATTATTGAAAAGAAATCATATATTATATATTTCATTGTTTCAGACCAACTTCCGTATAAGTGTGTGACGCGTTTCTTGGCTTTCATCATTTTACGTTACACACAGTTGTTGTTTGCTTTGGAAGGTGAACACTATGGCATTATACCCTGTGGATGTCCCTCCCCTCTTCAAACTCTGTCCTTCCCAGGCTCCACCCCTAAATCTTCAGGAATTTCTCAATCTAATGTTGGCAATCTGACAAGGGACAGTATACACTGAGTAGGAAAACTCCAGAAGATATGTATAGAGCTGGCATAGTCACAGTGGCGTTCCTGCCTAGGGACAGGGGGTACCCTCTGTCCCCGGGCGCCCCCCATTTGGTCACGTGGGGCATGGCATTCAAGAATTAGTTTGTGTGTTTTAAAGTTTTTTAAGTGTTTTCCGCGTTTCCGGCCTGCAGGGGCGCATTTTTAAAGACTAGCTTGGCACCAAAATTTCAGAGTACCATCCAGATACTGTCCTATTGTTACCACCCAAATATGGTTGTGTTTGGTTCAGGGGAAATAAAGTTATGGACCCCCCCCAAAGGGGTGCACCCCATCTCAGAGTTAGCTCCCATTAGAAAACAATGGGATGAGGAGCCATTTGAGAAGAGACCATAACTTTGAATCCCCTGAATTCCTCCTAACCCTAAAACTTGAGGTGGCATCATAAAGAATAGTGACAAGATGATACCCTGAAAATCTGAATGCCACTAACCCCAAAAATACACCCCTTCAAGGCACTTAAAGAGAATTGCCCAAGATTCTTTGTTTTGCAGTGACTTTGCTCCATTGTAGCCAATGGGGAATTTCTGGAAGTGTGTAGGAGCAGGCTGCACATTTTTTTTGAATGATAGAGGCACCAGACTTTCCAGGGTGGCTCCAGGAGGGGCCTCCTGGTAATAGCATCCAAGGTTTGGAGACCTTTGCTTCTGGGGGGTTCAATTTTATGGAGGGCCCCTAAAAGGAAACTTATTTTGTTTCCCAGCTCCTGCACTTGGGAGAAAGCCTGTGGGCTGGGTTCTCTCAGAACTCTCTCAGCTCTCTCCCCACTCCCAGAAGCAAAGCTAGCCAAGAAGAAGCTTGGATGCTATTACTCAAAACCTCTTGGAGCCACCCTTGAGAAGTCTGGTGCCTCTATCTTTCAAATGTGCAGCCAAGCGCTACACACTCAGACGTTTCCCAGAATCTGCCAGGCTCTTCAGCAAGTTCTGTGGTGGGAAAAATTGCTTTTTCCCACCGCATGAACTCAATGGGACTTTCTGTTGTACCCAGATTGAATGGCTCTGTGGTAGAGGTTTCAACAGGGAGGAGGCACTGTGGTAGAGGATCTTACTCTGTGTTAGGGGAGCATTTCACCAGTACCTGCTGGTGTGAGTCTCCTGAAAGGAACCAGCCAAATTCTGCTAAAATGTGTTGTGGAAGGGAGAATGCTGTGGGCACCCGAGTTGAAGGTGAACCTGAGTGCCCACAGCATTTATGGCCATCACAGGCAAACTTTGACCCCAAAGTTGGCTGGATTTCGCCTCAGGAAGAACTCACCTACTTTAACTGCTACCAGAGAAATAAAGTGTGAGGGAAACACTTTATTTCCTGCAGGAACTGCTTTGTGAGTCAGAGAAGAGACACACTACCACAGGTGCCTCCTGTTGAAACCTCTACCACAGAGCTGGGCATGGCTTAACAAGCCCCAATGAGAATCTATAATTAGGAAAAAATGACCCTCCCACCTGGGTTTTCTTTGAAACTAGCCTAATGTTAATCTAGAGAACTCTGAGAGTGTGTAAAGCTTAGTGTTCCTACATTTTTTTGAAGATAGAAGCCAGACTTTCAAGGGTGGCTCCAAGGGCCTTGAGGTAATAGCATCCAAGCTTGGTGGCAGGCTTTGCTTTTGGGGGGGGTGGAGTGGGAGCTGAGAGGAACTCAGCCAGCGGGCTTCATGTGCAGAACAGGGGAAGCAAAATAGAAGAAGCCTTTTTTGGGGAGTTGCATAAAAAGGTGGACCCTCAGGAAGCCGCAAAATCTCTAAGCACTGGATGCTATTACCAGGAGGAGCTTCCTGGAGCCACCCTGAGAAGTCCTGAGACCCTCTATCTTCAAAAATCTTGCCAGCCTGCCTCAGAAATTCCTCATTAGCTACAATGGAGCAAAAGTCACTGCAAAATAAAGAATCTTGGGCACAATTTCTTGGGGTGCCTGGAAGGGATGTATTTTTTAAAGCTTAGTGACACACCAAAATTTCAGGGCATCATCTGGTCACTATTCTTTATGATGCCACCCAAGGATTTTTGTGAAGTTAGGTTCAGGAGGGACCAAAGTTATAATAGTCCCTCAGATGGGTAGCCCACACTCAGGTTAGCTCCCATTTAGAAACAATGGGGGGGATGGGAGCTGGTTTGAGCTCCATGCTGGTTCCCCAGACCAAACATGTAAACTCAGATTGGTATCATCAGGGCAGTCTGGATGGTACCCTGAAATCATGGTGCCATTGGCACAAAAAATCGCCCTTCAGGCCAAAAAAAACACAAAAATACCCCACATAAAAGCCCAAAATACCTTGCATTCGCATTTTGTTCATATTTGGGCAGGACATGAAATCAGACAATTTTTTTGTCGAATGTGCCCAAATTTGCCAGATTCCAGCTTCAGATCACTGACTGAACTCATCTGGATCTCAACCTCAAAGTGATGCTGTTTCAGGGTGGGGAGAATCCCACCCAAACAGCATCACTTTCGAGCCTGTTTAACCCGGGGACCCAGTTCTCCCTTTAAGGTAGATTTAAAGAATCTGAGCTCCTAGTTTAAACACCATTAAAAGTGATGCTGTTGGGGGTGGATTCCACTGGAGGTGTTTTGTGAGAGAGATGATGCTGACATTTGTTTGGTAAATGTTTTGCTGGGTGATTTGTGAGAGATTTACATGCTTAATACACACTTGCACTGGCTTGGAGTTGTTTCTCAGGCTAACAACCTACCTCATAGGGTTGTTGTGATTGGGAGTGGGAAAAGGAGGTTGGTGGGGAGAGCCACCATGTATGTTTTGCTGGGAGTGGGGAGGTGTTTTGTGAGCTGGTACAAAATCATTGTTGGTCATGGTGGGAGAATTTGGCTGCTTATGCGCTTGAGGCCAGAGTATGACTCAAGTTTGTCCCCGAACTCCAGTTTTGCCTAGATGCAGCCCTACATAGTCTCACATCCCTATTTCTTCCTTCAGCACTGTAAGATCATATGTGAGGAAAACATCTCCTAACTGCTAGGTGTCTCGGAGTTTACGTGGGCTTGGGCAAGTTCCACTGGCAGTTACAATACAAACTCTGGTTCATCTCCTGGAGTCATGTGGCAGTCTGACTATATGATCCACTTGAAATCAATCAATATTGACCACCCCATCACCAACCCATTCTGGGATGCTTTTCCATTACGTGTAGTAAAATGTAGACTACCCTTTAAACTGGACATGTGGTGAAAGACTGGATGATTGCAAAGTTATCTTTTTAATGATAATTGTGAAGCAAGCGGGACTTGTTTGGTGGGAATGTGAAATGTCCGAATATGTAGATTGTCTGCCAACTGCAAAGGTGAGTATAGGCCATAGATTATTTTGGAACTGCAAACAGGAGGACTAGTGGCCCATTGGCTAAATTCTGAGAGTGTAATCACATGGAGAAAATCCAGGTGTAGGGAGTAAGGGCAAATCTCCTTCCTTTACCCCACATTTCCAAATGCTTTTATAGTAAGCACAAATGTCACATACAGCCTTCTTCCCCTTTTCTAGAACTGATTCATTTTCCGCTCATTTGCCCTCAGTTTTGTGTTACAAATCTCCCATTCCGTGGGGCCATAATTAGAAGTTTCAGAATTACCTGCTGTAAATCTATGGCCCCTTCCGCACATGCAAAATAATGCATTTTCAAACCACTTTCACAACTGTTTGCAAGTGGATTTTGCCATTCCGCACAGCTTCAAAGAGCATTGAAAGCAGTTTGAAAGTGCATTATTCTGCATGTGCGGAATGAGCCTATGATTTTAAAATTATTTTAGGGGTACCCTGTTTCATGTAAATTTTCTCGCCTTCTCCTAATCATCATTGCTTGGTTTTAGCTACATAATGTTTTAAAGTTGTTGTAAACTGCCCAGAAAGTATTACATTACATTAACACAGACTAAATATATTGAACGATAGTATGTGGTGGAATTCCATTGTTCGAAACCAGATTTCAAAACTAAAGAAGATGCAAGTTAAATAAAGTTGCTTAATGTTATTGAGCTGACATTTAAAAAGAACTGTGTTGTGTTTAGTAGCCTTCCTATATGCATAAATGTGGTAAAATAATTTTATACTAATCATCAAAGGGAGAAAATAAGCTTCTGGAAGAAAACTGGAAGACCCATTTAAAGCATTACACCCCGTTGCTAAGAGGCTGAAGGGCAACAACCATGTGTGGCAGTAACAAGCTTCTGCCATCTTTTCTTGTTCAAAACTGGTCAGGTAGACCAGGCTTGTTTTCAACCCTGTTTCTCTCTCCTCCAGCTTTCAAGTGTGGGAGCCATGCCCAGGAAAATTCTCTTCATTCAAGGTTTCCTGATTGATTGTTCATTTTCTTAACCAACTGTTCTAATTAATTAGGAGCTTTCTCTACACACAAGAAAATGGAAAACTGTGGATGCTGTATTACGTTCAAGAAGGTATATTACATATGGGGCTGTCAAACAAGTTATATCTTCTAAAATTTGCAGGCAGATCAAAGAGACTTCTGTCAAAGTAGCACCTGAATTCCTTCCCCAAACCCAGAGCATGAAAATAATATAAGTCTCTGGAGAAACTAAAGGTCAAAATGAATTCGGCAGCATACCCTTAGATTTACTTTTGGAAAGGCAAGAAAATGTAAATGCCAGAAGAAGAATGTAATCCAGGAAACATCAAGCACTTTAAGCAGACAACTTGCTGTTCCCAGTTCCCAAACTGTCAAGCCTTCTTCATTTTTTTTCTTTAAAAAAGCACTCTTGCGTATAAACAAGTGGCAGGCTATTTTAATCTACAGGAGACCCAATTTTGTTGCAAAAGGTAGCCAAGAATAATTACTTCCTGTTTGAACAGGCTGTCCTGCTAGATAGTCTGCCAAGATGCACCAAAAAAAAAAAAAAGCCAAGATCTTGCCAAAGGGAGTACTCTGACAATTTGTCAGAGGAAGAACAATAAACAACAGGGGCATCTTAGTAGATGAGACAACAAATATGCATTTGGTACTTCCATTAGAAAGAAAACAACCTGAGATTTCAGTGTGGTACAGTCAGAACGCATGCACTAATATCAAAATCTTGAGATAGATGAGGAGTGAGTAATAAATACAGCCAAAGATTCATGGCCATTTTTTATAAGTGATAATACCAGAGCAACAAATGTGGTCCTACTAAGCAAAGAATACCATATTTACAGAAGGTACAGTCAGAAGGAGCAAGTGACACACAAAAAGTACACAGGACAGAAATAGTATAGTGGGTTTTTTTTTTTCTAAATATGCCTATCTAAACTTCGCCTGTTTTTTTCCCCCAAAATTAAAAAACAGTGTTTATAATCACTGGCTGTGGCTCAGTAATTTTTTTGCTCACTGTTTATTTACATGATTGACTGCCATAAAGAATACAGTTGTGGAGGATGACGGTCAGTGTGACCCTCGCTGGGCTGTGTGAAAATATGCATATGTGAAGCACTGCTGATTGCACTGTATGATATTGTTTCAATACATGAAAAGTAATGAACAGGCTCTATCAATTGCTAAAAGACAACTAGATTGATTTTTAAAAAATCAGCGCCCTGTTTGCAAGTGATGAAATAGTCTAAACCAACTGGTGGAGTTCAAGCATTCCTACTTCAGACCTAATGAACATCCTTTAATTTTTCTGGCAGTACACTGTCCTGAATTTCAACTGGCAGTTTTCCTTATGCATAAGGAATCTATCTTCTCTTCAGTTTGCCAGGACCCATATGGACTGTAGAATTCCAACTACCTCTCCCTGACTAAATATTTTGTTTAAGAAAGGAAGGAAGAACAGATGCTGTTCTGGACTTTGAGTGATATGCAGAAAACGTACCAGAAGAATCATTCTTATTTTTAAACAGGTTTAGAAGGGTGTGTGTGTTAGCATTTGATTTGAAAAGTAGTATTGTTGGAGGAGAAAATTAATAAATTCTATATAAGTTGTTTAAAACCAGGATAAATTAGATGGTTTACTTTGTTATTTATGATTCGGGTAGAGGAATAATGGAAAGAATCAATCAAGCTGTTGATGGAAAGTCATCTTGTAATCACACTATTGTACTTGAACAAACTTGAAGGTCATCTATTTCATCCTGTTGCCTTAGTTTAAATGTAGGCCCTCTACAAAGGATGCAATTACATTGGATTGTGAAGCCAGTGAGTATATTGGGAATTCTTTAAATTCATGTGTATGGTAAGTAATGATGGAATCAGGTGCAGAGAAATTGACAAAAATGTGGAAGAGGTTGTCCCTCTGCAGGCTGGGTTGCTCTCACTTCTGATAGAATGGGTTTAAGTGTCACTTATTCTATAGATTCTAATGTACATCTGGCTAAGTGTCAGTTCTTGAATTTGAAAGTGTGGAAATGCTATTTGACCCACGTGGAAGCAGGTCAACATAAAGCAATAACAGCTTTGCAGTACTTAATTTATATGATCTGCTAACCACCTTTTGGGGTAAGATAGGGGATATATCCAAGCAAAACATAAGGAGAGAGAAAGCCTTTGCAGCTTTATCAAAACTCTATGGCTGATTCCGCATGGGCCAAAAACAGCAGTGTGAAAACGGTGTGAAAATGGTATAAATGGGTTTAAAACGGTGTAAAGGGGTTTATACTGTTTTCACACCGTTTTGACACCACTGTTTTTGGCCCATGCGGAATCAGCCTATGAAATGTTGAGCAGCGCATGAAATAGCTCAAAAAGTGAGGTTACTGCATGTTTTGCATAGCTCATTGCTCATGGCAACAAACTTCAGATATGGAGAGTGATATATGCCAGTTTAGGAATCATGGGTATTTGCTGTTGATTATATAGATTTCTAATTACAGGTGACAATTGTATAAGTGGGAACCTTTACGTTTCTAATTTATCTGTCCAAATCCACAAATATAACTCTGGCTGCGCTCTCCACACTAGCCATGTGTGAAGGCCTTTATAGAAACGACACATTTAAAATAAGACTGACTAGTTTGTTATATCTTCAGCTCCCTTCTGAGGTACCTCATTGTTTATACCAACACATTTGAGTGCAAATCGTTTCCAGGAGGAACCAAGCTAATGTTTTGCTAAATTTACCTTGGTGCCTCTTCTGAAGAGCTGTTGGGTATCATCATCCACAGACTTTTCCTACTCAAATACATTTTCCTGTTGTCTTGTGATACACCAGAGACATGGTAAATGTACTGCATATGATGAGCAGAAACTGGCATATTCCTCATAGCAAAGGGGGGAAATCACAGGAAAGTCTGACTGCTTGAAACAGGATATATTGGGAAGTTTTACTGCATGCCAAATAATCCATGTTTATCCTTCCATGTGCCTAAAAATACACGCTGAACATCAGCACCAAATTACACTAATTGCCAAGTGTTTTCAGACTTCATTGTGCCATTTCCCCCCATTAGGTTAAAACAAAAGAATGGAAGGCTGTGCAATTTGAGCTGACTGAAATTATCAGTTGAGATGGCAAGAATAAATTACCACTCTAAAAGCCTGATCCAAGAAATGAGGCTACACAAATACAGCCTGGATTTGATAGTGTGCCAAAAATCCATTCAGGTGGAGGAAGGGAGGGGGAATCAGAGGGCTTGATTCATCCTTCTTGCTTCATCTTCTTCACTCTCTAGTTGATGCTTGGATCAAATTTCCAGCATATGGAAACACTCACATAGTATTCCTTTTGCACAGGCATTCCCTTTTTAAACTTGGAGGTATAAAAGACTGTCTTATGTGCACTTTCCTGGGAGTAAATCCCACCAAACTCAGAAGGACTTTCGACTCCTGAGAAAGCATAGAGAGGGCTGGGCTTCACGCCTGTAAGCTGTCCACAACAAATATTCTGGGCATTGGTTAAGTCTCTGTGCCATAAAAGAGAATATCTGACTGGAAAAGATGACGCTAGACAAAAATGGGAGATAGCAAAATTCCTCTGCAGAGCATCCTTTAATAAATGAAAATATAATCTCTGAAAATAAAAACCTCAGAAAAGTGCAATAGAGCAAACCTCCCTTGGATACATTTTCGTTACTTAATCATTTCTCAACCCTCCCGCAAATTTCTTTTGAGAACAGCTCTTGTCTAAATGTATCCCACCAGCCTCAATGTGTTGGGAAAGGTCTTCCTCATACCCATGCATTTCTCTTGATCAATGAAGAGTGAATTTGCTTTGACAGCTAGCTCATGCTCCAAATTGGCTTTGGTGTGGACCAGTGCCTGGAGTGTATCTTCTGCATCTCTTAGCCTCTGCTGAAGGCTCTGGACTGTATCATCTATTTCATATACTTCATTAACAAGGCTGTGCAGGACATAAGAGAAAAAGGCAAGTTAGCAAATAGAAAAGTTTTCTGCTTACCATGTTTCTGGTGAAGTCTCTAGAGGCATCGTGTGCATCCCATTAATGGTTATGAATGCAGTGTACCCCAGTGATTTCTTTAGTCAGGTTAGAAATCAGTGTGCAGGTCTGCCCTAACAGGGCCCGCAAAATATTCGGCCTTTTTCAGTAGAATAGGCAGAAGGCTCTGCCCCCACAAAATTAGTAGGACAAAATATTAGAGTGCATTATGAGAAAAACTCATGTGACAAGCAGCACCACTTTGAGAAAGGATGGAAAATTGTGGTTTCCTGTTCTCTTTCTGGTATTTTGGTTTGTCAGTTTATTTTCTCTGGACTTCACATTCTTCTGCAACTAATGTGAGTAGGCAAAACCCAGGAGAATTTACTAATTAAAAGGCAGCAAATCGGTGAATAAAGACAGTCTGGGCACCAAGAGGGCACTCAAAGGTGATTCCTATTTATTTCAAGTTGCTGAACTGGTGTTAAAAGTTCACCCTAGAATATCAACCCTGGATTAGACCAACAGTCTATTTTGCCTTGTTTCCTGTCTCCGACTATGGGCCAATACAAGGACTTCAGAGGAAAGGTGAAAGAAGAAACAGCTATTCTTCCCTGGAGCCAAGTGTCCCATTATTCTTCCACAACTGCTAAGCAGTTTCAGGACAGTCTAAATATATGGTTGCATCCCTTGTTCACGATCAAAATAGTATCTCCCTATTTTGGTTGCAGAATTTGAAGCAGATTAATTGCTGCTTCGTGTTTGCACAAATACATGTGCCACCAAAATTAGAAATGAGGCATTTGATTCAATCCTGGGCTTTGCAAGACAAAATGTTTTTATTTGCTGGTAATCATCTGATTGAATTAACAGTGAATGGAGATAGAGGAGTTGAAAGGCAAATTAGATATAATCAGCAGGTGTAAGAAACATTACCCAAACACCAGTTTCCTTACTCCAAATCACTGTTAAGTGTTCTGTGGAATTTACATGGTTGTAGCAGCTTGCATGGGGGAAAACAGTTTTGACATGGCGTATGGGGTTGGATACCACAAAGGATTTTGATGAATAGACAGGGGACAAATTTTTGCTGGTTCCTCACTGCCACTGCCCATTTCCAATGCTCCCTCTGGTTTTCTCTGGGGATCCCAAATCCATCTGAAGCAGAATTTTAGAGGGCAATGGGGGTGGCAGGGAAAGGGGAGAAGTTGAGTAATAGCCATGATGCTGATGGAAATCCTTTCCATCAATTGACATGTTTTGCAGGATCCAAGCCATGGTGGTGTAAGTAGCCCAATTTCTCTCTTCCTTGCCACTGATCACCCCCTGGAAGTGGCATTTCCTGTTTAAAATTGGGTTATTGGGACAATGGTCCATTCCTCTGTGTTATAATGCCTTGTTTCCAGCAAGTCAACAAACCTCCACTGGAATGCTTAGCCATAGGATGCTGCTGTTTTGGGGAGCTAAGCTACTGAAGCTGCAGCTAGAAATGCTTTGAACAGGGCATACGTACAGGAATGCTTCCAAATTTCTCATCCCTGCTTTTTCAAACTGAATCTTCCCAATTCAATTAACTGTGTGTGTCATATAAATTGCATTTAACAGCTTATGTACACAAGGCAAAACATGAAGAACCTACATAACTGATAAAATATACAAATGAATTTGTAAAAGAAATGAAATGTAGAATTTTTGCTCGTGCCCACATACATGTCAGCAGAGGCGGAGCGAAGGGAAACTGCACCCCTGCCGTGGCACCCCTGCCCCATCCTGGAACTCCCCGCCACACCCCCTCCACAGCCCGGCCATACCTCCGCCTGGGGCGTCACGCCCACCCCCCGCCCCATGGGCGCTATGCCACTGGATGTCAGGAAACATGCATAAAGTCTTGAGGCTACATTATGGGAAATGCAGAATTTGTTTCAGTGTGTTGTTTTTGATAAGGGAAGAAGACATTCTTGGTCTTCTGGTGAGGTAAAAAGACCTTGTGGGGCATCACCATGGTATTATCCTAAGCATATGGAGGTATATATTCTACAGAAGATCTACAATTCGCTTCTCAGAACTTCAAAAATGTGTGGTAGAGCAGTATCTTTTTCTAAGTGTGTAAGACTGTGGATGTCAAAACACAGCTGACAGGATTAGAAGGTCTGATTACTTACCCAAGACCTAGGCTGTTTATAAAAACTACTGCACAGCCTCACATTTTTATTCCTATATGGCAGCAAGCTTGCTGTTTTATCTTACCGTAATTGAGCAGAATCCCGGCAGAGTTCTACATTGGGTCTACGAGTGCGCTCATCCAGGCGTGTCTGAGCTACCTTCAATGAACACCCTTTATCCCTAATGGACTTTTGAATTGCTTCTATGGTCATCTCTGTCTGAAAGATCTCCTGTAGAGTCTGGAATGTGATGAAAATAAATGTGGAGAAAAAGCCAAAAACAAATTCGTAAATACCTTTAATAAAAATGCTTGAGAATGTACTTTTCTGCATTTTATGTAATACAATCTCAATCAATCCAGAAGCTAGTAGTTCCAGAGTCTCACATTTTTGTCAAGAGGTTCACTGACAAAATTACCTTCTGTTTGTCTTGAATGAATTATTCCTCTTAAAGCCAGCAGATCTTCATGATTCACATGGATATTTATCTCCCCAAAATTGTGGTATTGTATTTCCTATTATGTGTGATTTGACTTCTGTTAATGTGTCATCAAAACAAGTAGGAGAAAGGGAGAAGCTGAACAAGCACTGAATCTACTGGGGCATATCTGCATTTTCTGCTGCTCTGCTGACAGATGAAGATTAAGCATGAGATGCTGTTCCCATTTGGAGGAACCTTATTACATTTGTGTCCAGCCTTTCTTCCATGGGGCTTATGTTAAGCACACATAGCTTCTGAACAATCTCCAGTCCCAGAAACCAATCAGATCTGTTGAACTTAAGCAAGGCTGCTATAAGACGCACCATGAGGAGAGTGAGGGGTCACCACGGATTGAAGTACATGGCTAAATGTGGATGTACATCCAGCTTTCTACCTAATCTTCATACAGCTACAATTTGGGTCATACCTTTCTGTATGGCATAGATCTTCCACAAAACGTCACAAATTAGATATGAATCCATCTAAGTACCAGTGCTCCTGGTTGCAGGTGTTTAGAGTATGGAGAGCAAATGGATTTAGAAGGCATATGGCCATTATGGACAAATGACTGATATGTGGCATGCTGTTATTCAAGAATCTATTATTATACCAAGCCTGGGGCTGGAGAGAATGGAAGAATATGACATGCTAAGCTTATTAAAGGAAGACTTGGAATGAAGGGGAAATAGATATTCACTTCTGTCCCTCAGGGAAGGATGAAGATTTATGATGGATGTTCAAGAATAACCTCTTAATTGCAAGAACAGTTGAACTATGGAAAAAAATTGTCCAGAGAGGTTGTGGAATCTCCTCTAATGGAAGCTTTTTTAAAAAAAAAAAGATTCAAAATGCCTCTTTTTTATAAGGATGCTGCCTCAGGTCATGGACTGGGTGGGGCTATTTGTTTCTACACCCCCACATAATATCCTACTTCCTACAGAAAAGGAACATCAATATACTATGCCATGTGACTTGCTTAGAAAAAAAATTAGCCTCCGCTAAATCTAGGTATCTCTCTGCACTTTTTAGTATCTGCTCTGCACATAGCTGTCAGAAATGCCCTGTCTACATCATAATCTTGAATTCAGTTCATTTTTTTTACTGTTCTAGCACAACCTACACATGTAAGCTATGGAATTTGGAAATTTTCAAGCTGATGGGAATTAACAGTTTTGACATAAAAAGCAAAAACAGTTTTGGCATAAAAAGCAAAACAGCAGTAGAGAGTATGGACATATACTTATGAACACTTTAAAGCTAACTAGAGATCTGCTGTTCCAAAGCATGAGTAATCAAAGGATTAGACCGACAGATCCTGACCAGTGCTTGTGAGAAGACTGTGGCGGTGGCTTACTCAGAGCAAGTGGTTTTCAAAAATTTCTGCAGTACAATTTGAAATCCATATTAAACAGGTCTAATTTTTATGGTTTCTTCCTTGGAGTAGTGAGTAAGAGAGGTCCCTAGCTTAATCTCACCTCAGATTCCCTTTTAACTCAAAAGGTGACTTTAGGCAAGCCATTATTTACTTGAAACACTGTGCCTATAAAAAAATTGTAGCTATGATGGAACAGGGAGTGGTGATGTTTTGAATTCAGTCCCAACTCCCTACACTCCCTGCCAACTGGCTGATCATTGTGATCATCGTTTATTGTGTGGGACTACTCATGTGCAGTCCTAACTCCTACGTGCATGCACCGATGCACAGGGGGCAGTGACTTTTAAAATACTGCATAATAGATATTAAAGATATTGTGCTTCTTTTAACATTGGAGTCCTAGAAACATAGATTTGTAGGAGACTAAAGACTGCCTAGTCTAATACTCAAAGTCAGGACCATCCTTCTATCACCCAAATCCACTATGCAAATGACAAAAAGTATGTACCACAAATGGATGGCAGGTGTATTACCCAGCAAATAACCTACCAAACAGCAATGAGCTGAAAGAGAAAGCAATTAACTTAAGAAAATAAATCTAGTAAAGGAGTTCACCTTCGCCAGATGAGTCTGAATCTTGTTCTTGGCATCTGCTGTTTCAGAGATGCGGTTGGTAAAGGCAACATTGGCTTTGTTGAACTGGTTCCACATCTCATTGGCAGTTACTACCAGCAGTGTTTCAATATCATCCCTGAGTTTGGAGGAGGCAGCCCTCTCGCTCTGGGAGCGTAGAATGTTATCGTCAGTGAACTTGGCCCAAGATTCTGGCACCGAAATCCTGGGAAAGGACAATTAGAGACTCACAGAGAGTTTGCACAAAATGTCTGTAATATGGCTCTTCCTGTTTTAGCTGGTAAAGCATTTATTGAGCATTGAGAATTCCCAAAAAATTAATAAATACAGAATGAAAGCCTGCAACATATTATGTTTAAAGTTTGCAAGTATATATACAAGTTCATGTAGTTTGCAAGTATATATACAAGTTCATGTAGTCCATGAACATCTGGAGATGTTCACATCCACAAGTTCACATCCATTTATTTTTTAAAAATCTAACAGCTTTTATGCACATTTTGCTAGATGTTACTCTTGGAGTATCTTCCTAGATTTCATATGTTAAGGAATTCAGGGTGGGAAAGAGGAAAGGAGACTGAGAGACAGAATTATATATATAAAAAAGAAAGCAAGAGTGTAGCCAGAGGTTTTGACTTGGTGTCTGATTGCCAAAATGTAGCCTTCTCACTATTCATATTAATTATCACTCTCTCGCTTTTAACATCTTTAAAGGGGGATTATATCTTTTCTTATTTAAACAAGGAAATTCCTAATTCTCCTTGTTTTTGTAAAAACAAACTTAAAATTAGAAGATGTGCCCCTGCAGGAGTATCTTCCTCCATGTAAGTTGTTACTGTTTCTTTGTCCTTCCCCAAAAGGTTGGTTGTGGAATACAGAAAGGGAATGAATATCCTGGGGAAGAAGAAGCACATAGCTCATAAATGAATGGTCTCAGGCCTGTGCACCAATTTTCCAGTGTGGGTGCATTTAAATCTGTGCAGCTTTACAAATGGAACTGGTTATTAATGGTTACAAAGCTTTCTGCAATAAATGGAACTGGTTATTAATGGTTACAAAGCTTTCTGCAACAAAGCTTTCTGCAACCGGTTATTAATGGTTGCAAAGCTTTCTGCAACACTAACCCAGTCAGGATTGGAAGTAGGGTTGCCAATCCTGAGTTAGAAAATGGACATTTGAGGGAAGATCCTGGAAGGGTAGATTCTGGGGAGAGGAGAGAACTTAGTGTAGATGTGATGCCATACAGCTCACCTGCCATTTTCTTCAGGGGAACTAATATTTGTAGTTCAGAGTTCAGTTGTAAGCTTGGGAGAGCTCCAGGCTCCAGATCGAGATGGACCATACTAACCAGTAGATGCAGGTTTTTTGCTGTCAAATCACAGCTGACTTATGGCAACCATGGAGGGTTGTCCAGGCAAGAGACGTTCAGAGGCATTTTTTCTTTGTCTGCCTCTGTGTGATGCCCTGGTATTCCTTGGAAGTCTCCCATTGAAATACTTGTCAGGGTCAGGACTTCAGAATGTGTGACTGGCCCAAAATCACCCAGCAGACTTCCTTGGCAGAGTGGGGATGCAAATCTGGGTTTCTCAGATCCTAGTCCAACTTTTTAATCACACCGTGCTGGCCCTCTATTATGCATTCCTCTCTCTAAATTAGAGGTAGGATTGCTAGAACCAGGCTGAGAAACGTGGGGATGGAATCTGGAGAGGACAGGAACATCAGCGGGGTACAGCATAGAGTCTCCCCTCCAAACCACCCATTTCCTCCAGGGGAACTGATCTCTGTAATTCCAGGTAATCCCCACATCCCACCTGGATGGTGGCATCCTTACTCTGAATGAAACATTAGGTGATGACTTGCATGTGCGAATTGGCCCTCAGAGATGATGCATTACACACTGAAATTTCATATCAACCCAAAACACATTTTCCCCAGATTGCACACATTCAGCTGTGAGTCATTAAATGTTGAGTAAAGCTGAGAGATCAAACCAAATGCATGCATGTACCAACCTTCCATAGGCCTCTAGGCTGCAACAGCAAAATGTTGCCTGTTGCTGTTATGGACAAATATGGCTATTCTTTTAAAGTCTGCAATCAATTAGCATTTTCTAAGGTACATCTACAAAAAGTGCACATATGAATGAAGGCTTAGAGCCAGCTATATATCTGTGTGAATAGACAGGGAGGGAGGCACACAGTTTCTTAGTACTAACCAAAAGGATGAGCTTTCCAGGCCATTGAACACCACATCTTTCCAGGCCACTGAAGAGCACATCTTTCGCAGCTAGACTTGAAGTCCCCAATCAATTGTGTGAGGATACTTAGTGCACAAGGTTTCAGAAACACTTACGTAGCATCAACTCGTTCCACACCTCGGTAATAGCTGATGCCATCAGATGTATTCCTGAGATGGTGACATTTGTCATCAATTCGGTGAGCTGCCTGCTTGTCAGTCAGGTCTTTCTCCAACTCATGTTGGGCTGCCCTATCAGACCTGGGGGGAAATGAGGAAGAGGAGGAGGTCTAAAAATGTCTCATGCAAAATAACAAGTTGCTACAGTATAATTGGCTTTCTTTAGATCCCCTGCTATTATTATAGAGCTTTATCCTCTGTTATAAGAAATGGGCACACACCTTTTCTCAGCATACATAAAAAAATAACTTCCATCTTAAACTGGTAATGCCAGTGCACATATTGCAGACACATGTATGATTGCCACGGCCAACATTTACATCCCTGGCATGTTGTGTTCTTCCCTGGCATATTGTCTTCTTCTGTAGAGACAGCATATGTCATGTCATGCTTCAAATGCAGGTAAGAACTCATTATACTGTGTAAATCTCTCTTTAAAAAGTTAATAGCTGAGGGAGGCTAGTATCTGTTGACAAAATGGTCAAGTATACACTGATGCTCTGCCCTGTACTGAAGGGAGATTCTTTTTGGGGCAGAGCTTCTGTTTACAGACACCCCCCCCCCCATCTCACTATGACCCCTTCCGCACATGCAGAATAATGCACTTTCAGTCCACTTTCACAATTGTTTGCAAGTGGATTTTGCTATTCCACACAGTAAAATCCAGCTGCAGAGTGCATTGAAAGTGGATTGAAAGTGCATTATTCTTCATGTGCGGAAGAGGCCACTGTGTAGCAAATCCCACAAACTACACTGTTTGTGAGAACAGGAATAGAATGATCTTTTCCCCTGCTTTGAAGGAAGATGAAAGAAATGGCCCTGCATTACTCTTTGCTTTGGGCTTTGGGCTCCACCCCTGCTCTACTTCTGCCTTCCTGGATGATTTGGGAGGGCTTTATTTCAACTTCAAGCATTTGTACTGTATCAGATCTATCAAATCAATGAATATTGAACATTGGACTTCAATGGCCTCTGGTTAGGATTGCACTGGACATAATCTAGATGGAAGACTACTGGGATATCCCTATAATATCTTCGTCCTTTTCCAACAGCATCTAGAAAAAATGGCACTTTTTCAGTGAGGGGCCCTTGAAAGTATTCGGAGAAGAATGTCTGAATTAAAGCTGTCCATTGTTGTTAGAGCTGCACTGTGTTGGTCAAGTTAATTCATTATTGTATCATAGAGCTGCCAGGTGTTCTACTCCAGCAGAAGACCTCCTGCCCGGGAGTCCTTCTACATCAAATGGAGGGAGGAAAATCATCATACCAGAGTGTGTGATGCTCTAGGATTCTGTATAATTATAAGCCCTTTCCGCACAGGCGGAATATGGCGGCCTGGGGACAGCAAAAATGCCGTCCCCAGTCTGCCATTCGCACAGGGGGCGCAGCTGCTTCGCAGCCGCGCCGCCCTCGCGCAGCCCGACCGGCGCCAAGCCGGCGTTTCCAGAGTGCACTGGGAAGAGCACTTTTCTGGAAACGCCGGCTGGAAGGCAGCGGCTTCCAGGCGCTTCCCCCCCCCTCCCTTCACTTACCTGCTCTCCGGCCCTCCGGCGCGTCGCTGGGGCCTGGGGACATGCCCCCCTGCTCTGCGATGCGGAAGCAGGCGCGCAGGGCAGGGGAGGTGTGTCCCCAGGCCCCAGCGACGCGCCGGAGGGCCGGAGAGCAGGTAAGTCGACCGGGCGATGGCGCCCAGCGGCACCGTTTTCCAGGTTCTTTCTGGGACCGTCCATGCGGACGGTACCGGCGTCGTCGGGTCGGCGTCAGCAACGCCGACCCGAGCCCTTCTGCCTCCATGCGGAAAGGGCCATAGAGTTTTTGGGAAATCCTAGAATGTTATGCCCATTCGATTATGTCATTTCCAGGCTTGCTCCAGAAGTAGTATCACAGCATTGGTACAACACCAGTTTGCATGTCCCTTCCCCTAAAGGTCATGCTGGCTGCCAGGCCTAGGCTGTAAACTCTATTATGTCTTCAGTGCTATCTCTGTCCCATCTCTGTGTTCCTCCAAGTGATTGTGTACCAGACAATCCTGTGTCCCCCGACCCATGGTGCAGGCTATTATGCTCGCTATCTTGTGGGACTTAGTAGTGGTTATCTATGACTATAGCAGAAAAGCAAAACTCTTCTTAATCTGGTCAGAGAACAAGCCTTGAGAACATATGTCAGTGAGAATAGACAGAGGGAATTGCTCTTCTGCTGTGTAAACAGGGCCAAGGAATATGGGAGCAGAAGGGCTTCATACTTGAAGGGAGCCTCCAATCTTGCTTTTGGCATTTGGCAAACTTTGCAACTTATTTTTATGCCCACCATGCAGAGGTGGGATCCAACCAATTCTCACCACTTCTCTAGAAGTTGTTACTAATTTTTTCTGAGTGCCGAGAAGGGGTTACTAAAGCAACCTCCCTGCCCAATAGGGACTGGAGGTGCGTGTGTGCGGCGGCACCACTGTTTGAATCCCACCACCATCGGAACCTGTTATTAAAATTTTTGGATCCCACCACTGCCACCATGTATTGCCTTTGTAATGCTTTTATTATAGCTAGTTTCATGGGCTTCTGTGAACTTTTGAGAGAGCCTTTGTGTCAACATAGGATTTATAACAGTTGAAAGACAAATGGCCAGGTAGGAGGGCAGTGCAGGCTCTCCAAACCTATGCTGAACATGGTTGACACATTGTGATAACCTGTTCAGTATTGAAGTCAGCAGAACAGTTAAGAAAAAAAATGAACTCTTTTTAGGAAAAGCTACCAAACATCCCCAGTTTAAGAACAAAAACAGAGATTGATGCTGGAATGCTAGAAAAATGCATCCTATATTGTGACATTAAGATGCTAAGTAGTTAGATTGTCCAAATCATCAATACAATGCACACAGGTTGGTTACAAGAGTTGCTTAAAATGATGGTCTATGATGTGTGTTTAAAGAATTCTAACAGAGGCTGGTAAATTCATAAATATATTCATATAAACACCATACAGCGGGAATGACTTCTATAAGGAATTTGCTACTAGCTTTGAATGAAAGGCTATCTTTCAGTACTGTTTTAACACTTACCTATGTGTTCATTTCCCAGATATGTTTGAAAATCAAGTCTGTAACTCGCAAAGACATTTTATTTCATTCTGACCCGTTCCATATGTCCCTGTTCAACAGGGAAGCTAAGAAGGGATACTGGAGGCATTCCTCCCTCTCAGACTATGCTGTGGGGAAAACTAATGAAGTGTGCGCATCCAATTAGTTTGAAAGTCCTCTTAGAAAAACTAAGACCAAATGTTTTCTTACGCAAGCTGGGCTATCGCCTTATTCAAGTGTCTTCTCATTCTTTCTTGGCATGAATGGATGACATCAACCTCCTAGTTAAGTTAAAAAAGCAAGAATCCTGTCAGCATTTCCACTTAATAATGAAAGTAACATGAATTGCAATCAAAAGCAGCTTTATGTGGCCTCTGTAACCACTGTGACCAAAAATGCAACTCAGTGTGATAAATCAGAGCCTTCCAGTCTTTGAATAATCCATTCCAGAGATGAGAGTGTGCTATATGTTCAAGGAAATTTGGGAGCCAGACATACCTGGTTTTATTGCTGGAAGTCTTACTATTTCTATTATTCCATATCTCTGGCCTGCAGGCCTTTCTGAAACATTTGTGGAGTTGCTATTACTTTGACATGGCCTTGATCTTTTCAGTGATGGACTCTAACTTTTGGGTGCTGGTAATAAATATTTGGTGTTTCCTAAATTTCAGTTTTGTGATGCTTTATTACTTTTTAATTCTACATTTTATAGCTAATGTCTGGTGTGAATACCAAATACTGTTATTGAATATTCTTGAGTATACATCACTTGACAGAGTGGAGTTTCCTGAAAAATCATAATATAAATAAACATTCCTTAATTCTAGCAGACACTTATAGAAGGGAGCAGCACTAGAACGGTACACTCTACTCCCTGATTTTAGATTTACTGAAATACATTTATAGAACCTACACAAATTTGTACATACAACTTGTTCTTTGTGATTGGAAGCCTACTTTATGTAGAACTCTGGATTGCATGGAGAGAACCATATATACGCCAAAGTTGAAAGTAGGGTTTTTAAGGCAAGAGACATTTAGAAGTGGTTTGCCATTGCCTGTCTTGGTGTCATGAACCTGAACTTCCTTGGTGATTTCCCATCGAAACACAAATCAGGCAGAAATATATCTGGGGGCGGTGGAGGCTGGATACATGCCACAGATACCATCCTTTGAAGGGAGAACTAGTCCATGCTCCTCAGCCTCATGTTGTGGTGACCCCCAACCCTAACATTTATCCATTTTACAGATGGAGAACACTGATGCAGAGAATCTTAGGTGACCCCTGTGAAAGGGTCATTCGAACCCCAAAGGGGTCCTGACCCCCAGGCTGAGAACCACTGCTCTAAGAAGTCACAATTGAACTGCACCTGCCTTCAGTTGTGAAGCTACAAGGGAGTAGGGTGTGTATGCTGTGCACCGGGTGCATGCCTGGGGGTGCGAAAAACACTCCCAGGCCCCTCCCCCTTTCCCCACCCCCATGGCGCCCCCCCACCCCCTTCCCACATTTACTTTAGTTCCTTTCCTTTTTCAGAACTTTTTCAGGCTGCAAAAGGCCTGTTTGAAGTAAAAACAGCCTGAGGAACTACAGTTCCCAGGACACCTTGGGGCTCACAAGGTCTCCTGGGAAGTATAGTTCCCATCAGGCCGTTTTTACTGAGAACAGGCCTTTTGCAGCCTGAAAAAGTTCTGGAAAAGGAAAGGAACTAAGGTAAGCGTGGGAAGTGGGGAAGTGGGGAAGGGGGAAGAGGGGAAGGGGCGCCATGGGGGGCCATGGGGGCAGAAAATTATAAGCGCACTGGGCGCAGTTTGGCCCAGCTACGCCTCTGCCTGCCTTGCATTCCCCATGGAGTCTGGGTGTGGGATTGATAGCTGAATTCTGAACCCACCCAGATCAAGCTCAATATTCAACTGGGCTTACCCCACATCAAACACCACATAGAGTTCGGGGGCTGGGCACGCCTGTTCAACACTGAGTTCTTCTGGGCTTGGTTGAGCTCTAAACTGCAAGGGAGTTTGCAATTTGAAGCTTGACCCAGCTAGGCGGAGCTCAGCATTGAACAGGAGGTGAAGCTTTGGGGGGGCGGGGGAGCCAGCGGTAAAATCTGAAACCAGGCAGAGTGACTGCTCAACCGATGCTGAGCTTAGCTTGGGTAGGTCAAGTTTCAAACTTCAGGCTCAAAGCCTGCAGTTTAAAGCTGGACCCTGCCAAGCTGAGCCCAGCATTTAATGGTGCATCAGCCCCCAAACTCCACGTGGAGTTTGGGAGTGGGGTGAGTCAGTAGTACTTGCACTGGATGACATTTTCCACAGATACACGCTATAACTAGGGCCAGTCCTGCTTAGTTTCAGAGATCTGATGAGATCTGAGTAAGCCTGGGCTATTCAAGTCAGGGCTCTCTATATGTGTCTTAAATAACACACTTGGCTGGGGCAGAGTCACAGTCTTGCTGCTCAACCAAGATATGAATCCTTTATCACCTTGTGAAAAGGTTACCCAAAGCCGGGTGCCTTACCAGTAACATTCTGAAACCTGGGTTCTTTATCCAGATACTCTCAATCAGCTGAGATTTTAAAATTTTATTAAAAGGAAAATAAATAACAAAATCAGTTTTCTCTCAGCTCTAGACAGTTCCAAGTATAAAAAACAAAACAATGCAAGGCTATTCAGTCTAAGGCAGAAGAATAACAAGAACAATGAGAAAAACTTAAGAAGCATCTTTATAAATGAATCTTTTTAGAATGAATTTCCCTAAAATGGTGTCAGGGGATTTATAGAATTGGCTCATCTAGATCATTGGATCAGTAATTAACCAATTGGGTGTTGAATAGAGTCGATGAGGGAGATGACCCCCCACCTGACAATTTTTGGCAATTAAGATCTATATCTGTCGGGTTTAGAATGTGGCCTTGTAAAAGCCAATTCCATTCTTTAAAGAATAACACTCTTTAAACTAAACACAAACACAGTTTACAACTTTAGTGAGGGCAAATGATTGTAAACAACCTAGCAATACCAAATGGTTGCCTCATAAAAGACCCAACAGACAAGATAAATGATCTTTAAGTAAATTTAAAGGAATATATACACTTTCTACACACACACACACACACACACACACACACACACACACACACACCCCACCCCCAGGACTTTGGAATAAAAAGGACTTTGGAATAAACTTTGTTTCTTGATACTATAGTAAGCAAATAAAGCATTATTTTAAAACACCTCTGAGTATTCACCGACTCTTTTCCTCATTTTGAACTTACTTAAAGTAGGAGTAGTCCCTTGACTGCATCAACAAATTCAAGCCATGGGTTGTTACATAAACATGAATGAGGAAACTGGTCTGCAAATTCAATGCTGAATCATGGTGATTTTTTAAACCAAAAAATATGGAAAAAAGAAAAGAAAAAAAGAGCACTGTATCTTGCTCACCTGTTCCTCCACCCCCCCCCCGCCCCCCACATCTACGTATCAATCATATACACTCAACACATCAGGGTGATTTTATTTAGATTTGGTCTCTAGAAACATTTTAATGCCTCAAGCTGTTCTGATGCCCACATGCCTATGACTCTGTTAAAATAAAGGGACACAGCTCTCGAGGACCAAATATTTCCATGGGACACTCCCTGTTGGAAACTCCTTATTTCCTTTGGATGAAAGCATTCTCCAGATAGCTTCTGGCATCAAGTTCAGATGTATGTCACTTGACTTCATGAGCTAATAAACACCTTGGCACAAATGACAATAGGGTTTGGCCAGCAGCACATTTATGTAGCAAAGGGAACATGATTTGTACTCCGAACAGAATACCAGTAACGTGGAATGACACAGAAATGGAAACTAGAATTGGCTAGACCAGCCTTTATTAATGTAAGTGGGAAATTTTCTATGGATTATTATGGGTGCTGACTTAGGCATTTTGGAACACAATCTGTATTGACCACTTGCTATTCTCAAGGATAAATATTGTTTTTAATTCAATGGATTCAAAGATAGGCTGCCACTGGCTCATACTGTGAACTCCCTAGTCAAGTATCTAGATTCAGTACTACGTAATTAGCAAGATGAATACTGTAAATGTAGCTTTATCAATAAAACAGATATCTCTTTATCATATCAGATAAGGTCCAGTTAGATCTGCAAAAAGGTACCATCACAGGTATATGCTCTGAAAGCAGCAAGTTCCCCAAAACCTACAGAAGAACGTGGCCTGGCATATGACTGAGGAAAACTGTGTTCCTAGAGGTCACCGGTGGCCTTCTTCCTGCCTGCCTTTGAGAAACATAGACAAACTTCTGTTGCTGGGCCTCACCCCACACAAATGCCACAAAGGTAGGCGAGGATAAGAAATAGTTTATACATCATACTTTACAAGGGAGTAGCTGGTCTTTCTAAATATTCTGGACCCATACTACTTCAGAATTTAAGTGACAGTAACATCAATTGCACTCTAAATGAAAGTTATACAATGTTCAGACAGTCCTGAAAAGAATTAACAGTTTTTCTTCTCAGGGTGCCACTGGGACTCACTGTCAGTAGTTGTTTCTCCACATCGTCATGAACAAGATCAATGCCCATTCTCTTCTCTCGATGAAGCAGACATTCCTCAGCTACCTGCTTGACAAAACACCAAGGCAGGTATAAATAATATGTTCTGGAGCAATTGAAAAGCACAGTGAATACAGGGGCACTTCTATTGTGAAACTGAATACTGTACTTATTGCACTATGTTAAGAGTCTTTATGGTGGTAAATAAAGCCCCTTCAGCAAACGCAAAATAATGCATTTTCAAACCATTATTCAGGTTAGCTTAAGAGGCTGGCTGTATTGGTATCTTCTAGAGGATCCCTTGAAGATGCCAGCCACAGATGCAGGCTAAACGCTAGGAGAGAATGTTACAGAACACGTACATACAGTCTGGAAACCACACAGCACCCAAGATTCCAAATGGAAAGCTCTCGACAATACACTTTCACAACTGTTTGCAAGTGGATTTTGCTATTCCGCACAGCTTCAAAGAGCACTGAAAGCAGTTTGAAAGTGCATTATTCTGCATTTGCGGAATGAGCCTAAGGGAAAGGGAGAGAGAGCATTTCCAAGTTGTTTCTTTTAGAACCTAGGGCTTAGATCTAGTGGAGCATTTCTGTGAGCAGAAAAAGTTAATTTGGGGACATTTGGGGTTGTAGCAAGAGAGACGAGGCAAGACAGATGTGCTCCTTGGATGGAAATCTTTCTTCCAACAGATGTATTCCACTGGATTCAAGCCTAGGTCTTCAGTTAGGTATGGAAATATCAACAAGATTATGTTTTTTTTGGCCTGTGCATGTATATTACTGATTATAAACCAAGTTTTACAATTCTGTAAGTTGCCCAAAGACTGGATTCCTTATTTGAGTTCTTGAGAACTTTCCCTTTTTCTAGACTCCGTGGTTGTAAGAAAAAGATTCTTCCAGTGGGCATAGATCTTCCGGTTGATATAGGCAAGCCTCCCATGACTGTATACTTCTTCAAATCATTGTTTTCCCACTCAATAAATATGCAATTGTTGTTAATTTGTTGCAAGGATTGTTTCTTCAAAGAAATTCTTGTTGGGAAGATAATGTGGGAAAATGAGAGTGGAAACAGAGACATCCACACATGTGATATTTGATTGTAGTATACATAATCAAATTCACCAATATTTACTACTTCCCATATATAGATATGCAAACAGCTGCTAAATTAAAAAACATTATTTCAGACAGGAATAACACACTGTCATACAAAGTTGCTAAATATGCAAGACTGGCCGTCAAGTGTAGAAGCAGTTGTTGAACTCTCACAAGGGGACTGGATGGAAATGAATTTTATTGTAAATAAAAATCAGACTATTTTATTGTAATGGAATATTATCATCAGGGAAGGCACTTCTAATTTCAGTTTGTGAAACTGTTTTGTCAATTTTGTACTGGTCAATGACCACAATAAATTTTGTTTGTGTGTTTGTTAAAAATTATGTGAGATTCCTAGAGTTTCACCCAATATGCTGATGATATTTTCCCCAAACTCTATCCTCCCCTGTCACCATTCTCAAAATCTCTTCGCATTTGTCATGGTAGCACTAACAACCCTTTCCTACAGTGTGACCCACCAAGATTGAAGTTTTTCTTTCAACAACCACTCCTCTTGTGACTCCTGAATTCAATACTTTAACAAATTGTGGTTTGTTTGTTTTCCTATTACTCAGAATTAAGAGTGACTGTAGGCAGTGGCGTAGCGCCAAGGGGACGGGGTGGGGTGCAATGCCCTGCCGTGTTCCAGTGCAGGGGGGTGGGGGTGGCAGGGGCATTCCAGGGTGTTCTGGGTGCATTCCAGAGTGGGGAAGGGCGGGGGCAGGAGGGGGCATGGCAGGGGTGCAGGAAGCAGGCATGCCCCGGGCGCAGTTCCCCCTCACTCTACTCCTGACTGTAGGCAAGAAAGAAACTGCAATTTGCATGACTTCTAAATCAGTAAGTCTTTAGTTTTGGCACTGTATGCAATGAGAGAATGGAAGGGAAAAGGAGGGAGTGCACAAGCCCTTGTACTTCCATATGGGTTCCCAAAGAAGCCATAGTTATGTTTGGTGATCTGAATGCAACCAAAGTCTTTGTGAAAAGCAAGAGAGTCTTTGTCCTTGTGAAAAGCAAGAGACAGGCAGGCAGCATCTTGTTCATTGTACCTTGAATACAAACTATATAGATCTTTTAAAATGAGAGGGTCATAAGTCTTTTCAAGGAAAGTTAATTCACCTATTTGTCAAATGATTTTTCTATTAGGCAATACATTTTCAATAATTATCTACTCAGCTGTTGCTGTTTACTTACCTGCTCAATTCTTACTGATGCTATGGATATTATTTCAGGGCCTGTTAACAACTTGAACTTTGCTTCCTTGTGTCAGAATAGAGGATTTATCTACATTACTGATTGTATATAAGCAGTAAAAAGTAAATAAATGTCTAGTGACTGATCAGACTTTCTTCTCAGCACAACAACAAAGTAGTGAGGGACTAATTTAACACTAATTTAATGCCCACTGAAGTGGCATAGGTGATTTCCTCACAGCAGAAATAAAATGTCTTGGAGATATTTTAAAATTTGGGGAAGGAGTCGCACAGCTCTCTGCCCTAAAATGTCTTCAAAACGTTTTATTTTTCAAAAATTGCTAAACTAGCAATCTTTCCCCCACAACCTGGGTTGAAGACATTTCCCTGTAAAGAGCAAATAAAAACCAGAACTCACAATGAGTTCTGTTTTTTTTTATTTCTCTTTATGGTTTCACTCTTTGAAGAACTCACCTGTTAATGTTTAAAGATGTCTTCTGCCTGCTAAGTGAACAAAAGCGTGCAGAAAATACATTATTTTCCCGCCCAAACCTTAACTTTCACTTTTGCCCTACCTGTGTGCTGCAGCAGATTTTCTGTGAAGTTTCCCCACTGAGATTTCCTCTACTTGCAGCTCAACCATGTGCAATGTCTGTGTAAAAGTAGATGAATAAAGTTTGGTTTACCTAGTGATCTCACACGTGTTGCTTTTCCTCTTTTTTGTTTTGAGGGGTATGTCTGCAAAGCTACGATGTCACAATTAGAGAAAATGCAATATGCACATATTTGTGTTGTCATACCTTTGCAGACATTCCTCTCTCAAAAAAAAGGAAAATGACATGCTCAGAATCACTAGGCAAAACTAACTTTATTCATCTACTTTTCACATGAAATCATGTGCAGATGAGCTGCAAACAGAGGAAACGTTTGTAGTAAACTTTCAGCAAATGGTGCAGCAGTACACAAAATGGCAGACACAACTCTGAAATTGACAAGAGGTCCATCGGCTAGCAGATGGGAAAAAAGAATCATTTTGGCTGGCAACACTTGTGTTCTCCATGTTGTGGGAACACAAAATGTCAGAATGGATTTTTAAAAAAATGTCTGCAGGACGTTTTATTTCTGCTATGCAGAAAGGGCCATTATGAAAAGAACTGACACAGAATGGCTTGCTTATAGGGTTTCAATTGAAATATTGTGTATTATTGGTACTTAAAAAGTAGAGATTAAGACAAATACAGCACCTATGTGCTCCACAGAAATTTGCCAGAAGAGATATGTCACAAATACTGACCATCGCTAATTAACTCAAGTTCAGATCATGAAACCTAACAGCATATTTTAATGTTGACCAACGTTTCATTGCCTAACCCACAGCATTCAGTGGAATTGAATGGTTTACCTGGAGTGGTCCTTCTGTTTCTGCCAATGCTCTGTCCAGTCGTTTTTTCATATCTGTTAGGGCATTTGTTTCCCCAATCATTTCATCTACCTCATGGTTGAGTTCAGTTTTCCAAAATATTATGTCATTGACTCGTTCTCCCAGATTTTTTGTTGTTTCTGTTTGAGATTTCCTAGTTTGTTGTTCTTTGTCCTGGATCATGCGAGAGGTATCCACCCTCAGTCTCTCAGCCCCATGCCGTGAAGTTTCTGATTCCTTGTAGTTTGTCAGATTAGATCTATACCAGTCATCTGGGGTGTATCTAGTAAAGAGTGCTGTTCTGTTGGAAACAAAGGGGAGCATTTTGCTTGGAGTGAGTCCCTGAGAACTCTGTGAGAAAGGTGCCAAAGTTGGAGTGATTGCAGCGACTTTATAATAGGTGCTGGGTCTCCAAGGGAGACTTAAGCTATGGGTCAAAGAGTAGTGAGGAAATCGATTCTTATAGCTTGATGCCATAGTGCTGATGGCTGGCAGAAAATTTGAGGGTGTTGGTCTAGGGTGGGCATATGTTGCTGTCAGGGTAGATCCTACCAGCTCCATGACTGCAAATGACTATCCAGTAAAATGTCCTGTGATAAAGAAAAATAAGAATAAGCAGATTAAATGAAGTCTAGCTGACAAATAACAGAACCTCCTAATTGAGGAACCTATTGAATGATTCCAGTGGCCAGCCTTTGTTCTTTTCTACTTTGCTGTTCACTTCTCTTACATATGTCAATCAATCAGTCAGCAGGACCTTTACTGGCATAAAACAAAATACAAAGAGAAATAAACCCAATAAAATATGAATTCAAACATTGTGTACCTTACATTTCTTTTAATAAACTTTATTAATTATATCCTGTGATTTTAGGGGGGTTGGGAGCTTCTATCTAAATCCAGTACTTTGGGCCTTCATTTACTACAGCTATCAGAGTAATGGGGCGGGGGGGACTTATCTTGCAAGTGTCACACATTGCAGGGATGAATTCTTGATTAATACCCAGGACGTCTGAAGACTCTGTCCCTTGGTCTCTGCCTGGAGAGTTAGCAAAGAGATTGGTGGTGGCTAGTTACCCTGGAGTCGTAAAGATTCACTTTCCAGAATTTGGTGTTTTGTTCTTGTATAACCAAAAGTTTCCTTAAAGGAACTTTTGACACTCATGTCATCACCCACAAAGAATAAGCACTGTGTAATATATAAAGAGGTCCTAGTTATTACATTTTCATAATTTTCTCCATTGAAGTTCACACCCTCCTATGATCTCTGTCAAGCGATAAAATTCTTACAACCATATATAATATAAGCAGCCTCATGTTTATATGTGTCAATATGTGCAACGGGCATCTCTCACAGTTAGACACCAAACAAACATTGGCCTATTATATTAATCTAATCCAGTGGATTTACCTTTTCCAGTTTAGACTTTTACACGCTGGGAACTCAAATTAGTAATGTCTGTCCTGGATAAAAACGCAATACACATATTTTCTAAATTGTTCCACTATGCATCATCATTGTGTTATTGTGTAAACTTTATCAGTTCCATTAGGCATGTAGCTATCCTAAAGGTCGAAACTGAAAGAATTGCATATATGGCAGCAGCAGCTGCAGGAGTGCTGGTAAAGGTGAGGAGAGAAATGTGATTTACAGACCATGGAATAAGCAAGTGCAGCCTAGGCCACTGTACAGGATAGAATTAAGTACATGTAATAAAGTTTGTACCACTTCTGTTCTATTGTTACTAAGAAAGCATATTATTAGGAGCAGCAGTGGCGTAGGAGGTTAAGAGCTCGTGTATCTAATCTGGAGAAACCGGGTTTGATTCCCAGCTCTGCCGACTGAGCTGTGGAGGCTTATCTGGGGAATTCAGATTAGCCTGCACACTCCCACCCACGCCATATGGGTGACCTTGGGCTAGTCACAGCTTCTCGGAGCTCTCTCAGCCCCACCCACCTCACAGGGTGTTTGTTGTGAGGGGGGAAGGGCAAGGAGATTGTAAGCCCCTTTGAGTCTCCTGCAGGAGAGAAAGGGGGGATATAAATCCAAACTCTTCTTCTTCTATCTATCAATGCACTTGTAAAATCTGTATAGCCCATGTAGTCTAAAAATAGAAGACCATCAGCATTATACAATGTTTGTGAAAGGCAAGAAACATTTGCTGTTAGAAACAGAGTGCTTCAGCATATAAAACTAGGTATGATTCAGCAAGGCACTCCCTATGCTCTTAAAACAACCACATATTCACATGAGCTTAGATGTACTGACTGTGATGGTCAAAAGTGCTTTCATGCAACATTAAGCATTTTAACTGTTCAGGAGATACTGAGGTTGTAGACTAATCTGGGCTCCAAAATCATATCTGAAGAACATATAAAATGGAACCTTTATATTCAGAGAAGTACACCAATGAATATTAATTGATAGGAAAAACAGCAGGAAAAAGCTTTCACTTTCTTGTCTTGCTTGGGGGTTTCTCAGGGTGTCTGGTTGACTTAGGGCAGTGATGGCGAACCTTTTTGAGACCGAGTGCCCAAATTGCAACCCAAAACCCACTTAT
Source organism: Sphaerodactylus townsendi (assembly GCF_021028975.2). NCBI lineage: Eukaryota > Metazoa > Chordata > Lepidosauria > Squamata > Sphaerodactylidae > Sphaerodactylus > Sphaerodactylus townsendi. The sequence goes on along the minus strand of NC_059427.1, from coordinate 113,458,028 downwards.
TTATCACAAAGTGCCAACACGGCAATTTAACCTGAATAACCCCCTCAAGCAGGGGCCAGCCTGCCACTCCCACATGCACAGCTCTGCACCTCTCTAGTATCTCTGCCACCTCTGCCCCCCACCAGACAGCAACCACCTGGAGCACAGGCACCAGGCCCGCCAGCCAAGTCCTCCCTGCTCGCTGAGGTGCACGCACATCAAGTCCAGTGGCCCAGGCCAGCCTAGATGAGTGCGTGTGGGGGGGTGATTTCCCACCCACATGACAAACTCTGTGCACACGTGCCCATAGAGAGGGCTCTGAGTGCCACGTCTGGCACCCGTGCCATAGGTTCGCCACCACTTACTTAGGGATACCAACCTCCACGTGGGACTGGGAGATCCGTTGGAATTACAGATCATCTTCAGTTCCCCTGGAGAAAATGGATACTTTGGAGGGTAGAATCTATGACACTGTATTCCACTGAAATCCCTGTCCTCCCCAGACTCCATCCCCAAATCTCCAAGAGTTCCCAACCTGGATCTGGCAACCCTTCCCCCCACCCCACCCCACCCCATCCCCTGCTAGGGTCCAGGCTGACCTGGCAACCCTAGGAAACAAGTTTGGGGAGAAAAAGGGTCTCTGGTCTGGTTCAGTGAGACCGTTATTATGTCTTTCTGTGAGTGTTCAAACAATCTGAAAAATAAAAATAAAATAATTCTCAAACACCAGCAAGCTAATTCCAATGTGGAGGCCCCTTCTGGGTACTGAGCCTCTGTGTCTAATACGGAAACCACACATATAAATCAAGATCTGTAATATTGGCCTTAGTTGGTGGTGATGACATAAACTAAGAAAATCCACACGGTATAGCATGATTTTGACCAGGTGGTGGAAGGCAAATATTTTTGTAAATAAAAAAGAAATTGTGTGGATGCTATTAATATTAAGTAAACAGACTTGGAGAAAAAGATGACCCAAGGTTTTGACAGTTTCTTTTTCGCTGTAATACCACACTGAAAATATCTCAATAGACTCACCTTGGAGAGTATAACCACACAGAAAGATTATTGGTTCAAGTAACCACACTCTGACTTGCAGCCCATTGTTCCTTTCACTTAGCTAATTATACCCTGGAAATCATATACTCATGGTGATCTAATGTAAACATCTACAGGCACATAATACTGAACAGTGTCAAAGGAGTTTATTGCGCTGAGGAAAACTTCACTTTAGTTGCCCAAAAGAATCTCTGATACTTTTAGATACACGAGAGAGAGAGAGAGAGAGAGAGAGAGAGAGAGAGAGAGAGCAGGAAAGAAGGGATTCTATTCTAACCAAGGCCTCACCAGTGCTGAACAGCATAGTTATTTTCTAGGTCTTCCATACAATGTTTTCCTTACTGCCTTCCCAACTGCCATTTGCCTGGAATAGCAAAAACATTCCAATAGTAACAACGACTGGTCTGAACACATCAGCACATGAAGGTCCTGATACCAAGTCAGACCATTGGTCTATCAACATCAGCACTGTCTACTCTGACATGCGGAAGGTCTCAGGTACAGGACTACTATCTGATCCTTTAACTGGGGATGCCAGGAACTAAACCTGGAATTTTCTGCATGCAAAGTATAGTGGTTAAGAGTGGTGGACTCTAATCTGGAGAACCAGGTTTGATTCTCAACTCCTTCGTATGAACTCTGTACTCTTATCTGGTGAACTGGATTTGTTTCCTCACTCCTCCACATGAAGCCTGCTGGGTGACCTCAAGCTAGTCACAGTTCTTTCAGAACTCTCTCAGCCCCACTCACCTCACAAAGTGTCTGTTGTGGGGAGGGGAAGAGAAAGGAATTTCTAAGCCACTTTGAGTTTCCTTACAGGAGAAAAAGACGGAGTATAACTCCAAATACTGCTTCTTTGAAAGGCCACAGCCTTTCCCCACAGCCCTTCCCCTAACCAATTCTATATTTGATCTCTAGTCCAAGTCATAGTTAAACAATCTTAAGCCCACTGAACTCTATGATGGATTAAAGACAATGTATTTTTTCTATTAATGCATTTATTTTCCTTCATAATGTGTGATGCCTAACAAGGACGTTTGCTCAATTTCATTTTGTTTCTTAGGCAAAGTACTCTAGCTGGTGATTAATTTGAATGGTCATTATTACTCTCCATAGGATCATAGTAAGATGTGTTCTCGATGAATACCTCCTACCAGATGTTTCCTCACAGTCTGAAGAAGGAGCCAACTAACTTCCCAGTGGTAGATACTTCATAGCTCCATTTATTTTACTTGTAAATCATTCTTATTTTAAGAAGTTCTTCACACCCAACATAAAACTTTATTTTCTTTGGTTAAACACCAAATGGAGGCCATGTAGTTCCACCCTGCTCATACAGGGTTTTTTTAGAACTCTGATTTGATTTCCTTCTATACTGGCCATGTTGCCTTCTGAAATGGCTTCTAAGAAGGCTTTCCCACTGTTGTGTATCTTTCCTCGGTACAGCAGCTCATTAACTCTCTTGTTTTGTCTTCTTCACATTTGCTGTTCACCTCTGTCACTTTTCCCATTTCTCACATCAACAACTGTGCCCTCTGCCATGCAGTTCTCTATTACATCTGAGTCTCCCCCTCTGTCTAGCAAATTCTATCACCTCCTTTAAATCCTTCTAAATCCACAGAATCTTCCCTTATTGCTTATTTCTGCTTGTTCTTAGATTTTTTTTCTGCTTTGTTACAAGCCTTTATCCAGTCCCGACCCCTTTTCTTTATTCTATCCATCACACATTGCTTGATCACTTTGTATGAGCTGTTAATAAGTCAATGCTAAAGAAATTGATACGGGACTAATTTTTAAAACTTTTGTTAGTCACCAAGCATATGTGACACCCTGCTTTTCTCCCCGGTGGTGACCCAAAGAAAATGACAACTTTGTTCTTTCCTCTTCCTTCATAACAACAACCATATGAAGTAGGTCAGGCTGAGAGAGAATGATTGGCCTAAGGTCACCTGGTGATTTCCATGGTAGGGTGGAGATCTGAATATGGAACTCCCAGATCTTCGTCTACCCTTTGAACTACCACACCATGCTGTCTCAACATCTTGCCACATAGCGAATGATTCTCATTACAAACCTAAGCAAATTAGTTACAAATTGACAACAGAAAATTTTATTCCTCAAAATAAAGTTTTATATTTAATTTCTTCATTTGTAAAAACATTCTCTGGTTCCAGACTGGTGTCCAGGTACCTGATTTTAAATACCATGTTAGCAACTACTTGTCCTAGGTTGGAAAACATGTGATACAGCTGAAGTCTGCTGAAGCGAAGGAGATACAAGTCAGATCAACAGGCATAGAAATGTTAGGTATGCTACTTTGAGTCCCATGATGGAAAGGGGTAGGATATAAAAGTGTAACTCAGCCCTTTCTAAGCCATGTTGGGGCCACAAACATATGAACTAAAAGCCCCAATTAAACTCCTCTCCAACACACTCACGATAAAAGCATACATTTCTTTCTGTATTTTTGCTGAGTTGTGATTTTTCAAAAGCAGCCTGTTGCTTTTCCCCACACAAACTACCAAGATCTTCTAATTTTTACACTCAGTGCACATTGTGCAGTTGGAAATAGGAGATTGGCAGGAAAAGGGGAGTGGAGATGTTCACACCTATTTCCACAACTAAATGATTGTCCATTTAAATTTAGCAAGGAAAAAAACATATAATAATCATAATTAAATTCTACTTTCCATGATTACCCAATTCTCTCAATTTTTTTTGAAAAAAATCTAGTTCCTTCTCTTGCCAACAGAAACCTGTCCTTTCTTTTCCCACTTGAATTGCAGATCTTCCACTACACTCTTGTACCTTTGTTATCTATAAGTGGCTTCCTTGGGATCTGTACAGTGGAATTTTTTTTGACAGGTGCAAGGATATATTCTGACTTTCTGTCAATGGCTATTGTTTTGGACAGGTATGCACATTTCTTTCTGGGGAAGACATGGTTTTGAAGACAGCCATTTGCTCATTGCCTAAGTGAACATCTTATGATTTCATATCTACCTAGGATTAAATGCCCAGGCAACACTAGGACAAGGTGTCCTTCCCTGGCAAATTAGTGTGTTAAGTGAAGCTGGTAGCTTTCTCCCTCTCTGCTGTCAGGAGAGGGCTCCTGGATAGCCATATGGACTGTCACTCACCTGTCTGTAGGTTGATGCTGAGTAAGAGAAGACAGAGGGATGGAGGGAGCCTCCTATACCCACAGGCTGCTGTTCACCCAATGCCCAGTAGCAACATCTTTGCATGCTTCCCTCCCACGCAGGGCTTCTATCCCGCCCTCACCCTTTGTGACATACACTCTTCCAATATTTTCCATTGGTCAAAGGGTGGGAGGAAGAGAAGGGAGGGGGGAGAAGGAGGAGTAAGCGTTGCTAAGGACTCACTAGCTGCTAAGTAACTCTATTCCCCTGACTGCTGAAAGGGGAGGGGGGTTAAGTAGAGAGAATAAAAGAAGCAGCAAGTCCTTCTTGCAGTTGCTTGCATATACAAGCAAAGGTCTCCTCATGCAGCAGCCGTCAACCACGCTCTGAACAACTGACTTCCCACAGCAAGTCCTGCTACTGCATCCAGAAAGGGAAGTGTGTACTGTGCACGTAACAGGGTCAAGGCATCACTGAGCTAAAGGGATATCATAGTACAAATCTGGATAGGGACAAATGTTCCAGAGGAACTGTAACGAATTACACACTATGCGTGAAAGGAAATCAAAGTGCAACCTATATTTGGACATCTCAGTTGCTGTGGGTTGGTTGTGCTAGCCCAGTGTTTTAAAATAATGTCTTTCATATGGCTGTTTTGTTTTGACACTGTTTTTATTAGTTTTTATTGCACATTTGAACTATTTGCTAGCTGTCCAGAGAGTTCATTTTTGGCACTTTAAGGCAGGATGTTCATTCCTAATGAAATAAATACATCAAATAATTATTGTGCCTTCCCTTTCCTGTCCTGCTGTTGCCTTTGGCCTCTCTCCCTTAAGGCAAGTAGATACTGAGCAAGTTGCACATTTCTCTATAAGCTTCACAGTTTTCACAGTTGCAGGATTTCCTGTCTTTTTTTTCTTAGCAAATGTGAAACATCATGAGTAGTAGGCAAGCAAAGGAGAGAAGATAACACTGACAGTCTAAAAGACAGCCTTTAAGATCCAAATTGTGCTATGGTAGGCCACAAAACAGATAACCTTGCATGTGTACAAGAGAGGGATCCATGAGAGAATGCAGAGAGAGAACAACTGCCATGTATATCCAGGTAAGTCCAGTGAACAAACAGTGCCCGGATGGGAAAGAAGAGGGCATTTTGGCAGGTGAAGGTTGTGACAAGCACTGTATTTGCCAAAAAAAGAAATCCTCTTCTTCACTATTAAAGAACAATAACTTTCTTTAACCATAACTTTTTTTTAACTATAATGCATGTATAGATGTATGTGGGAAAGTTTTTAATGCAGATGTTTTCAAAAGATGTATCACTGTGTTCTTGCTAAATACCCACTTTTGTCAGCAGTATGATATTTGCGTCCTGGGTGAAAGATAAAGGAGCAATGTTGGGGGGTGGGGGTGGCTAATATTATTGTACAGGACAGCTGCTGCTTAATTTCTTAAAAAGAGGATAAAAGAGCACTGTTGGGGGAGGAGCAGAGCGTGGAAACAGACTGTCACCCTGTAATACAGCACATGATTGGCATGGGCAGGATCTCAGATTCAGTCTCTGCTGTCTCTTGCTACGTGAACTCTTGCAGCAAGCCTGGAACACACCTCATTCTGAGACATGCATGGACATTCATGGTCAAATTAGATATTTCTGTAAGATGGGCAGCTCAGGTGTGATTCTCAGAATGAGTTTCTGTTGCTGTGAGGTATAGCAGAAGAAGTACTCTACTCAGATGGTTGGTAAGAAAATTGTTTGTATCTTCAGTGGATCCCTCTCTTCAGCATCAGAGGTGTACCGGGGGAAAATGGCACATGGAGACATCCGTTCTGGGATTTTAGCTACCCCTCCTATTTTGGTGTCATCTGCTAATTTAATTAGCATGCTCTCTATTCCATCATCCAAGTCATTGATAAAAATATTGAATCTCCAATCTACAACACTCATTATATGTTTAGCATCAAGACTGTGTCTTACTTGTTCCATTATTTCTCATAATCAATCACTAGTTTTGTTTTTATTTTTGAATATTTCTGTCTGAATGGACTTGGGTTTCTTACTCATTGTAAGTTCTAACAACTCCACAAGACCCACTTTTTAGAAATTCCAATAGACTGTTCTTAACAAGTGGTATCTCCCTTTACTGATGTCAGTTAATTCTGTCATGATTCAGACTGCTTTTTCCTTAATCAGCTAGATTCAAGTCCAATCGCATGTTGGAGATAAACACGATTCTCAGTGTATATGCCTCTGAGAATTAAAGATCCTTTCATCTGACTCTCAAAACCTTATACCCTAAAAATCTTGTTTGTGCCCCTGGACTTTAAGCTAGCTATACTCCTGCAAACCTGTGGCTACATTCTTGAAACTATCTTCCTTAATTACCTAGTTCATTATTTACCTGACTTTCAGTTCCATCCAAAGGGAGGAGGGATGACTCCATCATTGAGAGAGGAGGAGAGCCACACCAGCAGATTTGCCCTCCCCAGGAGCAAAGCTGGCCAATGCAACCACGTCACTGCGGCGCTGTGTCATTTGGATGGGGCTGCCCATTGCACTTTTGTTTATCTGCAATGCATGACAAAGAGGCTAGAACAGGGAGGGGCAAGGGTCAGTGCTAGGGAAGGCCTCAGGTTCAAACCCAGCATCTCCAATGAAAAGAACTGAGTAGTAAGTGATGGAAAAGACCTTCATAGGGTCTTGAGACCTTGGAGAGTTGCTGCCAGCCTGAATGGACAATATTGAGTCAGATCGACTGATGGTCTGATTCAGTGTAAGACAGTTTCAGGTGTACCTTCTGTCAGCCTCTGACCTCTCTTGTCATCTATTGTGTACTGCAATCTAAACCATTTAGGTCCCTGACATAGGGAATCATACCTAATTTGTGATACCAGCCATATTTTTACTCAGTTCCTCCCCTTTTCTCTATTCTCTTCTATAATTTTCTAGATAAATATGATGGAAATGTTTTCTTTCTTTCCATTGCATCTAAAAAAGTGAGTTCTGATTCGCAACGGTTCAGGATGGAATAAGTTTTGCTACACTGCATGCAACCCCTGGGAGGCTCCATAATCAGAAATGGTTATGCTGTGGCTTTAGGGGAATTCTAGAGTGTTCCAATTCATAGTGACATCACTTCCCATTTCTCAGCCAGAAGTTTTGTTGTGATGTTGCAGGATGCCATTTCAGCTCCCTCCCCCTTTTATTTCTACCACCATAACAGGTGATGGTGGGGGACCAAGGCAGAATTTGCCAGAAAGACACCGAATGCAAACAAGAAAAACCCTCTCCCAATGGAAGTTCTTTTGAATTTAGCCTGGACTTTCTCCATTCCTTGATCCTCTCTTCCTTGAGACCTAACCTCCCTCCCTTAATCTCCTGCTGCTGCAACGGAATCTTTACAGAACGTATGTGAAGGTCCCTGTTTCAGTGCTCTTTTATTATTAATAATGAGCTACAGGGTTTTATTTATTTATGTTATTCAGCAATGCAATCAAAGCTAATTTCCAGGGACGAGCCAGACGTGCAGCCACAGCGCAGAGAGAGTGTCCTAGACTAGGCTTTAGCTGGAAAATCCGTGAGACTTTACAAAGGTTTACTGAACTGGATTGAAATTTATTGCAAGCTTAGAAAAGTTACATTGACGGGCTCTCTTAAACACATGTTCTTAGGACTCTTTTTTCTGACCTGCAGACGCATTGCTGAGAATAATACAATCTGTATTTGCAACTGGACCATTTTAGATACAAAATTAAAGAGAATTATTCCCTGATTTATCTATAGAAGGATAGCAATAATAGCTGTCCTATTATCCCAATGATATTCACTTTAGGTGTCCGAACTTATCAGAGGCAGTCCTGTTTTGTGGTTCCTGTCCTTAGTAAATCAGTGCCCTTATTTCGTCCCTATTTACCTTTTGTGGAGGTTTTAGAGATATCTTTTAAAACGGTTAATTAATAGGATTGCCAACGTCCAGGTAATGGCTGGATCTATCCTGGGATTATGACTGATCTCCAGGTGACAAAAATCAGCTCACCTGAAGAAAACGACCTCTTTGGAAGGTGTACATTTTGGCATTGTACCTCATTGAAGTCCCTCTCCTCCACTAATCCCTACTTCCTCACCACCCCCAAATCTCCAAGTATGGAGGCTGGCAACCTTATTAATAGTCTGTGGCAATATGCGACAGAATGCATTAGATTCTCACCTAATCTAATGTGACAGGGTTAGAAGAGCGCTCAGAGTGGAAAACAGGTTGCTGTTTAAGGAAATAAAGTTTTGTATTGTGGTAAACTAATATGAGAGAGCTAGCATGGTGTGATGGTTAGGAGAAGTGGACTCTAATCTGGAGAACTGGGTTTGATTCCCCACTCATTCACATGAGGACTGCTAAGTGACCTTGGGTCAGTCACAGTTCTTTCAGAACTCTCTTATCCCATGCAAAGGCAGGCAATGGCAAACCACTTCTAAACATATCTTGGTTCAGAAACCCTACCAGGTCACCATAAATCAGCTGTGTTTTGATGGTGTGCGCACACATGTACACACGCACACACTAACATGAGTCCTTTATTGTAAGGAACTCCATTCTAGATAGAATAGAGTACAAACAGCATTCTGAAGCTACTATATACACTAAGATGGATGGAGATCCAGGAAAGAATGTCCTGCTCTCATGGTAGCAAAATGGAGAAGGAGAAGGCGGTAGCAGGAAGGATGATCTTCTAAAAATAAGTTTGAACATAAAAAAAACCCCAAAATCAGAGCAGCAAAAGAAAACACACATGTCCTGACCTATCTAAGGCCACATCCGCAAGGCCACACTGGGCGGGGGGGTGTGTGTGTGTGTGTCGGCGTATATGACGCCGACACACACACACACACTACAGGACCCACGTTCCACATGAGCTTGGTTCCTACGAAGTAAGAAGAGCAGGGAGAGGCGGCCGCATGACATAGCGCTGCGCCGTCGCCCGATTGACGTATCTTCCCTGAGACCTTCCGGCACGTCGCCCAGGCCAGGGGACACGTCCCCCTGCCCTGCACGACCGCTCTGGTGTTGCAGGGCAGGGGGGCATGTCCCCAGGCCCAGGCAACACTCTGGAAGGTCGCAGAGAAGGTACGTCGATCGGGAAAGGGGAGAATGGCACCTTCCAGCCGCTGCTGTTCGCATGGCAGCGGCTGGAAGCCGCCATTTTCCAAATACCTCGCTTGGGGAGCAAGGTGGGATGCAGCTGCGCCCCCCATGCAAACAGCTCCCTAGGGACGGCGTTTTTTCCATCCCTAGGGCGCTGTAAAAGGTCCATGCGAAAAGGGTCTTTAACATTCTGACCCTCTCTAGTCCCCTCTAGAGTCTGAGCTTAAGAGACTAAACAAGGTCCTTCAATACTGACATAAAATATTACTGAAGATGTTTAACTTGCAGTCACTTCCCGTACGAACTCTTGTGACAGTTATGTTTTTCACAACAGTATCTTCTTATTGTCCAATCTTCCAGGATAGTTAGGATAGTCTCAGACTTGAAATAACATGGAATTATTTATTGTGCCCACCATCTGAACCAATATTTATCAAATAATTAACATTAGAAATTTTTGCCAAAACAGTGTATGGACTCTCCCAGGACACTTCAAGTTTCTTTTTCCATCTGGGATCCAGAACTAAGCCTTGAACTCCAGGCTGAAAGATGCAATGTCATATCAGTTCTTCTGCTTTCATTGGGCTTTACGAATGGTCTCCGTTGCTGTCTCATTATTTCAGATTTTGCTGCAAGTCTTGCAGATAATTGACAATGTCCTGGTATTCTATCTGCTCTTGTCCCATCCAGGCTTTTAAAAGGATGTCCATTGGGTCTCTGGGTTGTCTGCCCAATAAAAGTTTGAAAGGACTGAATTCAGTCCTTTCCTATGTGACTTCTCGATAACTAAAGAGAAAGTGCTGCTGTCTTTGGTCTCAATCATTCTGGTGTTTCAGTGCATAAGTTTTCAGCATGTGGTTCAAGGTGGTGTTGAACTTCTCGGTAGGGTGTTCACTTGAGGATGGTTAGTTAGGTGATGGATGCCACTGCTCTATACAGTTCCTGCATAAGCTGGGACATGAAAGCTGTTCCCAAGTCGGTGATGATTTAATTTGGGAACCCCAGTCTGGCAAAGATGGTAAGCAGTGGGTTGGCCACTGTTTTCGCTTCCATGTCTTTTAGTGAGATAACCTCTGAGTATCTTGTGGCATAGTCCATGGCAGTGAGTACATAGCAATATCCAGCCCAGATGATCCGCAAAATCACCTTCTGGCATACAATACCAATTCAATATTATAATACAGCTTCAGTGGTTCTGTCCTATATGTTCCTGGTAGAGCTGCCAACTGACAAATTGGGTCTGAAAGATTTCCCAGAATTACAAATTATCTTCAGACTACATAGACTGTTTGTTTGTTTGTTTATTGTTTAACATTTATTCCACTTCTGTTGGAGAAAATGGCTGCTTTGAAAGGTGAACTTTATGGCATTATACTTGACCAAGTTTCCTCCCCTTCCTAAACCCCAGTCTCAGCCTTCAAATCTCTGGGTATTTCCAAACCCAGAGTTGGTAATCCTTGTTCCTGGTGAAGGAGTTGATTTTAACCTCTAAAGTCCTTTGCAAATAGGGACCTAAATACTTGAAGGACTGTCTCTTCTTTCATAGGTTCAATTACCATCATAGGTTGACCCACTGTCTTTTTTTAAGGGTACCTTCTTTTCAGGAAGTACACTTAGCCTCCACAAGATCTTCTACCTTTTCATTGGTAACACCTATCCTGGGGAGCTGTTTCGCAAGGGAGATATGAAGAGAACTCCTGGGGCCAAATTCTGCAAACTATGCAAGGCCATATTTTTTCAGCAAGCTTTTGGTTGAGTTTTGGGAAAGCTTTGGTTGTTCCATCCTGACTTTTTGGGTTTCACTTTGTATCCTTGCTGTTTCGTTGGGATATAAATAAGCTGTTTGAGCTCATGAGTTTTTAATCAACATTTGGGTAATGGGCATGGTTTGTGGGTTGAATTTTTAAATTATTTATAGCTGTTGCATTTTTATAATTTTATGTTTTTATTGTACGTCATTTCAAGCATTCGATAGAGGAAAAATATAAAATGTTAACATCAATTTATTAGTAGCTTTTAGAGGTGCCATGCGCCCACTGGGGGTGGGAGATATTCCTCTCCCAGTGGGCCTTGCCTGCTGGAACTCCAGCAATCAGTGAAAAATAGGTTGTTTCTGCATGGCAAAATCATACCTGTGTACCACCGGTTTCTTTTAATCTGGGTCTATTTTATCCCAGAGTGTCCAGTCGCATGGCTGCCCATTTTGTGAAAGAATCCAGTGAAGACGAGGAGGAAACACTCCAGCTTGTTTCGCACGAGCCCGGGACTTCTGTATTTACATTGCAAGTTTATTTGAGCATGCCTGGTGTCCCACGTTCTGATTGGCTGTTGTTTTTTAGTGGCAGCTGCAAGCTTATCTGAGTATGCCCGGTGTCCCGTGTTCTGATTGGCTGTTGTTTTTGAGTGGAATGGACAACACGCAAGGAGATCAGGCGTCTGGGTGGGAAAAATAGTCCTGCTCCCGATTGGTGTTTGCACTGTAGCAGGCTCTAGCAGGCTCACCTCGATTTTTTTAAAAGTACCTCCTATTTGGCAGTTTTCAAATACCCTGGGATGAGGGAAATATTGTGGGGCAAACCCACTTTAGGACTGGGAACCATGCAGAATTTTTGGCTACACGGAGATATTTCTCTTGCTCAACCCGGGATATTTTGACCGTGCGGAAACGACCACAGAAAACATTTTTTAATTGTTATCCACAATGATGTAATATTTTCTGGATTTTCTCAGAAAGGAAGTCACTCCATTATTGACTGCTGCCTCCAGTGTCTCTACCCCACCCAGTCTCATGCTGGTTGTGGCAACTCTAGACTAGTTTTTAGGTGTCTTTTAGTGCTCAATCAACTAATATAGATAGATTTGGATAGCTTTCATAGATTAATCAATCTAGCAGTGACTAGAATCTTACCTAATGCCCACTGAAGTCAACTGAGCATCCTACAGACATCTTAAAGAACACCTCACATATAGAAATGGTAGAGATAGGAGTAAAGTCACTGTACATACTCTCTGCTCAACTTATGGACTCGATATGGATACCACAAGCATAATTCAACTTCTAACACAGCTCCCTGTTGTTATTATTCCCAATTTTACAGGAAACCAGATAGCTGTGGGGCCTCTCCTTTCCACACTACCCCGCAGAGCATCCTGCCTCTTGAATGGCAGCATAGCAGCACCTCGTGCTGTGATGTGTCTGAACATTAAAGCCATCATTTCCTAACATTAATTTGCAGCTCTACTGAGACCAGCAAACTCCTCGTTTTCATCCACAATGTAGAAGCCACCCAGGCAGCAGTGAGAGATGAAGCAAATACCTTTCACTCATTGCTGCACTCCAGTTCAAGGTTAAGGCATGCTCCACAATAGATTTTTCCACATGATCAATCAAAACATGCTCCAACCAGAGCCACAGTGTATGGGGAATTGCCTGCTTCCCCCTCTTCTTTTACATCACCAAAAATTTTTCTCATATTTTACATCGAAGAGAATGGTAAGCATTATGAACTTTTTCATTGATGGATCAATTCTAACTTGTAAAGTCATATGCAGTCCTTTGAATTATAAAATAAGAAAATGGACAAATACTAAGGTTACCAGGCTGTGCTTGAGAACCATTGGAAGCTTGGGGAATGGAGATATAGCAAGCACATGGTATGCCATGATGTCACTTCCAGGAAAAACCTGGATATGATGGCATACTGCTCTAGGAATCACCAAAAAGTCTATGGTAAAACTATGTAATGCCACTGGTGCAGTGGCAAGCAACAAGTAGGAGGCCTCCTTTGTTGCTGGAACCTTGGCAACACCAAGTTGTAACTATTACCTATACACAGAGATTAAAAACAAATCCTGGCCACCAACTGGTATTTCTAGATCAGTGGTTCTCAACCTGTGGGTTGCGACCCTTTTGGGGGTTGAACGACCCTTTCACAGGGGTCGCCTAAGACTCTCTGCATCAGTGTTCTCCATCTGTAAAATGGATAAATGTTAGGGTTGGGGGTCACTACAAAATGAGGAACTGTATTAAAGGGTCGTGGCATTAGGTAGGTTGAGAACCACTGTTCTAAATCTATAGACTTCCATTTTTGTACTTTCCCCCTTATTTAGAGCTAATCAGAATTGTGTTTTGATAAAGCTTGGAATACTGTCATAGAAATATATATTTAAAACATTAAAAAAAGTTTACCAAAAATGCACTGAAGTGAATTAGCTCAGTTCTGCTAGGAGGCTGGGTTCATAAGGATTTTTTTCCACCCGGTCTAAGCTCCTCAGTAAAAAGTAGACATAGGATTTCCGCCCCTCACAAAAAATACCTTATTATATTTAATTTTTATCTACAACAGCTTTATTGGGAAATGGTGGAAATGCGAAAGTTAAAACAAGCAGATGAAAATGAAAGGAGGTTTATGATGTGCAACTCTCTCTTAAAATAATTGAATAAACATGTTTTATAGCACTTCACATGTGTAATTTTTGCACAGCTTAGTGTATCTGACATTTTATCTTAAACCTGCTAATGAATATTATTACCCTTTTTAATAAACAGTCATCTTGAATATGAATAGTAACTTCCATCATGCTTTCAAATTTGGCAGTAATGTTTCTTAACAACTAAGCATGTTACAGAACCAAAGATGCAGCCACAAACTGTCCCCAGCAATGTGTAATTTAATAGTGTATGTATTAAATGTCTTAATACATAAGACATTTCACTTCGTATAAATATTCTTCCATCCCAGCATCAGCTCTTCTCCTTGTCCCATGTGTTTCCACTAAAAACACTTCAGCTTAGAACTTTGACTGGAGCTCTCCATCTCCAATATAACATCTGCATGCCCCAACCAGCCTGCTCATGGGAGAATGAGTGGATTCAAAGGTTACTTTCTGCCCCAGGCCTTTTCCTTTCAACAGTACTTTCTTCCAATGTTTAAACAGCTCATTGAAGTATTAATGTGGGCAGGTCAGCCTAGGCCCTCTCAAAACCCGAGACCAATTTCTCTGATTCTGTTTCCTGCCACCTTGAATAAGAAAGAGTCAACAGACACAAGGCCCTAATTAGAAAAATACAGCTGTGTTGCATTTCCTAACATGCACAAAAATAATAACATGTAGTGCAGAGTTTGGTGCCAATACATTTTTAAAAGCCTTAACTTCTATGGGATTGAATAGTGTATGTTTGCTTTTTGTTTAAATCTTAATTGAACAAAAAACGTAGTTCCATATGTCCCAAGCCTATCAAGGAAACCAAAGTAGTCTGCTTCAAATAAATAACTTTAGGACCTACAGCAGTCTTCTGTATCAATTTCTGCATCCTTCACCACAGGAGAGAGAGAGAAATATCTGCTGGTAGAACCCTACGGCATGTGAGTTAGGTTTGCCAACTTCCAAGTGGGGCCTGGAGATTTCCCAGAATTACAATCAGTATCTAGGCTACAGTGATCTGTTCTCCTGGAGAAAATATAGGGCAGACTCTATGGCATCATATCCTTTTGAGTTCCAGCACCGTTCAACTCCAACCTTCCCAAACTCTACCCCAAACTCTCCAGAAAATGTCTTCATCCCAGAGGTGGCAGTCCTACATGTGATTCTAGGGTTGCCAATTCCAGATTGGAAAATCTGCTGATTTCCAGGTGAAGCCCAAGGAGAGCAGGACTTGGAGAGTGGAGGGACCTCAGCAGAGTTAATTCCATCAATGCCCATTCCCCAGAAACAAGAGAGACATCTGGTTCTAGTGGGTTTTCCGGGCTGTATGGCCGGGGTCTGATGGATTTTGTTCCTAACGTTTCACCTGCATCTGTGGCTGGCATCTTCAGAGGTGTATCACAGAGAAAAGTCTGTTTCACACTGTGTCTGAGAAGGGAAAGTTTAGTGGGGTATATTGTCCATGTCCCATGGTGGGGAATCAATCATTAAGTGTTTGGGTGGAACTTGCTATGCAAAAGTGTGGTTGAGTGCATTGTACTGCGGGTGGGGTTTGTTCATTTTTAATGTCTCTTCTTTATTATTGAAGTTGTCCTGGTCACTGGTCATTGGTAGCTAACATTTTTGACAAAGTGAGATACAACTGGAGACAGGGCCAGTACAATGCGCACTACTGACATATGCAGTTAGCAGTTAGACATATGCATATGCAGTTAGCAGGCCTCCTTCTCCTTTTGTGGCAGCTGTGCAATGCTGAAAAGGACAGCGAGACTGTAGGGCCCCACTGGCATCTGATCACACAAGGATTACTGTTCCTGTCTTCCTTATACTTTTTAGTTGACTCTGTCATATAATTCAGGATATTATTATACTGTGAAAAGATAGAGATGGGTACAGAAATGTTATTCAGATTTGGTTTGGTTTGTTTGGATTCTTTAATATTATGTCAGGTGTTTGGGAGTCATCAGTCCATTAAATAATAATCCCCTTTGTTTCTCACTTGTAATTTCACATCCCTGTTGAGATGAAACTCCAGGATTTTACCACTCTCCTGTATCTTCCTTCTGTTGTACTCCATTTAGCATTTACTTATTCCTATAACCATGCCTGCTAGCTAGAATGGTTCTATTAAAAGGTACTGAAAGCATATAAAAAACTCTCCCCAAGTCAATAAGCCTGTAATACTGGTGGAGTGGGGGGGGGGGGGCAGAAAACTGTGCACAGTTTTTCAGTGGTGTGGTATGATTATCCACATTGCTGGAAATTGCTCTCTTCATGCACCTGTAGGTTGGCATAGCATTAGTTGGTGCAGTTCTGCTTTAATGCACAGTTCTTCTGTTTTATAACAAGGCAGGGAAAGAATTTCCGCACACATTAAGTTATTTTGTGCCAGCAATAATCTCTTCAGGGGGCAACATCATATGTGGCTGTTTGGACAGCTTCTTCATTAATGGTTAATACCATTCAGAACACTGTTCGTGTTCTCATGGAAAGTTCACTTTGGCTGGATAAAGTGCGCTTGAAGTAAGGCGCTCTAAGGGGAGAAAAGACCTTTCCTTTGAAGAAGGGGAAAAGGGGGCAAGAAAAAAGTGATGGTAATTTATTTTCTCCCAAATTCATCACTTTTTTTCTTTACTGTAATTAGGATTAGCAGAGTTCAGTAAAATGAGTACCCAGCTTGCTGAGGCTAAAGTGTAGATGATAGGAAAAGGCAACAACAAACCAACCAATGAATAGTATGCCTGGTTGCGATGTGACGTCACTCTATGGGTCAGTTATGACCCAGTGTTTGCACAGGGGACAACCATTACTATTTTTTAAGGATTAGTAGACTGAGAAAGAAATCCTAAACAGGTCTATTTAGGATCCTAACTCCTGGAAAAGCATTCGTAAGATGGCACTATTAATTAGCAGGACCAACAGTGACATCCTAAGAATTCTGTTCTAGGAGTAAAGATTCTAAATAGACTTGTTTAGGATTTCTCTCTCAGTTTATTGATATGTATTGAATTATGATGTTTTTATCCCATCCTCTTTCCAAGGAACTCAGGTCTTCCCATTCCTTGTCCACTATGAGTCAGCACTGGTATACTGATGAGGCCATATATACACCTTGTCACGTTATAAATCAACATTTGTTATTTATAAATCAGACAACCAGTGAACAAAATGGTAAAAGAGCATCAGTCTACACAGTATGTTATCTGATAATCTGTTGATAAGATATATTTGTGTATGTGTGTCTGTGAGTGTGTGACTGAGTGGGGCAGGGGAGAGAGAGAGAACTGGTTTTACATAGGAAAGTAATTGAAGTAAGAACTATAGAACTAGCAGTATGGTTCCATAACCTACACAGTATTAATTCGCATGACCTGACTAGAATGCTCTCCCTCACACTTTTGTTAATCTAGTTAGAGTAGAAACACAACTTAAGAAGATCTCAATTCAACACAGCATAGCATACCATCTTTGTAAAGTGATGAGAAGCTCTCAAGCGTAGTTTTACACATTCCCATTTATTTCTGATTGACCTCCCCAAATTGGCATGAATGAAATCTGATTGCTTGTGGCAGAAAGTTCTTTTCTATATTAGCAGGAGCCTGAAACATCATCTGACTTGATTATCAGAAGCAGAAGCTGTGTTGCTGCTCACTCAACCTATACTGAGAAAAGTTGGCAGTGGCGTGCAATCTGCAACTTCTTTTAGCCACAAATGAATTAGAGGGGCCATAAACAGTAATCGTACGTAGGCAGAGGGAAATAGTAGCATCTGTGAGCATTATTATGGGAAATGTATAGTTTATTAGACATCTGCAAACAATTTTTGACAGGTTAGTTCAAATCACTTTAAGCTCCCCTAACCTCTTTGGCTTGTAAGTCCACATTTTCCCATCCTTCTAAGTATACAGTCTCCTTCAAGATTTTCCTCAACTCCACTCCTTAACTCTATGTTTCTTCTGCCCTTCCTTCCCTTGATCTTCCACCCATCCTTCCTTTGTTTCCTTTGTTTTTTAACTTACTTTATTTCCCTTCCATCAGCCACTTTTGTTTTTGGATCTTCTTCCCAATCCTCCCCCTTTTCCCTTCCTCTAACATTCTTGTCTCTGTTTGTACTTCCTTTCAATATTGTATACATAGGGACTAATGTGCACTATCAGATCATTCTTGTCCCATCATTAGCTGCATCCAGAATTAGAATGGAGGATGCATAAATCAGAGGATAGTACACCACTGAAATCATTCTGAATTTCCACACGCACACGGAGACGCTTGTTACATCATGATCATGAATCTGTTTCCTTTTTCATTCAATGTCATTGGCAGAATATGCCTTCATCATTTTTTCTGTATGAGCTGATTAATACCATGTGACAGACTCCTATAATTTCAGGGGAGTTTAGGTATGTACTGTTAGACTTTTTCCCTCACTGTTCTTTGAAATGCAATTCTATGGCAGTGTATGAAAGGCTAAGTTTCAAGAGCTATAGAATGGTTAGTTTCCTAATGTAAGGTAACATGTCTGTTTTTTGGTCAGGACAATGAGACTCACTGAGGCAAAATTGAAAAGAATAACAAAATAGGTTTTATTATTCTCAGAAGGTTTTAAATGGTAATGTTCTCAGAAGCACGATGAACAGGCCACAAATGCAGTAATACTTCAGCCATGACTGAGGTGAAACATTAACTTCTTCTCTACAGCATAAGTGGTACATGCAAATTAACTTAACCATTCACAGAAATTTCATATCCAATTTCCCAGTTATTAGAAGAAACAAGGGAATCCACAAAGACTTGGATGATCATTGCATTTCTTCCCATAGCCCTATACAATGTCTTCTTTCTCTCCTCCTAGCACCTCTCATATTATCTTCCCTTTCCCTGCTTTCTACACTGCCATTTTCCCTAACAGGGACTGCAGCAGTTTACATCACCCTCCTGAGCTCCATTTTTTTCTCAGAACAATGGTATAAAGTTGTCATCCAACAAGCTTCTATGAGGGATTTGAACATGGGTCTCCGTATCCTAATCTAGGGTTGCTAACTCTGCAGCTAGGGCAGGAATTTTCTGCCCTTGGCTCATCTTTGCCTCTTCTAATCTGAGAGGAGGTAGGAGAAATACCTTTTTAAAAATGGGCTGCTGGGCAATCAGCATGATGTTACTTCTAGAGACAATGTGGAAGTGATGTCACCTCTTTCTAGGAGCTGTCAAAAACCAATGGCTGCTCCCTCATGAATGTCCCACCCCATTCTCCAGTCGGACACTCTAAGGCCCCTTAAGCACATGCAGAATAATGCACTTTCAATCCACTTTCACAAGTGAATTTTGCTATTCCACACAGGAATATCCAGCTGCAAAGTGCATTAAAAGTGGATTGAAAGTGCATTATTCTGCATGTGCAGAAGGGCCCTCACTGTTAATACCACAGTGGTTCTCAATTTTTCCTCCTTCCCTCTTACTGGCAGCCTTTTCCTGGGAAAAGGTTGCCAAGTTGCAAAAGTCATGCAGCAGCAAGTCACTCAGGTGAGTTGCTGATCACTACAGCTAGGCCCAGCCAAGTGGTGCAAGTTGCATAGAAGCTGTGACTCAGCCCAGGTAAGTTGTGTGCCATCTTGTCATCAGATATCCACTGCAACATCTGAGTTAGTTGCACAAATTGCATGGTAGCATGCTGCCCAGTAGTTGATGCTGGGCTCAGCACTGATGCATCGTCTGTTCAGGGTTAGATGGAAGGGAACAGGATTGGACCAGGAAGATAAAGTAGCCCTGGAAAGGTCCCTCTCCCTGTCCTTTACTGACAGAATCCACAATTTGAAGGTTGACAATACTGTTCTGGTTGCCTAGCAATCCGCTGAGTGACCACTGAGATCTTCTTTATTAAATGTACAGGTTCTGCTTCTTTTATTTATTTATTTTTAGCCCCCAAGTGGTTTTTGGGTTTTTTTAGATTTCAGATTTTTCTGCCCACTTGCGTTTTTTTCTCAGGTCCGTAGAAAGATCTGTCTTGTCTGTTCATGTCTCCTGTCTCTGAATTTAAGTATTCATACATGCAACAGGCAGATTGGAGGTTGATAACTGAAACTACATTTAGACATGCCAAAACACCTGTCACCTTGAAAAAGTGGTGAAACAGTGAAGACCACCTGCACACTACAGAGATTGCACTCCTGTTCTGCAAAAGAAAAGAAAAAAGAATGCAACGAACAACTCCTAGAAAAAAATAGGACTATGATGAGAAATAACAGTGACTTGGTGATGACTTTTGCTACATTTGAATAGTGTTGGACAACCTCAAAATGACCATTAACTTTCCAACAGAGCCTGTACTGTTTATGAACATTCTGTTGCAGTCAGTTCCCTCGAATTGCTGAGGACATTTTACAGCTTCACAGGATCTAAACCAATAGCAAGGGAGAAAAAAGACCATGAAAAATAAATTTGTTACCAAATAATGAGATGTACTTAATGTTCTTTATACATTGTTTTATTAAAGTACAAAACATTGATTCAGTGACGTGTGTGTGACTAGAGATACATCTGTATAGATATAACAGTTATCTAGTTTGATTTTTTAAAATCATTCTGTGGAGGTATGTTATGATTTTGAACTTAAAATGTGATAAGGCGAGATTTTATTGTAAGTTCCATGTTTCAATGTATAATGTGCCTTTCCAATCCAAATAATGAAAAGTCGTACAAATAAACAATAAATTGTGAAACAGCCGTAACTGCATGGAAACAACAATGAAGAGTGGTAACCAGCACTATACGCATGCAAATACTATAACATCACTAAGCACCAAGATTCATGTGTTTCTGTATGCTTAGAAGAATATCCAAATCTTTCTTGCCAACCTAAGTACATAGCAAGAGGTGTATTTGGATGAATTTGTCTTGGTAACATGCCAGAATATTTTAAAAGTATTCATTGTAAGGTGGCATAATACTCCTGTTTTTGTTGCACAAATAACATGGCAATGAAAATGTCAGAAGATGTTAAAAAAAACTGGAAAGTTGAATAAAACAAGCATTTTGAGAAACAAAACAAACTAATTAAGAGTGGACACTTGGATAATCCAATAAGCAAAAAAACCCTTGTCTTTATTTTTCAGGGTTTTTTCGTTCTGGAAAAAAAGGTGTCATTTAAAGAGAGCCGAATAAATAGATCGTGAAAAAATGCCCCCCAAAATCCAATAAAATTTCAGGCCGCTTCAGTCCACTGCCTTAAAAAAAACCTGATCTCCTTCCTCCATCCCTCTTCTGCTGCCATCAGTTGCATCCTAGAGTTGCAGGGGGCACAGCTGAAAGTTGGTCTTGGCCTGGCCATGTCCAGCTTTAAACTGTAGGCTTTGAGCCTGCAATTTAAAGCTGGACCTGGTGAAGCCAAGCCCAGTGTAAAACTGCAGGCTGGACCTGCATGAAAATCTATGATTAGAACAGAACAAAGGGAAAGTAGGGAAACCTCCCAAATGTGAACTCTCCTGGCACTGAAACTGAGGTGTCATGGCAGTGAGGGTTGCTGTAGCAGAGTGGTAAGGACAGACTGCCAGTAATTGTGTGTGTTTCATAGGAGGGCATATTTTGGGGAGCAAGCAAAATGATGGACCAATCATTGAAATCACAAAGGAACCAAAGGGAAACAAGGGAAACCTTTCAAAATGGAGGTCTCCAGGCACCAAGAGCAAAATGGCTGACCAAATAAGGATATTAATGGAAAGGAGAAAGGGAGCCAGAGGGCAAGACACTTGGGAATGAAAGGTTGCATGCACAGAAAAGAACCCAAGGAAATTCAAATCCCCTTCACTTCATAGGTGCAACAAACCTTTAGCACTAGATAAGGGAAAAAAGGAACTCCTACTTTGTAAACGTCATGGGCAATACTACAAACCCAGGCCAAGCAAGGTTGGTTTTGGATGAGATGGGAAAATCACACTCCACAGCAGATTACAGTCAAAGCCCAGTGCAATGAGCACAGTATAAAAATTCCACAACATATTGTGAAGCAAAGATCACAGCTTGAGTGCTAACCAACCATATAATAAGCTATATGGAGCAGCAGTGGCGTAGGAGGTTAAGAGCTCGTGTATCTAATCTGGAGGAACCGGGTTTGATTCCCCGCTCTGCCGCCTGAGCTGTGGAGGCTTATCTGGGGAATTCAGATTAGCCTGCACACTCCCACACACGCCAGCTGGGTGACCTTGGGCTAGTCACAGTTTCTCGGAGCTCTCTCAGCCCCACCTACCTCACAGGGTGTTTGTTGTGAGGGGGGAAGGGCAAGGAGATTGTCAGCCCCTTTGAGTCTCCTTGCAGGAGAGAAAGGGGGGATATAAATCCAAACTCTTCTTCTTCTTCTTCTATAAATACACAAAAAGACATAAGGAGCTTCAAAAACACACAAGAAGAATAAAAGAGCACCCCAGTATAATCTGTTGGAGAAAGTCTTTCTAAAGCTCATTTCCAAATCTGTACTCTAACCTTCAACTAAATAACCTTCAACTAAATTCCATTTGAAAGAGTCAAAAAGGTTTCAGAAGGAGCATTCTTGACTTTATGTTCTCAAACAGCCATCAGCAGCTCAAACATGTGATTATTTAATGGCTGTTTTACCAAGTGAAATAAAAGGCTGTGGTTTGCTAATCCACACTAAAAAAGATGGAGATGTGTTGAAAAATAATTCTGGAGGGAGCTGAAAAACCATTCTAACAGGGCCAAACCTTCTTTCATTGATGCACTTCACCCCCCACCCCACCCCACCCTCCACGCGCACACACTCACACATGGATAATGCAAGATAAAACATCTGCAGGTGAAACATGTGTGAAATGTATCCATCTATAATGACTAAAGAGCTTTTCAAACAAGGAGAACCCACTGTACTTTTCGTGTCCAATACATAAATTAACCTGTGCATTGCCCTCATCTGGATGCCACTTGGAAGCTATTTGGCAATAATTGCCTTCTGAGCAGCTTCCATTTACTAATGCATCTTTGAAGCTGTGCTTTAGACAAGAGTTTAGATGCAGAGTTCCTCCTTGCCCCAAGCCTTCTTCAGTCCCCCCCCCCACGCCTTCCCCCCACATTTTTCTCTTATCTCTTCAGACTCCATCCTGCAATAATTCCACAGCTTTAACTATGTGCAAAGGAGAAGCCAGAATTTTCCCCATTAAGCAAGGTTTCCCAGATTTCAGGGTTGTTGTTTTTTTCCCTGTACACAAATGTTTACTGTATTGTTCAGATCATATTCATATCTTGGATTTCAATCTCAAAATCTGACCACTAGTCAGTAGTCAAATTCTGAAACCAAAATTGGGCATCAAATTTTTAAAAGCATCTGTTCTGATTGAATTGCAGAAATGTACATAAAATATACTAAATTCTATTCAAATAAGATGTCAGATGCTCATTTCTGCCAGGTACCCTCTGTCAGATACCTCTGCCAAGTACCCTCTGTCAGACTTTTTTGGCCCATGCGGAAACAGCTTTAGTCTGGTTTCTCAGTTGAGACCTGTCTGGCTTGGGAGACCCTTCTAATAGTATACCTCCAGCATAGCTCTCAACATCATCAAAGCACGCAAGCCCCTTCCCCATGACAAGGGAGTGTTCATGAGGGGTTAATGATTAATTATTATTGCTATTATTATGGTTGATTTCACAGCTGCCAGTTCTTTAGCTGGTTGTTGGCCTTTCATTACAGTTCGAGCCTCCCCCAGAGGCCTAGGAAGTTGTAATGTATTGGTGCAGTATTCATGCAGAACCCAGCAGGGCTGCCTTTTGAATTTGACAGATGTTAATTTTGTTGATTTGAAGATGTTCCAAGTGCTGCCCTAGCGTTTTCAGAATGGCACCCAGGGTGCCGATTACCACTGGGACAACCTCAGCTGTTTTATGCATTAGATGTTGGAGCTCAATTTTCGTGGTATTTAGTGAGAAGAGAGTGTCCATGAGGGGTTTGTGATTTATTATTATTATTATTATTATTATTATTATTATTATTATTATTATTATTATTATTATTACATTATTTACTTATTATTATTATTAGATATATTTATGGTCTGCCTTTCTTACTGGGGCATAGGACCACTCTCCATTTCTGCCTCCTTGAACACCCACAATTTAGATTGTTGGGCATATTGCCTCTTCCACCATGCCTGAGCAGAGTGCTGTGGTCGACTGTGATGGGCTGTAAAGACTCAGCGCATACATAACTTTCCAAATAAATAGCAATGCTGCTTTTTAATCTCTATAAGCGTCGAAGTAAATTGTTTAAAAGTTATCAGGACCAAAAGAATACATGGCCCCCCTCTATTAACCAACAGAAAGAATTTCCATCCTATTGTATGCAGATGACATGGTCTTAATTTCTCAGAAACCGATTAGGATTAAACAGACACTCAATAAGTTTGGGTGAATACTGCAAGGGAGGAAAGCACTTTCCCATCAATTATATCAAAACAAGGCGGCTATGAAGGTATTTAGGAAAAAACCGAAAAAAACACTCCTGGAAGTGCTTCACGCGCTTACTGTGTTATGCCGGTTTCTGGAGGTTCAACTCAGTGTATCCAGCACTTCTAACCCAATTTCGGCGTTGTCTTGTCTCTGTTCCCCCCGCTCGGAACCGCGACATCCCTGTCGCAGTTATGAACTGCGACTCGCTGGTGGAACAAGGTCGATATCGCTTCGAAGCTTCGAAATGCGGACGCATACATTATTTACTTATTATTATTATTAGATATATTTATGGTCTGCCTTTCTTACTGGGGCATAGGACCACTCTCCATTTCTGCCTCCTTGAACACCTAATTCTGGGTGTTGGGCACCATTGCCTCTTCCTCATGCCTGAGCAGAATGCTGTGGTCGACTGTGAGGGCTGTGCCTCCCACACATAACTTTCCAAATAAATATATTCTACTTTTTAATCTCTATATAAACGATATTGTACAAAGGTTATCAGGACCAGAATACATAGCCCCCCTCTATTAACCAACAGAAAATTTCCATCCTATTGTATGCAGATGACATGGTCTTAATTTCTCAAACCCGATTGGGATTAAAAAGACTGCTCAATAGTTTGGGTGAATACTGCAAGGAGGAAGCACTTTCCATCAATTATATCAAAACAAAGGCTATGGTATTTAGGAAAAAACCGAAAAAACACTCCTGGACGATACAAGGAATTCCTATAGAGCAATGCAGCTCATTTAAATATCTCGGAATTAACTTTAGCGAGACCTTAAATTGGAAAGTGCACTTAGGAACTTTAAGAATCTCAGCTATAAAAATAATAGGGGCAATTATGAGATTCTATTACTCAAAAGGTGGTTGTCTTGTAGATCTAGCTATAAAACTGTTCGAAAGTAAAGTCATTCTCACATATGTTATATAAATAGAAGTTTCAGCTGGAATGACCTTATACTCAAGACACTGGAATCCATTCAGAAACTTATTTTAAGACGGATTTTTGATGCTGCCAAAGGGAACACCCGCTGCACTAATGAGGGCAGAGTTAGGTTTACCATCAATTGAAATCTACGTGCCCATCTTGCAATCTTGAAGGCCTGGGAAAAAAAACAGCTCAGACAATAAGTGAACCTTTGGTCATCAGTCTTTTACTCTCCTGACACAAAAAATGTCCATTTACCTTTTTCTCGAGAAAATCGATCTCGGTACACTATTCCAGATGATCTATTAAGAGTTTCAACATCCAATGCTGAACTCCGAGACTGGGTGTACAGAGAAGATGCCAGAATAAACAGAAAATTAATAGTCCAGACAAAAACTGCTCCATGGTATAAACTATTTAAAAGAGATCATATTAGAGCTACATATCTGACCACTACACTAACAAGAAACCTAAGAATAGCTTATACTTCTATTAGATTTCAAACAATGCCTTCAGCAGTGCTTAGTGGTAGATACACACGAGTACCATTTTCTCAGCGCTTTTGTATCTGTGGAAAACAAGAGCCTGAGGATCTCTTTCATTACATACCCTCCTGTCCTTTATATTCAGAAATAAGGAAAAGGTTTTTAGAGCCAATACCACCTAGGACAGCATTTTTGTCTGATGATGAGAAACTGATTTTCTTATTATCTGATATTGATTCCTATGTTTCTTACAAGATAGCTCTCTTTGCCCTGGCAGCTAGGAAATTACGAGGAAAGTATTTAAAGCGCTGTTTGAACTGAACTAAGATTAACTTAGACTAGCTGAAGAAGCTGCAAAAACATCTGATGTGGAAAGTATTTGATGGGGCATTTTAATTTAGAGATTGCGAATACAAATAATTTATATTTTAATGTAAAACTAAGTTATTGTTTTAATTTAAATTATTGTTTTAACTAAGTTACTGTTTTAACTGCATGTATCTCTGTATTGTTATAGCCAATGGCTCAAACAATAAATACTTGACTGACTGACAAATAAATATATTAACAAGCAGTTGTGAGTTTATGCTGATGACCTTTCCCCATGCCACCTGAAGCTGCCCAATGTTGCCTATACCTGCAACGCCAGTAAGTGAGACTTGCGTTGTATGTAATTGTGTGTCCATCTCAAACCATATCCGTATCCTTGCAATTCAGTTGCTGAAAAATCACCTCACTCCACTTATAAAACCAGGTGAGTTGGGAAAATATTTTTTTTAGATGATTAAAATTCCAGAGTAACAAAGTTGCTATGAAGCCATTATCTTGAACAAAAACCTTTGGCAGAATATCCTTGTTTCTGGGAAAGTAATAAGTTGCGTAGAATAAATTTTCTCATTAATATACACACAGCAGGACAAGCAGGAGGAAATTTTATTAAATAAGCACACACTGAAGTGAAATGAAACTTTGCAGATATTGTCAAAAAAAGAGTTATAATTGGAAAAAATGTTGAATTGCACTCTGGTAACTTTAAAGAAAAGCTTGACCACCGCTAGATTAGATGACTTTTTTTTCCTTTAGTAAAATTGCTCCAAAGAGTAGATACTAGATCTGCCCACAAGTCAAAAGATGAGGTAAGATATTGGGAAGTCAAGGCTCTATCACCTTTGAGCTTGTTCTATAACACCAATACCTGTCATGATTGGTTTAGTGCCATAGGCCTAGTATGGATACTGAAGAAAATAAGAGGAATGCTGTTATATAAGACCATCTAGTCTTGCAATCTGTTTCTTGTAGTATCCAAACAGATATCCATAAAAGATCTATAATAAGAGACACAAAGCCTCCCTGTGTTGTTGTTTAGCAGCAACTGGAACTCCGAATATATAACTTGGAAGTTCACTTACTGAGGTAGTTGCCTTTATGTGGTGGAGGCATATGTTCTTCCCTTCCAAAACAGGCATAAGCTGTGACATAGGTGCTCTGAATTGAGGTAATACAGTTTCAGATACACACACACAGAGAGAGAAAAAAATAAAGAGAGATGATACAAACAAATCTTTCATTCAGGAAGCCACTTTCACATTTTGCTATAGGAGGAGGAGCATTCTTCACCTTGAGCATCCTTCACTACCCAGGTCAAAGTCCAAGCCATCATCTTCTACATTATAGTGATGTGAGCTGCTTATACACTCACATTTGCAGGTGAGAATAACAGTTGTATTTCTCAAACTCATAGAATCAGATGGCCTAGAGGCCATCAATGCAGGATCAGCCTAAAGTATTCCTGACAAGTGATTGTCCAGTCACCGCTTGCCAACTGCCAGGGAGAGTTCACTACATCCCTAAGCAGCTGATCCCACTGTTAAATTACTCTTGCTGCAAAAAAAAATCTAATAGCCCGCCAATACCTTTCCACCTCAAATTCATACCCATTATTGAGAGTCCTACTTTGCTACCAACAGGAAAAGCTCCCTATCCTTCTTTAAATGACAGCCTTTCAAATACTTAATGTGAACAATAATTTGGAAAACTGAAATTATAAGGATCAGCAGTACTTTATGGGACTCCTCACATTTTTCTTCAGAAGTAAACCTTTTTTTTCTTCTACAGCTGCTGCTTGTCATGAGAACTTCTGAAGGCACACAGTCATGGAGGTTGCTGCCTACTTAGGCTATCTGGGGCCTGAGTGATTATGCATATGTGCCTGGATAACAGCCAACAGCAAAGCTGTCCTCTCTTCTAAGCTGACATTTTCCTGATAAAGAGAGAAGCTTTTCAAAGACTCAGGCGAGCTCCCAGAGACAAGGCAACTCTTACTACTCCCACAGGGACTATGAACTCCCAATAAATTACCTTCAGAATGTTTTCTGATGTCAGCATTTCCCCCAGTCCCTACCACAACTGCTGCTTGCATACAATAAAGTAATATT
Organism: Sphaerodactylus townsendi; assembly: GCF_021028975.2. NCBI lineage: Eukaryota > Metazoa > Chordata > Lepidosauria > Squamata > Sphaerodactylidae > Sphaerodactylus > Sphaerodactylus townsendi. Next base: position 113,429,987 of record NC_059427.1, on the reverse strand, counting down.
GTAAGGAGTCAGACCTCCTGAGATAGTGAAGGAATCATGAATTTGAGTGGTGGTCTGCTGAACACGTGCAGCATAATGGACAGGAAGCTGTTTTGCTGACTCTGCAAGCCTTGGCTCTCTGTATATTATGTTGAGAAAGTGTGTTTCATGGCATTATTCATGCCATAAAAGTTTCGTGAATTATGAGCCTGGAAACAGATGTGGGTCTCCTGTCTCCCACTCCAAAAGTATCTCAGGAAAGAAATTTTAATGGTCTGTTCCTTGGACAATTATAATGACACCTTCTAAATAGTATCTATATAATATGCACTCATCAAAGTTCTGTAATCAGAGGTGAACATCAGTACTAAACATCATCATTCCCCATACATTCCCAAAAGAGCCCTTCACTAAGGGATCCAACAGTTCCCAACTAGCTTGCCTCCCTTTTCCCCTCCTTTCCCATCCCCCTTCCTTTCCCCATTTTCCCTTTATTTTCCCTCTCCTCTCCTTTGAATGACATATATGTCTGTTTTGTGGGGAGCTGAGATGTCCCCCCCCCCAGTCAATTTAAATGCCAAGATGCTTTTAGAATTTATTACTGCTGGTTTAAATATTTTATATGGATTGTTGTTAAGCCACACTCAGCCTGTATGGGGAATGGCAGCCTAGAATTCGAATAAAATAAAAATAAAAAAACAGATATTGTGCATAATGCATTTGTCATAATGAATGTATTTCCTCACGCTAAAGCTTGACCAGTTAGCTTTATTTTCATGGTGAGAGGCACGATTATTTGTCACCAACTTGGGAAATGAAAGCACATGGGTGAATTCCCCAGGTTTGTCTTCCCACCTAGCACATGTGGTGTTGGATAGTGATCCATCAGTGGAACACACTGGCAGACCCAGATCTTTGCTGCATTCTACTGCACTCAGCAGTCCCTCCCAACTTCCCTCTTACCTGTGCAGCCTTCTGGCCCATGTGGCTATTAATCAAGCTGATCCTGCAACTCCGGAAATCAACATTTCAGGAGTCAGTTCTAGTAGGGATTGCTAGGGGTTGGGAGGGACTTGTGCCACAGCAAAGATCTGTCATCACGTTCTACTGCCCTTACAGCAGGCATCCTGTCATAAACAGGAATATCCTGTCATAAACAGGAATATGGGCAACAGTACTACAATCCTCAGCCCAGAAAAAAAAGAACAGTACAGTATCCAGCTTTAGTTGACATATTATAGAATGTCTGCAATTAATCAAGGGTATAGTTCAGAACAGACCAAGGAAGACCGTTTGAACAGTATGGCATTTGCTGGAAAATTAAAGAAACCAATCCCTCAACAGATGAATTTTAAATCAGGGGAACTCGCCTAGTGAGGCTGCACTAGGGTACATGATCAGTGACTTGTCTTTTCCATCAGTATCTGTGCAGTAAAAAGAACATCTCTAAATGTTCTCAAAAAACTCAAAAAAATCATAAGCTCTCCTGATTAAGAGAGGTTAATTTGTAAAAGGGCTATGCATGACTTGCTTGGCCTTTTCCATACATTATGTTATTTTACTGCTTGACATTGCTTCATAAGCCATGAACTGCATACTTTATAAAGAAGAGAGAGTACTTATCATACACAGCCTAAAGCTTGTAAATCATATCTAACTCCCCCAATTATTTTTTTTCCTTTGACCAACACAGCTTGGCTGTACTGTTGCATGGTGACTCACATGCATTCCAGGAGGAGGGAGGGAATCACTGGTTGAATTTGTGCTCCCTAGGCCTCATATGGTTCCTCTGGTCTATACACAATGGCTGGTATAGTAAAGGAGTAATGTACAAACATTTATGATAGCTGATATAAAAGGATAATTTGCATAAAATATCAGATTTTTTAAAAAAATTATTGTTACCAAATGCAATCATGGTTTGGTTATGACCTTGTCCAAGGTGTGGCAAGTCCACTCTCTCTGTGTGTATAAATGCTGTCAAGTCACAGCCAACTTAGAGCAACCCCATAGGGTTTTCAAGGCAAGAGATCAACAGAGGTGGTTTGCCTTTACCTTCCTCTGCATAGCAACCCTGGAATCCAACCAATTCTGCTTAGCTTCTGCAGTCTGAGGAAATTGGGCTAGACTGGGTCATCCAAGTCGCTAGGCTTTCTTAATTTCCCCTGGACTTAAACCCCGCCCGCCCGCAACCCCCCTGCCCCCACCTTCATATCAGGATTTCAAATTCAGTTGAGGCACTAAACATGCTTCTTTCAAGATTATTTACAACAATTATGAGAATTGGGTCTTTAGTAATTATAGTAAACAAAACAAAAACAAAACAAATTCTCCATCTAAACAATCTATAATGGGGAAAATTATTCTCCCTTTGATCTGGTTTGTTTCATGATGGCTGTCTTTGCCTTGATTTCACTTTTCTAATAAGGGCATAAAGATAGCATAGTGTTCCTTGGGGAGAGGGGGAGAGATTATATACATGATTGAGGTGTTGTAATCCTGAAGGCTGTGGAGCAGGACTTTACTTTCCTCACACCTATGCCAAATTTCCCCTTGTAGTTTGCACTTATCTGTTTCCCTGCTGCTCTCCAAACCTGTCTGCCTTACCTTTCTTATGCCACCAAACCTTTCTGCTTTGAAAATCTACTTCATTGTGCTACTGGTCTTCAAGTCAAATAATTGCAGTGCTGTCTGTGTTACTGTTCAGAATCTTTCCTATTACATTTCCAGCAGGCTTTAATGATAAATGTGGGTGCCTTTCATTGCCACAGAAATGGGGACCACTTTAATTTGACTAACTGAAATTTGGCAGCACTTTCTATTGAAATGATAGAAATAATAACAAAATCGAATTGTGAAATTGAAACAATATTAACAAAATAAGCAAACTGTACGAATCAACCTGAGGAAACAGCTTTTTTTAAAAAAATAAAATAAAAAGGAAAGAAACCAAACTCCCAGCACAAGTCTATTCCATGCTTTGGGAAGAGGCGGTAACTCAGAGGCTGAGCTTCTGCTTTGCATGCAGAAGATTCAAAGTGCAGCATCTACAGTTTTAAAAGAAGAGTAGGTAGGGTTGCCACAGCTTACTTTCAGTCATACTTGAGCTGTGGTGCCAGTCACTGCCCAAGCAACATTTCAGAAACTACATGCAGGCAATCATATATTCAATAACTAAAATGAAGCCTTGTCAGGAAAAGCCACACCTAGTCTTGCCTACTTTCTAAAAACATTCGATGGGAAGATGTTGGTGGGCACCATGCTGGGGACCCCTACTCTAGAATTTCAAGTGATTTCTCAAGCTATCATTGTCACTTCCTATAGCAACCTCTGGTAAGTAGCTGAAACAGTAATTTCTTTAAAATTTCTTCTGCAGCATTGTGCCCTCCACCCATCTTCTTCCGGTTTCCTGGTACTGCTTAGCAACCCTAAGAGTAGGAGTTGTAAAAGACCTCCTTCAAGGCCCTTGAGTGTCACTGCCAGTCAGAGCAGTGACCCTGACCCTGGTACACCAGTTACCTGACTCCCTATAAGGCAGTTTGATGCCTGCCAGGAGGCCATTTTATTTAGAGGAAGCTATTAATTGGGAAGGGTGCCACTTCCTCATTGGGGTTATTATTTCTATTGGTATCCTTTGAATGTGTAGCAAACCACCACAATGGTATGTTCTAATACCTTCTGGGAGGTCTTCTTAAACAAAACAGCTGACAGGTATCATTTCTTTATTTTCTTGGAGGTATATTTTTAAAACCTCGTTTATATGTGAATCTATGGCTGTGGCATGTGCATGCCTGTTTGGAAAGCTGACTATGAAAATAATGAAACGAGAGTTTCACTACTAAGTGAAATTTCAGATGTTTGTTAAAAACCAGACATTCCCTAGACTTTCCTGGAGCGTGTCACCGTCACCAGTTGTGATGAAGGTATTTAGAAAGGAAAGCCTCAGCAATGCTTACAGGGCAGATGGAATTAGTACTGTCCTTTCTCTTTTCCCCTGCCCCAGAACTCAAGCCCCTTCCGCACATGCAGAATAATGCCCTTTCAATCCACTTTCAATGCACTTTAAAGTTGGATTTTACTGTGTGGAATAGCAAAATCCACTTTCAAGCAATTATGAAGGTGGATTGAATGTGCGTTATTCTAATGTGCAGAAGGGGCCAGAAGAATACTGTTAGTTCATTTTTTTTGGATTTGCAGATCCAGTGCTATTGCTTTCTTCCTTATCACTGAAAAGCTGTATGTAAATAGTAGAAAGAGATGGCAAACGAGTCAACATTTCCAACTGCGATGATCTTATTTTGTGCTGCATCACTACACAAAGACCTCAGCAAACGCCAAGGATCTGCTCCAGCTCTTTTTTTAAAACCACCAAATGCTTTTAAAGTTTACAACTTGATGGGTCTTAGAGACGCCTCCATTATTAGTCTCTCAGTACACACAGAGTGGTGAGAAACTCAGAACTTAATGGAGGGATGTGTTTTCTTACAAAGTTCATGTAAAACTTTTGTTTCATGTTTGGTTCCTTTGGCCTTGTTGGAGGAAACCCCAATACACAGCATGAAATGTGAGCTGAACTGAGGCAGCCTACCTAGCTTGACACCAAAGATCTTCAGAGCCACCTGAAAAATATAATCTGCCCCATTGCAATATTACAATGCACTTTAAGAAAATATTTCTTAAAGTGCCCTTTCAGCAGTACAGTGGAAATGGAATGAATAGGCTGGTGAGCAGCCTTTGCAGATTCTTTCAATCTGTAGAAAATCCTGCTCTTGTTGTGCAAAGAGGAACATTGACTTCAGTGGACTTAGAAGGATATTGCCATGCTTCCAACTCTACTTCTGGGATCCATAATTCAGTCCTGTACTTCAATGGACATAGAGCTTCATACCTCACAATTAGGTTTTGTACATTTCATTTTCAGAGTAAGTATAGCAGTGTTTATCATGCACCAAATCAATAACTGATATTAAAGTGGTTTCCAAGCTTCTCCACTATAATTCTTTTCTGCAAATCTATACATATGGACTGTTTCACAAAGATAACATGCAGTTGTGTAATTCATCCATTAAGCGTCTGGACATGCCCATAACTGACCTGCCCCTTTTCATCTGAGGGATATCTGTTGAGGGGTATGGTATGAAGTGGGGGTTCAATCCCCGGATAGCAGAGTTGCGCAACACACACTGGAACACAGTAGGAACGTAGACGCACACAGCAATTCAGCTTCACAGAAGCGTTCCTACTTTATTCAGTTCACGGAATGTTGCTCCCACAGACAAAGTGCTTCGCCATGCAGTGCGAAGACAAGTGTCCCACAATGCTAAGCACAGTGCTGCCTTATATACAGTTTACTAACCAATCACAGTCCTCTTCCAATTAATCCCAGAATGAGGCTGTGTCATGAGGCAACTGTCATTTAGATTTTGCTGATCAGACAGTGCCCTGACAATATCTGGCAACTTTCAGCTGTAAATTGTAATGCCAAAGGGCAACTTGACATAAGCTTTCAAAAACAGCATTAGTTTGTGCCAGTGAATGATGGCATTAATCATTTAGACTGAAACCCTATAGGATCTCAGCTGCGTGGCAAGAGACAGTGAAATCTATGGACCAGAGTTCACACAAAAATAGGCAGGAAAAGTTCTACATACTTATGAAGTCTGTAGTCACCTTCCCAATACAGGTGCTTAAGGCAAGTATCGGATAATATTAAACAACAAGTCTCAATGGTAATAAAAGAGAACTAATTCAAAATCTAAAATCAAAACATGTAATTGAACAGAGAACATAGCTCCCAGAAGTTGTTAGGGCTGAAACCAAGTTACCCTAAGGGCAAAGCTTCTAGCCACACCCTGAAAAGGATGCAGAGCTACTACAGCCAGCATTTCAATTCCAAATGGGTATCAAAAGAAATGAGTTCAGTCTCAGGGATGTATCTTTGTTATGCAGGACAGATGAGTGAGAGAAACTCTTGTGTTTTCTTCAGGATTCAAGCACCTGGTTAGTGTTACATAGGACTCATTAAACATTCAAAATGTGTGTCCAATTCCTGTCCCTCCCTCCACTCCCCACCAGTGTTGATAGGGAATTGAAAATACTCAGAAAATGCAGGGAATTTGCAGTAAGAGAGGATAAGATAAGAATTCTCTATTGACATTGGATGGAGTGGAAGGAATGTGATGAACAGCTTTCGCATTGTTTGCATTAATCAATGGTATAAATCTGCCATCATAAAGGTATCTGTTAAAGAGAGCACAAATTGTACAGTGGATTGAGCTGCATTTTTATAAATATGCTTGGGGAAGGGCATCCAGGACAGAATCAAGGTAGGTCCAAGCCTCAGGGAAACTGGAAAGGTCTGAAGCTCTGAGATACAGAGGTAGGGAGATGCAAGCAGAAACTAGATCTACTGGACCTTGACTAGTTCTGTGAAACTGCAGGATCAGGGTTGAAACCCCTCTATAAACAATTAGCCATTGGCTATTGGACGTACATACTTGTGGCTTCCTTAAACTCCTTTTTCCTTCAGGCAACATCCTGAACTGGGTTATAACCTATATTTAGAGTTGATTTTGGTCAGGAGATTGGGATTCATAACTTTCCTTCCTGTAAAGAAAACAATTGTAAGGATATTTCAGAGTATTCTCTTCCATGGCCTGAGCTAGAAAGACATTTAGTCAGACCACGAAATAATACATATTAACATGTTAGCACAACATTTACCCAATAATTATGACAAGGCCAGCACCCTGTGAGGTCTGGCAAGTTTCCCTAGAATACACTGAACATAAGGAATATTCATTGTAGTGTTTTGAGCAATTGTTTATGTTCTTGAGAAGGGGGGAGGGATCTAGCATCCACCATGTCAGCAATTTCTACCTTCATCCCTTGACTCATTTTAAAAACTAAATCAAAATTCAGCTTTTCATTTTATTCTAGTCTGAATTCTTCTGTCTGAAAAGTGAACAACCAAAAGTAAATAATATTCCAGATGACATCTTATCAGCATTTTAACTATACCGATTGTGAAAGGAAAATATTTCCAATTCAAACTTCTAATTTTCTATTACCTGCTTGGAATGCATCATTTTAAATAAATTATTGACCTATTGTGAGAACCTTGGGTATACTACGTAAAGCACACATTGCAAGACATTAATCCACATCAAAACAAAAATCTGTGTTTCTTTCAACATCCTAAGGTAGGAACACAGATGGTTTGATACTTGGGAGACTTTTTACAATTACTTTTACAAATATTTCACAAAAGTGAATTTTTTAAAATGATCAAAACATTTAAAATATATCAGATCAACTGCATTAGGTTTGCCATTTGCCTTTCTGATGTGGGTAACTCCCTTTCCCCTAATCCCCCACCACTGAGAAACTGAGGAATGGGAGAAAAAATGTCCAGAAATGTCCCACATAGTGACACTCTAGGACTTTACCATGTCACTATGGTTTTTGCCAAAGAGATCAGGGAAAATTCATAGTGTCTCCTGGAAGTGATGTCACACCCTCCCCAATCTCTACCATCACCAGGCACCACTCTCAAAATCTCCCAGAATTTGCTGAGACAGTGCGCTCTCTCTCTCTCTCTCTCTCTCTCTCTCTCTCTCTCTCTCTCTCTGTGTGTGTGTGTGTGTGTGTGTGTGTGTGTGTGTGTGTGTGTGTGTGTGTGTGTAAAGTGTCATCAAGCCATAGCTGACTTGCAGCAACTTCGGCAAACGGTTTTCAAGGCAATTAAGAAACAGAGGTGGTTTGCCATTGTCTTCCTCAGCAGAGTCTTCCTTGGAGGTCTCCCTTCCAAGTACTGACCCAGCTTAGGTTCCGATCATGCTGCCTTCCCTCTGAGACAGTGCTGGCAACTCTAAATCTCATCTATCATTCTATCTACCATTACAAAAACTGACAATTTTTGACAGACTTATCCAATTATACATTAACATCTGCAAGACTTTAATGTTTGTATGTTAATTTAGTCATAAATGCTATTTTTCAGGTTCTCAAAATCCACTAATTTATAAGAGGTTCCTCTTATGATTTTCACTATCTGTAGCTAAGACACTGTATGGAGCTGTAGCTGGATGTGAACTCTGCCACATGATCAAGATAAAGGTGCAGCAGGAATAAGAGGAGGCTACAGAGACAAGGAAGGTTGTTGGGGCAGCTGTAGGACTGGCCTTCCTAAGAACTGCAGAAGACGGTGGCACAGTTGGCCACAAGGGAGGGCAGACAATTCAGAACCCTTTTCCAGGGATGAGCAGCAATACCTGGGATTAGCTGGTACTCCATGAACCAAAGGAAGGGGGAGGGACTGGCATGGAGTATGAGGATTTATGTAAGCTTCTCCTGCCTAATGCCAAGGAGAACATGGCTGGATCTACACTTCTTTCCACACATGTAGCTCATAGAAATGGGTAGGAAAATGAAGGGATGTGATGTGAGGCAGTGGATCAGAGTGAAGATTGAGCCCCTCCTCTTTTCCTTTGCAGCCTGAAGCCCCTGTAGGAGTGGTGGGAGAACTTGGTATACTCTCTGGTGACTTCAACTCTGAGAAGCAGACGTAGGCCATTTGTGCATGCACTACTACCCCACAACTGTTTGCTTTGCAATGGGGTTTTCCCACAATTTTTTTTTTGTTTGCACAGGGATTCTCCTGCTGTGAAGTGTCCCTAGCTGAGCTGATCTGCCATTTTGCCCACCTGTTTTTAGAGTAGACAAGCCTTTATTGGCATTCCAAGTTACAATAAAACAATTGTCCATAAAAGACAGATAAATACATCAAACATTCAGAGTCTTATCAATAGTGTAGTCCAAATGAACTCATCAAAAGTGCTATTCCTATATACTTCTTTACAGACCAGACTGAAGACTTATCAACAGAATCTAAGTATCATAATAACATACAGTATTAAAATTTTACTATAAAACACAGAGTTTGTTGGTGTGGCATCAAATACAGATAAAGGGTTAGGGGACAAGGAAATGGGTGAATAATTGATCTGACTCTAATAGGTTGCCACAGCCTTCAATTATTATACCATCTTTTGCCCACCTGTTGCTTCCTTGTTGTTTCTATGCAACCTCCAGTTGGGGAGGTTGCCTGCCACTTTTTTTCTGGTTGCTGTCTTTGGTCTAGCACAGGGGTCTGCAACCTGCGGCTCTCCAGATGTTCATGGACTACAAATCCCATCAGCCCCTGCCAGTATGGCCAATTGGCCCAGCATGCTGGCAGGGGCTGGTGGGATTTGTAGTCCACGAACATCTGGAGAGCCGCAGGTTGCAGACCCTTGGTCTAGCATTACTTTGCTAAGCCTGGTCAATTTCATATCAATTTTAGGATCTATCTCTCCAGCAATAGGCATTTTTTTTAAAAAAGGAAAGAAAGCCCTTTTGATAATTTTGAAATGGTGGCCCGAAAAGTGGGGAAAATTGCTGTTGTATGGGTGGGAAAAGGTGGTAAGGAGCAAGAAAACCTGAAGAAAGCTTAATGCACAGTGATCTTCATTTTCCCTGTGGAAGGAGAGAGAAAAGTTGCACTTTAACAGGTTTTAGAAACCATGGGGATTCTGTGATCTAAGAGATCAATGAGTTTTGAAGAGTGGAAAGTTTGTGTGTAACTGAGAATCCAATCCGTAGGGAATGTACACTCAAAGTAAAGGAGATCAAAAGTGTGTAAATGATCATGAATACCTTTCTTAATGCCCAACAGCCATGGAAGGTCTTCCCTTCATGCTACTAGTGCCTCCTCAGAGACATTCTCTTTTAGATAACAGCAATGTAACTACAGAGTCTAGTGGCAAAGTGTATCCTGTAATATCATAAATAATATTCAGAATTTTTCACGAAAGAGTTAGATATTAGGACAATCCAAAATATATCTATGAGATCTGCTTGATTACAAGAATACCTCCAGGAAGCTCTAGTAGATCCTAGATAAACACATGCCAATTCACTAGATATTAAAATGCAAGGTCACACAGTTTTTGCAAAATTTTATTCGGTTTAGAAGATATTTTCAGATGAAATGCAACTATATCTATTTCCATGTTTACATTGGTATTTCTGTTGGCAGCATCTTATTCCAGCTTTTGATAAATGTCAGTACCAACTTTTATTTTTTAATATCAAACTGTAAAACCCCAAGATGGATTTTCCTATCTTCCTCAACAACTATCTGTGAGGCCCTTTCTGCACCACAATGGTGCGGGGGTGCGTGGCGTAAACGATGCCAACGCACCCCCCCGGGACTGTTCGCACGGAAGGTACTGGGAGGGCAACAGGCAGCGGCGCAGCCTTTGCACAGGCTGCGCCATCCCTGCAAGCTTACCTCATCCCCTGGCCTCCGGCTCATCGCAGAGGCCAGGGGACATGCCCCCACAGGCTGGAGCAATGGCTCTGGAGTCGCAGGCCAGGGGGGCGTGTCCCCTGGCCTCTGCGATGAGCCGGAAGCCAGGAGACAAGGAAAGCTTGCAGGGATGGTGCGGGGGACATGGCGCCTTCCAGCTGCTGCCGTTTGCACGGCAGCGGTTGGAAGCCGCTGTTTCCGGAAAACCTAGCTCGGGGAGCAGCGTTGGGAAACAGCTGTTTCAAGATCATTGGGAGCGATGCGAACAGCTCCCTTGGGATGGCGTTTTTGCTATTCAGCTATTCATAGTCTCCATTGTTAAAATTTTGCAAGTCTTGATATATCATCTGCAGATTGTGCTCCTGTCTGCTTTGATAATGATATTGTTCCTTTTCTTTCCCAGTCAAGGGCAGACAGAACAAGAGCCATCAACTCTAGGCTACATGATACAGCTATCAGACTAATGGTTTCATTTTTAAGAACCAAGTATAAACTTCCCTATTGCCGACAGCTCATATCCTAGTAATTTTTCCAGTGTGTGTATGTGTTAACGCAGAACTGTGCATGTCAACCCTACTCTTTCCTCCAAATTGTTTCAAGCAATACATAGCTGGGAAATGAAGAGGACTGTTTGTAGGCTGCCCGTATTGACCTGCTAGTGGCCCTTCAACAAACATCCATTTCCTCCTTTAGATGCTATTTCCAGACATTCTAAGGCAGGGTATGTTTTTCCTCCACTCATCCACCTATCTCCTCTTTCTCCTAGAACAAACACAAGCAAGCAGACTAGATTGGACAATGGAATGCATTTTTGAGGAATGGCACTCTAATATTGAGGAAATTCTCCACCCTGAACCTCACTAAGCTCCATCTGGATTGTGTTACACTGTTCTCCAGTTTGTCTTGAGACATACAGTGTAGACCTTCCCACTGAGCAGAACTGAGGAAAGTTTTGAGTAGGGTTGCTGGAGACCTTCTTGGATTACAAATGATCTCAGTTCATCTGGAGAAAATGGCCACTTTGGAAAGTGGACTCTATGGTGTTTTACCCCATTGAAGTCCCTTATCTCCCCAAACCCTGGGCTCCTCAGGCTTCACTCCCAAAATCTTCAGGTATTTCCCAAATCAGAGCTGTCAACCAGTTTTGAATTGTTTTTATAGTCTATGATCTGAATGCTAAAGAGTAGAAATTTGTGCACTCTTAGTATTTCATAGTATATTAAACATTGGCCATTTTCTGTCAAGAAAGGCAAATTGCAGGAATAATAATAGATTTCATGCAAGGAAAAAATTAATGCATAAATACAATTTGAAAAATTAATTGGGTCTCCCAACAATATTCTTTATTGATTCTTCTCTCTAGAAAAACACAACAGCTTCCTTTTCTTGTGCTGTTTTTTTAAAACTAGGACAAGCACAAAAGCCCATAAAGTTTAACCCTGTGGGTATCTTTGGCCGTTTCCCCACTTTTAAAATGACGTCCTCGCTTTCACTTGGTTCAGGACCTTTTTAGTCTGGAGGGTCGTGACTGGCTTCCCCACTGCCTCACGCTTCGCGCTGGGTCATCTGTGCTCGCTGAGCAGCGCCAGAATGACCTTCGCTGAGGGGGCGCAAGAGCAGCAGAGTTGGGGCGGCTGCATTGTAGCTGCCCCTGTAGTGGGGAGTGCAGTTGGACCCTGCGCTACTCGGCGAGAGTAGCGCGTAGCAAACAGTGAGTGGGGAAAGGGCCTTTGTTTCTAATACCCTGCTCGGGATACTTAAATCCACAGATAAGGGCAGACTGACCCCCAACAAGTGTTTTTTAAGACTTGGGGAACCCCCTTGATCTGCTGAAAATTCTGTTTTTTTTAATTGGGGGGATAACGCCGCCCCCGCCCCTGATTTTAAAAAGAGCATGCTTGAGCCTTATTCAAATGGACAGGGTGGCCTAAACAAAGTGTGAGCTTAAATTCCCATAACAAATCTAATTTTCCACTCATTACCTTAATGGCATCCAAACAAGCCCAGCTTCCTCATGATATTGAGCAGGTTGGGATTTCCATAATAATTCCACTGGACAGGACAAAGTCTATGCACAAATTCAAATCCGTTTCAGTGTTACACATTTACCCACAGAGAACAAAGTGCCCTCTGACACATTTATAACCTATTGGCATGTTACAGAAGATGAGAGGTAATTTCTTACCACCTCAAGGCTCAAGGTAAGGGAAGAAAGCCTGATAGAATAAAAAGATAAATTTAATACATTCCATGGTTGAATATACTTAAAGGTGCACAGCTGCATGAAAATGCTTGCTGTTTTCCATACAATGGCAGTGGGCCATGTGGCCTCAGAGGAGCATAAGTAACTTTTTTTGTTCTGGGAGCAATTAATGCATTCCATCTGAGCCACTGGGCAGGGTGCAGAAGGAGAAAAGTGCTTCTCTCATAATAGCTTTGGTCAGAAAGCTCCAAGCGGGTGGGTGTTTGTCCAGACAGAGTCCAGAAGGCAGGCTGCTAAATGGAGAGGTTCTGGATATTTTCTGTGCCAGCAGAAGTATGCTGAGAATGAACAGAAGACTTCATGTGAAGCTAATGCCTCCCAATCAAGGGGGAGTAAAGGTGCTAGGAGGGATAAAAGGTGCTAGAAAAAGGAGGACTGTTTGGAGCTTGAAAAGTAATTCTTGTGCTTAAAGCTGACAATGTTTTTGAGCAAACTGATTGGAAGTGTGTGGAGGAACACAATGAGGAAAGAGGGGGACAACTATTTCCTTAGTGCTGTCTTGAGACAGTGTGGCATGATCACTAGAATGTTGGCTGCGATGCAAAGAACCCAGCTTCAAATTTGTGCTTACCTATAAAACTACGGACCCTTTTGCAACAAGAGAAAGCTCTGCAAAGCCAAGTGAAATCTGACCTGATATTTATAAGAACAATCTTATATGTGACTTATTGACCAACACTGAAAATACCACACACTCATGAGTCTCCAAAGGCTTGTCGAAGCCAGAACATATCTGGAAGCTTGTGTTGGGTTTTCAAAATTAAGTTCATATTCCTGTGGAGATTAGCCATACTTTGTTTGGTGTGCTAAAATACTGTGATGGTTGTTGTTCATTACTCTGGCCTCCATTCAGGGGAATGAGGAGTCTATTGTGTCCTCCCCAAGTTGACTTAATGCCTACCCAAATCAGGAAAAGGATCCTGTTAGCCACTCAGGAAGTGCCTTGCATGGTGACAATCACACTTGAGCTGGTTTGCTCTATTTGCCTCAGTGACCAAAAGACAAAAATGTCATCCATTCTCCATTCTGGGGTTTTCCTCACTCAAATAAATCTTAGAACCAACCTCCCCCCCCCCCCCACACACACCTTCCTACTGGCCTCAGCTAGAACTCAGCTTTCATTTGTAACTGGCATCAGGTCATTTAATGCACACAGCATTGACATTCTGTCTGTAATTCTAGGCTTATATATGTGGGTGTGCATCCAACAACCCTGCATTGATGTAACGGGGATCTAATTGTCCCATCTATTTTTGTTGGATTATCCTGCTGCATTTCCTAATTCATTTACTTTCACTTTGCAATGAATCACAAACTCTGGGCTGCCAATGATATACTGCCAATTGCAAACTTGAGTGCAATTAGAGCCTGAAATTACATTTTAAGAAGCCAGCTAAGGGAAAACACAATGGGGTTTGTTCACCAATTAGCAGATTTTATGCATCAACCTTTAAAACTGATTGATGACATAATCTTGGGCTGAGATGAACCGAGAAGTGGAGATAGTTGCCTGCCTCATAGGGTTACCATTGTCCTAAAAACTGCAGCGCCTCCACTTTTATTATCCAGAGCCAATTAGACTCCCCTACGTTTCTCAGTGCAGTCTGTAAGCCAGGAAGGATTCATCACACTCCTTTCTCCTGTATAAAAGACTCCAATTCCTGGCATTCTGCCAAGTTATTCCTTAGACGGGATCCATCTAGAAAAGGGTACTCCGTTTTAAAAATACTAGTAGTAGGTCATGTAGGAGCCTGATCTGGAGTAGAACTCCATTGCAGAGGGGAGAGAATGTTGAACAAACCTCTAAAGAACTCCCCCCCCCACCCACCCAGCAGACCAGATCTAAATCAGGTCCCACTGTTTATGTTAACATTTTAGAAGCAGTGGGAGGATTTCCTACCATCTAATCTATTTTGACCCTTAAATTGCTGGCTTTTAACCTCTAGATGCAGCACCACCTGTTGTTGGACCAGCAACATTACTGGTATTTCCCACTTCATAGCATAGTCTTGAGGGACGCAACAACGAAGCTCCATGTACATATTATAAAGTCCTTGTGCTGAGGAGTGAGATTAGAGCTTTCTACTTCCTGTGTTATGGAAATGTTGTGCCTCCCAAATCCCAACCAATGCATGAAGGAGAAAGTGACTGTTGCCTCCCTGCCTGCTCTTATCCTGTGCTCTTTTAACACCTAAAACCCACCCCATGGAGCTGCTAGTGGCTTCTCTGTGAAACATATGTGTAGCTGTGTGTTGCTTATAATTGGGTAGCTTGCAGACTTGAAAAAAAGTATTGCTTGAGGCAGGGGGCTAATACTGCTACTTCCGGGGGGGGGAGGTTCTGCCTCCCATCTCTCTGAAATTGCTTTCTCCTACATTATCAGGTTTGTGGATCAAAATGAGCATGCCAATTGGCTGTGGGTGTTATTAGATTTGAAATATGTGAGGCCCTTTCCATACAGGTCAATAAACCCGAGTGAAAGACGGGTTACATGAACCTGTCCTTGCCCTGTCCTTGGGACAGCCAGCCATGTGAATGGGGCACTCACCTTTGCACAGAGGCATGTGCCATTTTGGGTCCCTGCAGCTTTGCAGGGAGGCAGGACCGCCCCCAGGCCCATGTTATAGCCCGTTCCCCCTGTGTGCCGGTGCAGGTGGGAGCTGGGGGCTGCAATTCTCTAGTTTGATTGCAGCCCCTGAACATGCCTCACAGCTGCAGCCGTTCACTCGGCCATAGCTGTGAGGTGCATTAGAATAAAAGAATCACTGAAAACACAATTCTCAAAAAACCTGCCCTGTGGCCAATAGTGTGGGTGAGGGACGGGTTAGATCCATGTTAGGGGCGGGAACCATGTGAAGTTCTCGCCCAACACTGGTGTTATCGCCCCCTTCACCTGCGTTTATTGGCCTGTGCGGAAAGGGCCTGAGCTAGTGTAGAATTCGTTGTTTTTAAAATGGCAAGTTTAATTCCAGGAAATAAGAATTACTTGAACGAGGACATTAATTTATCTAAATTAGAATAAGACTAAAATTCCGAAAAAGATATGAATTCTAATATTTATTTATTTTTATTTATTTATTATTTTGATTTTTATACCACCCTATCCCCAAGGGGCTCTGGGCGGTGCACAACAAAATTAATACAAACAAGTTAGAGGGCAAACCATACAATTAAAACAACAACCCATAAAAGCACCAACATTAAAACATACTAAATTTCATTAAAACAGCGGTAATATCATAATAAAAGGCACCCGGTGAATTCTTTCCTTTAAAACCCTCCCCTAGGGAGCAGCCGGACTCCTCCATAGGAGGATAATCTAGATGTAATTTGGCTATGTATGTTATTATTAAAGTGGGACAATTTTATGCTAAGAAAGAAATTATAGTTTCCATGCTTACTGAAGCATTTTCCTCTTTGTATCTTTTCTGTCACAGTGCTGTTTAAATGCTGAACACTGCTCTGCCAGCATTAGGATTGCCAGATCTAGTGGGAAGTGGGACGTACCTGGAGATTTTGGGGTTGGAGCCTGGGGAAGACAGGGTCTGGGGAAGAAGTGGGGATTTCAGTGGGGTATAATGCGATAGAGTCCACTCTTCAAAGCAGCCATTTTCTCCAGAATTTTGGTAATCTGGAGATCAATTATAATAGCAGGGGATTTCCAGATGCCACCTGAAGCTTGTCAGTTCTGGTCATCCTATTATTTATTTATTAATTATACCTTCCACACCCGAAGGGCTCTGGGTGGTGTACAAAATGATCCAAACATTATGGTGGCCAATCCAGTGTTTTTGGCCTTCAATTTAGCTGTGTAATATCTTCTTCTGTTTTGCCGGATTAAAGTTAGTAACAAGGTTATTGAAACCAAATATTTGAGTGTGGCTTGTTTAATGTTTATTGCATAACCTCCATGACACAGTACTGCCAAAGTCTGGCTTCTCAGGTCCATACATTGGCATATAACCTTTCTGCCATGTGTACTTCTTGAGTTTCACTGAGACCAGATAGAATGGTATGTCTAAGCTGTCTGTGAATTGCAAGCTGTCACACAGACACAGTAAATTACCTGTGACACTTAGCAGAGAGAAACCTGCCCCGATGAAACGTGCATAATAGGCAGTGAAGAGAAAGTAATTGAGGATTTTAACTGTAAATATATAATTTTAATTACTGTTGTAAGCTACCCAGTGCCCAACTTTGTTGGGAAAGGGCAGACTTAAAATCAAAGAAACAAACAAAACCAAAAAAAAGCTCGTTAAGCTAATTTGCTTTGTGAGAAGCAAGAAAGGAAGCTGTGGATATTTTATGCCAGATTCAAACAGAATGAGAGGCTTGAGTACTGTGCGTCAACGCAAGGAGAAAATCTTGCTTGTAATAGATCCTGGCTTTGAAGAGGCAATTAGTATCAACCACTGAGATGATGCAGCAACACTGTCATTCTTCATTTCTTTCTAAACTGGCTTTGCTGTTACCTTTTTCCCCGATCCATTGGCATCTCATGTCATTAATTCTGACATGGAATCCGATTATTGTTATTAAACATTTATATAGCACTTAGTGGAGGTTTAGCAATGGAGGAGCCCCCACCTGTGTTTGCTGTCATGTGTGAATGACTGTAAACAAGCGAGAACTGTCAGTCTGTGCAATGTTTGTACGGCTCATCTGGTGCAGAAGTCAAGGTGGCAATCTTAACATACAGGTCCCTTCCGCACATGCAGAATAATGCACATTCAATCCACTTTCACAATTGTTTGCAAGTGGATCTTGCTATTCCGCACAGTAAAATCCAGCTGCAAAGTGCATTGAAAGTGCATTATTCTGCATGTGCTGAAGGGGCCACAGTTTCCAAGTTTTGTGAGCTTTTGGCATGATTCATTGGTAAGTGTCTCAATTTGTCTTAAGCTAAATTCAGTTACGGGTCTGACAGAATGATTGGCTGTTCTTTTGCACTTTGTCATGTACTGTTTCTGTCACTTGGGAATTGATTGATCTTTGATATCACCAGAGCAAATTATTCATCCCCTCCTCCCGAAGGACAGGTCGCTGCCATTTCTTTGGACCTCATGACGTTGTAACCAAAATCCAGATTTGATGAAAGAAGAAAGAAAAGCCTAAAGGTTATATTAATTCTGTGGAAAGGTGAAGCAATATCAAATAGTGATGTGCACAGCTGTTGAAAAATCTTGGCTGAATGAAGCAAACCTTGTGAAACAAAAGAAAAAGTCAAGAATAAAGGCAATATGAGTACAATTTTTTTGAGGACAACCTTGACCCTCAAAAGGACAACCTCAAAAGTGTCTCCATGGTGTGTTTTGGAAAGGTGATCCAGAGCAATAATTTTCACTTATGTCATGGATGATTGTAAATGCAATGACCACTAGTGGCACAGCACCCCCTAGCAAAAGACTGGGGAATTGCCACGCAGAGGATTCAAAGACAGAGAAACAGTCCAGTGAAGACAAGTGAAGGGGTCAAGTCTAAAGTAACTACGTGGTTTATTGAAGGCTTGATTCACAAGAGGCTTGATTGGCCCTAGAGATAGAATGTGATTTCTTCTCACCAGCCTCAGCATTGGCAGCTATGATTACCTGAGCTATTATGGTGTTTAATAAGGGTTTCAACCCAACATTTGTGGGCCTTTTCTGGAAACTTAATGGTACAGCACGGCCCCTTTTTTCATCTGCATGTATCTAAGATGAGAAAAATGTACTACTCTTTGAGTCTGGTTTATGTCAGGTCAATTTTCCCCAAAGGCATTCAAAGATATTTTGTTGCTGCCTACAGGCTCATTGTAAGATAGAGAATTCTGCTTTATATAAATAACAGCCCCATTACTGCAGTTGGAGGAAACCCCAGATATTCACATATATGCTGCTCATTGCTCATGGCACCAGTTAGTATATGAAGATACGTCCATGTTTTTCCTTCACTTCAATTTGAAGAAGAAAAAGAGGGAGAAAATATGATGGTGATGGGGGTGGGGAGAAAGAGATAAATTTCAACAAAGTGGTTGCAGAAAACATCCTGTTAGTTAGCCAAAGAAACGGATGGCAAGGTTGCTCTTGAGTTTTAACGGCTTTTGTGGTTCTTTCACAGTTCCCCAACTCTTCTTCTTGTAATATGTAATGTATAAAAAGGGCAATTCCCATTGGTCAGGAACCCAGGGGAGAAGAACTTGGCTCTGAAACCCAGAGGAGGAAATGTACATTCAGGAAACATGAAACTGAGGAGATATATTCCTTTGTTGTTGGTGACATTTTTATCTGTTGAGTCATTACTTCCCTTTTCACAATAAGTAATTGGCATGCTCCGTAGCTTTCCGTCGTAATTTGTCTGTTAATTAATTTGCTATTTATAGTTTGGTGTGTGAGAAAGGCTACCAGGCATTGTTGCTTACTCTATGACTCGCACTGGCATTCTGTTATTGGCAATAACTTCTTTCCCACTTTCATTATTATTTGTGTCCCTTGAGTTCCTGGAATAACCCACTTCCTCCTAATTGCTGCAATTGTATTCTATACAGGTCAGCATGCAACACGCTCAAAATTGTCTGCATCACGGGTGCTACATATGGGAGCTATGATAGGAAAAGCACATGCTGCGGTCATTAGCAGGTGGGCACCCCGTAAGCATGAGCGAAGTTAGAAGGTGGCGGATGAAATTTTGCAGTGGTTAGACAAGGGTACATAGGGAGAGATGGCCTTGCAGATAACTGTGTCCTAGCCTCTTGAACTATAAACCAAACTGACAGCAAATGTAGCCATTTTAAAATTGAAATGCTATATTCCCATCAGCTAGCCCCTGACAATAACTGAGCTGCTGCATTCTGAGCCAGTTTGCATGGCCATCCCTATGTAGAGCAGATGCAGTCATCTAGTCATGAGGTTATAAAAGCATGGAGTGGAATGGCCAGTTGAACTCAGTCTAAGGCCATTTACACACTCATGGTCTCCTTCACACTGAGCATACATTCCCTTTGGATTGAATTTTCAATTATGCACACATTTTCCTTCCTTCCTTCCTTCCTTCCTTCCTTCCTTCCTTCCTTCCTTCCTTCCTTCCTTCCTTCCTTCCTTCCTTCCTTCCTTCCTTCCTTCCTTCCTTC
Source organism: Sphaerodactylus townsendi (assembly GCF_021028975.2). Classification (NCBI taxonomy): domain Eukaryota; kingdom Metazoa; phylum Chordata; class Lepidosauria; order Squamata; family Sphaerodactylidae; genus Sphaerodactylus; species Sphaerodactylus townsendi. Next base: position 113,410,289 of record NC_059427.1, on the reverse strand, counting down.
CTTCCTTCCTTCCCGCAGCTATGCTGCCCTCCACCTCATGGGTTTAGGTCACCTTCCAACATGTTTCAATGCAATCTAAAATCAATTAAAAGCATATTAAAATCAATCATCAGATATCATTTATTGCAAGACAAAACCAACAGCAGGAGGAAAGATGGGGGATGGGGAGATGAGGGGGGCAGTTTAGCACGGGTAGCCCATTGCTGCCTCAACCGTATACCTGGTCAAACAGCTCCATCGTACAGGCCCTGAAAAACTGCATCAGATCCCTCAGAGCCCAGGTCTCCTTGGACAGAGCATTCCATCAGGTTGCAGCCAGGGCAGAAAATGCCCTGGCCCTGGTTGAGGCCAGCTGGATGTCTTTTTGGCCCAGGGATCACCTGTAAGTTGTTCTCCATGGACTAGAGTGCTCTCCAGGGGATGTATTGGGAGAGGCAGTCCCACAGGTGCAAAGGTCCCAGATCATTAATGGCTTTAAAGATTAAAACCAAAACCTTGAACTTGATTTGGTACTCCACACAGCACAAGTTGAATGTGCTCTTGCCACAAGGTCCAGGTGAGGGCCTGTGCTGCTGCATTCCGCACCAACTGGAGTTTCCAGAGCAAGCCCAATGGAAGCTCTGCACAGAGTAAGTTGCAGTAGTCCAGTCTAGAGGTTTCAATTGTGTGGATCACAGTGGCTAGGACAACTTGGGACAGGTAGGGTACCAACTGTCTCACCTGACAAAGATGGTAAAAAGCCAGGTGAGAGACTTGAGATACCTGAGCCTGCATAGACAAGGAGGCATCAAGGATCACACCCTGACAGTTGGTAGTCAGTGTTTGCTCAGCCTTCCATCCTTCCGAGGTCACTAACATGAGTACCCAGCGTATAGAGGACTGGGGAAGGCAAACCACCCCATAAACAAAGTCTGTCTAGTAAATGTCTTGATGTGACATTACCCCAGGAGTCAGTAATGACCTGGTGCTTGCACATGGGGCTATCTTTACCTTTAAGGTAGTATGACAGATTTTATTGGTTAGGGGTCTGCAACCTGTGGCTCTCCGGATGTTTTATGGACTACAAATCCCATCAGCCCCGCCAGCATGGCCATCTGGAGAGCTGCAGGTTGCAGACCCCCAGGTTATGGCATACAGTACATACTCATCCATTTTGTCACTGTGGAACATGAGGTGAGGTTGCTTTCCAGAGGCTAAGCTTCACTGTATCTGGACTTTGATGAAGGGAAAGGGCTAAAGAAACGAAGTTGAAAGGAACAGTCCTTCATGCTTCCTACATTGTGCAAACACGTAAAATCCATCCAAAACCAAATGCCTAGCTTTTCAGTAAAATGTATGCTGAAACAGATTTGTGAGTTTGGGGAGGATCCTCGATTTCTAAATATGACATTCTGGATGTTATATTGGGTGGGTGGGGTACAGGATGCTCAGCAATAGTCTTGAGAGACACTTCCGTGACTGGATATATTTTTTTCCCCAGCTATTGCACTGAATAGCCAGATGGTACGTGCAGCTAGGAAAAGATTTTTCAGGAAAACACCTTTTGTGCTTTCCTATCGCAGAACATGGAGGGCTACAGAACATTGTTTCAGCAGGGGCTTGTGTGGTCTTTTATTTTATTGAATCAGCTGCTTGAGTGGGTGGGGGATGGGGTGACTTTTGTTGATGGCGGGTGGAGGAGAAACTCCTCAGATCTGGCATTAATCAGCCAGTGGGATGTTTGTTTTATTGTTGGTCTGTGTAAATAAAGACAGGATAACATTCCCCTTAGGGTGGAGGCTTATGAGAAGCCTAGACAACGCTTAAACTGTCCTCATGGGATAAGGGTGGAGTAGAAGTCTCAATAAAATAAAATAATCAGGATTTCCAGATGGCCAGGGCTGAGCAGGAGAGTAGGAACTGAAGGGCTTATAATTTAATTGCTTTTAGTGCATAATTAGTAAGAAAAGGAAATAATGTGTCTAATTAGCATAATATATTCCCTTTGCATAATTTATCATTTTGGTTAAAATTCTTGAGTCAGATTCAGGTCCAGCCGTAATATTAGTCCTTTCAGAGAATGTGGCATTTTGTATATAAACAACTAAGAAGGTTTATTTATGTACTAGCAGCAAAGCCCATTGTGGGGGGAGATGCAATGGGCTGTAGCACCGTGGGGGGTAATGAGCAAGCTTTTTCTCCTTCAATGGGCTTTACTGGGGATATAGCGGTCCGCCCTCCACCCAGAGTGACACTTCCCACCTACCTTGTCCTAAGTCTGTGGCTTGGGATTGTGGGAAGGTGGAAAGGTGAGGCTTGGGGTGGGGGGAGAGAGGAGAGGTGTGGGTTGGAGTGGGGGGTGGGTGGGAAGATGGGGCTTGGAGTGGGGGAGGGTGGAAAGGTGAGGTGGGTGGAGGTTAAAAGGTGAGGCTTGGGATGGGGAGGATGGAAAGGTGAGGCTTGGGATGGCAGAGGGTGGAATGGGGAGGCTTAGGGTGGGGAAGGATTGAAAGGTAGGGCTTAGGGTGGGGAAAAGAATATATGGGGAGCCTTGGGGTACTGGGAGGGTGTTCGCGTGGCCAGCAAAGCAGCAAGGGCAAAGGCTGAGCCATTGGGGATTCTGGGAGGCTGGGAGCAATCGGGAGGGTGTTGGGCATTCCCAGGTTTGGGGGGAAGGCAAATCGGGGAGTGCCTATTGGTGGAGGGTTCATTGTCATCATATTCCATCACTTAGATAATTGTAGGTTCGGATAGGTTGGTTTAGAGGTACAACATAGCAGCACAAATCTCCAGGTAGACATAGGAGAAACTTGGCTGAGGCATATACATTTAAATTAGTTATAAATTTAAATTAAACTACTTAGACTTTCCCATAATGCTTTCAGGCACAAACAGGCCTTTTCTGTTTTAACCAATCACTAAGTTGCATGCTCTCGCACACACAGGATTCCACCGCACCAGACTACTCTTTCCTAAGATCCCCTTTGGGGTATGGGGGGCAAATTCACACTGGAAGCAGTGTGTGGCTGTGCCAGCAGATTTGCCTTCCCTGGAGCACTTATCCTGGTGGACGGTTGGTTTTGCCAGCATTCTGCCACTGCTGGTCTCCACCACCATCCACCCACCCAGCATTGGAACACAGCATGGAATGCTGTTACAGTGTCCCTGTGCCTCTGCCACTACTGTCAGCATAGAGGTGACAGGCTGGGGTCATGGCTGGGGGAGAAGCCAACATTAGTTGGCTTTCTCCTGGCCTTTCGCCCCATTGTGCTGGCAGCATTTCATTGAGAGTTAAGCCACCTAAAATGGTGACACAGATCTGAGCGGCCCATAGAGGTTGCCCAGCAATGAGGAGGCATTTTCTCTTTGCAGGCCTACCTGCTCCACCGGAAAGCCTCTCTGGGGTAGTGGCCGGGCACGACTGTGACCCTGTCAATGGGTGCCCAGCTTGTGGATAGGGCTGTAACATATACAAGGTCTATTCATCCCCAGGGACAGGCATAACAAATGAGTACTGTAGTCTTCCCCAGGCGTAAAGCTGAACAGCTCTGCCACACTACTAAGCAGAGCTGCCCTTCACTCTGTCAGCTCTTTTTCCTGAGCCAGACCTCAGTTGTGACTGGTCTCTCTCGCTCTTCCCTCCAACATTCCTTCCTCCTTTTCAAAGGTTATTGGATGCTGGAGCAGCACTCCAATGGGTTCATCAAAGTGGCTGTTTTTCCATTCTAGTTGCTGACCTCCAGGTAGTGGCTGAGAGCTTCTGCTATTGCAACTGATTTCCAGGCAACAGAGACCAGTTCCCCTGGAGAAAATGGCATCTTTGAAAGGTGGACTCCATGACATCACACCCCATTAAAGTTCTTCCCCAAACTATGCTGCGCTCAGACTCAACCTCCAAAATCTCCAGGTATTTCCCAACCTTGAGCTTGCACCTGTTCTGACCAAGCCAGATGAGTAGATTTTTGTAAATGTATGGAAGACCCAAACATGGGATGAGACCAAGTATCTTTATCTGAAGGTCTACAGCAGCCCTCACTGGCTGCTGCGTTAGATAAACTCAGCATTTTCAAAGAGAGTCTACCTACTTTTTGTCAACATTAGCATTATGCATCAGCGCCTCTTAGAGAGAAAAGAAAAGGGAGGTAGGATATACGAATGTTCTAGCCCCTGGAGATGAGTGTTCTCTGCAACTGATGTTATTCTGCAGCATCCCTACACACAAGGAAAAGGCCATTAAGCATTGAAATTAGTGGGAAGTAGCTCTATGTGTTTCCATTCCAATAGTAAGTGATGCAGAACAGCAGCAAAGCAATACAGTGATTATATTCTAATCTCCTTGGAACAAAGAGTTCTTTGTGTACCAACAAATCATTATGCTGCTAAAATGTGTATAGCACTTGAACTGAAAACGGCAGCACCTTCTCCAGGAGTTTATTTTCGTATGGATGGATGCATACAGTGTGCATTCCCTGTGTATTCATTAGGGAATGACTCAGCAATCTTCATCTTACTTAAGATGGATCAATTTGCTGTTTTTTGGAAAACTAAAATCTATATTATGCTCATTGTTTACTATTATTTGTGAAGGCCAAGGAGGCTGGCTGGCAGGCAGGCTGGGATGGCTTTTTGCAAATACAAAATGGTTGTGTTGTTCTGCACAGCCAACTAAAGACCCCATCCAAAGAGGGAATCCACTCATGGGAGTGGTGCATGGCTGCACTGGCAGATTAGCACTCCCTGGGGCACTTGCCCCAGCAGAGGGGGAATTCTGCTGGCTTGTAGCTGCTGCAGCCCTCCCTGGCACTGGGATCAGTGGTGGGATTCAGCCAGTTCGCACCAGTTCAGTAAAACCGGTACCTAATTTTTTTGTTGAGTTCAGAGAATTGGTTGTTAAAAGCGGCTTTCAGAGCCCCAGAGCAGCCGAGCACCTTGTTGCTAAAAGCCCTGGAGCACCCCTTCCTAGGGGAGCGAGGGGGCTTTCAGAGCAGCGGCAGCAAGGCCCCGTTGCCCCCCCTCCATACCCACAAAATGTTCCTCTGCAGCAGATAAGTGGACAGGAGGGCACACGTGAAGGCGGGGGCACCTGGCCGGGGGGGGGGGGCGTGAACCGGTTGTTTAATTATTAGAATCCCACCACTGACTGGGATGCCATGCTGGATGCCTCACCAGCAACCAAGTGCCCCTGCTGCCACCAGCATAGTAGGCATAGGTGCAAAAGGATGGCTAGGGGAGAAGCTGACCTTAGTTGGCTCCCTCCTGCCCTTTGCCAGCATTATACTGCCAACCCAGGCCTTGGACATATGCCACCAAAAAGGCAGCATTAAGTCCATTCAGCCCAATGGGGGCTTCTTGGTGGCGGGGAGGCTTTTTTACTGTTCAAGCCTCCCCCTGCGGCCAGGAAGACTTCATGGGAGCAGCAAGGCAGCACCATATTATCATCGCCACTGATTTTGGATCTGAGTGTAGAAATTGATGGCGGTAAGTGCATCAGCAAAAAGGGAAAGCGAGCATCCATTTGCAGGCAATCAATATTCATTGGGTACACTCTGTGTGCCAGGAGTTTTGCTTTGGGGGAACATCTGTATAGGAGATACTGGCACTCCTCAATGAGAGCTAGGGCGATTTGCTAAAATGTGGTATGGAAGATCCCCATGCCAACATCACATCTTAGGATGTGTATGCTACAGAATCCTTGGCAATTCTGCTGCAGTCTCCAAGTAGATGTCTGTAGAGCAGGACACGATGAGTTGTGCGCAATTTGTGATTAGATGTTCTGTTCTTCCTCTGACACAAACCCCTATGAAGACATGTAGCCCTTCAAAAGATAGCAGGGCCTTAAATAAAATATGAATGCAAAATGGGATGCAAATTTACTTAACTGGCATAGCTATGTACTGTATATTAGAAATACAAACAAGGGAACACACAGTAGAAATTGTTAATACAAGACAGAATCCTGTGTCAATGGCCAGTAACCTGGAAAAAAAATTCAATATACTATATAATAATAAAATCTTAAACCTATGTTGTGGCTCAGTCTCCAAATGCTATTTTAATTCCACCTTAGAAAGTTGCTAATTTTAAATTGTGAACTACTGTTCTAAGTTCATCAATCACCTGCCTCCAGGTATACAGGTAAGGATACATTCTCCTTACATTGACTAACCTTAAGGGAATCACTACTCTTTCCCCTTTTTGCTGAAACTGCCAAGCTGTAATTTAGTGTATTATAAGCATCATAACAACATTACAAATATTCTAAAATTCAATGATTTCCTCAAACTAGGCAGACATTCAACTTAGTTACATAAATACAAAGAGAAAGCAATGTATTACTTTCCTAATACACTAACACATTGCTGACAAAAGTTTGCTAACAATGCATATAATGTTTTTTACATTATACAATAAATTAGCAATACTGAGCAAAGATTTAATGTTTACAGAAAACATGACAGATTTAAAGCTTCAAGATCATGAAGTACTAATGTTCTTAAGCAAAGAGTGTAATCAGCTTCTGACTGCAATAGTCTTAAAGTGACATCTGTTAAATTGTACTTCTGAGGTTGGAAAATACTTAAAATAAAAAAATGTGATTGCTTTCCTGTTTTAATTTTGAAACAGGTCTAAACAGGTAGCCTGTCTGACTGAATATGAGTGAATTTTTGCCTGTATTGTGTCTGGCTAAAAACAAGTTGCCTCAGATCAGAGAATCTGCACAATTTATGAAACCTCTGAAAGCATGACTTTTCCTCTCCCTTCACAGGGAGAGTGAAGGGAATCAACATGTGTTTCTCTTTCTTTGGGGTTTCTCACTCCTACTGAGTTTTCCTGCCCACACAGCAGCAGTTCTTTTCATTCTTCTGTGCACCACTTCAAAAGGATTGAAAGGGCTGTTTTGTTTTGTTTCTTTAATTGGTTTTTTGTTTTTTTAAATAATTTGTTTAATTGTCATGCTGAGGGTCTATTGCTTGAGCAATAGACCCCTGAAATTGATCTAAAACTTACATGGTTTAGCAAATTAATGCTAACCAAAGATGGCACTTCCCCCCTCAAAAAAGGCAGCAGGCAACCTCCCCAGCTGGAGGTTGCACAGACAGAACAAGGAAGTGAGGGGGTGAGCAAAATGGAGGATTGGCTGGGGACACTTTGCAGCAGGAAAATTCCACTTGAACAAAAAAAAAACTATGGGAAAAGCACTGTGAAGCAAACATCCACAAGGTAAGCACTGCATGCATTAATGGCCACAGTCAGAGAAACTTCAGTTTTCAGAGGAGAAATAGGAACCACTCTCCCCAAGTTGAATGTTGTTATAGAGCGGTATGATTTCCTCCCCATAAACCTGATTTTTGGTTCATGTTCTGTGCTGTAATCCTACTCTGTTGTGGCTCCCTCCCCCACCCAGTATCTTGGTGGGAAAGATAAATTGTCCCTAGAATATCAGGCCTTGTGTGAGGAAAGGTATGAGTGCACTAGACTAAGTGTAATCCATTCAGAGTTACAGTCTTTATTTGAGATTGGCTTGAAGAGTAGCCAAGGGAAATGTGAAGATAGTTTCAGGAGGGTACCCATGGTAGTCTGCATTAGAAGAGCTAGATTCAAGTCTAGCAGCACCTCAGAGACCAAGAATTTTGTGGTGTAAACTTTCAAGAGTCAAAGCTCCCTTTATCAGAAATGTGATGATGAGGTTGCATTCCCATAATCCATCAGAACAGCAAGGAAAGCAAAGTGGTTTTGGATTTTTTCTTGGAAAGTCATAGCACAAAATTTTTACCAAACAGGCAAAAATATGCAAAAAAAGATTCCAGTCATGACAGGATTCTTATATATGCAAGTTGCCCCTATTATATTTCACTAATGTTTCATCTAATATTTTATTATTAATAATAATATTTATCAATATAAAACACACACACACAGTTAAAGAACATCAAACCATTTAAAAACGTCACAAACTAGTATTCAACAAGCATATATATAAACAAATAATAAGTGAAATAGGTATTAATTTTCAATATAGCATAAACATTATATAAATTTGAGGGGGGGGTCTTCCATCTTACTTATTTCACCTAATATTCTTCTTTCATAAAACACCTACTTATCTATGATAATTAAACAGCCACTAATAGCCTTGAGTACTAACATGTCTATTTGACTGTATAATTTTAATATTGTTTAACAGGCTACTGTGAAGAAGTGGGTTATAAATATTTTTTGCTCTATTATTGAGCTGCAGCCTCTCAGCTAAATGGAGATACAATGAAACCAAAAATGTTTGCCAGCTTGACAGAGCAAGAAAGAATCTCATGGCTAACTATGAAGGAAAATGAACAACACTCTAATTTGCTAATTTAACATCTCTAATTTACCAGATTTTAAGACTATGGCTGATTATGCAGAGGCTGGATATGGCGTGCTGGCGAACGAACCCCAGTATGGCAAACTTCCTTGTACGGACACATAAGGAAGTTGCCACATGCCTACTGCTCTTGCTCTCGGCTTTTCCCTCAGAAAGCAAGAGCACTTCAGGTGCGTGCCTGACGCTGCACCGGAGCAAAGAGGAGGTAAGCTGCCTACTCTGTGTGAACATTTTCCTTTGACAATTTGGAAAAATGGACAATATTGTGGGCTTCCCCCCTCCCCGCGGGACCAAATCATATGCACCAATGTAATTTGCAGTGTTTTACAGCCCAGAGTGTAGGATGCAATAGCATCCACTGTAGAGCTCATTTATTCACTGCCCAGGCTTCTGGCTGTTTTTAGCTGACAGATTAGCTAAATGTGGGTTGTTGGTATGCCATCTATCTCCTGAGATTGCTAAAATGCAGCCCAGGTTTCCAACCCGGAGGGGGAATTCTTTGGATGGCAGTAGAAGCTCAGATCAGCTTGGCATTCTATTCCCTTTGCTTAAGAGACCAGCATGACCTTTTGGAGATTGCACTGGGTACCACTCAGGCTTTCTGCCTTGCTGCATTTTACACACAACCTGTGGCAGGAGATTTAAAGGAGAATGCCATTGTGCAATATTCCCTCCCTTACCCTGTGCTGCATGTCTGGTTTACTCTTGTGCAGATGACTCATGAACGCCTGCTTGCTTGCTTACTTTCTGTTCCACTACACTTACATACCCTATTTATGTCAACACATTCAAAGTGGTTTCCAAGTCAAAGTGATCACCTACAGTACTCAGCATGAATGAAAAATAGATGTGGTAAATGGAAACAAGCAAACTCATGTACCAACTCTTTGATAAGACATATGGTTCAAAATGACCTGGTAGAACCGCCACTGCAAGAGACAGGTCTGGGAGGGGTGGAGTTGTCAGTTGGTTCCAGACAGGTAAATAGAGAGAACCTTGCTGCTCTTCCACTTTCTCTGCAATAGTATTTCTTGAGGGAGAATAGTGGTTCCACATGAGTCAAAAGAGCAATGTCTGGGAAATACTCCCTTATACACCAGCACAGTCCGTTCTGCACAGCACAAATAAGACATCCTGGGGACATCTTTTAAAAAGTCAACTCTCATTTTTTCCCCTCTGGACAGCACAAGCATCAGAAGAGAAAAGAAGCATTTTCTGACCCGTCCATTAAACTCTGTGGTCCATTTCCTCCTCAAGTTCTGGTGGGTTTTCCGGGCTGTGTGGCCGTGGTCTGGTGATTTTGTTCCTAATGTTTCACCTGCATCTGTGGCTGGCATCTTCAGAGGGGTATCACAGAGAAAAGTCTGTTTCACACTGTGTCTAAGTGAGAAGGGAAAGTTTAGTGGGGTATATTGTCCATGTCCCAGGGTGGGGAACCAGTCATTAAGTGTTTGGGTGGAACTTGCTATGCAAAGGTGTGGTTGAGTGCATTGTATTGCGGGTGGGGTTATCAGTCCATTTTTTAAGTACTGGGAGCCAGGCTTTGCTAATTTTTAACGTCTCTTCTTTCTTATTGAAGTTGTCCTGGTGTTTGTGAATTTCAATGGCCTCCCTGTGCAGTCTGACATAGTAAGCTTCTGAATTGTCCAGAATGTCAGTGTTCTCAAATAAAATATTATGTCCAATTTTGTTTAACACATATTCTGCAACTGCAGATTTTTCAGGATGGTTAAGCCAATAGTGTATTTCGTGTTCCTTAATACGGGTCTGAATGCTGCGTTTTGTGGTTCCCATGTAGACCTTTCCAGCATCCAATAAGGCAGTCTCCCTGCCTCCATCCACTGAAGGTTGCACCAGGACGTTTGCTATACACCTTTTCAGCCTGAAGCAGGGGTAGACCTGCCCTTTGAATTCCCAATGCTCTTCACTGGGCCACAGACCAGTCCTCCAAGCAGCTAAGATTCTCATAGTGTATCTACATTGTTTCTCGGACACCTCAACAAAAATTTAAAAATAGGAAAACTGTATATTGCTGGAATCAGCAGGATGAGCCGAGTACAACTATGTACGTTTTGGGCTGAAAGGGTACCCAGGATTGGAGACTGCAGAGCAAATGTCCGGGGGTAACCTTCAGCAAATGGAGGCAGGGTGACTCCCTTCAGCAGCACACAAAATGTCAGGCGCAAGCTGAGGTGGGAATTGACCAGAGACTTAATGGTAGGCCTGGAAAAATAAGATGCCTCCTGAGCTCAGCACAGCCAGTAGGAGACGTCTTGCAAGTATTGGGGGGGGGGGGGGGTTCCACCTATTAACATCTTCAAAATAGGATGCCTTGAGCAGAAATAAGACATCTTGGGGGGAAAGCTGTGTGGAGTCCCTCCCCCAAATGCCTTTTTTTTGCATCCTCGGGATGTTTCATTTGTGCTGTGCAGAATGGACTAATGTTAAAGCCGCATTAACCATCCTTTGTTAAACTGATTACGTGCTCATGACCAGCGATGGTTGGTTGGTTTTATGATTAGGAGATGTCATTCCTGAATGGAAAATATTTCTAAAGCACAATGTTTTAAATCAGTGCTCTACAGGGGCGGGGGGTAGGAGAAATACATCAATTGGAAGGGTTGTAGAGATAATAAGTGGCAGAGATTTGAGAGTTTAACTGGACTGGAAACAGCTGGGTAGAAAGGAGGTTATTTCTGGGATATAGAGTTGATGGATTTGCTGCCTGTTACTAAGAGTCTTCTTGCTTCCAAAAGGCTCTGCTTGTACATGATAGATAAAACAAATAGTACAAATACACCATCAATCTCTCTAGCTCTTTCATCCAAAAGATATTGGCCTTATCCACAGGCACAGCTTAACACTGATTTTCCCAGTGGTCAGGCTTGTGTCTTGGAAACATTTTCTGTGAAATCATTCTGCACACCTCCTTTCCCTGCATTGTTTTGGAGGTTTCCCCCTTGTCCTTTCAATTGCATTGACTATACACACTACTGCTAAAAAATGTATTATTCCTAATGATGGTGGGACGTCATCCACGATGCAGAAGAACAACCCACCCTTCCCCCCCCCTTTTTGCACGGGCACTCCAGGGTTACTGCATATTTTCGTTTTGAAGCAGCTGTTCAAAAATGTCACAGCCAACCTCCAGGTAGAGCCTGGAGATCTGAGATTACAGTTGCTCTCCAGACTACAGAGATTAGATCCCTTGGTGAAAATGGCTGCTTTGGAGGGGGCACATTGTATTGTACCTGGAATCTCTGCCTTTCTCCAAACTCCCCGCTCCCCAGGCTCCACTTCCAAAACCTCCAAGTATTTCCCAACCTAGAGCTGGCAACTTTACTCCCTTGTAATCAGGCTTCCAGCATTAATTCATTTGATTGCTTTTTTTTACCAATGTTATTTTAAAAAAATAATGAAAAGTGCAATCCCTGCAAAATCCCATGACACCTCTAAACTGTGTGGAGCTCCTTCTGTGGTAGGTTCCAGCTATTTTATGTAGTTCCTAGCCACATCCCTGACTCCATGCAGTTTGCCTTTACTTGTTTGCTCTGTGGGATGCTGCCAATTCCAAATTCCTGCAGCCAAAGAACAGAGTTCGGCTGCAGGACAGTATAGCATGTGCAGCTTCTACACTCTCCCTCTTCTGTTCAGGAGGATAAGGCATGCCAGATATGTTGCTGCCTGCCTCCTCTCCCATTTGCTACTGTGCCCACTGCAGTGGCTGCCTTGACATTCAGACTATAAGCTGCGGCCAGGCTGGACAGCCGCAGCTGTCTTTATTTGGGTGTGCAGTGCTTTGACCTCAAAGCAACACACATCTTTTGACCAAAACAGTCTTGTCATTCCAGCCTTGCCATTACAGAGGATCCTCTGAGTGGATCAGATATTACTACCATAGTAAACAGAGGGAAGGGAGGGCACAGCCAGCCCAGCCCTTTTTTTAGCTGCGCCTTTGGAAGTGGTATCACATACACCCATCCAAACAAGGCAAGGCAAGGCTCGCCTCCCGAGTTTGGCCAAGCCCACTCAGGAATCTGCAATGCATTTCTTCTGTAAGCCAATCACAGTCTCACAGTTCTACCAGCAGCTGGCTCACTGTGTGTATAAACTGCCTTCTTGCTTTTAAACACACCCCATCCACAGCAATGGTTCATATTCTCCTACAGGGACCTCCAAACTCACATTATGAATGCTATATGCATCTGCTCAGCCAGAACTAGATTACGATCTGCAGGGGCCCTAAGCTATATAAAATTTAACAGGCTCAGAGCATTACCCCACAAAATGCTAATTAATATTTTCTAGTCAATTTTTTTTGTCTTTGGAAGGCCTTCATAATCTGTGGACCTAAACTGCCTCTGGCAACTTGCTCTTCCTGCTGCTGCTCCTTTGGTGACTACCAAATACAAAGGGAAGGTACAGTGAAGTAATTAGAGAAGTGAGGGGACAATCTATAACATATATAACATCTAAGCCTACATGGTATATAACATATCTAACAGTCTATAACATGGGATATAGCATATATACTGTGAGTTCCACTCTGAAACCAATGATTGTTTTAAAGTCAGATAAAAATTTGCAAGGTGACTTGGGCTCTTAATTCTCAGGCATCTCTGTGCTGCGTGCTTAATGTTTACTGGCATGATTATTGTGAGATTTCTACAAATGTTGTAGTTCTGTGAAGGTCCTCAGAATTTTCTGCTAGACATCCCTGCACCACCATACCCGGTACAGTTCCCACGGTTCCCCATGAGTGTAATGGGAATGACCATTAAACCAGTTTAAATAGACACAACTATTTACTCTGATCTAGAAGGCTGCAGTTTCTTGCACAACCACGTCAATCCTGTTGCTGGCTATGAAAAGGATAGACTCACTGAATCCTGTCTTCTAATTTTGTCAGAAATGTTTATATCCTGTCTTTCTCTTAAGATTCAAGGCAACATAAAATATCCTAAAGCAAAATACAATACAAAATAAAGGCATTATTCAGCAAATAGATATACTACGTTTGATCATTGTGCTTACTCATAAACCAAGCCTTTGGTCTGTTTGCGTTGTCACTATCTGGATTCAACAATGATTAGACAGCTTTAAGGCTGCACAGCAGTTGTGGTGGTACAGTCTTGTTTCCTTATGGTAATAGAAAGGGGTGTGCAGATAAAAAATTAATTTCATATTGGGAAGTCAGGCTGGGCATAATTGCAAACCTCAGCTGAATATTGGGATTATTACTGTCCTGGGAGGTTTTTTCAGAAATATGGGAATAATACATCCAACATTTGATAAAAAGATAATCATGCCCTTCCCCACACAAAATTAAAGTGGGGGGGAAGGAGGAGAAGGCCCTGTGCCTTGTAGCCGATCCTAAAAAGAATCAACAGCTATTATTTTCTATAAAGAGGCCAGGTCTACCATCATAGAAATTAATAATCCCTTAATATTGAAAGGGCTGAGGGACTGACTATAGCCTATAAGACATTTCAATATAGGGTGGTAGACCTTGCCTTACAGGCAAAGTCTATCCCTGAAGCCTCTGCAGTCCAGAGGCTGGGTATACCACCTATAGGACAGCATCTGGAACCAGTTCTGGACTTAACATGGCTACAGCTGATCTTCAGCCACCCTTGTGGCTCTGGGGCTGTGTTGTATCTTGCCAGCAGACCTGAGGCACTCCAGACTTTCCTACACTGTAAGTGACTTGTCACAAGTATCAGAGAAAGTGAAGCCCATTTCTTCAGTGAAAAAAAGGCAGGTGGGCTTCTGGATTAGCTGGTAGGCTACTTGTCTCCTGTCAGACTTGGGGAAACTGGATTCAACTTGGCAAATTATTTGAGAATTTCTTTAGGGCCTTCTTGAAGTTTTCCTCTCCCTCAAATAAACAAGGACTGCCTTTCCAAGCCAACTTCTAGGAATGTGAACCCTACTATATTTGCTAGGACTTACAGCCCAAACCTAGGCAACCTTGTGCAGAAATAAGTTCTGCTAAGCTCAAGGGTAGTAACTTCCTAGTAACTTTGCACAGAACTACACTCTCAGTCTTGAAGAAACATGCTGAGGCTTAGGGCTTGATGCATTCCACGCTGGATCTTGGGATGATGGGCATATGCAGAAACTGGTTGGTTGAGGGGTGCTTCTGAAGCACAGAAATCATGTCATCAGTACCGAACACACACAAAGCACTTATGTCTGTGCAGAGGGCTATAAACACTTCCTTTCACACTGGCAAAGCTGGAAAAATGTATAAAAATCTATTTCTGCCTCCTCCACTTCGCCCACTCCCAGCATTGACATCATACCAATCTTCTACTATAGCAGTGCTGTCCCCAAGCTGTGGAACCACAACAAGGACAGTGAGAACAGGGGTAGGGATCTAAAGCCAACCTGAAGAAAAGCTCGAGGTGATGAGATGCATGACCCATTGCAAAATTTATGCTCCTATGACATTTTTGCCGCTAGACTTCATTTTCCTCCTGAAAGGGTGTCTCCTCTGAAATACATAAGCAAAAAAGCAGAAATTTTTTAAAAATGGAAGTGTTAAAAAGTGGCACTGGAATGGATCTTTCAGCTTCTTCACACATTAAAAAAAAAGCCTGAAATAGCCATCAGTCTGGAAAAGAACAGAACTGGCCTTGGTAAGGGAAAGAGACATAGTTACAAGCGGGGAAGTTACTTGCTGCTATTTATGATTCTGCAAAGCACAAGAAAAAAATGGAATATTTTGATGACATTGTTACTAACGCAGCTACTGCACAGTGGAAACAGAAGATAATCCCTGTATTTAACAAGGAACTAGTCTTTGTTATTTGTAAATAAATATGTGGGAGACCTAGGGAAAACAGGGTTGCCTGGCAGAAGCTGGCACCTCCCGGAGGCATTATGGGGTTGGAGCTGGCCTCCTGGCATTCTGCCAGCAAGCTGGTGTCACTTCTGGAGAAAACTTGAAATGTAAGAGATTCCTCACACTGCAAATTCTATCTAGCGTATACCAGGATATCACTTCTGGTTTTTGTTGGAAGTGCCATTGTGCATATGCACAATGCTGGCACTCACCCGCCAACTTAACACCATTTTCACCCACTATCCATTTCAGGTGTTTGTGGGCAAAGGTGAGGTTTGCCGGCAAGCCTAAGGGCAAAGCTTTGACTGGTACATTCAAGAATAACTTATTTCCACTTAGTAGAGGCATTCTGGGATTTTATGGGATTTTCATGCTGTGAAAATGTTGTTACCCATTTCGACACATTAAACTGCTGCTAAAAGGGCCAGACATTTTTTCCTCCAGGTTATTAGGAGCCTTACTGGGGCTGTGCAGAGTTGCTACGCTAGCCTTTCAGTGCCCAAAACCCAAAACATGGCTAGAGTGGTAAGGAGGCTTTCAAATATATATTTCCCTTACAGAGTGTAAACCATAATAACTAAAATCTATTAGAATTTTGTAACCAATCTAAATGTGATAGACTTCATTCCCTGAGGAACTGTAGCATTCTCAAATGTCTGCTACACTCTATAGAAAGGCTCCTCTAGAATTCAAAACCATTTAAAATGTTATGTCTGACAGTTATAGTGCTGGTTCATAAATCATATCTTTGCATACAGATAGATTGTATCTCTAGCAAAGACAAATGTGTTTCTCATCATGCCTTCCCACATCATGCACAAAAACCTGAAGCAGAATTCAGATTCATATATAATTTACCTGGCAAAGCTATTCTTCTGGCCCTTTCATTGTAGCTCCAGCTAGTGCTCTTCTGAACAAGGAAGCTATAAACTGCACTGATTTGGATCTCATTTACAATAGCCATCTGTTTTAAAACCACAATAATAACAACTGAAATCAGCTGCTAAATTACAGAATCTTCAGCCTTCTCTGTGCGTTATTTTTGAGGGTAAATTTGCCCATGTTGTTGCTGTTGTGTGAGGTTAGTCAATCACTTAAACAAGCCAGACAGCACCTGGATTCTATTGATACACAGAGGAACAACTGGATTCAATCTTCCCAGCGTAGCACAATAAAGCTCCTTCAGAGAGGCAGTTAGCTGGGGGCCTCAGGATTTCATGTTGTAATAACGAGTGGGGCCTCCCCCATCTGGTGGCAGTTGGGGGTGGGGTGCCCTGACTTTCTTTACTAACTCTTTGTTCTCCTTCCACTGTGCAGCTTGTGTGAATGCCAGATGTTATTAGGCAAAAAAGGGAAAAGTTGGAATCCTTTCTCTGGACTGTTTGCAAGTCAATCGGAAGGAACACCCCAAAATACTGACATTAAAATAGTACAGCAAAAGTAACAAAATTATGACTTTAGCAGAATAATCTTCAGATGTTGAGAATCTTTCTTGCTAGTGATTAGGACCTTCGGCAAAAAATAGAGGGAGCCTCATTTGAAAGTTTCTTTTCACAACCTCTAAGAATAAAATGAACAGAAACACGCCATCTCATATATGGAGGAGGTGCAGCTATACAGACCTCAAACCTTCACAAACAACATGAAATATTTGATTTGCATGTTTTTTCTTATGTTCTTACCATTCCCTGCATCCCCATTTGATTATGTAGTATGCCTAATGGCACAGTCTACTGGGAACTTCTTCTGCACAAACCTCATTGAAGTGAATAAGAGCTGTAGAAGAGCTCTGCCTTCTAGATGGGGCTTGTGTAGGAGGTACCATGGTAGTAGGCCACCTCCTGGGCCACCTGCTGCGGTTCCCCCCCCCCCCCCCCCGCCGCCTCCTCCCTGCAGGCCAGCTTCTGCAAGAGGAGGCCTGCATGGAGGCGGGGTCATGGTGGCTTGGACAGGTGCTGCGGCAGCAGGTCAGGGAGATGTGAGGCCAGGGGGGTGCCTGGAGCAGAGGTTGTCCCTGGGCACCATTTCCCCCCAATATGCCTCTGATGAAAAAAATGCTGTAAGATCATGATGGAATAGCATACACTGTGGCACAGACTGCAGCCCTGATCTCTATTAGCTTTATAAAAAAGCTCTCCCAAACAACTATTTTACATATCTTGCAGAATTAAAGAAATCTGGGAGCCTTTCCTCCAGTTATTGACACCTGAAACTGCAAATGCAACCTTCTTTTCTCCATAAATTTTCTGCAAAGGAAACAGAAAGCTCTGTCACTCAGAGTCTTCAAACCATGAATGCCCGTCATACCATCTGTAGCTAGCAGCATTCTTATTTTGTTTCAGAGTAAAACAAGCTGAGGTTATGATTTTCTGTACTTAAATCTGGAGAACAAACTGATTTAGTTCTCCAAAAACTCTTGATCTCTGCTGCAGTTCTATGCTTGAACTTAGCTACTGTTAGGTTATAGTTAAGAACTCGTCCATTTTCTTACAGGATTAAGTTATTAAACTGATGCCAAATCAGATTCCCAATATTCAAGTCACAGTTATACAAACTTTTTTTTTTACAAATTGAACACAAAATAAATCATTAGCTTAAGACTTCTAATGGAGCCCTCTAACAAATGTGTAAGATCAGTAACTGCACATATGCATGTATTTTCTGTGTGAGGAAGTCAGGAAAGTTTCTACAAAATAGAGAGGTAAATGGATGCCTGGCACTCTGGATGTGGCACCTTTGGGAAGTGTGGCTGGAAAAGAAGGGGGAAAAGTGATAAAAATATTGAAAAGAAAAGGAATCCAAACTATGGCAAATTTGATTAGAGGAGGAGAAATTATGACATTACAAAATTTTATAGAGTTAGGAGGAAACGAGAACTGGTTGGTTTTGACAGGTATTTGGGAAAGGATAAAGGTTTCACGAATAAAAGGGGAATGTATAATGTCGAAGTGTCTTGAACTATATGAAAAATGTAAAGGGAAAATTCTAGGGCATATATATAAATATATGGTAGATGATAAGGAATTCATGATAAGAACATTGAAACAAAAATGGGAGAAGGAAGGATTTTTAGACGCTGGAAATATTGAAAAATTAATAGAGTTGAAAAAAATATAAAGATTGAGAAATATATGGAGTTAGAAAGAAAAGTGATATTAAAATGGTACAGAACACCAAAACAGTTAGCATATATGATAAAAGGACTTAGTTCCAAATGCTGGCACTGTGGAGACCAGGAGGCATATTATAGTCATATGTGGATAGAATGTGCAGAAATGAAAAAAAATTGGGCAATTGTATTGTTATATATTGAGAAACTGGTGAAGATTAATATTGTTTTAAATAATGATTTAATGTTCATGGGTGTAATGGAAGATAGAAGGGTGGATAAAAATATAGTTATATGCATAAAATAATGATTAAAGCAGCCCATGCAACAATAGCTTTGGGCTGGAAAGAAAAGAAAAAATGGACAATTCAGAAATGGTTGGAATATATCTGGGAACAAGTGACACTAGATATTTTCGATATAATAACAAAAAATAAATTGTGGCATTGAGATGGGCCAAACAACTCTAGAAACCTTGGCATAGATAAGGGCCATTAAATATTGGCTGCATATACATTTTCTAGTGGGATCCAATAGCTATATTCCCTCTCTGTTATCAGATCACTTTATTTCAGAATGGTATACCTTGATCTTTAGAAAGGATGAAGCTATTGGTTTCCCCTTGGAATCACTCCTTATGCTCACAAAGGTGGAAGCCTTCAGACTAGTTAAGAATAGGCTCTTGGATCTTGATTTTCATAATTTGACTCGTGCTGCCAAGACAACCTGTTCTCCGACTACATTATTAATCCCATGCGAGCGTGGAATTATGGCAGCATATCTTCGTCTGCTGATTAATCCCACCCAGAGGAGAGCTTTGGCTACTGCAAGATGTAATGTGCTGCCATCAGCTCTGCTAGAGGGAAGATTTAAGAATATGGAACGTTCTAAAAGAGTTTGTTCATGTGATAGGACTACGGTTGAAACACTTGACCATTCTTTGTTTCTATGCCCTAAATACAATAAGATATGCATGAAATACATGAATTCCGTTTTCTTGAAATGTTCTCAGTGGCATGAGTGTTATAAGATACCCAATCTCCTGAACAGCTCTGATGTGCTCTTTTGTGAAACTGTTGCAAATTTTATACTGAAAATTAGTAATTTTAGCAATCTTAACTGTATTTCTTAACCTTGTTTTGTTTTAAAATTTTGTCCTGTTTTATATGCCAATAAAGGCTTGTGTGAGTGGCCTGGCAAGTGAGTAACAATGAAGTGTAGCATGTGAGTAACAATGGAGATAGCAAGGTCAATAGGTGAGGCACCTGAATAGAAGTAGTCTGACCTTTGTTCCCTTTGATTGGTTATAGTCATCCTGTGTTTGTGTGGAGCTTATAAGTCACTGTCTTGACTCTAGTGTTTTTCAAAACTGGCAGCCAAATTCTGTTCATTTTCATGGTTTCTTCCTTTCTGTTGAAACTGTCCATGTGCCCTCACCTATTGACCTTTACTCACAGGTATATATACTCCACTTGCTTTCCTTTCCTACTGTCAGATCCTTTGAAGATGCCAGCCACAGATGTAGGCGAAACATCAGGAGAGAATGCTGCTAGAACACGGCCATACAGCCCGGAAACCATACATCACCCCAGTGATTCCAGCCGTGAAAGCCTTCGACAATACATTTTCTACATTGTTTGAAATATTATGTAGAATGATTTTTGCTGTGTTTCAAATTGCTATAATCCTAGTCTTATTGTATTGTTTATTCAATATCTCATCTGATTGCATTGATTTACACTCTCTGTTTTGAGTCTCATTGACAAAGGTGGACTATAAATAAAGTAAATAAAATGAATAAATAAAATGCATAATAACATACTGTAATTAGAATTTACAGGTCCTTTCCACAAAGCAAATTGAAAGAGGGTTGCAGGCGGGATACATGAGCCCTGGGCTGTTCGCATGAGTAGCCATGCCATGGACAGCCAGCACATCGGCTGGGGTGCACACCTTCGCATGGAGGCACTTTTTTAAACTTACCTCCCACTGATGCACAGTTACACATGAACCCCCAGAGCCTTGCTGACGCCTCATGTCCCCAGAAGGGCCTGTGTGGCTCTGCAGATGGAGTTAGGAATTTTAAAAAGAGAAAAGCACAGCCACATAACGCACCTCCTGCCCGGCCGTTCGCATGGTCGCAGCTGCAAGGTGCATTAAAACAAAAGAAATGAGCAAATCGTGATTCTTGAAAAACCCAGGTTGGGGGGGAAATGTGGAATGGACTCGTGTTAGGAGCAGGATCCATGTGAAGTTCCTCCCAACCTGGGTTTCATCCCATGGTTAGCCCAGGTTTATGGGCCCGTGCAGAAAGGGCCACAGTGAACACATACATGTCAAGCAACGATGGCATGATCCCTGAGCTGCCCACAGGTAAGGGATCCTTTCCCAGCAACATTCCATCTTCGGAGAAAAATCAACCCTCTGCTGTGAATAAGATTCCTGTGGGGTCATATAAATCAGCAAAAGATTTGTGCTCACTTACCTGTAGCCCTAAATGCCTTATTATTTGCCTTCTGTCCTGTCAAAAATAATTTCCCCAGCAATAAGAGTTCTTCACAGCTGTTGTGGAACACTGTCCTGTTCTCTCTGTCTTTTCCTTTGCTTTGCTCAGAGTCTGGTATAACATGATTTATTTTACTTCACTGTTCTCAGGCTTTTAAAATCAGGACTCTTCAGCCTTGCTAACTATTCATTCTGTTTGAGCCAATTGAAAAGAGAATTCATATTTTGAAAGATTTATGACATGATTGTTTTTTGCCTCAGCTCCTTTCTTTTCCCTTTATATAGAGGATTTACTCTTGAAATACCTGTGACAGATTTCACACCAACTCTTAATGCTGATTGGAGGGGCATGACAAATGATTGATGGGGCACCCACCCACTTTTGCCCCACAATGGCTATGGGCATCCACTGCATTCTATTCTCCTTCCATTCTGTTCAGGATGGTATATATGGTTTTTATACTCACAACCACCCAGTGACACAGACACGGTACTAGACTCCACTCCTTTTTTCTATTTTCTTTTTGGCCATCAAGTGACATCTGACTTATGGTGACCCCTAGTGGGATTTTCAAGGCAAGAGATATTCAGAGGAGATTTGCCAGTGTCTGCCTCCATGTCAAGACCTTGGTGTTCCTTAGAAGTCTACTTGCCAGGGCCAATCCTGCTTAGCTCCTAAGATGTGATGAGATTCAGCTAGCTTGAGTGATCTAGATTCTAGACCCGGGGTGGCGAACCTTTGGCACTCCAGATGTTATGGACTACAATTCCCATCAGCCCCTTCCAGCATGGCCAATTGGCCATGCTGGCAGGGGCTGATGTGAATTGTAGTCCATAACATCTGGAGTGCCAAAGGTTCACCACCACTGACTGTCTATTCCTACAATGACATTATTAACTACCACACTATGCTAGTTCTCACTCATAGTCTTGTTACTTACTCCACTTATGACCCAGCTTTATGACTGAGTGAAAGACCTCAGGCATGTGAATCCAGTTTCATATTATTTCCCACTTGTCAGTCCGCTGTTTTCTTTTGCTCTAAATATGTCACTCACTTTAATACTCCTGCCCAGTTTCTAGACACAAGAGTTCAGATATACTCATTACTTGCTGAGGGATTTTAATGTAGAACGGAGCATCGAAATGCACATGGTGTTATCCTTGTAGTGGTACGGTTTGGTTTTGCTGCTTGGAGTTATATCTGGCAGTTTCATGGGCAACACACGGAAAGGGGCTCTTCTGGAAAAAATCACTAAATTGCTTGTAGCTGTGGGGCCCAGAGGTAATGAGCTGGTCTGCATCACCAGGGCACTGGGGCAGACAGGCAAGTCCTTCAAAGTTGTACCCATATGTGAAAATGCTGAGCTTGGTTCAGTAGCTTCTGCTTCCTGAGATCCATCGCTGTGCTTCTTCTGTAGGATGACATCCTCACAACTCTCAGGGCTTTGCTGTTTTTCACTACTCATCTGGGGCACTGGCAACCACTTCGCAGTTCTAAACTTGTCTTCTTCAGCTAGCTTCTTGACAATGAGAGAGGTGTAATTGGTGTAGGCTGGCCACTGGCGGCAACGTTGGACGAGATGGGAAGGGAGGCCGATATTGCAGGACAGCAATGCTCGATCTAAAACCCAAGATACAGAGATCATCTTAGCAGTATAGAAATTGACAGCTTCTTCAGCTTGAAGCATGGGCTGGAATCTCTGCCAATAAGTTTCTTGATCAAGATATTCCTGCTCCCACTCCCTACTCCCCCCTGGCACATTAGTTGTGGGTTTACCCCCTCCCCCACTGTGAATCTCTCGCTAAACGATGTGAGAATGTCTCAGAGTTTTCTTCAACAATAACACAAGAATCTCCCGGTCCCTGTGGCAATAAGAAGTTCTGATAGGGTTGCCAGGTTCCTCCTCACGACAGCAGGAAGTATAGGGAGGTGAGTTCAAGGGCAGCAATCAGCGTCCCCTGTAGGAAGATATCATGTCATCTTTTAAACAATAAATCAGTCCCTTCCATTGCTTTCCTTATTCCAGAATGCCATTGTTCAAAATAATGCCACAAGACAGATCAATCTGCTGCACAAAGTGCTTGATTCTTGAAGACTAGGGAATGCTGTACACTAGATCAACATACGAAGTTACTCAGTGGTAAGTTAAGCCAACTCAGTGCTGATTGACAGCAGGAGCTTTCAAGCAGTGTTGCTACCTGGCCTGGAGAAAAATGTCTTGCTCATTTAACAAAGGCTTCATGTGTAAAAATGTGCAGTTGACACTTTATGTGGCACAGAGATAAATAACAGCACCTGCTGAATAATATTCCACTAAGACTTTGAGGCTCATTCCGCACATGCAGAATAATGCACTTTCAAACTGCTTTCAATGCTCTTTGAATCTGTGCGGAATGGCAAAATCCACTTGCAAACAGTTGTGAAAGTGGTTTGAAAACGCATTATTCTGCGTGTGTGGAAGGGGCCTTTGATAATGTTGAAGATTGTTCTTCAGCAATCTTCCTAAGGTCTTATTTGGCGGCCTTTCCAAGCCTTGCTCTCTGAGATTCCTTTTGAACTGAAGAGGTGGGGAATTGAACTGGACACTGAGTGATTGCTCCTTCCCTGTAACAAGAAAGGCCAGGGATTGGTAGATTCAAGCTCAAGTCTCTTGTTCCAGGAACAACAATTTAACCTTGTATGAGGTAGGTTAGGATGAGAATAACTGGTCAATGAACACCCAATATGCTTTATGGATGAGTGAAGATCCGCATCTGGGTTTCCTCTCCTAGTCCAATATTCTAATCTCTATACCTCACAGACTCAGAAGAACTATTTATTTCAGAAAGATATTTCCTATCCTGCCTATAGCTGTCATATTACAAGCTTTAAATAAACTGTTAACATCACCAATCCATATTTATAGGACTAAGATGATGAAGCAGAGTATTCAGATGAATCAGCTACTTCAGATTGGGTTACTGGTCCATGAAGGCACACTGCATATCTCCACTCTACCAAGAGCAGTTTGCTGGGTGGGCTTGAGCCAGTCACGCACTCTCAGTTCTGGACTACCTCATAGAACTGGTGTGAGAATAAACTGTAGATGAGAACTGGTTCTGGTAGGTTTTCTGGGCTGTGTGGCCGTGGTCTGGTGGATTTTGTTCCTAACGTTTCGCCTGCATCTGTGGCTGGCATCTTCAGAGGTGTATCACAGAGAGAAGTCTGTTTCACACAGACTTTTCTCTGTGTGAAACAGACTTCTCTCTGTGATACACCTCTGAAGATGCCAGCCACAGATGCAGGCGAAACGTTAGGAACAAAATCCACCAGACCATGACCACGCAGCCTGGAAAACCCACCAGAACAGTTGAAAGCCTTCGACAATACATTGTAGATGAGAAACCTGTAAGTTTTGGGTCCCCCACTGGGAGAGGGAAGATGAGATATAATAAATGAAGTAAATAAATGAATAAGTCTGAACTCCAGATAGGGGCGAGGCTGTAACTCAGTGGGAGAGTACATGCTGTACATTTCACAGGTCTCATGTCTGATCTCTGACATCTCCAATTAAAGTGTGGGACAGGGGCAGGATTCAAAATGATCTGGACAGATTAGAGAGCTGGGCCAAAACTAACAAAATGAATTTCAACAGAGATAAATGTAAGATTCTACACTCAGGCAGAAAAAAATGAAATGCACAGATACAGGATGGGTGACACCTGGCTTGACAACAGTACATGCGATAGGGATCTGGGAGTCTTAGTGGACTACAAACTGAACATGAGTCTATGGCAGCCAAGAAAGCCAATGCAATTCTGGGATGCATCAATAAAAGTACAGTGTCTAGATTGAGGGAAGTAATTGTACCACTCTACTCTGCATTGGTCAGACCATCTAAAGTACTGTGTTCAGTTCTGGACACCGCAATTTAAGAAGGATATTGACAAACTGGAACGTGTCCAGAGGAGGGCAACCATAATTGTAAAAGGCCTGGAAACCATGCCCTACGAAGAGAGACTTAGGGAGCTGGGGATGTTTAGTCTGGAGAAGTGAAGGTTAAGGGGGAACATGACAGCTATGTTTAAATGTCATGTCATGTCAAAAAGGGAGCAAGCTTGTTTTCTGCTGCCTTAGAGACTAAGGCATGGAGTAATGGATTCAAGGTGCAGGAAAAGAGATTCCTCCTAAACATTAGGAAAAAGTTTCTGACTGTCAGGGCTGTTTGACAGTGGAATTCACTGCCTCGAAGAGTGGTGGAGTCTCCTTTGAAGCCTTTTAAACAGAGGCTGGATGGCCATCCATCAGGAGTGCTTTGCTTGTGTGTTCCTGCATGGCAGGGAGTTGGACTTGATGGCCCTTGTGGTCTCTTCCAACTCTATGATTCTAATTGTTAGGAAAGACTTTTCTCTTCCTGAGAGACGATAGCACACTAGATGGACTGGTTGATGAGCTGGCATGGTATAAGGCAGTTTCATATGTTTATATTAGACTGAAGTATGTTCCAGAACCTGTGTCGCTCTGCAGCCTTCACTAAATTAAACTGTGACTGAACCCACTCTGGCAAGTATCAGAGGGGACGGAACCTTGCCAGGAGGTTTATGTTTATCAAAGCACGACATTTCCCCATGACAGTCTGCCCATTATTTCTGCAGTGTTTTGAACTCTTTGGCTCAGCTGCCATGCAACTAGCAGCGGCATATAGCCTTACACAGGGTGCAAACAGTCTGGAATTTGGTCTTGCATAAGCAGTACACGTGCCCTTCTTGAACAGCACTGGAAGCACGTTAATAGTTGGCCACTGATGGGCTCTATATGTTTTCACTTTTCTTTTCCCCCTGCTTTGAGCCACTCAGAACTGGCTTTCAGTCCCAGTCTGGCAGGAGAAGGAAACAAATGACCCTAATTCATGTTACTTGATCAAAATTGAGAAGGAACTTCTAGGATCAAAATCTAGCAGGAATTATCCACCATCTACAGTTGCCTAAACTATGCTGTTGTCTTCCTGCAAAGTGGAATAATAATTATCTCAGATAGTTTACTCTCAACAGCTTGTCATGCCAAATAACTGGAGATTCAAATGGGGGGGGGGGGATCATTACAAACACTGGCTTACACTAGGTAGAAAAAGACAAAGATAAAATAAATGGAGAGAACCAAAAGGCCCTAAATTGTTGTTGGAATGCACAAACCAGTCTTTCAATTACAGCACCAGGTTGGTACATTCTGTAGGGACTCTACTTCACCAAGCCAGGCAGAAGATTCTACTTCTGTCTGATCTTCATGGAATTCCACATTAGGATAATGTCAAGGTCCCCCTCCAGGGTAATTAAAGGGGGACCCGGTTGCCGACCCGGACAGATAAAGTTATGGATTCCAAACTGTAGCATCTTTCAAAACTGAATATGAAGCACAAAATGTTTGTTCTACCCTTAGAAGTAGTTCTCAGAGACAATTCTTCCCATCATACTTGCAGAGAAGTAACAGTGCTACAGACAAGCCCCTCTTTCCACAGGCTGCAAGGAGCAATTGATCAAAAACCAGCTCCTTGTGAGCTCACATGTCTGCAACATTTAAAGACAAATGTAAGAACTCATCCTTGCTTGTCCATGCACATAAACACCAACGTTATTGATAAAGCAGAACTAAAGACCACTGATAGATGCTGAAAATATAACAATCCTAAGTCTAAAAATCTAGTGCCCAAATTTCACTCCATAACAACTCTGAGTGGTACATTTTGCAACATTTGAAGCAAGTTTTAAAAAAGACCCCTTGCTATGGTTTTTTTAGTAATTGTTTTGAAAGGTGTTAAAAGCATTATCCTCACTCTAAATTGGTTTTCTTTGTTCTCAGTGATACAGTGCTAGGATGCTGCCCCATTAATCATTTGAACCCTGAGTGGCTGGTGTGATTTGTGTGACAAATCAAGGATGAAATAAATAGAGTACCAAGAAGAGGAATAAAAGAAATGGAAACATTTATATACAAGGAAAATAAAAGTAAATGAACGGGACTAAAAAAAGGCCCCCTATAACAAAAAAAAATTGAACTGGGAGAAAGTCATGAACATCTCTAGTCCTGCATATGCTTGATAAAGTGATTGTGTACATCCTAAGTAACTCTTGCTTCAGGAAGACTTTGGAACTATATTAAAACCCAGATTTTTCATTGCCAATAACAGCCAAGATCCTCATGTTTTAGGAAGATCTACAGCTTATCTCATGAAGCAGCATGGGGCATCTACTGGTCATCTGCTGGTGAAGGTACCCCAGCACTGACATGTCACTTTTGTGGATGTCATAATTAAAAAAAAATGTATAAGGATAATAGAGATTCAGGAAGGAACCACGTATCAACACATCAACACAGTCACAGTATGTTTCAATTTTCCAGGCCTCCATCAGAGTTGCTGTTCACTGAATAGAACTTCAATTCCAGAGCATCACAGGCAGCAATATGCAAATAAAATGGACTAGCAACAGCCAATCAAATAGAACTTTAGGTGCCAGGAAGGCATAGCTAATGAGTGAATTTGTCAATACTGAATACTCAGGAATGTTTATCTATTTGAATGAGCAATCATGTAGTCCTTTTTTTAAAAAAAGGGACAAAGCTATGCATGTTGACGCTGAGCAATTCAGAATGTGGGCAATGCTAGAACCAGCAAGCAAACAAACAAACAAACATGTCCTGAGGGCTAGATTTAAAGCATTCAAAGGTTGGGAAGGCATCACTGAGGACAATGTGGAGTGAAAGTAATGCTTTCATTACCTTTCAAAGTACTTATTGAAATATCATAGCAAAAGGTTTCTTTCAAAATGGCTAAGCACTGAGGGTTGAGGTAAATCCAGTTGCTTGCAACAACACTGCTATCAGTCGAATCTGGAGCAGAGCCCAAAGATCCAAGTATTTTCCATATGGAGCCAAGCTTGCATAGTTTCTCTACTGATGTTGCAGCTGCTGGTGCAACATAGTGGCACTGAAGCTTCCATGTGGCACGTTTTCCTGTATTTTCCATGGCCTAGTCCCTCAATAGTGGCCATACTTCACCCTCCTTGCCACCAGAGTTTTCCCAGATTTTGTTTTAATGGCGCTAGAATTAAAGCAATATAACCATGTATATAGCAATTATGATGAAAAGTGGCTATCCAATGATCAGTACATTGCTAGTCCTAGAGAAAATGACGAACAAAAAGAAATATTTAGCTCTTCCAGCAGTTTCTGCTACTTACAGACTCTGTTAAAGTAGATGCTAAAAGTTTCCTATGCTATGAGGCTAGATGAATAACGAGTCAGCTACTAGATCCATGTGCCCATTACCAGCATCAGTTCAAGTAGTCATATTATACCAAAATAATAATTGCATAATATTGGAACAAGTTAATTAAGAAGGCTGTGAATATCCTATGGCTTCAATGAATTTAAAAAATAACATGGAAACACAGATGTTTATGTTGAAATAAAGGGTTTTTTTAAGGCAAGGTTGGCTGAAACTTTATAACCCTGCAAAATTCTTTCCACATTTTTAATCATACATAATTGTGAAAGGGAGATTGGTAAACCAAAGATGTCTAGCTCTGCATACTTAAAAAATAAAGAGCTAAAATCAACACATAGTTTACACAGCTAGAATTTTTTGCTGCAGTTAGGGTCAATCAATCCATTATTTATGTGTGTGGAAACAGAGCATCACATTTGGACATTTGGGTAAGACGGGTCAAAACGATCCAAGAACACAAAGGGCCTAAAGCTCTCTTCTCTGAGCAAGAGTTGATGTGAGCCCAGTAAAATCACCAACAAGGCACCTCCATTAAAATATGCCTAGATCTTTGAGGTAAATCTGAGTGACTAGTTATTACTACAGCAGCTCTATCTTTCCATGCTTGACCTCTCACCTCAAAAATCCCTTCCAAAATAGTAGCAAAGTTTGGACCCTCCCTTGAGAATCATCCTGCTTTGCCTTTAACATGGTTACACTGAAATTATAACACTTGGCTAGCTCTCTGGATTTTTTTTCTCCTCTCTATGGTGACCCCAACCAAGAACACTTTGGTTTTTATGTCAGATCCATTAAACTGAATGAGTTTATAAGAGACAGCAGGGAATAAATTTGATGGGAATTTCCATTTGATGGGAATAAATTCCTTGAAGCAAAACTCAGCAGATAAAAATCTTTGTTTTGAAAACAGTCATTGTAGCGTGGTCACTGCATAGCAAAAGCTCACTGATTGTTTGACTTTGAAATACAAAGAGATTTTCCTGATGCAACAAAGAAAAAGAAAGTTCCTCATACCTGCATAAATTTGCACTGTATGAAATGGGGGTGATATGTGAATGGCTTCTAATTTGGAGGAGAGAGTGGCTTCAAGGTAATTTCTACTCCCTTCTATTTAATGACAGTTTGTCGAGGGTAAGGGGTTAAAGTCAGAACATTCTTCTTACACAGCTCAAAACAAGAAGTAAAAGAAATGAAAGCATACCTTGAAAGGGGAGACTTTGCAAATGCATAAGAGTTTTCAAATTTTTATGTTGGAAAGAATAGCAATGACTTGTGTTCTCTCCCTCTCCCTTCCACCCTTTTATTTAAAAACAGTGTTCATAGTCCCAGTCCCCCTCATACACACAGGAAAGGAGTGTGGGGCCTCTCAGTGCTGGTCTCCTATTTATTTTGCCATGTGGTTTCCATATTCACTTCTTCTGGGCCCCCTAGTCGGAAAGGGCTCCTGTCTCCAGAGACCAGTGAGGGGAGGAGGAGGAGGAGTAGCAAATGCTTTCCTTCACTTTGGAACTGAGAGCCAAACTAATGCAAAACACTTGTCCCTGAGTGGGCATAAGGATTCGCCTCCACACACATAACTGAACTGCAGTCTTTGGCTGACTACAGTCTTGCCCAAAGCAAGTGAAAATAGCCCAGCTGGTCTGGCTGTTATCAGCAGAGTGCCATCAATGAAAGGAAATAAAGACCATTCACAATTCAAAAATCTGTCTCACAGACTCTGCAATAAATGGATGTGTTCATGTTCTTACCAGCACCAGCAGACAGACAGCTGGTTCTGAGATGTGATGATCATTTTCTGGCATGCGTGTCTATGAAATGTTGTAGAGCCCATAAGCTGGGCATGATGAAAAGAAGGATTAGGCCTTTCTGAGGATGGCAGACTCATCAACACCTCCCAAAATGTTAATTTTTGTGTGTGAAGGGATATTGAATTTTGGGTCTGCAGCTAAGGAAGCTTCATATATTTACTTTGACAGGCATATGAGAATGTAAACTCTGGAACAGCTTTCAGATGTCTTTGGGGATTAATATTAAACCCATCTTAAGTTACCTTTTAAGACTGCAGCAAAACGTTGTCCAAGATCCATAATTTTGACACATTTATTTATTAATTATTTGGAACAGTTTTATGCTACCTTCCCACCTAATCAGGTCCACAAGGTAGGGAACATAAAAAACATTTAAACAATTTAAAATACTGTTAAAATTAAAATTAGAAGAATTCAATTAAAAATTATAAGAATTCAATTAAAATCACGCAAACATGGGAGGGCCAAAGCCATTACTGGCAGATATGCTACACACACACACACACACGCACGCACGCACGCACACATATGAGGTCTTCACCTATTATGGCAAAAGATACCAGTAGAGGGAGACAGACAAATCTTCTGGGCAGGGGGGAATTCCAAAGTTTTGGTGGCATGATGGAGAAAGTCCTTTCTTGGGTTGTCCTCCATCTAGCCTCAGATGGCAAGGGCAATGAAATTGGGTCCTTGAAGGATGATTGCAGTGATGGGTAGGTTTATATCAGGGGTCTACAACCGACGATCCTCCAGATGATCATGGACTACGATTCCCATTAGCTCTGCCAATTGACTGTGCTGGCAGGGTTGATGGGAATCATAGTCTATGAACATCTGGAGGACCATAGGTTGGAGACCTATGTCTGCTATGATTACAGAACATCTTAAGGGCTACTCACTATGTCATTTTAAAAGTGCCCCTCTTTTTTAGCTTGTGATGCAAGCATCTTTGCTCTCTTAGAGCTGATGCAGAAACCATTTGAGAGTTTCCTTTTAAGCCTTGCCAACTTTTGCAATCTCCCTATTCTGCTTATTTTCGCATTCAAGTATTTCGTTACACATACACATCCAATTTCGATGTTGTACCTCTCTTAAAGCAGTTTACAATGAAAAAGTTAAAAGGTACCATAACGTACAAAAATCAAATTAAAAACCAGCACAGCAACTGGCAGATAAACTAAAATTCAGCTTCTGCAGCCACATTAATATGGGTTACTTGCAGGACGCTGATTTTATATTGTTTATTGTATTGCATTGAATACTGCTTTTAATGGGTTTTTTAGTGTTTATGTTTTTGGAGTTTATATTGTTTTTTATAATTTGTAATTGGTTCGATGCTCCATCTGTTTTGTTGTGTGTGTGTTGTGTTGTGTTGTGTTGTACACCACCCAGAGCCCTTCGGGGGAAGGATGGTATATAAATCTGATAATAAATTATATAAATAAATAAAATGTTTCTATCACAATCATCAGTGGTCAGAGGGCAAGATTAGCACACAGGATATCCATTCTAAGCTCTCACTGGGTAACATTTGGGCAATCATCCTCTCTCAGCCTAACCTTCCTCACAAAGTTGTTGTGAGATGAATGAATAATGAACAGTGTGAGCTACCACAAACTCCTTGAAGGGATGGCAAGATATGAATATAATACGCAAATGAATAGACTAACTAAACCAAAAGCTCCTCAAAAAAAGGAATCAAATTCCAAGAGTTGGGAATCACATTATACAGTAGTGAAGTTGGATGAGAGTTGCTCATTCCAACTCAGATTATTGTTGCAAGAAGCAGGGAAGAGCCTGAAGGAAATCAAGGAGTCGTGTAAGTAGATTTGCCGTGTCAATAAACGGGTTGAGCCAGAAGCCAAGATAGGGCCTTTCCCCACTTACCTTAAGCCCCGCGCTACTTGAGGAGAGTAGCGCGGAGTGCTCCAGCACTCCCCACAACAGGGGCGGCGACAGCGCAGCCGCCCCGACGCTGCTGCTGTTGCGCCCCCTCAGTGCGCGGCATCCCAGGCGCTCTTCTTAACAGCGCCTTTTGATGACCCCGCGGTCATGGGGACGCCCGGGTGCGTGCCTGGGATGCTGCACGCTGAGAGCAGTGCAAGGCATAGGGGGGATCGAAGAGAGTGGGGAAAGGCCCATAGTCAGCCGGGGTCACTGAGGAGCCCTATGAGCTCAGTAATTTAACTTAGGGCAAGAGAACTGTGAGAATTAGATCATAGGCAGGTAGAGTTAGCAAACCAGAGAATATTCCCTGAGGCTGAAACTTCTTGGAGCAAGATACTAGCCATCAAATCATCAAAACTCCCAAGGAACTACTCAGAATCTGTTTATCAGATGTCTTCTCAGGAACATTGTACTATACTGAAATGGGCACAGTTGTCTATAATAGGCATGAACATGTACTGGATAGCAGAGGTGGGATCCAACCAGTTCTCACCACTTCTCTAGAAGTGGTTACTAATTTTTTCTGACTGCAGAGAAGGGGTTACTAAAGCAACCTCCCTGCCCAATAGGGACTGGAGGTGCGTGTGTGTGGCGGCGCCACTGTTTGAATCCCACCACCATCGGAACCTGTTATTAAAATTTTTGGATCCCACCACTGCTGGATAGTCTCTGTAATATGACTGAGCACCATTGCCCAGGGCAATGCTGAAATGTCTCAGTTTCTTTATTTGAAGGTCTTCTCTGAGCAAATGGGTAGTCACACTGATCTTTACACTGAAAAGTTCATCGCTACTTGTCCCTATGTTAATGCTTCACTACTTCAAAATCTTGGGGAAAGCAATGGCAAACTATCCCATAAAAACGGCTTGCCTATAAAATCACTGCCTACAGTGGTACCCCACTGCACGACGCAAGGGGAAACTTTACTTTACCCTACTTCAAAATCTGTATTTTAAAATCTATTTTTGTTTGAAGAAGGCTATCTTTTTCTTTCATTGTGTTTTGTGCAGATACCACCGGGCTGTTACTTGGAATCTATCAGATATTATTATTTTATCCTTCTTCCAAGAATCTCAAGGCAACATACGTGGTTCTGCCTTCCTCCATTTTTGTCTTACA
The DNA here is from genome assembly GCF_021028975.2 of Sphaerodactylus townsendi. Classification (NCBI taxonomy): domain Eukaryota; kingdom Metazoa; phylum Chordata; class Lepidosauria; order Squamata; family Sphaerodactylidae; genus Sphaerodactylus; species Sphaerodactylus townsendi. Next base: position 113,377,348 of record NC_059427.1, on the reverse strand, counting down.
ACAACCCTGAGAGATAACTTAGGCTGAGAGAAAGACCAAAAGTGACACACACAGAGAGAAGCTCTCTGCAACCACTATACCAGGGGTCAGCAACCTTTACCACCCAAAGAGCCATTTGGACCCGTTTTCCATGGCCCCAAAGATCTAACAAGCCGGAGAGGCGGCTCCGGTTCGGCCCCTCCACTCACCTTTCCTTCCAGCGCTGCTCTAGAGGGCTGGAGGGACACGGCCACGCTACCCTCCAACCTCCAGGCTACGCAGAGCCTCAGTATAAGGCTGAAAGAGCCGCATGCAGCTCTGGAGCCGCAGGTTGCAGACCCCTGCAGTATACCATGACAAATCTCTGAGAACGGAATTAGGTGTCAGAATAAAAATGATATGAAAAGATTGGCTGTACAAACTCTTAGAAAAGCCTGGGAATGTCAGGAGGGAAATTCTTTTCATGCCAGTTTTCTAATGTGAAGGCCTAGTGAGGCCAGTGGCCCTGGTCCCACATTCAGTCCATTCATATGAATGTCTTCTTCTCATTTGGTCAATGTACCTGTGGACAATCAGATCTATTCTGCCCTTCTGCCGGCTGAAAACTGTTCTGTGCTATCAAAAAGCAAAACTAAAGCAAGGAAGCATGCTGCATCAGATATTTAGAGGCTGAGGGGAAAAGCTTGTTTATGTGAAATGCCAAGGCAACAAATAGTTGACATTAGGATCGCAGGCAGGCTGTGGGACTGGGCTATTCCTTTCAGGCTGTGCACAATGGGCCCTTTTTGTCTCACTGTCAAAGACAAGCAACAGAGCAAGCCATAAACAGAAACCTTATTGGCAGCTTGGAAAAGGCCTGAGGAATTTCTAGGGAGGGTTTGCTATCCCAGAGACACAATGGCCTGTGCTTTAGAACTATAGACCACGTAGGATGCAAACAGCAAATGGTTTCACATGTGACTAACTATTGGCCTTGCTGCTTTCCCAGCCCCCTTCATCCAGTGCCTCTTTACCCAGAACTCTAGGTCTAGTTAGAGCAGCTGTTGCTCTCAAAGGTCTGTGGCTGCCGTCCTGCACACACTTTGAACATCTAACTGTGTACATTAGGACAGCCCTGGTCTTTTCTCGATCCTCTAGTCCTAGGGGTTAATGCCATAGTGGAGGATCTTAGATCTTTATGTGGCCAAAACAAGTTTGTAAACCACTGGCGCTACCTCTCCCCTAAAAAGCACCCGTGGATGGAAGCAATTTGCAAGGGTGAAACAGCAGGAGGTGCCTGCTTAAGCCTCCTATTGCCTTCCTAGCTTCCCAGGAACATTTCTCCAGAATTGTGTTTTTGTCACATTGGAGAAGCAGAGTCTAGGAGCTGGAAATGTGATTTTGCTGTGTAACGTGTGCTTAAGAGCCTTCCCAGACTTTAGGGTGTTTTATTTGGTGATAAATGCACATTTATTGTGGGGAATCCAGACATTCTTCCAGCTAGCACAGTGATGGCGAACCTTTTTGAGACCAAGTGCCCAAACTGCAACCCAAACCCCACTTATTTATCACAAAGTGCCAACTCGGCAATTTAATCTGAATGCTGAGGTTTTAGTTTAGAAAAAAATGGTTGGCTCCCTCTTCCTCCACCCCACCCACTCGAGCAGGGGCCAGCCTGCTCTAGCCTCCAGCAAGTCCCACATGCATTGCACTGTGCCTCTCTAGCATCTCTGCCTCCTCTGCACCCCCCCCCCTCGGGCAGCAGCCACCCGGAGCACAGGCACCAGGCCCGCCAGCCAAGTCCTCCCTGCTCACCACAGTGCGTGCATGTTGTGCTCAGTGGCCTAGCCTAGATGTGTGTGTGGGGAGGGGGTGATTTTCCACCCCATGACGAACTCTGTGTGCGTGTGCCCACAGAGAGGGCTCTGAGTGCCACCTCTGGCACCCGTGCCATAAGTTCGCCATCACTGAGCTAGCACTTTGAGTGCAGAGATGTAGCATTTTCCCAGCACTAAAACTGCATTTTTTTTCTATGTGGGAATGGGATTTCATAGATGAAGACTGGCATGATGGTTAAGCCATGCATTACATAGAAGGTTTAACTGACTGGGTAACTTAGTTGACTATGCCTCCTGATTTCAGTGTCAAGACTTGAAAGCAGCCATGACAAGAAGGCAAACTGGATCAGTGTTGTGGCACTAAGAAAAGATGAGTTACACCCTTTCCCCTGATACAGCTGCTCTATCAAAATCAATCCAAATCCTACGGCCAAGCGGCTACCTCCAATCTGGCCAAAAGGGGAAAACTGTATTTCTGCACACAGGCAAGCACACACAAGAAAGGACGAAACCACAGTCTTGCAACCCTATTCAGTTTAAGAGTTCCGGGGTGACTGGGAGGATAAAAATGCCCTGGGGTAGCCCATGCTAAGGGACTCTTACAGTGCCAGCAGCAGTAGAGGCTCCACTCAGATCAGCCTTGCCTAGAAGCCCTCGTGTGATCAAAGTCCAAACAGTCTTTGAAAAGTCCAAACAGTCTTGGCAAACTGTGTTCTTAACTGGCAGGTAGAGTTGCCTGTGCTTAAAGTGGTCCCTCTTATGGTCACTTTAATATCTGTTTTGTCTGTAGCAATTATCAGGTGATCTTATTTAATCCCACGCCACAAAAAGATTCAGCTGCCTGTTTCTGTTTTTTTAAAAGAAAACAGAGCATCCTGTTCCTGGCTAGCTGGCAACTTTACCAGCAACAGCCATCTGGTACAGAGGCTGACCAGAAACTCAAAGGACCATGGGGATAAAGACAGCCACAGCTCTCAGTTGTTCCACTGCTGATCATCCCTTTAAATGTTAAAGGGCCACTATTTTACAGTGGGCATAGACTTGGCTTCTGGAAGTCAGAGGCCAGGTCTTCTCAGAGAAAATGATGGCCCTTTAAAATGCAAAGGGCATGTGCACTACCCAACAATTGTTTGCCAGGGCACACTTCCTCTCTCCCCTTCATTCTTCACTTCTGCTGCCTCTGGGAAAGAGAAAGTGGCACCAGAAATAATGGTCCCAAAAGTCTGGAATCTGAAAAATGTACCTGAAACAGAATCTAGAACAAGCAACAACATTTCCAGAAATTTGAGATAACAAAAAAGCATGCTGTCCCTGAAATGAAATTGCTACTATCATTTACGGCACCGCCAGTACTACAAGACAGTCAACAACAGCAAAGTCTGTCTAGCAAGGAAAAATAATGGAATTTCACACATGGGCCCTAACAGAGGGAATTCTGAGGCCATGCAGCAGATGTGGTGCTACCAGACACTGAACAAATGAACAGTCCTGGATTCTCTTCCCAGAAAGATAATGAAAACTACACATTTTAATTATCGTTCACCCAGAAATCTCTCTGAGCATTTTTGCAAGCAAAGAGGAATATTACATGACTTCAGGTAGTTCATACCACAAGAAGCCTTTTTTAAACATTGCTGGAAGACCCTCTTGCAAATTATGAATGGGAAAGTTTACTTCCATCTGGCACAGCTGCTCAGAGACATTCAACTTTGCAGCAAGACACTGAGCGGGATCTCCTCCTCCCTGAGCAACAATTTGATAAATGGAGATTGAAAATTATGAAAGGTACACATAGGCTGGTTTTTCATGGTATAATTGCTCCTCTGTTGGCACAGGAAATGCCTCCGTGCAATGGAGAGTTCTTCACTGCCCCCGTTGCTGCAGTGTGTCTGCCACGTTGTTGCCCCGCCGCCACCCCAGAGCATTGGTTTTGCTCTGTGGCCTTCCAAAACAACCAAAATGGAGTTTCTTTTTTAATGCCCCTGTGTTGCTCTGGGGGCTTCCCTCCCTGTAGTGAAGACCTCCATGGCAGCAACAGCAGGACCATTTTTCCCACCTCGCTGCTCTGGCCCATCCCACCAAAACAAGAGAATTCACCTGACGCGCAAGGAGCTTGCAGATGGAGGAAAGGGAGATTCTCTCTGTTTTTAAAGTACTAAAAGTGGGGGGGGGGAGAGAATGGGGTGAGATTCAGCCTATCTGAACACAGGAAACGGAAGCTGCCCATGCATGCCTGGAAGAGACTGCAGAAGAGCTCGATGCTTATGGGAAAGCCCCAGGAAAGCCCCAGGCTCATGGGGAACCAGCTGGGGCTTCCTGCTCCAGCCGTGACTCAAGTAAAGGAAACAGCCAGGCAGCCATGGGGAATTACAAGCTGGTTGGGAAGCCCCACAGCAGATACGTTCATGGATATGGGCACTTTAAAAGTGAAAAATCAGCCATAGTCTATCATAGGAAGTTTGCTACATTTGCAAGTGGGAGCCTTAATTCTGATAGCTTTGGGTGGCCTAAAGCAAACCTTATTCTTGTCAATTAAAGCAACATTGCTGGTAAAATAGCCAAGCAGTTCAAAAATGCACTTGGGTCAATCATGTGCATTTTAGGAGACCTAGCCCCTAGCTATCATGCCTGAAATATACCTCATATGCAGATGAACTAATTGGTGCAAGCCTAGAAGTTATCTATACAGACTAGGAGTGTGCTTTCAGATATTGCCAAACTGAACAATCCATTTTCTATGAAAGTCCTGAATACATGCCTAGAAAAGGTAATAAGGCAGATGAGGGCCAATAAACTAAGGCTCAATCCAGACAAGATTGAGGTACTGCTGGACAATGACAAAGCTACTGGAGGACTGAGGAGTCAACTTGGTTGCGAGGGTGGGTGGGGTAGAACTCACCCTGAACTCACCTTGAGGGTCCTACTGTATCCTGTTCTACAGTCGGAGGCTCAGGTCTTCCCATGGCACATAACTCTTTTTATCAGCTCTGGTTGATTTGCCAGCTTTGGCAATTCCTCAAAAAGTGTGATCCATAGTGATCCATGTTTTTTATCACATCAAGGACAGATTACTGTAATGCCCTCTGCATGGCACTGCCTTTGAAAATAATTCAGAAATTTCACTTGGTCCAAAAATGCAGCTGCCAGGCTATTTTCAGGGGTCAGTTACAGGGATAGTATCACCCAACTGCTGAAAGATCTGTACTGCCTGTGGTCTTCAAAGTGCTGGTTTTTACTTTTAATGTCCTAAATGACTTGAGGCCTGGGTTCCTGAAGGACCATCTCCTCCCATACTGAACAACACAATGAGATCTGCCTCATAAGCCATCCCATTGCCCCACCTTCAGAAGAAAGACAAGTGGCAACTAGAGACAGGACATTTTCTATTGCAGCACCTTCGCCTTTGGAACACCATCGCACTTGACGTGTCTCTTATACCTACTTTTCTCTTTTTTTAGGTGCCGGACTAAAACACAACATTATACCAAGGCTTTTTATTAGGGGTTTTATCTGATCAGCTTTTTAGTGGTCTTTTTAATGGCTAGTTTTTTTATGTGGTGATTTTTAATTGTAATCTGCCTCAATCAGGACTCTAAGGGGGTGTCATAGAAATATCCAAAATAAATATTGTTCCGAAGGCTGTAATTTCAGACCCATTTTTCCAATTCACTAGAGATCAGTGGAGTTTTTGGAAGAGAGAACAGATTACCGGTAGTTTCTGTGATATTTTAATACCATTTGGTGAAAAAATGTTTCTCTAACAAGGAAAACAATGAGCAGATATCTCATCCAATCTGATGTTAAGGAAAATAGAAATGGAACCCAACAGGTCTTCGTGGCATAACAACATCTGTCATAATTCTTAAAACTGATACACCTTCTCTTTCTCAAATTACAATATGAAATTAAAACTATATTTTGCCTAATCTAGACATCTACTAGAAATGTAGATTAGGATATTTGCTAGGTAGAGGAAGCAGTGAACAATATACCACAAGATGTACCAAGTTTGGTTTTATTGTTATAACTTTTACTGGTCTTTGACCGTAATAAAGTCTGACTTGGAATATACCTCAAGAGTTTGACTCAGATGTTTCCTAAACACTGATCAAGCATACTTAGGATTAGGTGGAAAATCTAGTCACTGTATCCTTAAAAATTATATTTTTTGTGATCCTATGAGCTAGTATAATTTAAAACATTCCGCTGGGATATCTAGGGAAAAGTAATGAATATATGCAAATAAAATCATAACAAATTCTGTTGCACTGCACTCAGGGAAAACTGTTATAATTCATATAACAGAGCAACCAATACAAGTCAAGCCATTACCTTTTATATGCACAAAATCTGGAGTTACGGTATTTCTAAAATGCAACAGGTTGAAGATTTAAAATGCTAATAAACAAGGATATCTTCTATCTTGTGGTATGAAGACCACTCTCCTTGTAATCCCATCACTGTTTCCATAGCAAATACAAGCAGAACGAGAAGGATAATAATGGCCACAGGGTCAGTTTAGGACAAAGCTGTGCTGTTGCATGGCATGTGGCAGACTCACAGATACTGTGTTCCTTAGCAGAAAAAAGATCCCGTCATCACTATGGTGCCAAGGGAAAAGTTAGCAATTTAGCTGGAGCATGACCCTCACAAGGACTGCAGATATCACAGACAATAGCAGCCATTGTGGTGGGAAATGGAAGAGGCACAAAATAGCAACATAACAAGTGGTTTGATTGCCAACTTTCCATATTTAATACCTGCATCGTGATGTGGGAAGGTATGGAGAGCTCTTCCCACCACTGTCCATCTCCACGGCAGGACAAGGTCTACTGTTAAAGTCTAGCCTGCCACACAATTCTTAAGCACAATGCTCGGCCAGCCCCCTGCCCCCACCCCACCAAAATGGTTTTATGCAAGACTGAAACTTAACACTGCTCAGGGGAATGCTGGGGGTGACAAAAGTAAGAGCTGGGGGGCTGTTTTGCAAAGAGAGAAATTGCAGCTCATGGACAACGGCATAATCCCTAGAATAAGTTCTTGGAGAAAGAAAGGAGAAAGGGGACTTCTGATTTCCAGATGCTAAAGCAGGGAATGACTATCTGCAGCGACCAAAAACTCAGCCACTGTTGGAAACAGAATGTAGGAGGACCTGATCCAGCACAGCTATTCTTATATTCTTGTATATGAATACTATTTGCCAAACTGCTGTCAGCATTGATAATGTTAGAAGTGTGTGTGTGTGTGTGAGGGGGGGGGGGGAGTTAAACATTACACTAGCAATGCAAAATTAATGAATTAACCATACTAATCAATATGAGCATTTTATCTCGTAGGACATCCCTGAGTTAGCTGAATCACACAACCTCTCCACAATGTAAACTGCCCTAGTCAGTCCTGCTTCAGGGTCCAGAAATGTTTCACCCTCTTTGGTATTAATTAACCTTCCTACGCTTGAAAGAGGAAGAGTCACTAAATCATAAATTATAATTAGAAAATACGAGTCATGCTTTACCAGTACCAGAAGGGGCTGGGCTAATTATCCCCCTCTGGGAGGCTGTTCTATAGTACTTCTCAAACCCAGGAAAAGGTTTTCCAAAGACACATTTCTGCCCTCCGGGCTGCCAGGGTAGCCTTTGATGAGACTGAACGTAAACTCATTGCATGTCTTGGGATCTGTAGTGACATTGAAAAGGATTCTGGGGATCTGCATTCTGGGTAGAAGGTGCACATGCATGATCTCCCAGTGGGCATCCCTCAAACTGTGCTGCTCCAGCTGCTTCTGTGGTGTCCTGCCAGCCCTGCCAAGAACTCCAATTCTGCAAGAGACAAATGATGGGCTTTCCACTTTAGGCTGGCACCACACCTTCGTTCAGCCTCTGTTTGTTCATTTCTCCCTGAAGTGGCGTTCTGCTGTTGCTGCCACCACTGTCACTGCACAGGGTTTCTTCCATGCCCATCAGACAGCGAACCCTTGAAACTAAGCAACTGCACAATTGCCAGTCAGTCAGAGAGAGGAAGTGCTGAAGCAGCCTGAACAAAAGAGTGCTTTGTGAGCCTGGAGAACAAGCAGGCAAAACACAACATGGCATTAAAAATGACATGCTAGGATGGCAGGATGGTTCAGAGAGGGATCAGCAGAGCCAGACTGTGTGCTTCCTCTGGGCTCCAGTGGGAAATCCCAGCACTGCTGTTTCTGAGCAGAGTTAAGTCCAAAGACGTTTGAGCTTGAAGAAATGCATCATGGAGTTTATGCATGACTTTAATTCACAGCTTCCTACAGTGAAATCCTAGACAGAATTAAAGCCATTGAAGCCCATAGACTTCAGTGGGCTAAGGAGAGCATAACTATCTTTAGGATTGCACTGCTAATGCATTACAGGTTTGAGAGACCACAAAATCTGGCAGTAGTTAACTTCCTGCTGAAATGATTTAGGAGGGAATAGCTAACTTTCAAAATGCATTGGTTGAAATAGAGATAAAGGTCTGCTGTAGAAAACATTATGTGCTCTCCTAGCTCTCCTAAGATTTCATAGGCTGGAGAAGAATAGCTGTGTCCAAGGATACTTCTGCAATGTATTATTGAAGGCTTTCATAGCCAGAATCCCTTTGCTATTGTGGGTTTTTCAGGCTGTGTGGAGGTCTGGGGGTTTCAGCTCCTAACCTTTCGCCTGAATCTGTGACTGGAATTTTCAGAGGCATGTCATGGTGTGAGGCCACAGAAAGAAATACATCATACCCTGACATGCCTCTGAAGATGCCAGTCACAGATGTGGGCAAAAGGTTAGGAGCTAAAACCACCAGACTTTGGCCACACAGCCTGGAAAAACCACAACAGCAAGATATTTCTGCACTTCACAAAACTGACTGAGGATGTCTAGAGATGATTTCATCTGCAATCTTAAGGACATCTCCTAGAACCTGAACTCCATGAAAACTGGGAATAAGGAAGTTTAGAACTATGTTGAATATCACATATAACAAGAAACCTCAGACAAGATGGTGACAATATAGATGTTTATTTATACTTATAAACTGCCTTCTTATTCTCATTTTACCCATAGCAGAATGTATCTTTGGAGGTCCCTAGGCAGGAGTTATTTTTTAAAAAGTGGAAGTATTTAGTAACTCCCAGATCCCCTTTGTACTAAACAGCATAGAAAACACACAAAATGCATTACTGCTGTGACCAAATGCATTCAATGCCACCTAATGGTGCTGTTACAAAGTGCTTTCTTCAAAAAAACTTGGGAGATTTGGGGAAATGGCCAATAAGAGATATTAGCCATACCAGCCAAATGGTCATTTACAGTGGCAATATAACTCTGACAAGTAGATGTAAGGAATAATAAAACATAAGGTTTCTGGGTATGAGATCACCTTCATACCTTTCATTTGAGCTGCCAGCATCTAGCTGGCCATTGTTGCAAACTTTAAACTTATATTCTTAATATCCAGCAATGTCATTGTTTCACATCAGCAACACTGTAGTCCGATAGTCTGAAGGTGGTTGAATTTGTGCCTGGTTTGTTCAGACACTAAAGGTACCCCATTGGAAACAATTTGTTAATGCAGGGGAAAGCAAGACAGTATGCACAACACTTATTTTATATAACATCACACAAGCAAAATGTGTCCTTGCAATTGTGAAACTTGCTGCACAATCCTGGGTGAATGGGCTTAGGAAGCTGAACAACGCTTACACCAGCACAGGCCCTCAGCATCACTGTGCCACTTCTTGGGCACAAATGCTGCTATGCAGCAGCTGTAGACTCATGTGGGGCTCTGTGCTGGCATTTTGGAATATGGCAGAGTCAACTCCCTGATGCTTTTCAGCCCAGGAATGCCCTTTGACAGAGGCACAAAGTTGCACCAGGAAAAAATGAAAGGCAGCCCATAAGTGGCCACTGATCTGAAAAAAACACAGTTGCAAACACACCCACAAGGCCTCAGAAAGCTCTGGATGCCAACTATGAGTGCAACCAATCACCTCCCATCCCTAAAGCAGCCAAGCTCCCTCAGCAGCACCCAATCACACACCCCCAGCCCTACAAAATCCCAAGCAAGGTACCCCACAACTGACAAGTTAAGATGCATGGCACAGGACACTGTCTGACAACTCTATGCCATGCAAATTTAGAACAAGCTCTGAGGCACCTTGATGACAGGAAAACCACAGAGAGATCACGTGGAACTACTGGGCAAACACTTTGCTCAAGCAAAATCCCCACTCTATGGCTGACCACTCTCAGTTCTGAACCCAAGCAGGTACCCAGGTATTTTCCAGACAGACAAAATATACTGGGGGAAAACCGGGATCATACATACAGGGATGTTTCTATCTCGGTTTCTCCCTCTGCACGGCAGCCCATCAGCGCATTCAGGCCAGGAGGAAGAACTTGCATAGCCTCCTGTTTAGTTTCATTTTCCTCGCCAATGTTGCGCATGCATGAACTATCCCGTTTTTCCAACGATCTGATTGGCTGCAAGCAGTGAGGCAGGAAAAATAAACCAGTCCATCTCCTGCGGTGTTTGCATGGAAGCAAGAGCGGCGCTTTTAAAAAAAGAACATCCAATTTTATTGTCTTTTGAAAGAAGTGGGATAAGGGAAATCTCGTAGGGCGGGCCTGAGTTAGACCTGGAAGCCAGGTGAAAGTCATGGCCGAACCAGGATGTTTCACCTCTTTATCCCAGGATATATTGGCCATGGAAAAAACACCCCAATCTCCTCAGCCAGGACCCAAAGGAGCAACTGCACACTTACAAGTAAGCATCTCCCCTCGCCCCTCACCTGAGGCCAGAAGCCACCCTGGCAATTACCTGAAATCAGCAATCTGGCTTCCACACCCTGTCCCAAAATGAATTGGATTAAGAGAGTTATGACATCTGCACATCCTGGCAAGCAAAAGGAGAGTTAAGCCCCAAAATAATGAAAAAGGATGCACTCAGTGAAACCATTTCACTGGACAGTTTCAGTTGTGTTGGCTCCTCTGCTACAAAATCATTTTGATGTCTTTGGCCCTGGCCCTGTTTTCTCTATTTAATGAAGCAATAATTCTGTTTTAAGCACTGGCAGCTCTCTTATGTGCTGAGATTTTGTGTAAATTTGTTACCCTCCATGGCAAAACCAGATAAATAAACATGGCTGCTTTCCTGCTTGGACTCCCCACAAGAACCAGGCTAGCGGCTTTGGGCTCCCTGTCTCAATTTCTCTTGCTTGCTCTGCTTGATAGCTCCAGACGCCAGTAATCACAATCCTATCTCCCACAGACAAACAGCAAGCTTATGTTTAAATCAGCCCCACCCTGGAACTTGTAAAAACATTACATGAAGTTTTGTAGTCATCAGTGAATGGACCTGGTGAGGTTAGCATAAAGGTCTCTGTGCTAATATGTGGTGGCTGAAACCCAAAGTCCAGCTTGGCTTGATAATGTTTTTGAAGCTTCCTGTTCTGGCTGACTTCATTCAAATAGAACTTGCTTACATGAGCTCAAATCCTGACATGTGCTGAATGCTTCGGTGGCTATTGAAATACTGTCCCAGCAAAGTTCAGCTTGTTTCTTCCGAGTCTGCAGTTTGAAAGAAACATTTTTGGAACAAATAGACCTTTCAAAGACTATTTGATTCAAGAGCAGAATAGTCTTTTCAATTTCTTTGACTGTTCCAACTTAATATTGCATTCTTAGAGAATGCAAATAAACCTTTGATGAGCAGGTTACTTATTGCAAAATGTCTCGAAATGCCAGATGTCTAGCCTTCTGGAGCTAGAGTAGAAAAATATAGTATGGCAAAGGAAATTAAGAACAGCAAGTAAACCAATCAGTCAGTTAATAGTAAATTATAGGCAATGAAAAAAAAATTAACCTCTTCAACAGCTTCTTATCAAATTTCTCCCTGTGATGAAAATCCATATTTTGGTAAACGTTGGACATTTTGCCTTTTGGTCACTGTTTTCAATGTTAATTTCAAACAGCACTTGAATGTTGACATCCCTCCCCCTTTCCTCCTCCACATTACTCCACCCCAACATGATTACCTTTTTCATTCACTTTCAAAACTGTGGAATGGCAATGGAACTAAACACACCAGAATAAGTGAACACATCAGCTGTATGGACACCGGAAAGGTTCTGATCTATCCCCTGCAAATCTGACCTCTGTAATGCACACACACTAAGGTACTTGTTCACCGCCCTGAGCCCTTCGGCGGAAGGCAGCCAATAAACAAACAAATAAATAAATTTAGTCAGTGCAGACTTCCAGTCAGAAACACCACACAAGGACAATTCCATGGCATCACACTCCATGGACTTGGTTGCTGGTGACTGGAACTTTACATTACAACTATCCCCTGAACAAACCCCCTAACTAATACAAAATCCATCCAAACTGGTGCTATAATATACCCTACTTTTTAGTGATAGTTATTATTTCTATTTTTAGAACACTCTGAAAGAACCCTTGCCATGCCCTGTCCAAATACATCAACTTTTTCTTTCCAGAGTTGTGCTCTAGAAACAATGGTTTGGCACATCTGAAGCAGAAGCTGACTTTACATGTCGTCGATTGACCATGACATTGCCAAGAAAACTCTCCCTGTCTGCAGAGCAATTTTTCGTTTTTAAAAATGAAATGGATAAATGAATGGATAGATGCTTGAATGTTCAGACAGCTATTTTTAATGCTGAAGAAAGCAAATGTGCTGTCTGAAATGTAATAAGAGGGACAACTTTCGAATTGCTGCAATATACATTCCATTTGCAAAGCTAGGAGGAAGTTGAGCTGATTCTGTGACTGAGGGATGTGTAGCACTCTGTCTATATTACATCTGTCTCACATCTGTCTTTGGGGATGCATGTATTATAATTAAAACAAAAATAGGCATAGCCAATGAATAACAAGTAAGTGTCATCAAGGCTCTAAAAGAAAATCATCTCAGCATGGCTGGTGAAAGGATCAGGTTGATCATCTAGAAGCCATCTTGCTCCATAGGCTGGCTTAAAACACAGTGGGGCTCAAGTGTTCTGATGTCAAAAAGAGTTAAACACCTGGATTGCTCTTAGCAAGAGGTACCTTGTAAGGGTTACCTATTTAATGAATTTTTAGAGCTTTGTCCAGCCTCTTTGTCCAGCCAGGAACAGCAGGAGGGTAACAGCTCATGTATCTAATCGGGAGGAACCGGGTTTGATTCCCAGCTCTGCCGCCTGAGCTGTGGAGGCTTATCTAGGGAATTCAGATTAGCCTGTACACTCCCACACACGCCAGCTGGGTGATCTTGGGCTAGTCACAGGTTCTCGGAGCTCTCTCAGCCCCACCCACCTCACAGGGTGTTTGTTGTGAGGGGGGAAGGGCAAGGAGATTGTAAGCCCCGTTGAGTCTCCTACAAGAGAGAAAGGGGGGGTATAAATCCAAACTCTTCTTCTTCTCTTTCCTGATCTGCCATAGGATACACTGTAGCAGCAGGACCAATACAGGCTAAGTGGGGAGCAATTTAACTTCCTCGGCCTCCACAGCAGGCAAAGAGCCAAATGCATCAGCTCCTTAAGAGTGAAAAGGAAGCAGACGTCAGAATTTGGCTGCATTCACATATGGCTTATTCGTCAGAGTGCAGTCCTAGCAACATCTGTTTTGTATGTCTTCTCAGGCAAAGCTCCAAACTTTTAACAATATACAGCTTAAAAGCTCCAATTCTGTCCGGAATCTCTTATTCTCCTCCCACAGTTCTCCAGTGGCAACTACTCTCCCTGAATCTTAGAGACCCGGAGAGCAACCACTTCTCTGCCCTCCCCTGTCTCAACCACTTGCAACAAGGCCTGCCTCTGCCCATGAAATGAGGCCACTCGGAGGGAAAAAAATCTCTTTGAAGAGCATCCTGTCCCTGAGGCAGAGGTGGAGCTTCCATAGCCCACAGCCGCCAAACTCATGAGCTGCAGACAGTATTACTGTAATCCTCACCACCTGGGTGGCAAACAGCACATCTGCTGCCTGAATGAATTAAAATGAAGCTTGACCCACCTACTCCATAGCAACCCATCTCCCCTGCTGTTCTAGAGGGAAGAGAAAAGTGCACTTTGGTATTCACAGCCATCTGGTCTTCGTGCTTTACTGGAACCATTTGCTGCCCACCCGCCCCTCCCAGTCAGTTAAGGCCTCCACATATTTATCAGGACAACACTTAAGCTGACCATCCCCTCAGCCCAGTGGAGTCATGATATGTCTGGTAAGTACTAATGCAGTGGTGGCGAACCTCTGGCACACGTGGCACTCAGAGCCCTCTCTGTGGGCACGCACGCATGGAGTTTGTCATGTGGGGGAGCGGAAAATCACCCACCTACCAACCCAACCACCCACCCACGCGCCCACACACACACACACATATCTAGGCTGGCCTTGCTTCTGAGTAAACCCTCCTAGGATCGTGATTTACCCATTCGAAGCATTGTATGGTTGCTTCACCAAGCTTACTCCCAAGTAATTTGTGCCTCAGAGCAAACTGTTTTTTCTAAACCTCAGTATTCAGGTTAAATTGTCATGTTGGCACTTTGCGATAAATACGTGGGTTTTGGGTTGCAATTTGGGCACTCGGTCTCAAAAAGGTTCACCATCACTGTACTAATGAAAGAGGCAGGTCTTTCAGGATCATCTTCAGGCCCTGATTTTGAATGCAAGATGTTATTTGACTCTGTTTACACTCATCCAAATGGACAAGGCTGGAGAATATGTTGTGCATGCTAGAGAATCAGAGTTGTAGTGTTTAAGATTTAGACATAAGAACATAAGAACATAAGAACAAGCCAGCTGGATCAGACCAAAGTCCAGCTAGTCCAGCTCTCTGCTACTCGCAGTGGCCCACCAGGTGCCTTTGGGAGCTCACATGTAGGGTGTGAACGCAATGGCCTTCTGCGGCTGTTGCTCCCGATCACCTGGTCTGTTAAGGCATTTGCAATCTCAGATCAAAGAGGATCAAGATTGGTAGCCATAAATCAACTTCTCCTCCATAAATCTGTCCAAGCCCCTTTTAAAGCTATCCAGGTTAGTGGCCATCACCACCTCCTGTGGCAGCATATTCCAAACACCAATCACACGTTGCGTGAAGAAGTGTTTCCTTTTATTAGTCCTAATTCTTCCCCCCAGCATTTTCAATGAATGTCCCCTGGTTCTAGTATTGTGAGAAAGAGAGAAAAATTTCTCTCTGTCAGCGTTTTCTACCCCATGCATAACTTTATAGACTTCAATCATATCCCCCCTCAGACGTCTCCTCTCCAAACTAAAGAGTCCCAAACGCTGCAGCCTCTCCTCATAGAGGAAGGTGCTCCAGTCCCTCAATCATCCTTGTTGCCCTTCTCTTGCACTTTTTCTATCTCCTCAATATCCTTTTGGAGATCTGCGGCGTAGGAACTGAGGCACGGAAGTACTCCAAGATGCGGTAGCACCTTTCTACTTTATATAAGGGCATGACAATCTTTGCAGTTTTATTATCAATTCCTTTTCTAATGATTCCCCAGCATAGAGTTTGCCTTTTTCACAGCTGCCATGCATTGAGTTGACATTCCCATGGAACTATCAACTTCGACGCCTAAATCCCTTTCCTGGTCACCAGGCTGTGACTTTTTTTGAAAGCACTGACCCCTGTAAGCGTCTTATGTGAAGTTTGGATTTTTTTGCCCCTATGTGCATCACTTTACATTTTGCTACATTGAACTGGATTTGCCATTTCTGAGCCCCACTCATCCCCTAATTTATCCAAAGAGTCCGCTTGGAGCTCTTAGCAATCCTTTGTGGTTCTCACCACCACCTACATAATTTGGTATCATCTGCAAACTTGGCCCACCACGCTACCCACCCCTACTTCCAGGTCATTTATGAATAGGTTAAAAGAGCGCACTGGTCCCCAAAGCGGATCCTTAGGGGACCCACCACTCCCGACATCTCTCTCCATTGTGAGAACATCCCATTTACACCCACTCTTTTGTTTCCTGTTTCTCAACCAGTTTTTAATCCATAGGAGGACTTCCCCTGCTTTGTTCCTTCATTGCTGAGTTTTTCTCAACAGTCTCTGGTGAGGAACTTTGTCAAAAACCTTTTGGAAATCCAATGTCCACCGTTTCTTCCTGTCCACATGCCTGTTTACACCCTCAAAAGAGGAACTCTAGTAAGTTTGTAAGACAGAGGTTTGCCTCTGCAAAAGCAAAATGCTGCCTCTTTCTCAGCAGGTCTTGCTTTTCTACATGTTTTATAATTTTATCTTTAATGATAGATTCTACTAATTTACCAGGAACAGATGTCGAGCTTGACTGGCCTGTAATTTCCCGGGTCTCCCTATAGATCCTTTCTTGCAGATTCCAGTTGGCGTGACATTGCCCATCTTCCAGTCTTCAGGGATGGAGCCCTGATTTCAGAGGATAAGTTGCATATTAAAGAAATTAGAAGATCAGCAATTTCATGCTTGAGCTCTTTAAGAACTCTTGGGTGAAAATGCAATCTGGGCCAGGGGATTTGGTAACATTTAGTTTATCAATGGCTGCCAGAACTTCTTCGCTTGTCTACCGCTATCTTAAGCTGGTTCCTCGGTTAAGCCTCCTAAGAAGCTTGGTTCAGATTGCAGGAATATTCCTCACCTCCTCTTGGGTGAAGACAGATGCAAAAGAATTCATTCAGCTTCTCTGCAATCTCCCTGCCATCTTTTAGCACACCCTTTGTTCCTTTGTCATCTAACTTTGGGCCTACTGCTTCCCTTGCTGGCTTCCTGCTTTCGATGGCGCTTGAAGAACTTTGTTTGTTGCTGGTCTTGATGTTCATAGCCATGCGCGTTCCTCATAATCCTTTTTTGCCTCCCTTACAGCTAACTTGCTTCTCTTTTGCCACCATTTGTGTTCCCTCTCATATTATGCATCCAAAGCCAAACTGGACACCCGACAAAGACGGTATTTTCTTTTTTTCGGTAATTTCCTCAACCTCTCTTGTTAACCATGGTGGCTTTCTTTTGGACTGGGTGCTGCCTTTTCTAACCTGTGGAACACATTCCAGCTGAGCTTTTGTCACTGTGTTTTTTAAACAACCTCCAAGCATCCTGGACAGTTTTGATTTTCTCTTGATTTTCCCTTTCAGCTTCCTGCGCACTATCCCCCTCATCTTTGAGAAATTTCCCTTTCTGAAGGCGAATGTAACTACATTAGTAGTTGCCACTTGTTCGCATGCTGAGATACTGAATCTGACTTAGCATTGTGGTGGCAATTTCCTATCGGCTCAACAACACTGACTTCCTGCACCAGGTCCTGGGTCCCACATAAGAATTAAAGATCCAGGATCACCTCTCCCCTCGTTGGACCCACAACCAACTGCTCTAAGCCATAGTCATTTAGCATATCCAGGAATGCTCTCTCCTTACTATGACCTGAACATGCATTTTTCCAGTTTATATGGGGATAGTTAAAATCACCCATTACCACTACATTTTTGTGTTTGTTATTACTCTCTAATTTCTTTTTCCATCTCAGAATCCTCTTGTGCACTTTGGTCAGGGGGATGATAATATATTCCTAATAATAAACTGTCCTTCACACCTGGTATTGATATCCACAGTGATTCTGTAGGGGAACCAGCTCGCCTTGCATTGTCTATTTTATGTGATACTATGCTCTCTTTGATGTAAAGGGCAACTCCACCCCCAATGCAATTTGTCCTATCCTTCCTATAGAGCCTGTAGCCTGGTATAACAGCATCCCGCTGGTTCTGTTCATTCCACTATGTCTCTGTAATGCCCACTATATCGAGATCCTCGCTTCAAAGCGCTCTGTACTCTAGCTCCCCCATTTTAGGTCAGATGCTTCTACTATTAGCATAGAGACACCTGTATACCCTGTCTCTGTCCTTAACCTGGGATTTTTATTGCTTTACCCTCAAGTCTTTTTTGTAGATCACTATCCGCTTGTCCACATGCACATTGCTATGTTCCTTGCTTGTATGTGGTTGCTTTAGATAAACCTCCCTCTCTGCCTGCATCCCCATGGGTAATGCTATTCCGAACCCCGAAGTCACCTCAGCTTCTGTCGGCTTTCCCCTAGTGATCAGTTTAAAAGCTGTTCTGCCGCCTTTTTTTTTTAATGTTGAGCGTAGCAGCCTGGTTCCTCTTTGGTTGGAGTAAACCCGTCCCACGTTTAATACAGGCCTACCTTGTCCCAAAAGGTTCCCCAGTTCCTGACAAATCTGAAACCCTCTGCCTTACACCACCTTCTCATCCACACATTGAGACCCTGTATCTCCGCTTGCCTAGCTCGCCCTGCGCGTGGAACGGGTAGCATTTCTGAGAATGCCACCTTGGAGGTCCTGGACTTCAACCTGTTTCCTAGCAGCCTAAATTTAGCTTCCAGAACCTCCCGACTACATTTCCCAATGTCGTTGGTGCCAATGTGGACCACAACTGCTGACTCCACCCCAGCACTGTCTAAAAGCCTATCCAGACGAAGCGTGACATCCGCAACCTTCGCACCAGGCAGGCAAGTCACCATGCGGTCATCATAGACTTGAGACAAACTATAAGAACCTTCATATGGATATATTAATTCACATGTAAAGTGTGTGGGAGATCTATTATTTTGCACACCACCACTCTGCTGTCATTCTTTGCTTTCAATATTTTCGCCCCTCCCACTCTAGCCCTGACATCAGAAGTGAAAGGTATCATGGGGGAGAGGACAGGCAGTAATTTCTCCCACTCTCTTACTTTGTTTTGTATAAAGATAGAACCTCCATGACCTATTTTACATATGACTGTGTTCTCCCACTGCATTGAGTTTGACCTTGATAACAATTTTTAGGATGTTGCCACCTGTGTACCAAACTCAATCAGCTGTGTACCAAACTAAATCAGCTTGTAATTGTTATAGTTTTGCCCATGAATTCCATCTCTAGTTCTGTCATCAAGCTGAGCTAGCAGCTGAAAGGGAGTGAGTTGAGTGTCAGGTTTGGCTGGAATCATGACAAAGGGTAGGTGTTGCCAGGCAACTGTTGAGGCCCACTGGCCTAAGGAGGGCCTGCCACTTTACATCAGCAGCCATCACAGTCTCCTCTTTTCCTCTTGCTGGGCAGCAGTACAAGGGTGGCATTGAGCTACCTGGAAGAATTGAGCCTCTTCACCTCTTCTCCATCTTTTGATGGTAAACCACCAAAAGTGGAATCAGTGACTTCTCCTCTTCCTCTCCCTTCTTCCATTGCTATTCAAAGGGAGAGGGCCAGATGAGCGAGTGGCAGATCCCGCTTGATCATCCAAGCAGGTGAGAAGCATTAGCAACTTGGAACAATAGCTGCCACTCACTATTCCTGTCTTCTGTGTGTCACAGGCATTTCTGAAACCAGCCCTGATACCCTCATGGAGTTACTGGGGTCACCAGACCACTTTTCCAGATGGAAAGTAACTGTTTTCACAAGTGATATTAAAAACTACATGTAGAGCAATTTGATGTGTTTTTATAATGCGCTATGGCCAGTAATAACTACACAGCTGGAAATAGGACCACATAGATTAATAGCAAACTTAGAACACTGGTAGTTTTGGAGTTATGGTATTCTTGTGAAGGTGCACAACATGTGATTGATCATTCCTGATCTTAAAAATAAACACAAATGTACAACAAATGAAAACCAAAATGTTGAAATTAAACTTGGACCCGTTTTGTATAAGTTAGAGTTACCGAGCAACAGGACTGACTAGTTCATAAAGCCATGGAAAACTGCTGGCTGGGGATTTTTTAAGGAGAGGACTTGGATCCAAGTCCTCTCACTTGGCTTGCATCACACCTACTTCACTATGCATTTTCCTCAGAAGCTTTGTACCCATCACAGGGGAGACAGATATCCCCAGCCATCCAGATAAAGGCGTGTTAGTTTCAGCATCTCATTTGACACATGGGTAACTACAGAATGAATGGAAATTCCAGCAGGGTTTGCATCACCAACAGAAATATAACACCTAGAAATCTCTGAGACTTTGTTGGTAGCATTAGTTAGAGAAAACCCAACCCTACTTCAAGTGAAAACTTTGCCAGTAATCATCTCCAAAGTATACACCTAGCTTGGTTCTGGTTTGTGCCCAAACCTCAGCTAAAATGAAAATATTGTTTTGTTTTTTTGAACTTTTCGGTTTGTAATTGTACATTCACCCAATTATTATCCTCACTGTAGAACCTTACAGTGATCAGCCTTGGGTTGGTCTCTCATAGCAGAGTCGGTGGCTGGAGGCAGCTTTGTGTATGTGCATGAGCCAGCACCTGCTGCCTTCCCCTTTCTCTCAAAGAAGAATCTTGAGTCCCTTCACTTCATCAGCATGCCTAAGAGTTTAATGTATCATCCTCCAGGCTGTACTGAAATTACAACTGATTACAGCCGATCTTCAGTTGCTCTGGTGGACGTCACAATTTCAGAGGTATCACATTCCAAATGAGCTCCCTCCTAGCACTGCCCCCAAACTTCCAGGGATTTTCCAAGATGGCGGCGGCAATTTCTGTCCATTTCAAACTGCTGTCAAACATGCTCTTTTTCAAAGTTCAATCTTTAACAGTGCAAGCATCAGGGTTTTGATGAAAGTGGCACTTGAGATTCTCTAAGGTTAAAAGAGAATCTGCACTATTTTCCCAGGCAGAAACAAGTTCCTTTCACTTCTGCCGCACAACACAGAATTGCACTGTTGTCTTTCCCTTGAGACAAAGTAGAACAGAGCTCACAAAGACAAAAAAATGGCGGACTCTTTGAATAATCATTGTTGATGTTAGAACAATTCTGTATTTAGACTTTATATTACCCCAGGAGCATGGGAGCTGCAGCCATCCCAATCTTTCCCATTCTGCCAAATTGAGAAGCTCCACACCATGTGGGTAGAACCTATTCCATAACTTTTCCCCACTCCAGTGTTAACAGATTGGTTCAAGGGTTAGTATTGGTGTGGGGAACACCTCCAACATGGCTTCCTCCAACATGGTCTGGGACTTCTCATGCATGAAGCTGCCTCATACTGAGTCAGACCTTTTGGAACATCAAAAATCAGAATTGTCTATTCAGACTGTCAGCAGCTCTCCAGGGTCTTAGGGAAAGATCTTTCACATCACCTACTACCTGATTTTTTAACTGGAGATGCTGGGGATTGAACCTGGGACCTTCTACGTACCAAGCAGTTACTCTACCACTAAGCTACAGCCCATCTCCTTCCATAGCTATCTTTGTGGCATCAGAAAAGTAGAACTGCTGAAGCTACCCTACTACTGGGACAACAGGAGCAGTGGACTAAGTTAATCACTGGAGAGTGAACTTAATGTGTCTTTCTAACACTTCTGGCAAAGGGCAGAACGTACCACTCTGAACTTAATCAACTGGATCAAGAATGAAACTACTGAAGCTCCAACTCAGAAACTAGATGAAGCTATTTTGTTCCAGGACTGAGAACTTATGCACAGATGACTTTCCCCAGGTATGAATTTATAGAGGGGAAACTGTATGTACACCACAATGCGTGCATACCTATTTTGTCAAATGTTGGGAAATGGCAGACAATGGCAGCTTTTCATAGCGCTACACAGATGGGAACCTCAGATATGATATCCTAGAGTTGCCATCTCTAGGTTGAAAAATTCTTGGAGATTTTGTGTCCCATCTGATGCTAAAATGGATTGTGCCATGTTTTAATTAATGGTTCATATTTTCTTGAGCAACTTCAGAGCAAAAATTTCAGTTCTTCTTAGAGACCTCTGATCCTCAACATACTTATTTGATTGCTCATTTTTTGGAGGTTGCAGGGAAGACTCTAAGGGAGGTGTTTTTACATATGGGTTTTATTTAAATTTTATGGTTTTATTGTTCAAGATCTCAGTCTATGAAAGAGGGGCTTGAAAGAAAGGAGATTTGGGAATGAAGCCTGGGGAGGGTGGGGTTTAGGGTGAGGATGGAGGAGATGTGATGCCATAGAGTCTACTCTACTCTCTAAAACTGCCATATGCTCCAGGAGATTTGGGATTAGTTGTAATTCCAGGAGATCTCCAGGTCCCTCATGGAAGCTGGCAAGCTTAACATATGAGCCCATGCTGTGGATACTGTTTCCTCCATTGAAATGATAGCCATGTGTGAAAAATAGCATGTGTGAAGCAGCATTTAAGATTTTGCTCCTGCCATATTCCACAAAATTAATGTTTAGTCATGTCTGGATTTCATTAGGAAAATCTGGGTTAAATTATTAGCTCTTTCACTTTGTGATGTGCAAATGCTGATCACCTTTGTACCTCTCTTTCCTGAGTACTTTCCTGTAGAGGGTCAGGAACAGACTTGGTCTTAGTAAGAACATTTCCACAAGCCATTCTCAGCATTGATGGCACCATGTAGGAAGGATGTAAAATAGAAAGTGTCTCTTCAAATAAGTACTTCTTACACTGAGCCTTTACTGCTACCAGTGCTGTTTCCACTTGATCTGACTCTTGAACTTATCTTACATGAACTAGCAGTGATATCCACATGGACTAGTACTGATTGGCACAGGAATAGACTCATTAAAGATATTGACATTGCAACTGAATGATGCTCTGACTGGAAAAGTGACTAAAAATGAAATACTACAAAGTCTTGAAAGTGAGAACAAGTGTTACATCGAACAGAGGAATGCCAAAGAAACAGTATCTCTATGTTGGTGCTGTGTTCCACAAACATTCATGCCTGGTCAAGCCACTGAACCAGGTTCATGCCTTCACAGTAGTGAGGCTAAGACTGCCTGGGAATGTCCCTCACTAGCATGAAGACTGGGGTCAGCTGTGTGTGTTCCTCACAGCAGTAAGGCCAGGGCTGGCCTAGTGCTGGGCCATGCTCTCCCTCTTTCCTTTTTTTTTTTGGAGGGGACAGGGGAGGTCAGGGCAGGCTGAAAACAGGCACTTTGCTCAGAGCCATTTCCTCCACCCTAATACATCCATTTAAAACCAATAGAATAATCCCCCAGATTCCCCCTCTCCTAGGATTGCCAGACAGTGTCAAGCAACCAGCAAGAAGAGGGTTGTTGGGGTGAGGAGAAAAAGCATCCCAGGAGAAAAACTGAAAAGAAAATATGGCCTTGAATATTTAAAATAAGTTCTTACCATAAAGTTTCTAGCCATTTCTAGAGCTACCCAGAAGTGATCGCTCTGGGAATTGCTGGAAATTCTATTAGAAAACTGGATGTTCTTACAATAAAGTTTCTGGTAATTTATAGAACTATCTTTGCCACTTTCAGGTAGTTCTAGGAACTCTAAGGTAAAAACTTCCTGAAAGTAAATGAGACCTTGTGTTTCTTTGTAATTTTTTCTCTGGACACCACTTCTAGTGGTGGCAGGCAACAGGCCCTGAAGTATTAGCAACCTTCTCTTCCTCCAAAAGATGGCTACAGTTGATAACCCATTCAAAATCCTGGCCAAAAAAAAATGGCCTTGCATTGCCTCCTGAACATTGTTGTTCATGCAGAGGTAAATTTGGAGACTAGTCATTTGTACTTTGAATAAGTACTTTGGACCACAGAGACACTGTAGAATTTTGACTATAACCCTAACAAAAATAAGTGCCTCTAAGCCTCACAAAAAATTTATCAGGACAAATCTAGAGGGAATTTTTTTTCATGTTATCAACTACAAAAAAATTTCACAAGAACAAGTGACGCCTACACTGGATGTGATCTGTCAAGGGTGGTGCTCCACTTTCCAGTTTTCCTAGGGCCAAACAAGATGTTACAGCACCCATAGGTCCAATACCCTGTTTTGACACTTGAAAAAGAGGGGTGGATGACAACGAGATTACATTGTCTCAACACACTACAGACCTGATCAGAACTGGACTCTTGTATGATTCTTAAATAGTCAATCTCAGCTCTTAAACAGTCCCAGCATCCACAGGTTGCTCATCTAGATGCTGCAATGTCTAGTTTGGCCCTTAGAAGCTTCTTCATAACCAAGTACAATTATACTGTATTTATAATGGACTTGCAGTTCCTTCCTTGCCTTCTTGTTTTAATATCAGAACCTTTTTTAAAAGGTGAATGTACATCCTTGCACCCAAAACCCCTAGACATCATGTTAATTTTGTCTGCTTATACCTCCTAGACACTACCCTTGGCCACTATAGAATCCCTTCCTAAATCCACTTTTTATTTCATGGTCCTTTTAAAACTATGTAAGTTGTATAGTGCAGCTGGGCAAAAACAATCTGAATACCCATGTAACAACTAACAAGTCAAAGAATTGTATATGTTCAGAAAGGACAGTCAGTTGGTCTTATACTGAATGTGATTTTCACCCCCTCCTTTCACAATACACCTCTGACTCCACAATGATGCTGATTCTGAAGGGCCCTGGTCCCCCAAGAACAATGTTACAGAGATCATTTGGGGCTGCAGTAAGAGAGGATGAGCAAGGATGTCTCATTCCACTGATGGCAACCTCCTACAAGAATGGAAATTTACCCTGGAATCCAAACCACAGAACACAATCCTACTGGCTTTCTGCTGCCACCGAAGGAAAACTATTCTTGCCTCTTTACTGCAGCTCCATCCTACTCAGAATTTTTGGTCTCCATGGTTCCAACAATCCTTGGCTTAACCTTTTCAGTATTAAAGCAAGCCCCTTATCACCCTTTGCATCAGTAGAAAGCTGATAGGAACCCACTCACAAAAATTAGTACCAATGAAGAAAAGAACAAAAGTGAAAAATACCAGGCTGCATTCTTAGAAAGCAGGTTTGCCTGTGTTTTTTTAGCTGCATTACATTCACACATCACCTTTCGTCTGTCATGGAACTCAAAATGGTACATACAGGGGTCCCCAGGAAAGCTTTTTTCCAGGCACTGACTACACTTGGATCTTATTGAAGTTTGCTGCATTGGTGTGCCTTCAGATCATACTCTGGAATACATTCCCCACCCTTCAGTAAATTTTGCTCCTGTTTCGGTTTGGTGGCAGAATATTAATAGTGAAGTCTACCATAATGGTATAAAGGCATACATAGACCCTTACCTTTCACTGTGTTTATGGAGAAAGCCATAGTTCTGTCTGTCTGTGTTAACTGGTTGAAGATGTCCCTCTGAGAAGGTTCCAATATGTCCTTCAAGAAAGTAACCATTGTCCTGTCTTAATAGTATGCAGGCTGGTACATAAAAAGGCACAATAAATTTACCGCTCACTTTCTGTGTGCCTCTTTCTCTTGGGAGGCTGGGGTGGCATGAAAAGAGATTCAAGTGTGTCTGCTAACAAACACTGTTGCTATAGAGTTGCTGTGTTCAAACTACTCACAGAGAAATACAGAATCACAACGTACTTGGTTAGGTTCAGAATCATTCAAATGAACTCTGTTCAATTCACTTTTACTTCAAGGTTTGCCATGCCCTCGGATTCTCTGAGCCTCTTTTCTCTATAGGTGAACAGAGATGACGCAGCCACTGTGCAAAATGCGATGATTCCTGGATGCATGTGCACGCTCTCCGTAATCGCTGAACAAATAGCCCTTCTTTAGGCTTTGTACACATTCATTTAAAACTGACTGGGCTACTCTGGTCTAATCTCTGCTGACTTTGCAGAGTTGCTTTGTTAAAAATCTTTCTAATTAATTTTAATTCCAAAACCTTTATTAGGCATTTAAAAAATCTTTTTAATTTAGGGTTGATTTGTGCAGTTATAAAAATAATAAATACAACTGAAAAATTGCAAGTCAGTCATTGTGAAAACCTGTACTGTAGGCAAACTTAAGAAAAAAATAATGGATGCCTACTGTTTTCATACTGGCTTTTATACCATGTTTCCCCGAAAATAAGACTGGGTCTTATATTAATATTTGCACCAAAAGATGCATTAGAGCTTATTTTCGGAATAGGGCTTATTTTAGGGGAAATACGGTACCTTCACCATGCTGGATCACACCATCCTGATCTGTAACTACTGGTAGGGCTTATTTTTGACATAGGCCTTATATTTTAAGCTTCCTCCAAAAATCCTGAAAAATCATGATAGAGCTTATTTTCGGGGTAGGGGTTATTTTGGGGGAAACACGGTAACAGTTTCTCAGGTGTAGGCGTGACAACTCCTGTTGGGGGACATGGTTCAAAGCAAAGAATCTCTATCCTCATAACATACCCAAGCCCAAGTCAGGCCTTCCTGTAGCCTGACTTGAGCTTAAATCACACACTGGAAACTCCTATCAGGTATCTCCAATGTTATTCCTAGAATCCTCTGCCCACATTTGTTTATTGTATTTTTACAGCCAGAAATGACTTCCAAATAATCTCACAGAAATTCAAAATAAAATAAAAAACAGAGTGCAAATGTTTTTGAGAGCTTCATCCAGGGCAGGAATGTCCCCCATAGTTCTACCCTCTGTGATAGTCCCTCTTATGGTCACTAGGCTAATGAGAGGGCATTTTTATCTAGAGCTGGGTGTAATGGGATACCTAAATGCTTTCTGCCTTTCCTCTGGGCCCAGGATTTAGCATAAGCAATTTCCCCGCCCGGTTTTTAACATATTATTACATGGGAAACTATTAGCACATCTAGTTGTTTGTAGTGTTCCTTGGCTGGAAAGACTTCTCCTTCATTCACAGGTATTGTCTGGGATCACAATATCCATATTACACAATACCTGATACTGATCGAGTTCCCTCTTCTTTCCTGACTGCCAAAAATTACAAAGGGGAAACTAAAGTCTCCCATATGCTATAGCAGAAGTTGTCCATATGCTATAGCAGCAGTAGGCTCACAGCCCCAACAAAGGGGTAAGCTGTTCTCTTGTGCAAAGAGAACCAGGGAGTGATACTCGTGCAGCTGTTGTTACTTCCCCCTTGAGTGTCCCCTGTTGTGAATCACTGTGGCATCCTGCTATATTTCTCTATCAAGATAGTGAGAGTATTGCTAGGAGCTGGGATTGTGACACAAATGACTCAGCAATCCAGTTTGTTACTCTGTTTTAGGGGATTTACATCCCATGGCCCTGACAGCTATGTGAGACTTCAAGCCTTGCTGGAGTGCAAAGATGAATGCTGTTTGGATCATTTGGGCAAGTGATAAAGCTAAGGGCAGCTAGATTATGCTTTCTTAAGACATCCTTGCCCTGCACAGAAGCTTTCCATTCTTCCGCTGTGAAATGTAGAAAGCATTCCCTGACACAACGAAGTATACTACTGATGAGTCTGCACACAATCTCATGGTATGGACCATATCACTATTCAGATCCATGTTGCCGTATGAATTAGTTGGAGGTAGGCCCACTTGACAAGTGACTTTATGAAAAAACATTGAGCTTCTTCTTCTCAGTTAGTATGAAGCCCAACTCCAGATACAACTGGAAAAACCAGGAAAGTAAGAGAACCTCAGCAGAACTTCTAAACTGCAGGACTTCAGCAAACTATTACCAACGGTAGACATGATCATTTCTACCCCATAGTAGGAAGCAGAGAAGCCCAGAGAAGTTCTGCTTCAACTACTTGCTTCCATTGTAAAAGGCAAGTTGTTTAGGGAATATGCATACTAGGAATTTAGTTAAGCCAGAGAGAATTTTCCCTTTTCCGCAGAGAACTCTAGTATTGTATTGTACAAATATAGATGTGTTGACTGTATTTTAACATCTGTATAGATTTGTAATGTCAACACACCCTTAAGCTTTAAGTGCAACATCTTGAATGAGGGCAGCTCATAGAATTTAGGGCCATTGTTTCAAGTAAAATAGTATATTCGGCTACATGTTGATGGCATGTTGTTTTGCTGCGTCTTACAAAAGCCATGTTTTGCCTATGATATTCCTCTCACAAATGAAGACAGCCTCAACAATAGAAGAAAGCTAGTAATATAATGCTATCCAGGGCCCAAGCACACATTCTTGAGATTAATACAAACTGGATTGCTTTCACACCAAGGATTTCCCATGTTTCAGCCTTCTGATAGTTCATTTTGTGTGTGTATTTACATATTTTTAATATTTTATGTTATTTAAAAATATTCATACCCCGCCTTATATCAAGTCTCCAGGTGGCTTACACAATAAAAGATAGGAACAAAAGATCACAAAATAATAAAAGATCACAATAAAACATTGTAAACTATGACAATTAAAAGAAATATTAAAAACTACATAAAATTAACCCCAAACCCCACTCCACCAGACCCCTACCCACTCACCCCAGACTGTAGAAGGAGTTTCCAGGGAGGCTAGCCCAATGCCTAGGTATAGAAAAATGTCTTTACCATTTGCCTAAACCCATAGAGGACAGGGACCCATAGAGGGCTGGGCAGGTGTATGATGAATCTGAGGAATTCCAAAGCCTGAAGACAATCACTGAGAAAGCACTCCCATGTCCCCCCCCCCGCCTCAGCAGGGGGGGCGGGGTTACCAAAAAGTACCATTATGACATCATTCTCTATTTTTGCATAGTTCCTGTCAGAAAAAAAATCTGCTTTATTTCAAACCTGAAAACAGTGTTTCCTGGGAAGGACACTATCAGCTCAAAAAGTTTCTTGTATCTGAGGGAGTAACAGCAGTAATTGCAGAACTTTGATGAAAAGCTTGCCAATTTCTCATTAATTATTCTTTTCTTTAGTTGATGATGACAAGGTCCCTTGCAACAATTAGGCTAACAGAAGAAAATCATCTCCCACTTAAATGGGGGAAGAGATTCAAGATTTTTGGGTGGGGGGGGGAGGATTAAGATTTTTAAAGATACTATGTTACGTGGAAGTTTTATCAAAATGGAAGAGAATCCCCACACCTCAGCCTACCTTTTATGCAGAGAGGAGGGGATCACTGCTTAAAAATTAAAACAGTGTGTGGAGAATCCCAAGTCACATGAGAGGGGGGGCTTGAATGAACATGGTAGTGTAAATGGGAAACCACAGCTAACAATGAAGAGCAAATATTATCCTCCCATTTGGAATCACCATTGCAAAGGACAGTTTCATATACCATTGCATTAGCAACCTGACCACACAGAAAACCACCCTGGTGTGGTAGTATCTTCCTCTACACATACATATGTAACTAGACCATATATCATGATAGTGGTATGATAACTAAGCCAGCCTTTCTGGCAACAATAGAGTGTACCCATCCCAACCCAATGTTTGGATTCTGATAGGGTTGTTTTTATGTTGGTAAAATGGAGGGGAGCATTGGGTCCCTATTAGGGTGGAAAGTGGGTGTATCAAATAAATAATGACATCCTAGAACAATTATTGCATAGCTCCTATATTGCTCACATGTCTTCTCTTCTTGCAAAGATTTTAGCCACCAGACTGTAGCTCATTTTGGCTGAAAAAATACTACACAGATTTGTGTGTTAAAATGACAAGAGACTAGAAATATTCTCTAGTTTAATACGAAAATACCCAAACTCGACATTGCAATCTGTGCTATTATAAATCCTCTGTGTATTCTCATTGGACTGGGCATTGTCATTCCAAAGAGTCTGCAAACAACAAGCCTGTTGAAGATGCTGCCAAATTAGAAGCAATCTGAGAGAATATAAATTATTTCCTAATAGAAGTACTGGAAGACTCATTGAGAGGATGTGGGAGGCTTCTCTGAACGAAAACCAAGCTGTCAAAGCAAACAATTATATACTTTTGGCATCCCCAGGGAAAAAAAAACACAGATGCTGTTTGTCAATCCAGATTAAGTCATAATTTGGCAGGCTCGTTGCTCAGTCAGGGACTGTGTATGTACTCCTGTGCAGTTTTACTTCAGAAGTTCCAAACAATTGGCAGGGAGTTCACCAGGGAACTTACCAAGCAAGACATCCAAAAGTCCACGTCATTGAGTCTCTCCCAGTTCTGAGTGTGAATTGCTTGAGATCCAAGGTTGAGTCAACTTGCCCCTCCTTGTGCAGGGAGCCAGATGGAAGACCGCCATTTCAAGTGCCAGAATACTGGGATGTTTTCTCTCTTCCGTCCTTTCCTGAAACATCTTCCCTTTGTGTAGGCCTCTGGGACAAAGTGCACCCCAGAGATCTGGGCACTGATCCCACCACTTTGCTGGGTTTGCTTACCATTATTTATATTCCACCTTATCAAAAAGCTTAATGTGGGCATAAGACGTTAAAGCAACCAAAACAGCAGAATGACAATAAAGGAAACTACAAACTTTAATAGACCCACCCACATATGCTTTTAATTAAAAACTATAAAACTGTCAATGGTATATCTTATTAAACTAGAATGTAAACATTTAAAAATTCCCTAAAAGTTCTTTTTGGATGATGCAATGCACAGCAGAGATGCTCCCACAGAAGAGGTCCAATTTTATATGTTACTTAATTATTTTTTTAATTTCTTGTTTGTTTGTTTGTTTGTTTGTTTGTTTGTTTGTTTGTTTGTTAGATTCTGGTTTAAGTTCGTTCGCTCGCTCGCTCGCTCGTCAATTGCCTGCTCGCTCGCTCTGATTGGCCTCGTTCGTTCGCTACGCTCGTTCGTTACGCTCGTTACGCTCGCCTCGCTCGCTCGCTCTGCTCGTACTCGTTGCTCGCCTGCCTAGTCAAGCTCAGCCTGCCTCGCTCACCGTTCTTAGGTTTGTATGACTGTTTCACTTTTTTTTTCTTATTGGCCTATGCTTAATCCATAATATCTAGAGAATAGAGGGTTTTTTTATTCAGACTAGTAAGCAGTATTTATCCTCTATTTCCTTATATTATTCTTGTATGTATAGGCTAAACCAAATGTACATGCAAAGTACAAAATGTATTATATAAATACATATTAAAAAGAAGAAGAGGTCCAATTTTGTGTGGCAAAACAAATCTTATCTTCTGTTAAGTGAAAGGTATGTCAGTAGCCCATAAATGATCTGTGGTCTTGAATTTTGCTTTTGGCATCTATTCAGAAATAGGAAAGATAGAAAGCTAACAGTGCTCAAACTTGTATACGTGAATATTTATGGAACACTGTAAGTGAACATTGCACCCTTGGGAACATCAGAAAAGCTATGATCCAGAAAGTACTAACAGAAAAAAAGAACAAGAAGAAGCAGAAAGCACCAAGCATCCCAGGTCAGCTTTAAAGTTATAATTGCAGTGTTAAAACAATACAGATGGGGTGGGGGCAGCATCATATCCTTATGACTGGGTTGCAGTAACCTAGGCTTGATGGGCTTTTCTGGAGAATGAGAAATGAACAGCATTCCCTGCAGAGTAACACTATGATAAACTATTAGAAATATGAGGACTAGTAACATCCTACATTTCTCATATATAGGCAAAAAGGCTAGATATGCAAACTTTAAACACACACTAACCAGTGGTGGGATTCAGCAGGTTCACACCACTTTGGCAGAACCGGTTGTTAAAATGGTGGTTGTAAACAACCAGTTGTTAAATTATTTGAATCCCATCACCGGAATCAGTCGTTAAATTATTTGAATCCCACCACTGACAACTAACATTCTGCAGTGAAAATGAATCCTAAGCACATTTATCCAAATGTTTCCAAATTTCCATTTTTTTCTGATTGGTTCCAATTGCCTTATTTAGATTATAACATTACTTGAAGTGTTGTGGAAGAAATTGAATTGTAAGAGAAGGTTGGATATTATATGTGTGTAAAACCTAGTGAGTGCATGGGAAAAGCCAAGGCAGTAAATATAGGCCATTTATGCATGCACTGCTTACCCTGCAGCTGTTTGCTTCACAGTGGGGTTTTTCCCACAGTTTTCTTTTTGTTTGCACAGGGATTCTTCTGCTATGAAACATCCCAAGCTGAGCTGAGCTGCCATTTTGCCCACCTGCCACTTCCTTGTTCTTTTTGTGCAAACTCCATTTGGGGAGGTTGCCTGCCACTTTTTTTTTTGGGGGGGGGGGGTTGCCATCTTTGGTCTAGCTAGACCTGTTCAATTTAGTGTCAGTTTCAGGATCAAATTTCACTTTCCCTGTAAAGGGAGGGGAAAAGTTGCACTTTAA
Source organism: Sphaerodactylus townsendi (assembly GCF_021028975.2). Classification (NCBI taxonomy): domain Eukaryota; kingdom Metazoa; phylum Chordata; class Lepidosauria; order Squamata; family Sphaerodactylidae; genus Sphaerodactylus; species Sphaerodactylus townsendi. Next base: position 113,345,637 of record NC_059427.1, on the reverse strand, counting down.
CAGTTTCGGAAACTGCAGGGATTCTCTGATCTGAGAGTGCAGTGAGTTCCAAAGAGCAGGAAACCTGTGTGTAATGAAGAAGGGAATGTATGCTCAATGGGAAGGGTGGGGAAAGTGCATAAATGACCATAGATTAAAGAAACTGATTATACAAATTATGTTGATTCCCTATCTATTGGTATCGACTCTGATTAGCAGAAGCTCTGAGATTCCCACCACCACCACCACCACAACCACCACCACCACCCAGCTCCACTTGTTTAACTGAAGATGACCGGGATTCAGCTAAAAGAACATGAGGGAATTGATTGAAAAGCACTGAAGGCAGTCTTCTCTGAAGAGCAAAACTTGTTTTACAAGCTTTGGATCTGGAAAGGACTGAACAGAAAGAGCAAAGTTGCTAGCTGAAACTACTGAACTATCTTCCTTGAAAACCGCAGTACCTGGGAAGAGCTGTGCAATACTTCTTCAGAGCAGCAGAAAATGGGAACGGCTCCTAGGGCAACAACCAAGCTCGAACACTCACCCAGGAAGAAGTTCCTGTCAGGTCTAGAAGAATTTTTTTTGGGGTGGGGGGGGGACTTTGCTCCAATCTTGGTCATAAGAACACACGGCACTGTCTGTACCTTCTGCAAAGGACTGTGAATAGGACTCTGCTATAAGAGAATGGTTAGTAGACTAGTGTTAACCTTTCTGGGAACATTTTCACAACTGTTTTCTGTTGTATTTTAATAAATTGGATTTATATTTTGAGTTTATTAGAATTTTGCTAGACTTTGAACCTAGCTCTTGGGGACTGAAGGGGTTATGATAATGTTCTCTTGCCCCCTCTTCAGCTTTTCTATCTGTGAGTATTCCGTAGTATGAGTTTGCTACAGGACTGCACAAAGTTGATTTTCCCTGCAACTTACCTGTAGAATACATATTGGTACAACATCTGGGATTTAGCCAACAGCCACTCGGGACTAAACTAGAGATGATTTTTGACTTGTGAAGGATCTGGACCCAACATGTTGAAAATCATATGTTGTTGAAGCTGGAAATGCTGTGCTAGTCCCACAGTTGGTTGTTATGGCTGTCATATGTTCTGTTCTAAAACTGCAGGAGCATTAGAGTCTCCCTACTAGCCATTTTCTTAATTTAAGCCTTTGAGATACAACATCTACAGATTTTCAGCCATGGGAGCAAAGACTCGTTAAACTGCCTTGATGAAAAGGGTGAGAAGGGTTTGGTTTCTTTTGCATAAGGGAACACTAAATACTTAGTTGTCCTTGTACCATTTACTTTCCTTAAAACTATACAAACATAGCTTAAGTGGAAACAAGGAAGCAGTCTTCCAAAGCAGATTTACCACAAGGCTGCAAATTCCATTCCAGCTAATTCAAGCTGGAAGCTTTCAGTTCTCTCCCTTAATTTCTCCCCATCCACCAACTGCTGGTTCTCATTCATTCACACACACATACAGCTACCCCTCCCTTCACTTCTTTAAGATATGATTGGGTTTAAAATCTGATTCAAAACTAGAGAAACTATATCAGGAAATTATTGGCTGTCACTAATTAAAATCTCCACACTATTAGCTGTCTCTAATGAAAACCAACCAACCCCCTTGGAATATTAAGCCACAGTCTACTTAACAAAGGATTAAGCCACCATCAATTGATTCCTGGGATTCTCTAAATGCCATCATTTCTGATGCTATGCCACATAGAAGAATTACACAGATGAACTCCTCTCTAAGTCTGTCAACACTCAGGAGCTCCAGATGATCATGGATTATTATTTCCATCAGTTTTCCTGCCAGCATGGCCAATTGGCCATGCTGGCAGGGGCTGATGGGAATTGTAGTCCATGAACATCTGGAGAGCCGCAGGTTGCAGACCCATGCCCTAAACCCTGTATAGCTTTATCAGACCAGGCAAGGGGTGGTGGGGGGGGGGTGTATCTAGAAATGATATATTCATGAGGTGTTGGTTAATTCTAAGGATGAACCCAATTCAAGAATGGGGAAAACAGGCAACGTAAACCAGCATTGCTTATCTGCATCTTGCTTGGATCTGAAATGCAAAGTCTCACAGGGAGAAACTGTCATTAAATGCTGAAGTGCTGCCAAGTGCTCCTTTGACTTCCAACATTCCTGGAAATGAATAAGCTTTTCCTTCTTCTCTTGAGTGCTATGAACTGTGGAGACATTTTTTCCCTTCCTTTGCTCTAGACAGAGGAAAAGAAATCGTACAAGACAATACAAGCCATTATAATGAATTGCTGGTTTGGGACAAGGTAAGGATACAAATGTGTGTGACTACTTTTCTAGGAAGGGGGGCACTCCCTCACGCTGGGCTCCTAGGCCAAGTGTGAGTAAATTTCAAGAATATGTTAAGTGATTTATCCTGAGGTCACCATCTGTGAATCTCAGACCTCTGCACACATGTGTGACTGCCTGGTGGCCTCACCTCCCCTTTCTTCCTCTCCTGGATAGTGTCCCTTCTCTTCCTAAATGCCTCTAGGCTGTATGTCACTAAAGAGCAACAGTTACTTCATGAATCAGACACCCCTTGGGTTGTTCCAGAGGAAATTCCAAAATGTAGAGAACACTAGGCATGTCTGACTCATATCTTCACTCAGAGTTATTCCATGGTGTTTCACCGTCTCCTGTGATGGACTGTGTGAAAGAATCATGTTGTGTTGAGTTCACTTTCCAAAGAAAGTGGGAGTGCCCCGCCTTCCCAGAACAGTAGTCACCTGTTGAGCTGACAGAAAAAATCAAATGTGGAAAGTCTGATGTATGAAAGCATCTTGAACATGTTCTGTTTCTCTCTTAATACACCATTTGAATTAAGTAGAGATCAATGCACACAGTATACAGAGTCTAATATACCTATTCCCAGAGTCTAATATACTTATTCTGTCCACTGGGCAAATATTACCCAATGAACCAACAACAACAAGCAAGTTGTATTTCGCTACACAACCAGGGTGGGAAAGAAATATTTGGATTCTGGTCTCTTTTTAAAAACATGTCAGTTTACTTAATTCAAGGATTGTTATTATTTCTTATAATTTATTTAAAACAATTCTATCTTGACTTTTCACCCAAATAGGGTTCTCAAGGCAGAAAACTGAAAAACATTAAAGTCAACTTTAAACAAAACATTTATGTAACAACAACTAGGAACACAAATAGGAAGGATGGTCGTGAAGGGAATGCCTTAAAAAAAAGCAAGTCTTTATTCACTGACAAAAGAAAATGGTGGATGGGGGACAAATGAATCTTCCTGGTGAGGGAATTGTACAACTTTGTTACTAACAAGGTCCTTTCTCAGGTTGCCATCCATCTAACATCAGGTGATGGGAGCAGCCAAAACAAGACCTCTAAAGATGACTGTAATGGTTGGGGAAGTTCATAAGAGAGTAGGTGGTCCTTGAATTATTCTGAATTACCCAAAATATTAGGCTTATAAAGGTCAACTATACCTTAAACAGGCTCTAGAAACAAACGGAGTAAGTGGTTCAATACTCATGGAACACTTACTTCGGGCCTTTTAGCTACACACTGGGGTTGAAATGTGGCCTCCTCTCATTTCTCTGTTTACACATGAGGAGGTAGCTCAGTTCTCCCCACAACTAGTCTCCACAGGCCTGTTTCCTAGTTCTCTTAACTCTGCCCCTCTTAAATGCACAGATCTCATGACTCTCAGTAATCCCAATACTATAGAGCTGATATTCTTCCCTTCCCTTCCTCTCACTCTCCCAGCCTCTCTCTCACTGTTGCCATGGGAGAAAGGCTTGTTTTTAAAAAGAGGCTTGTCTGAAAAAAAGTTTTTAAAAGCCCTCCCAATCATCGGGGAGGTCAGAAGCAGAGTGAGGAAGGTGGGTTGAAACCAGACCCTTCTTGTGCTGTTCCTTGCAAAAGCCAATTCTGTTATATCAATACCTTGATACTGCGAAATGAACATTAGAGAAGCAGGAAGGAGCCAGTAACATGGAGTAGGGCAAGGGGGAAGGCATGGATGGCAGTGCAAGGAGTAGGAAGGGTGAAGCTAGGCATGCTAGCCATGAAGAGAAGAAGGCTGGGGTAAAGCTGCACTCATTGAAAAATCTCTCTGCTCTGGCAGTGAAGCAAAATTAAATTTGTGCTATTAGTGGTCTCGCTTGCCACAGGGAGACTAGAAAGTGGAAGCAGGGCTTGAGGAAATACATCCATACAAGCAATCTTGCTGCAACAGACATTTTTCCCCATCGCGCTGCAAATGCCTTGTGCATAATTGGCCAGTATAGATGTATCAAGACTGGAATGACAGAGACTCTGTGATTCACTCCAGTCAACTGCAGCATTCTGTACCAACTGAAGCTTCTGCACACTACTCAAGGGCAGCCATGCTCAACTGTACTACAGTAATCTAATCTAGATCCCCCACAGTGGTCAGATCTTTTCTACCAAGGAAAGGTGACAGCCAGTTAACAAGCTTAAGCTGGTAAAAGGCACTTTTGGAAATCACCACCACCTTATCCAGCAGTAGACCAAGCTCCCCCAGAGAAAAAGAGGAGGGCTCTTTATGCACACCACAAATGAAACAGATCTTGCAGATGTTTTAAAAAGAACCATATTGGCTTTTTTTTTGTCTGAATAGCATGGGCAAAAAAGGCGTTGCCAGGCAAATTGATCTCTGTAATCTGAAAATATCAAATCCATAAAAACAAATAAATTTATTTATTACATCTATAGCCTGTCTTTCTCTAGAAATTCCAGATGGATTACAGAAATTAAAAGTCAACATTAAACACAATGAAAATCATTCATAAACTTTCAATAAATATTAAAAACAAGAACTTCCCCTTAATAAACATGCCTTCCCCCAAAGGTCTGTTTTATACATTCTACCAACTAATATTAGCATGGGAGACTACCTGATCTTATCAGGTAGATTATTTTATTTATTTATTTTATTTATTCATGGGATTTCTATACCGCCCAATCCCCAAAGGGCTCTGGGCGGTGTACAGCATGGGTTCCACATACAATATATAAACAAAACCCCATTAAATTAAAAGTAAGTTTAAAAGTTTAAATATTTAAAATGCAGCAGTAGTCAACAAAATGGCGTCAGCAATACCCCAGATTGAACCCTCCCAAGAAAGGGGAACAAGACAATAACAGAAGTGGGTCCCCTAGATGACAGGGGGACTCCGAAAACCAGAGGAATAGAATAGAAGGGGCACCTAATCAGCAGCAGCTGGGCACTCCAAAAGCCCGGTGGAACAACTCAGTCTTACAGGCCCCCATGTGAATTCCACTCAAGATCCCGCAGGGGTCCGGACTAGCTGGAGGGAGAGTGTTCCACCAGGCCGGAGCTGCCAAAACTGAAAAAAGCTCCTAGTCTGGGAAGCCTGAGTGGGAGGCCAGCAAAATGCATCATTGAGGGGCCAGGAACCACCTACAGTAAACCATTGGCCTCTGCTGAACGCAGAGGCCGCAGTAGGGGACATATGGGGTAATGCGGATCCCTAAGATAACGAGGGTCCCCAGGTCATGGTAAGGCCTTTAAAGCAGTTAACAACCACAGCCACCTTGGTAAGATGATTCTGAACTCAACTGGGGAGCCAGTGCAGGCACTGCACAGCACAGGTTTACCAGGGACTGTGATCACGTGTAGGCGCTCTGTGAGCAAGATCAGAAATACGCCGCATGCTGGACCAGCTTCAGTTTCCGGATCAAACGCAAGGGAAGGCCCGCGTAGAGCGAGTTACAATAGTCTAACCTGGAGGTGACCAGGTGAAGGTAAGGTACCAGGTAAAGGTAAAATAGGATCCAGATGAAGGTAAAATAGGATCCAGAAATAAGCTAACCTGGTCTCCAGGGTACAGTCCTTTGGTAAATTGGATTGCGGGCGGGATGTGTGGGAACTGATCAGAGTCCCAGTATTCATTTCTAATGGTTAAAGGCAGCCATAAAAGGAACAGATCTTACAGAGCTCTAAAAACAAATAACTCTCGTATCAGGACAAAGTAACTTGTCATTTGGGTGTAGTTCCCCCTCACTATGGCTCTGGTTCAGGTAGCCAGCTCAATCAGGTTCAGGTATCCAGCTCAAGGTTGACTCAGCCTTTCATCCTTCAGAGGTAGGTAAAATGAATGCCCAGATGACTGATGAAGGCAATGGTGCAAAACCATCCTGTAAACAGTCTGCCTGATAAACATCATGATGTACATTACCCCACAGGTCAGTAATGACCTGATTTTTGCACAGGGGACTGCTGTTACCTTTTTAAGAAGGCCTCATTAAGGGAAAAGCTAGATGAGATGGCATACTCATGATCACCAACATGAATTCCACCACCATTTTAAAATGATTTTTACAAGCTGTGAGGGCCCAATTCTGATTGGGTTAACTGTGTGGTGCTGTTATTCCACCTCTCACACACACACTTTATCAAGTGCCAAAACAGTTCTCTGCTCCATACAGCTGTTTTGGCACTTGAAAAGGTACACAGGGGCTGAACAAGAGCACTGAGCAGCAGGTCCCATCAGGATCAGACCTTGCAGCATTTTTAAATTATTTCAAAATGGCAGTAGCAATCTCCTGGGGGCCTGTGGATGCTATCACATTCAGTTTAATCCTAAGAGGACTGTGCATCACAGGGGATACAACAGAGGACACTTAAGTACAAATCTTGCCTGTTTGCGGAGCTGTATCTTCCAAAGGCCTTGCTCAGATAAAACGGTTGTAGTGCAGCATGTTGGGAAAGATGGTATAATACACACATTACAATGTCTTGATATGCACAAGGACCTTATGCATGTTGTGAGATCTGTGCCTTCCAATTGCACACAGGCATGATTTTGATTATGTCCATGGGATATGTATTCAAATGGACCTAAACTGTCACCGTTTGTTGGGACATATATAGAACTCACATTGCACCTTTCTCCTTGCAGGCCTCTGCCACAGCCGAGTAGATGCATGTTTGGGAAGCACACTGCTCCTAAAATACTTGTGATATTAGAAAGCAAATGAGGCAACTTCATAACATGTAAATTGGTGACCAAGCTGCCATATTTTAGGAAGTGCAGAATTCAGCCACTTAGCACAAACAGTTTTCAGTTCAGTTTGACTCTTGCTAACAGAAGTTCAGTTCAAGGTTCCCCATGATGTACTTGTGTGGTTACAGTAAAGCTGTACCAATTGTTTTTATATCTTCCATGTGGCCTGCTCTTCATGATAATTAACAGGAACAAAACTGATTCTTTTGTGAATAACAGGCTATACAAAGTAGGGCATTGACAAAAATAAACCAACACTTCATGTTCTACAATCCAGGTGTAAAAACATAGATGTTCCATAGAACTGAATCCTCCTCTACCAAGGTCTCCACAGACTTTATTTTTTTGGATGTTTGTTGGGTGTCTGCCTATACTCTCAAAGCTACGTTTCCTTTTTTTTTTGTCAAATTTCTGTCATGAAATTTGAACATGGAATTCTGTGGTCAGACTTTGTCATCAATTTCCATTATCTGGGAATTCATAAGACCATAAAATTATGTGAGATTTCCTATCAGTTCTAATGAAACATTCAGTAGAAAATATTTATTCGGTAGAATCTACCTGCAACTTGAAAGCCGTAAACAAAACTTGTATGACTATCAATAAGAGGTCTGTGATCTCACTTTGCAAAACCTCAATTCTTTGGTGCTGGGTCAACAACCAACTTCTGAACATGTCTGGAAATTCTTGATGTATATATGTACATATATACATAGCACTATCTGTTAGTGCCAAGTGCCAAAGACAGGTGGATCTAAAGCAAACATAAGAGCTCCCAAATGGGGAGAAATGATGCTGCAAACATATGTGAATTCCTGTGGAATCTAACAAGCTCAGTGCTAATGGAATCCAAGGTAAACAGAGTTCTGTAAGGATGGAGTCCCAGCTACAGTTGGTTATGAGACATGAGGCACCAGACTGTGACTGTTTACCCAGTACATTTTACTGCCATTCACCAAACAAAGTTAGAAATTGTCACTGTGGCTCAGTTTTTGCCAAGAGGCAGCACATTTAGGCAGTTATGTGATACTCTGTAAACAGAGGATGCTGTAACAGTTTATCAAAGCAAAGGTGCTACTGAAATCCTGAAGTAGGTTCATGCTTGTGATATAGTATCCAGACTAGATGAATATTCAAGAATGGATTTTTTTGGGAGACAAGAATAGCAAACTTAAGCCAATTGGATCCTCTTGTTAACAAAGTGGTTTGTCCAGCTGAAGTTTTTTCCTTATGTTAAATGTTTGTCCGAACCATCCTCCAAGGAATGCAGACCGAATATGGTCCCCCTCTCCTTCACTGTATCCTCACAACAACCCTGTAAATTTGCCTGAAAGATAATGATGGGCCTGAGGTCATCCAGTAAGCTGAGTAGAGATTTGAATCCAGGTTCTCCATTCCTGGATTGATGCTTTAAACACTACTACAAACTAGTTCTGCAACTTATACTGCAGATAGGTAGAGTTTAAAATCATGAGTGCAATGTGAGACCATTGTATCCGGGACATTAAAGACATGTCCCAAAATGTATAAACAGTTTCCAGTTCAAAAGAAATCCCCTTCACCAGTCTGGAAACCCAGAAGAAACATCAGTCTACTCTAGGAATTACTGGTAGCTCTATGATTTAGCATAGGGTTGTCCTATGGCCTGTGCAGTTGGTCTGAGCCAGACAAGAAGTATTTCACCCAACATCCAGCTGCCTCATAACACAATGTGCATAATGATATCCTTCCCACCCAGCCTAGCAACCTTCTCCTTACTTGTTTTCTCCTTCCCCTCACTCTTTTCCCCTCAACACTGATCCACCCCGTCATTCGTCTTTACTTCATTCATGTTTTCCAACTCTCCACCACCACTGCCTAGCTTGTCTTCCCCTCTTTCTCTGGGCTCCTTTTCTTATTTTCTGGCTGCTTGACAGCAGCTAGAGAATAGGCAAGGGTGCCTCTTGGGCAAGAAGCGCAAAATAGGCACACATGCCACTGTTCAAGAGTGCCTCTGTAGCCACACATGGCTACAGCCCTTGCTCTTCAATGCCTCTTTGGGACTTGGTTAAGAGGGCAACCTGCTCTGTGGTTAGCACAGTCAGCCAGGTCGGAGTGTTTCTTGACTGGGGTGGGCAGGCTTGAGTAGTCCAAAGGAAGAAGTAAGTAACTAAGGAAGGGAAAGAGCACCTCAGTGCCCACCAGTCAACCCCTACAGCACAGTTTTTCCCATGCAGTTGATTGTACCACCAGGCAAACCAAGCTAGAAAACTGAAAGTGAGTTTACTTAAAGTTGACGGGCTATTCTAAGAAGGAAGAAAGCCCCAGTAAGAGCCTTTTCTCATTTTTAAAAAACATCTTCACCTCCAGAAGCCAATAGACTGAACAGAAGGAAAGGGAGAGACCTGAAAAAACTCTTGTCTCCCCCTCTATTCCTCATCCTCCTTTGCCAGTTTTCCCTCTAGGCATCCATCCTTTCCCCCAAATGAGCCCTCTCCAACTCATCAGCTCCAATAACAGTAAATGAGGGAAGATGCAGGAAAAAAAGATTGGAGGGAGGAGTGTTGTGTTTTCAAAACTTTATTTTGGGTTTTAAAAATAAAAATGGCTAAGTAATCAAACCCAGGGAGGAAAATAACAGGCAGATGTGATAGTATTCCAGTTAGGGGTTATGAATATAAGGATCTGAGCAAGGTGAAACATTCAAAAGAAATGCAACATGTCCTCTCCCCTGAGCCAGCAGAACTTGGGACTTTCTTGTAGCCTTCTGCTGAGTGAGAGAGCACCTGCCTCTCTCCTGCAATACCCACATCCCCTTCTACATAGCCTAATTTGGTGGGAATAGTTGTGTATGCCTGTTTGAACAAATTTGAACAAAGCTGAAGAAGTCTTAACAATGTAGCGATTAGAGTATTCAACTAAAACAGTGGTTCTCAACCTTCCTAATGCCATGACCCTTTAATACAGTTCCTCATGTTGCGGTGACCCCCAACCATAAAATTATTTCCTAAGACCATCGGAAATATGTGTTTTTCCATGGTCTTAGGCAATCCCTGTGAAAGAGTCATTCAACCCCCAAAGGGGTCGTGACCCACATGTTGAGAACTGCTGAACTAAGATCTACAAGGGGCTGGCTCTACCCCTAGTGATACTACCCAGTTGTGCCTACTAGGAATTTGTTTTTCTTAATTCTGAGGTTTTCACAGCTAGTGTTGAACATAAAGGGCTGCCATAGCAGCTTGCTCTGCCCCCCCCCCCCCCCACCACCACCACACACATGCTTTGGAAGCTTTGGAATGACTGTACAAATTTATAAAGGTATTTCTGTGAAAAATAGTGTGTTGTTGAGTTTTACCTGTGGGAGGAATGTTCTGTGGCAACTGGCATCATTACAGTATTTTAAACCAGCCTTTTGCTACTATTATTTTCAGAGATCTGCATGCACTTAGTGTATAAATGGTGCCAAGGAATCTAATTGACATCTAATGCCAAACTAGTAAGGTATATGCTTATATTTAGTGGTGAAGCATACTCTCAATACAGAGAGTCAGTTTCCATCATTACTGTTTCACACATTAAAGGCTAGGTATTTTTCTAAGTTCATATGACCAATTTGCATAATTTGCATAATATGCAATTATGCATAGTGTTTGCATAACATACAAATTAGTCCACCTGATTTGGGGGAACTGGAATATGGCAACCCAAGTTTAGCAGTCCCCCCTCATGTCCCTGTTGGCTGGCAGTTTTATTTTGGATTGCTAGGAAAGCATAAAGGCAACACCACAAAATGGCTACTATGGGTGATTGGAACCTATTGCAAAATGACTGTCATGGGGCATGGCCAATCATAACATGGTTGCCATGGGCAGTAGGATGAGGTGTTTGGTTTTGGAGAGAGATGCAGTTTGATTTCAGTTTCCAAAGAAAGTAAGAATTGCTGCCTATGTAGCTTCAGGAAGTTTTCAGACATATTGATGGCCAAGACCAGGGGACCAAGCTTTGATATGCCCTGTCCAAAGTGAACTCAGTACTATGCTGGACAGGTAGCTAAAAGGGAGTGACATTGGATTTTATCCACAAAACTTAAGTAACGAGAATTAGAAAATGTGGCACAGGAGGTACCACAGGTACTACGTTTGGGATCACTGGAACAGAGCGTTATAGCTTCAATTCCTGCTCTCGTGAAACTCATTGGGTAACATTGAACTAGTCATTCTCTCAGAGCTAACCCTATTTTAGAGGATTGTTGAACAGATAAAATGATAAGCGTGTGCAGCACTATAGGGAACTCCTCAAAAGAAGTGATTTTTTTAAAAAAGGAAAGAAACCTACAAAAATCTGCTAATTTTGAAAACCGAATATTCTGATCACTTATGGAGAATTTATTTCGTCATCTAGATTGAGCGTTGGAATGAAAGAGATCTTATATTTGAGAAACTGCTCTCAAAAGGGCTAAATCTACCACACTGTTTCCCTTGAAAATTGAAGTTAAGAAGACTATGTTTGGGATTTACGATTCCCTGCCTGCATTGTAGCCTTCTCCCCTGGCTGAGGGCTAAGTTGATGTAGTTCTTCATTCAGCACAGAGATATTTTTAGAATTACAGGCAAAGGGGAGTTGTGTTTTCAACAGATGAAACTTTGTCTCAGCTGAGAAGCATGAAGTCAATTTTATTGCATTCCCCAATAATCTTCCTCTCTCAGACCAGGATATCAGCATTAGCAGCAGGCCAGGACTCAGTTAAAAGCCGTGATGCACTTCATGCTGGCCTGCGTTCACTGGGCCCCTGGGATTCCTCTGGCACTCGCTCTGCAATCCACACTCTTGCCAGCACTTCTCTTTCCATGAGCTCATACGATAAACATTTCCACACACCCTTCCCCTCATGCAACATTCAGCAAATCCAGGCAGAAGGGGGGTCTTTTTCATTGACTGATGTGGAAGGGTGGTAGATAGAAAAGGAAAGCCAGAGGGGAAGGTGGTATTTCCCACCCAGCTAACTTGCTTGTCCCCTATGGAGGTCAACCAAACGTTAGTCTGCAGTAGCCTCTCTAACTTGATTTTTTTTGCTGCTTGAGTGAGAGTGGATACAACACTGGTATCTTCAGCCATCCAACAGGTCATTTTGAAGATGACTTTACAGTGGGAATGGATTGAGACCTCCCTGCCTCTGACCCCCCACCCTCAGCTACTAAATGCACTGGTCTAAAAAAAATACAACAGCAATTAAGAAAATCAAAAGAGTCTGATAAACTAAAGCTATACAACATTCCCTTTATATAAATAACTAGAAAAATGGGCTCCCTTTTTATCATTTGTTGATTCACAGAAGAAATGTCTCCTACCCTGAGAAACTGAGATTTGTGTGTGTATACAAGTGTTCATAAAAGTTATTAAAACACTGTCACTTTATGACATAAGTAACGTATTGGATGTTAGCTAGTTCTTGCAACATTCTGTTGAGCTGTTGAAATACTTCTGCGTTATAACATCTCATTTCATGACCAAGGAATGTCATTATCTTTTGTCAACTTGTATATTATGAAAAAAAACTTAAAAGAGCCCACAGTTCTGGCATCAACCTTTTTGACCCCTTTCCTGCTCATCTAGTGGGATAGTAGTGTCAACCAAAAGGCAGTCTTGGCAGATCCAATACAAGTCAGCCATTTTATCTCCCACCAATAATAGCTGAGCCTTGGCTGAGTTTTTTTAAAAGCCATGTTAAAGTGAGGGGGGGGATGAGCTCAGCACTCAGCTCCTTCCCCCAAGATTAGCTGAAGGCAGAATTGTCACGGAGGCACTGCTTGCAGCCAGCACACTGTTTAAGCCAGAGCAAAGGAAGCTTCTCTTAATTAATAGGTGTAGTCTTAGAAGCCCCACAGTGTTGGGTGGAACCCACAAACAAAGCAGGAATGTGCTGTGTGCCATCTGGACGAAAATCTCCATCCAAAAACAGCCAGAGAGAGGAAAAAGCTGTCTTTATCAAATAATAGTTAGACTGGACTACAGTAGAAGTTCTCTCCACCCAACCACCCAAGCTGGGGCATGATTTCTGATATTTTCTGATATTTTTCATACCAGTACCAATCTTACCTACTAAATCCTTCAAATGGTAGTCTCACATGAAAAGAAGAGGAGCGAGCAAGATGCATCTTGTCAGAGATGCCTGTGTTGCAAGGAGTCGTACATGAGAGTCACAAAATGAAGAAAGTTAATTACTAAATAAATTGCTAAAGAAGATACTCCACCAGAGGCGTAGCAAGGGGGAAAAGTGCCTGATGCACTGGTGCATCCTCCGCCCCACCATGCCCCCACCTGCCCCATCTCACCCCGGAATGCCCCTGCCACGCCCTCACCACACCCCCACAGGGGCACACGCCCGGTGCATCACACGCCCTCACCACACCCCCACAGGGGCACGCGCCCGGTGCATCACACGCCCTCCTCCCCCTTAGAGCTACGCCTCTGTACTCCAGAGCATCTTGAATGGCATGAGAGTCTGTTTGCTTCCACACACTGAGGATTTGTCACATTACTTTCATCACAGCCGCAAATGCAGAGGCATGCTCGCTGTCGACAGGGCTTCCAGAAGCAGAGTTTTCTTTTTTAAAAAAAAATGTATTGTATCATTTGAATTTTACAGTTTATAGTAATTTTCTTCTTCATACATTTTCAAACAATACTTTTCCCCCCTTTTCTCCCTCCCCCCATTACTTCTTCTTCATAGTTTTGTCACACAAACAGCAGTAAGTTCATTCTCTGTAGGCTCTTCTCCCATATTTCTTCATTGACTCGAGCTTCTTTCATCCAGTCCACGTGTATTATCCATATCTTCAAAATTTCATTGTTTATCTTGCCACGTCTTATTTTTGGTTAGTATATCGAAAATATCAAGTGTCACTTGTTCCCAGATATATTCTAACCATCTCTGAAGTGTCCGTTTTTTCTTCTCTTTCCAGTCCAAGGCTATTGTTGCATGGGCTGCTTTGATCATTATTTTATACATATAACTATATTGTTTGTCCACCCTTCTGTCTTCCATTACTCCCATGAACAATAAGTCATTATTTAAATCAATATTTATCTTCACCAGTTTCTCGATATATAACAATACATTTGTCCAACATTTTTTTACTTCTGCACATTCTATCCACATATGGCTATAATATGCCTCTTGGTCTCCACAGTGCCAGCAGAAGTAGAGTTTTCTGTGCATTTTTATCCATCTTTTTCAGACTTCCCTCTTCCACATGTGCTCTGCAACTATTATGCTCTGGCCCTAGGGAGCTGTGGTGACCCTTCACCCCCCACCCTTTTTGTTTTTTCTCTTCATGCACACACTGTATCAGTTCTGTTAATTTGAAATAGACAAGTAGTAATAAGTAGCTATAGTTATTACTGACTGAAAAACGAAAACCTCAGAAAGACCACTGGTGAAGAATGGGAAAAGGTGGAGAAATGTCTCTATACTAAAGTAGCCTCAGTCATCTTTAGCGTATGAGATTTGCCATCTGCCTAGGTTTCAAGTAGGCTGGATGCCATAATCTTATCAAGAGCAAATGCACAGGAAGATGTCAACGATTTAGAAATCCAGCAACCTGTGAAGGAGTCATGCAATCATTTGTCCAGCATAATTTTTGAAATCTGTCTTCACATGATATGGTGATTATGGATGCCACAAATACAGAAATATACATTCTGATTCACTGCTCCTGATTACATGGCTGTGTAGTCCTTTGTTGCAGCCTGAACAACATGAACTTGTCTGTACTGAGAGCCAGTGTGTGAAGTAGAGTCAAGAGCAGCACTCTAATTTGGAGAAGAGGGTTTGTTTCCCCACTCCTTTACATGAAGCCTGCTGGGTGACTTTGGGCCAGTTACTGTTCTCAGAACTCTCTCAGGCCCACCCACCTCACAAGGTGCCTGTTGTGGGGAGTGGGAAGGATTGTGATTATAAGACGCTTTGAAAATCCTTAAGGCAGTGAAAACTGGGTGTAAAAACCAACTCTTCTTTTCTCTCACTCTTCTAGGGTGGGAAGGTGTGATTTGGGGTGAGGGAGGATTGAAAGAGGAGACTTGGGATGGGGAGGGGGTGGAAAAATGAGGCTTGGGGTGGATGGAGGGTGGGAAGATATGGCTTGGGGTGGCAGAGGGTCAAAAGGTGAAGTTTGGTGTTGGGAGGGTGGAATGGAAAGGCTTGGGGTAGGGGGACCCAGCAGAGCAGTGGGCACCAAGGCACAGCTGCTCCGCTGGCTGGACTGAGCAGTTTGGGGTAGAGGGAACCAAGAAAGTGTTTGTAGGCCTGGCGGATCAATGGGTGCCAAGGTGCTACTGCCCCACCAACCAAGCTGGGCTTTTAAAGACTGTGGGAGGGTGGGGGGAACCAGGAGGGTGTTGGTGGGCCCAGAAGAGCCAAGCTTGGGGGAAGACAGGCAGTAGATGGAATGTTGTTCACCAATGAGCATGCAGGACTCACCCATTTCCTGCTCACCGATTGGTGGAGGTTCATTATTGTGACATTCGATCCCTTAGCAAATTATATGTTAGGATGAGCAGAGATAAAAGTATGTAAACAGTGCAATCTAAGATCTTCTATAAGAGTTACCAGGATTCTGACCTGGTTAGAGTCCATGCATGTTCACTAGGAATCTTATCCCTTAACCTTAGAGGTGTGGAGGATGTTTGACTGTTCCCTTTTAGTAAAAAAATAGTCTTTGTTCCAGGCCTGAGAGCTTTGGCATCAGAGAATATTCTCAGCTAAGCCATGGCTGAAATCAAAATCACTTCCCCACACAGATATAATTGCCATTTAAGACAGAAAGGTTGCGCTTTAGAGGCTTGGCCCAAAAATGAATGAGGCAAGAAAATATTCTGTATGCTTTGTTGATTCTTGATTGATTACATTTTAGTTGAAAGTTCTTTGAAAGGAAGAACTATTTTCTTTTGACAAAATTATTTGCCATGGGAAGGCTGCCTCTTTGTTGCATTTCTTGGAAATGATGCTCTCCCAGGCTCAAGGGACTGATGATGTGTGATGTCTGATATATGAAGAATGAACACGAGGAAAGAGCTAATCTGAAAAAGAGGAAGAAACTGGGGAAAAGTTCATCCCTCATCATTCTGAAGTGTGGATGTACTGAATTGGTTTCTTTCTAAAAATGGACAATTCTGAGCTATTATTTTGAAGAAAAGAAAAACAAATAAGGAAACATTTTTCTAGGGATGTAAATTCTTCAGAGTAGCTAATCAAACTAACGCTAATTAACAGTCCCTGTTCCAAAATCATCATTGGACCACCATCAGGAATTTACTGAGGAATTTATCCAGAACTCTTTCTCACACTCTGTCTTCCTTTCCACAGACTTCTGGTTCCGCTCCTAAGATGTGAGACATAAGTGACATCTGCAGGACCGTCAGCCATTTAATTTCTCTATGACCACGGTGAATTGTAAATTCATTGTTCAAAGTTCTATTGGATTAGATGCAGAGAGGATGTTAAGCTACTAATTAATGTTAAGCTACTAATTAATGACAAGTTATTTTCTGGTATTTGAAGACCTACTGTTACCAGAAAAAAAGTCAGTTCTCGCTCATCAGAAACATACTCTTCTCATTGGGTTGAAATTCAAGTTAAACAAAAAAGTGAAAGGAACTGACTGAGGTTGCCCAGCAGTTTCACTCCCAAACCCATTCCGCCTCTTCTTAGCAAATTTGGGAGGGCACGAAACAGTTCAAGGGGGAAAGAAGCGTGCTTCTGTCCACATGGCCAGTACTGCTGCACTGCATGACATGGAATGCCGCCCAGTTGCCTTAGCCACAGGATGATGCCTATTGTGCTGCTCACCCATTCAGTGTGACAGCTGCGGGAAATCTTTGAATGTCCTCTGTACTGTTGCCACACAGCCACATCTAACGTATCAACTGACTTCCACCGGCTATGCTGTCCTGAATCACATAACCACTGGGAAGAAGCCAAGGTAGCTGCTGGCAGAGTGCAAAATCTTTTTGTGCAAAAGTGCAAAATCTTTTTGTGAGCTTTGGGGAACACTATGGGGTTCCCTAAGTCTCCTTTTCACCAGACTTGTTCACCTGCAAAGTGGTGCATGAATCAGAGCAACACTTCATTAAGATCTGATCTGAGTACAGAGCCCTATGGGGGTGGAGCGGTTAATAAATCCAATTAATTGATTGATTGATTAAATATATCTAACCATATTAACTGTGAGAATTACTATGAAGGGTCATAAAGAGGAAACTTAGCAAGCATGTGAAGTAGAGTCTTTAAGTCTGGGGATTGTAGTCTATGCATTTGTACAGTCTGTATATGTACAGATCTGGTAATGCTGATGATTTACTTCCTGCAATTTAGTGATTTTATTTTCACAGATATTTCCAATTTCTCTTCGTTTCCTTTGCTAAAGAGCCTTGACAACATTGTTTTCAAGTGACCAGGACAGAGTGTCACTTCCATCCTTGAGAAGAATGGATAGAACAGGTTGACATGGGTGGTATGCAATACAAGGAAGTTTGAAGATCCGGAAATGGCGGAGAAACTAAAAGCGCTCCTATCTGTTCTCTCTGAAAGGGCACAGTTCATGCTTTGCAAGGTCTATGATTTTGGCAAGATGAGACAGACTCATCGCCAGGAAGCATGATTCACCTCTGGACTGGAAACTTATTTAAAGAATTTGTGTTGATAAATGGCTTGTACAAAAATACCTTCCTTAGCTATATCCAGATACTACCTCAGCATGCCAAGTACCCCTTTGCCCCCCAGTTCCTCTGTCAGTTTGATAATTAGGCAGAAATTCGAAACCTACACTCTGATGGCAGTGGCTAGAACACACTTAATATTATGACTAATTATTTGTTCATCCAAACTTTTAAGTCTTGTTTTAGATGACACACAGAAGGCAGACTATATGTAGGTGCTGTTTGCTCAGCACATGTTGGATATGCTCTAGATCAGTGGTTCTCAACCTTCCTAATGCCGTGACCTTTTAATAGAGTTCCTCATGCTGTGTTGACCCCCAACCCTAACATTTATCCATTTTACAGATGGAGAACACTGAGGCAGAGAGTCTTAGGCGACCCCTGTGAAAGGGTCGTTCGACCCCCCAAAGGGGTCCCGACCCCCAGGTTGAGAACAACTGCTCTAGATCCCATAAGAACATGTCCATGTACCCTTTGTAGGCAAAGTTTCATTATAAACATAAAATCAAAGATCAGTCCAGTGGCACCTTAAAAACGAAAGGATTTATTGTATTCTGTGTTTTCATTAACAAGAGCCTACTTCTTTGGACTGATGTATTCCATGAAAACATTATGCCCCATTAAATGTTCGAATTGGATCCAAACAGAGTTTGGGGATGGGGTAGAGGTTTCTCTATCTTTCCAGTCCTGCTAAAGCCCATAAGAGACACTGGGACTGTTCTATGAGTTTTAGCCTGGTGGAGAGGGGAGGTTATGCAAATGTGTGACTGCCCTAGCTATGGGGCAAGGGCAGCTTCCAGGGATCTAATGTTTCACCTGTCACTGAGAGCCTAAGTAGATGTGACATATTCTACAAGTAAGTTCATCTGGTTAGGCCTAGACCCATTGATGCAGGTGACTGTGTATAAAGCTGATCCGGAAGGCAAAACACTGCCAAAGACATCTTCATTATTTTTTTTCTCACCCACAGTGAGCAGCCCCAATCCTACTAGGCTTTATTAAGTTGGGTGAGAAGAGAAGGGGTTTGGAGGGAAAGGGAGCAGGGAAGAATGAATAGTAGGTGCACAGTTTCTCCCCAAGGTCACCTCACAGGATGGCAACAGGGTGACAAAGGAACAGTGGTGTAGCACCAAGGGGTACATGATGTGCCAGGTGTGTGCCGGTGGGGGGGGGGTGTTCCGTGGCATTCCAGGACGGGGACAGGTGGGGGCGTGCCCTGGGCACAGTTTCCCCTCACTCTGGCCCTGCAAAGGAAGGATGGTGCTGGTAGTAGAGACAAAAAGATTGATGGCATTTTGTCCTCTCAACCACTGGCTGATATTGTATACACATTCAATTTAGCAATGGGCGTAACCAGATGACATGACACTTATGTGTGCCTGTTAGGTATGCATGTCGAAAATGTCTTGTTTGGTGAGGCCTTGTTTTCACACATGAAATTTAAATGTACTCTGAGCATTTTCCCCAAATTGCTGTTGGTTTTGTCAATACTAGAATTAACTCCAAACTATGGCTTTTCCAGTCATTCTGTTGTGTCTGTCTAGTCCCTTGTATGGTCTGAAGATACCTTGCTGAAGCTGAACAGGTCTGGGTCTAGTCAGTGCCTGGATGCAAAGCCTCTGAGAAGATACATCAGCTGCCTTAAGAACCTTGATGGAAGAAGGGAAACATATGTATATAATAAAAACAGGTAAGATATTGGTAATTCCAATGATTTGTTCCTTTTACATTATCCTCACCAAGTGACTTAAGGCATTTGTGAACTTACTGTTTGACTTGAGGCTGTTTTTTTCACAGTGGGGTTTTCCCAGTTTTCTGGAATATTCACTCGGGCCATTCAGCAGAGACAAGCTGGTCCAAAACAACAGCTTTTATTTGCATGGAAGGCACTTCTTACAACTATCCTACCGGTAACATAGAAACTGAAACCAAGAGCTCCAACCAGTAAGACAAAACTAAATCACTCAGATAATAGGGGAGGAGCAGAGGAGTCTGTTATATGAATATACAATAAATGTAGCACATTAGTAGATTCCCTTTTGCCAACGCTATTTATATTTTAAAAGGGTCCTTTTCTTCTTTTCTAAAGTACTCCTGCATGTCCAACAGTTTAAATTCTGCATGCCTTGTTGTTTTCTTACAAACTCTATCTGGGGAGGCGGCCTCCCTGCTCCCACCCCCCCATCCATCTGATAGCTCAATAGACCAGTCCCTTGCTCCAGTGTCACACAAGCAGCATTTAAAACACACACACACACACAAACACTAAACCCCATTTGGAAATGGTGGCCAGAAGAGCAAGAAAACTGCTATTGGTTGAGCTGGGGAAGACAGGAAGGAGCAAGAAAACCTGGATGAAGAATTATGCTTCCTGTTTAGCTGTTTTGCTTTATGGGGAAAAATAAAACAACAGGAAAAGTCGTGTTTTGCCAGCCTTTGGAATCTGTGCAGCTTATCAGTTCTGTCCTGTAGTGACTTTGGAAAAAGCAAAAAACAATGCAAAAGGGGAAGTCTATGGTGAAGAGAAAGTAAGCTATCTGCAAGGCAGAGAGGCAAGTGCATAAATGGCTTTAGGAGTCCTGCTTGAAGGCTCTTGCATTCAAATGTTACTGGAGTGGCATAGATCTGAAAATGTTGTTGTCACAAGTGTTTGATTCATAAAAAAATGACTACCAAACACACACTGCAGGCAAGAGACAGAGGAACAACTCAGTTTGCATTAGGAATTCCTGAAAGTCAGCATGGATAGAGGGAGGGGAAGGTTGGCTGGGCAAGGTGGGTAATGATGAAAAGTTCTGCACACAGAAAGAAAGAGATTTGGCTGGTTTGCAGGCAAGCATCACCTTACTCATTTGCAGAACTCTCGTCTCAGTTGCCTAATTGCTGTCTGCATAGGAGAGGCTGGGTTTCTTCAGCCAAGGGATATGTCATCTGGGAGACATACAGCCAGCAACTTTGAAATACCGTGCCAGATAGAAAGTCCAGCCAATCCAAAGTAGAGGCCGCACAGGCAGGGACTGATTTCTCATGTAGCTGCCTGAGTAGTTTTATTAAACATATAAGTGTTTTAGCTCTTCTTAGAAAATGTCATGGGAGACTTTTCAGTCTTGTTCAGTTAAGAAGCTCCATCTTCAGGTTCACCTTGATTCCTGCAACTGTTGAATCTCCCTAAGGACAAGTTGACAAGCCATAACCAGTTCAAGACCTCACCGTAGCCTTCCAAGAGTAGGGACTCAAACAGACTTCCTGGTTGAAGAAAATATCCAGGAATATCCACAGTAGGGCCAAATGTAGGGGTGAGGTGGTGGGCAGAGAGGGGGTGGCAGCAGCAGACTCAATTGCCTGGAAAAGATGGCACATTTTGCAGCATATGCGTGCCCATTCCCTCAATTACATTACAGCGGGGTGGGGTGGGGAGGCTCAATTGCAAGGAAGAGATGGCTCATTTTGAAGCATGTGTACCCCATTCCCCCAATTAGGCTGCTGCTGTGAGGTGGGGGAGGCTGGATGGCTGAGCAGACTTGCAGGGCAATGTGCAGCCATGAGCCACTGCTCTGCTGGTGGGATGACCTTCTGGGGGATGGGGTGTGGAGGTGGGAGGCTCTTTGGGCTGGCAGAGCAGTGTGCAGCCAGGTGCCACTGCTCAGCCGGCAGGGTGGGCTTCTGGGGGATGGGATGGGGAGGTAGAAAGGCTTTGTGGGCCAGCAGAGCAGTGTGAGGCCAGGCGCCACTGTTCAGCTAGCTGGGATGGCTTCTTGGGGGTGAGTGGGTAGGTAGTAGGGCTTCTTCATCTGGGGAGCAGGGAGCGCCCAGGCACTTTAAACACCATTGAAAATAGTTTCAATAGTTTAAACACCATTGAAAATAATGCTGTTTGGGGGTGGATTCCAGCATTACTTGTTTAAATTAGGGAGCCCAGATTCTCCTTTTAAATCCACCTTAAAGGGAGAATCTGGGGTTCCCAGTTCAAATAACATTGAAAGTGATGCTGTTTCCCCCAATTGGGGGGACTGGATACAACACCATAAAATGTTTTCATAGCAGTAATAAAACCTTTTGAAAGCATTTTGAAAATGTTTGCAAAAATATTTCTGCTGTGTTCAGATTTGTGAGTTGGGGCATGTTCTATAATGTGATGGTGACTTTGAAACGACCTGGTGGAAAAAATCTTTGTTTGGTCACGGTGCGGGAGGGTGGCCGCCCATGGGGGGGGGCGCATCAAACTCAGGTTTTGCCCAGGGCTCGTTTGCCTAGGTACACCAATGGATTAGGATGATCTCTAAAACAGCCTCTCATTAACAGCCTATGCAGGTCATACAAACTTTATTGAGTTAATCCATCTCATGGTGAGTCTTCCTCTTTTCCTACGTTTCCTAGCATTTTTGGCACTCAGAAAGAAGGGGGCAGAGCACACCTTTGGTAACTGGATGCAGGGTATCAGGCCTTAATCTCTGCTGCCTACCCCAACAGAGGTTGGCATCTTGCAGCCCATATGTGTAATGTCTTATGGGCCCGATCCATAATTGCCATTAATTATGATGAAGGCTTTAGAAAAAGTTCATTCCATGACAAAACTGCGCACTGAGACCTTATCCACAACCAGCTAATTTCCCCAACTAAAGAGGGTCGTTGTAGGCAGTATCAGGCCTTAATCTCTGCTGCCTACCCCAACAGAGGTTGGCATCTTGCAGCCCATATGTGTAATGTCTTATGGGCCCGATCCATAATTGCCATTAATTATGATGAAGGCTTTAGAAAAAGTTCATTCCATGACAAAACTGCGCACTGAGACCTTATCCACAACCAGCTAATTTCCCCAACTAAAGAGGGTCATTGTATCCCACCATTTTGAGTAACTCCCAAGGGTTCTTCTGTTAATGATGGCATTGACCCTGACTTATGATCCGTGCACTATACATCCCTGAACCATGCCATGTCCATAATTCACTCCTGGGGCCCTCCTGGCAAAGTGTGACATTCAGTCAACCTTCCACGTTCTGTCCATCCATCCAGATGATTTCTGCCTATTAGGCTTTAAGTTTCAGGGTCTATGGTACGTGGATAAAGCTATGCCCATGGACTGCTCAGTTGCTTGTGCTGCCTTTGAGGCATTCAGTTCCTTCCTCGAATGGGTGGTAAAAGAGCACACAACCAGCCCCCAAGTCCAACGCTACCTGGATGTTTTCCTTTTCATGGGCCCAGTGGGGTTCGGTGCCTGCCATACCAGGTTGGCTGCCTTCCAGACCCTTGCCAAAGAACTGGGGAAGCCACTGGCAGGGGAAAAGATGGTGGGCCTCACCACTCAATTGGCTTACCTGGGTGTTTTGTTAGATACCTTTCAGGGCACTTCTTGCCTGCTAAGGGATAAGTTGGATATCCTACATTCACTCCTCCGGGACCTCTTGGGCAAGAAGAAATGAGTTGCAGGTGGTCCTTGGGAATCTTAACTTTGCCTCCAGGGTCACAGCACCTGTTCATGCACTCCATGCATGATTGTTCAGGGCCACTTCAGGGGCCTCCTCCCCACATCGTTTCATCAGATTGGGTGAGGGTTTACAGTTGGATTTGTCTGTGTGGTTGGAATTCCTCAGCCATTATCATGGCATCTCACTTGGGCAGATGCTGCTCAATCCTAGGGAGGCCTTCCACGTGCACTCTGATACCTCTGGCAATCTGGGTTTCGGTGTGTTTTTTAAGGGGTGGTGTCCTGGCCTGCCAGGCTCACAGAGAGTCAGGTTCCAGCTGATAGCAGGCACAGATGCAAGAGAGGAAGAGAGCAGTCTTACTCTGAGTCCAGAGAAAGAGTCCAAGCAGGTCTGGTAAGAAGCAGTCAAGGGTCCAAGAGAGGTCAGGTCAGACAGTCCACTCCGAGTCAGAGTTCCAAGGAATCAGTCTGCAAGTGGGTGCGGAAGAAAGCTGTCAGGCTTTCAACAACGTTGCTCCTGCAACTTCCACTTCCTAAAGCAGTTTCTTATAAGCCTGTGCTGTGGCTCAGTGTTGATCCTGAGCTGACTCGCAGCATTCTCTGTGCTGCATTAGGGCTTCCAAGCGTGCACTGCATCTTCCAAAGTGCAGTTCTTGCCGGGTGCAAATCCTCAGCTGCCTTACAGACTCTGGAAAGTTGGGTGGACTACTAGGCTAGCCCTCAGTGGCTGGAGATGCTTCTACAAACACTCTGGCTTCCAACACTTGACTTGGGCCCGCTCTGTCTGCATCCTGTGAGACTCTGGCTGTGCTTGAGGTTCAGTTGACTGGGACTCCAGCACAGTGGGGTCATCCTGCCAGTACTCCTCATCAGAGGACTCATGGCTGGCTGATTCTGAGCCCATGACAGGCTGTGATATGCACAATGATGGCCAGCAGCTGAGAGGGCTCTGGTTTACAGCAGGAGCTCACTTTCCTGGAGTGGCTGTGGTCAGATTTTACCCACACAATGTGTTTTCTGTGTCTCCTTCTGCATCCTCGAACCACTTCCTCCCCTCCTCGGGCGGCAATGCTCCCCACCCCTTTTATCATGAAATTCTCACAATCTAGAAAAGTTGGTGGCAGCATCCGTTTTTACATTTTTGAACTTCATGATAGGTTCAGCATTGCCTATAAAGATCCCATTTTACTGAATTGGAACATCACAAATGCAAGTAGTTTTGCACAAAAGCAGGGCTTTCACTTGGGCCCCTGGTCAATCTGGCAACCCACAATGGAGCCACACAAGATGCATGATTTGCTTTTACATGAAGTCTGAGATAGGCCCAGAGGGAGCCATGAAGCTTGAGGGTGAACCAGGGGAATTTACAGCCCTAGACTTATCCCACCAGGAAAACTGGAGGAGAGTTCAGGACTGAAATGCTCAACAGCATGTTTCCATGTATTTCTGCTGAGTTAGATGGATTTTACGGAGCAGCCCTGGAAGGCAACCAAACAGCACTTGGAAGTATGGAGGAATTTGGATGAAAGAGGGCCCCTGACTTGCAATTAGATCTAATACAAACAGGGGCCATAAAATCTGGCTGTACGGGACTCTACTCTGAAATTTTAAGGAAGATGTGTTAAGCAGGAAGTCATACACTTTCCTGAAACTGGAGACTTCAAGCCTAAACGGAGTTCAGAATATCTCCTGAGTGGAGCCAGGCATTGAGTCTCTCTCTCTTTCTTTCCTGCAAACATGCATACACCCTCCTTCACATGAGAGTCTGGTTCCAATTTGCTTCTTCCCACTTAGCTAGTAATTCCAACCCTTTATTAACAGTGAAATCATATTCTTGCTATATCCTCCATCTCAGCGTGGATGACCCAAGGGAAGCAGTTGGTGGGAGATGATACGGAGATTCTTGCTCGGTTTGTCATGCATTTCCTGTTATGTTCTGCAGCAGACAAGCCGGAGGGAAATGTTAACGCAGGCCAAGAGTGACCCGCCTTGAGGCTACACCTAGCTCTCAAAACTACTTCTACTTTTATATTCCCTCCCCCTTATTTTTCTTCCCAAGAAATTGAACCTGTGACTGGCAGGTTGCTGGTTTTGTACACATCTGACTCCTGGAGCCATTTCAAGAAAGAAAAAGTTCTTCTCAAAAGGCTTTCTTTGCCAGGCGTCGCCATTTTCCGTTCTACATCACTTGCAGTGACAACAGAAAGAAGACTTAGGCCTCCCTCTGCTGGTAACATTAAAAAGTGCTGATTGAGGATAGCATAAACTTCCATTTAAAAAACAACAACAGCCAGTCACCCTGCAGGGAAGGAAAAGAAAGCGCCATTCATCTGGTCTGAATTTTGAAGTTAATTCATGGTACCCCCGTCCTTTTTTTAAAAAAAAGCCTTAAAACATGTCTCTTTCCTCTGTTCTCAGATTATTTTTAAAGGAATAAAATTGTCTAAAATACACAGCAAGACATTGTACCAAGTCAGCATTTATTTGTACTTTTTCATCTCTTCACACTTTCCTCTCATTCCTTATAAAATTAAAACCTTCACTGTGCCACACTCTCTCAAATCAGTTCCACATCTTTCCTATTCCCTTCTTTCCCTTGCGTTTCTCAGCCTACCAATTTAAATGTGATACTGTGAGCAAGAACATACCTGTGTATCTTACACATACCCAGTGTTTGCAACTTACAGTACTTGCAGACTAGTGCCATGCCGATCCAGAAAATGGCTTTGTGGTACACCTAAAAGTTATATGCAGCAATATAGCCAATAAAGAAATATGCCAATATGAATTTGTCTACTTTTTTAAATCACAAACTAACCTTAATCATACATAATAAACAACTTAGTATTTCTCCTACAAAGTTGTACAACAATTCAGCAGATCAACTGTTAATCACCACACTTGTTATACAGAGTTTTAACATATATACATGTAATGCATCAGTTCAAGTTTTTAAGGTCACAATTGTTACAATATGGTATCTTATCCATTCGACAATTTAATTCAACAGATCAAGTTTAATGTAATTCAACAGGTAAAACATTTTCCACAATGTGATTCAACAGGTCAAGTGTTAAAGGTTCAGTTTGTTTTTGACCACTTCATCAGAAGATCGCTTCAATCTTTTCCTCTACAATATAAATGCAGGAACATACTAAGTATAACTAAGTAACCCTCATTCTAAAACCACAAATCTCTTTTAAGGTATAAATATTCTTATCAGGACCTGGGGGAATCCCTCATTATCTCAGTAATAACCCCCAGTATAGTCCTCAGATATTTTGATTCTACAAAATAAAATTGGCAATAAGACTAATTTTACTTACTATTATTTAAACATATTAACATAACAGTACAATATTAATAATTACCTATGACAGTGCTGCAGTCCTTCTCCAACAGTGTGTATAGATGCACCTAAATCTTTTCAAGTCTTGTAAATTTCATTTCCAATTAAATATTGTAGTCCATTGAGGATACCTAGCTGAGTCATGTAACTAGGGCTAGATTAAGTCCAACTGATGCCATAAACACAGTCCAATCTTGGTGCCCGAGCCCTTCCAGTTGCATGACATTATTGAAACTAAAAGCTGACCAGAATTGCTGATCAGTAGTAGATTGTTATTACTAACTACTACCTTATACCCCCTAGGCTGAGTTTAAAGACATCCCCCCCCCCCGAATAACAGAATAAAATGACCATACATTAAGTTGCACAATACATACATAGTTACTGTATGTTAGGAAATGGGAATACATGTATCGCTATATATAAAAATCTAACAGTGTGTTTGTCCCTGATGGTCTCCCTCAGAAGCTGCTGGACGGATCGCCCCCAAATTTTCACAGGATGTCCCTCCCTATTGCAGGCAGGTAATCGGACCTTCAAATTACCGCAAGTCCATACCTGAGCCAGGTAAAACGTCTTTTTCCTGGCGCACCAGGCCATGAAGCAGTCTGTGTTTAACTGTCACCCTTAGAATATTCATGCAGCCTGTCTGTCTGTGGCCTGAGGGCTTGGGATGAGGGCTTAGAATGTTCGTGCAGATGGGCAGAGATGAGCAGTGGAAACAGTAAATAGGTAATACTGTTAGGTAATACGAGTGGAAGTGAAACACATACACACTTTGCCATGTGAGACGTCAGGTGGGGTCCCCCCCCCTCACACGCAGGTAACTTTCACTCTCTGTGCCTCACCCACTGCTACCACACAATACACATCCAGCTCATCCTCACACACCTCACTCTGCCTTCCCCCACATCCAACCACCACTTACCCACTTCCTCACCCATATTCACCACAGCTCTCTTTTACTAAAAGCGAGCTGGAGTTTGCCTTTTTCTTCTAAGAAAATCCACAGGGGGGGGGGGGGTGCGCGCGCGCGTGCGCCCACCCCCTAACCTGGCCTCGATCTGAGCGCCTCACCACCCTGCCTCTGCTTCCTGACTGGGATAGCCTGCTTGCCCCTGTTCTGCCTTACCCAAGCCAGGACTGTGCGTGTCAACCACCCTCATGGACAGCGAGATTCGCACTCTAGACAGTTCCATTGTGGAATAGGAAGGGTTACCTTATACTAAAAAAAAATACAGCACCATATAACAATGTGCATTGAAAAGGGAAAGAGGGATTCCATTTGACCACCCCAAAAGGCTATGCTGGGGATCACTGGACCTGCATGGACATCTGTGTGGGTTGCGGACTGTGATGAGAAGGACAATTGCCACAGCAACACGTGGCTGGGCCCGCTAGTATATTATATATAATCTATATACATGTAACTTTTTACTGTGGATATAGACCTACAGCCTGTTGATAGTCTACTAGAACTAGCTGCCATAGGTGCATGCTTACCTATATACCGATAATGATACTTTGAAAACATGTTTGTACAATTAAACTGGCTGCTCTCTGTGGTTGCTACAATATCAATGTGTGTGCTATAGTCAGTAACTTTAGCAGCCAGAATGCACATTCCCTAGATGGGTACACTAAGATGGGATAGATATGTCAATCTTTATGCATTTTAGTTAAGAGTATTGGCTGTGTTTCTTTCTGCAAGATATACATGTATGTGACAGAGGCCTTTATTGTGGGACTAGTTTTGCTGAAGTTGAACTAACTTTTTTTGTGGTGATGGTGCCCTTTTTTTCACACACCCCTTTTTTTAGCCATGGTAATTTTTTGTGTGTGATGGTGCCCTTTTCCACTTTTTATGGTGCCCCTTTTCCCCTTGGTCCCCTAAGCACATGCCTGTTTTGCTCAATGGTTAGTCCAGGGCTGAACATAGCCCTTGCAATCTAATTAGAACATTTAAAAAATTAATTAAGACCTGCAGCTTCCATAGACTGCCATTCAAAGATATATTTAGAGTCTATCTGTAATAGTTGTCTGGTAAATTAATACTCAAAAATGTACATTCTTCTAGCTTATATAATACAGACCATGTAGTGTCCTCTGTCTTGTGTTTTAAAGTAACAAAGTGATTAACCATCAGGACTTCTTTAACCTGATTATATATGCAAGAAACATATTCAAACACCTTTGTTTTCAAAGTCCGAGAAGTGCTTCCAATGTAAATTTTTTACAGGAACAAGTAACAAATCTTGAATTGCAATTAGTAAAGGAATACAAAGGTTATATAGGTAAAGTAGGATGCTTTGTAACAAGAATGTTCTCCATATATCGGTATGCTTTACATCTTCCACATTTGTGGTGACCTGCTACCACCAACTTCATTTTGGATGATCATCTAAAGTCAGAATGTATTAACAAATCGCCTAAGGTCTTACTCCTGACACTTCAATCAATTTGGACCCCTGAGAAAATAGCTCAGCAAAATCCAGACACCCTTATACTTATAGAGAAGAGGCATCCCTTCTATATGAATCTATATAACAATTTCCTTCTACGCAGGAAACCCAATGCAAAACTTTAAAGAAGAAAAGTTCAATAGCAGTCCAAATGGAAATGAGATAAAGATCACTATTCTAACTCCTTTGAGAGTCGCATGAGGGAAGTTCTGACTTTCCAATAGGCAGGTATGTGGGTATGTAATAAGGTTATAAAAGGCTCCAAAGTTCCATATTTAACTTTATATTTATCTGATTTGCTACTTTTTCTGATCTTGAGGAAATTAGTTGGACTTTCCAAGAGATACTAGACAACCTGACATTCAGGAAAAAGGATATCATGAATACCAGGGGAAATGCCTACTATATTTTTCAGTTATGCATTTAATGTCTTTTTATTTAAAAATGAGTACCACAAAGTACAAAGAGGCTTGCTTTAGTACCTGTTCATGTCTAAGAAAATGCATACTGGAGTCATCCATACACAAACAATTTTGCCCTCAGAAAGAAAAAAGGCATATGAAATTTCTTCAAAATGAGGGCATATGAACATATGCTGCTACCTTATAAGAAGAAGAAGAAGAGTTTGGATTTATATCCCCCCTTTCTCTCCTGTAGGAGACTCAAAGGGGCTTACAATCTCCTTTCCCTTCCCCCCTCACAACAAACACCCTGTGAGGTAGGTGGGGCTGAGAGAGCTCCGAGAAGCTGTGACTAGCCCAAGGTCACCCAGCTGGCATGTGTGGGAGTATACAGGCTAAGCTGAATTCCCCAGATAAGCCTCCACAGCTCAGGCGGCAGAGCTGGGAATCAAACCCGGTTCCTCCAGATTAGACTTACCTGCAGGCTCTTAACCTCCTACGCCCTGCCTGCTTCCTTTGCCTGCTCAGCTTTTATAAGGCAGCCTTAGACCATTGGTCTGTATAATTAAATATTGCCTACTGGCAGTGTCAGAGTCTTTACCAACACCTGCTACTACAAATCCCTTAACCAAAGATGCCAGGGACTGAACCTGGCCTCTTGGCTGCTGGAAACTGCAGATAAATTGGCACCTTGGCTGCTGGGGAAGAAGAGGGGCTGCCCTCGGCCCCTATTCCCAGCCCAGCAGCAGTGTTACCACAGAAACTGGTGTCTCAGCTGCTGGGCTAGAAAGAGGGGCTGACGTGGGCTCTCCTTCTCGCCCAGCAGCCACCAGAGAAACTGGCATCTTGGCTGCTGGGCTGGGGAGCGGGGCTTACTTGCAAGTAAGCAAGACTCCATCAGGGGGGGCACATGGAGGGGGATTTGCCTCTAGGCATCATTTGGCCCCATAAGGCTGCCCCCCTCCCAGTTCACCTCAGTTCCTGGCGTCTCAGCGAGGGGCCGGGCCAGACAATGGGATTTGAAGTGTGTGTTACGCGGGCGGGATATAATTGTTTGCCGGTCCGGATGTGGCCCGCAGGCCTAAAGTTTAACACATGTGCTCTAATATATCACATTTAGCTGTGGTTATGAATTCAGTGGAATGGGATGAGCAAAACACTGCTCAAATCTCTAATGTTCAGAAAGGCAAGAGCTTGCCCTAAGGATAAAACCATACAGTGCGTATTAGAGCACATTGCCATCTAGTGGGTTTTAAGTTAAGTCTCTTGTAATAGTGATAGAAATATTTAAAAATACATTTTTGCCAAATATTCGGGGTGGGAGACCGTGTGTGTGCATGGATAGCATGATGCAGCTTCCTTATGCAAATAAGTGGATGGAAGCCTCAGCAAGATATCAGGTGTTCTCCTGCAGCTCAGTACTTGCTCAGAATTCCAACTCCTATGAGTGCCTAATTGCCCAAGAGGGCCTTCTTGGTTATGGCACCAAAGTTGGATTGGCTGTCTCAGACAAAGATGTTAGTTGGGTTGGATATTCCTCCGCCACAGAACTCAACATGTCAAACCTTCTTTGTTGCAGAATGTTTCACCTGAATCCCAGTGCCTACCTAGCCCTGCTCTTCCATTTGTTTGATGAACTATAAATGCCCTTATATTAAAGTACCATGATCAATAAAGTACAAAATACTGCTTTTGACAAAGTACAAAAATGAGTGATTCTCATATTCATTCGGAACTATATTCTAATGTGGAAGCATAGTTTTCTCAAACGCTGCACTTCAACTGACTGTACTAACATCTGTTTCTGAGATACAGAGCCTTTTCCCCAGAAAGATGAGTCTGTCTTATGTTCCTATCTTCTGCCAGCAGTTGGACTTGGCGGGGCGGGGCGGGGGGGACATTTGACATCCCATCAGTGATCCCTCTTTCCAATGTTTTTATATTTTGCATGTGTTTTAACTATTTTGTATGTATTTTAACTCTGCTTTTAACTTTTTAAAATGGGTTTAAAGATGGACATTTGCAAGGAGAGTTGATTTTAATAGTTTTATGATATAATTTTACCTGCTGGGTTTTTTAATTGGCGACCCTTTTAGGGGCAGAAAGGCAGGTATAATATCACTGTTTCTTTTGCTGCAGATGAAGGGACAGAAGGGAAACAAAACAGTTCCCTTAAAGTAATCCCCGAAGTTGACTATGCGTTGGCCTCAGCAAACTGCCAGTGGAAGATACTGACAGTTACAAATCTTACCTGCTTTCTTCTCCGCCGCTTTCGTTTTCAGGCTAATGGCTATGCTGCTTGGTGGGTAGCAGTGATGTGGGGAAAGGAGGCAAACTCCCCCTTTGTGCCTATTCTTCCATCACAGGGGTAGGGAACCTGCGGCTCTCCAGATGTTCAGGAACTACAATTCCCATCAGCCCCTACCAGCATGGCCAATTGGCCATGCTGACAGAGGCTGATGGGAATTGTAGTTCCTGAACATCTGGAGAGCCGCAGGTTCCCTACCCCTGTTCCATCAGAACAGCTGCACAGATGGAAGAGGAGGGATTCTACACCATCCTCATCACAGCCCACCAACCTGCATGGCTGGTCCTGTGACTTCAAAATTCACTTTGCCAGAAAAGACAATTGTGGAAGGGGAACTTGAAATCCTTTTGTGTTTTCCTTGCAGGAGAGGACTTCGGTAAATCCAACCCAATGTAAAATTGTATTTTAAAAAAGGCAGATGCAAAACAATAACAAAGGCAGAAGTTACTACTGCTTGGAATTCTATTCCTTATGTGAAGTGCTTCAACCACTATAACAGAAGTTGTAGGAAAAAGAGAGCAGCAAGAAAAATGTGAATGGGTATTGATAGTTCTAAGCCAGGACCATGCAAAGTGTGATTATCCATCATGTATTTGTTCCACCCTGAAGTGGCAGATGAAGTTCTCCTCTCCATTTCATCCCACAACAACCCTGGGAGGTAGCTTATGCTGAGTATGACAGACCGGCACATTTACCCAAAGTTGCCTCTATTACTGCAGGCAAACTTGTAGGGATAATTGGGCTTCTTTGGGGCCAATGCTAAGAAACAACTGCCGTGTAGATGTCTTCAGGGTAGCTTTCTAAAAAGGAACCAGGGCTATTAGGTGACAAGGCACTTGTCTGGGGTAGATTTAGGAATACCTGCAAAACAAAGTCCACAACTTAGAGAAGTCTAGCAGCCAGATCAGCCATGCCCAGACCAGAAATTCAGCTGAATTGGCAAGAACTTGGAGGACTGAAAAATAATGAAAGTCAATACAAAATTGTGGCCAGGCCCAACATATGTGGACCATTTTAAACCATACACTTGATGTCTCACAACCAAATATGTGAAATGATTCGGCTGAAAAGCAGAAATTGGCAAAGGCAAATCATGCAAAGATCAAGAACTATATGAGATGTGGTCAAAAACAAGGTTTGTTAAATAGCACAAGAGACTACATCATTGGAGACAATGAACGACTGCAGGCCAATCAAAAAATTCCATTATACAACTTTTAAAAATATATTTATCTGAAAAACATGTTAATGTGTGAGATTTCACAAACGTGCACAATGCAGATCAGAGATTTTTACAGCTTGAACACAATGCTTCAGTATCCTCCAAAATGAAAACTACATCTTTCCATTATGCAGGCATCTAAATACAACTGTAAATGACCGGCAATCTCTACATGAGAAGTTCAGCCACCGTTTGACAACATTTCATTCACTTTACAGCAAGAGCCTCTTTACTACCATTTCTTTATGGTCATTAAACTTACTTCTCCTAAACTTCATTTAAACATGTCAGTTGCTCATTCACAAACTGCGAGTTTGATAACAGGACTGCATCCTCCAAACATTAACATCAATTTAACACTAAGTATGAAAGCAGCCCTGCCAACCCTAGCGCAGATAAGCTAAGGACCAGGACACCAAGGAACACGTCTCAATCTGTGGCAGCAGGAAAAAAAAAGGGGGGGGGAGGATAATGTTGCTTTTTGAGGATGGCATGCTGGAATCCAAATCTGGGCTGAACATAGACAAGAATAAATCATGATGCACTTGCTTTTTCACATAGCTCTCTCAGACTGAAAATTCTAATAATTAGCCTCTGAAGTTTAAAACTTAACTAACTTTTTTCCCCAAAAAAAGTGTGTACAGTACTGTAGCATCTTAGGGCCAGTTCTGATAGACCCCCAGTTTGCTTATACGAAGCACGGTATGGCATTAAAATGTGTTTTGGGCACACATACACCTCTATATGAATGAAGTCCTGCACAAACCAACACCTACACAGGTAAATGTGGATCCAACTGCACCCCACCCATGCAGCCCATCCAAGCAAAGAGGGGTGGAGGATCCCACAGGCAAAACAGAGGTTAGAGTGTATGTCCAACAAAGAATGTGTTCAAAGAAAACACTCCATGGGTTGGATCCAGCCAGCATCCAATTCCTATCC
Organism: Sphaerodactylus townsendi; assembly: GCF_021028975.2. NCBI lineage: Eukaryota > Metazoa > Chordata > Lepidosauria > Squamata > Sphaerodactylidae > Sphaerodactylus > Sphaerodactylus townsendi. The sequence continues at coordinate 113,311,792 of NC_059427.1, read as the reverse complement.
ATACCCCAGCATTCATCCCACAGGACTTCTGTGCATGCAGGTTCCATGGTTCTCAGCTTTGCCTTTTTGGGTAATCAAAGGGGATGCCTCCTTCCTTTTTCCCCTAGAAAAGCTGGCTGGATTGAACCCTGAGAGTGATTCAGTACATTTGCATGTACACATGGACAAGAACTAGACTCATTCCTGAGCTCCACTGTTTGTAGACATTATGTGCTGTGCCAATGTGTGAACAGCACATTAACGTTATTGTGTATCTATGACAGAGATAGAAGAGATACTACCAGTCATGAATGCAGGTACACTATTCCAAATGGTTGATCACAGCACTTGTCAGCTCTCCAGCATCAAGCACATTTCAACAAGAGATGAATATTCATTAGTCTTCATTACTGTTTGTCACCTTCTGCAGAAAAGTACATGACAAACACAGTAGCTACTTCACTGATAGCCCAGGAAAATGGCTGCCTCACTGTATGGCTCAACACATTGAGGTTCCCAGTGCTCCCAACAAGTGTCTAAACAACTTAATTAAGGTGCAGATATAGTCCTTTGCTTATTTGTTCTGCTAGCCCTTCAGAGAAAAATTAAAAATGCAAACCTGATATAATCCAGGTAGACTATTAAGCCATATCATTACAATTCAGCTTTCCTGGGGGGTGGAGGGGGGTGTTTGAAGGGGAAAGGGCTGGAATCATGTCATAGTTAGAAAATGGGGGGGGGAGGACCACAGTACAAAATAGCATATTCTGCAAGAAGGGGAGCAAAAGTCTTTACACAGAGTCCATTGAGCAACTTAAAAAATATCTGGGTCCTTTTATTTCAAATGTACACCTGGAAGCTTTCCCATGGTGTCTTTTGATTTCTAGCCCTTTAGTTGAAGTTCTTCCAATTCTCTTTTCCATCCCATCCCAGTCATAACACTGCAACTTTGCAACAGACTGCCACAGCAACACCAAAGGGACCAGTCTCTTTGTACATAACTTCCCTTCTGTTGCAGCATGAATAGCTAGTATTTTGGGATTTCACTGGCCTAACTAGAGTCATCTGGTCCAAAGAGTCCAACACTTAGTCAGGTAACAGGAAGGGCTTCTAAATTAAGACTTGCAAAAAACAAGTAGCAAGCTGAGTTTCTATAAGGTTATTTAATTACAAAATTCCACATACAGCTTATAAATCTCTGGTTCAGAGGGTCTAGGAAATATTTCTCATTCTTCAGAAGAAACCAAAACAAAAATGGAGGACTCTTCATGATCTTCAGGATACAGCCTGCTCTTCTTTAGCCACAGTCTGCAAAAGAAAGCATGTCAGAATTGTCAGTTCAGAGCAGAAAGCAGAAAGATTCCACAAGAAGTGGGGGTGATCACCCAAGATGGGAAACTGCCCCTAATTTGGAAAAAGGAGGTCCTGTATTATGGTTTGGAATAGAAAGCTAACTGAAGAAAAACAGGATATACCGTGTTTCCCCGAAAATAAGAAAGGTCTTATATTAATTTTTGCACCAAAAGATTTATTAGGGCTTATTTTCTGGATAGGGCTTATTTGGGGGGAAATACGGTACCTTCACAATTCATTAAGGCAGGCTCTCAGCAGCCCCGTTGCTTCCCCGTCACGTGTGATGCAAGCCACATCCTCATTGGCAGGGAGCACCCTGCTGGATCACATCATCCTGATCTGTAATGACCAGTAGGGCTTATTTTTAGAGTAGGCCTTATATTTTAAGCATCCTCCAAAAATCCTGAAAAATCATGATAGGGCTTATTTTTGGGGTAGGGCTTATTTTCAGGGAAACACGGTATTGCTATCATGGCAACGAACCTAAGAGCTGCATGTCAACCACAGGCATCAGCTTCCAAAAACAAATTTCAAACCCAGTAAATGAAGGGCGGGGAGAAGTATTACACTTCTCAGAATAACCCAGGAAAGTACAGGACAAGGTTTATCTGTTTTCAATAAGAGATTTTCTGTACTTCCAAGGTTTCATGTCCACCATTTGAAGCACACCTAAGCAGAGGAAGGATAGCCAAAATAGTAGTACTTGAGGATCACCTTATGAACACTGTTCCATGCTGTTTTTATGGCCTAAGGTTTTTTTAATGACTTGATTGTACTATTTGTACTGCCTTAAGCAGTCCTTGGGAGAAGTGACAACAATTTTCAAAATGAATAATAAAGCATATTACTGGACTGCACCAAAAGAAGTTGTCTCAGAAAACATACAATGCAAAAATCAGATGATCAGTACCAAACCAACTGCCCCCTGAGATCCCTGCATCAGTATACATTGATGGCTCCTTTCCACTAATGGGTTAAATCTGGCAAGGAACAAGAGCTGCAGTTGAACTCACCTTGTGGAAGTACCTCCCTACAGAGCCAAGGAAGGTCACATCTTTGACATTTTGAAAAATCTTGGTTTATAAAAGCCTTCTTTTATAAAAGATTTACAAAGTTGACATTGAAGCTTTTGGGATATGTGCTGGATTATGTTAAGTGACTAAGTATTTTACTATTGAATTGCTGGATCCTTATTATCATTATTGGTTAGAGCTCTGAGTGAAGGAACGAAAAATATAAATTTCAGACACAAACTGATAACAAGAAAAAGGACTGGATAAACCCCATTGGAAGTACCTGCTTCAAGAACTGCTTCCCTAGATAGGAAGTCGCCAGGCTGGTCAGATTCTTCCTGCTGCCCACTTTGCACCGGATATAGCCATAAAGATTAGCTCCTTGTAAAATCACACCTAGGATCACCACTGCCTACAATAGACATAGGACAAAACTGGGAAATCACTACAACTTGCATCCAAAGGAACTAGTCTAGGCAGGCATTTACCAGGCAACCAGTTGCTCAACTCACCAGCCACTTCACTTTGAAGGAAAACAGGGCGCTGAAAGCAAAGATGACCCAGACCAAAGGACATGTGATCAGACCTAACCAGAAGATTCTGGACTCTGCTTCTGATGTGACTTTCCTCCCTGAAGAAGAGGCCTAAGAATTTAAAGAAGCAAAACAGTAGTTGCACCATATGGAAACCCAAGAACTGAATGCTATGTTTCCCTACAAAGGACTACATGGCCCCCTGCAGTGTGCTTTTTTAAGCAAGGGAGCCCACAATAGTAAGGAGATACTTACCCTCCTGGCTTCAAACACCCAATGGCTCTTGCCATCATCATCAACCTGGTTCCACCAACGGAGGCCAACCATCAACCTCCCTGTGATATTCTAGAGAGAGGTGAATACAATGTGAACTCACAACCTTGCAGAAGCAACCAGACAACTTTCTGAACTAAAACACTAGTTTCCAATGACTCCACACACTAACATAAAAGACTATTATGCTAACATCAAAAAACACTTGGCTATTGTCTTCTCAAAAAGGAGATTTCCAGCACTTGTTCAGAGAGTCTACCCCAGTTATTTTCTAGTATGTACAGTGCTTGATAAACATGGTACAGATACACAGACAGCCTTTTCAGCAGGTCTCAGAGAGAGAACGCATGCATGTGCACATATGACTGAATAGATGGAGAAAGTAAACAAATGTGTTACTACATTTGAATGTGTCCAGTTCAGTCACAGAGCATCTATGCCCACCTACCTAAACCTGAGATGACTTGCTGCTCCACACAATATTTTAAAATCAGAATGTCTGTTAAGCTAATAAATATAACACTGATATAGCACCATAATATTTATTTGAACAGTTATTTCACTGATAATAAAAATGGGAGTGTCAAAACTCAATAAAGGATCAGGTTTGAGGCAAATTGTACAGCTGGAAGGGGTTTCTGGCAAGACAACTTCTTGTATTTCAGATATCTGGTTATCTAATTTTTGTGTTTCATATCAGCAGCCCCTAACTGGGCATTTGAACATTGAACTTGGCATTGAACTAAAAATGTTAGTTTCAGGTTATGAGTGAAGAATGATGCAAATGGAATAGGCATGTAGCTGATGCATTTCTGAACGGGGGGGGGGGGGGGGGGTGTTGTGGATTTTCTGGACTGTGTGGCTGTGGTCTAGTAGTTTTAGCTCCAAAAGTTCTACCCACATCTATCACTGGCATGTTCAGAGGCTTGTCTTACCACAACATGCCTCTGAGGATGCCAGCCATAGATGTGTGTGAAACATCAAGAGCTAAAACTATCAGACCACGGCCACGTAGCCTGGAATACACACAACAGCCAGTTGATTCTAGTCATGAAAGCCTTTGAAAATACAAGGATTTTTTTTCTGCGTGTAAATTTAAAACAAAGCAAAACACTCAATTGTTCAAGCTACAGCTTGCATCAACCTCTGAGGTGCAGCTGTGCAGACTCTCACCACTATGGGAAGCATAATTTCTACAGGGAGAGCAATATTCCAAGCACCAAAACAGGCAATGGCCAGAAATGGGGATCAGGGTCCCTGTGCATCCCTTCCCTCTATGAGGGATTTTGCAGGGACATCACACAGGGTCACCATTCTGTCTGCAGTCTCCTTTGATGACTGTTGCTTCTCAACATAAAGAACTATATTTCTAAGGATTCTGGGGCATATTCACAAACTTTTAGATGATGGTATCAGTAGCCCATATCTATAATTAATCGAAACTTCAGATTGGTAACCACAACCAATAATAATTACAGATAATTACAAAGCAGAACCTGCATGTTCTATCCATTGTCAGCATAATCAAGACAAAAAGACTACAAAAGATTCAAATCTTCCCTTTGCCTTTGTCAATGAACTTAAAACAAATGTCAGCTGAAAATTTGGACCTGCTTCCCATCAATGTCTGCTTTCACCTTTTCTTTGATGCCAAGCAACACATTCATCAAAGGAATGATTTACCTTCACTGCCCAGAAGTCACATGACAGAAGCAGTATGATCGTCACCACACAGGCAATGTAGCTGGTGCTGAACAATTCACAGAATAAATAGACAATCACTGCACTGATCCGGAAGAACAAATGGAAAAAGGAGGCTATTGGATGTCTGTGAAAAATGTAATAAGACAGAAATTCAGTTACTGATTCACTTGACTTACTCATCCAAACAGCTTAGAACAGGGCTACAACTTTGGTCATAATTCCCTGCATAGTGGCATTTTGTACAGACAAAAGGACTCAGGCCAAACAGAAAAAGTAATTCAACCATGCTAAAAGTTACACATTGCTGTTCCATGGCATATCTCTTTTTCCTTTTAACACAGAAAGATACATAAGTAAGTCGTTCATGTAGTGCTTAGCCCAAAATTTATTACTCTTTGATCCCAAAGTCACAGAATGTACACAACTCCATGTCCCATGCACACACTGTTGCTAACTAGCTAGTACTAGACCTAAGTCTCGAAGATTACACTGTTTCCTTAAGAAACCATTTGTTAGCTTATAGGATCAAGCTGCTGATTTCCTATATATCTCACATGGTGCCCCATGAAGGTACTGTTAGTAGGGTTGTACTGAAACAATGAGTGAGAATGATCCAGTGCAAAATAAGAGATGAAGCTGGGTCACGAGATTATTCTCCCTTTTATTATTTAAGATAACCCTCTTCAGTATCATTTCCATCTAAGCCATAATTACAAGTTTTTCCAGAGCTATAACTAAAAAAGCCTTTGCTCATCTATTCTGGATTTATCTGGACTGGAATCTCTCAAAAATACATTTGGAAATATTTCTTAGGGTATAGACCCTAAGAATGATCTAGCACTCACACAGAAACAAACATACTTTTATTTCAATCCATTCAACATTATATATGTGCCTATGTCTGATTACAGGAATGTACTCACATATGCTGTCTCACATTCTGCAAGAAATGGCATGCAAGATGCCTACAGCGAAATCATGCATTTCCCTGAAACAAACACACTACTACAAAAACAAGGAAACAACACAAAAACATGCAATGATTGAGTCTGTAGTAGCTTAATGCAGGCACAGGAAGTCGCTGTGCTGTACCATACACTCAACCATATCAGCAGTCATTTACTTTATTTTTGATTTCTTGGGCCTCCTGGACATTTCATCATCAGCATCAAAGAGTGACACATCTTCTGTATCATCATTACTGTCCTGGAAAGGAAGGGGACAAGGTTTATCAGGAAACCATGGAAAAAAAACCCCATACAAATAGACTTGGTGTCCTGATTCTCTTGATGTATAATTAAATTTGCATATTACCAATGATGATTAAAACAAGGGTGAACAATATTAAACAGTAGATTTAGCCAACTAAAGTTTTACTTGAATTACTAGAAGCAAATAAGCTTCAAAGTACATTTGTTTATTTTAAAGGCTATTTTTGGTTCTACAGCCATTTAAAATATCACATTTCCTTCATTATTTTAAGGTTTTGATAATATGTAAATTTAACTTAACCCACTCATCAATTAAACTATAGCTGACTTGTCAATTATAGTTTTTTTAGGAGAGAAGGTAGTCCTAAATACCTCATTGGCTTCATGAGGCACAGAGTAAATCTTTGTCTCAAGGTCACTAATACTTCAAAAATATTTCACTTAGGCATAGATAAAGAATACATTTAGAGTTCTCAGTGGTAACAGAATGGGTGAACACCTCTGTGATTAATGTTTTTACCTATCATAACAAAATTAGGGAAATGTCAGTTCCTGTAACTTGTGAACAGACTCTGTACATCTGAACACATAACACTGCCTTACATCTAATCAGAGCACTGGTTCCTTATGGCCAGTACTGTCCACTTTGACTGACAGAAGCTGTTAAAGGTCTGAGGCAGAAGTTATCACATCACTGCTACCTGAGCTTTTAAACTGGTAATCAAACTTTGGTATTTTAAATAATTGTGTGTCACTCTACACTTTCTACAGCCTATGGCCCTTTGAACCTGCTGTTCATTGGACCAGAGAGGGGGGCTCTTCAAAGGTTCATGCACAATATCTACCTAATGAATACCAACTACATACCTCGGACAAGCTAAGTTCTAGTCCACTGAGTTCTAGTCCACTGAGGGGATGGAGAGTCTTTTGAGGTTCCACAAGAGTCCTGCTAATTTTGGCTACTACAGACACACTATGCTACTCCTCTGGTCCAGTTCTTTGGAAGTTTTAAAACATAATGATCTAAAATAAATAAAACCAACTGAGCCAAAGGAAAAAGCAGCGCACCCGACATGTTCAGTACTGGGGGCATGCTTGAGCAGGAAGTAGTGATGACCACACGCTCCCCCCACCTTCCCCCCAGCAACAACTTTCCAAGAGCCACTTTCTCCCGCAACATTTAATTCTCCGCGCATCTATCTCCCGCAGCTCCTTGCCCTCTGACCCAGCAACCGACAGAACAACGACTCCCGCTTCCCCCCACCCATGCCCACCTGCCGCAACATCGCTTCCGCCACCACGTCACAACACCATCCGCCTCGGTCAGCTGACTACGTTATCAACAAGCGCTTGGTTGGAGAAAAAAAGTTGACGGAAAACAAACTGACTTCCGGTCCAATAAATGGAAAGCGTCGGCATGATTCTTTCGGACTCTCTAGCCCCTAATAACTCTATGATAAGCCTCTGCGGTTTCAGACTTTGAGGATGGGAGTGTGCCGCCATCACGGCTGCGACGGTGTATGCCGCTCTCTCATTTTCTCTCTCAGTGGTTTCTTTTGATACGCGATTGGCCGATTCCGCTCGGGATGGGAGGTGCTTCTGTTTCATTCAGAGTTGCATAGCTGGGGCGGGGTGACATTTGGCGGTGATTAGGAAGCAGGCGCAATATTAATATTAAGTGAATATTAATTAATGAAGGACATGTTGATTATTTTACCAAAGGATTGAAAAAGCAAAGTTAAAGAGAAGTTCACGTACGTAAAACCACTCACCTCAAGATTTATTATACCACTAGGACTTCCCATCAATCATTCTCTGTACAATATTACAATTTTTTTTCAACAAATACTAGGTGCAGGGTAGTAGCTGCGCAGGCGAACAACTCATGAAGCACTCGAGTTTCTCACTGTTATTGTTCGCAGCTCAGATTTTCATGGTTACGTTAGGATTCTTTTTTAGAAGAAAAGCGTCAGTATGTCAGAGGAGACAAGCAGAAATCCATGAGTTTCTTGTTATATGTAACAATTGCTAAAAAGCAGTTTTTATTCTTTGAAAGCTTTCATGGGTGGAATCAGCTGGCGGTTACGGATTTTCCAGGCTGGTTGGCTGTGGGCTGATAGTTTTTGCTCCTAATGTTTTGCTCACATCTGTGGCTGGCATCTTCAGAGGCATGTCAGGGTAACCAGCTACAGAGCCTAGAAACCTGTTTATATTTAATTTTGGTTCTCATAAAATGTTAAACTAAATGCTTCCTTCCTGTGCTAGGAGAAGTGAAATAGACTGGTATTGTCACCATGTTGCAGATGGGTGCTGTAGAGTGAAGGATAATCCACACACTTCCCCAAACTTTCAGACTGGTGCAAAGATAACCTCTTTCAGCATCTCCCTGCTCTGCAAACAGCACTTGATTGAATACCGACATATTTTTATCACTTGAAGAGGGAGCATTTGTTACTGTGTAGTCCAGTGATGGCCAACCTTTTTGAGACTGAGTGCCCAAATTGCAACCCAAACCCCACTTATTTATCGCAAAGTGCCAACCCGGCAATTTAACCTGAATGCTGAGGTTTTAGTTTAGAAAAAAACAGTTGGCTCCCTCTTCCTCCACCCCACCTGTTCAAGCAGGGGCCAGCCTGCTGTACCCTCCAGCAAGTCCCACGCGCACAGCTCTGTGCTTCTCTAGCATCTCTGCCTCCACTGCGCCACCCCCCCCCCCCTCGGGCAGCAGCCACCTGGAGCACAGGCACCAGGCCTGCCAGCCAAGTCCTCCCTGCTCACCGCAATGCGCGCACGGGGGCCCAGGCCAGCCTAGATGTGTGCGGGGTGGTGGTGGTGATTTTCCGCCCCCCATATGACGAACTCTGTGTGCGCGTGCCCACAGAGAGGGCTCTGAGTGCCACCTCTGGCACCCGTGCCATAGGTTCACCATCACTGGTGTAGTCCAATCATTGTGAACTTTTCCATGCTCAGGATCTAGACAAACATATAACAGGAAATCATATGACATCAGGAAGGAAAAGCAAAGCTATATCTTTACTGGTCTCAAGGACAGAATTATGGACAGGAGACCAAAACAGCAGGGACAGAAAATACAGGCGAAAGACTAAGAGGTTTATCGGTGAGGAACAAGGCAAGGCATAGACTTAGAGCAGGGGTAGGGAACCTGCGGCTCTCCAGATGTTCAGGAACTACAATTCCCATCAGCCTCTGTCAGCATGGCCAATTGGCCATGCTGGTAGGGGCTGATGGGAATTGTAGTTCCTGAACATCTGGAGAGCCGCAGGTTTCCTACCCCTGATTAGAGGAATCTTTCACCACTGAGTGACCTTATCTTGTTGTTCTACTGCTCTTGTCGGAACACATGCAGAGGCAGCAAGGTCTGGTGCCTTTCAAAGGGCAGGGGAAAATGTCAGCTCCGTAAGGACTTGCAACCAAGCAGGAATTCTATAGACCATCTGAGGATCCTGATGTATATGGTGGAGACACTGACCTACTCAGTCAGTTATTATTCATTTTCTCCTGTCTTTGCGGCACCATTTTTGCAATCATCTGCCCGTCCCCTCATGCTAATCTTAATTAGGTGTCAGGGCCACTGAACTCAACAGGATTTACTTCTGATCAAGCATGGATAGGACTAGACAGCTTGGTCTTTATGTCCCACACTGTGAAAGGAGGGTGCAGTAAACCATTCCTCTCTGATGGGATCTGGCAAGCGCCAGTCACACAATCCAGTAATGAAGGAGTTAATTGTTGCATGCTAATTAGTTAGTGAGGTCAGAAGACAGTGACCAGGTAATTGATACCCATTGGTCAGGCAGATCTGATATGGGCTACATGCCAGTCTGCCCGAAGACATTAGATATATATTCTTTGTTACACTCTGCACATGCTTAGTAGTTTTCTTCTTTGTTAGCAATGTGATAATCTAAGCAGTGAGCTGGCTAACGAGCTGGCTAAATTAGTAAGACTTTTCTTGTTTTTCTCTCCCAAGTTCCCTTATTCTTAGTAAGTAAGTAAACTTTATTTCAGTAGAAGCAACTGTCTTATGCCTTCTTATTGCATTAACTCTGTTTTGCAAGTAATATTTTACAACACTCTCCCCCTGGCCTTCATAGATAAAAATTGATTGTAAACATTTTAGTTTTTAAAAATGACAACCAAATTGTGGGTGCAAGGTCAATATATTATGTATTTGTTAATTATATAGTTTCAATCAGGGTTAATTTCGGTTTCATATCTTAAGTGATACTAGTGGAAATGCATACTAAACATGATTTTCGAGGCTCCCCCTCCAAAAAAAAGTTTAACTGTGCACAGAGTCTACTGTCGATGAGGAGTGCAGTCAAACTTTTTGAAACTTTTCCACAGATATCTTACCTATAATTGCCAGCACTGGAGTACCTGGGACAGTCGTATAGTGGCTGGTCTCATTTCTTCAGAACAGGGGACAGAGGGTGGTGTTAGGGGAGAGAACATCACCACAATGTTTGCTGGTGAATGGCATTCCATAAGGGATGATCCTATCCCCAATACTGTTTAACATCTATGTGCACCCCCTTGCCAAGTTGGTCTGGAGTTTTGGGCTGGATTGTCACTAGTATGCTGATGATACCCAGCTGTACCTGTTGATGTGTGGCTGGCTGGATGCTGTCCTGGATATTTTGGCCAGTTGTCTGGAGGCTGTGGTGAAGTGGTTGAAGCAGAGCCAAATGAAATTAAATCCATCAAAGATGGAGGTCCTTTGGGGAGACATGGCTGGAACCGGTTGCCTTCCTGTTCTTGGCAGCGTGCAGCTAACATCTTTGCCAACCATCAGGAGCTTAGGTGTGATATATGATGCCTCCTTGTCTATGGAGCCTCAAATCACAAATGTGGCCAGACTGGCATTTTATCTCCTATACTAGGCCAGGTTACTGGCCCTCTACTTATCATGCTCCGACCTAGCTACAGTTATCCATTCAACCGTCACCTCCAGATTAGACTATTGTAATTCACTCTATGTTGGGCTACCCTTGAGACTGACCTGGAAACTCCAACTGGTTCAGAATGCAGCTGCATACCTAAGCGCCATGAGGGAGAGCGGGAGGGTCAAGCGCTGGGTGCAACTTAAGACGATCATGTGGGGGGGCGCATTTGGCTGTTCTCTGCCCTCCAGAAACAATTGAGGAGCTGGAGCCTCAGCCTCCCACCTTCTTGGGTCGCTTCCAGTCCGGTCTTGCCTCTTATGCCGCCTCAGTCCCTCCCGCCCTGCCTTAAAGAACCCTCTTTAAGAGCCCTTTTCCCTCCTTTGCCCAGCTCCACCTCACCAGAGCACTGCAGAGGCCCAGAAAAAGAGATCTGACCAGGCTGAGTTTCCCCTGCTTCAGGGCTCCAGACTGAGTACCACCTCTGCCCATGCTTTCCAAGAGGCCCGGGGGCACCCTCTGCGCATTGGTGACTTTGGCCTTCCCCATCTGGCTGTGTTATATTTCTCCCGCAGGATCGCTGGCGCTTCATTGGGTGGGCCAGACGGGGCAGTGCTGCCTCCAGGCGGACACTGTTGCAGACACTGTGGCATGGGCCATGCTGCAGGCAGCTGTGATGCTGGCAGTGGTGCAGGGCTGGGCCAGGCAATGGCTGGTGTACTGTGATGTGTCCCAATGCCCGAGTCCTAGCTGCCCCAGTGGCTCCATGCCCAACAGCTGCAACTGCTGCCTGGCGTGCATGGGTGGCAAAGTGGGGCTGCAACTGCTGCAACTGCTGCCTGGGACCCTCGTACCTTCGGGACCGCATTACCACATATGTCCCTACTCGCCCTCTGCGCTCAGCAGAGGAAGAGTTTGGATTTATATCCCCCCCTTCTCTCCTGCAGGAGACTCAAAGCGGCTTACAATCTCCTTTCCCTTCCCCCCTCACAACAAACACCCTGTGAGGTAGGTGGGGCTGAGAGAGCTCCGAGAAGCTGTGACTAGCCCAAGGTCACCCAGCTAGCATGTGTAGGAGTGTACAGGCTAATCTGAATTCCCCAGATAAGCCTCCACAACTCAAGCAGCAGAGCTGGGAATCAAACCCGGTTCCTCCAGATTAGATACACAAGCTCTTAACCTCCTACTCCACTGCTGCTCCTGGTAGTCCCCAGCCCCTCCGTGATACGGCTGGCCTCCACGCGGGCCAGGGCCTTTATGGCCCTGGCCCCGGCCTGGTGGAACACTCTCCCTCCAGCTGTCCGGGCCCTGCGGGATCTCGGTGAGTTCCGCAGGGCCTGTAAGACCGAGTTGTTTCGCCGGGCCTTTGGAGCAACCAGCCGCTGAGTATGGCGCCCCTGTTCGATTCCATCAAGATTATCCTCCTATGGAGGAGTCCGACTGCTCCCTAGGGGAGGGTTTTAAAGGAAAAGATTCTCCGGGTGCCTTTATTATGATATCACCGCTATTTTAATGAAATTTAGCATGTTTTAATGTTGGAGTTTTATGGGCTGCTGTTGTTTTATTTGTATGGTTTGCCCCTAACTTGTTTGTATCAATTTTGTTGTACACCGCCCGGAGCCCCTCAGGGATAGGGCGGTATAAAAATCGAAATAATAAATAAATAAATACATAAATAAATACATAAATAAATAAATTTTTAAAAGTGTGCAGGCGGCCTGAGGACCTTCCGTGCAGTGACAGCCTCCAGTGCTGCATCCCGCCAGCTGTTTGATTCTGCGCTTTCTTCCAATGCTAGCTCAATGCGCTCATCTGTGACACAGACAGCATGATCATCCATATCATACAGCTAGGTGTACTAAAACCATGTTTGGTTTGATAGCACAAGTAACTAAATTCTGTAGATAATATGGATGTCCAGCTGCTGTCAAGGGGATTGCTAAAAAGCCAAGAGAACAACTTACAGGTGGCTTTTAATAAACTGAGTTGCTGATCAATTGTGTGATAGAGTGGCAGTCTTACCTCTCATTCACTGCACACACAATGAAATGTACACAGTTCAGATGATTCATTCTCTTTCCTTCCTTCCTTCCTTCCTTCCTTCCTTCCTTCCTTCCTTCCTTCCTTCCTTCCTTCCTTCCTTCCTTCCTTCCTTCCTTCCTTCCTTCCTTCCTCCCTCCCTCCCTCCCTCCCTCCCTCCTTCCTTCCTTCCTTCCTTCCAACAAACTAGGTTACTTGGTGCTCCCCCCCCCCAGATTCCACTGCCCCACTGCGGAGGTTGCACTAGAGTAATGTCCAGCTGGGCGGGGGGAGGCACAATTTCTGTGTTTGCCCTGGGTGCCATTTTTTGTAGCTATGTCCCTGACTGCATGGCTCCTTACTGGGATGCCATGGCGGGACCACATCCATCCAGTGTCAGCCTTGTAGGCGTGCTGCATTGTGCTGATTGTGAGCAGGGCCTGGTCTTTAATTATAGGGCTACAGCCAGCTGCATTGGAGTATTGAGTCAGATTCAAGATATCGGTTGATAACCTTCCAAACCCTGAGTGATTTGGGACCGTCATACCTGTGAGACCGCTTGTCCAAGGAAGGCTTCCATTTATTCAAACCCTTCTGGCTGACTGTGGGTCACCTGGTCAGTCTTTCTTCATAGTGACCTACTTGTTTGCACTCCAACATTGTTGATGGGCATTGTGTAGGTGCTGAGAATGGGCAGCCAAATCAGCGCTCTTCTACACTGGGACTATTCTATGCTGGTGTTCTTGTCAAGAAGACAAGGAATCACCTGTCTGCCAATCACAAACTGGAAAACCTGTTTTGAATGGGTGAATTTAAGGATGCTGTGATTAAGTGCTTCAAAGGAACTGTACTAAATGTGTGATGTCCATTTTCTGTTCTTTGTGTGTGTGTGTTTGCGAGATGTGAATGATACTTTGTCATCAATGCAAAGAAGCAGGTTCAGTACAAAACAGAAACCAGAAAACACAGTAGTTACTTCAGGATGGTTTTATTATATGAAAATGTGTCTATTAGTTACACTTTTATAACCAGTAGCTAATCTCAATTTAGACTGCAGAGCTTGGGCCTTTCTGTAAATATTTGGGCTGGATGAGGAGCATTTGGGAGTACACGAGTCACTGAGAAAAGCTTACAAACAGGATCATTGACGCGCCACTGCTAATAAGCCTTTCACTACTGATCAGGAGCAATTTTAAACTTGCATACATTTGTTTGGGGAAGGAAGTAGCCTCCCTGAACTTTTCTTATCGGTTCTCCCAGTGTGAGAGAAATTGAGTATAATTTGTCAGTCTCTTGAAAGGAAGATGCAACTGAAGGCAAAGATCCAAGCAGCTACCAAACTCTCTAGTATCAGGTTTCCCCCTTCGTGCTTGTTTGGAAGAGCTAGCAGGTGCCCTTGAAGATCTGAGTTCAAATGGTAACATTCTCTCCAAGTTCTGGGGCAGCAATTTTTTTCTCCTTGGTGCAGCCATGTATTGGAAGACCTTTAATTTTCCTTAGCCACGCACGCTTACGCTCCTTTTGTTGGTCTGCTATAACTTTGGTCTGATTGGCCTGGTACTTGAGTACCTTAGCTTCTTCATACTCTTTAAACTGCTGTGGCGTCAACAGTCTGAATCCAACATTAAGCCGGTATGGGTTTGGCTCACTGGCAAAGACGCGTTCTTTTTTGGATGAGATCGCTTCAATGTCGGGTTGGGCAATCTTCATTTGGGGTACTTTGAGGGATTCATTGGAGCTTGTAAAGAAACTAACGTGCTGCTGCCCACCTACTGTGGGAGACGATATCCTGGAACTGCTAGGATATGTCGTTGACTCTCCTAACAAGCTGCTGCATGACTTGGAACGTGTAATTGATGGAGCAGGAATGTAGGACTGCACATTATCTCCAAGCAGGGAGTTCTTGAAGTTGAGTTGCAGAGTTTTGGTTTGGTAGGCAGTGGAAATCCGACTGATACCTAGAGTGCCACCTGTAGCCTTCAGTTGTTTCAGCTGAGCTGACGGATCCATGTCTTGAGGCTTTGGACTTTTGGAAGCCAGAGTCTTTTTGGGCTGGTCTTTCTGGAGTTGGGTAGGCCCCCAGGCATCTTTGATTTTCATGTTGTATGCCATGTTGGCAGTGACATGGTCAGCCTTGTAGGCGTGCTGCATTGTGCTGATTGTGAGCAGGGCCTGGTCTTTAATTATAGGGCTACGAGCTGTTCGCGTCTTCATGTACTTCAGCAGAGCCCCAGAATTATGGGCAAGAAAAGAGATGGGAGGGACTGGAGATTCACGTCTTGATTCATCATCTGTTTCCAGTAAATAAAAATGGAAAAATAGACACGTTTAGGCCCTCTGGGGGGTTATCATGAGGTGGATACAGTGCTGCTGAGACAATAAAAAAGGTTCCCTGGCAGAACAAGTACTGTCTGTTTTTTCCTTCCCCATATTTTTATTACCGTATATACTCGTGTATAAGCTGACCCGTGTATAAGCCAAGGCACCTAATTTTACTATCAAAACCTGGGAAAACTTATTGACTCGTATATAAGCCGAAGGTGGGAAGCCGGAAGGCAGAGGGAGCTCCTTATTTGGGAAGTGACTCCCCCTGATGTCACTGCCCAAATAAGGAGCTCCCTCTGCCTGCCGGCCTGCCTCCCAGCTGAGTTTGAGAAAGGCCAGCCAGCCACCCTCCGAGGAGGGCAGCAACAAGTGGCTTGTTCAGCCGCAGGGAAGTCATCCCGGGCCACGCCCCCAGCCTTGGCAGAGGCCTGAAGAGCCAGCTGGTAAGCAGTGACTCGTGTATAAGCCAAGGGGGCATTTTTCAGCCTAAAAACAGGGCTGAAAAACTTGGCTTATACGCGAGTATATACGGTAAACTATAATACTAAAAATAATGACAGACTGCGAGTTGGTACAAAGTCTGCAATTACAGAACTATATTTAACATGATTTCAAATAATGGTAATTTTATCTTTTGAAATATAATAGATTGACAGTGGAAAACAGCAAAAATCACAGAAAAATACTAAAGTTTACTACTTATAAAGGAAAAATATTAATGCTAAGAAAGCTGATGAACAATGAAATTTGATAGAAAATCAGAAAAATAGTAGTAAGTCCATAACTATTTAGAAATTCAGTCACACCCTGAAAATCAGCACCAGCTGGTTCAATGTAAGGGGAGCTGGATATAGAATCCACATCACTCCTATGTGGAAGGATCTGCACTAGCTGCCCATCTGTGCCCAGGCCTTATTCAGAGTGCTGGTTGTTAAATGAAAGGCCCTAAATGGCTTGAGGTGCAGAGTCCTCAAAGAATTGTCACTTCATCCCACACTGTCTAGCCTGCCAGTTGCTCTCTATGCCCCCAATCAAGGGAAATGGCAACCAGAGAAACCTCTGGTTTTCAATTGTGGCACCTGACCTCAGGATAGCCCACTTGTCTGAAACCTGCCTTGTCATTTAGGCACCAGGGCAAAATGCTCCTTTGCCTAGGCTTTTAATTGAAGTTTTTAAAAGCTGAAATGGCTGTCTACTGCTGCTTTTACAACTACTACTATTTCACAACCTTTAAATTATGGTTATGCCCCTTCCCGGGGATTTTATCAATATTTTCATAGTGGCTTTTACTGGTGGTTTTCACCAGTTTATGTTAAGCATTCATTATTTGTTTTTACTTTGTAAACTGTCTCAAATAACTCTTTGGAGAAGTGGCCTGTAAATCCCCTTACTTATCTCCTCCAGGATTTTGTAAGCACCCAGACTTGAGCAAGCTGATCTCCACTCCCTTTCACTGCTTTTTTCCCCAACATTCTGTCCCTACCGGAGTATTCTCAACCCTTAGCAGGTCCCCCCCACACACACACACACACTTTTCTTAATTTACAGTGTAGTATTTTTCTGCATATGTGAGCAGGGGCATATCTGCCAGAGGGACATGAGGTATCACATGTCCCCAGGTTAATGCCATCTAATCACGTGGGGGGCACCGGGCCCGGACCACACTCGCTGGCTCCAGGCAGTAGACCTGGGCGCCTCACTTGCTCCAGGCAGCAGACCTGGATGCTCACACCGGCTCCAAGCGGTAGATCTGGATGCCGGGGAGGGGGGGGCAGATTTTGTCCCCGGGCTTCATTTTCCCCAGATACGCTTTTGTATGTGAAGTGAAGACTCCTGCCACCTTACCTTGGGCAGTCTGGTTTTGTGGCTTTCATAATTTGTTCAGAGGCCAACCAATTGTCAGTTAAAGAGATACCACATGACATGCTAACAAATTTGAGTACTTAATTGAAAAATAATTAAATACATCTGTATTTGTTTCACATAACACTCTCTAAAAGTTAGTGATTCTAGCACTTTTATAAGTTTTGGGTTTTGTTATCTGCCACCTTTTGGCTTGATTATTTCATTTTGACCACTTTGAAATATGTCAAACATTATTAATCTGTTCCTTGATTTAAGAATTTGAAGCAATACATGTTTCTTAACATTATTATTTTTGCTACCATCAGTGCTAGATAACTGAGTTCGGGAAATATGGCTGTTTGGCAACCCGCTTCTAAGTCCCTGGATGCTGGTGCACTGTTGATACTGGTGTGGTCCTGATGTAGCTAGCTGGTATCCTATACAGCAGGGAACAGTGATTCCAAAAAAGACAATCCCAAGGAGCTAAGAATTGCCAATTTAAAAAAAAACTGCCAGCAAAAGCTGTCATTAGTTCCAGTTCTTACCAGAACAGCCTTTTAGAGATGAAACAAATTCAGAATCCTTGTCATTCTTCTGCTGAATGGCCTTGGCAAGAGACAAGAGCCTCTTTTTCTCAGTTAGTGTAATATCCTGGGGTCCGATTTGTCTGGCCCTGGACTGAGGTACCTTCACCATTTCATAAGAAGGGCCTAGAAGAGAAAATAATAAGCCACACCCCAACGCATGCTTATTATGAAGAAATATCCATTGAGCTTCTGAGTAAAAAGACTTTAAATGGGTTGTACAACTATGTTCTTCAAATGACTTAACTTCATGGTTGTATTTTACAGATCAGTCAAGCTATGCTAAGAGCCCCATGGTTTGGGAGAATGCGTTAAGGAGAGGGAAAGGACAAAACTGACCCTCCTCCCTCTCTGATAAGTATTCAGAAGGCACTAGAAATGTGCATTCTTTACAGAACTATTATTTCATCTGTTTTAAAGAATTCTCTTTAAAACAGGCAAATGGAAATAAAGAAACTCTTTATCTGTCCCAAAACAGTGCATTAACCACCAAACCACTGAGCTAGATTGAGATGATTAATTTTGTCTATACTCAATCTATAGGTTTATCAGCCCTCAGACTGAAGAGAAGTCAGAAAGAAGTTTATTCCAGGTGTCAAGGCGAAAAGCCTTTTATCCCAGCCAAAGATCCCTCATTTTATCTTTTAAGATTATTATTATTTAATATCTAACCACTCTTGAAATGATGAAATATGAAAAAATCACAGTGACACAAAAACATGTATATGCAAATGAAAACAGAAACATGTACATATTATTTCTTATCCTATTTATTTTAAGATTAAAAGATATAATACAATTTCTAAGATTTTCACCAAAACAATTTCATAAAGTTTAGATAGTCTCATAGAACCTACATCTGGAAGATTTAGAGGTGTTTGAGGTGGCTCAATTATGTGAAATTCACATGACTCTAACAAACCAGTTAATTCATCGCCTTATGTTATATTCTTTCCAAGACCATTTATTGCTTTTGATAATTTGGCATCACAATTTCAATATATTCTTTCCAAGAATATAACAGTGAGAACTTTGCTGAAATGGTAAAAATAAACTTCTCAGGCCTGCTTTATTCAACCTTTGATAAACAGGGCATACAACAGAGGAATTCAGGTATGTCTTTATTATTCGAAGCTGTGAAAGGTTTTGAGAATCACAAGCAAATTATGATGAAAGCAGAAGATGAAAAATTATGATTTTATATAGTCTAAAATCACACTGACTTTGTGTTGTTGAAGGCTTTGGTGGCCAGAATCAACTGGCTGTTGTGGGTTTCCACGGCTGTGTGGCCAGGGGTCTGGTAGTTTTAGCTCCTAGACAAAACAAATACCTCACAACACAAAACACTCCACACTGTGTCACAGAGAGAAACACATCTCATTGTGACATGCCTCTGAAGAAACCAGTCATAGATGCAGGTGAAAGGTTAGGAGCTAAAACTACCTAATCATAGCAACACAGCCAGGAAAACCCGAAACATCCATATTGACTGTATTAAGAAAGCCAGGGGAGGACATATTTCAAGATTGAACATATGAAGCTGCCTCATATTGAGTCAGACTGTTGGTTTATCCTGTCAATGCTGGTCTACTCTGACTGTCAATGCTGTCTACTCTGGTCTGTGCTGTCAATGCTGTCTACTCTGGTCAATGCTGGTCTACTCTGACTGGCTGTGATTGGCCAGGGTCTCAGGCAGAAGTCTTTCACATTAGCTATCACCAGAGGCGTAGCTCCAAAGGGGCTGGAGGGTGCACAAAGCACTGGGCGCACGCCCCTGTGGGGGTGCAGTGAGGGCGTTCTGGGGGTGTGGCAGGGATGTTCCAGAGGTGGGGCAGGGTATTCTGGGGTGTGGCAGGACCGTTCCGGGGCAGGACAGGGGCACTTTCTCCCCTTGCTATGCCTCTGGATATTACCTGATCCTTTTTGTTGATGATGCCAGAGGTTCAATGTGGGCCCTTCTGGATACAAACTAGATGCTCTCTGCTGAGCCATGGTGTCTGATTGCTACTTAATCAAGAATAATCGAGTGTCAAAAATTTCATTAGAGAATTATAGCGGAACCTCGGTTTTCGTTGGTAATCCGTCCGAAAAGAATTGATGAAAATCGAAACGAATGAAAACCGAGGCAAACTTTTCCATAGGAATAAATGTAAATCCAATTAATCCATTCTAGGCACTCCCAAAAACATACCAAAAACACATTTTTGGGGAATAAACACAGTGTTTAACACTGAAAACAGTAACAAACAATAACAGTAGGACCAGCTTTAGAGCCAGTGGACCAATGCTGCTGTCAAGCTGTTGTTAGTGTGTAATCTGTCCATGAAACTTTCTCGCTGCTCGCCTCTGGCTTTCTGCCTGAGCTGGGGATTTTCGCTCACATGTTATCTTTGCTTGCCTGTGTGAAACTATGCATTGTTTAATCTGTATTGGTGGGAAAGTGTTTTGCTACTGTGTTGAAAACTATTATCAAAGTTCTGAGTCCCTCAGAACTTGCATTGCCTGTATTCGACTATAACTGCCAGCACAATAAAGAACTGAAAACGGTTACTTTTGCCTGGACTTTGCTAGTTTGTTACATTATGCGAGTTCTCACTTCTCAATGTAATTTTTGATGTGTAGTACAAGGTTACCTGATGTCTCACCGTGGATTCTCCTCCACAGACTCTGATAAGCTAGGGTTCAGGGATCCATTCAACTCTGAATATGAGATTAGGACGGAGGCCCCCAAAGAGGGTCCTGTCTCTTCTCCCCCTGACCTAGCTCTCCAAGAGGAGTCTGACCAGGACCTGGGTCCGGATATAGAGCCTTCGTCATTGGTTGCATTGTCTCGACCTCGCCTCAGCTGGAGTGTTACCTTCCTCGGGTTGCAGGAACAGGTTGAACAGGCAACTCTGATGGCTACCGCCGGACCATGTCAGCATGCTGCCTTCCACTGCATCGGGAGCAGTATGACGTAGGAGGCGGGGCTGCCATGGATTGTGCACCAGCGATGATGTATTTTACCACCCACCGCCAGATGGATTACAAACCTGTCATGAGAGTAGTGACCGAGGAGATTGGCCTGTCAACTATTCACGGTACTACTCACAAGTTGTGGGAGAGATTCCTGGATCGCCATTTTAAAGACTCCATGGTTACCGGCCATCCGCAGAGTACTGGGGCTCTTCCCAAAACCACTCAAGGGATGCTCCCTCCATGTGAATCATCTGAGTCTGATTCCCCCTGGAGGGTTTCTCAAAACCCTTGGCCTGATGAACAACTGGAATGGGATCGGCTGGTGAATTTGGATGCCTCACACCCAGGTTCGCTTCCCCTGGGTGCTTATGGTGGAGATGAGCCGGCGGAGCCACTGGATCCTCCAGGGACTGGCCCCTCGCACGATGAGGAGGAGGATGACCCCGGATGGTCGGATCCCCGAGAAAATCCCGATCTCCTTTCCTTTCAGGCGCAACAAGCGGCTTTGGAGAGGGCTAAGCGAGAATGGCAAGATGCCCGTGAAGCCTTGATTGACAATCGTGTTCATCAGCAGTTTCAACTGAGGGAAGAATATGACAAGGAATGGGAAGCGCTGTATCTCCAACTGCAAAAGGATCAGGAACAGCAGGAACGCGAGCTGTTGCAAGCTGCTGAGCAATCCAAACAAGAATTGCTCCAGGAAGTGCAACAGTTGCGGCCCTTGAAGTTGCAACAATTGGAAGATTCTGCCGCACGCAGTGCTGAACGCATCCAAATTCATCATGAATGTGAGCCGCTGGAGAGGGAACGGTCTGAACTGCTTTGAAAGGAACGGGACCTGATTGCCATGGTAGCACGCAAATGCGCTGCAGCGGCGGACCTACAATGTGAGCTGACTATTCGGGCTGACTTGCAGTTGGACCGCTGGCGCACCGTTGCAAGCCAAGCTCAACCACAACCCGAAGATGATCGGCCAACCAGGCCACCACCAAGACATTACACCCAGCCCGTGCCGCTTCAGCAAGCTGTGCCAATTCCACCTGCACCTCCAAGTCGTGGTTTTCCTCATCCTCACATTCCTGCCCGTTTTGATGGTACTGCCGCTAAACTGCCCTACTTCATCCTTCCATTAGATGCCCACATGCAGGAATATGATGATATGTACAGATCCGAACTGGAGAAGGTCCAAGACATCAGTTCGGTTTTAGATGGAGAGGCGGCAGAATGGTTCGTGGAATTGTTTGAACTGGATGCGAAGGAACTGAACTCAGTGGCCAATTTGTTGCAAGGGTTACGGATGCATTTTGAAGACAGAGATGCTGTGGACAGAGCCAAGAAAACTTTGAAAACGATCCGACAGGGCAACAGACCATTCGCTGACTTTGCTCGCAAGTTTTGTGCTGCGGCCAGTAAAATCCCTGACTGGCCGGATCGCATAAAATCCAAATACTTTTACGAGGCAGTCGACCGCGAAATCCGTCATTGGGCTGTCATGAACAACGAGCCCTGCACAGTTGCTGAGTGAATCGAAATCGGGAGCATTATTGCCGGCCGGCTTAATCGTTCCAAGGAAACGGTAACCAAACCTCAACCACCTAAGCAACCTTTGGCATCGGCAAAGAAGACCCCTGCCTCCGCAGTTACTCCCACCACCACCAGTGAAACCACCTCTAAGAGACGTTGCCGGTTGGGGCTTTGCCTGTACTGCAGTGATCCTGGACACATGGCTGCCAACTGCCCAAAAAAATCCAAAACCGCTGCTGGTGCCCCATCTAAAAAGGCAACTGCCAAACCTACAAGGCATTCAACTACTCCAAAGTCAGCCCAAGGCACCTCCAGGGCGCTAACTGTGAAAGAATTGGATTTCCTTGAGGATGAAGAGCTGGCCGAAGTTGGTCTTTCTACGGCGGTTCCTGAAACCACAGAGCCCCCAAAAGATGCGGTGAGTGATGGTGGCACCCCCATTACCCTAATGACTATGCTAACCAATCCATCTAAGAGCACTCGTATTTTGGCTCAAGCACTTGTGGACTCGGGTTGTTCTCATTGCCTTATGCGTCCGCAAGTCGCGGAAGAACTTGGATTGGAACTAATCTCGTTAGCTAAACCCATTCCATTCACACAAATGGATGGCAGCCCATTGGGAAGGGGTGGGCCAGCTTGTTTTAAAACTGAACCTGTTCTCTTACGGTGTGAGGAACATTGGGAATGCCGCAGTTTCATTCTGGCCCCGGTAGCAAGGCACTCGATTGTTCTTGGTATGTCTTGGTTAGAAACTCATGATCCCACCATCCGATGGGTCCCGCGGATAGTTCACTTCACTGATCCACATTGTGGGGATCATATGCATGAAGGGGACCCACCCGAATTGACTGTTCCTGCTTCGGCTTCTGAAGTTGCTTCCCAGCCCGACTTATCTGGGGTCCCCAAGCATTATTGGGATCTGTCTAGAATTTTTGAGGAGCAGGAGTGTGATCACTTGCCACTTCACTGTGACACTGATTGTAAAATCGAGCTAATCCCGGGGGCCAAACTTCCCAAGGGGTATATTTATCATATGAGTCCTACTGAAGAAACTGAGTTGAGAGCGTTTTTGGATAAAAACCTGGCTCGTGGATTTATCCAGAAAGTGACCAGGAACACTTATGCCGCACCTGTGTTATTTGTCAAGAAAAAAGATGGTTCTTTGAGGCCATGCACTGCTTTGAGGCCATGCACTGCATAGGGGTTTGAACACCATATCGACTTCCAATAAGTACCCTTTGCTAGATGCTTTGGGGTCTGGTCGGATCTTTACAAAGTTGGACTTGAGGGAGGCTAACTATAGGGTCCGAATTGCTGAAGGCTATGAATACCTCACAGCTTTCAATACTAAGTTTGGACAGTATGAATATCTTGTAATGCCATTCGGATTAAACGGAGCGCCCGGGGCTTTCATGGCTCCGATAAATGAAGTGTTGCAGAAGTTGTTAGTTTAAAGGAGTAGTGGTGTATTTAGACGATGTGCTAATCTACTCCCGGAACGAGGAGGAGCATGTAAAAATGGTGGAAGCAGTGGTTAATTGGCCCACCCCTTCCTCCTGCAGGGAGCTGCAATCATTTTTGGGCTTCATCAACTTTTATCGTGACTTCATTCCACAATTTGCCCCAATAGCTCTACCTTTGACTGACTTACTACGTACGAAAGGCAAAGGGCCGCACGCTGCCAAACCTGGTGCCCTCCTTGATTGGACTGACAGTTTCCAGCATGCATTCCAACAACTTAAGACCGCTTTTACCACTGAACCTGTTCTGGCTCATCCTGATCCTACCCTTCCTTTTGTTGTTCATGTGGGTGCTTCCGACAAAGTGTTGGGGGCAGCCCTCTTGCAAAGGGGTAAGACTGGGAAACTCGCTCCTTGAGCTTATTTGTCCAAGAAATTTTCTGGCCTTGAACTGAATTGGACTGTAGGAGATAAAGCAATTGCAGCCATTAAGGAGGCTCTTAGCACTTGGCACCATTGGTTGGAGTGGGCTGCCCATCTTTTCCAGGTTTGGTCCAATCATGAAAACTTATCAGCCCTCTCTACTCCTAGTAAAATGTCTGCCAAGCAATTACGTTGGGCTGACTTCTTCTCTCGGTTCCAGTTTACAGTCCATTTTTTTCCCGGTAAAACCAACCGGTTAGCGGATGCTCTCTCCCGCCTTCCCCAAGGGTGGGAACTTCGTTGTGTGCCATACCACGTACTGTTTTTTCTCCATCGCAATTGAGTCTGGCTGTTACCAGAGCCCAAACCCATGCACAACCCAAGCAAGTGCTGCTTCCGTCCTCCGTCACGCCCCCATTTGCTCTGACATTGTTTTGCCATTCCTACAGGATCTCCTTGCAGAGGGGAGGAGCTCCGTTCCAGAGGCTGAAAATGATCCGTCCCTAATCTTGAGGGATGGGGCGTGGCAGAAGGGGGAATGTTGGTATGTACCGCCTCATCTCTGGAAAATGGTGCTCCTTGCTGGGCATGATGCAAAGCAGGCGGGTCATTTTGGGTTTTTGAAAACACTTCATCTGCTGCACCATCAATATTGGTGGTGTTCTATGCATAAAGACATTGAGGCATATGTTAGCAGGTGTCCTACGTGTGCTGAAGCCAAATCTATCCCTGGAAAACTCCACGGACTGTTGCAGCCCATTCCCCCTGCCACCCGTCCGTGGCAAATCATATCAATGGATTTTATTACAGATCTTCCGGAGAGTCAGTGCAATACTGTACTATGGGTGGTTGTGGATTTGTTTTCCACCATCCCGTCAGCTCCTAAATTGGCGAAAATGTTTATTCAACATATCTATCGCCTACATTCTGCTCCCGCCAAAATAATTTCAGATAGGGGTCCTCAATTTATCTCAAAGTTTTGGAAAGCGTTCCTGGCCCTTTTGGGGGTCGAATCGGCATTATCTTCTCCTTATCACGTGCAATCTGACGGCCAATCGGAACGTACCAATCAGACTTTGGAACAATATCTAGGTTTCTATACTAACTACCATCAGAACGGGCGGAATTGCTGCCTTTTGCTGAATATGCATATAATAATGCTATACATAGTAGCACCAAGAAAACCCCTTTTGAGATTGTATCTGGACTTCTGCTCCACCATTCCCTTTACTGGATTCTGACCCTGTACATCCGCCTGAATTTAATGACTGAATTCAAACCATTGCTAAAGGTTGGGACTCTATTGGCATAGCTCTCCACCAAGCGCAGGAGTCTCAAAAGGCTCAGGCAGATAAACACTGCATTCCTTTTCCTTTACATGTGAATAATTGGGTGTATCTGTCCACTAAGAACCTTCCAGATGTTCATAAATATTCCAAACTTGGAAAAAGTTTATTGGTCCTTTTAAAATTGTGCAAGTAATCAATAATGTAACTGCTGGACTTGAATTGCCTAAGTCTCTTAGCAATATTCACCCTGTGTTCCATTCCAGCTTGTTCAAGCGGGCTCCAGATTTTGATGCCTGGCATGGCCCTCCGGAACTCTCTCCTCCAGTCTTGTTTGACGGTCACAAGCATTACGAGATTAACGCCATCCTGGATTCTCGCATGCGCTGCCAGCGTTTACAATATCTGTTTCATGGGTGGGGTTTCCTATAGGTCATGATCAGTGGGTCTATGCTTCAGATGTCCATGGTCCCACCTTAGTTACTGCATTTCATAAAGCTTTTCCTGACAAGCCGGGGTGGGGGTTCTTAGGAGAGGCGGAATGTCAAGCTATTTTTAGTGTGTGATCTGTCCTTGAAACTTTCTCGCTGTTCGTCTCTGGCTTTCTGCCTGAGCTGGGGATTTTTGCTCACATGTTATCTTTGCTTGCCTGTGTGAAACTATGCATTGTTTAATCTGTATTGGCGGGAAAGTGTTTTGCTACTGTGTTGAAAACTATTATCAAAGTTCTGAGTCCCTCAGAACTCGCATTGCCTGTATTCGACTATGACTGCCAGCACAACAAAGAACTGAAAATGGTTACTTTGCCTGGACTTTGCTAGTTCGTTACAGTCACACCAGAAAGCTGTCCAAAGAGGTCTGTTTCTGACTCCTCTTTAAGATTTGTCTGAAATGGGGCAAGACATTGTCATTAAACAGCAGACACGGCCTGCAACAGCTTTGTCCGGGTGATTTTTCTCCACAAACCCCTGCAGCTTACTGTAAATTGATGCAAACCGAGGCAAATCGATGAAAACCGAGACAAATTGTTCACTGAAAAAATCGATGAAAACCGAAACCGATGAAAACCAAAGGCAATTAATCTGTTTATCCTATTTTTAAGTATATTTAATACTTTTTTTCAAAATGCATTAAGGAGGTTTAGGCTATTTGGCTGTGACACTGTCAGTGAAGAAATATACAGAAACCATCAATGATTGGCTAGAGTGGAAATAGTGGAATACTCACAATGATTCCTGTATTTTATTGAATGCAATGGACACATGGATCAAATATAGTCTCGTATCAGAATAAAAGATAAATAATTTGAATCTGAAATAAAGATCCTCCACAATTGATGTAGTAGAACAACCTGTTCCAAAGTATTATAAGCCTTCATTCAGCTTCAGTGACTTATGCTTAATGGGGCTTAGAAATACCTGGACTGCCAATGGATCTTCTTATGGACTGATGAGTAACACTATACGTAATCATTGTCTCCTCAGGCTTGTAAAGCTTCCAGTTCTTCTTTAGGGCTTCTTTCTTCCATTCTGAGTGTGAACATAGAAATGTCTTTACTCTGAACGAGTTATCAGATTTGATCTTATCTTTATTTTTACTTATTCGATCTGAACTCAGTAAATAGTTCCACTTCACCTTCTCAAACTGGAACAAAAGAACTGTGCCTTGTGCACTGATCAGCAGTCTAGAAAAGAGAAAGTAATCATAACAGAATTCACCACCAAAGGTAAAGGATGCACAATATTAGGAGCTCAGAGTTGTTGTATTTTATCAGGCATTGAAATTGCCACTTTGTGGGGAGAGAAATGTAGCAAGCAATTAGTTTGCTGGCACCCTGTTTTTCACTGCAGTTTATTTATTTATGCTTTGAGCTTTTATACCGCCCCGTCCCCAAAGGGCTCCGGGCGGTGTACAGCATATAATAGATACAATCATAAAACCATCATAAATTAGCTAAAACCTATAAAAGCAGTGAAAAACTAACTAAAACATTAACACTTAAATGAAAGTATAAGTATAGGTATAGGTGGCGCCTGATAACCTAACATTAAATCCTTCCCCCAAGGGAGGAACGGCAGGTCCCATCAGATGATACAGGCCCAGATGTGGGAGCCAGAAGGGGGGGCACCATCAGCGGCTGGTCCCTCCAAAGGCCCGGCGGAACAGCTCCGTCTTGCAGGCCCTGCGGAACTCACCAAGATCCTGCAGGGCCCGGACAGCTGGTGGGAGAGCGTTCCACCAGGCCGGGGCCAGAGCCGTGAAGGCCCTGGCCCGTGTGGAGGCCAGGGACCACCAGTAAATTGGCCTCCACTGAACGAAGAGGCCGTGTGGGGACATATGGGGTGATGCGGTCTCAAAGTTAATGATCAAATGCTTTAATGTAGGTAATCCAAATGGCATTGGAACACCATTAATTGTTTTTGATAATGTGGCATCGCAATTACAATATGGATTATGTTTAGCATCAGGCATTGTGAAAATAATAGTGCTGCTAGAAATGGGAAGCTAATTGATGAAACTTGAAGCTATCAATATTGTTAAAGGGACAGGGCTCAATATCTTTAATAGCTGTCCATGAGATTTATTAGATGAGATGAACAACCTTTAAAAAAATAAAATAAAGAGGCTCTCAATTCAGACCTTCATATTTGGGGAAGAGGACTAAGGTTTTTAAATTCTGAAGACAGAGATATGGAAAATTGGGCTAAAATAGCAAAATTCTTCTGCAATTATTCATGTATTTTGTCCAGGTAAGAAAATGAAAATTTGCCAAATATGTGCCATGACACAATGGCTTGGTACAGATAGCATGAAACCATGGCTTCTTTAAACTGTGAAAATAGCATTCATATAACCATTCAAATCCAAATTTGATCTGACAAATTTGGATTTTATCACCTATGCTCTTTCTTCCATCTTTTCTGCAGAAACATAGCTGGTATCACAGCCCATACTGGGGTAAAGGCAGTGATAGGAAACAAATCAGGGTGTGCATATTCATATGCCATGTGAATCCATTAACTGTGATAAGTAAACCATCACTCCACCTTTAGACAATTATATCTGAACTGAGCCAAAAATCTATCAGCTCCAGAGTAGATCTTTTTGTGACCAGAAGAGCCAGCTAAGAGAGCTGACAGACAACCTGGTTAATCATAATTCTCCCTCCTGTCATCAGAGTATTGGTCAAGTGACTAATTTTTTAAAACTATTTTAATAACTCTTAAAGAGCATCATTAACATCCTGATCCTCAGCAGAAGAAAAACCCATGCGTTTCAACAAGAGTAATTCTTGGTATGTATGCATATGGTTTCACTGTAAATTTCTCATTTAAAATATTGTTAGTGATCCTGTCTAGAATGTCACAAGTCTTCCCCTGTATCTATTGGAAATGTATATGATACTACATATTACTTATTAAGAACTGGAGTGTACTGGTTGCAGCTTACTTGTCTTCAGCAGTACATAAGGACACCACAGGGTCACCTCTGCCGTTGACTCTCATAATCCTCAGACAGGTCCCGGTAAGGAAGTTAAATATGCGTATCTTCCCATCGGCACAACCACTGATGACTCTGAGATAGAGAAATTCCAGACAAAGCACCTCCCTATACACAATGAAAGAGTGTTTTATAATTAGTTCTTGTTCTTGCAGACACTATGAAACCTATTGCATTGAGAAAAGCAAATGGTCCTTCAATAGAAAAAGACATGATTCAAAAGTACCAGTTTACTGTTTTTAGATTTTTAAAAATCCATTTTTGTCACTGTTTTTTTTCCTACTTTTTCATATACATCAGAGTACAAAATATCGAGAAAGGTAAAGAAACACTCTCCTACAGTCTGAGGTTCCTGAGAAGGTGAGTGTGGCAACCTTTTTAGAAGTCCATATGAGGGGCTATAAGGCTGTCATATTTGCAAGGACTTTTAATAGAATTTAAGCTGCAGGAATTCTTTTAGGGAAAAGTGTTAATGGAGTTTATGGTATGTTTTTTGTCAAAGAATTATAAACCACTTTAAACCATTAGGGAAAAGTGATATATAATTATTTCAATAAATATAATAATCCCAAACTCAAAATTAAAACAAATAAATTAGGTAACTAGTTATTAATCAGCACTTCTCAATGTCCTATTTTATACAGAAGAAAAATTATTCTTTATTCTTCTAATACAGTGGTTCTCAACCTCCCTAATGCCGCGACCCTTTAATACAGTTCCTCATGTTGTGGTGACCCCCAACCCTAACATTTATCCATTTTACCAATGGAGAACACTGATGCAGAGAGTCTTAGGCAACCCCTGTGAAAGGGTCGTTTGACCCCAAGTGTGTCGCGACCCACAGGTTGAGAATCGTTGTTCTAATCTATTACTGTCTGAACTTAAGGCATGCATAGCATATTCTGATGGTAACCTACTTTGACCTTTCTCAGTTTTGTAAAAATTTTGATACAGGGAATGCCAGATGTCCCTTTTAATTTTAGGGATGGCCTTTCTAATATATGTCAGTTAGCACTCCAGAAGAGACCATGTATTGAGGATACGGCTGCCAGCCTCCATGTGGGGCTTGGAAATCTACCAGAATTTCAGTGGAACTTCAGACGTTAGAGATCCATTCCCCTGAATAAAATGGCTGCTTTGGAAGGTGGATTCTATGGCACTATGCCCACTAAGATCCCTCACCCCCAAATCCCCAGGAACTTCCCAACCCAGAGTAGGTAACCCTAAATGAGGGGCCTGTTATTTTCAGCTCCTGCATGTGCAGTCCTTGTCTATTCCACCCATCTGCCAAAAAACAGGTAATATGTCATACTTCAGTGTCTATGTATATGGTGCATTTTTCCACATTTAGCTTCTAGAGACCTAGAAGTTGCGCTGAAACATCACTGTATGTGTGTGTGAGAAACTGGTATCTAATGGGCTCCCTGCACAAAGAAAATCAGCATGCCTGTTAGGAACATGGGACACATGTCCCTAACATACAAGAATTCAGCATGCAATGAATGTTGGATGTTGTGAAGCAAACAAGAAGATGTTATTTAAATTTGACATTTGTCTTCTGTACAATCCCATAAGAGCTGTACCATATCATGAGTAAGCCCTTTATAGTGCATTAGTCAGAGCATGTCTAGTGTTACACCATACAAGTATAAGATCTGTTGAAAAAAATCTCAGAGCTGTTTGAAAAAAGCCAGCGATGTAAACAATGAAAGGAACATATCAGTGTTTAAAAAATAAAGATTTGAAAACAAAGATGACAAGCAGGGGCACTATAAAGATTTACAGAATCATGCATAGTGCAGAAAGTGACCAGAGGAAAGCATTCAATATTTCTCAAAAAATGGAAACATTTGAGTTTACCTAATCAAACTGATAAGCATGGTGATTAAGACAAAGGGAGTTGCTGCCTATATAAATGGTGATAGAAAGTGCTGTTAAGTTGTAGCTGACTTATTTTATTTATTTATTTTTATTTATTTATTGTTTGGACTTTTATACCGCCCCATCCCCGAGGAGCTCTGGGTGGTGTACAACATAAAATATAATTATAAATAAGTTACTAAAACCTTTAAAACAGCGATAACAGTAATAAAAGGCATCCGGCCAACCCCATTTTTAAAATCTTCCCCAGGAGAGGGGGACGGCGAGTCCCATTAGATGATAGGCCCAGATATAAAGAGCCAACTGGGGGGACACCATTTCAGCGGCTGGTCCCTCCAAAGGCCCAGCGGAACAACTCCGTCTTACAAGCCCTGCGGAACTCACTGAGGTCCCGCAGGGCCCGGATAGCCGGAGGAAGGGTGTTCCACCAGGCCGGGGCCAGAACTGTAAAGGCCCTGGCCCACGTGGAGGCCAGCCGCATCATTGAGGGGCCAGGGACCACTAATAAATTGGCCTCCACCGAACGGAGAGGCCGTGCAGGGACATATGATGCGGTCTCGAAGATACGAGGGTCCCAGGCCGCGTAAGGCCTTAAAGGTCAACACCAACACCTTGAAGATGATTCAGAACTCTACCGGGAGCCAATGCAGCAGGCACAGCACAGGCTGGATATGATCTCAAATGGCACTGCCTGTGAGCAACTGCGCCGCTGCATGCTGGACCAGCTTTAGTCTCCGGATCAAACGCAAGGGAAGGCCTGCGTAGAGCGAGTTACAATAGTCTAATCTGGAGGTGACTGTTGCATGGATCACAGTGGCTAGGTCCGCTTGAGAGAGGAAAGGAGCCAGCTGCCAGGCCTGGCGAAGATGGAAAAAAACCACCTGGGTTATATGGGCCACCTGGGTCTCTCTCAATTACCTTCCCCAGGAACGAAAGATTCGAAATGGGGAGGTAATTGGCCAGATCTCTCGGATCTAATGATGGTCTTTTTAAGAGTGGGTGGACCACTGCCTCCTTCAACCCATCCGGGAAGACTCCTTGCTCAAGGGAGCTGTTGATGATACTCAACAGATTGGGTCGTAGCTCCACCCTGCAAGTTTTTACAAGCCAGGAGGGGCATGGATCCAGAGGACAGGTAATAGGTCTAACAGCAACTAAGGTCCTGTCAACAGCAGCTTCGGAGAGCAGGGAAAACTGGGCCAAACAAGGGCCTGAGGACGGCAAGGGAGCCTCCAGTTCACTAATTGTAGCCAACGTGGAGGGAAGATCCTGGTGGAGCGACGCGACCTTATCCGCAAAAAAGCTCATAAAAGCCTCACAGCTGATGCTCAATTGAGAATTTGAGAACCTCTCCGATAGGGAGTTTAAGGACCCAATTATATGAAATAATTGTGCTGGGCGAGAGCTAGCGGATGCGACAGAGGAGGAGAAGAAAACCCTCTTCGCCTCCTTTGTCGCCACCTCATAGGCTTTCATAAACATCCTATAAAATGTTCACGCAGCCTTGTCACGAGATTTCCTCCACACTCGCTGTAGACGTCTAAGCACCCGTTTCATACGCGTAGAGGACGCCGGGGGCAACAACCTCGATGGCATCGGAGAGCCAGGAATTCCAGTCCTCCACCTGCTCATCGAGTGTGCCGGTGGGTTCAGGGCCCCGTAGAGCATTCAGGAAACCAAGTGGATCCATAAGTCTCCGCGGGCGGGCATAAATCGGCCCATCACCTAGACAGGGATGCTGCAGCGAGTCCATCCGGACCTTCAGGGCATAATGGTCGGACCATGGCACTCTGTCAACAGAGGATACGACCAGATTTACCCCCGACCCAAAGACCAAATCCAGCGTATGCCCGGCCTCGTGAGTGGGGCCAGAGTTTACTAAGGAGAGGCCTAGCGTCGCCATGGATGACACCAGCTCCGCAGCCACCGTGCATGAGGCGGCATCGACATGGACGTTGAAGTCACCCAAGACAATAAGTCTGGGGAACCGCAACGCCCAGTCTGACACCACCTCCAGCAGCCACGGCAGGCCGTCTTCCGGGTCGCTAGGCAACCGGTACACCAGAAGAACGGCCAGCCTCTCCAAGGCCAACCACTCGAGGCCGATGCATTCCATGCCGGTGATCTCCGGGATGGGGACCACCCTAAAGGGACTAGATTATGGCCATCATCTCATAGGTAAGAGATGAACAGAAGTGGTTTGCCATAGCCTGTCTCTGTGTAGCAAGCCTGGACTTCCTTGGTGATCTCCTGTCCAAGTACTAACCAAGGCTGACCTTATTTAGCTTCTGAGACCGAATGAGAATGAGTTAGCCTGGGCCATTCAGGTCAAGGCGTCAAATAAATAAACTCAGGCAATTCCCCAGCTGACCACTGGTATGACTCATACAGCTAAATTCTAAGCATGTTTATTTAAAAGCAAGTTCCTATTGGTTCAGTGAGGCATAAATCCAGGTGCTTGGGTCCAGCATTGGACAAAAAAGGAGGAACTCAATATTTTAATGTTTTTGAAATACAGCTCCATATATATATAACTAGCAGTGTACCCGTTCTCCGCTACGCATACTTCATCACAGGCTCTCTATGAATTTCGGGGTGACAGTCAGCATACTTCTTTACAGTCTGTTTGTGAACTTTGAGGTGACATACAGCATATTTCCTCACAGCCTGTCTGTGGACTGATGGGTTTGTTTTCACATTATTTTGCAGCAGCTTCCTGTAGTTGTCTTTTTCTAATGCAATGTGTTATTGCTCTCTTTCACCTGGTGGGCTCCAAAAGATGTCATTTGGAAGCAGCCGTTGTATTTTCGGGATGCAGAAAGGAAGTGTTCTGCCATTGGATGCTGATGGGTGAGAAGGCTGTGAAGAAGTTCAGGGTAGGGTTGAAGGGCAGGGAGCTGGACTGTACCGCCACTGCAGCACAATCCTGGGGACTCATCCCGCCACTTCAGAGCACGACACCAAGCACAGGGTGATCGGAGGCAGAGAGCAATAAACTTGTTTCCACAGTAAGCAATCTGATGTCCATATGCAAAACCCAACAAATGTTTAGTAGTCCAAGGTGATAGTGTGGTTTGTAATCTGTTTTGATAGTATTTGGCTGTAGTGGTGTTGTTAACGTGAGGGGGGTGGAGGAGTACTTTTTCACAGCCTGTCTGTTAACTTCGGGGTGACATTCAGCATACTTTTTTGCCGCCTGTTTGTGAACTTTGGGGTGACATGCAGCATATTTCCTCGCAGCCTGTCTGTGGACTGATGGGTTTGTGTTCAAATAGGTTCACATGCGTTGTGGAGGGCAGTGGTAGAGTCCAGTTGGTGAAGGACGTAAAGCTGGTGGTGTGCAACTGTCACCCTTAGAATATTCATGCAGCATGTCTATGGACTGAGGGATTGGCTTGCCGTTAGAATATTCGCGCAGATGGCCAGAGATGAGCAGTGAAAACAGTAAATGTGTAATAATGCGAATATTTTGAATATTTTGAAAAATCCTTTCTTGGTGAGCACCTAAACCACATAATGAACCAGTGTGCCAAATTTCAACTTTGTCGGTTCGGTGGTTTTTGAGTTCTTTTGATGAGTCAGTGAGTCAGTCAGTGGTATTTCGCGTTTATAGATATAGATACTGAAAAGAAAGTAGTTCATAATTTTATCACTCTTCTACCAGCACTCACCACACTTGCTGCTTGTTCCTTGCTACATCCTTTCACTACTAGTTACCCTTGCTTCTAACATGAAAACCATGGCTAAGTTTCTAGTGGAACCGTAAATTTTCTCAACTTTCAAAAGTGAGGCAGTCCATATTTTATATAGAATGCAACACAGTGTACATAGAAAACAACATTATACTATAGTAGACACATCTGATCTTTTAAGATGTATAATTCTATATTTGTACTGAAGCTGTATTGGAGCTGGCTGAGAGATACATCTTGAATGGTCAAAAACAGTAGAAAAGATGTGGAAGGGATTCAGATAATGGAGGAGATTTAAGTTTTCTTGGTGATTTGTCTTAATATACGGAATGCATCAGTATGTACTGCTGATTAAGAGTAGCAGAAGATACCAAGGCAATGATTGTGTGTAGATCTTAAGGTATAATAAAAACACCTACATGGGGTGTCGGAAAGCCGTCAGACATCTCTTGTGTTTTCCTACCATGCTCCATCCCAGGACATAGCCATCATTACTTCCTGTCACAAGATGCCAATTATCAAAAGACAGGCATCTCACAGGGCCTAGGTGTCCTTCTAAAATCTGAAAAGAAAATGGAAAGGTCATCTTGTTTGCTGTTTAGGTGCCTCCAGCAATCACAGCATCAACCACTATGACTAAAATTTCAAAAATACTGTAATATCTGAAACAGGTAGAAGTGCCTGCTTGCAGGACTTTTGCAGGCATCTGGTTGGCCACAGGATGAAATAGGATGCTAGGCTAGATTCTTCTTATATTACATATTAAATATGGGAATAAGGGTCAGTTCTGTATCCTTCAGTACCTCAGAGGGACAGAGCAAGCACAAGCCACTATGACTATGACAATCCAGGAGCATAATTATTTGGTCTAGTTGTGAACTTTTCAAGAGAATGTCTCAGCATTCAGTCAAGGCAGCTTGGAATCAAGAAATGCATCACAGTTTAATCCTTCTCTCTCCTCCTCCATTCTGCTAAATTTAAAATCTATTGATTTTCGTTCATGTTCCCCAAGCATCCTTTGTAATCTACTCATGCCAAGAGCATGTATCCTTCCCTGATTTTCTGCTGCTGAATTCCAAATAAAAACATGTAACTTACTAGCAGTAAAGCCCATTGTGCGAACAAATACACCAGCCTCTAGAAAACTGATGGTGGGATAGCAGCACCCGCCAAGGGGGCCAACCCCTCCTGCCCATTGGCCCTGCGTCACCAGCTCCCTCCTCATTTTCCTCCTTTTCCCAGATGATCTTTAAAGTGTCACAAAGGTATTTTGATTTTCCACTGAATTAAAGCTCTCAGGTGTAGACTTTCTGATAGTGGAAAGTTCCAAAAGAGGCTGAACTCTGTGAATTTAAAAACTCAAGTGTGGTTTTCACTGAACTAGGAATTCTGAGGAAAACTTGGCAGACTTGTCATTCAGAAAGCATTCTGGGAGTTTCTAGCTAACTTTCCACACTGAATCATTGTATTTTATAAGGAAACTCCTATCTTCATTAGACACTCAGTAAGTTACATTTGTGTATAATTGATTATGAATTTCCAGAAATATAAACTTATTTGTTGTGATAAATCTGTTTTCTTCTTTGGTATTGAGGGTAGACAAAATTATAACTATGTTTTACGAAAGCAGTGGTCAGGGTACCTCAGAAATGCTATCATAATCTTACCTCATGGGTAGTGAAGTTTAAGGAGTGCTAAGCACTTGCAGGCCAATATACAAATATTTTTCTGGCCTCTCTGTGCTTAATACGCATGTCAGGGAAATGTGGTTTAGATGGTATTTCTTTCGTTTTCCGAAAATTCTTATATGCTACCTTCAAGAGGACAGTGGTACTATACTGAATAATATTAAGCCAATATTATTTTCAGTCTGATGCAATTACTTAGGAACCATACCTTGATCAGTTCATACGTTTCAACATGCCACACTTTCACCAGGCCTCTGTCACAGGAACTCACAACATGAACATCATTCATTTTAGCAGCCCAAACAATACCTTTGTGCTTGAAAGTCCTAAGGCATTTTCCAGTCTCTATATCCCACACTGTTGAAAAAAGACAAACATACAAAACAAACAAACAAAAACAAAGTGAAGCCCTTAGTATTAATCACCGATCTGCATATCAGAAAAGACTAAACTGCATATTCAAAAAGGCTGTGTTGTAGCTGTTCACAGATTCCTTCTTCTGCAAAAACATTATTAATCTATTCTTAACTGGCTAAAGGCTGTTTTGAGGGGGTAGGGGGTATGTGTTAAGTGCCCTCAAGTCGCCTCTGACTCATGACAACCTCATGAATCAATGTCATCCGAAATACCCTTGTTAACAGCCTTGATTAGGCCTTGCAAACTGAGGCCATAGCTTTCTTTATACAGTCAATCCACATTTACAGAGTCAACACCACATTTCAAAGGAGTCTACTTTCTTACTGTCAGCTTTCTTCGCTGTACTGCTTTCACAGCTATACATGATAATAGGACATATTATGGCATGAATTGACTTGATCTTGGTAATCATCAGTGACACATCCTTACACTGAAGAAGTTTTTCTAGCTTCTTCATGGCTGCCCTTCCTAGTCTCAATCTCCTTGTAATTGCTTTTTTGCAGTACCCCTTTTGGTTGATGATGGAGCCAAAGAACAGAAAGTCTTCAACAATTTCAGTTTCCTCATCCTCGCTAAAGCTGAGTAATTCTCCAGTAGTTATCATTTTTAAAATTATTTATTTATCAGATGTAATATACCACCCCATCCCCAAAGGGCTCTGGGCGGTGTACAACCAATGAAACAATCACATTCAATTATGATCCATAAAACAAACATTTAAAAATATCAGTTAAAACATAAATAACAACCAGCCCCAACCTCCATCCTAAAATCAGATGATGACAACATAGACAATGGACTCATCGGGCGGGTGGCATAATGTGGGCGAGTCCCCAAGGTGGAATATGGGGTGCGGGGGACAGCTTTGATTTTTAGCTGTAAACTTGCTTTGGCACTTTCTGTTTTAACTTTCAGCAGTAGTCGTTTCAAGTTTTCATTCTTTCCAACCTATCTCAAATTGCTAATGTTTCTCCTCCCACTTTTCACTCCACCTGCATCTAGACCTAATCCATCTTTCCGTATGATATGTTTTGCCTACAGGTTGAAGAGATAGGGAGGTAAAATACATTCTTGTCTAATGCCTTTGCCAATTGGAAACCATTCTGTTTCTCCATACTTTGACCTAACAAACAGCCCAGTGGTGGCGAACCTATGGCATGGGTGCCAGAGGTGGCACTCAGAGCCCTCTCTATGGGCACGCGTGCACAGAGTTCGTCATGTGATAATAGTGTAATAATTTCAGGGAGATTATTAGCATTAAACCTAAGACCTAGTTTTGGGGAGGCAGTGTAGGTAACCCTGTTAAGCGCTGTTAAACCCTACTGATTTTCATGGGAAGAACTAAAGCATGATCCTTTACCTGAGAGTAAGTTTGGTTGCTGGCAATGGGGCTTGCTTCTGAGTAAACCCTCCTAGGGTTGTGATTCACCCGTTGGAAGCGTTGCACAGTTGCTTCAAAGCAAAGCCACCGACTACCACCAAGCTTACTCCCGAGTAACGCGCGCCTTGAAGCCAACTGTTTTTTCTATACTAAAACCTCAGTATTTAGGTTAAATTGCCATGTTGGCACTTTGCGATAAATAAGTGGGTTTTGGGTTGCAGTTTGGGCACTCGGTCTCAAAAAGGTTCGCCATCACTGAGATAGCCTCTTGCCCAGAGTACAGGTTGTACATCAAGACAGTCAGATGATGTGGCACACCTATTTCTTTTAAAACCAGCAATTGTTTTTCGAGATTCTCACAGTCAAAAGCTTTGCTGTAATCTATGAAACACAACTGATTTTCTTCTGAAATTCTCTTGTATCTCCAGTAACCAACATAAATTTGCAATATGATCTCCAGTGTCTCTTTCTTGTCTGAATCCAGCTTGAACATCAGATATATCTTGTTTTGATGAGAGGGGGTGATATAAATATTTATATAACATATTCTTTGCAAAAATCTGCCCTTAAAGACCACTCAGAAACTATAGTTGGAACAGAAAGCTACAGTCAGGCTACTATCATGTACCAAGCAGAATCTGCATATCATTCCCTTTCTGTAGATACTCCATTGGTTACCATCAGTTGCTGGGTTCAATTCAAGGTGGTAGCAATCGCCTACAAAACCCGTAAAGGCGGTGGATGCACATATCTGCAGGTCCACCCCTCCTTTATGTGTTGCTATGACAGCAAAATCAGAGGCTGCCCATTCACACACATTCTGAGGGGGAATCTCGAGCACTGTGGAATAGCCTGCCAGAAATATTTCTGATATTTTGCAAAATGTGTAAAACAGAACTGTGAAGTGCTGTGTGGATTACTGTGAATCCAACAGACTGACAATTAATTATGAAAAAAACAAGGTATTGGTCTCCTCCAGGCGCTTTAAGAAGCTCACATGGGCAATGAAAAGCACCCAAATTGAACAGGTTAAGTGCTATAAATACCTTGGCCTCTCATTCTCCTTTAACCTTTCATGGGCAACCCAGAGGAAGGCCGCTCTCCTAGCTACATCTAATAGTATGTCAGCACTACTACGTTTCTTTTACAGCAGTGGCCACTCCTTTATCCCTCCTGCCCTCAAATTTTTCAATGCCAAAGTCGCCTCGAGACTGCTTTACGGCGTCCCAATTTGGATTCAAGCTATTAACCACTCCTTGAATTCTCTTCAATCCAAATTTTTTCACAAGATAACTAGACTCCCAAATTGTGTGTCCTATGCAGCCCTTTGTCTGGAGTTAGGTCAAAACTCCTTGGAATCAGCCACTTGGCTGAGGACTTTTAGATTCTGGCTGCGAATTCATTTTCTCTCGGACTGTGATTCCCTGGTCCACCGTCTGCTCTCTGACACCCATTCCAACCCCTGGTTTTCCATAATTGAAGAAAAATTGCCTCTATTGGACTGTCAGTGGATTTACTTTGCCCTTTGTCCTATTCAGAAGCTTATAGGAAATTAAAAGGTCAGCTATTGAATAGAGAGTTCTCTACCCTAATCACCGCAGCCAAGAAAACGTGCTCCCCTGTGTATTTTTCTCTCCCATTTGAACGGGGCCACTTGGCATACTACCTGTATTGCTTAATAAACCCTGTTCAAAGGACAGCCATAATGCTCGTCAGGTTTAATGTTATGCCTTCTGCCTTGTTACATGGCAGATTTAATAAGCAAGAAAAGGCTAAAAGATTGTGCCCATGTAATGATGGCTCAGTTGAATCTCTGGCCCACCAATTACTTCACTGTCTCAGATTCAAGGAAATCAGATCCAAGTATGTGAATCTTACTCCTTTACATTTACCAGATCTCCCCGATTTAATTAGATTACACTACTTGTTGGACAACCCTGCTCCTTCTCTCTGTATGATAGTGGCAGACTTTCTCCTGGAAATTACTAAATGCCAGTAGATTTCCTTCGTCCTAACATGTATATCCTGTATTGTGTATGCTTTTTAATCTGTTTTTATTATTGTTGTACTGCTGTCTATGCCAATAAAGGCTTGCTTAAAAAAAAACAGAACTGTGGAAAAAGCAAAGCTGCTGTGCAGTGGTTCATCTCAGAGCTGACTTTCATTAAGGATAAAGTATTTGCTGCACCAATTGTCTTGTTCCATTAAACAGATGTTTGCTTTCATTGTTCCCTCCCCCATGCTACCCATCCCTCCCCTCCCTCCTCCCCCTCCCTTGCATGCCACCCCTCACTCCCTCCCTCTCCCTCCCCTCCTTCGCATGCCACCCCTCACTCCCTCCCCTCCCCTTGCATGCCACCCCTCCCCATGGGTAGGCCATGTCCGTGTCCTATAGCAAGATGAGTTTATCCTGGAACAAAATCATACTGGTGTTTCAAGGGGCAATGAGACTCTTGTTAATTTTCCTGCAACAGATTAATACCCTCCTGGAAGTAGGCTTTACTTGCTCACTTTTTGCAGTGCAGTCTCTCGATCCAGAAACAAATGTGTTATTGTGCAAATCCAAGCACATGATGGTTCCTCTGTGACCATTAAACATTTTCAAACATGCTCCAGTTTGGGTATTCCACATCCTAAACAGCACAGGTGAAGAGAGTGAGAACAAAAACACCCTGAAAGTTAATAAGTTGTTCATGGTTGCCATTCTAAGCATGCTGATGGATCCATTAGGATTTCACTAGTCACTGATTCATAATTCAGAGTCCTGGCGCTTATTTTTTAAAAAAGTAAAAATATATTAAGACACTCAGATACCTTCTTCCATAGAAGCTTGCCTGAATTTGAAAACATACTTCAGAGGCCTTGCTGCATGTGTGACCCTTACAAATACCACCTTCTGTATAATGACACCTTGGTCATAACACATCATCCCTGCCATTGTCTGGTAACTATTCTGTTAAATTTAAGGCACCAGGTTAGATGCTAGTATGGAGAAGTGAAAGGCAGGCAAAAGTCTTGGAGCCTACGGTTCACCCCCACAATCTGCAGCTGATTGGTCATGCTTGAAATCCATTATTTTGGCAGGGACACTAGTCCACAACCATTGTATGTTGTACCCATGGCAGCAACTACTTTGTATCCACCCTGGGTCTGCACTACCAAGCTGCATGGCTTATCAGACGCCAGCAGTGCTATTGGGGAGTGTGCACCTAAGACACTGCAGCCCCTGTGCCAGAACTGCCACTCATACCCTGTGTTTGTCAGAAGAGAGTGGGGACTACCCTTTAAAGTGCCAATAGGTCCCATGCTATGTCAGCTGATCAAAAGAGAAGTCCAGTGATACCACAGAGACCAGTCACAGCCATTCCAGCATGGGTTTCCCTGAAGCAGAGCAGACCCTCACAGACAGATGAAGGGGCAAGACTAAGGAGAAGTCCTTAGATCAAATCATTTGAAGCTTGAGGGTTGGTTGTCATCAATATGCAGATGATACACACATATATCCTTATCCAGATCTCCTGGTGATGAGGAAGAGATCCTAAGCTGCTGCCTGACTGCTGTAATTAAATGGATAGGAGTGAACAAATTGAAACTGAACCTTGGAAAGACAAAAGTAATGCTGGTGGAGAAGGCAGAGACCTGGAAGGACATTATGTTCCCCATTTTCAGTGGGCTTCAGCTGACCCTTGCTTTCCTCCAGTTCATCTTAGCTAAAAAAAATGCCCCTTTTCTTTGAGAAGGCTGATCTGGCAACCTGGATCCATACCCCAGTGACACTAAAATGAAGCTACTGCAATGCACTTTACACATTGGTCTCCCCTCAAAATCAGTTCAGAAACTCCAGTTGGTGCAGAATGCCGCAGCGTGGCTGTTATTGGGAGCTAGTTAGAGCATACATATTATTCCCATTCTGCAGTGCACTCTACTGACTGCCCATCAGTAACAAGGCAATTTAAAGTGTTGGCTATTACATACAAAACCTTGAGAAGAAGGGTGATGGGTTGTGGCTGTAGCTGGTATCCTGTCCTCTGGGTTTTTAGCCTTTTTTGTCGTATAGGTGCCTTTGGGCTATGCCATTATTTTTGATGGCATAACTTTCTGGTTGTTTTCAGGGGTGTTCCCAGGCTAAAGCAGTTTAGAGAGCTGTTTAACCCCTGCCACGCCCCTGGGTCTACTCCCTTTTTATGCCAGCATCACTTCCTGGTGTTGCCACACCTGTGCCTGACCACAGTGCAGTACTGCTGGGATGCTTTGCTGGGACATCTCGGATATGCCAGTGAATCTATGTGATACAGCAGCATAGGGCTTCATCAGCAACCTATGCACTTCCTCCACACCTAGAACTGTTCTCAATCCTTTTAGTAAAATGGGCTCAACCCACAAAATTTGTATTTATCAAAGGGTAACCATTCAATCTAGATCTTGGTGCAGAAATGAAGTTTGCTGTGCTACATTAATCCCTACATTAATTAACTAACAACCCCATTTTCTACAAGTGTGTTTCTGCTCTAAATTTAGGCTGATTCCGCAAGGGCCAAAAACAGCGCTGTGAAAACAGTGTGAAAACAGTATAAACCCTTTTACACCATTTTAAATTCTTTTACACCATTTTCACACCGTTTTCACACTGCTGTTTTTGGCACATGCGGAATCAGCCTTAGATGCAAATGCTAAATAGTCCACCCACAGTCTTTTAGTCAAGGGACAGAATACGCACACAGTTAAATACTCAAACATTCCACAAAAATCAAGGACATAAATTTGCGCTGATTTCAGTGAGATTTTTAATGGACTATGTCCAGGGTATTTACATGCACTGGAAGGACACTTATAGCACCAGCAAAACTTACCTGATACTGAGATCAAAGCTGCCACTTAGAAGTAACTGTTTTTGTTCATTGAAGTATATGGCACGGATCCTACCAGCATGGCCAGAAAGGATAGGGTGAACTTTTTTCACTTTATTCACATCCAGAAACTGAATTTTGCGATCCCCAGAACCAAAGGCCACCAGCTTCCCACCACTGTAGTGGATCACCCTATCTGGATCCACACTGCGAAAAGAAGCAAATGCTGAAGAGACTACCGAATGTATTTATTTACTTCATTTATACCCAGCCTTTCTCCCCAATGGGGATCCAAAGAGACGTACAACATTGTCCTCAATTTTACCCTCACAACAAGCCTGTGAGGAAAATTAGGCTGAAAGTGTGTGACTGGCCCAAGGTCACCAAGCAAGCAGCAGAGTAAGATATGAACCTGGGTCTCTTAGATTTTAGTCCAACCACTACAGCACACTGGCTCTAGCAGCATCACACGAAGGAAAAACTGCAAGCTTTGTTGTGATAAAACATTTGGTCTTTGTTGCCAATTTTGTAGTCTTCCAAGTTTTCAGCTACTGACGGACCTACTAGTGAATCAGCAATATGGGACCTCATTTTTGAAAAAGTAGTCTATTTTAGTTAGAGATTAAAGGTTAGATATTAAAGTTCAGGCATAGATAGGAGCACAGTAAAGGCAAGGGCAGTGGTGGGATCCAAAAATTTTAGTAACAGGTTCCCATGGTGGTGGGATTCAAACTGTGGCGTAGCGCCAATGGGGCTGGGCGGGGCATGATGGGGCGTGGCCGGGCATTCATGGGGTGGGGCATTCCTGGGTGGGGCTGTGGCAAGGACGCAGCCGCTGTGCCGGTCCTTGGGTGGGAAACGAATGCACGCAGGCGCAGGCTGCCACGCACGTCGGTGCACCTCCTGCTAGACTGCTTCAAGTTCTGCGCGCTACTGCTGAGAGGAGGGCATAACTAAGGCAAACATCATGTGGCAAAATCACCAATTAGTAACCCCCTCTCGGCACACACAAATAATTAGTAACCTACTCTCGGGAACCTATGAGAACCTGCTGGATCCCACCCTGGGCAAGGGAGAATCTTTTTAGGCTACACAATATTGGTTGCATGTGCCAGTTATTGGCAAAGCATCTTAAGGGTGAAAAAAATCTCCTTGCACAAAAGGGGTGTGCCTTAAGAATGGCCAGTGAGAGCTAAAGAATGTTGAACATTGCCAGAAAGCAGTTGGGAATTTGCAGCTAGGGAGCTGAGAAGGAAAAGAGTATGCTTGACTGTGTGAAGTTGAGGTGAAGACCAGTTTCAGATAAATTGAAAGAGAAGTCAGTTTGTAATAGAAGATTCCAAACGCTGGCACAGTTCAAAGGAAAGAATAATTTTTTGAAGAATAACTTTCTTCAGCGTTGTGTTCAAACCATAAATAAAAGCTAACTCATTG
Source organism: Sphaerodactylus townsendi (assembly GCF_021028975.2). Lineage (NCBI taxonomy): Eukaryota > Metazoa > Chordata > Lepidosauria > Squamata > Sphaerodactylidae > Sphaerodactylus > Sphaerodactylus townsendi. The sequence goes on along the minus strand of NC_059427.1, from coordinate 113,267,557 downwards.
TTTGTTTAACCTTGTGCATATAATTCCAAATTCTGGCATACCAGTCTTTTATTTTCAGGTTTTTCTTTTATTTTCCTTGTGGGTTGTGTGTCTCAAGGAAAGGAACACACATATCTGCAAAGATCTCAGTCAATATATATTTGACAAGATGAATAAATGGTGGCAGTGTGTGAATGGAATAATGTTTCAGCCCCCAAATCCAATGACTCAGTAAAGTGCTTGAGTGAGGGCCTCTATAAAGAGGACTAGGCTACCCCATCTATGAGTGAGAGCAGACCTTGGAGGTGAAACAATCATGGCTCTCTAGAGATTTTGAAAGAAATAGGAAAGATAGTGATGTGTGATGGCCAGACCTACTTGTAACCCTGAACCTGAGATAGAAAGATGCAGAGGGTGGTAGGCATTCTGTGTGAGTGGAAAGGGGCATCACAAGGAGTCCATGGGGTGCAAAATGACCCATATATTGTGGGAAAGCACATGGGAGAGGAAATAGAGGAAAAATTGGGACCATAAAATTGGACCTAATCTTTACCAAACGTGGGGTTCATGTAACAAGTAACACTAGCAGTTATGCTGGATGTTTAGTCCCTGTATCTTGAAAATGGCCCCTCCAGAGCCCTGAAAAGATTTACAGACTTTAATGTCTGAGTCCCTTGCACTCCATTATAGACTTTGGGGGATCTTTCTGAGACTGGGGGGGGGGGGGGGGCATTTTTTTAAGGTAGAGGCACCACATTTTCAGCATAGCTGCTGATGACTCTCTGTACAAGAACCCCCAAGTTCATTAAAGATTGGCCCAGGGATTCAGTTTTGTGGCCACACTTTCCCTCCATTTGGAAGCGCATAAAATTGGACACACACACACCCCCACTCAATCTGTACCAAACTTGAGGGTTCTTGTAACAAAATTCAAGAGACAAAAAATGTGAGGCCTCTCCCTTAAAAAACAGTTTCTCTTAGCCTTGGAAAGATTTCTCATAACCTCTAATGTAACCTTTTTTTTCAGATTCCTGGAAAAAAAGCATACTAATATGGATATTCGGGAAAATCCTGAAAATTTCTGGGTCCAATATGTCTGAATCCAAATTTTCCCAATTTATTTTTACACCCCTAGAGACAATTGGCTCATTTCTAGTAAAAACTTGCTCTGCCATATACATACCTTCCCATTAGAGAACGTATATTGTAGCTGCTACAGAAAACATTCCTCTCTTCCAGCATGACAGTATTCGTTAGCTGGCTATGATAACCTTTTTGCATGTATACAGACTCCTTGTATACAGACTCCTTGGGACCAAGGAAAAAATGAGTGTTGATAAGAACAAGAATGACACACAATGAACTATATGTCTTCCTACTTGACCTGGCAAAAGGCTTCATCCTCCCTAGGGTTATCATGTGCCACTGGAGGTAGAAGATCACCCACCCCAGTTGACTTTGCCTGCTGGCACTCCAGGAACTGTTGGGAGAATGAAAAACTTGCAGGAAAGCCAGGAAGTGATGTCAGTTCTTTGTAGGGATTGCCAAAAACTATATGGTTTTACCACAAAGTTTCCAGAGGTTCCCATGGAGGTGTCCTGGCTTCTAGGTTTTCCCCAGAAGTGATGTCACAGCTTTGTTGATGGCTGCCTCCTACATCCCTATCTGGGCTCCTGCTGGTTGTCTGGCCTGGCAGCCATAGTCCTCCCACCTCAAGAAAACGTAAGGACAGAACAAGAGTCTTCCTGGATCAGACCAGTGGTCCATCTAGTTCAATGTCTTGTTTCACACAGTGACCAACCAGTTGCTCTGGTCAGCCAACAGACAAAGCATAGAAGACAAGGCCTTCCCCCGATGCCTCCTGTACTCTTTCAACATAAAGAACAAGGTGAGGTTCTGTTTCCATAGGTGAAAGTGCAGTAGCGTGTTTCCACTGTTGCAAATAGTGCCAATTTTCTGCTCATGTCAAAGAACAGTATTTAAGTGCCGCTTTTGTAAAAAAAAAAATCCCAGTATGCCCTGCATTGTTAAACATTGATCTTTGTAAAAAAAAAAAAAAAAAGATCATGTATATTGCCCAAATGACTATTAGCAAGACTTTTCTTTTTGTAAAGTTGTGTCCACCATTAAGAAAAAAAAAGGGAAGTCTTGGTAATAGCCATCCGGGGCAATATAGATGATCATTTTACATAGATCGATGTTTAACAGTGCAGGGCATACTGTTTTTTAAAAAGCAGCACCTAAATCTGGTTCTCTAACATGAACAGAAAACTGGAAGGGGACGGGCACGGCAGGCACTAGGACTTGGTGGAGCATTCAACATGAAGAAGACCCAGAAAGATGTGGTGGATTTATCCACAGATCTCCCTGGTTCTTTATGTTGAAAAGGGTATAGCACTGGTATTATCTATCTATTTATTATTTACTTCATTCAAACCCCAAACCCCATCTTTCTCCCCAATAAGGTCTCAGAGTGTCTGAGATTTGCTGCTTCTGAATTATAGAAGTTCCCTTTCATCACCATGGCTAGTAGCCATTGATGGATCTATCTCTCCATAAATCCGTCTACCCCCAAGCTCTTCTGAATGAAGCACAATTCAGTCAGCATGCAGGGTCTGCTGGGAGCCAGTAGGTCAAAATAGTCACAAAATAGCCTCAAAAAACTTGAGCTATTTTCCCTTTGTTATGAGAATGGAAGAAGCATAACTTGAAGCAAGTACAGCTCCCCCTTCCCAAGCTTAAGCGATAGTTTTCTTCTGGGAAATATCCACAGAGACACAGCCATCCAGGGCAGAAAATGAAACAAAGGCCAGAGTTTCCCACCACCTGCTCAATTCCAGTATCCCACAATCCCATCAAGCACCTGAGGCTGCAGCTTGTCTTTGGGTCCTGTCACTGGGATAATTTCCCCAGCTTTGTTTATTTGAGGAATGGCAACCTTGACTACTTTGGCAAAGCTAGGAATTGCTCCTTTGGGACACGATCCCTGCAACAAACGAAAGAGATTAGGATGAGAGAGAATGACAGGTCCCCAGAAACTCAGTGAACTTTGTGGTAGTGCAAGAATTACAATTTCTGTCTCCCCAGTTCCACTTCAACACTCTAGCTTGCATACATAGTGGCCCCGCTTGAATTATGTCTCTACACGACGGGCTACTACAAAAACTTAAATATGAACCAGAGCTTTTTAGAAGCTTATGCAATCTGTTTTGTTTATTTGCGTGGGTGTGAGGAAAGAAGCTTTAATCAGGAACACCTTGGAAGAATTACAATTATTTCCTCTTTCTTGCGGCATGGATGAAAATCAGAAAGGTTGTGCTGGCCTTGATCTGGGCTCTGTTGGCTCCCCTGCTCTGGAGTTGCTGGTGGAGTTTACTGGCTTTTCCAGCCTCTACATAAAGAAATAAGTATTCTTTTTCCTGACAGTTCAACCCACTGTGACATACATTACAACAGGTGCTTGGCCTCATGCTTCTGTTCCTTTTGGCTTCAGCATAAGAAGACAGAGTCATTCTAAGTGACTGCTAGGGGTTTTGGGTTATGCCAGCCTGCGCCACCTGAAGCTTCAAATCCAACAAAATAGCAAAAAAGCAGTTGAGCTATAAAACACGCCTTGTGAAAAAGTGCGATTCCACAGAACTTACCGTGTTGCCTTTAAATTACCCTCTTTTGAGAGTCATTTTTTAAAAAGTTTTTTAGTTTTTAATTGCATGCATTTGGTATTTAAATAACTTGTGATACAGCGCTCATAAATTCATATAAATATTGGGCACGTCTGTCCCAAGTGGCAAACATGGAGTAGACGGAGTTTCTCCAGCTGCTGTATGGTAACCATGAAAAATGGAAAAGGTCAGTGCAGTACCTGAAAGAAGAGAGTCTCATTTTGTAGAGCATGATGAGTTGTCATGTCCTTTCTAATCTCTTTGACCAGGAAGGCCCAGTGTGAACTCACATGGGAACAACAGGTAAGGGACTTTGAGTCCAGCATTCCTAGATGATAACAAGGAAAAAAACTTGCTCATTCATTGAAACAAAAGGGAAGCATTGGAGAGCTGCCATATGGAAGGAGATCCTTACTGAAAATGTGTTTGGACAGCTGGATAGGCAGGCAGCGAATGAAGTCTATGCATATGACAACCTTCTGGGGAGAAGGAGGCCAACTAGTGACATCCAATGAAACCAACCAGTCACTGTTTTCATCCTCACTCTCAGGTGCATCTCCAGATGATAGATCAGAGTCTTTTGACCAAACCCTTTTCACCCGTGGACGGCCTATGGTAAGGAGAAGAAAGTCAGTAGATCATTAAGAGATGGCTATAAGAAGAGCTGAGCTTTTGTTCCCAAAGGAGAAGCAGCAGCTCCTCAAGAATCCACATAGTTGGAAAGGGATCATGTTGATGAATCTATCCTCTGCCTTGAAGCTTGATAAACTTATCAGAAGGCATGGGTTCCAATTTTGTACAGTTTAAAGCTCTGTTTTTAATTCCACTGTCTCACCACATGTTCCTGTTCTTGTTGACACACCTCTGCTCTACCACTGCAATGTCTTATACTGGGGTGGCCAACCTATGGCACTCCAGATGTTCATGGACTACAATTCCCATCAGCCCCTGCCAGCATGGCTAATTGGGAATTGTGGTCCATAAACATCTGGAGTGCCATAGGTTGGCCACCCCTGTCCTAGACATTCCACAAGGTACTTGGCAAAAGCAAAGCGTGTGGTAACCGTGCTGGACATGGACCTAAGACATGGACTCACTGAGTAGCATTAGGCAAGGAATGGTCACTCTGCCTTGTTTCTGAATGTGGGAAACAAGGCTTTCTATTAGTTTATTCGATTGCACTTTGTCATTTTTGATTAACCTTAAATGAATAAAACAGTGGTAAAATTAATGTTGGAGACGTGGAATGTATGGTGTAGCCCAGTGATGGCGAACCTATTCGAGACCGAGTGCCCAAACTGCAACCCAAAACCCACTTATTTATCACAAAGTGCCAACATTGCAATTAACCTGAATACTGAGGTTTTCGTTTAGAAAAAATGGTTGGCTCAGAGGCATGCGTTACTCAGGAGTAAGCTTGGTGGTAGTTGTTGGCTTTGCTTTGAAGCAACCATGCAGCTCTTCGAACAGGTGAATCATGACCCTAGAAGGGTTTACTCAGAAGCAAGCCCCATTGCCAGCAACTGAGCTTACTCCCAGGTAAAGGATTGTGCTTTAGTTCTTTGCATGAAAATCGGTGGGGTTTAACAGTGCTTAACAGGGTTACCTATACTGCTTCCCCAAAACTAGGTATTAGGTTTAATGCTAATAATCAAGCCCAGCGGCCCAGGCCAGCCTAGATGTGTGTGTGGGAGGGTGATTCCCACCCCCACATGATGAACTCTGTTTGCGCGTGCCCACATAGAGGGCTCGGAGTACCACCTCTGGCACCCGTGCCATAGGTTCGCCATCACTGGTGTAGCCTGATCTCATTAGATCTTGTGAAGCTAAATAGGACCAGTACTTGGATGAGAGACTACTAAGGAAGACTTCACCCAGGAAGGCAATGGCAAATCACCTCTCTTTCTCACTTGCCATGAAAGCCTCTTGCCGATGTCACCATACGTTGATTACGACTTCATGGCACTTTCATGCATAACATAAATGTTATGAACTTTTAAATCTACTTATTTGCTGCGGTTGTTTCTCTTTTTGATGAAGCTTTTATACTTTTCTTTATGCTTTCATCTGCCATTCTAGCCATTGTTAGAATGAGTGCTGCTATTTTAAAAGAAGATTGTGTGTGTGTGTCCGTGTGTGTTGATAATTTTACTGTTTAAACATTTCAGTTTTGATCCACTGAAGCATCAATGGAAGCTGCCTTTCATCCCTCTCACGTCCCCAAACAACTTCTGAGATCTCCCAAATCTGATGTGAAAGATGTGAGATCAATATGAACACAACTGCTGGGCAGCATAGAGTACTGCAGTGAAGGAGGGGAGCCAGCCAGAATTGTCTCCAACTTGGTTTTGTGTTAGTGATATCTGGTTTGCCAATGGAAACTCCATTGGCAGAAAATGAAATCCATTTCCCCCTTTTCCACTTGCAGGCACTAGGATCTGCAACTTTTTGTACATACAGGCCCTGAGACCTCCAACATCAGCTTGTCTTTGGGGGGGGGGTGTTGAGAGAAGGGGGAGGCAGGGCTACAAACCCCCAAGTACGGGTAGGGGATCCCCCTCCCTACCAAATGGTACCATTTCATGGGAAACCCAGAAGGGGCATAAGTCCTCTCTAGGAACTGCTGGAAACTTATCATTTTACCATAGAGTTTTGACCAATTCAGGGAGAGGTGTGATATCCAGGAAACCCCAAAACTGACATCATTTCATCACCTACTACTCTTGCACTTCACTGCAACTAATCCTTTGTAATTGTCCTTGTGCCCCTGCAATCTTCTAGTTGCCGCTTCTAGTCTTCCTCCCTTTGAAGATGCCCCACAAGGTGGCCCAAGAGCCTGTTCCTTATCTATAATAGTTGCCATCTTGAGGAATGGGCTTCCTGAGGAAATGGGAGTGCTACCCTCAGAAGTTCTCAAGAAAGTGCTGTCAGGCCATTTTATTTGCAGGGGCTTTTAATTGGGTTAAAGTTGCAGGATTTTCTTGTGGAAAGGAGTTGATGGGGTTTTATTGCATTTTGTATGTTTTTAATCTTGGACTTGTAAATTGCTTTGAGCCACAAGGGAAAGGTGGGGCAGGAATGATTCAGCCAACGAAAAATCAATATATGCTGCCAGCTGCTTTGGCAGAGAGTGCAAAGTAACAACAATTTAGAGAAACAACTTATAACAATGAACTGATTTACACAGTGACCATACAGTGTTTTCCAATTAGGAATTTGCATGTTTGAAAGGGCCCAATGTAAACAAATAATACCAAGTAGGCTGGTCTTCTCTGAAGAAACACAACTTCCGAACGTTGAGGCACTACCAGTAGTGTGCGATGGAAGAAAATTCAGACCTCGGGAGCCAGATTTCTGCAGCTCTTTCACATGAGGTGGTTCTTCTTTGGCTTTGCCCTCATCTTGCAAAAGATATTTTGCAGGGATGAAAAGAGGAAATGTTAAATAAAAGCACAGTAACTTTTTTCTAGAGTTGCCAACTTCCAGGTGGTAGTTAGAGAATACAACTGATCTCTAGACCACAGAGATCAACTCATCTGTAGAAAATGGCCACTTCGGAAGGTGGATTGTATGGCATCAAACCCCATTGAACTCCCTCTCTAATTCTGCCCTCCTCACGCTGCATCCCAAAATCTCCAGGTATTTGCCAACCCTGATTGGCAACCTTATTTCCCCCCATAAAATTGGCCCACATAAAAAGAAAGTCTGCCTAACAGTTCTGCATTTACTTCCTTCTGCACAATCAGGATATTTGAGTTTCAGACATATCAGAATGAATTAGTCTGAGTCCTGTTCATTGCTGGTATAATGTCATGTGCATTTGTGGCTCCACAGTTATGTTATGTGTTTTTCAGCAGGTTATTCCACTCCAGTATTTACAGTGCCCTAAAGTAGCTTCGTCCATCACAGAATTACTGAATTGGCATAATCAAATGTGAAACTTAGAGCCCCATCCAAAGGGTGCAGGGAGTCCACTAATGGTAGCAGCACAGCGGCCATGCTGGCAGATTCACCCTTTCCAAGGGACTTGTCCCAGTGGAGGGGCGAAACTGCTGACAGTGGTCTGTACACCACAAAATTTACCTGTCTTCAGACTGTGATCTATTGAGATCCCTAAATCGAAATTCCACTGCCCAGTCCAGCCTCATCATTACTGTGCACTTCATACTATGACCCTTCATGCTGCAGTTATAGGTTTAGTTCACACATAGCCCCACATTTTAGCTGTACATCAAAGCCATAGCATGGAAGTGAACTGTGGGTTCATGCTGTCCATCATGAGCAAAGTCTTAAGAGCTGTCCAGTGTATCCCATCCACACTTTTGTCACAGAAGATAATTTATGTGAATAAGACATACACGTATGTATGAGCCTGAACTCATATTGGAACCTCTATGAGCTATGAAAAAAGGAGAGCACTTCCCTGGATCTCAAACATACTGTGTCCTTGTGAGCAGTACAAGCTGGGACAAACCTCAGAAGCATATCCGATAGTCCTGGATCACAAATGAAGGGCTTTGCCTATCTATCACATCAAAATGCTGCAAGCAATTCAGCAGAATTTTTTTTAATCATACAGACTTAACATTACTGTTCTCTGGAGTTAATGAAATCACATCACCCATTTAAGTTCACTGACTCAATAAAATTGCCCAAATTATAACTAAGTACATTGAAAAAGTTTTTTTTTTCTGAACAAAGTAAGACTTACTTCCGAACAAACCTGCTTAGGATTTCTAAGTGACCTGTTACTAAACACCTTACTCTGCAATTAAATTTAGGAATGCAAGTAGGGCAACAAATTTCTGACCAGAAAACTGCCATCATAAAGAAAGCCACATTGCTTCTTCCATTTACTACTTTGTTGCCTGTTTTAAGTGCCAAAAATAGTACCTCCACCCCCACCCCCCTCACTTTGCACTGTTACCAATTTTCAAAGATTTGGAGGAGATCTTCACATCTTTGGTCAAGAGGACACGGACCAGGCTGGCAGCCATAAACAGCAACTGTGAGTTGCACATCTGCAGCATAAGCAGCGTGTAGTTTGCTTTGGTCCAGAAACTGGCATTTAAGAACCACTTCCAGAGGTCTGACATGGACTTCTTCAGGGTCTGTGGATTCAGTGCCCGATCCATGGTAGATGGAGCCAGGAAGCTGGAAGGGACAGAAGAATGGCTGCAAATGAAGTCCTTGTTATAGACAGACTTCAAGAAGTTCCAAGTATACTTCAGCAGGTCCTGATTTCTGGATCTTTTAATGATTCCAATTACAAATTGTCTCTGAGTAATAGAGCTGGCTCTCATAAACCATTCTTGGGTAGCAAAAATCTTCCAGGACAAAATGCAAGATTTGCAGCTATGGCAAACGGGCACCAAATCAGTTCGCTTCTCACACCGTAGGTCAGGAGTGTAGTCTATTTTATATTCCAAGAGGTCTGGTAGGGAGCCCTCAGGAATCTTCATGGTGCCACTCCTATTTTAGGAGAAAAAAGGTCAGTGAAAGACAGAGCTCCCTTTTCACACTTTCAATTGTAAATCTCCTTCTAGAGAACAGACCAGGGTATGTAACTGTAACCCTTCTGTTTGTAGAACTCTCTCTCTTTTCAAAACTCCTAGGAGATACTGTTGCTACTGTAATTCTCCTACAATATGCACAAGAGCAAAACAGTTGCTACCATGATGTATTGCTTCTAATAGACTAACAGCAAAATTCTAAACCGTAGATTTAGGATTGCTCTGGAAAAGTTTTCTTTCTGCACCAAGGTTTGAACGAAAATGCTAGGTAAATATCAAATATCCCTGTAGTTTAAAACAATTATAACTGCTTGGGAAGATTGTATATTTCTGTTTTTTTGGGTGGGTGGGTGGGAATTGAAAGGTAACGTAGGGTTGCCAGTTCTGCCTTGAAAAAATCCTGGAGATGCTGTAGGTGGAATCTGTGGAGGGTGGGGTTTTGAGAGAAAAGGGACCTCAGTGGGATATAATTCCATGCATTTGCCACCTAGTGGCCTGATCTTTGTGGTCTGAAGATCAGTTAGAATTCCAGGAGATCCCCAGACTTCACCTGGAGATTACAAAAAAGAAAAAGAACAATTGTCCTTTTTCCTACTTGAAGATTGGCAACCCTATGTTTGTACGTGCTTTTACTCAGATCACTTTGTAATTGTATATTCCGGTACACAAAGCTTTGGAGAATAAATAGCCCTTAACTATCTATCTGAATTTATCTCTAATTCTGAGAAGAATGCTTATGATTGTGTATATTCTTCAAATATGAACGAAATGAAAATGCCTTTGTTGAGACATGCAATGAACAAAATGGAGATGGATTTAGGGGGACATATTTTCAGCTGTGCAATCAGAATGTAAATCAAATGCACAAAATCTGGTGTAACTTTCTTGCAAGACACTAATTTATATGTTCAGTTCTTGCCACCTAGTGGCCTAGTTTAATCATTGCTGGAGAATATCACTGGGCATGCCAAAGAGTCTCTGTGGCCCTTTCCCCACTTACCCTTTTCCGAGGGCAATCCCCAGCGCGCGGCATCCCTGGCGCGCGCCCCTGCGTCATCAAAAGGCACCCTTTGAAAGAGCGCCAGGAATGCCTCGCGCTGAGGGGCGCGACAGCAGCAGCATCGGGGCGGCTGCGCTGTCGCCGCCCCTCTCAGTGGGGAGTGCCGAGGGACCCCGCGCTACTCTCCTCGAGTAGCGCGGGGCTTAAGGTAAGTGGGGAAAGGGCCTGTGTGTGGTTGTTCCAGTTTCCAAGCTTGGATGAGGCCTTATGATGTACATCAGCAATAAATATAGTTATGCCCACTTTGCTTGACTGATTTGGATCTCCTGTATTACCCAAGTGATATTTCATCAGGGCAAATTGGCCATAAGGAAAAGTCCCCAAGCTGGGGTTGCCAACTCCAGGTTGAGAAATTCCTGGAGATTTGGGGGTGGAGCAGAGGTGGGATCCAACCAGTTCTCACCACTTCTCTAGAAGTGGTTACTAATTTTTTCTGAGTGCCAAGAAGGGGTTACTAAAGCAACCTCCCTGCCCAATAGGGACTGGAGGTGCGTGTGTGCGGGGGCTCCACTGTTTGAATCCCACCACCATCAGAACCTGTTATTAAAAATTTTGGATCCCACCACTGGGGTGGAGCCTTGGGAAGGTGGAGATTGGGAAGGAGAGATATCATAGCAGGTTATAATGCCATATAGCCTACCCCCACCTCAAGTTTGACCATTCTATTCCTCCCCCTGCCACTCTGGCCCCAGGCAAGTCCTATCTTCTGTGGGGTGACAAAATGCAAAGCAAGTCTCATTTTTTCTGGTGTGGGATGACCACATCAAATTAAGCCTCCCCTCACCTTGTGAAGGGTGGCCCTGTGTGAAATATCTCCCCTCAACTTTAATGGCTTTGTGTAACATGAGGAGAAAATTGCTAACATCCAGTGCTGTCTGGAGATCTGGAATTACAGTTGATCTCCAGACTGCAGGGATCAATTCCCCTAGAGAAGATAGGTCATTTGGAGGGTGAACTGTGTGGCATTATACCCCGATTAAATCCCTCCCTCAACTTTGCCATCCTCAAGCTACACCACTGTATCTCTAGGAATTTCTCAACCTGGAGCTAACAACCCGCCTTGTTTCCTCTCATGCGCAGCAGCCTGAACTCTGAGCAACCAGCTCTGCCTGGATTCAGTTTTAGTTTCTTCTGCCTAAGCCAGATAACTATGGCCAGAAAAACTCCAGTTCAAAACCAAGACTGGCATATCTGTAGGCACAGATATCAAAATACAGAGCTGGATGTCATCTGCATACTGATTCATTTACTAATAATATGTCAGTTTGTTTTAAAGTGCCTCAAGATTGCTGTTGCTTGATGATTCAATAAACTATCATATCAATTAGTTCCCCAGGCAGAACTCTTCCCGTTACAAGTTGCTGCTGCAGCTGGAACCTCAGGGGAGGAATCAATAATAAGATCAACAGGATAAAAAGGCGGGAATATCACAAACAGCATTTGTTGACCAATGAATAAATGGGATTAAGGACAGAGAAATACATACACTGCCGGGTGTTCATTGTTTGTTTCAACAGTAATGAAAAAGTCCAGCAAATATTTACCTGACCCTCCTTTCCTCAGCTCTGAGAAGGTTTACTTCAGGGTTTGGTCATTTCTATTCAAGAAAAGGGAAAAGGGGAAATTGATCAAGGAGAAATTTTGGTGGGTTTCCTCCAGCTGATATCCCTATGAAACTCAAGTGTGGTTCTTGCCCTTACTAATTTAAAAATGTAAGAAGCTAGCAACAATCACAGCCAACCAATCCACAGCAATGATATTGGGCTAACTACAGATTACAAGAAGTCTGATCAGTCTTCTTCCTTGTTCTCAATATTGTTACTTTAGCCACTGGACTCTGCAAGCTGTGGAGTGACAAATATGCTCTCCCAATTAGTTATGACAACCATGGTACAGAATGAGTGAACCAACTCCTGTTTCCACATTTAATATATCTACTTTAAACAAGGCAATACAGATTAGATTAAAGTCTCCATGTCATATCCAAGGAAAATAACAAGGCACCTTGTTCTCAATACTAATAATAGTATTTATAATGCACAACTGAAAAGACTTATCGAGGATTGTTCTTGTTATTGAATGGTGGACTGATAGGCTTGGCTGCATTTGTTATTGAACTGGGTGTTTGATGTATGTTGGGAGTGTGGATACATATGTTGAAAAACACTTTCTCAGAGGAATGTTCTTCTGAAGATGCCAGAGAAAGACACTTTGCACTCTCTTGGGGCATTGCCTGCTCTCCCTTGGAGGACTGAGGCAAGGCTCACTCAGACCAGGGCTGGGAGGGGATAGAGAGGTTGGAGTAGGTGGGAGTGGTGGACCCCAGGAGGAACTTGCCAGCAGTGTAATAAACACAGCAAAGATGCACAACCCAATTAAAGTGTAAATAACAATTTATTCAGGAACTAGCATAATAAACAGTGAAGAGGACTGTGAGAGAGAGTGTCCTAACTACAAGTCTAGCTGAGAGGGAGTGAGCAAGAGTGGAACTTTCAAAAAGAAGGATGATAGTACCCTAAGAGTAGCAATCTGAAAGACAATGAATGACAGTTAACAGAAGAGAAGGTACTGACCTCTTCTTGATGCCCCCTCATATCTTATTCTTTGTACACCAAATGTCAACAGAACTCAAGTGGCGTGTGTGTGTGTGTGTGTGTGTGTGTGTGTGTGTGTGTGTGTGTGAGAGAGAGAGAGAGAGAGAGAGAGAGAGAGAGAGAGTGTTCTTCATGTTGGCCAGCACCAAAGAGCAGCTTGGCCCCACCCCAGGCAACCAAGGGAATGCCTCAGTGGGCACAACCCAGAGGAGAAACAAGGTGTGGGATAAGCCAAAGCAAAGAAAGGCAGGCTGACTCAATCAGCTGAGGCCTCAGCTCAGTTCACCTTTCCTACCACTTCTTGCTTGCAAACTTCTGGCAGAGGCTTGATGCCTTTCAGGGTTGGTGCCTTTCACAAGCTTATTATAGAGACTCCGCTCCCTCCCTTCAAACCTGCTTCAATTTCCCCTCTTTTTCTTGCACCACCTCCTCCAAACCTTCCAAGTATCCTCCACAGCTTCTGAGAAGGAAGCCCCAAATATGAGCAAGCGAAGCCTGGACCTGGAACCCTACACTGCTTTTTCCCTTCTGGGTTGTATCTCCTACTTTCTCCCTCTGGCATTTTATTATCAGATTTATCCCCCTCTCCCCACAAATGGGCTCAGAGCAGCTAAGATATATAAATACAACAATATATTGCAATCTTTTCTTCAGTCAAAATCTTTTATTGGCATAATAAACAATACAGATTAGTAGTAATCACAGAGTAAAACAATCATGGTTGCAACTTAATGACAATACACAGGTACCTAGCCACCGTTTCAGAAATAGTGGAACAATAATTGTTTAAAATATTTTTTAAAAATTGTTGATCTGATAGATCTTCTTTATTAGTGAGTAGAGGGGTCAACAAGTTGGACCTGATAGTCTTATAAAAGGGGCAGTATAGAAGCATATGAATTACAGATTCAGTCTGCTTCATGCTGCAATCACAGATTCTGTCCTGGTAGGGAATTTTTAGACGTCTTCCTGTTGTTACAGCTGAAAGAAGCACATTGCACTTTGCCAAAGAGAGAGCTCTTCGCTGGTTGGGTAAGGTTAATTGACTCAGGTATTTGGCCTCTCTGGCTATGTTAAAGGGATTTTTTTTGAAGGGGAGAGCAGGACTTATTTGCTGCACTGCTGAGATACTGGAATTCCTGATCAATTAATCTTTGCTTTAAGGAGCAAAAGATTTCACCGGTGGACAGCATAGCTAGTGACTCTAGTGTAAATCGCAATGTTAATATTTTTTGTTCTACTAAGGTCCAGCAGAGTTTTGAAGATCTACAAGAGACTGGTATGTTAGGCTTGAGTCCTCGAAGTTAAAACAGAGATGTAGCCAGAACTTAAATGTAGCAAGCCAGGGTCTGGTCTCTAAAAGGTGTTGACCAGTTTCAAGACAAAGGACAGCATAGGGCACTCAATGTGGCAAACTGAGTAAGTTATATAGGAAGCAGGACTGAATATATTCAACTAAGCGGTTCCAAGCACCAGTCCACATAGGAGCACCATAGAGCAACTGCTGACCTACCTTGGCACTGGCCTTAAGGGCAGCAGGGACATATTTGTGACCCCGTTATAGAAAAAGCGGATTATTGCCACAACACTGCTCTTGCTTGCCGAGATCACTATGTCCCAATGAGTTGCCCAGTCCGTTCTGTGTTGGAAATGCAGCCCTATGTATTTGAATTGCTTCACTTGCTCCAGGGAATTCTTGTTTAAGGACCAGCAGGTAGGCCTCTAAGCCCTTGAAAATATGAGGATCTTAGATTTCTTGAAGTTCAAAGCAAGGCTATTGCTGGTGCAATAATCAGTGCAACAGGTAAGGAGACAAATTAAAACCTATCTTGGAGCAAGAGAGAAGGACTGTGTCATCAGCGTAGAGCAAGATCGGGATATGTACATTGCTTAGTCTTGGGCAATGTGAGTTTATTTCTGTTAATGCAGATCATTCAAAAAAGATTAAAAGGTACACAGGCCAAACACATCCCTGCTTCACATCTCTGTTAAAAGGTATTTTGGGAGTATAGATTTTATACCATGGATTTCTGTACTTGTGTATAGTTTGATCTTGTTTTTATTTTCTTTTTGCTGGCCTAATAGCTTGGTTTGGTATTTTGGTTTGGTTTGGTATTTTGGGAGTTAGTGTTCCAGAACAGGAGCATTTAATTTGGCAGAATGTAGCCCTGTAGAGTGACTTAATTAGGGCTAAGAGTCTACTATCAGTGCCCAGTCTGACATGCTTTCTCCACAAATCCCTAGAGATAGGGATAAGGAGTTCATAAACTGAAATAAGATAGAAGTTGAGCAGTGCAAGTTCAGAAAATAGAAGGTGCTCTTAAAGACATTACTGGGGAAATAATGGGATTCAAAACTTCCTTGCGAGAGTTAAACACCTCCTTGGTACAGCCCAAAGTGTATATTATAAGCATTTTATCTGTGCTGGTAACAGGTGCATATCCAACTCTGGTTCTGAGGCAACTCTATTGTCAGTCTTCCAATAGCAATTTCTCTGAATATGTTCGAAGCTACTGGCTCCCTCCACCCCCATTACATCAGTGAATTTTTTGCCACAAAATCACTTTGAACGTTTAATGGCTCGAATGTGGGGGTATAAGTCCCTTGCTTTGTATTTCTGAAACAAAGACCTTGCATCCCTCTCTGCATCATCTGTAGCCAGCTGGAAGGTGAAGTTTTGGAGAAGAGTGCTAAAGAACAGGAAGAGTTCCATTCGGGCCAGCGCTTCCCCTGGACACTGCCGCTTTCCTGCGAGAGGAAAAAGAAACATGTATTATGGAGGGGGGTTGTGGGGAGTGGAGAGTCACAACCAAAAAGAATGAAACTGACATTGTAAAAAGTAATGGGAGTAATCTTCATCTGAAGCCTGCAGCTCTTGGTGTGCACAAGCTCATGGCTCATCGCACTTTTGACCTGCCAAGTGGGAATGTCTCCTAGGACTCTTTCCACACAAAACATTCTGGGATATGTTCTGATTTAATTCTAAATAAACTGTTTATCAACAATGAGTCACTAAGGTCGTTTCTGCATGGTCCAAATATCCTGGTTGCAGCAAGGTAAATATCCCGATTTGACCAAGAAGTTTGCATGGTTCCCGGTCCGAAAGCAGGTTTGCCCCACGATATTTCCCTCATCCCCAGATCTGGCAATTCTTTTCAAAAATCCCCCATTGAACCTGTCACCGTGCAAACACCATGGGAGCAGAACCAGTTTATTTTTCCTACCCAGCTGCCTGCTCAGCCGCCCGCCCCCCCAGGTCTCCCTACCTGACATCATGTCAGTTTTCAACTCTGCTGACATGATGTCATGCTGACAGTTTTCAACTCTGCTGAGCCACCGACCTTTGCAGCCCTTCCTGACCTTTGCAGCCTGCCCAGCCCATTCCTCCAAGCACGTTTTCTGCTCATGGTATCCACCGGGTGCCATTTCGCCTGGGTTAATCAGGAGCGGAGACCCAAAATGTCCCAGTTTTCTTTTCTGTACATGTACTGGTTGCTTGGAGTGCTTAGCTAGGGAGATGTGCACTTTGGGCTGAATGTTAGTGAGCATATCGGGGGGGGGGGGAGGTGTGGACTCTTGTTTTCCACAAAAATATGAGAACATGAGTGGAAATGTGAAATGATGCTGTGCCCCATTGTTTTCTGCTGCCACTTGCTGTGTTGAGGCCTGCGCCGAGCCCTACCCAGAACTGGAAAAGGGGGGGCTTCATTCCCCCCCCCCACTCACTGTGGGTCAACCAGTCAGAAGAATGTACTTGTTCCACATTATCTGCGAAATGGACCACTCTCATGAAGAGCGCGACCCTCATACCCAGGCAGAATTAATTACAGCTTCTGCTACAGTTGCCAGGCTGACACCAAACTGCTGTTTCACCTCACTGAAACTTTTCAGGCTGGCCTGATACTAGATAGCCATGCTGACTATCATCTCCACTGGGAATGCAGCCTACATGTCCTGGAGCTGCAGATGGGGTCTAAGGCTGTCCAAGATCCTCATGAAGGTCTTCCTGGTCATGCGGAAGTTTCTCAGCCATTCTTTGTTATCCCAACAAGCCATGACACAGTTATGCCACCAGTCCCTGCTCCTGTGTGGATAAACCCAGTAATGATGGCACTTGGGGAAAATCACCAGGGCAAACCATGCCCCCCTGTGACATCTCCTCAGCACAGCAGACTTAGTTTGCACTTAGTTTCTGTCTGTCTTTCCCTGTCTCTGCTGTGTTTTGATAATAGAGCACATATTTTCCTAAGGGGGAGAGAGCTCTAGGGGCTTGTTGTTGTTGTTGTTGTTGTTGTTGTTGTTGTTGTTGTTGTTGTTGTTGTTGATTAGTTTACACAGTCCAAAACAAAAAGGGAAAAACTCAACCCCAAAAATAGGTAGTTAAAGGGGTTAAATAAATAAATAATTCACTTGTTTTATTTATTTATTTAGCTTTGGTGACTAACAAGACTGCTTATAATTGGCCAGATAGAAGCACTGTTGAGGTCTAGAAATCTGCTCCAATTAAGTCCAAGCCTTTTTTTTCTTTCAGAATTTCATCTATAACTTGGAATCACCTGTCCCTTTCCTCCATTTCCTCACCCTCATTTACAATTATCATGTCGCTATTGCTCTACTATGGCAATGTGGCAGGAAGGTTTGCAGAAGTGGGTAGGTTTCCAGATAGGCAACTAAGTAATAAATAGGCAAGTGGGAAAGCAGGCACCTCAACAGTTTCTTTGCAGCTTTCCCTCCACCTGACTTATTCTTTCCTACCTTGGTGCTCACTTTGGATATAATTTTATGAAGTTACAAAGTCCTAACAAGAATTGACACAAACCAGCTCCTTTAATAATGAGAATGCTCTGAATCTGAATATTGTGTCTCTTCAACTTGGGAATGGTTAGGACACTGAAAGTTAGTGTTTTCCCTCATTTTTGGCTATCAGTGGGTGACAGTGAGTTTGCAGCTATAAGAAAAAATTAATCAAATCCAACGTTTGGTGATGCTCCCACGAAATCCTGGGTCCTGTTTCAGTACTTGGGTTGTCAACCAGCAGCTAGCAACAGGCAGGAGTGGGGGGGGGGGCAGGGACATAGGGGGTGCTGCATAATTCCTGGGAAAACCTGGAAGTTATGTAATGAGTCCCTAGGAACCATCATTTTACTATAGATCATCCCTAAAGAGGTGTTACACATTGAGGGATGGTAACAGACTTCCCTCTGTGATACACCTCTGAAGATGCCAGCCACAGATGCAGGCAAAACGTTAGGAACAAGATCCACCAGACCACAGCCACACAGCTCGTAAAACCCACCAGAACCAGTTGAATCTGGCCGTGAAGGCCTTCGACAAATCAGTTTTGCGTTTTTTAATTATTATTTTGGGTGCTTATCAGTAATGCATCTTGGATCTCACTGGCTTCCTGAGCTGGCAAGGATCACATGCATGCAGTCATTCATTAGGTCACTGATCTCACAGCAAGTCAGCCTAATTAGAAAGATCCATAATTTCAAACTTTTGAAACCTGCACCTCCAAAACAAACTTTAGGAGAATATGTCCCCTCTGAAACTTTCTATCAGTCATGCATTTGGACAGTGAATATGTACAGAACTTTTAGTCAAGTCTGCCCCCCCCCCCAAAAAAAAACGTTTTCCTGGTTATAAAGAAATATGAATATTTACATAAGAGTACTTTCCCTTCAGGCCATTACTCTGATCATTTTGCATTTCAACGAGGCTCAAGAGTCTGCATAGGCAATGAGAGGAGTCAATCAGCTTTTTCCACCAGGTAAATTTCCTGCTCAAGGCTGGAAAAATTCTGTGAGAGGGTAGCCCCACAGCTTGGCTTCTGACAGCAAAGCATCACTGCCTTAAACACTCCCCCCCCCCGCCCCGAAGTCTCTCACATACATAACCCAGGATCCCACCACACAGTATGAAAAAAGGTCACTGTCATTACCTATTGAAAAAGGCATGAAGGCATCTCTCTTCCTGAACTCGCCCTTCTCATCCAAGAAATGCCCTGGGTTAAATTCCTCTGGAGTCTCCCATTGCAGCGGGTCAAGGTGAACAGATGAAAGTAATGGCATGACCGTGGTGTACTTCAGGGAGAGAAAACAGATGGCATTACTTGCTTCAATCTTATAAGTTGAAAAAATCCTTTTAGAAAGGTAAAATGGTTCACTGTTCTATGCTATATGTGAGTTATTTGGCCTGTTGAAAGATAGGACTAAAGATTGCTACACTGTCAGAAATCCAAACCATGATGGTATAGGGAGGTTATGATTACATACAATGTCATGGGGTAAGGGTTGGGGAGGAAATGAAGTTGACACTTTATCTTTTATATTTCATTCCTTAATTCTTTATTACGTATATTTTTGTAGGGTGGCTGGATCACCATTCTTGTAGTTTTATAGTTAAACAATTAAAATCATAAAAAAGAGAAAGTACTCCACCTCTTTCTATGCCTCAAGTGTCAGAAGAGCATGAGATATCAAATAACTTTCCAGGCAATCACAACTCTACACCTATAAACAAATCCCTATAAAGAACTCACAGATATATAAGCTCTAATGTCAAGAAAATGTAGAGTTTTTAAGAGGACCCTGGTTTGGAAAACACTAGGGAAAGGGTTCTCTGTGTATATATTCATTTTCTCCCCAAAATATTTAATAATTTCTTAAGTCATCCTACCTGGGGGATGGTGAAATCTCTGAATACTGTGCGACAAGTCGTTTGACGGGGGACACTCTCCAAAGATGTACTTTCATAACGCTGAATCTCATGGACAACTGCATTGGTGAATGGCATCCTCACACGATCCTCCATGCCAGGGGCACAATTTGCACCTAGCACCTCATCGATCTCTGCTTGGACTTTTGCTGCAATCAATGAATAATATTCAGAAGACGTACTTCTCAAATTCCAAGCACCCTTGTCTCACACATATCTAACCTTCAACTTCTTCATCTCAAAAGTGAAAGGTAATTTTTTTCTCTTAGATAAGACACAACTGGCATGGAACTCATTCTTTGAAATGACAAGAAAAGATGGAAATTGACAGGAAAATAACTCTCCCTTGGACATGTTCATTTTACCCAAATATGTTTTCAGCTTTTTAACAATAAAAATAATAACAATGGCTCTTACTACACAGACATTTTAAAACATATTGGGGCAGGGATTTTTTTTTCCTCCATGGAGTTCTGCATTCCACCCCCCCCCCCAAAATGTTTTCTTTGCAGCCTCAAAACATTTTAAATGCATCCTCTTTTGTAGCGATCTTTTAAACTGATACATTTGTTAAAAGGCTTTGTTTGTGTTCTGTCAAGATGCCATTTTTGTGGGTTCACTCCTTGCCTGCAGAAGCCCTTGCCCTGTTTTGGAGCATTTTTGAGATATGGGCGGCCGGCGGGGGAGGGGGGAGAGATCTTCACAATGTCAAGTACAGAAGACTCAGGGAACTGCAGCATAAGCTGTGAAGCATGAAGCACTAATTTGTCCAAACACTGAAAAACAAACAGGGGAAAATAGAAAATGGCGGCCAGGAATCATTTCAAGGGGGTAAGTGCGAACAAAAGGGGGGATTGTTTCTTTCATACTCTGGCAATTAAGGAAGTCCCCTGGAACCTTCAGAGGGAACTAAATGAATGAGGAATGTGCAGCAACTTCTTGTTACACTTAAAGCTCAAAATAAACTTCATTCCTGCACAATTAGTGTTCTGCTCATCTTGAAGTGTTGTCTATGTATTGTACCACACTCCTTACTATTAAACCCTAAATAAACTTCATTCACTTAAAGCTCACAGAGGTGAAGAGTTCTCAACCTCCCCCCCCCCACACACACACACAACCATTTACAAGAAACCCTTCATAACCCTAGATTGACAGCTTTTCCAGATATTTATATATTTGTGGTGTGGTCCAAAAGAGCCCAAACAACTGTGTAGTTTTCTGGATTCTGTATACCTTGAATGTGAGGGAACTTGGCCATCAAAAAAAGGGAGTAGAGCAAGGTCTTGCTTACAGTCCCTGTTCCAGCAGCGAAGATGCCAAAAACAGAGGCAATAATTTCTTCAGAGCTGAAAATGTTCTCTTCAACATTTTGTTCCTGTAAAATTAGTTGGTAAGGAAAGATGATTTTTTAAAAAAAATGAAGCAGAAGTAGAGATTGGATATGGAAAAGAAAACATAGTTTTTCATAGCTGAATTCTGTAATAAAGGAAATACATGTAGAAGTGGACATTCAGTAATCTTGAAACAGAACAAAACCCACAAAAATACTGTGTCGGTATTTGGGAGGGAGGGGAGGGTTATCTGGAACAGGTGATAATAAAAGAGAGATGAAAACCTGAATTCTGAAAAATGCTGAATTTTTTTCAGCATTTTTTGGGCTTATTCAACCTACCACCTTTAAAAAAGAAGAAAACCCCTCTCCTCTCCCCCTCTCTCTTACCTGTACCCCAGCTTTGAACTGAGGACTGGCCTTATACTTCTGTCTTTGTTTCCAAAACGTCATCTCGAAGTCACATGGACTTCAACAGTGGAGTATAATGCTGGACCCAGTAGAGAATAATGCTGGACTTCAACAGTATAATGCTGGACCCAGTCAGTTTGAGCCCAGCATGCAACTCTGGCCAGGCCCAGTGTTCAACATTGTGCCTTCTTCCAAGCTTCATGTGGGTGTTGGAGGCAAGCATATTTTTCGGATTTGAATTTAATAACTTTTTTGGAAAAAAACTCTAAAAAGTATTAGCTTTTCTAGGTTTTTCAAAAAAATGTTGGTCTATTTAACCTGAACCAAAAGATACTGGGAAAAAGATGGCCACCCCTTAATACAGCTAGTTGTATTAAGAAATCAAGCTAATAGTGGTTTCCCATGATTACAAGAAAAAACACATTTGTCCGATAACTTCTTTGTACTCTATTCAGTTGCAAGGGGCAGCAGCCCTATTTAATTTAATGACTTGCATTATTGGACTGCTTTCCCTGAATACTGGGAAATCCTTGAAATCTGTGTTGTTTTTCAGCAGTGTATAATGTACCAAATTGGGTGAGCAGTTCAGTTGTTTTTTGCTTTTTAATTTATTTCATATATTTATAAATTTCCAAATATATAACCACACAATTACCCACACTCCAGTAAACAGATTAGCTACGGTTGTGCAATCAGCAATGTTGAATTGAAACCCCCAAATACCATATTGATATTTTGATTTTTTTTTTCCACCCCCAAAAATGCAGACATTTAAAGGAAGCTAAAGGTGGATTCCAAATTAAGCAAAAAACCCCCCCAAAAACACAATTGACATGATAGCTACTTTGGCCCTGCCACCATTTTTTTTAAAAAATGGAATCCTCCCCTTTCACTTACCAGCTAGTCAAATCCACTGCCATTGCCTCCAGATTCCCCATGGGATTTGGAGACCATGGCAGATGCAATGCCGCAAACCTGGTTTGGCCCAGCCATACCAGACTTGTAGCTCTGTGGAGCTCCACTTCTGTGGCCTCTGTGCTCTATATGGGATTTGGAGACTATGGTGAGCATAGTGTTGCCATGCAGACCATGGCAGATACAGAGCTTCACCGCCATGACCTCTTGGTTCCATGGGACTCAGAGTGCAGCAGATGCAGAATTCCATTGCCACAGCCTCCATATGAGACTGGGAGGCAGCCATGTGGGACTCAGAGGCAGCCACCCCCACTGATGTGAGGAGAGACAGGAGGTAGAGATGGGTAAAATTCCGATTTGGGTCTAATTGACCTGATTTTTTTCAGGAATCCTGGATTTTTCAATATAGGTTTTTTTTTTAAATATCTAGGATTTCACAATTCAGGCCCATGAGACCCAGTTCTGAATTTTACCAGGGTTTTTTTTTGTGCCCCCCAAATTGAGACAGAAAACAATTAAAACAAAGTATAACTATCAAATATATTCATATGTTTATTTATTTAATTAAATTTATATACCACCCTCCCCCGGATTCATGACTGATTGTTTAAAACAGATGCCCTCCTAACTATCAAGTGAGTGGCTGTCTTGAAATTTTCAATCTGGTATCCTAATGTCAAGAAAAATAAAATTTATTCCCCATATCTAACTGATCTCTCCAATGCCACCTTCAGAAAGCCACTTACTAGCCTCCGCTTTCAATCCTTTCCCTCTGAATATCTCCACAGTAATATCGGAAGATTCCAGGGAACTAGCCCTTGTGGCCTTGGCCAGCCAGAAGATTTAGCTTACTATGTCTTACTGTGCCCCCTATACAATGTTATTCGAGATAAACATCTCAGTCACATTTTATCTGAAATTACCAGTACTGAAGAAGACAAGCTGTGATTTTTATTGGCTGATATTTTGCCTAAGGCCACCTCCAAGGCCTCTACTTCTATTTTCTTAGCAGCCACTTGAAGGATGAAACTAGTTGCAGACCAAATTTTTAAAGCTAAATTGTAAATGTAATCTGTTATGTTTGTTACTGTTTTATGTTGTTAAGTTGACAGAGACATCGTGCCAGGGCATGTAGGGATTGCACAGTTTATGGTATTTTATGTGATTGTAATGGTCTAGGTCGGGTTTACAGTGAATTACTCTATTTATTGCTAAAATACTTTTCATGAGCATTCAAACTAAGAATAGGTCTGGAAAATTGGAGGCTCATGCAGGCTTTTCCTAAGATTGATGCCTGGCTGAGACCTTGTGTGCTGTGCCTCAAACAGAGCACAGTTATTCCCATGTCTTGCTGGGGTGGACGCTAAAACTTACAAGTGATTTATCAGCTTTGCAAACTGGGTCATGCTCACCTTAGCCTACACTTCCAGTGAAGCATTGTAGATTAGGTTTTCTCTCCCATCCCCTTTTGTTTTTTAACACCCAGAACCATGAAGAGTTCAGGAGAATCTTTTGACATCCTTGAAAGTTAGAAAATCCTGGGGGGGGGGGGGGGGGTTATGAATCCCTTACCTTTTTCAACTTGATCAAGTAGCAGTCAATATAATCTTGAGGGTCTTGAGGGTCCAAAGTCTGTTTATGGGCCTCCACCCTCTCATGGAAGCGGGCAAACACTTTTGCACAACCTGACAGAAGCTTCTTATGAGGTCCAGGTAGGTAGTCCATTATTTTGGGGAAAGTGTTGTAGATCTGCAATGGAGATAATGCACACAGTTGGATGCTGCATTAGTGTCTTTTTACACATGACTATGGAGCTAAGTTGGATCCGAACTTACAAGGCAGACCTCCAAGGAAGACTCTGCAGAGCTAGGCAATGGCAGACCACCTCTGTTTAATCACTTGCCTTGAAAACACCACCAGGGGTGACTATGAAACAGCTGTGACTTGACAGCACTTTACACACACACAAAAGTCTTCTGACTAGACCTCCACCAGGGCTATCACACAGATCTCTAACCTCACCCGGAGAAATGGCAGCTTTAAAAAGCTACCATTTCTCCAGGTGAGTTTAGAGATCTGTGTGATAGCCCTGGTGGAGGTCTAGGATTATCTTCCTGCACTTGCTTGTCATGTGAGTCTATGTTATTTTTCAGTCCAAGAACAATCTGTCAGATGTGCTGCCCACATCTCACAAGCTTAAAATGCCAGCTAGGGGGGGTATGCACATTTGGCAAAGCCAAATCAAAACAAAATCTGAAAAATTACTTAATGGTATTTTTCAGTGTTTTTTTTTCATTTAAAAAATTGTGATTTAAGGGAGCTGAAAAGCAGATTCTGAATAATGCTGATTTTTTTCCAGCATTATTTGGACCCTTTGGCCCTGCCACCGTTCAAAAGAAACTCTCCCCCTCCCTCACATATCTATTGACCAGTTCTTGGGGATAGCAGATGGCATAGAACTGAACAATGGGTTCGACTCAGCCAGGATCAGCATTCAGCTCTGGCCTGCTGCCCAAGTCCATGTGGGCTTAGAGGCAGTAGATGGTGCAAAGCTGAATGCTGGGTTCAGCTGGGGCTCACGTTGAGCCCAACTTTCAGCTCTGTACCACCTCTGAGCCCAAATGGATTTTGGAGGCTGCTGAAATTTTTCAGGTGTGGGTTTAATAGACCTGAAAAATGTTGAATTCCTGAAAAAAACCAGGATGGGGTTTCAAAAAGATCAGGACCTGTTAAACCCAAAATTGAAAAATATCAGAAAAAATGGTGCACACCCCTAGTGCCAACTGCATTCCCTCTCTCACACACCAGCTGATGACAGAGACAGAGTGTGGAGACTCTGGATAGGATTACTGGTCTGAGCTGATACTCAGAAGAAAACAGTGCTTAATGCTTTAAAAAGATGTGTTTCCTTAATGGCGAAATGTTCCTCTGATGTTAAATGGAATATGGTCGGGGAGGGGGGGTGTCCTTCAGTTCTAAAATAGTATTCTAAGAGAACAGACCTTTGGGTTTGAGATTTGAAGCTTTCAATTAAATAGGGAGCATTCCAAGCAAACCTCAATCTTTCGTCCATATTTTGATTTCTCAGTCTATCTTAGAGAAAAAGTACATATGGTAGGAAGGCCTGGGACCCTAGCTCTGCATGCCCAGGTGAGGCCAAATCATCCCTTGCTTCTGTGGTGTTTTCTCTAAAATAAATCCCATTCAATTCAATGGGGGTTTCTTACAAAGCAATCTTATCCCCACTTACCTAGGAGTAAGCCCTGTTGAATACAGACATAAACATCTGAGTAGAGTATATGGTTAAGTTTCAAAGCTTCTTGCCCAGAAATTTGCCAAAAACGCAAAACAAAATTCCACTGAATTCCAGGTATGATTTAAAATAGTAGTAGTTTCAGTAGAACCACCCACCGAAGTAGCATATGCTTTTAGAACCATCTCAAGGGCTGAACCTATTGATGTAAAATCACAGCCCTCCACCAGTCTCTTGAGGAGCTTCCCATTTGCAGTTAGAATGCTCCATGAATTTTGAAGATCATTCATGGCAGAGCTATAGTTCTTATACAGGTCGAGTACCTTCATTTAAAACTCTGTGAAGGTATCTATTAGTTCTGGATAAGAAGATCTGAAACACAATCTTTCTTCTTTTTTAAAGGCACCTGAAGTAGAATAGGAATGACATTTATTCTTATATAGGATTGATTAATATGGGATATGCTAGTGTTCTGTGTCTCTATGCAATAAATAAATAACCAGATACAACATTAATGATGATGGTGATGATTCAATAAATAAATAATTTAAAATTATCAAATTATTTTAAATAAGAAGTTTTAATTAGTACATTGGTATTTGTTGGCTGGGAAATACAGGACTTCTGTTTGAACCTGGAGCAAATAAACAAATCTCAATATCTCCCTCAGATATTGACAGCTGTGCCCTACAAACACTGAAAGTTTTAAAGGAATATTCAGTGATCAAGCAGCATTGAGATTTAGTAATTATTGCATTGCTTTAATTCTGCCAAAGAGGTTTTCATCTTCAAGGGGCTGTTTAAAGTAATGCCCCCTCATAGGTGAGTCCAAGTTACCACCACAGTTACTTACATGCAGGTCTCAGAAGACTGGTGTTGAAAAATCAACTGTCAGCAATGTGGGACCTATTTTATGAGGTTCCTCACAGTTCAATCTTATTCCCCAAGCTATTCAATATCTCTGTAAGGCCCTTAGGAAAAATCGTTCATGGGTTTGCATTGTCCATTGGTTGTGTTAGGTTGCCTGATTGCACTGTTTATATCCTGTAATCTCTCTTGAGACTCATTGAAAAAGACAAGTGTAGATATCGTAATTAATAACATAATAATAAACCCATTTCACAGATACATATATAATGATACATATACAGATATAATTATACGTATACAGATACATACATCATGACAAGGGACCTGGAGATTGATTTGCAGGGATTTTCACCCTTGTGTCACTAGTGTTATAGAATTCCTGGTGCCCCAGTGGATGGAGGGAGGGATAAAGAAATAATGGGGAAAAAAACCTTGCAGCTGTCACTGGTGGTTCTGTACTGTCACCAATTTAATTCTGGAGAAAGGTAAGGGCTGTTGGCAAGGGACTGTGAGATAGTGTTCAATCTCAGCAATAATATATGTGATTTCTAACTATGAACATTTATGCATTCAGTCTTCTTCACTTTGAGCGTATTCCCTTCAGGTTTGACACTCAGTTACATACACATTTCCCCTTCTTTGGCAGTCACTCCACTTTCAAATTGGAGAATCCCCATGATTTTCACAAAAGCTCTTTTAGTGCAACCATTTTTTCTCCCTTTGCAGGGAAAGTGAAAGAGATCCCAATGCATTACTCTTGTGTTATCCTGCTCCCCTCACTCACCTTGCAGCAGTTTTCCCATTTTATTGGCCACTATTTCAGGAGGATGGAAAGGTTTGGGGAAGTTCCCCCACGGGCTTTTTAAAAAAATTCACATTTGAAGTCTATCACTGGAGTGGTAAACTGAAGTGGTAATCCCTGTGAAATTGGCAAGGCTGTTTCAGCAACCTACACTGGAGCTATACGTTTGAACTGAGAGTTTAGAGTCTGACCTCCTTCCACCCAAAATTCTAAATTCACCCCAGACACCATTTCAGGACAGTTCTTCTGCCTAGACATCAGAAGCAGAGGTTGCATATCAAGGCATATCAGTGCCTACCATGATAAGAAAAAAAAACCCTAGGAGGAACTATTTCAGTTACTTTTATGAACACATGGAATCCATTAAAGAAGACAACAGCAGCCATTACTGTTTCACAAGCTGCTCCTACAGCTCATATTGATTTTATATCAGAAAGAAATGAAAGCACTCATCCCTTTCACTTCAAGAATATCAAACTCTCTGTTGGGACTACATATATTTCATTTAATTCTACCTCTTACTTGGCCATTACCAAGGGGGATGCAATATTATTCCATTCACAGAATTGAGGCTGCTTAGGATGATAGCACATAATTATACTAGACTGTGCCATAAAGCTCGATGGATGGCTTTGAGCCCAAAGTCCAGAAAACCTATCTCCGCCAGGAATCTTCTTCCAGAAAGGGAACTGGGAATGATAATTGTTCACCTCTCAATCAAAGATATAACCAAAGCAGATCTTGAAATTCCTCATTAGGCTAAATATTTCAGTTTTTTTATGCATAAATGGATTCCACTAAAACATCTATATATATAAAAAGCTAACAGTGTTTTTGTTAATCGTGGTATAACTCAGTAACTGCTGGGCCAATTCCTCTGAAAATTCACAGTCACTGTAGTCAGCCCGATGAGAGTGTTTTTAGATGTTCACGTACCTGAAATTTCACACCTTACCCAGATAAAACGCCTTTTTCCTGGCGCTCCATGGTGAAGGACATGCAGCTGCCTGTGTGTAACTGTCACCCTTAGAATGTTCATGCTGCTTAGAATGTTCGCTCAGATGGCCAGATATGAGCAGTGGAAACAGTACATAGGCAGTAACTTGAGTGGAAGTGAAACCATACACACACATACACACGAGGGAGAGGGAAGGGAGGGAGAGGGAGGGAGGGGTGGCATGCAAGGGAAGAGAGAGAGGGAGAGGAAAGGGATGGAGGGGCTGGCATGCAAGGGAAGAGAAGTGAGAGAAGGGAGAGAGTGAGGGGTGGCATGCAAGGGAGGGGAGGCAGGGGGCCCAGCATCTTGATATGACCCACCCACCCTAGCAGAGGGAAAGGGAAGGGAGGGAGGGGGAGGGGTGGCATGCAAGGGAAGAGAAGGGAGGGAGGGAGGGAGGGAAGAGAGTGAGAGGCAACATGCAAGGGACGGGAGGGAGGGGCCAGGCACTCTAGATTCCCTGAATACTGTGGTTACAGTTAAGAAAACCAGGCATGCATTACTCAGGAGTAAGCTTGGTACAGCAACCAAGACATACTTTGAATGGCTGCGTCGCACCCCTCAGGGTTTTCTCAGAAGCAACACCCATTGCCACCAACCAAACTTACTCCCAGGTAAAGGATCATGACCAGCCAGCCTAGATGTGTGGGAGGGGTGCCTTTCCATTCCCCCCGCCCCAGGAATGCGGGCACACACATCACTGTCATCGCACAGTATAAGGCTGCGTGTTTGCATAAGCGCGTACTGCTGGCCTCTGCAATTGATTTACTGCTACTGTTCCTTTCCCATTTCACCACAATAAACCACAGCAACGCGTGGCCGGGCCCCGCTAGTTCTGGATAAGAAAGAAGACATGCAGATACAGAGTACAGAAGACACAACGTACCAGTGCACAGTATGTGTGAAAAAAATTAATGAAGTTATCAATAACATGCAGGTTCTCTTGGAAGACTGGATCTTTGTAGTCAAACCGAGTCCCAAAGACAACAGCGCAGATCACATTAGAAACAGCACTGAAGACAGTGTTTGTTGGATCAAATGCTTTTCCTGTAGAGGAAACAGAATGGGGGCACTTAATATGGACTTTTACTCATACAGCAATTATTCCAGATTTAAACCTAAAATAGTATTCATTCTGAACTTGAGGCACTGCACTCATTATTTCTATCTATTAACCACTGGCAACATTTCTGTAATGTCACAGGGCTGTAGTGAAAATGATGCCCATCCAGTCTTAGTTTTATTATCTTCTCTCCTGAAATTTCAGAGCCACTGAAATAGTGGGGAGATGGTGAACACCTCTGAAATCAGCTGGGTAGGGGTGAACAAACTGCAATTGAATCCAGACAAGATAAAAGGGTTCTGTATCAGGGAGTGAAGCTGATTTGGGAAGAGGTTTACAATCTGCTTGAAATTATGTTAAACGCATGCTGAAAGACCTTGCAGTTTGGGCATGCTTCTGAATTCATCACTATGTTTGAATATGCAGCTAATAGGGGGTTGCTGGGAGTGCTTTTTGTCATCAGGTGAATTCAATAACTGCAACCCATCCTGGAAAAGACAGACCTGGCCACAATCCCTTATACATTAGAATCATTGGCAGATTCCGCATGGGCCAAAAACAGCGGTGTGAAAACAGTGTGAAAACGGTGTAAACCCTTTTGCACTATTTTAAACCATTTTACACCATTTTCACACCGTTTTCACACCACTGTTTTTGGTCCATGTGGAATCAGCCATACTGTTTGGAAAACTTTACTGACATTGTCATTACTGCAGAAACTTCTATCAGTGGAGAATTTTGCAGCCTGGAGTTTTAAGGGTATCTACTAGATGAACGTATACTGGATAATGATATGTATTATACATAATACATGATATTTCATCTTCTTTCTAAGCTCCATTCAAGGTGATAGCTTTGATCATAAATGTTCCTGCAGCCTTACCCATGCCTTCTTCTTATATCTTGGGCAGAATCTCCCAACAACAACAGTATTTGATTCTTCTATAGCAGAACACAGACCTGTCCCCAAGTGAAACTCACATGTTTTTACACAGATAAAAGTGGTTATCTAAATCTAATCTAAATGTATCAATATATTTTAAAAACCTATGATTGATAATCCCTCAAAGGAGCTGGAATTGAATATAAAATTTCCCTATTAATCTACTATCTGCTTGATCTATTTTATTCCTAAAAGGCACTATTGAGTAGTGAGAGAATGAAATGTGGGTTGAGGTGCTCGAAAAGGAGCGCAGAGTGTTTCAGCATGCAGAGCTTCAATTTGCAGCAGATGGCCAGAGGAAAACAAGGGAATTATATAAGCGGCTATGTCCACCTTTAAATTAGAAAGGATCAGTGTGAAAATATCTTCTATGCCTGTTCCTGCTTCAGAATTTCATAAGCCCAGACAGACATCACTCGCAATACCATGGCAACAGCAGTCGAGGATTCTGAGTTCTTCGACCCCACCAATCTTGGTGTCAAGGTGTCTGAGGAATATTAAAGTTTCCTTTCTCAAGAAGCCAGACCAAGCTACCTGAAGAACAGTTCACTTTCCTCCTCTTGCAAGCAGCCTTGCCTATTTTCTGTGGGGTCAGTGGGAGTAAGCATATGAAAAAATTTTCCAAATATCCAGAACAATAAAATTTTGATTCAGAATTATTCATAATCATTCTGAATATAGCACTATTCAGTGCTGCCAAATATTTCTAAATCCAGATTTAATTAACATAGGTTTTAGACCAGTGATGGCGAACCTTTTCGAGACCGAGTGCCCAAATTGCAACCCAAAACCCGCTTATTTATCGCAAAGTGCCAACATGGCAATTTAACCTGAATACTGAGGTTTTAGTGTAGAAAAAATGGTTGGCTCCAAGGCGCACGTTACTCGGGAGTAAGCTTGGTGAAGCAACCATGCAACGCTTCGAATGGGTGAATCACGACCCTAGGAGAGTTTGCTCAGAAGCAAGACTCATTGCCAGCAACAGAGCTTACTCCCAGGTAAAGGATCGTGCCCAGGCTAGCCTAGATGTGTGTGTGTGGGGGGTGATTTTCTGCCTCCCTCACATGATGAACTCTGTGCACGTGTGCCCACAGAAAGGGCTTTGAGTGCCACCTCTGGTGCCTCTGCCATAGGTTCGCCATCACTGTTTTAGACTATTATGAGATGTTAAATTTTATTTTAACTCTGCTGCTTTTAATTATATACTTTTTGCCTGCTTTATATGAATTTTTAGTGAATTTTGCAATATTCTTACTGTACCTTTTGCTGCTTTAATATTTGTATGCATGTGGTTTTTTATTCCTTCATTCTGTTTATGGTTGATTATACTGTGTAGAGTATGTGTATAATACACATCTTTGCTGTAAGCTGGTATATGTAAGTGACCTTGGGTGTTCCTTAAGTATAAGGGCAGAATGTAGAGTTTCGAAATAAATACATACATTTAACTAAACTGCACAGGGTCAAACGCACTGAAAGTACTGCAATTTTAAATAATAAACCATGAATGCAGACAGAGGGGGTGCTCCACTTGAGAAAACTAATTACTTAGAATCATTACTTGTGAAGAATTGAGTGTTACTAAAGAACCACAGTACATTTATTGGTGTTCTCCAGTTCTAGAGGCTGGTGCACCCCTATCTAAAGTTCTTGGTACATCAATAATACAACAGTTAGAATTATGCATTTTTCTTTGTAATTGGTTTTTTTGCTGCCAAAATTTATTCACAGATGGATTCAGGCACAGACAGACAGACAGACAGACAGACAGACAGACAGACAGACAGACAGATGATAGATAGATAGATAGATAGATAGATAGATAGATAGATAGATAGATAGATAGATAGATAGATAGATAGATAGATAGATAGATAGATAGATAGATAGATAGATAGATAGGAGCAGCAGTGGCGTAGGAGGTTAAGAGCTCGTGTATCTAATCTGGAGGAACTGGGTTTGATTCCCAGCTCTGCCACCTGAGCTGTGGAGGCTTATCTGGGGAATTCAGATTAGCCTGTACACTCCCACACACGCCAGCTGGGTGACCTTGGGCTAGTCACAGCTTCTCGGAGCTCTCTCAGCCCCACCTACCTCACAGGGTGTTTGTTGTGAGGGGGAAGGGCAAGGAGATTGTAAGCCCCTTTGAGTCTCCTGCAGGAGAGAAAGGGGGGATATAAATCCAAACTCTTCTTCTTCTTCTTCTAGATAGAAGGAACATTCAGGCTGGAAACTATGATCAATCCCTTGCCGTGGGATTTTGATGGCTTAATGTAAAAAAAATGCTCCCTCCTGCACAGTAGCCACAGTTACTGGCACTTTGCAAATATGTATATGATAATGCAAACTTCTCCAGAGGAAACAGTAAAAAGAGCAAAATTCAGTCTCTAATTCTTCTGTACTATGATGCAGTGGGACAGAATGTAAGAACTAAATGGGGTCATTACTAGATAGCCATACTATTTCCAATGCATACTAGTGTTATGACTGGTAAATATTATAGCACAGTACATGTGGAAACTTAGCAGTGCCATACTGTTGCTTAGCACTATTTCCCCTTGTTGTCATTGCTCTGCAAAAAATAAAACAAAACAACCTGAGCTTTAATCTAGATAGTTATAAAGCAACATTAGTAGTGGCCACTATATTGCTCAATCCATTCCATTTCCAATTTCCAATCCCATTCAAAAAAAAGTTGTTCCTGTCCAAGAGAATTGCTTTCTGTTTCTTTGCAGTTAATTGGACTCAAGAGCACCTTGTGTGGTTGCAATTTCTTGAACCAGGCAAAGGGCCTCCTTCTGGACCCTCTCAGACATGGTTTTCTTTCCCATACCAAAGTCCCGCAGAGTGGAAAGGAGGAATCGGCGGTGCTCCCTCCATTTTCTATTATTTATGCCTTGTTTTCCTGAAATTATAAAATTACAAATGAATTTGTCTGTTTACAATATACTAAAAATTTCTAGATGAGAAATGGATTCTGTTGCTTTCCCTATTCAAACTTTTATTCTGATCTGTGGTATCAATAAGTCATTTTGCAATTAGGTGTTTCACTCCTCGTAAAGATGCTGAATGGAAGACACAATACTGAGAATCACTCCATATGTTGATCTACTTTCAGTTTCCATCAGTGGAATGGAAAGGGGAATTTTGCCAATTTTTCCTTCTTATCACAGACCCCTGCTTGCCCCCTAATGCTTCCACTGTGGGCCTCAGTTTGAGAGGGGAGGCAAGACAGGTCCATTCCACACACAAAATTAAGTTCAAGGAGTAGGAACTGAACTTTGGATCTAACCCACTGTCATTTGCCATTGAATCTCTCCCCGACCCCGCAAGTCAGAGGGCATAAGGTCACTACATCCGCTACTTCCTTTCCTCCATGGCACATTAAGGTGGCAATGCATGCATTTCCATGACAGTATATCATGGCCAAAGTTGGGGGTGAAACTCAATACATTGTTAGTGTTTCTGGTGCTGAACATGTTTTACTTCATACCTAGCTCCACCTAAACAGTATAATAGGAAAAGCTCCTTCTTTTGAGGAAGGTATAGTTTAAAATTGATTCTTTTTTCTATAGGGCATGAAATGGAGAACTCTCATCTTTCTGCAAAATGAGATTGTTTTCTCTTATTAGAGTATTACAGTTGGAAACTGCATGGCTTTCGAAACAGCTGCTAAAAAGAAAAAAGAAGGTCAATACCCACCAAGGCTCTTGTGTATTCGGTAATTGATAGGGATGAGAGGCCGCCCACCAAATTCTTCAGAGTGATCCACCAGAGCATCTTTCACCATCTCATATCCACACAGCACAAGCATAGGCTGTGGTCCCACCCAGATAGTGAAGATGGGGCCATACTTCTTCATAAGCTGAAGACACAACCAGACAGACTGTTACTCATAAGGCAGTGGGGCTTGTTCAGGAACAACTGCCCTAAGTTTGGTTTTGATGGGCTTTCTGGGCTGTGTGGCCATGGTCTGGTGGATTCGTTGAATCCGCCCGTGAAAGCCTTCGACAATACATTGCCCTAAGTTTGTTGCCATTTGCCCTTAGGTTATTTTAACCCTACATAAACAGAATTATTTTTTGAATCACTTCTCATGAGACTTACAAATCCTAAAACACCCCACCCACCTATCTTATGACCCACCGATGCATTTCAACATACCCTTAAGCACTCTTTCTAGTCAGGTTGGTTCTAGAAGTAAAAATTTAGGTTTGCTCTTGAAAGAAATACTTGATATCCTGTTCAGCACTGCTGAGGGTAAAAGCAAGCTGGGTAAAATAATAACTTTTATTTCTCAAATATTTTGTTACCCTGTCTGCCCCATTTGAAGCAATATGCTCTTTTTTGCACAGAATACACATTAACATGAGACTAGATGACAGTTTGGCCTGGCAGATCAATGAGCTGGACTGATTTTTTCTCCATCTCCTTATTTCTTTAGAAGTTCCTTGAAAAGGAATTATGAGGTTTCTCCAACAATACTCCTGTGCCAAATATTTCAAAGTATTCATATGTTAATGTTTTCTTGATTTAGAACAAATAAATAGTTTGTTCTGGGAAAATTCATCCATGCCTCAACCACAAATCAACTGGCGTGTTCAGATAATACAAAAGTAAACAAGTTGATGATAAAAATCATCATGGCAATTCATGCAGTGTGGACAACACACCACACAATCTGAAGAAGAATCCAGGTATAACAATAGAAAGTACTCTGCAAAGGGTTGATACCAATCACACCTCTCAACACTAAATGTCAAGTAACAACTGCTAAGTGGTCCAGTGATCTGTTATGGCCTAATGCAACTACACATATTCTTTATTTTGTGGGCATCAATGTACTTATCTTCTATCTTAGTTCCAATCAGACCCTCAAGGTGACTTATAAATGAAACAATTCCTCTCACAAAACAAATAATAAGCAACCAAGGAAGTGATAAGAACATATTCAGAAGCCATATTTCATTTATAAGTCACTCTGAGCAGCAAACACAAGCAACAATGAATAAAGCAGGGGAAAGTTAACCTGACCACCTTCCTTGATCCATCCTTTCATCCAAAGCTAAACTTTCATTCCTCTGAGCCACATGGAGGCTATGAAAGAGGGCTACAAGAGTGGGTCTTACCTTCTTATAGCAACCATGCAGAGGAAAAACTCCTTTCTGAAAGACATTGCCCAGGAAGAGCCAAGGAGTGGGCCCTGGAGGTAGCTGGCTCTGCCTCTTGTGCATTTGGAAGGAAATGAAGCATAAAGGGAACACCACACAGAGAAGGAACAGAAGTCCTGCCCCTGCCACCAGTTCCATTTTTTAAAATGGGAAGTCTGAGATGTTACTGAAGAGACAGCAGATAGGAACAAAAGATCTGCCCACTGGAGGTGCAACAGAACCCCAGCTTCAGCCTTTATATAACTAGCCCCAGAACTCCCTTGGGAGGAAAGTGCCCTTTGTTCTCTGCATACAACCAGTGTGTACATTCTGATCCTGGCTAAATATTAACTTCTCTGCTATTGAACTGATCAGAAACGTGGTTCATTCACACTGAGGTTAAGGGTACATTTTATACAGTAATGGTGTCGTAATTCTCTTTCGGAAAGCCTAACTGTGCAGTCCAAAGGGGGTGGTGTTACCAAAGGTGGAGTCACAGTCTCTCAATATAGTGGAGAATATTAGCTTAGAGCAGACTGCTTATTAATGTGGTGAGAGGCTGGGTAAGAAATCTTTAAAACCCGTGTATACGAAGATCAGCTCTGGGAAGAAAATCCACAGAGAAGGATGTAATGCGAATTTGACAATTTTTATTGTAGGCATAAGGGGTTTACAATCACTTGGTTCAATGCAGCAAACATGCACACGCAGAGTTCCTAAGATAGATTTGGAATAGAAACGGGTATGAGATATATGGGTGATATCACCTGATTGGAATGTGAAGAGCCAGGGTTCAGAGCCGAACAGCCAGCATTTGGTTCCAGGGGGCAACACGTTGGACACAGCAACAAAGACGGACAGATGTCAGTGGCACTGAACTATTGGCCCTCTGGAGGGTAGGATATTTATAGGGTGCAGAACTACCTCTGGGGGTGTCAGGACAACTTTTGGGGGATGTTAGAACAATCTCTGGGAGGTGTCCGGAACTCCGGATGGATTGTTTGAGAAACAATAGAGTGCATTGAAAAGCGGTCAGAAGAAGTTAGCTACAGAAGGGAGTATTTGGGTTAAGACAATCAGGGGAGGCAATGACATCAGGAGTGTTTTTGTGGTTGGAAATGAGTATCCATTCATCAGGGCTACTGTATCATGTTGAGGACACATTCTTCTTTGGCTGGGGAGCTGAAAATGTGCTGACATGGCAAGCAAGCTGAGAGCATGAGGAAAACAATTCCTGGATGTTTCTTGTAGGTAGACCTGGCTACTGCCAGTGAGTGGGCTCCCCATCTCTGCAAGACCAGCATCACCTTTTTAGGCTGGCACATGGGCAGGGATACCAGTGAATAAGTGCTCCCCCCCCCCACTATGCCAGGGCGATATGGCAAGAGTGGGGGTGGAACTGAAGCCACACTGAAAGCAGCAGAAGCCCTACACCAATGTCTGTGCTCACTGTGTTGTGCAAAGTGGCCTGGATGTTGGCATTGGGACACTTACCTCAGCACTGAGCTGCCATGTGGCTACTTATCATATATACTCGCTATAAGTCAAGTTTTTCAGCCTTTTTTAGGCTGAAAAATGCCCCCTCGACTTATACACGGGTCCCCCCTGCAGAGCCGCAGCGTTTACTCGCAAGTTGCGAAGCCTTGTCCCCCTCACTAACTCACTCTTTCTTTCTTGCAGGCTCTAAGTCTAAAGCTTAGCTTCAGGGAAGCTGCCGCTCAGGGCAGCCTGTCTCTATGGTTTTCTTAAAAGGGCAATGCTCCGAGGGGCAGCTTCCCTGAAACAAAGACTTAGACTTAGAACCTGCAAGAAAGAAAGTGTGAGTTAGT
Organism: Sphaerodactylus townsendi; assembly: GCF_021028975.2. Classification (NCBI taxonomy): domain Eukaryota; kingdom Metazoa; phylum Chordata; class Lepidosauria; order Squamata; family Sphaerodactylidae; genus Sphaerodactylus; species Sphaerodactylus townsendi. The sequence continues at coordinate 113,230,466 of NC_059427.1, read as the reverse complement.
GAGGGGGACGAGGCATTCTCTGCTTTGCTTTCTCCTGCCTTCAGCTGCTTTCCCTCTCCCCAGACCTGCACACGCCTGCCTGGCCCCTCCTTAAAAAGCCTCCCAAAGGCTTTTAGGGCGCTCCTTTCCTCCAGCTGTGGCTCCTTTGCCAGCTCAGCACCCTACCTCCTGATGGACCTTTCCCATCCTCGACTTATACATGAGAATAAAATTTCCCAGTTATTTGAGGTAAAATTGGGTGCCTCGACTTATATGCAGGTCGACTTATATGCGAGTATATACGGTAGCTGCCAAACCCAGAAGCTAGCCCCTGTGGTGGTGGCCCTCCACTGCAAATACCTGCACTGACATCATGGGGGTGTTCCTAGAGGTAGACACAATGTTAGTTAGCTTCCAGTGTACTTTCAGGGTGGGAATGCCCTCTTCCAGTGGTGCAGACTTAATGCCACCCAAAAGTGTGGTATAAGTCACTTTATGGCATGTTATGGGCTTTCCTGGGGAAATAAAGGTTCCTTTCTCCCCTGGAGTGTCTCTATCCTGACTGATCCCAATGTTGCTTACCCACCTTTTTTTCATTGCCATACATTTTCGAACATAGACTGCCTTTTTTGCTGTTTTTGTTTTGGGGCTGTGGAATTATCAATAGTTCACTGGATAGGTATCATAGAATCATAGAATTGGAAGAGACCACAAGGGCCATCAAGTCCAACCCCCTGCAATACAGGAACACATAATCAAAGCACTCCTGACAGATGGCCATCCAACCTCTCTTTAAAAACCTCAGAAGAAGAAGACTCTACCACACTCCAAGGCAGTGCATTCCACTGTTGAACAGCTCTTACTGTCAGGAAATTTTTCCTGATGTTTAGGTGGAATCTCTTTTCCTTCACTTTAAGCCCATGACTCCTGGTTCTAGTCTCTGGAACAGCTGAAAACAAGCTTGCTCCCTCACCAACATGACATCCCTTCAAATATCTAAACATGGCTATCATGTCACCTCTTAACCTTCTCTTCAACAAACTAAACATACCCAGCTCCCTAAGTCTTTCCTCGTAGGGCATGGTTTCCAGACCTTTTACCATTTTGGTTGCCCTCCTCTGGACCCATTTCAGCTTGTCAATATCCTTCTTGAATTGCGGTGCCCATAACTGTAAACAATATGCCAGATTAGGTCTGACCAATACAGAATAGAGAGGTACAATTAATCCCTCAGTCTGGCCTAAACAAGCAAACCCTTTCTCATTCTCACACAAGAAGGTTCAAATATGCCAGTTTGTTCCCATGGCTAAGAATAAAATGTAACAAAGAACAAGGAATATAACTGCCTAAAATGGGACCCAGAGCGAGCACAACAGCTGGCCCTCCCTGGATGCCACTTGGACAGGTCACATGGAAGTCACATTGCCCACTCAAATTCCATGTGCAGTTTGAGAGCAGGGGTGAAGTTGAATGCTGAGCTGGAAAGGGCAGGCTTGCCCCATCCCCAACTCCACATGGAGTTTGGAGCTGAGCAGGCCTGTTCAACGCTGGGCTCAGCTTGGTCAGGTCCAGCTTTAAACTGCAGACTCCAGACCTGCAGTTTAAAGATTGATGTAAGCCATGCTGAGCACAGCATCAAACTTAGCAGTTGGATTGACCGGCTTCAGCTTTACACTGTTGACTCTAATTCCCCCCACTACGCTTCATGGGCTTTTAGTACTTGACAGACCTCAGCTCCTTCTATGCTTCCCTCAATCTGATCAACTCCAAAAGTCCTCAGCCATCTATTCCAGCAGTCTTGACTTCTCAGTAACCTTTAGGATCAGAGCATTTAGCTGCAGTGGGCCGGCGGGGGTGGGTGGGTGCAACGCTCTGGGCAGAGCAGCAGCAGAGGTGTGGCTGGGCGGTGGAGGGGCAGGGCAGGGGCGTTCCAGGATGGGGGGGTTCTGGAGCAGGGTAGGCGATGCTGCAGCAGGGGTGCAGGGCATGCGTGCACCCCAGTTGCAGTTTCCCCCCGCTCCGCCTCTGTTGAGTTGTCATGCTGAAGCAGACAGGAAAACCTCTAATTAATATCCATGTAATATAACATCCTCTGTTGAACTCAATGTGAATGTGAGGAAGAGATACAGATATCTGTATGATGCCAGCATTTTCTTCTTATTGAGAGTTAACAGCAGCTTTGAGGGATAATTTAGATCTGGGAAATAATACTTCTTTTATACTGGTTATAAACTTTGAGGTCACTAGAGGTTTGAGGTAGATAATCAAGGTAAATGAATAACCCACACTCAATCCTCCCCCTTTCACCCTCTGATAAAACTCTAGTATATGAGATTTTCAGACAAGTTTACTTCTGAATAGCCTTGCACTGGAAAATACAATAATACTAAGGAAGGGCTAAAGGCAGCAGGAAAAGAGGGAGACCCAACTTGAAATGGATTGACTCTATAAAGGGAGCCGTGGACCTCAGTTTACAAGGCCTGAGCAACACCATTAATACAGATATGTGGCATTTTTCAAGAGGTTTTTGTCTGAAAATAATGCTTTTTTCCCTGGAATTTTTGAGCCTTTTTGGCCCTGCTGCCATTTTTTTTTTAAAAAAACCCTCCCTTTTCTCCTTTTTTCTTCCTCTCACTTACCTGCTGGCAATGGCAGGCAGCATAGAGCTGAATGCTGGGCTCAGTTTGGCTGGACCCAATGTTCAGGTCTGCACCACTACTGTCTCTGAAGTCCACATGGGCTCTGTGGTAGCTGGCAGTGCAGAGATGAATGATGGGCTCAGCTCAGCTGGGCTGAACATTCTGTTCTGCACCACCACTGCTTCTAAGGTCCACATGGGCTTGCAGGTGGCAGGCAGTGCAAATCTGAATGCTGGGCTCAACTGAGCCAAATGCACAGCTCTGCACCACCTGCCGTCTGTGAAATCCACATGGACTCAGAAACAGCAGGTGGGGCAGAGGTGGATATGGAGCTCAGCTTGGTCAGGCTCGGCATTCAGCCCTGCACCACCACCACCTCCAAAATCCATATGGTCTCAGCAGCGGTGGTGTCACACCCTCAGATAAGCTCTTACTGTTTTCTTTATTAAGCATCAGTTGTCCCTATATTTAGTTTGGGTTTAGTTCCTTTCAGTATAGTGTTCTAAGGGAGGGAACTGTTCACCTCCCTCATCACCAGAGCCTCAGGAATGGTGTGGGAGGAGAACACACAGTGCCCTACAGGATAGGAGGCAAAATGCATGCTTGGCAGCCCAGGACAGACCCTGCATGGACAGCAACAATGAGTGTTTGCAGGAGTCGGTCTGAGGCATCTGACAGGTACACAGTGTTACAGGTTCTCTGAGTAGTGTTGTGTTTTTAAGTAACTGGGAAGGGCATAGTTACATGGAAGCAACCTGTCAAATTGCTACTGCCTTTCAGAAATATACATATATAGCGTGTACTCACTTTGTTATTATGAACTGTTGGAATATTTACTGTACATTTTGTATTTGATTATATGTGCTAATGCCTCTTTAAGAAATAATCAGATTGTACTCTGGGAAAAGGGAAAGAAGGAGAACACTCAATTTGCTTAAGTGATTTTCCTTATGAAGTTGTTATAGTCTGTTTGTAGTGTTTTTTCCAGAAATAAATGCAGATGTTTATTGCATTTCCTGCCTTTGCACCTGATTAGAGTGTAAGACAGCCCTATCTGCTCTCCTGGCTAGACAACGATAACTTATCTGTCTTCCATGCTGGCATCATTCCAAGTGATGACAACATAGGCAAACAATAATGACATTTAAAGTAATAACATAGCCACACCATTGTAATTGATTTAGCTAAGACAGAGATACAAAGAGAGAATTAGATAGGTGGCTGGCATAGTCCTGATTGTTCCAGAGAAAAGACCTGCCTCTCTTTTGATATAAAATTGAGGTAGCAAAATACTTACTGAAAGTAAATAGAGTAAAATCCTTTAAAATAAATGAAAGGCCCAAGATGATGACTAACCACCTCTCTGCCCCAAAAGCTTCAATAGAGCATACCAACTAATTTTGTTCAGCCTGTCACAGCACTATAGAAAGCTGTTATTCTAGAAGAGCATTTATAACAATCCTTGCTGAGGAAGACTCTGGGGAACACACAAATACAAGAGGAGCATATTGCTAGCCTGGTCTTCTCATAACTGATACAGGATTTCAGATTGAAGCTCCACTGTCCCCCACCAGTGAGGATGCATTTCAAAGGTAAGTGAGGGAAGGGAACAATCTTAAAGCACAACTTCTGCAGCTTTTATAGGTAAATCCCAGGCACTACATAAATGAACCCACACATGCAGATATCAGCAAATTTGGTAATTGCAGTTCTTGTGGCTATGGATGCATGATGATCACTGTTTTAAACTAGGCTTCACAGGTTGCCAGATAGCTATGTAACAGGCACAGAAACATAGGACATTCCAAATCTTTCCATGAAGGCCACCAGTGAAAATTTCCCACAGTAACCAGAGTAATACCAGCTATTCTTCTATTGTGTAATCCCCTTTTTTGTTTTAGAAGGAGTCCTTGCCTTTAGGGGCTTTTGTTATGGTTAGGGAGCAGGTGCAGTTATTCCTCCCATGACCATGGGAGAGCTGTCTGGAAGATGGGGGAATCTTCCCCCTCCTCCCAATTCTCACAACTGTAACTAGTGAATTAACTGGGAGTAATGTTAGCTGCTGGCAACAATCAGTGCTTGGAAGGCAGCTCTCACCAGTTGATGACCCCTAGAGCTCATTGAGCTGAGGAAAAAAATCTGGAATATGGAATTTTACTCATAGGAAGTGTATTCCCTTGACACATAATGTTTAATCTCATAATGTGTATTATGGGACTACTTTTGGGGGGGGGGAGGGGGGATACACACACATCCATAACCCAGAAACTTCTTGCATCATGCATTCTGTGCTGGTTGTATGACTGGATGAAATGGTAGGTCCTAAACAACCAAGATCAGAAAATGGGTTAGCAGTAGAATAACAAGTACTGGAAACTGTAACGACAGCGAATCCATACACACAAGCTGTTATTTTTCATTCATTACAAGTAGCTGTCCATGGTACTCTTCATTACGGCTTGAATGAATCCAATTAATTCAAGCACAACAGCTGTGGTGTTTAACTCATACTTTCAAGAATGAATGAAAAGTCATGAGCTCGATAATTTCGGCAAGAATCCTCATAAAAACAGATTGAAAAGTGACAAAATGTCTGCAAACTTTGGGTGATCAAATGAGTGATTCATATGCAAGCAATGGTTCTCACTTTCCATCATACTCAGAAACCTTAGAGAACTACCCTTGCTATTGCTTCTTACTCTTGGCAGGCTGCTGTCTCGTCATTCTAGTTGTTCCAATGGAGAGAAGGAAAAAAGGAGAAGGAAATGTTGCTGGTGTCACTGTTGCTCCTGTTATGCTTCTATGGGACTTTTGGAGAATGGAAGTAAAGAGGGCAAGGGGGACAGATAAACAATTGGTGCATGGTAGAGGAGTGAACGCCTCATGAATCAATGCAGACCCAAGTCCCAATACTGACATGTTGCGGACTCAAGCACTCATGGTATGAAGCAATTTTGGGGATATGAATCCTCATCACTCTTTGGCCCCTTTCGCACATGCAGAATAATGCACTTTCAATCCACTTTCAGTGCACTTTGCAACTGTGTGGAATAGCAAAATCCACTTTCAAACAATTGTGAAAGTGGATTGAAAGTGCATTATTCTGCATGTGCAGAAGGGGTCTTTGAGCAAATATCTTCACCTTGCTATGATCAGGAACAAAATATCAGATGCACCCAGAGCACAGGGACCAAACCAGATAATATGGTGTGTGAAGAAATGGCTTCCCCCTTGCAGTTTGAAGGAAACATTGAAGCATTTTTCCCCTCTGGGCAGGAGACTTCCAGCCTCACCTAGCCACCTTTTTAGAAATGCTAATACAGTGAGAGACAGTGAGATGGGTTAAGTCCCCCAGTCCCCCAGTGAGTGATATCTGGGTGCACTAGAAGAGCAAAGCTGGGCTCAGCAGCTTGTTCCTGGGGCTGAAGCCACCGAGAAGGCAAGGAACCCTGCGAAAGTGAGGGGTAGCCTGGAAGGCAGTGATGTAGTGCCAAGAGGGGGAGCATGGGGGGAGCGGGGGGGGCGGTGTGTGTGTGTGAATACAACACTTGAAAAGGAAGATACTCTTTCACGCTCTGAAACAGTGAGAGACTGTTTCACAATCTCAGGGTAACCTGTTGCTGGCCAGAAAGTCACCAAAGCATTTTGTAATGAAGGAGCGTCAAAACGATATCCCAGCATGAAAATTTGAAAATGTTGAAGTTTGCCATTGTTGTTCTAGGCCATGATTTTGAAGTTTGATCCTGTAACAACTGTCTACATTAAGCTGGGGTTCTGGTTTTACATATGTCAAGCATTTTGAAAGGAACAGAAGTAGATTTAGGACATGGTGTCATATCCAGTTTGGCCAATTTTTAAAGCAGTGAGTGAAGAAAGAAGAGGGCATAGATTTCCTGTGCAGGGCTACTGCTGATCTCTAGTTTGTTTATCCTCTGAATTCAGGGAGGATTTTTTATGCTGAATTACTAGTTGTTAAGCAAGAAGAGTAGAGTTCTGCTGCCCTCCAGTGCTCTTTTCTTGAAAATGCCTTCGGTAAACTGTTCTCATTCCATCAGGGCATATAGTATGTGCCAGATCATACCTGAAAACCGCTGGTACAATCTTCACCTCATCCCATAGAAACAGAAGCTCTTTTCAGACATTTTATTTCTGGCACATCTATCATATATACTTGGAGAAGGTGCTATGCACAATCACTTCTGTACATGTAATCATCATTTTGTTTGAAATAGACAACTTACAAATTCTTGCAGCTTCAGTACATATGAATGTGTAACCCCCGCCCCGATTAGTTCTAGTGAGTCTGTACTAAAACTGCAGAATAGATGTGTTGTGCTCAACAGTGCTATCCGTTAGATAAACTGTAAAAAAAAAAAGCTTGCTCCCAAGGAGTCTGTTTTTTATGTTAAAATGCTAACTTTATCTGTTTAATAACATGAAACACTGGCCTCCATCCACCAATGTGTATGTATCTCTATATTCCTGCAGCCAAAGAGTGCTGCTCTGGCCTACAGACCCTATTCCACCAAGTCCTCAAAGGTTTTCCCAACATCTAGAGGGGCTTTGCTGTCTCTGCTCAACCACGGCTATCTCCTGGTCTTTGTAGAACTAGTCCACTGAGAGGGCCAGGATTTTCAGCTTCCTTTCCAAGTTCTGAGTTTCTTGCTATCCTGTGTCTGCTTATCACAAGGACAGCTCTTCTGTATCACAGGGGAGAAGCCCTCGCAAATTGAATGTCCCTCCCCTTCTTCCTGGTGCTCCTTTTAAAATCGAGTGTCCAAGACAACAGAACACTTTGTGGTACAAAAAAACCACTACCAGTATCAAATGTTATAAATGTTTATTAAAAAGAAAATGTCTACAAGCATATTCTCAGTGCCCAAGTGAGCAGTGGGTTCAAAGGAGAAGAGTAAAGTGCAGCTCCTCTGTCCCTCTCTCTCTTCATGCCCAGCAGATGTTAAATATAAGGTAAGCTCCTTAGCTTACAGATAATCTACAGGGGTTCCATTATCTGGAAGCCCCTTTCAGGTGTGCAGGCCAGCACATAACAATGGCTGTCTCTTACAGACCCCATGTGATAGTTAGAATCATAGCATCATACAGCTGGAAGGGGCCATATAAATGATCAAGTCCAACCCCTGCTTAGCCTAGTTCTGTCTGCCTCAATGGAGTCTGCACAAAAGAGCACACCCTCCTTGTTCCCTGGAGTTTAAATATTTGTCTTTCTCCTGCTCCTGAACAAGTCAGGCAAGGCCAAAGAAACTTTTCCTGAAGTCTCCATGAGATTTCTCAGGCCCCTGTGGATGAGAGGACTCAAGCTTTCACTCCTCAATATAGAAAGAGGCCTGTGTTGGTAATTGGGAATTCTCTGCTGAGAGGGGTGGAGGCTAAAGTGTGCTGACTGGACATCCTACACACATCTAGGATGTGACAGAAAGGATAGAAAGACTAATCAAACCCACGGGATTATTATCCTGTCAAAGGCCATGGATTAGGAAGGGAAAGAAGAATCCTAACCAATAAGTGGCTATGCAATGGCATGTGGCGATGACGAACCCTACACCAATTGGCGAACAGGGCTCAGGAAGTGAGTACCTGCTTGTGCATTGGTGGGCAACATTCTATCACCCTTCCTGCCTGCCATCCCCCAACCCAATCCAGCTGGCAGAGCAGCTGTGCCTGGGTGCAGGCTGCTCTGCTGGCCCGGCAAAGCCCTCCTGCCTCCCACCTTAAAGAGCCCATCCTACCCAATGGAACAGCACACCTGGGTGCAGGCTGCTCTGCCAGCCCTGCAAAGTCTCCCCACTCCCAATAACCCATTTTAACTAGCACCTGGGTGCATGCTGCTCTGCAGGCCCTGCAAAGCCCTCCTGCCTCCCCACCACCACCCCCAAGAGCCCATCCCCAGGGTTGGTATTCAAATCTGGGTCGCCCAGATCCTTCCCTCTAAGCATTATGCCACACAATGTAAGAGGCAATGTAGGAGGCAGTGGGACCTGTGCCTAGCAAGGGCATGAAAGGATTGATTAAAGGAAAATGAGGAGATTGCACAGAAAAGAATGCTGGCAATTTTGGAAGATGAGAGATGAGAGGGAAAACTAATGGACGAACTAAACACTAATAAGTAACTTGGTTTGAACAGCCTACACTTAGGGTTCTTTTAAAAACTCAAAGGAAAAATGGTTGCTCTCCTAACAAAAAATATTGCCATCCCTTCTACAGGGCAACCCACCAAGGGTGGTGTGTGAATGGAGTCTTGGAAGTGATGCAAAACATGCTGAAGGGAGGGGCCACTCCGCCCACGTAAGGGGCAAATGAGCAGGCAGTGGGGCACAGTGCAATTGTGCTCCACCTGAACCCAGAAAGACCAGCCTTGGCATTAGTGCTATTTATTTTTGTCATAAATTATCAGGAATCAGGGGTGAGCAACAGTATTGCCAGGCAGCACCAGGTTATTCAGGATGGTGAGAATGAAAGCAGGTTGTGAAAAGGGATCCCCAAGATCTCTTTCCTGAAAGATTTCTCTGAACTGGGAGCGTGGGAGACAACATGACAAATTAGGTTCTCTGTGAATAAGTGTCAAGTGTAAAACTCCTAACTTACATATATGTAGTTGGTGACTAAACTGGTGGGAAAAGATCTTACAAGCTTTCCTCTGAATACCATTGCTGTGGGTTGGGCAACAGTAAGGAACATTTGGGCCTCCACGCCCTCTTTGCAAGCCTGCCAGGAAGATCTGAAATTACCACTGTATGAAAAAAGAATACGGTACCAGATGGGCTAATGGTCTGATCCAACACAGCTGCTGTTATGTTCTTAACACCAAAACTCAAGACTCCAGAGATAGTAAGGAGCAGCAGGCAGCAGCAGGAAGAAGAGGAAAAATTCTCACCTTTCCTTTGAACCTGCAAGTCCCTGTTGTGCATGCAAGTACAGCCACCTTGAAACACTTGTATAGTGCATGTATAGTCTGTTAATTTTGCTTTATGTGTTATGCATAATTAGCACATCTTTATAAGCCCTTTAAAACATGTTAATTTGAACAGCAGAAAAATAGAAACCATGCAGTTAAGAAGTTGAAAGGAACAAAATGTGCTTGAAAATCCAGAGCACAGCTGGGAAGTCGCCTAGGATAAACAGCAGGGGGGAGAAAAGACAGTGTGCCTTGGAAAGATTTACAGTCGGGATGCTGCTAATAATTATTACTTAGAGGATATCTTTTTTAAAAAAAATGTGCGGTCACAATGCTACTTTGCATTTCTGCTAGGCTTGGGCAGGCTACATGCAGACACACAGAAAGCAGATACAGTCCAACTGAGGCACTGAAATTTTCTCTGACTTCCAAACAGCGATTTTTTTCCTTTGACACACACAGTGCCTGCTAGTTCTGCCACTTGGAATCATATCACACCAGTCACTGGGAGATTCCTGGAAATCTTATGTTGTGTTTCCTTTTTGGAAAGGGGAGGGGTCAGTGATAGTCTCCTCTTAAAGGATTATTTTGTACGCCAGACTATTGTTCTGGAATATATTTAAAAACTTTGTAAAACCAGCTGTCCATTGTTAGACATAAGCTAGAGAGAATCACAGTGGGATAAGTAGCTTCATTTAGTAATCTTTCCATTGGGTACAAATAACTAACTTTAAAAGGTCCTGGAATTCACTGCGGTTTAAGTAAAGCTAATCCCTGCTTGTTAATGCTTCTGGATGGTAGCCTTTGCTTTCAGGTTTCATTTCTCTTTCATTCTGTCTGAAACTTTGGAGAATCCTTCCACTGCACTGGGGATCAGGAAGCTGCCTACTACTGAATAATACAATAAACACTGGGACACCATTCCCCCCCCTCTCCATCTTCAGGACAAAATTGTGACATTTGTAATAGAACCAGAGATTCTTGAGCTTTGCTAGGATGGAAAAGACACTCAGCTAGGCTTGCGAAAGGAAATGGTACTTTCTCCTGCTTCCAAAGCAGTGGGAAAATTCAGATTGACACCCCCCACACGCACACACGCCCCTTTCAATTTTAAGCAGCAGGAAATCAGAGCATGGAGGGGGTGAGGTTCATATCACTCCTGAAACAGCAGGACTATGGAGGAGCTGGCTTAAAGGTCTGCATCCAGACTAAAGCGTTGAGTAGAGGTTTGTCTTGGCAATGTTCTCTCTCAGGTAAAGGTAAATGTTCTCTCTCAGGTAAAGGTTCTCTCTCTGGCAAGGTAAAGATGTTCCATCAGGCCTAGGGTTGAGGATGACAACTTTATCACCACAGCTACAGTGATTCCATTTGCTGGCCTGGATACCTGAAATCCCCCCCCCCCCCCCCCCCTGGCATGTTTGTCTGGACCACCCCAGGACCCGCCCCCCCCCCCGGTGTTCTAAGTATACTGGATATGTGTTTTACCTCACTGTACATTTTTTTATCATATAAATTAGTTACGTCAGGTGTCAGAGAGCGGTAGCTTAGCTGCTATTGTTATTTTAAAGTTGTATAATTTTTTATTTGATGTACATTTTTACAGTACACAATATTGTTAGTGTGTTTTGTGCGTGTGTGACCTGTCCTAAGTCCACTTTGGTGGTAGAGGACAGTATATAAATTATTAGCAGTATTATTATGCTCCATGATTGAGACAAAGATAGACAGTCAGACAAGGTGAGCAATAGGCTGTCTGTGTTAAAAAGTAAAAACACCACAAGCTTCAAGCTATCAGAACTAGCTCCTGATTCCTGACAATCCATGCAGCCCTGTATTCCTCTGACTCCCTTGGGTAGCTGCACCACTGATGTTCACACAGGATTAATTAGAAACATTATTGAATCTTCAACCACTGTCAGTCTGTCTTCTGGTTCAGTGGCAGCACTGGTACATCATCCCTGGCATTAAATGGTGAGGGAACATTCTTCCCTATTTATTTGATTAGGTTTGTCTCCTGCATTTGATATGGCTGATCATCCCGTCTTGCTGAGCTGCCTAGAGCAAGGTTTGAAAAGGATGGCTACTTCCCTCCTTGGGTTTCAGTCTTTCCCATCAGATTGATAACAGATGGCCTCACAGTTCTCCTCCAGGTTCAGGGCATTAATATTAAACACTGATGCCAACTTTTGCGAGATTTCTATTGTCCTCCCCCGCGCTCTCCTTGCTGGATGGTGGCTCAGCCGTGGGATCCTATTGCCTTATTTTATGGTTGCATTTTCTAGGAAACAATATTTGCAAAACAACTTCATACACGGCCTTTTCACTCTCGACCTCTCGTGGCGGAGGAGGACTGCTGGTTCGAGGGGGCGGGAAGGCATCCCCATAGCTCGCAGCATCACCGATGCGAATAACACCCCCCCCCCCCCTCCGCTGTCAAGGGCTGGCCTGGTCCCCCGCATCGTGCTGGGGATGCTCCTCGTCTCTGCCTGCCCGCCCTCTCCTCTCCATCGCCCTGCCTGGCCAGTCTGCTTCGAGCTCCGCAGCGCCACCCTCGGCAGGCTCGTCGGGACCGGGCGGGAGGAGGGGACTACAGCTCCCAGCGCTCCAAGCCGGGCAGCCGCACTGAGAGCCGCCGCGGACTCGGTTCCAGCCTGCAGAAGCGCAGCGGGGTCGGGATCGCCGCTGATCGAGAGCACCGAAGCCGAGCATGGCTGGCCCGGCGAGGGCCGGCAGGAGGCACTGATCTGCTGGGGCCGGGCGTGCTCGCTCGGTGGCGGCGGTTGTTGCGCGGCAGGAGGGCCAAAGAGAAGCAGCAGCTGCGCGCCGGGAAGATGCAGGAGGCTGCGAGGCGGCTGGCTGGGGGCTGCCCGCCTTCCTCTCCCCCTCTGCAGATCTAGACTCCTCGGCCACCCTCCTCCTCCTTGCAGAAGAAGGGCCATGTAACCGCCTTCCTCCGCGCCCCCGCCCCCCCACCCCCGGGATCGCCGCCGATTTCCCCTTCCCTCCCCCCTCCTCTTAAACTCGGCGCGGTGCGCCTCGGCCAAGGGCGCAACCATGAAGAAGCAATTCAACCGCATGCGGCAGCTCGCCAACCAGACAGTAGGCAGGTAAGGCGGGGAGGAGGGGGGGGTCGATCCGGGGGGGTGGTGTGGCATGGCGGGAAGAAAATTGCTTCGCATCTGGTTGTACCCCCCCCCCCTTCTTTCTCCGTAGCCGATATTGGGTGTGTGTGTGGGACCCATAGATTACCCCTCCCGCCGACGCTGCTCCAATGGAAAGCTTCTCGTGTCTGGCTCCCCTTTGACATATTTTGGTTTGCCCGGGGTTTCTTTTTCCTTTGGTCAAACCTGAAATATTCTCCACCTCTGATTTTCTGTGTTCCTGTTTCGTGTTACACCGCGCGCCCTCCCCTCCCGCGGTGAGACTCTCATGTGGTTACGTTACACTAGGCGCAAGGTGATAGTAATAATGCCTTAGTGCTACTATTAGGGTAGTCCACGTTTTGGAAATGAAAAGGCTTTCTTCTGCCAGCCGGCTCCTTCAAGCACTCTGGGACTGAGCCTTGCTGATTCTTGCTTGCCAATTGGCCTCTGGCTGATTCCTTCCCCAGGTGTTTCTGTTGGATACCTGCTAGGCTTTCATCTTTTTCTTATCATAAATAGCTGCTGGCAGGGAGGACAGGTAGACCCATTAACCCAAAGCCAAGTCCAGCAAATGACATCAGTGGGCTTGAGGGTTCGGATGTTAGTTTAATAGAAATAGCTTTTCAGTCCATTCCTCCTGTTTGAGAATTTGTTTTTCTTCCCATTAACTCTATCCAGGGATGTTTGTTTTTGGGGGCGGGGATAGTGGAAGCAGGTTGGCAGTAGTATTTGGCATGTACATTGTATTCCCCCTCCCCCGGATCTTGGGATGACTGGGGACATCGGGTGAGATTTGTAGGGCAATCCTAAACAGTGCTTTGTTCTTCTCTGTTTAGGATTTCCCTATCAGTTTGCAATACCATTTGAGGGTTAAATGCTTTCCTACTCCTTACACATATCCAGAGCTGAAGGTGGTTTTGCTTCTTTGGCAGGGATGGGGCGGAGCACTCTTTTCAGTTTGAAATTCAGCCATAAATTTCTGTCTGATTTTTTTTTGTGAGAACTGACTGTTTGGCAGTTTAATGTCGGGGTCCCAGATGTGAGCTTTCAGGACTGGATTTTGTGCTGTCATCAGCTTTGGGGACTCTGGCCACTGAACCACTGTTCAGAAGCATGGGGCCTTTCTGTGGGCAGTGCCACTAAACCCGCGTGTCTTCTGCCCTTGATGTGGCTGCCAGGATTGTCCAGAGCAGCAAAAGCACTGTGGGTCTGACGTACTACATGGGCCTGTATCTAAAGCTGGCCTTATTATAGTTGTATAATTCTCAAAGGGGTTCCCCCCCCCCCCCCGAGCTTGCAGTCTAGGTAGCATTTTGGCAGAAGGTATGATGAAGGATTGGAGGAACGGAGGGGGAGGTATGTGGCTTTCAGGGAATGTTGTAACTTGGGGCGGGGGGGGGGGGGTCACTGCTGAGGCAGTCCTTTGGGCTTTGCAGCTGATTGGTTTGATTTGTATTTTCCTCCTGATGGCTTTAATGGGGGAAACAGCAAATGTATTGAGCAGTGCTCCGTTTGTATGGGGCTTGCAGAGGAGCAATACATCATTCATTCCTGCCAATCAATGAAGCTGAGGTTTGTCAGCTGCAAGCATCAGTTGGCCCTGCAAGCAGTAGTGACTGATAATGGAAGAGCTTGTTAAAAGCTGTCTTTATGCCTTGTTCTTCCTCTGAAGCTTGCAGGTTGGCCCAGTGCCATGGTTCCTTTGATTGCTGGCTTTCCTATTAGTGGTCTCAAAGCCTTTTCTTTTTGAGGACCCTAAACATGGCAAGCTTTGCGTTTAATTGGGGTAGCAGCTGTGGCCCTGCTGTGCTGGCTGCTCTCAGTAAGTGTGCCTAAAAGCTATCTCCCCAAACATGTACACAAAAAGGGTTGTGTGGTTTTTCAAATACTACTAAAATGACTGACTCTAAAAAACAGTGGCGTGAGCTTAATCGTCCTTCCTCAATACTCTACCACTTAAGGAAGCCTGTTCCTTTGTTGGTTAGCGACTTGGCTGTGAAAGCTATCTAGCCACGAGCACGTCTGGTTCAGCCTGGGAGAACTATTCGCAGTCTTGGCTCCACTGCTGCAAGGCCTGTTGATGGGATCATGGAGCCAGTAGGGATAATAGCAGCTAATTTGCACAACAAATGACCTAGATTAGATATTTTAATGGGGGTGGGTGGGGACTGAAGCAGGTTGCTGTAACTGTACAATGTGGGAAGGTCATAAAACATAGAATATATTCTTCTCGTTCGCTGTGTGCATTAAGGGGTAACTTATGCCAGTTCTATGAAACCCTCCCAGGAGCCAGACGTATGTAGCTTTTTACTTTTCATTTAATTACACATAATGACCACATTCCAATAGACCTTGTATGTCCCTGGGGGTGCCAGGGCCTGCCTAGATGTAGTACATGTTTCTGTAACATTTTTGTCTGCTTTCCAGCAGGCTTGTAGTACAGGCAGATAAAACAGAAATGGTAACCTGCTTTCAATGGGGAGGTTTGGCGTGTTGGAAAGTATAAGGCTGAAGCTGGGCTGGTTCCAGGTTTTGGAGGGCACAAGGCAGACAAATCCCAGTACCCCCTGCCCACCACTAGCCTCCAACTTACAGCATTCTTTCCACCTACCCTCCTGCATACTCTACATGTGCCTGTGCATCCTCTTTTTGCTTAGTCACAAGTCCTCCCATTTCACATGCTCACAGCTGCCCACAGTCCCTTTCCCCAGTGGCACCAGGCCGTGCATGACAAGGAGTTCTGCTACGGCTGCCAAAAGCACCCACTATTCTGAACCACTTCTACAGCAGTGTTGGGCACCACATGCAGCTGAGAGCATAAGTGGCCGTGATCCTAAGTGGATGGGGGAAAGGTGCACTGGCAGGTGGCAAGACAGGTATGTGGACAAGGATTTGGTAGCAGTAGTCCCTGCTGGAACCCTGGGGCCTTCAAGGTATGCTGATGCTGGTCCTGAGTTGAAGTTTGAACTGGCTAGAAAACTGAGGTGGTCCAGAGGATTTTAGTGCCATCCGAAGCAGAGTTACACCCTTCTAAGACCATTGATGTCAATGAGTTTAGAAGAATGTTGCTTTACTTAGGATTGTGCTGCTCAGTTTAACTCCTGAGCTTCAAAATTAGATCTTGGCTATTGAAAGTCACAAAATCAGCTTCAGAATCATGAGATTCAAAACCCCAATGTGTTTCTCGTTACTTTAATTCTTGAAGAAATTGCTGAAAGAATTTTTCTACCATAAGAACTGCCAGCTTACCAGTAAAATGGGTACAAGGCACAGTTTGTTTTATCAAATGCCTGTCAATTATTGGTTGTTTTGGTGCTGTAATTCCTTATGTAATAATAGGATGAGTCTCAAACATCATGCCTTATTTTGGTTTTTGCTTTACAAATATGAAACATTAGCTGTATTGGAGTCTGGCCATATGGCAGTACTATCTCCAAAGCGCCTGCTCTGCCCTTCAGTTACCTCAGCTGAAATCACGGCATTTTATGTTTGGTTTCCTCAGATATGGAATGTGTGGTAGATACCCTTTTGGCCTTTAGTCTGCTGGAACTTCAGAAATTTTATGAAGCAGCAATTGGAGTGTGGAGGAGATGTGGTAACTTGGCATGTGCTGGAGGCAAAATGGGAGACTGTTTCAGATGTTGAGAATCAGTGACGATTAAAACTATAATCTGCATGGGGTACCAATTTTGTATAATGAGATAATTGGGTTAGATTTGGTGAGCTCTTTGTTTATATAGACCAGGAGATACTTGGTAATTATGTATAAGCATGCATGTGTAGCATTGCTTTTTCAGCCTTGTTCTTGAAGCCTGATCTAGGCAGTAATTCTGAGCATGAGTTATTAACTTTACTCAGCTCTTACAGGCCTTTGTGAGACTGCTGTGCTGGACACCAACAGCGTTATCCTAAGCAGAGTTACGTTCCTTTAAGCTCACTGGTTCCAGTGAGTGTAGAAGGTTATAACTCAGCTCAGGATTGCCCTGGAATGCCTGGCTACAAAGAGGCAGTTCAATGGACATGCGGAAACTGAGCGCTTTTGTCTGTAGGTTAAGATTGTCAAATGCTTAATTGGGTTCAGACTCTGTAGATAAAATGGACCCTTCTGTAGTTAAGATGCTTGCTAACTGAGCTTCCATGGCCTAATGCCGTGGTGGCGAACCTTTGGCACTCCAGATGTTATGGACTACAATTCCCATCAGCCCCTGCCAGCACGCGTGTGTGGCCATGCTGGCGGGGCTGATAATACAGTATAACATCCTGGAAGTGTAAGAACTTCCACTGCTAATGAGTATGGATTGTACCTTAATCAGTAAGGCATTACAGCTATTATAGACTCACATAGTAGCTACGAACAAAACTAAACTGGGTTTCCTCTTGATCAGGGTTTTGGAGCTAGTTGGCCCATTAGGGAGTAGCGTAATTTCCCCAGTAACACAAAAACATGGAGAAGAGTGCTTCAGAAGGGAATACTATGAAATTCCAAGACCTACTTTACTATCTCCCAGTTTCCTTATTTAAAAACAAGCTTTATGTTTTCCATGGGACTCAGACATTGCAACTGCTTTGACCCATGGTGAGCATTTGTGGGGCAACTGTCCCTTGCTGAAGAAGAGGGGTGGGCTAAGAATTATGATTTTACTCAGACTGTTTTTTGTGCTGTTTTTGTGGGTCATAAAAACTAGTTCTTTTACCAGGACTTAGAAAGGAGCTGTCTAGCTACTAGAACAGGGTTTACAGATTAACAAGGCGACAGTTATGAGAAGAAGAGGTAAGAAAAAACTGACACGTTAGATACCCTTGTTGTCCTTCGGGCAAGTTTTGGTACTCAGCTTTAGTGTGTACTACCACTCTGTAATCAAGGCTGTGAAGTGCTGCCTGGTGAACCAAAAGTGATAACTGAATCTAGCAAAGTTTTCCATCATGTTGTCGAAGGCTTTCACATCCAGAATCACTAGGGAGGGTTGTATTGGGTTTTTTTTTCGGGTTATGCATACGTTCCAGTAACAGTATTTTTCTCCTGACATTTAATAGCCTGTATTTTGTGACCCTGGCATCAGATGCAGAAGCGTAGTATCCAGGAGAAAATACTGAACTAAGAGGCTGTAACCAACAGAAACCCACAACATCCTTTCCCATTGTGCTTTCTTCATTTTCATCTTTCTGCAGTTGTCCAATGGGAAATAATTGTTGGGATGACCTTTTCCATGTCTTTACTAAAGCCGAGCTCAACATGTAGAAAACAAGGCTGTCCTCTGTCAAAATGGCATTCTGCTTTTACAGATCTGCAGTTGGAGAGGAAACCTTGTGCACATAAATGTAGTAAGTTGGCTCTTGCCTGGCATACTCTGAAAACATGTGTCTTACCGCTCTACCTGTGATGCTTGCTTCTTGCTTAGAGAGCCTATTTCCAATGGAAGAACCAGCTAAACTGGAGGAGAGCTCTTGGCTGGTGGAGATTCCTCCAACCAATACTTGTAATTATGCAGGACTGAGGCTGATTTGGTCTGTCCAGGTCTTCCCTGTCATCTCCTAGGAGAACTGTGAGCTGATGTTGTTCAGTCTTCTTACGCTGTCTCTCATGGGAGCAATTGGCTATCTATTGTCCTTCATATAGAAAACCTCTGGCTAAAATAGGGCTGGAAATGTCGGTATATGTTGATGGCAAAGCTTATGCTTGTATCAGGTATCTCATCTCTCCATATTCCCTTCTTCCATGTATTTCTGAAAAAACATAAAAGCTTCCTGAACTGTATGTTTTCCAGGCTGTAGCAGTATACTAGGCAGACATATTCAGTGAGAGCTAGGAATAAAAAGAGGTACTGGGTGAATGTTTGGTGACTGGGTGAACTGAACATTTGCATTTTTAATCCTTTGGGGATGAATAATGGCCATTCTTTGGCCATTCCATAATAACCTTCAGTTTCTCAGTGTAGGAGGGAACCTTTAGTACTGGAAACAAAACTGGGAGGGTAGACAGTGACATTCACCTGCTGTCCCATTTGTGGATCGGTGTAGATTAGGTTCTTCTGCTTTCATTTTCCTGAACTCTGTGAAATATGCAAATGATAGTTGTCACTTAGGCTGGAAAAAGGGATAGAAAGAGATGAAGGCAGAGGAGACTGGGCTGAATTAATTCAAGTCCTTTCAGCTATCTGTGTCCCAGAAAACAAGTTCATCCTTCTGGAAGGCTGGTAATTCCCCCCTCTCTCCCCTCCCCCCCCCCCAATGCTTTTTGCAGAGAATAAAAAGCTGTAATGGGCAATTTGCATTGCAAGCTCAGCATCCAATATGTTTTCATGAAAATATGCTTGTCAAATCTTTACCAGCCTCTGACCTTTCTTGTATAAATAGAGGTGGAATTTGTAAAAAAGAAAAAAGCAAGCACTGGAGAGAAAACAGCTTTGCTGTCAACGTCCCTTTGGTGGAGTATGAATCTGCTTTCCAGCGAAATGGAAACCGTGGCTGGTGTCAGTTGCATTTAATGTTGCAAGCCAGCTATAATGTTTGGCATAGGGTTGCCAACAAACAGGAGGAAAAAATCCTGTCTCTTTGTAGAGGCTTAATGTGTGACAATGGGATGGTGATGCTGTTTGTGACATCATCTGGTAAATAGCAGCCCATTAAACCTTTGTTAAAGGGACAGGACACTTTTTTGCTAGGCTGTTGGCAATCCTAGCTTAGCATCACAGTTATGTGGGAGTGTTTTGTTTTGCACTTTGGACTGGGAGCATGTGATCCCACTGTATTATTTTTTGTTTCATAACAATGGTTAAATGGATGCCTACCTCACATTTGCACTGACCAGAAGTCAAAGATGCTGTAATCTTAAGTATGCTTTCTTAGAAGTAAGCCCCATTGAACAAAACAGAGTTTACGTCTTAGTAGATCTGTTTAGGCTTGCTCCGCAAATACCTCTGGTTGTCCAGTGTTGGGATTAACATGGTCTACTGTGTTTTTGTGTACAATAAATCCATTGGCAAACAAGGAAAAAATTGAATCTGGCTGTATCTATATATATAAAAAGCTAACCGTGTATGTGTTGATGACAGGGTACCTCAGTAACTGCTGGGCCAATTCCTCTGAAAATTCCCAGCCACTATAGTCAGTCAGGCGAGAGTGTTTTCAGATGTTCACATACCTGAAATTTCATACCTTGCCCAGGTAAAAACGCCTTTTTCCTGGCGCTCCCTGGTGAAGGACAGGGAGGGGCCTGTGTGTAACTGTCACTCTTAGAATGTTCTTGCCCTTAGAATGTTCACTCAGATGGCCAAAGATGAGCAGTGGAAACAGCACATAGGCAGTAACTCGAGTGGAAGTGAAACACATACACACACATACACACGAGGGAGAGGGGAGGAGGAGGAGGAGGAGAAGAAGAAGAGGAAGAGGAGGAGGAGGAGTTTGGATTTATATCCCCCTTTCTCTCCTGTAGGAGACTCAAAGGGGCTGACAATCTCCTTGCCCTTCCCCCCTCACAACAAACACCCTGTGAGGTAGGTGGGACTGAGAGAGCTCCGAGAAGCTGTGACTAGCCCAAGGTCACCCAGCTGGCGGGTGTGGGTGTGTACAGGCTACTCTGAATTCCCCAGATAAGCCTCCACAGCTCAGGCTGACAGAGCGGAGAATCAAACCGGTTCCTTCAGATTAGATACGAGCTCTTAACCTCCACTGCCACTGAGAGAGGGTGGCATCAGAGATGGGATCAGCAGTTTCTCACAGGTTCAGTAGGTTACTAATTATTTGTGTGTGTGCAGAGGGGTTACTAATTGGTGATTTTTGTCCACGTGATTTTTTGCCTTAGTTATGCCCCTTCTCTCAGAAGTGGCCTTGGGGGGCAAGCAGTCTAGCAGGAGGTGCACACCAGCGTGCGTGGCAACCCTGCGCCTACGTTACATTCATTCTCCCACTGGGACCGGCACAGCAGCTGCGTCATGCCACAGCCCAGCCAGTAATGCCACGCCCCTGGAATGGAAGCCTTGTCGTGCCCGCCCAGCCCATTGAGCTCATACAGTTTGAATCCCGCCACCATGGGAACCTGTTACTAAAATTTTTTGGAACCCACCCCTGGGTGGCAAGCAAGGGAAGAGAGGGAGGGAGGAGGAAGGGGCGGGGAGGCATGCAAGGGAAGAGAAGTGAGAGAGGGGAGACAGTGAGCTGTGGCATGCACAAGGGAGGGCAGGGGGGCCCTACATCTTGATATGAGCCCACCCACACCTGGCAGGAGGGAAAGGGAAGGGAAGGGAGGTGGCATGCAAGGGAAGAGAAGTGAGGGAGAGAGTGAGGGGTGGCATGCAAGGGAGGAGGCAGGGGCCCAGCATCTTGTGCCAAACCCACCCACCCTAGGAAAGGGAAGGGAGGGGAGGGAGGTATGCAAGGAAGAGAAGTGAGGGAGACAGTGAGGGTTGCATGCAAGGGAGGGAGGCAGGGACCCAGCATCTTGATATGACCCACCCACCTAGGAGGAAAGGGAGGGAGGGAGGAGTGGCATGCAAAAGGAAGAGAAGGAGGGAGGGGAGAGTGAGGAGCTGACTTGCAGGGGCGGGGAGGGGGGGGCCAGGCACCCTAGATTCCCTGAATACTGCAGTTACAGTTAAGAAAACCAGGCACGCATTACTCAGGTGTAAGCTCAATTTTTTGTAACCATGACATACCTTTGAATGGCTGCGTCGCACCTATCCAGAGGTTTCCTCAGAAGCGACACCCATTGCCATAACCAAACTTACTCCCAGGTAAAGGATCATGACCAGCCAGCCCTAGATGTGTGGGAGGTGCACTGTTCCCAAGGAATGCAGGCACACACATCAATGACATCGCACAGTATCAGGCTGCATGTTTGCATGAGCATGTAGTGCTGGCCTCTGCAATTGATTTGCTGCTACTGTTCCTTTCCCATTTCACCACAATAAGCCACAGCAACGCGTGGCTGGGCCACGCTAGTAAATGTATAAAAATGCATAAGAAAGATGGAGCTGGAAGGTTGAGTACAGGTCCAACTGTCAGAAAGGAAAAAGTTCCTTAAGAAAGCAGAACAGAGAGCCCCCTTCTGCATCCATTAAGTAGACCAAAGCCAGAAAGCCTATCCAGCCAAAAAATGATCTGGCACTCCTCTGGCACCTAGCCAGCTTCACTCTCCAAGAACAGGGCTGTCTGAATGCAAAAGGGAGGGAGGGAGGATGCACTTCTTGCCCAGTAGAATGTTAGTTGCTGTGGACTGTGTCCGTATGGTGCGTATTGATTTGATGTTGTTTCTCCCCATATCATGGCTTGCCTGAGATTTATACTCCTGTCTAGCAAATATCTCATAGTTTAAGTACACGGTGTTTGTTCACTGTCATAATTGGAACTGGTTAAGCCAAATGTTCATCAGTTTGCTATTTGGAGTCCATAAGACAGACATATATTATCAGTTGTATCGCCTGTGTAGAATTACAAATTCCAGTTTTTGCTTTTCTTTGATGGACCTTTTCTAGCAGTTCATGAAATGCAGATTGCCAGATCGTTCCTCAAATGTTACTGGAACCAGTTTGCTTGATGTTCTGAACTCTAGTCTGTGTATTGTGCTTTCTCCTTTGCTGGAGGGAAAATTTGCTGTCTATCTGTGAGGCTGATACAGACTGAACGAGTTCAGCTGTAGTAGCAAAGGATGGTTTTGTCCGGTGTAAATGCGCACCTAACTCTCCACCTTTTTGCTTCATGACTCTCATTGCTGTTTCATCCAAATCAGCAAACATGGTTTGCCCGTCTCCACCCCAAACTGAAGACTAGTTCAAATGTACTCTGCTATGAGAGGGGGGATTGGCATATGCAAGAGGGGAATGTGTGTGCACTAAATTTGGTGGCACATTTTAACACGGAAGTGAGGAAGGCTCAGATTCTCATATTTGTCGTGGGAATCCTGGTTGTGATTATTAAAAAACCAGTTTGTGGCCCATGTGGATTCAAAGTCTTAAAATATTTAACAGTTGCTGTTTTTTAGGTGGGGCTTTCTGATGGAAATTGCCAAACTGATACCTTCCCATCTTCCTTGTTTTCTGCTTTGCAGTTCGTACTGATATATAATGAACTGCAAGAAGAAGAAAAGTAGTATTGACCTTTTTCCCAAGCAAATGTGCAAGGGATTATCACGCAAGTAAAATCTTGCAGATTACACATTTTTGATTTGTTAATTTTTTGACTAGTTTACTACCGTATATACCCGTGTATAAGTCGAGGCACCTAATTTTGCCACAAAAAACTGGGAAAACTTATTGACTTGCGTATAAGTTGAGGGTGGGAAATGCAGCAGCTACTGGTAAATTTCAAAAATAAAAATAGATACCAATAAAATTACATTAATTGAGGCATCAGTATGTGAAATGTTTTTGAATATTTATTTCAAAGAAAAACAGTAAATTAGCTCTGTAAGTGGAAAAGAGGGTCAACAAGAACAATATGGTCTCAACAATAACTTTAAAATACAAAAACCTTAGCTCAGGGGTAGGGAACCTGCGGCTCTCCAGATGTTCAGGAACTACAATTCCCATCAGCCCCTACCAGCATGGCCAATTGGCCATGCTGACAGAGGCTGATGGGAATTGTAGTTCCTGAACATCTGGAGAGCCGCAGGTTCCCTACCCCTGCCTTAGCTCAATCAGCAACCAAACTAAAACACAAGAGTTAAAATCCTCCAAAACTGGATTTTTGGTCAGGGGAGGAATGTTTATGTTAGCAGTACCAACATTTCAGAGAATCTTTAAAAGACCCTCCTGATGATACCACTCAGGTTTGGTGAAGTTTGGTTCAGGGGGTCCAAAGTTATGGACCCTCAAAAGGGTAGCCCCATTTACTGTTAGCTTCCATTGGAAACAATGGGGGATGGGAGCACCCACTTTGGGGATCCATAACTTTGGACTCCCTAAACCAAACATCACCAAACCTGGCTGGTATCAGCAAGAGATTATCCTGATGATACCACCCAGGTTTGGCGAAGTTTGGTTCAAGGGGTCCAAAGTTATGGACCCTCAAAATGCAGCCCCATCTACTATTAGCTCCCATTGGAAACAATGGGGAATGGGGCACCCCCTTTG
Source organism: Sphaerodactylus townsendi (assembly GCF_021028975.2). Classification (NCBI taxonomy): domain Eukaryota; kingdom Metazoa; phylum Chordata; class Lepidosauria; order Squamata; family Sphaerodactylidae; genus Sphaerodactylus; species Sphaerodactylus townsendi. Next base: position 113,206,723 of record NC_059427.1, on the reverse strand, counting down.
GGGGCCCATAACTTTGGACCCCCTGAACCAAACTTTACCAAACTTGGCTAGTATCATCAGGAGTGTCACTTGACGATACCCTGCAATTGTGGTGCTGCTATCCTAAAAACTGCACCTCCTGGTGGTCGACAAAGTAAAAACCCTAAAATATTTTTTTAAATACACCTGACTCGTGTATAAGTTGAGGAGGGCTTTTTCAGCACAAAAAATGTGCTGAAAAACTCGACATATACACGAGTATATACAGTATTTTTCTTACCATATGGTATAATTAGCTCTTTTAAAAGAATAAAATGATGATTATATTGTGGCATCTCTCACTCCCTGCATGAACTTCATTTTTATTGTATCTCTATTAGAATTCTTCTGAATGTTGCTGTTATCACAATTATATTTCCATGATGCTCTAAATGAAAGTTGAGGTATGATATCCTCATTGTTTGTACACTGAGATTTCATTTAGTTGCATACTTCGATTTATAGTTTGCTTTTGGACTGTTTACTGTTTGATCTGAAATTCTGCAGTTCTGGTAGTTCTTTGCTGTCTCATTGATGAAATGCCTTCTTCATTCATAATTTCCAGTGTGATCTTGAAAAGGCTGTTATATATCTATGTAAATGTGGGAAATAGTGAGGTGCAATATGCTTTCAGAGTCCACAATATACAATACCTAGCTTTAGTGTGGGGGCTTTCTCACAGTCCCATTTCTCACTATCACCACTTTTGAATAGCACCCTAATGAGTTTTTTTTTGGGGGGGGGGGGAACACATTTGCAAATACAGACCACTTTTTCAAGAACAGTGATTTTCTTCTTCCTGCATGCAAAGCATGGGTGTGGGGTGTGGAACTACATTTAGATTGTTCCACATAACAGTCAGGCATAAATATTTTGTACTGTACCGGCATGCTTGGTGGGCATGTGCTGAGGAATCATGATTTCTTGGTGCCTAAACATGCATCGTGATCACTATCTATTCAGTTATTCCAGCTAATGATATGTATACATGACTTTTTGACTTTGCTCAAAATGTGCTCATCTTGTTGAAGGATTAGGGGAAAGCATGTGATACTAGATTTGTGCAACACTTTGAGAATAAAATCTTTTGCATCCTTTCTGATTTGGACTCCACATTAACAGTGACAGGATCATTTGGCCTCTGGATACTGACTTGCCCAGTTGGGTGATATAAATTTCAGCTTGCTCAGTCTGAGAATATGGACAAGACTCTGGGAAGTTTGAGAACTACCACTTGCTTGTACAACCCTTGTCCTTCTTAGCTGCTTAAATCTGTGGGTGGGAGCTGGTGGACTGGGTTCAACAGACGTTGAATGCCTTCCTGAGAAAGTGGCTGCCCCACCTTGAAGCAGGCAGGAGTACATGCCCTCCCAAAGAAACCTATTCTTGGCTCAGAAGAGTTGAATAGCTACCTCTTAGTGTCAAGTCTTATGATTCTAAAGTAAGGTGCTGGCTGGGCAACTTCAGGGATTCCTGAATGAATTGGATTATTTGGATCCATTCCTGTCTGGTTTCAGACCTGATCATAGGATTGAAATATCCTTGGTTGCCATGGAAGGGGACCTGCAGTAGGAGGGATACACAGGGGAGTACAACCCTGTTAACTCTCCTGGACCTCTCTGTTGCTTTCGATACCATTGAACATGGTAGTCTTCTGGACTGCCTTTCAGGGTTGAGACTGGGAGACCCTGATTTGCAGTGATTTTGATATCACCTTGAAGGTAGATTTCAGAGTGTGGTGCTGGGGGAATGCTGCTTAGCCTGTTGGTGTTCTGATTCTATGAATTCTCACAAGGTTCCATTATGTCTCCTATGCTTTTTAACATCTATGTGTAGCCATAGGGGAAGGTCATCTGGAGATATGGGCTGAGTTGCCACAAGTGTGTGGATGTCTCTCAGCACTATCTCATGCTTCCAGCAGATCCCAGGAAGTTTATGGAAACTATGGACAGGTACCTGGGGGCAGTTTTAAGATGGATAAGAGCTAACAAACTGCAACATACTTCTGACAAAATGGTGGTGCTATTTGTGGGGTTATGGTCGACTCTGAAAATGGGATGTCTCTTGTTGCGGATGGGGGTCACTCCCTGTAAAGGTATAGGTTCATAGCTTGGTGCTACTGCACCTGGACTCATTGTTGGATGAACTTACAGCAGCAGTGGCCTGGGGTGCTTTCACAGGCTTTGGCTGGTGAACCAGTTGCAGCCTTTCTTGGTAAAAAAAAGTCTCATCACTGTGGTTATGCCCTGGTAACATCTAGATGAGATTACTGTTGTAGACTCTATGTGCCCTTGAAGACTCTACAGAACATTGCAGCCAGAATTCTGACTGGAGTGGGTTGCAGGAACCATATCACTCCAGTCTTGTTCTATTTTTATGGCCTCCAAATCAGCTTCTGAGTCAAATTCAAGATGCTGGGATTGACCTTTAAAGCCCTCTAAAGCTTGGGGCCAGCATAATGACTGTCTACCCCCACATGAACTTCTCTACCACTCCAGTTATCTTCAGAGACCCTGCTTTGGGTGTCCTGCTATCTGAGACTGTACAAGTGGCAACCTAAGAAAAGGCTTTCTCAGTACTGATGCTGAATCTTTGGAAGTCTTTCCCCAGGGAGTATCCCCTTTGTCCCACTATCATTATCTTCCACCAGTGGGTGAAGAGTTGTTTTGGGGATGCATTGCCTCACTAACTTTTATTAATCTTCCTCTATCTTTGAAAGTTTTTATATGTTTATGCTATGTTTTATTTAATTGTTTTAATAGTTGTTTATAGAATGTATTTTACTTCAAATGGATTTTAGTATTTGAAATGTTTTAAAATTCACTTTTGGAACTCCAAATTGGCTGGAATGGCAGCATTGAAATGTTTTAGATAAAATAGATCTGCTTTTATTTAAAAAACCTGAGCCCAGAGTTTTGTGGGTTGGCTGTTGCTTCGAATTTGGGCATTTCATGATAAGCTACAATTGTGGCTGTGAACAAGCAGTCAGTACAATTATAGATAGTTGGTACATATGTATCCTACCAATACACATACATTTAATGCTGTACAAACCAGTATTAATTATTTTGACTTCTATCTCATTCTGAATTTTAAGGCTGTGTTCTGGCAACAGAATACTAAAAATGAAAAACAATCCATTGAAAATAATAAATGAGTAGGTAGAATATACATTAACATTCCTCCTCCAGCCTTTTTGCTTTTGCTTCACTTAATTTCTGCCACTGAAAGATGTACCTGCTGAATCAATCTTACAATGTTTTCAAAAGATGCCCGGGCTTTGGCAAGTCTTCAGGGGAGGAGAGTGATGAAGCAACCACTGTTTATCAGCACTTTTCTGTATGCACTTAATATGTTGATATGATCATTAGGCATCTGGATGACCTGAAACCTGGCACTGGCAGCTGGGGATTGTGGCACATCCTGACAGGAGCAAGAGGCCCATGGGTCTGATTGTGGCTCCTGCCATTCTGTCCGATTTCCTCTGCTTCATTCTCCCCAGCTGTAAAGTATGCAAGGGTTAAGCATATTACCAGGTTTTACAAATACAGCTTATAGATCAAAAGTGTTGAATTTTGCCTGAAAGACCATAGAAAGCCAGTGCAGTGAGATCACCCCATTCTGCAGTAGACAAAGCTTCCAATTGGCTTCCCAGGTAGAGAGTAGTAGTAATTTAGCTTTGTTTGCAAAGAGCTTTTTGTATAGGAATGAACATGAAACCAGCATCCCAACTTTTCAGTGCATTTTTATGTGGAGGGAAGTGACAATAGATCATGGCTCCACTGTGTATGTATACATATATAAACAAAACCCTGCATGAACATTTATTACAAGTTATTTTCAAGCAGTCTTGTACAAACTGTGAGTGACAGTTTCTTCCATGTAAGAATTTTGTAAAATGTGGGAATCCTCATTAGCTTTCTTTACACTATAAAAATAGAGATTAGGTATTTCAGTAATAGCTGTGTTGGTTATACTCTCACATGTGCTCTTGGAATGGTTGTCATTTGTGTCAAGGGTTTGCTTACTGATGACAGGCTGACGCTTTGGCTCTCTGGGTATTTTCCTGATTCTAGCTGTGTATGTTAATGTGTCCTGGTCTGCATTACAACATCAAGGCGGTCTAGTATTTAGCAGCATTGTTAGCAGTAAGTATTTCTAGCACCTTAAGATTAAAATAAAAACCTCCTGATTTAGTCTACCATATTGGCTTGACTTTTTAATGTTCAAAAAAGGGTCATCTTCTCTTAATGCAGTTAAGTAGCTAGAAAGCTTTTAGTCGCAAAACAAATTTTGAAGCAGAGTTGATTGTCCCAGAAACTGACCCAGCTATATAGGTTTCCAGAGTTAACTTAGTGTAACAAGAGGCTTCAGTAAAAATAGTCATAACAGAAAACTCCAATCAAAAATTCTGCATTGCTTTGGATGGTTTCTGAAATTTACAAGAGTAGTCTTACATTATGTATACAGCAAAAAATGTATTTTTAAACTAAAATAAATAAAGAGGCAGTACAGGAATTCCTGGCTTCTTTAAATGAATTCACATCTCCAGGTCCTGATGAACTACATCCCAGGGTATTAAAAGAACTGGCAGAAGTGATCTCAGAACTACTTGCTATAATCAATTAATTCAATAAACTTTATTAGACATAATTTAAACTAAAATAAAGTATATTAAAAGGGGAGGAAAACAGAATAAAACCTGATCAGGTTAACTAAGTTTTGTTCAGGGCCAAAGCAAGAAACTTTGCCGCATCCTCGGTCTGTTTAAAACAACAATAGTTGAGGAGTATCTGAGTCTTCACCCTGTCGGAAAGAGCAGGTTTTGAGTTTATATATGGCTCAATAAATTATTTATGTAAGTCAGTATGAACTTGCTGTAATCTTTGAGAACTCCTGGAGAACAGAAGAAGTTCCAACAGACTGGGGGAAGGCTAATGTTGTCCCTCATCTCCAAAAGGGGAAAAAGAGAACACAAGCAATCACTGCCCAGTCAGCCTGACATCAATACTAGGAAAGATAATAAAGCACATAATTAAATAGACAGTCTGCAAGCACTTAGAAGGGCTTTTTGTACAGGAAGCATTAAAAGTCAACATTGGTTTCTCAAAAACAAGTCATGCCAAACTAATTTTATCTCTTTTTTCGATAGAGTGCCAAGCTTGGTAGACTAAGGGAATTCTGTGGATGTGGTATACCTTGATTTTAATAAGGCCTTTGGCCTGGTGTCCTATGATATTCTTGCAAGCAAGCTAATAAAATTTGGGCTAGAAAACACCAAATTAGGAGGGGTAGCTAATACCCCAGAGGACAGAGTCAGAATTCAGGATGACCTGGACAAATTAGAGAGCTGGGCCAAAACTCACAAAATGAATTTCAACAGAGATAAATGTAGGACATTACATTTAGGCAGAGAAAATGAAATGCACAGATATGGGATGGGTGACACCAGGCTTGACAGCAGTGCATCTGAAAGGGATCAGGTCTTCATAGACCAAAACTGAACATGAATCAGCAGTGTTATGCAGCAGCCAAGAAAGCCAATGCAATTCTGGGCTGTATCAATAGGAGTATAGTGTCTAGATTGAGTGAAGTAATAGTACCTCTCTATTCTGTATTGGTCAGACCTCTCCTGGAATATTGTGTTAAGTTCTGGTCACCACAATTCAAGAAGGATATTCACAAGCTGGAACAGGTTCAGAGGAGGACGGCCAAAATGGTAAAAGGTCTGTAATCCATGCCCTATGACCATGGTGACGAACCTTTGGCACTCCAGATGTTATGGACTACAATTCCCATCAGCCCCTGCCAGCATGGTCAATTGGCCATCCTGGCAGGGGCTGATGGGAATTGTAGTCCATAACATCTGGAGTGCCAAAGGTTCACCACCACTGCCCTATGAGGAGAGTCTTAGGGAGCTGGGTATGTTTAGTCTGGAGAGGAGAAGGTTAAGGGGTGACATGATAGCCATGTTTAAATATTTGAAGGAATGTCATGTTGAAGTGGGAGCAAACTTGTTTGCTGCTGCTCCGGAGACTAGGACAAGAAGTAATGGATTCAAAGTATAGGAAAAGAGATTCCACCTAAACATTAGGAAGTATGTCCTGATGGTAAGGGCTGTTTGACAGTGGAATACTCTTCCTCAGAGTGTGGTAGAGTCTCCTTTAGAGTTTTTTAAACAGAGGCTGGGTGGCCATCTTCAGGAGTTCTTTGATTATCTATTCCAGCATGGCAGTGGGTTAGACTCGATGGCCCTTGTGGTCTCTCCCAACGCTGTGATTCTGTTATTCTATAATGCATTTTTACCCTTCCTGTCTAACAGTGGAATTTATGCACCTCACAGGGATTAAGTTATATTGCCGAAAATGTCAATAAGCACACCAATTTCGGAATTTTGAATATCAACAATACAACAAGGTAAAAACAAATAAATGGTACATTGATGAGAAAATGGGAGAAAGCAACTGTGCCCCCTTGATGCTTACAACAAAGCGAACAAGTTGACCAAAACTTTGGGTGAACAAGAACATTTTGGTTTGACACCTGATGCTTGATAGGATGCACTCATTCATGGTAGATGGCTGTGGGGAAGCAGTTTCATAACTGAGCTGCTGTTACAAAGTGATTTGTTTCTAACAAATCCCCCACCCCTTGTTTATGAAAGTGAAAGACAAGAATAGGACCTCAGTAGAAATCTTGACTGATAGCAGGTTCATAGAAGAAGAAGCAACTTCTTAGGTATCCTGGTCCCAGGCCATTCAGGGTTTTAAAAGTGACAACCTGCACTTTGAATTGTGCCCAGAAACAAATAGTGAGCCAGTTCTATTCTCTTAAAGCTATAGAGCCATGTTCCCAGTAGTTGGGAACCCATCAGTATCTTGCTATAGCAGTTTGTATCAATTGAAGCTTTTGGGTAGATTTCCGATGCGGTGAAGAATTTTAGCCTAGATTCTATTTGAGCAAGGATAGCCAAGCCATCTATATCCAGAATGGTTGCATCTGGTGCACAGCATAAAGCTGAGCAAAAGCTTTGTCACAAGAGGTATGGATTTGGTAGTTACCTCTAAGATGCCAGTTTGTTCTTTCATGGGAAGCACTACCCTATACAGCATAGGCTTCTTAGTCTCTGGCTGATTGTTTGAGCTGAACTGCAGTTTCTTGACTCCCATCCAGAACCTTACTGCCTCCAGCCAATATTTATTTAAAGCATTAGTGTACCACTTTCTAATCAATTTAGGGTCCCTAAAGTGGTAAACAATCAAAACAGTGTTCAAATACAGATAAATGTGTATGAAATATTTAAAATAGCCAAATGAAAAGTAATCCCACAAGCAAATGATCAGATATTCAAATGACCTCTTTCAGCTGTTTGATGAGTTTGGTGCAGTATGTGGTACAGAGCAGGACCCTGGACAGTTTCATAGAGCAAATGTCAGGGGACTGGGGAGTAGTATTTTAATATTGTCTTGGGATACTGGTCGGCAAGAGAGGACTAGAACCACCTGGAACATAGTTTCAGCAAACTAAGTCTAGTAATCATATAATTGATGGTATTGATTGCTTCTGCAGGGTCTGAAAGAACCAGCAAGGCTGTTCTCCCTTGTCTGTTTCTTGGCTGCCAAGGAAATTTCAGTTCCAAGGCTGAGTTTAAATGGAAGCTGACTTGAAATGAGTCTAGATAACTTACCTCATCTGAGAAAGCCTGTGAGGGCCAAGTGTGGACTAGCTGTTCTTCCAGATAAATTGTTACAGCTGGCATGTAACGTGAATACTGGATACAGATTCAATATATATCACTACATCTATTGAGACAATGAAGTGCTCTACCTCCTAACTTGATGTATTTGTAGGGTGTGTTTCTCTGAGAAACTGTGCAAGTCAGTCACCATTCAAATCATGAAAATAAATGAGGCATATTGTCAAGTAGGGATTGGTTACAATTTGTGGCGGGGGGGGGGTTGATCAAGAGGATTTCACTGGCCAAAATGAATGCGATATCTCTAGTTTAACAAGAAGGACATAATAAATAAGCCCCAGTCCATTCTTCAGTCCTATTTTCTTTCTAAATGCTGCCTGATCCTTTATTTTAACTCTTTATTTGACTATTTGGACTCGGAGTAGCGGGCCTTTTACAGCCATGAGAAATAGGGGTCATTCTGTCACAGCACATGACTTCCTCCCCCTCCCTTCACCTTGGAAGTTGAACTGAAATGTAAGTCCTGCTCCCTTAGAAAAAGAAAGAAAGTGTAGCATACAAAACTGATGGTGAAATATTAATGAGATAATTCTTCTTTTGCGTTTGCACATAAAACACAAATGTTCTCTGCTTGCCTGGGGAAATGGCAGATGCAGTTGCAGTAAGCATGTACGAATTAGCAGCTTCTTGTGAGTGTGTGACTATAGAGGAAGTCAGTAAACAGGAATCCCTCAGGGATACTTTCAGGCAAAGAGCTTTCCCCAGGAACTGTGATGGGAAACCCACCTTGCCTTTGGTGAATGCCCTAAATACAGTTTGTATTTCTGATCAAAGTGAAAATAGGAGTAGTTTTAGATGACGAGAGAAAGAAACCTCTGGGGCAAGCTGCATCTTAATGTAGCAAATTGCCAGAGCTATTGGATGTGGCTTTTCACTGAGGACTTAATGGCCCTGCAGGGCCTATATGTGCCATGTGCTATACATTACAGCTGTTGTGCTGAATCAGCAAAAAGCAGTGACTCTCAGCGATAATAAAATTCCTGCAGTGCAAATAATACAATAGCTACTCTGCCCTCTCCCTTGCGAAATCATGCACTTATCATAGTTTTTGGTGAGGCTAAAAAAATGGACATTCTTACCATCATGTAAGGTGAATATATTATTGAATTAACATTCCAAGGGCTGCAAGACACCAAGAAATGGGCAGGGGCAGCGGCATGATGTTGTGAAATCCAAGAGGAGAAATGGGATATAAATATTTTAATAAGAAGATAATAAGTAGAGCTTACAGAGGTTCTAAGTTAAACATGGGTTTGGAAAGTCTGTGCAGAGCAAACTTCTGGATATCTTCTGGGTTGCTAAGACAGAGGAGGAGGGTGAACAAAATGATAAAAGATTTGGAATCTGTGCCCTATGAGGAGAGACTTAGGGAGCTGGGTATATTTAGTCTGGAGAGGAGAAGGTTAAGGGGTGACATGATAGCCATGTTTAAATATTTGAAGGAATGTCATGTTGAAGAGGGAGCAAACTTGTTTGCTGCTGCTCTGGAGACTAGGACAAGAAGTAATGGATTCAAAGTACAGGAAAAGAGATTTCACCTAAACATTAGGAAGAACTTCCTTTTTTTTGTTAAGTTTATTAGAAAATTAAAATATAATACAATAATAGATATCTTGCATTATATATAAAAAACTTGCTATATATAAAATTGTACATGCTTTCTTGTTACAATCTTACGGCGTACTTAGTAAATTTTCTTGTCTAAATCTCCCACTGTGGGGAGTATGTTCGCCAAATAGTTAGATAAGGCTTCTCTTCCTTGTTTACAAATTAACCTACTGTCAAAATACGAAAAGTATAACTGTTAGAGCTTCACTTATATAAATTTTACACTAATAACTTCCTGATGGTAAGGGCTGTTCGACAGTGGAATACACTTCCTCCGAGGTTGGTAGAGTCTCCATCTTTGGAGATTTTAAAACAGAGGCTGGATGGCCATCTTGTATATTCCAGCATGGCAGCGTGTTGGACTTTATGGCCCTTGTGGTCTCTTCCATCTCTATGATTCTATGACGTATTAGCCCAGTTGGGGTTTTTAGCCACCTGAGTGGTTGCAGCTGAATATCCTTTTTGACAAGGGAGACGAATAGTCTATTCCTCTCTAGTTCCTTCTTGACTTTTCTCACAAGCCTCAATGAGTTGCTGTTGTCAGTAAGCAATGTCACTTGGAAAGATAGTTGGCATGGTTTTAAATTTTATGCTCTTGGAAAGTAGACAGTCCAAGTGGGGCCCTTTCCAATGTGAACACTGAATTTCATAAGTTTCAGTTTGGGGATAGAAAGGTGTCAGTGTTCAACAAAGGGAGAAGCTTTTGTTGAACAGCAAAACCAATGACATGAAAATGGCAGGTGATTATCTCTTCATTCTCTCAGCTTTGGGCATTAATCACAAACAGAACTGTTTGTTTATTTTAAAAAAGATTCTAGAGAACTGTGTAAACCCTTGACTTGCAGGTTGACAACTTTCTTGACCTCATGGGCACTTCTGGAAGCTTGGTAGGTGCAGCCATAAAATGGCTGCTTCAGGAGATGGACCCAGCCGTAAAATGTCTGCTCCAGCTTACCATCAACCACACATTGAACATCCTTGTGCTGTGGTGGCAGTTGCTGCCAAATGATTTTTAAAAAATAAATCCCTGTTGCTAATCAAAGCTCTAATGGACAATTAGAAGCCTTGCTGGGCAAGAACCTTACCTGACCATGCCCACTTTGAAAAAAATACTTGGCAGATATCAGGAAAGGTGTTTTTGGGCATCATATTAGGGCCCCCTACCTTAGCGACTAGCCCACAAAAATATCTTTGAGGCTCCCATGCCTTCGGAACAAGGGAGCTATGTGTATTTCTGACCCAGATTAGCTTTTTTTTGGTTAGAGAGCTTTTAAGGCAGAACCTCTTTTGGATACTCTGCCATTTCAGCCCACGTGACTGGTAAGAGATCTTCTTGAGAGATTCTGAGTCCCTTGAATCAACAACTTGTTAACACTGAGATTGGCCCTTTCTTTGTCTCTGACTCATATATACCAAAGCCCTTTCTGGGACTTTTTCTAGTGGAAAATGGAAAATCTGTTTTAAATATACTTTTGGTAGGAGGAAGCTTAGGTGCTCTTGTCCCAAGTTTCTGAATGGATGGCCATGCAGGAAGTCTGATTTCTGTTTGCATTCCAAACTGGCAGATGAGGTGACTAGGGGGATAAAGTTCCAGGAGTCTTCATCAACCTTGAGACCTATGAAACCCATGGTTAGTTTTCCACATGATGGTTAGGTTGGGTCCTTATCAGACCATTGGTCCATCAAAGTTAGTACTGCCTACTCAAACTGGCAGGAACTCTCCAGGGTCCCAGGCAGAAGTCTTTCACATCACCTTCTACTTGGTCCTTTCAACTGGAAGCACTGGGTATTGAATCTGGAGCCTTTTGCATGCAGAGCAAAATGCTTTTCCGCTGAGCCATAGCCAAATTCTTTCTATTGGCTGTATGTGCTGATCTTTGCTTTATGGTGCATGTGTGAGTTTGATCTTTGTCAGACTTTGAAAGGGGGATTTTTACGTATTTGGAAAGGTCTGCCATCTGTATTTAGGAGCCCATTACATGTGGACTGCATGGGCATATTAGGAAAGTCAAGAAGAGGTTGTTCAACAACATATAGGTGCTACAAGAGGGGTCCTTTTAACAAACCCAGGATGGAGAGTGGAAACATTGACCATACTTGGGAGATGACATGGTCACACATTAAACAAGGCTCCAAAGCTTCCTGATCCCTCACTGAACTGTATCATAACTAATTTGGAGAGCATGCTTCATTGTAATTTATTCATGCAGTCCGGTCGTCATTATTTTCACCAGTCTCAGATTGAGTGTAGTTTTAAACTGTTGAATATCTCCACTGCAGAGCTGAATGCCCCTCCTGCCTTCTCTTACATTTTCTTTTATGCAAGTAGCTTTGCTCAGCTCATCTCACGAACAGCAATGCAGATATTAATTTCAGGTCATATGTGTTAGCACAGGGGCTGTAGATCTGCCAGAGCTGCCTTGTCAAACGCTGCATGCGTCACAGAACATGGAGTCACTCCTTTAAATAAATCATTCAGTTCAATTATTGATGGGAGGGAACCATGGAGAAAACCTTGTGCTGGGAGTGGGGGTAGGGGAGCAGCCTTCAGTTGTGGGCTTTCATGGTGATCGTAACATGGGGCATGTGAGTGATTGTAGACATTAGCAGGGCCATTTTGGGAAGCCGCAGGAACTATCCCTTTGGGATGCAGATAATATTGAGGGGGTGTAGGGTAGTGGTTTGTGTATACATCTGAGAAGCTCATCATCATTTAACTTTCTTTTCCCAAAGGCAGTTGAGATTTGTGCTGATCCCTGGTTGTCTGAGATAAGGACAGAGAGAGAAACTGAGACCCACCTTGACTTCAGTGGTTCTGTGGGCGCTTTTAAAGAAAGGTGTTCAAATACTTGAGACACAGAAGCATAATTATCACTTCCAGTACCAATCAGAGGCACAGGTTATGTTTTCTTACAGAATTGAACATAAACAGTGATATGGTTCTTAAACCATCCAAGAGCATGATGCTTTGCAGAACAACAACAGTAAGCAAGAAGACAGTAAACTTTGCTGTGAGGAGTTTATGGTTTAAATTCTGACCAGTAACACAAGGAAGAAAAGGAAGGAAGATTGAAGATAGGAGAACAAAAAGAATGTGAGCATGTAGTTACAGGATCTTGGGAGAAACTTTAGGACAAAAATGGGATTGCACCAAAGGCTTGACAAAAAGGGCTTTGTGAAGGGAATTCAAATATGAGGGAGATTGAGAGTGGTACTGCTGGGTGGGATTTCCAGGTAAAATGGAAACTGAAGGAGAATGGGCAAAAGTGTCTTAAGAGAGCAAGATTCCTGTGGAAGAGCAAAAGATAATACAGGGTGCAGGCAGGTGTGTATGTGTAGGAAAACAAGGCCAGCATGGTGTAGTAGCTGAAATGCTGGGGTGGGAAAGAACAGGATCAAGACCTCACTCATCTATGAAGCTGATTGGGTGATCCTTGGCCATCCACCAGCATAACCTCCCTCCCCAGGTTGTTGTAAGAATAAAATGGAGGACAGGAGTGCCATATGTGCCACCTTTGGGAGCTTTTAGTGGAAAGGCAGGGTAATGATGCTTTGGAGAAAGGTGGGCATATAAATATTTTATATAAATAAATGAAACTGGATTAAAGGCAGAAACTTGAAGTGATACGTGGCAAATAATTTATGCTAGATGCAGATAGAAACATCAGAAGCCAGTTCAGGGGGCTTGAGAGATGCTGTCACATAGTTTAGCCACAAGTGCTACAGCACTTTTGACTTCTGTTGTACCTGGACATGTATCAATTTCACCAAGAGTTATTACCAGTGGTGAAACACCAGTGTTATCACTGCAATCAGAAACTCATCATGTGTATTCCGCCAAAATGAATTTCTGTGCCTGTACTTGTGATACTTATCTTCTTGTCTGCTATGGTTTGCAAAGGCTTGTTTTTGTGACCTTTACAATGCTATTAACAAAGGTGGTGAGGGATCTTCAGTACCACACACAACTTCCCATTCAGTTTGTTTTTGGGAAGGAAGGAAAACTTGGCTTTTCAACTTTGCTGTGGGGTTCAGTTAGGGCCATTCTAGAGTTCATTGTGACTTTGTGGCCAGAGCTTCTGGGAAGAAGACCTGCATTCTGTTTATCTATTGACAGTGCTGCTGTGCTTACATCAGGGGTCCCCAAACTTTTTAAACAGGGGGCCAGTTCACTGTCCCTCAGACTGTTGGAGGGCCGGACTAAAAAAAACTATGAACAAATTCCTATGCACAAATGATTGTAAAATGTTTGATTTCACCTTTCAGCCTTTCTGTCATGGTCTATTTTTAGAACAGTGACCAAAGTATGTCAAGTACAGGGTGGGCTCCAAATATTGTTGGGGAGGCTGTGGAATACCTTCCCCTGTAAAAAAAAAAGCAGAACTTTCCCAATGAAGCATTCCATCTAACCCAGGATCAGGTACCTTCCTGGGTTCTTTCCTCCCTAGCAGCCAGCGAGCGATTCGCCAGCCTGGCTGATGCCAATGGGAGTGAGGCGGAACAGAAAGCCTGAGAGCAACACATGGAGTAGCTGAGAGGGAAGGGCGGAGCAGGTGTTGCCACATGTAAGGTTTCCAACTCTGGGTCAGAAAATTCATGGAGATTTGAGGGTGCCATCATGTAACTGCAATCAACAGCCGTTGGGGCTGGTTCCTCCTCTCCCTCGAGCCCCCACTGCACATGAATGGAGCCATTGCCGCCATGCCTGGCGGGCCGGATAAATGCCTTCAGGGGGCCACATTTGGCCCCCGGGCCGTAGTTTGGGGACCCCTGGCTTACATGATTATTTTCTTTAACTTGTCAACTAGGCTTTTGTGTTGACTGCATTGAGAACGTTATGGGGAATAGTGAGGTAATTTTTTTAAAAAAATCACATGTTGATTGTTCCTTGACGAGCAAGTAATACAGATTGTGTGGAAAGCCTGTATTTTGTGACTTTCTTTTTTTATTCTGAGAAGAAGCAGAAAAGTGGGGGGTGCTGTGAGATACAGCTGGATGGACTGGGTGCCAATGCATTCCTGGCTTCATGCTGATGTAGCGTGGCTGCACCACTTGTTATGCCAGCTTGCAGTCTGACCACGTAAGTCATTGCCTGGCCTTGTTTTGGCTTTCCCTTGAATCTTGCTGCAAATCGCATGGAGCATCTGCACAGCAGCATGAAGCTGATGTCTGACTGCCCCAGAAAAACTGTCCTGATTGTGATTGGGCAACTTGGCATTTTTTAGCATACCGTGAAGGCAGCTGTTGGCCATGTGTCAGTCACTGTGGAGATGCAAATGAGAGTGCTGTAAACTATGCGGGGTAGGACCAGGGAGAATTTTCAAGAGCTGAGTTCTTTGTTTTGAGACCAGTCTTAAGCCTATTATGCATGCAGTGCTTACTCTTCTGCTGTTTTCTTTGCAGTAGGTTCCCCGCACAGTTTTCAGTTCAAGCTGGGAATTCTCCTGCTGTGAAGCATCCCCAGCGAAGCCAGCCACCATTTTCCTTGTCCACATGTCCTTCTTTCCATGTTGCCTGCTGCTTTGGGGGTGGGGAGTTTCAGTAATTTTAAAAAATACTAATTCAGAGTCCAATTCAGAGTCTTTCCTGTTCTGTTTCTTTGAATCTTTGGGGTGGGGGAAGGAAAAGAAAGAAAACCTTTGGGTCTCTGCTGGCTAAATGAAAGGAACTTCTGCTGGGTGGGTGGGGAAAGGTAGGGGAAGGCAGGAGGAGTGAGCAAAGCTAAAGTGAGCTGAGCACACACACAAAAAATCTCTTCTTTCTCAGCGAAAGGAAAGAAGTCACACAAAGACGTTTTGGAAGCCATAAGGCTTCTCTGATCAAATGCAGGGTCATTGCACAAGAACTGAAAGAGTGTGTGCTAGAATCAGACAAGGAGGGAATGCACCCGCAAAGTGAAAGAGATCATACATGCATAAACAATCATCATTCCCAAGGAACTGGCACCTCCTTGAGGGCAACACATATCAATAAAGTTCGTTCCTTTGTTTCAAAGTTGACTTTGTCTGAGTGTGTTGCCCTAAGATACAGGGTGCTGGAACGGAGGGTTCTTGCCCTCAGTTCCAGTATATATACAGTATATATATATATATACAGTGGGCAGTCCTTCCCAGTGGCGGGAACGGGGAGAACTGGGGAAACAGAAACTTAACATGCAACAGGAACTTAAGTGAGGGTCGCGACCCTGGCAGGTTTCTGGCACCTAATGTGTGGGCAGGCTGATAATGCTGCCGATAGTCCATTCTCTCTTGCCGAATTTTCTTTCTCATTCGTTTCTTTATTTTTGTTTGGGCAAGTTTGTGATACATACTGGTATTACAAGAAACACTGTGGAAAATTTGAGTTCTTCAGGAGCACAGCACTAACTTCTTCAGAAGAAATGTGGGAAGTGAAACCATATCCAGCTAATCCATCTAACATGAGATGTGAATCACATTGACTGTTTTGGGGACTTATCGGAGTATATCTGGGGTGACAGAGCCTTAATGTCTGGAGATGGATTTTTTTTGCTTGCTGGGATTTTTCTAGCATGCAGATGTGTTCTCTTGGCCTCAAGGAATGTCATGCTCCCAAAATGCATGTAGGTTAGCTGTTCATACTTCCCATCTGTCTGATGTCTGTGAAATTTGCCATCTTCATCTGAAGAGGTTCTCATATTGCCAGCATGAACTCCAAGACTTGTAACTTTTTGTTTATTCGTTAAAACATTTCATCCTGCTTTTCTTGCCATAAACAGTGTCTTGGGGTGACATACAAAGCCACAAAAAGTTATTAACATTTTTTAAAAATCACAATCTTACACTGCCTACAGTGTCAGGCCAAAGTAGAGGCCCTCCTCACCTCTTCCAGCAAACCACAACAAAATGTCTAAGCCACTTCTGTAGGGGTGCAATCCTGGTTTGTAATCAGATGGATGGCTGTAATAGAGAGCTCCAATAGGACAGTTTTGGAGGGTAGCCATATTTGTCTGCAATAGAGCAGCTGTATTTGAGTCCAACAGAGACCAAAAAGAGCTTTGATTCTCAAAAGTTTATATTCCTCAAAGTGTTTTCGTTTCTAAAGTGCTACTAGACTCAAACCAATAAGAACAGAATCTGGTGTGAGAAACCTACTCATTCCTGGAGAACTGGTTGCTCAAGCAGGCAGGTCACAGGTCATATAGGACTTTAAATACCAGCAACTTGAATGAAACTCAGAAGCAAATGGGTAACCAGTGAAGCTGTCTTAGGATAGAAATAATATACTCCCATATTTGGGCTCTCAACAACTGGTGGGCAGGAAAATCTGTTGGTAAGTTTAAGCCCATCCTGTGGAGGAACTGAATGTTGAGTCAATTCTGGTTTGTTTACAAGATTTTTGACTTGAAAATAGATTTGAATTGGAGCGGTAGCATTTCCTTGCCTTCAGTGCATGGACGCAGGAACAGAGATTAAAACGATAGCTATTAAAACTAACTCTTCAAGGCTGACTAGGCAATTAAAATGCCTCTCCCAAGGCAAAGAAAGATTAACAGAAGTCAAGGGGAGTTAAAACCTGTTAGAGTCCTGTTAAAAAACTAATTAAAACAACATTTAAAATGAAGAGCTCACAAATTACAGTATCTTGGTTGCCTTGGCCATCTTGACTCCCAACAAAAGCTCCATAAAAACTCAGTTGTTTCAACCAATTCAAGCCTCATTATCAATAATCATTCTAAATAGGCAATAAAAAATAGCTGGGAGGATGCTCATTTCCACACGCAAGCATTAATAGTCTCTGCCCTTTGAAAAGTAAAACACTTTAGATAATTAAAGGATATACAGAGAGATAAAAACTAACTAGGGTAAGAAAAAAATTAAAAATTATTTTAAAAGGTAGAGGAGCTCAACAGAGAGCAACCTCTCAGCATGGTAGTCAGGATTTTCTTCTATCCCAACCTTTTCCACTTTAGTCACTCCAGCCTAGAAAACTTGCTCTCCCCTGTATTTTTCAATTCCATTTGAACAGGGCTATATGGCTCACTACTTGTAATGTTTAATAAATCCTGCTCAAAGGAGAGCTGTAATGCTCGCCAGGTTTAATGTTATGCCCTCCTCCTGTTACATGGTAAATTTAACAATCAAGAAAAGTCAAATAGATTGTGCCCATGTAATGCTGGCTTAGTTGAATCTTTGGCCCACCAATTATTGTATTGTTCCAGATTCAAGGAAATCAGATCCAAATATGTGAGCCTTATTCCTTTATTTTTAACTGATCTCCCTGACTTTAGATTACTTTACTTGCTGGATAATCCAGATCTTTCCTTTTGTATGATGGTGGCAGACGTCCTTTTGGAAATTATCAAAAGCAAGCAGCAATTTTTTACTTAACATTTTATTCTCTGCTTTATGCATCTATGGTTTTATCAGTCTTTCTCTTGCTGTATTTTTTTACTGTGTATTATGCCAATAAAGGCTTGATTGATTAACTGGTGGACAGCTACATTCTGTACCAACTAAAGTTTTAAAATAGCTCTCTGGGGGAGGGCAGTCTATAAACCCAATTAATAATAATAATAATAATAAAAATAATAATAATAATAATAATAATAATAATAATAATAATAATAATAATAATAATAATAATAATATCTAAAGTGTAGTAATTTTAATCTACTGTAGTTTACAGTTGCATGTAGATTGTCTTGCGATAATCCTGTTTTGAATTTATGCCAAAGCATGGATCAGTGTACCAGTTTGGTGGAACTAATTTCATCAAAAATTGAATTCTTTGAGACTCTGGTTGTTTGCTTCTCTAACAATGAGACCGAATCAGGCAAAACTCGTAAACTACTAAATACCGGTAGTAACTATTTGCACCTATGTCCAGGTGAAATGATCTTTGAAACCAGTCTGTGGAAATTTTCTTTCTGTCTTGTAAACGTGACTGATCTGGACCAGGAAGGGGTTCTGGTCCAACAGTAGTATGGCTGAAACTATTTGTATTTGAGATTCTGAAATCCACTGCCAGTTAGAAGAGATAAAGGTCCATTCTGCACAACACAAATAAGACTTTTTGAGGACCTAAAAAAAGCAATCCTGGGAAGGAATTCTGCACAGCTTTCCCCCCAAGATGTCCTCAGGACACCTTTTTGCAGCTCAAAACATCTTTTTCCCCCCAGAATACTTCAAAGTCCACCTTCTTTTCTAAAGGAACCTGCATGACGTTTCCTGCCTGGCTGTGCAAAATGTAGAGCTTAGGAGGTGTCTTTATTTTTCCTGCCCGATTTTTGCAGTTTCACCTTTAGCTTGCACCTGACATTTTATGTGCTGCTGAAGGGATTCTCCCTGCCTCCATTTGCTGAAGGTTGCCCCAGGACATTTCCTCGGCAGGCTCTGATCCTGGGCAGCGCACCCTTTCAGCCCCAAAAGTGCATATCTACCTGCCTAAGAGTGCATCCCATGAAAGCTAGGGGTTTTTACTTCTCAGTAATGTTGCGTATGAGCAGATTGACCATCATTGAAATGCCATGCCTGCATTTGGAAAAACTTGGTAACCAGTAGTAAATCTGATTTAAAGTGTAGGGAAGGTTTTTTCCCCCTTTTTTGGCAACTTTGGAGAGAATGAGAGGGCAAGAAAAAAGTATGCAGACTCCAAGTACTTCCAGAGCTCCAGCACACTGTGCTGCAGTTGGGAAGCCTACATTTCAACCCATGGTAGCATGGCAGTTATACAGGTTCTCTTCTGTTTTGTACTGGAATGCACATGACTAGGTGTCTGCATCATGCAGTTGTTCGAGTTCAAACTTATATTGAGCCAGCAGAAGACTGTAGTCGGCCAATAAACAAAAGTGGGATGAAGTCGCCAGCGTACATGTAAATAGCAACACTTAAGTGAATTGCTGGAGAACATCCAGTTTAACCCCCAAAATTATGTGTAGGCGGAATTATGGTGAGACTCTGCATGAGCAGGTCAGCCGGCTTGACCTGCTATCATCGTTGGCCTCCCGTGGGAGCAGTAGGGGGGTGGGTTTCTGCCATCTAGAGTCGTCTTCTGCTGTTTATTGTTTATTATGTTGTTTGATGATTGTTTGCTTATATTATGTTAGTTTGCCGCCCTGAGCCCTATTGGGGAGGGCAGGATATAAATAATATAAAAAAATAAAAATAAATGAAGATGTAAGGAAGGAGGAAGGTTTGTGTAAAACTCCAGGGATTTGATATTAACCAATATTAATCATATAAACATGTGCTAATGAGCTACACCTGCATGATGTAGTGGTTAAAGTGTCAGACTACAATCTGGGAAACTCGGGTTTGAATCATCACTCTGCCATAGAAATTTGCTGGGTGACCTTGGGCCAGTCACACATTCTCAGCCTTGACCCTTGCTAGTATTTGGATGAGAGACCTCTCAGGAATAACAGGATCATGACATGGAGGCAAGCAGTGGCAAACTACCTCTGAACAATCATATAAACATGTGCTAATGAGCTACACCTGCATGATGTAGTGGTTAAAGTGTCAGACTACAATCTGGGAAACTCGGGTTTGAATCATCACTCTGCCATAGAAATTTGCTGGGTGACCTTGGGCCAGTCACACATTCTCAGCCTCGACCCTTGCTAGTATTTGGATGAGAGACCTCTCAGGAATAACAGGATCATGACATGGAGGCAAGCAGTGGCAAACTACCTCTGAACGTCTCTTGCCTTGAAAAGGGCAGGGGAGAAGGAACAACCTTTTGATTCTCACTTGGCATTTAACCTCACACCCTTTACCCAACTTGTGGTGGTCAAATAATTCATTCCTCTAAGCCCTAACTGTAGTGAGGCTTTGCAAATGTGTGCTTAGACTTTTCACTGGGTTGTATATGCATCATAGTCTTACTTGAGTGCAGAGAAACCACAGGATTTAGTCTTGGTAGGATCCAAGTTCTTGAGAATTTTAGTTTTCACTTTAAAAGCAAGTGGCTGGTTGTGAACATTTTGGAAGCAAGGGATAGCTCCATAAGGTCATCCTAAAGTATTTAAGAAATAGTTTCAATACATATTCATTGCCTTGAAAAAAGGCTTTAGGCAGTGACGTAGGTATAGATTTTTTATGGGGTGTGTTTGGTTACTGAAGGCTTTCCAGCTGTTCCATTCCATGCATTGTTTCAAGCAAGCCGAACATATATTGGGAGGGATTTGAACCTGAGGAACCCCCCCCCCCCCTTACCTACATCCCTGTCTTTAGGTTGCAGTGAATGTTTGGTGGATTCACTTCTGTCACACTCTGGAAAATTCATATCCACCCTTTCAGATTTATGTTTCAAGTGAAGATTTTGTGCTCGGCATAGCTCCTTGTCCTCTCCATGAATAACCTGAATAACAAATGAAAAATAGTGAAGTCAGCAGAACAAATCGTGCCAAATGAGATAAATTTTGCAGATAGTATAATGCCCATAATTTATGCAGATATCAGAAGCTAGCTTTTATTTATTTCATTATTCTGGGCATTACTTTACAGTGAGGACCCAAAACATCTTCCAACATTCTCTTCTCTGTTTGATCCTCACAACAACAATGTGAAAAAGGTGCTAAAAGGGTGTGACTGGCCCAAAGTCAGGAAGTTTCCATGTGGGGATAGGGCAGGATATAAATCCAATATATAAATAAAAAGTGGATAATTAAACCTGGATCTTGCAGATCTTAGTCCAACATATAATCCGGGTGGAAAATTGTGACTTTTAAAGCACAAAGTTTAGATTTATTCATTACATCCGGCGGAATAGTGCTTTGGAGGTAAAGAGCCATTATGTCTGACTTTGGCTTGATGGGAGGGGTTAGAAAACCTTTGATTGCTGTTCTGTATAAAAAATGTAAAGTACCAGCAGCATCCCTGATAGTGCTTTGCTAGAAACCCACTTTCAGAGTTGTGTTCCCTTGGGATATGAGGAGCAATTTATGACTGCAATGTATATTTTATGTGGCTTTAGTGCTTTTCTTAGTATGAAATGCATGTTACAAGGGCTAAAGTATTTCCATACATCAGAGAGGCAAATTCTAATAAGCCGGTTTGAACCAGGCACCCTTCTATGGCCATTTAGAAGTCTAGAAGCCTTACTTAAAAGTCTGCCATAGTAACCACTGAGGGTGATTACTCTGCCCAAGAGTGACTTTTACCAGCTGTGTTGGGGTTAAAAGCATCTTCAATGCTGAGTAAAACAGACCTGTTTGGGGAGATTCTCCTCCCCACCCCCCCACCCCCGTGAATTGTTACTGTCCAAAAGATGGATGAGTGTTTCCCTCCTCCACTGTTAATGCTTATCCCAGCTTGTTGAATGGGAATGTTGGCAAGCTTCCTTCCATTGTTGTGTTATAATTTATTCTTCAAGATGCCACAAGAACTTGGAGTTTTTCCTATATGGCAACACACACACACACACACACACACACACACACACACCCCACCCCACCCCACCCCCACCCCTGGGATCTTGAATGAAATGATAAATACTAGCCTGAAGCCTCTCTTGCACCTTTTCACTGTTCTGAAAATGTGTGTAATGTCAGAGAGCATGCCCAGTCCTGAGGTCTAACAGAGAACAGGAATAGGATCTGGGAGATCCTCTACCATGGAAGCTTACGGAGGCCCTTTCTGCACGGGCCTCTATGCGCCCTCACACCGGCAAGAATTCTGCCGGCGTGGGGATGGAAGCCGTTCGCACGCAAGCGTGCGAGCGGCCCCAGCAGAGGCCGGCGCAGGAGAGGCGGCTCCGCATGGAGCCGCCTCTTCCCGTCCCTCTCCCACTTATCTCGTCGCTGTCATCGCCCTGCTGGCCTCCTAAGCCCTGCCCACGCTGCCCTCCGACCTCCAGGGGTCGGAGGACAGCAAGGGAGGGTCTTAGGAGGACAGCAGGGAGACGACGGCGACAAGGTAAGTGGGAGAGGGAAGGGGAAACAGCGTGTTCCTGGCAGTGCTGTTCGCACTGCGCCACCGGGAACACGCTGTTTACTCAAAAACTACCCTTTAAACGGGTGTTTTTGAGGGCGGCCTAATGCCGCCATGAGGGAGGGGAAGGGGAGCCAGGTCGGCCCTGCTGCGTTTCAGCAGCGCCGCCTGTGCGAACGGTGGCCTGGAAACGGCGGTTTTGCCGTCCCCAGGCCGCCGTTTTTGGTCCGTGCGGAAAGGGCCAGAATGACCTTTAGCCAATCAGAGGCTCCCTGTCTAAAATACCTCACAGGGTAGTGGTAGTAGTGAGGATAAAATGGAGAGGAAAATAATGTAAGCTGCTTTGGGGACCCAATGGAAAAAAATTGGGGCGTGAATATCCAAATGTTGTCTTGTTTTATTGTTACTGTTTTATTTATGACTAGCAATAAAACTCATTATAGGGAAAAATTCAACAGACTCTAGAAAACAACAGCCCTGCTTGTTGGGCCCACCCCCTCCTCTTCCTCTCAGGCTCTCCTTTCCCCCAGTAATGGACATGTTGGTTGCAGCTTCTTCACCTTGATGCTGCTGCCCCCTGGTCTGTCTCTATGGCAGGGAAGACTGGCAAATGGGGGCAGGCTTGGCTCTGTTTTCCAAGGAGTTCCCACCACTGCCACCACTACTTGTAAGGCTGTTCCCGACAACCAGGGTGTTTCTGCTGGTGGTGCCGCTGCCTGCCTTCTGCCTTCCTGCTGGTGCTGTTTCCTTGTGGCTGGCGAGTCTCATCCAGACAACTATTGCTGGCAACAACTCACTTTTTAAAGAGTTGCAGAGGTGCACAGTCTACCCTCTCTGCTTGCCTATCTGCGCAGCTCTTTAAAAAGTGAGTTGCTGCCAATCTGCCTTACCTTTTGTATTATAGGATTTTTTGTATGTGTTATTGTTTTAGCTTTCCCATGAGCCACCTAAAGATTTCTGTGTAAGGCAGAGTAAAATATTTATAAATAAACAAACAAGAGGTAAGTGATTAATATATCATATAAGTAATTATAATATTAATATAATTCATAATTATACATATGCATAATATATGCATAATATATGCATATGTAGTGTGCATATGATGAGGCATGCTAAAAAGTTTTGGAGATGCCAGATTTTGGAATCAGCCGTGGGATCCCAGTAAAATACAGTATGAAGAAACAGGACAGGTGGAGCGTTGCTTCTCCCTTCAAGGTAAGATGTTAAATGCTACTTTTCCAGAGAGCGCCAATGATCCAAATCAAATCTGTGGGAGTAACTGCATCTTTACTATCATGTTATCCAGATTTGGAAACAGGGGTGTCCAAGAAAAGCTGCTTCTTTCATGTGGTTTTAAGAGGGTGTCCGATGCCCTGTCTTCTTCAGTTGTTATTGTTGAATGAATATTCACAGGCCCTGTCAGGGAATATGGAAATATATGAAGGTATTGGTATATTTGCCCCTTGCTCACCAACAGTACCTATAATGGGTTTTGCTGATGGAGTAAGTGCAGAAAGGATCCAGTTCAAAAAAGTTTGGCACATTGGAATAGTGCTTTCCAGGGCCCTTTCCCCCCCTCCCCCAACTTTATGTGTGTCAGATCCTGTGAGATTAGTCAGTGTTTTCATTTGAATATCACATTTTACTCTAGTTAGTTCCCACTGAAGCACCAAGGCCTGAATATATGCTATCAGGGGATTGTCTTGGGATCTTTGGGACACTTGTATCATCTTGGAAGTTCAAATAAGCTAATGGCTGTTTGATTTTGTTTGCTACAGCTCTGTTGAATTTTGTGTTTTTTACTTTTTGACCAGGTTCCTTTTTTAACTTTTAAGAAATAGAGAAGATCTGAAAAAAAAACCGAACTGTCCTCCTTTCAGATGTTTCTGTATCTTTTCCTGTACTACTTTGAAAGATCCACCAGCCTTCAAATTGGTAGTTGCTTGATTGAAACCATTATGTTTTGCTCTGTCTTTTAGCTTTATTCATCCCTTCTGCAATCCAAGACTTATGTGCTTGATTTATGTTATTGTTATCTCAGCCTTTAACTGGGTATCTACCCTTCCAGCCTTCCCACACCCTAACCCGCTCAAGGTCACAGTCCTTTTCATTGGTCGCAGACCTTTTCATTCCAAAAATATTTGATTTGAGTCTTTAGATTAAAAGTGTTTCATGAGAATCTGTGAAACATGGGCATTGGGAGAAGGCATAATTTTGTTAGACAGGGTCGTTGTGTCAAAGTCTTACTTCCTTCCATGTTGTTCAGACTCTAAAGATTGTTATGATGTTTTGGGATTCTTTTGTCTATGGGGAATTGGGTTGGCAGTTGGTAGGCCTCACATCTTTCGGATTTAGCTATTCAGCTGCAATCCTAACTGGTATACCAATTACAAGCAAGTTTCATGTTGATTCCAGATTCTGTTGAATGGCCTCTAACTTACCAAAAATGTTGAAAGTGCTCATAGAATTTTTCTTTTACAAAACTGGCCACAGTCACACATGCCTTGGTAATTTTTGGCAGGGATGTGCAGCTGGAGATAACAACCTGACTCAATGTCCAATTTTTCCATTGTTGGGTTTTATCTGACACAGCAAAATGCTTCTGAATTCTCACAATTTTCATCTAATAATTATTGATAAAATTTGGAGTTGGGTTTGTACTCAGATCACTGGCACTTGTTTGGGAAAGAGGAGGGAGGAAGAAGGATCAATAAAGGTGCCCTTGGCTGATCAGACTATCTTGTGTATCTGCTTCCTTCCCACTGCTCTTCATGTACTCTTGTCCTGACTGAAACTTTATTGGGATATGAAGATCGTGACCTGGACTTTGGGTTTCTATGGTGTATTCTTATCTGGACTTCAGACCTTGTTTTGTTTTGAATATTATTAGTAGCTATGGGCTTTTACCCCATAGGAAGGCAGCCCAAATCAC
The DNA here is from genome assembly GCF_021028975.2 of Sphaerodactylus townsendi. Lineage (NCBI taxonomy): Eukaryota > Metazoa > Chordata > Lepidosauria > Squamata > Sphaerodactylidae > Sphaerodactylus > Sphaerodactylus townsendi. The sequence continues at coordinate 113,181,513 of NC_059427.1, read as the reverse complement.
AAGGCTCTGGTGGCTGGAGCAGCTAAAGCAACTCCCCTGGCTGCCTGCAAGCACTCCATAGGCCTAAGTGGAGTCCCTGGCTGCTGTTTTCGCAGTCCTAAAGTTCGGGTAGAATCTGACTAATGTCGGCTCCACCTCCAGGAATGCTCCAGCCAGTCCCCCCCCCCCCCCACATCAGTGTCTGATTGGACACTGGCATTCCTCTGGGTGGTGTCCTCTTCTGTGTTTTTCCCCACGGATCTGAGAGCCAGCTCCATGGACCCATTGCCCCTCATAGCAATGGCCCATAAGTTAGGCAGGGAGCACACTTATGTTCTCTGGGGTGAAGGGGAGACCTGAGGTTGGTCTGGCTGTCCTCAGCCAGGGCCAGGGCCTTTGTGGCCATGGCGCATACCTGGTGGAACACTCTGAAAAGACCAGAACTCTGCAGCACCTTAGTCAGTTCTGTAGAGCATGCAAGGTAGAATAGTTGTGCAAGGGCTGTGGCTGAGTACAGCATTTCTGTACTAGCAGTATAGACTGTGTTTTATACTGTTCCCCCTGCCACCAGGGGGACTTTCATCTGGGGTCCACCCCCACAACTGGATTTTTATCATGCTAGGCTCCTATTGCCAAGTGTTCTCCTATTTTTATCTCCTAATATCAGGAGAGCTGATCTTTTAAAACTGTTAACATCTGGGTTCATTGGCAGACTTAAAGTTTAGTCATGGGTTATTGGTTTTTTAGACTTGTACTATTTTAGGATGGAATGTTTTTAAACTACAGTATTTTTATATTTGTTGTTAGCTCCCTGAGCCCTGCTATGATATGTGGGTGGGGTATAAATCAAAATAATAGGTAAATAAAATAAATGAAGCATATTATGATGGGACTTGGCGGCACTTTACACACTCTACTTAACTAGTGTGTATTTGTCCTGCCCTTCCACCCAGGAGTTTAGGGCAGTTGGTTACAGTCATCCAGTGAATTACATGAGACCAAGAGAGTGTGACTGATCCAAGAGTTAACTGGCAAGTTTCATAACAGAGTAGAACTTAGAACGAGGTCTCCCATATCTTAATTCGGCATTCTAATCACTACCCAACACTGCCTCATTGATTATGACTCGGAGGTTAATATGAGATTGATGGATTTTGAAGAAATATTATGAGAGACCGAAAAGCAATTCTGGGAACTCGTAACTGGTAGGTTAGAGCTAATATAGCAGTGTACCTGGTATTATACATATTTACTAGATTATTCAGATAACACAGAATTGGGTATCTGGCATACAGCTCTGCACTGCCCCTTCTTTCTTGCTTCCATTCCACTTTCTGGAGTACAGAGTAGACAGGATACAGGAGAATATCCATGGCTATCCACTTATCATCTTTGCAAGGTGGTCTGCAGGCAAAATTAGTTGTTTACCAGTGCCTAAGGTATCATATCTGAGAACTTGTACCAGTTTCACCCAGCAGTTTTGGGACTTCAATTTTCTTTCATTAGGCACTTCTGGGGATTAGTAAATCCAGATTAGTCTGCAGTTTCCTTTCCCTTCTGTTTTCTTGAAATTAGGGAGTAACTGGAAAGGAGGAGTCTCAATATTTAACATCCCTTATTGTAGAAAGGTTATAGGATTAGAACCCCGCAGTTCTAGTTAGATGGTTGTACATTGGGCATCATTGTCCCGGACAAGACATACTGACACAAGTGTCAAAGTTTGGGCAGAGAAATCTCTCTCCCTCATAAGCAAATAGGCTGCAAGTTGTATATGAAACTGGGGGTCATGAACTATGCTGCTGAAGTCAATCTTCAGGTTTGGCTGTAGGCACCTGCAAGAGTGAAGTAGTGTTTGAGAAGCAGGCTCAAGCACTGTTCTGAACTGCAGAGCTAAGGCACTTCTGTGGGTGCTTGTACAGTTAAAGTAGGATTGAGTGAGACTCAGAGACTGACTTGTTTTCCTCTAATTGACATGCTCTGTGGTATAAAGAACAATTAAGTACCAGGGTTCCTTGTGTATCTGCAGGAGGGAGGGATACCAAAGATGAAGAGCAAAGCACTATAAGGCAGTGGATATAAGTGCTTCTGCTACTCCCAGTAGGATTTACAAGCCCAAAATATGCATGAATAAGTGTCTAATTTATTCAGTCACAAACACACATGCTCCATGCTGCCATATCTGATTATGGTTGTAAATACAAATCAAGCAGCCAGAAATGTGAGGAGATTAAAAAACGAGAACAAAAAAGAAGTGAAATGATAGTCACCTATATTCCTGTTTTTCAGGTCCGACAAGGCCCTTTTGCCACCAGGCACCAATACAAAAGAGAATGATTTCAGTATAGCAACTGAGTCTGTGGCATCTAATCTTCAGTGAAGTGTGCATAACCCTGTGTATTTTGTGCATGCTGCCATTGACTGAGGCCTAAGCTGAAAGAGGTTTCAGCAAGCTAGCATTCATCAAAAACTGCAGGCATTCTACAATGGGTCAAGAACAGTTAAACCAACCAGCCATCTTGTCTATTGAGTGTCCACTTGCAATTGACTTGGGGGGGGGGCAGTAATTGAAAGAGGTCAAAGTAATAAAACTTTAAAGTTAATTGGTCTGTTTTCAGCCATGGTGTTCCATTTGAGTTTTTTTTAAAATCAGGATATTAGTAGGATAATCCCTTTTTAATGACCAAAAATTTACCATAAAGTTAGCAAACATATGGGACTTTAAGGTAAGGTTGTCAACCTCCAGGTGGTAGCTGGGGATCTCCTGCTGCCTGTCCATCTTCAGGCAATAGAGACCAGTTCTAGTGGAGAAAATGGCTGCTTTGGAGGGTGGGCTCTATGGTATTATACGCCACTAGGGACCCTTCCCAGTCTCTACCCCCAAAACCTCAACCTGAAGTTTGCAATGCTAGTTCAAGGTGAGTGTCGTTCCTGAAGAAGCAAAGGTTAGCATTTTTCAGAAAGTAGAAATATGTAACAGCTATTTCAGAATTAAATTTTTTACAATGACTCATGAGGTTGTATGTGTGTGATGAGAGATTGTGGTGCTGGTGGCATCTTAAAGGTTGCATAAGGGCCCCAAAATATTGGTTGAGCTCTGAGCCCCAATGACTGAACAGCTATTGTAATATGTTTGTGGAATTAGCCAGGACTTGACCCAATTTAAGGCCCAATATTAACATTTCTGTTCTTTACATTTGGAACTACAGCTAATGGGTATAAACTCTTAAAAATTAATTGCATCTTCTGTTCCAATGAATGTCCAGCATTGCATCCCAGTGCAGATATTCATCTGTACTGTGTCAGTTTAAATGGACTGTGTGCTCAGATGCACACTGGGATGTGCCTCAGTGTATGCATATATGAAAGCACTAGTGTAGAACAGCTAGTCAGTCTGCATTCTATAGCCAAGCCCAGAGAACCTGTGCATGGTCACTGTCAGTTAGAGACTGCTGTAGCCCCAGTTGTTCTGGGGCTGTTCATCAGGTGGAAGTATCCAGCAGAGCAGTGTTGGTTAATCTCTCTGTCTTTTAAATTATGAAGCTACACTTAACTTTACAGCTTAAAGCATCATTTGGGGGAAAATATGGCTCCTGCATTGCCATTCCCCTTTCTTCCTTTAAGCCTCAGGAGTAGGGAAAGCAAGAAAAAAATTCTTACTACCTTTTAGCCTAGGTGGTCCATCTGCTATTGTCAAGTACCGTACCTGCTGCTGTTTCTCATTGGCAGGGTGAAGAAAGCACAGCCTTCAGTTCCCTGCCATTTTGGAGAGGCATGTTTAAAAGTAGAAAAGAACCTACGTTAATTATCTTGCAGACATCAGGAATGCATGATGGAAACCTCTTTTGACCCATTCACTCCTCTCTTTTCCCATCCAGGGTGTGTCTGCATGTGGCACAGCTTCTTTGAAAACAGGACAGTGGGGCATCCTGGATCATCTCAGTCCAACAAAATCTTCTGGGTTGCCTCAGCTAGAATATGCACTTAATAAGCTGGTGCTGAGAATCTGAATCCTGTTGTTGTCTGCCCTAGCAACCTGTAGCAATTGAGAACCCTCAGAAGCCATGGGATCATGTGGAACTAGCTTGGCTTGTTTCTTCTAGCAGAGAGAACATAGCAGATGAGAGTAGGAGATGAGATGAAAAGCAGAGGTGGCATGGGGGTGGGACTGGATGTCTCCAAAAGCAGAGAACATTCTTGTTCCTAAGCTATCTATAAATATAGCTCCTAATAAAAAGGAGCTCTTAGTTTGCAATTGCTGCCTTGACTGAGTCTAAAAAGGCTATCATTGGTCCAAGTCCCTTGTCCTGCAGATCATGGCAATGGGACAAGCTTGTGGGATGCTGGTGTATTGATTAAAGAGTACAGGCAGAATAAAGTACTGAGAAGGTGGAATATGCTTGAACTGTACTTCATGGAGGTTTGAACTGGCCAGTGTGGTGTAGTGGTTAAGAGCAGGTGGGCTCTAATCTGGAGAACCAGGTTTGACCCACTCCTCCCCATAAGGGGTGGACTCTAATCTGGTCAACTAGATTTGGTACCCCACTCCTATGCATGAAGCTTGCTGGGTGACCCTGGGCCAGTCACAGTTCTCTCAGAATTCTCTCAGCCCCACCTGCCTCACAAAATGTCTGTTGTGGAGAGAGGAAGGAAGGGAGTTGTAAAGCCCTTTCGAGACTCCTTATGATTGAGAAAAACAGGGTATAAATCCAAATTTTTATTCTTCATTTTTATTCATAGCTTCTACTTGGTACCAGATCTTTTATAATAAGCTGTACACGAGGAAAACTTGGATGGGCCTGTTTTGCATGCATAAGGTCCCTGGTTTAACACCCAGTGCCTCTGTTCCTGGCCTTATGGCTAAGATCAAGTGATCTGAAAGATCTCTGCCTGAGACTCTGGAGAGCCACTGCCAGTCAGAGCGAGGATCTGACTTGGTATAAGCAGCTTCATGTGGTGCTGGCATTTAGCTGAAATTGAAGATGAATGGATAATAAGGGGGATAATGGCTCAATAAAGTTCCAGTTATTTCATATGTTTGAAATTAAGATAGATGGCAACTTTTATTTTAAAATTGGGATCATTTTATTGTTGGTTGCTGCCCTGAGTCCTGTGGGAAGGGTGGGATATAAATTGAAAAATAAATAAATAAATAACGAATAGCTATGGTCTCTGCAGGCAAACATCACTGAAAAACAGATGGATTTTTTAAAATAGTTTCTGGCACGTCTTCCTTTGAGAACAGATTTTCATTCCCAGGCATTCTCTTCTCTCTTCTCTCTCTCCCTCTCCCCCCCCCCCAATCTAGGCAATTATCATCCTCAATTATCACCCACAGACACTTGTTTTCCATGCAAACATTCTGAGGGGAAAAAGAGAATACACTGAATTGAAATCAAATGAGTCAGTGCCCCAGTAACTGTTCAATTGGCACCAGTTTCAATGATAACTATATTTTTGCCAGAAGAAAGCAGTACCAATCAAGCCAATTACTGTGATTTAAAAATAAATATTACATGGTTTTCCTTCACATTAATCAAACATGGATCTTGGAAGCTTTGGAGCTGATGTTCTTATTTTCCAGTCTTGCTTATCTTTAGAATGTACAGACACCTCAGATGCTGTTGTCAGTCCATGGCAACGGATGTTCTCTGGGTGCCTGGTAATATGGGATTGATCAGCTGTGTGTGTGTGTATACATGTGTGAAGTGCCATTAAACTGCAACTGACTTGCGGTGACCCAGTGGGCAAGAGACTAACAGATGTGGTTTGCCATTGCCTTCCTTTGCATAGCAATCCTGGAATTCCTTGGTGGTTTTCCATTCAACTACTAGCCAAGACCAACCCTGCTTAGCTTCTGAGAGCTGACAAAATCAGGCTATCCTGGGACATCGAGGTCAGGGCAACCAGCTATGCCTTATGCAGAATCAGTTGAATGCCCTATCAAGTTCAGTGCTGTCCAACAGGTCTTCAAACCTGCTCTTCACTGTCTCTGAACAAAGTTTTCTGAAAATGTTGACCTATCTTGGCAGATTTATGTTAGTCCTGCTAACAGCAGTGGGGTTTCCTAATTCCTCAATCTGCATAGGACAAGGCTGTTCATGATAAATATGAGAGGATAGAAATCATTATATGAAGTCACGTTGTGCATGGATTTCTTTTAACGGTAAACATTTGTTTTGATGCACACAAAGAATCAGCAGACCAAACAATAAAGTGATTGTTCTGGCTGGATGTCACTGTCTTTATCATATTATGCTACTTTCCCAGTCAGATGTCTTTGTTGTGTGAGGATTCTGAAGACAATCAGAGTAATACGGTGTGAATGGTTAGATCTAAGGAGAGCCAGATAAAATGTATGTAAAGCAGATAGCTCAGCTGACAATTTAGTATTGTGAGAGCACCTTCCTCCTCATTCTCCTTGTATCCTCTTCTACTCCCTGGTTATATATGGTTGTGGATTAAGCATATAAGAAGATATTCTAGAACCATTATCCCATTTTATAGATGGCAGTCATGAAGAGAGAGAGAGAATATCAATGGTAGAGAGGTATTAAGCAAAGCCCAAAACAGGCAGCATATCCAAAACAGAGCAATTTTTAAACCAAAATAAAACATAAGCCAGAAAGTAAGAAATAAACTCATGATGCACAAATAACGAAAGACAGCAAGCCAGGGGAGGTTCTCAAGAGAAAAAGTCTTCCTTCATCTCCTTTTCCCTCCTGTTGCTAGAGAAACTGCAGGCTTAAGCTTTGTACCTCACTTAAAGAAATGGACCAATCTAGGCTAGAACACACATGGGATTGCTGGCAAAGTGGTCAAATTGAGTGAAACTGAAAATTTGAGGGAAATAATTAGCAAAGCTCAAACATTCACCCTAGTATCAGGTATTTGGTAGTAACGCTTAACATTACAATGCAGACTTTTAAGACCCAAATTTTCCAGTGCCCCTACACACTGTACATCTGGGTGGAGTTCAATCACATTTGCAGCTGCATTTGCCACTGCAGTTGAATTCCACCCAGATAGATGTAGATACGCCTGTTGTGCCCCTGGCCTGTTCAATAACAAGACTCTGTATTCAGTTGGTTTCTTTATTATGAAACAGCATCAGGAATACACTTTTAGACCTCAATTGCCAGAACTAAGCATAACCAGCAATGCAGCCTCCTTTATACCCCATGTCACCCCCTCCCCATATCATGTCACCAAACTCCTGACTACCAGTTCTCAAGGAGGGATGACACCCCTTTGGTCCCACAGTCCAGAAATGTAAAGTTTTAACAAATCCAAGTTGTCCAGCAGTCTTTGTCATGGCAAACCAAAATCTCATGTTTGTGGAGGATTTTACGGACATAGATTTGGGACACACACACACACACACCCCATCACAGGCCATCCTTTTCAGCCAGGGAGGCCTTGAGCAATTCAGCCTTCCTGCTACCTTGGAGGGCATCATCTATCTTGTCGAGTCAGGAGTCCCTCAGCCCCAACCATCCCAGTTTGGGTAGCAGGTCCTGACGACTGGGTAGAAGCTTTTTGAGCTTGAGCTTGACGATGTGTCACCACCCCCAATCCCAGTTGCTTTAGGGTGAATACAATATCGACCACCTCTTCCTGAGGTATGCTGAGGAAGGCAGAACAAAGTGTCAGCCAGAAAGTTACTTTTCCCCAGAAGGTATTTCAGAGTGTAATTAAATCTATAAAAGAACTCAGTCCAGCAGAGTTGTTTTGCAGTCAGTTTTTGAGGAGACTGCAAAGTCTCCCAAGTTCTTATGGTCAGTCCACACTTCAAAAGGGCAGGAAACTCCCTCTATCCAATAGTGCTATGTAGTCAGTTCCAACTTAATAGCCACCAACCTGCTTTTCCCATACGGCCTAATTCTGTCCAGTTCCTAAGAACTTGTGAGACAGGTAGGCACAGGGGTATAACTGTCGATCCTCCCTTCCCTGGAGGAGAGCATCCCTCATGGCCACATCACTGGCATCTGCCTCCCAACAGAAGGTTTGGAAGGATAGCTGCAGTATGGGTCATTCTTTAATGCCTCAAAAACACTTTGACACTTGAGTGACCAGTCCAAGCAGCCCCCAGGTGCCTTAGCTTTTGGGCCCTTCTCCTTAGTTTTGAGTAGCTCCATGATGGGGAGAGCAGCCTCGGCAAACTGAGGAATTGCAATAGAAATTACAAAAATTCTGAGGAAGGACGGAGCTGCTTTCTTGTGTGAGGAGCCTCCCAATCTACCACAGCTCGTAACTTGCCCAAGTCCATCTCCATTATCCATTGATCTCAAGGACATCTGGGTTATATCCTTGTGTCCAATCAGGGAGGCAGGATTCTAATTAGCTGTTACACCATGAGGCCCGTGCTGGGTTGGATAGTGTTGCAAAAGAATCAAGCCATAGGAGTCAGCTCAAGTCCACATTGCTGGGTCTTGTGGGTGTAGGGACCACCATTGACCCCATTGCCTCCCTCCCCTCCATGAGGTGGACAAAACATATATATCACCACATAATCACTCCATACTGTGCCACAGAGAGAAACAATTTGTACCCTGACATGCGCCTGAAGATGTCAGTCAAATGCAGACAAAACATTTAGGAGCAAAAACTAACAGACCATGGCTACCCAGCCTGGAAAACCCACAACAGCCAATTGATTCTGGTTGTGAAAGAATTCAACAATAAGGCATGATTAATGATTTTTGGAATTGGGCAAAGTGTCTTTTCTCAATGTTGTTGTTTTCAGTGAGTCGGATGAGATCAACATGAAGTCCCATTTGACCCAATGTGACTAATGACCAGGAGACCTTAGGTCCCCAATAGAGAAGTGGGAAAGATATGCCATGATGAAGGGTTAATAGCAGCAAGACTGTAGATCCGTCTTACACATGGTTAAGTTAGAGGAGACATTCTAGACAGCCTTTATCCAATTTTACAGATGGGGAACACAGAGTGGAGCACAAAGCTCAAGGTGAACATTCCAAATATTGTAAACTACTTCCACTGAATGTTGCAGTTAGTCCACAGGTAGCTGGTGAGTGTCCCATCTGGAACAGAAGGTGGAAGTGGATGTATAAGGTGCTTGGTGCATAATGAATGGGGCACCGCTGCCGCCTCCCCCATTGACACTGCAGAATCCTTTGCTCCAAAGGAATTTGTTCAGTTGGGTAAAAGAATTACTGGGGGAAGATGAATAACATCTTGTAATTAAGGAACCAGACTAAAACTCCAAACCCAAGCCGTTTTAATTTGGACTACTTGTGTGTCCCCCACTGCCACCGAATAAAATCAATGGTTTTCATCCCAGGAATGCACCTAAATTGCAGAGTGATATAAATATGAGCTTGGGTGTTTGTTTGTTTTTATATTTAGTGAGAAGGAGTACAGAAGTGCCTGATTAAGGAGCCACTTTATCTGGGGTATGTGCTTGCAAAGAAATGTTGACCTGTTTTGGACACAATTGATCTTCCCTCAAGGAAGATGTTGTTTGGAACAATTGGGGCTGTTTGTGACTTCGGTTTTTCAAGAGTAAACCTCCTAGTACTAGCATGTGACTCATCTTCCTTGAGCCTTCATCAATCTGGTGCTCTATCTTCCTCCTTTTGTTTTTGCTCTAGAATTAGCAAACCTACTGAGGATGGAAGGAAAAATGCACGGAGGGGGAGGCCTAGGGATAGCAGAGGTATCTAGAAGGGAGCTGTCGTCACAGCTGATGAGCTTGTCCAGCAAGACTCCATATGAGTACTAAAGCTGTGTAAACAAGCATCTCACCCTTTTTCTGGTAGATGAGCATAAAGAAATTAGCAGAGCCTGTATACTTCCCCCCCTCACAATTCAAGCTGAACAACCTTTGTAACCATTGTGCATTGTAAGAGGTTGTACAGTGATATTATAGTAATCTCTGCAACATTTGTGGCTTTTGACAATGTCCTTTCAAGCTCTGTAGCTCATGGCTATTCCCTACTGTTGTGCAAAGAAAAATTATTTTTTCCCTATTGTGATGCAGTTGTAGTGACATCCTGTCGGACTGGCTTAGCATCATGCTGAAAGCACTATGACATCCTGTCCTGCTTTCAGATGCATCTTTCCCTCCAGGCACATCGAGGCTGATATATCTAAGGAAAAGCGCCTGGCTTGGTGCTCCACATCATCACGGCCACAGTCTGTGGTTGAAATTGACACTGCGTTGCATTTGGTAAATTTCAGGGGGTCTTACAATTAGGGCAGCAATCCCACCTCCTCTCCAGAAACCACCCACCGGCTGTTGGAGGAGGGGGGAGTGAATTCTCCTTTCTTGCTTGCAAGAAGCTGTCGGTGTATATGCCGGGCTGAGGAATTTGGATCCGTTGTAGATGGATGCTTTGGGGTTTATGCTTGTCTGTCTAATCCCTGAGGTCCTGAACTTGGTCTTTGAATTTGCCACCTTACTTTTGGACAGCAGAACTGAGTGAGTTTCGCACCAGTATGGCTTATACCAGATCCATGGTGGCCAGTGAGAAATTGCTGTGGTTTCACAACAGTCCTGTGAGCTGCAGATGAAATTTGATTGTCAGTGGACAATTCCAGTTTCATGACATGGATTAACTTTAAAGTAGTGTGGTTGATAGCAGTATTTCTCAAACTGAGAGGTGTGGGAGCAGAAGTAGTACAATGTTGTGCCATTCTAGTACTAGTGATCAGTGAAAGTTTCCCAGATTTTGAATTGTCTACGAATGTGGATTTGAATGGCTTGGATGTAGGGAAAAATACTGTTTCCTCCTCCTTTATTTACTACGCTAGTGTAGAGGGTTATTTTGGACTGTGTCTGTTTTCTCTATTCATACTACTGCATGAGTAGCACAGGGGCGACTGTTTTGACTTCAGGGAAATGTGTCAAGAAGGTCTTGAAAGCCCGCTCTCCCCAGAGCCATTCTGTGCCTTGTGTGACTTTACAAATTGAAACCCCATGTCTAATGATGCAGCTACTGTTCTGGTGCTGAACATTTCATTACCTCATCAATACACTGAAGATAATTGGCAGGTTGTAGAAAAGTTATTCTAGGCTCTCTAATGTGCTTTATACCATGCAGGAATGTACAGAAAGAAGCTGATTCAGTCTCTGAATATCAGAGTGCAGGTTGAATTGAGTTACCAACTTGACCCACATATTGATTGTCTGTTACTTCCCACAGCCCCCTCAATTGCAGCTGGCATAAGCTTTCAAACAGATTGTGGTGATTTACAACCACATGGATTTGCCATTGTGCATATTGCTACCATGTGCCAAATTCATCTCTGGTTCTGGCATGCCGTCACAGTTTTCTGAGACCAGGTTGTGGGTGCGGCATGTGTACAAATACCTTGGCTGGGCTGATGTGGTTGGAAGTTAGTATGGGCTTGCTGAAGCATGTTGCTTCTACCGGCTGAGGGTCACTGTGGATCAGCCTTTGGGGAATGGAAAATAGGGCACAGGCTCCTTGAAGGGTGGATGCAAGTGAATGGGAAAGAACTGAAATAATTCCAGTTAATTTTAATATTCATGGGCAGTCATACCACCTTGAGCCATGAAAGTAATTTCCCCAGTTCAGAAGAGCTTCTCTGCTGGCAGGGCTGATTCCGCCTGTCTTTTTGGGTCTCATTATTGGCTACACACATGCACCAATTATTCTGCAGTGCTGGAAAGAGACTATGTTGGTGTTTCCTGGACTCTCTGCTTGAGAGTGATATTTAGGAGAGTTTGTAGCTGTTATTGACATATTTTAACTTGCAATCAACAGCTGCTGGCTCTGAGGCTCTAGAAATGCAAGGTGCTGATCTAGATCTGTAATTTGAACATTCGCCAGTTCCCATCTGCTGCTTTATTAAGCAGAGAGCCTCGCTAGGCTTCGAATTGAGTACTTTTACATGGCTGTATGAATGTTTCTGTTTTAACTCGTGTGAACATGTATGTAGCCTGAGAAACAGCCATTTAATGTGAATTCTGTTTGACAGAAACATGACTTCTAAGTGTGCCCCTCCCCCGTTCACAAACATTCTTAAAGATTTTTATCTCTGCATTTTTGCTATAGGGAAGTATAACATCTGGGCTGTTTTCCTGTGGGGATGCCTGACCCCTGTTTCTGAAAATAGTTGGGGTGAAAATGCATATGACGACGATGATGATTAAACTTAAACAGATCAGGAGAAATCAAGTTGTGTGAATATGCAGCTGATATAATACAGCTGATTTGTTTTCTTTAGGTCATGTTACCTTTCAGTCCTTTTCTTCTATTTTTCTACATGTCTGACCTCTTTCTGTCTAATCCCCATTTCTTTGATCTGTCCTTGGCAATCCAGACACTGTAAATTTTATCAACATCCTGTCAAACAGCAGCACAAAAATTCACACACAAACCACCATTTAAAAAAATCCCTTGCTTCTGTGATGCTTGGGAAAGAAGCTCACCCAATCTTATAATGTCAGGTTCTACAAAAGGGAAGGGAAATTCTTAGTTCCATTCAAAACTGGGGTGGAGGGAGGGAAACATTTCTTGCTTCCAGTTATGTATTTTGAAGCCAGAGTCTGCCATAAAACCCCTCTCATTAATCTAATTCTTTTAATGGATTCTGCTTTGAGATTTTGTGTGTTCTGGGATGGCTTTTCCTGATTTTTATATCTGAAGAAAGGGTCTTCCAGTCCCCTGTCTAAATATATGAATGGGAAAATGCTAGTAGTTATGACCAAAACGAAGAACTGCTCAGATGGGCATCACCAGAAAAGGTGAATACAAAATAAAATACACAGAGATAATCTTCAGATACGTAAAATCAGAGGTGGGATGCAGCCTATTCGCACCTATTCATTAGAACCGGTTACTAAAATTTTCTCAGTTTGGAGAACGGTTATTAATGATTAACTCCACTAGGGACAAAGGGGTAATCTCTGTCCCTGGGTACAACAAATCTTGTCAAGTGGGGGATGCAAAATCACCCCCCAGGGCCCCCTGCGGCCCCTGGGCCCCCCATGGCACCCCCCACGTGTGTATGAACTGTATGAAATAATACAATATATAGTAATATATTTTTTTGTTCATTGGTATAAAGGTTGGGAAAGTATTATAGATAAAGATTTTTCATTTTCCTTTTTTCCCTTGAAATTTATATTGGAAAGAGAGGAATTTAAACTACTCTTTTAGATTAAGGATTTTGGATCTCTCCCTCTATTAGTTTTCTTTCAAGTGGAATAGATAAAGTAATAAGAATCTGAAGGGGAAGTAGAAAGTAGAGAGGGAGGGAAATATGGGAAGGATGGAGCCAATATAGGATGTTTTAGTTGGGGGGTTTGAGAGAGATAGACAATTAGATATGTTTGTAATATGTTAACAATTGTAAACAGTTTTTGGTTTCTCTCCTTACTTATGTTATTATTTAAAATCAATCAATATAATTATATTAAAAAGAAATAATACACTACCTTTCGGTATATTGTTTTTTAATGCTTTAAACAGTTATTATTTGAATGTAGAGATGAGGCGAAGGGGAACTGCACCTGGGGCGCGAGTGCGCTGCGTCCTTGCCACAGCCCCGCCCAGGAATGCCCCGTCCCTGGAATGCCTGGCCACGCCCCCGTCGTGCCCCACCCAGCACCATTGGCTCTACGCCACTGTTTGAATCCCACTACCATTGGAACCTGTTACTAAAATTTTTGAATCCCACTGCTGTATGTAATCAGTATTTATTCAATGATTCTGACATGTTTTGCATCAGAATGCTTCCTCAGGGGATCAAACCTTATTTACAGTGACAGTTCAAAAAGTTTCTCAAAATGCAGCCAATTTTGCAGTTTTAGAAACTTTTTGAGCTGTTTACACATTTGAAGATTCTCTATGTTGCCTTGTTTGTTGATCAAAGTGAAGTAGGGATGAAGAGAATGCAAGTATGTTACACAGAGTCCCAAGACAGGAAAAGCAAGAACTGGAGTTACTACCTCATTAATCTCAAGGCCAGGACAGTGGGTAGCTGATGAAGAAAGTCAGCGGCATGGATCATAAGCTGAGCATCAGGAGATGTAATTAGGGTTGCCAACTCTTAAACTTCTTCCTGCCTCTTGACATCTGTTTGTTCTGTAACTGATTATTTACAAATTTTGTATCTGGCCTTTCTGCCAATTTTAAGAGCCACCAATGTATAACACAAATGATAAAATCACATTTTGTCATTAAATTGAAACATTGGTTAGGAAAGAGGGAATAGCAGACAAAAGAAAAGAAAAACTCTTCATCCACTAGTGCAGGGGTAGGGAACCTGCGGCTCTCCAGATGTTCAGGAACTACAATTCCCATCAGCCTCTGTCAGCATGGCCAATTGGCCATGCTGGTAGGGGCTGATGGGAATTGTAGTTCCTGAACATCTGGAGAGCCGCAGGTTCCCTACCCCTGCACTAGTGGAAGAGTTCCAGAACTTTGGTGCCTTAACTGAGAAGGTACTCTCAGAAGTTGGGGGACCTAAAGTAGGGCTTCCAAGGATGTCTGAAGGGGCCAGGCAGGTTCATAACGGAGTAGGCTGTCCTTCACATATGTTGAGCCTAAGCCAAAAAGGATGTTGATGGTCAAGACCATCACTCAGAATTGTGGCAGAAAAAAGCTGGGAGCCAGTGCAGACAGGCCACTCAACATCCTGTCAGCAGTATTCTGTAACCACTGAAGTTTCCAAACACCTCTCAAGGTCAGTCCCACTTTAGGGGTCATGATTTGGTAAAACCAAATCACGAAAAAAAAACCCCTCAAAACCCCAGGCTATTCGGCAAGGTTTGAGCCCTCTATCCCACCCACCCCATCCCGGTTTTCAGTCCACGTGTACTTGGGAAGCAGTAGGGGAGGGGAAAGAGTTTCAGCAGACTGCTGGAGTAGGGTGTGTGGTGAGAACTTCAACTGAGGTGGTGCGGAACTGAGGGGAGGGTGAGCGCATCAACTGAATGCTGGGCTGGAGTTCAGCATTCAGTTGAAGCTCTTCCTGCCATCATTTCTTTGTATTCAGTCCAATATTCTGTTGAAACTCTCCCTGCCATCATTTCCCAAGTCTGGGGGGCACTGGGAGATGTTTTTAAATTACCGTAGGTAAAATGTGGGTTTGGGTTTTAAAAACCCAAAACAATTCGTTTAAAAGCCAGCTTTTCACAGCGACATTGTCTCCCCATCTGCTAGATCTCTGCTGTTATATTACCAAGTACCTGGAAGGGCTCAATTGGAAGAAGTGATGTTTAGCTCCATGCCATGAAAAGCTTCAGCGGTCCATCTCTACACATTTAATCTTCTATTAAAGTGTGCAGAGCATTTTTCCCTTGGCCATTTGGCAACCTTAACTGAAGCGAGGAAACAGCCGAAGGTCAGAATCATGGAAGAGTTGAGTTCTCTGTGTTGTGGAATGGCCTCCCAGTTGACATGCAAAGAGAGGCAGGAGGTGTTCTCGGTTCATGTAGAGCAGGGGTAGGGAACCTGCGGCTCTCCAGATGTTCAGGAACTACAATTCCCATCAGCCTCTGTCAGCATGGCCAATTGGCCATGCTGGTAGGGGCTGATGGGAATTGTAGTTCCTGAACATCTGGAGAGCCGCAGGTTCCCTACCCCTGATGTAGAGGTTTGCAACCCGCCAGAAGGGTGTGACCCAAGGCTCGGAGATTACTGCTTTAAAGGGAAATTGTTTCAAAAATTCCATGCTTAATTTAATATTTGCAGTTTTAATTGTCAAAGGAAAATGCTTAACAGGTCACATCCCCCTTTTCCAAGTAAGTATTCCAGAAGAACACAGCTTTAATTGGGGCCTGACTAGAAATGTCCAGTCTGAATGTCTTTGTGCAGCAGCATGAGTTCTTTGTTTTCATGGGATTGTACAGAGTGACTTAATGGTACTCTCGGCATTTTGCTTCATTAGAGGAGAGGTGTTTCATAAGAGTTTGCCAATGTCTAATTCCCATCCAGCTTCACTGGACATTGGATTGGATTTGGAAGCAGGGTGTTGCTGGCCACGAGCATGTCAGAGGCTGCTAATCCTGTCCTATTCGAAGGTTACTCTTGAGAGCTGTGACCCATCTTAGTGATCATTTTTTGCCATGGAAGTGAATTTTTCTTTTTATCCCTCCCCTGATGAGCCAGGCTCAGGGAGACTTACCTTAATATATAATACATATATAATATGAATTTTAAAATTTAAAACCACAATCTGCAGTAAAACAATACTAATAAATAATAGAGTCTGTACGACTGGTGCTTAATTCTGAAGTATCCTCTCAGGAGGTTGGTCTAATCTGGCTACCACACTATGCATGAGCCTGGAGGAATCCAACCACTAGAGCAGAGGAGGAAATGTTTGTGTGTGTGGGGGGGGGAACAGGTTGCAATTTGTCACGTCCCCAACCATACTCTTGGTAGAACATCTCTGTCTTACCCCTGCAGAGTTGGGCTAAAGCCCATAGAGCTTGGACTTCACGAGACAAAGGGTTCCACCATGTAATCCTCACTGAGGGATCTAAATGGAGAGACAGTCCTGAAGATACAGTGGTCCCAGACCTTTTAGCAGAGATGATGTAGCTTTTGACTGCAGTTCACACCCTCTGATCTGGAAAACCCTTGGGTGTGGACCGATTTGTTTACTCAGGAGTGGAAGAAGTTCTACAGGTGATGAAAGGCACGTATGCTTTGCATCTTCCAAATCCAAGCATTATTACTGAAAGCAAGTTCTAGCACTCACCTCTGCCTAACCCTAGGTTGTCCCTTTGGAAAGGGAAACAAAGCCAAACCTTTATTTGGCACTGTGTGTACATAATAATATATGTATATGCACATGCATGCAATTTAGGGCCAGTCTGGTCAGAATAGGGGTTAACAGGAAAGTTCTGGACAGGTAGACCCTCTCCCTAAAGGTATATTTCTTTGCACCTGCTCTGAATCCATTCACGTGTAAATGCATGTGTATGTACCGTTATATCTGCTGCAAGGATAGCACCGAGATGGCAAAGACAGAATCAGAAGCAGTGGTATCTGGGGCCGCAGCTGCTCATTAGGTGACTCACAGTTAGGGAACATCAGAAGATAATTCCAGAGGCATGTTTAACGTACTAATGAAATTCTCACAGACCTGGGGTGGGGGAATAAACCCTAACAACGCAGACGAGCAACCTAGCAACAGCCGGATGCGCCAAAAGAAATTGGAACAGTAAATCCTTCTGGGGAGGGAGAAACAAATGAGTTTCCAGCTTGATTGCCATTGAAAACTGTATGAAGAAAATTAAGCAAGATGCTGTTCCTTCCACTCTTTGGGGTTTGTTATAGAAGCAGCATTTTGTTGTGTATAAATACAGCTTTGCAGGCTAATGGCAGATTCACAGAGTCCCTTCTGCAGAGATAGATAGCGCTCAACAGCCTGCCTCCTTGCCACTTGTTTGTGGTATGTGTGTCAGACCAAAGGAAGCTGCTTAGAAAGGCACTTTCAAGGATGTGAGCTGCGTGGGAATAACCAGAGAAGACTGCAGTGGCCTCTTGTGGTGCAGTCTGACCCATGTACCCCCTTCGGTGAAAGCAAGGAAAGGGTCCAGATTCCATATGAAGGTGAAGTCAGCTTCCTTAGGTAATAATGGAATGCCCTGAAAGCCACCGTAACTAGAGATTTGTTAAGTCCAGCAAGGAACCCATTCATTCGTCACGCTAACTTTTTTAGCTCTTGGGTTTTGAACCGGTTGCCAGGAAACGTTGTGGGGGAGAGGCTCCACTGTGCTACTGGCTTTCCCCCTCCCACACTGTGTTGTTCCTTCCTCCGCAGAAGCATATGTGTCACCTCCAGTTCAGCTGTTCTCCTGTTGCTTCCTACTCCCAAATGTGATGCATCAGTTTGGCCGCATCAGTGTCCACACCTGTGTGTTGCTGTATGTATGTAACTACACACCTGTATGTAGTTATGATGACTTACACTTGTCCTTTGTGCCCTGAATTGAAAAAAAGAGGTTTCTAGTCAGGAGCTGGGAGGGCTGTGATAGCTGCTGGAGTGTCAGAGTGCTTTGTGTGGTGGCAGTGGGCACCATCCAAGCATGGGATGAGGGACAGGCAGCATAGGGAAGATCCATGACACGTATTTAGTTAGATAAATTCCTTGAACACATGTGCTATCAAAGAGCCTGTGGTGGGCTCTGGTGTGCCCAGATAGATGACCTTCCATCAGTGATCAGCCTCTCCCTATTTTAAAGGTAAGAAATGTGTGGTGTTGCTAGGCAACCAGTCGAAACGTTCCCTTATGCCATCCATGGCTTAGATCCCTCAGAATACACAAGCCAAATAATGATCAAATACATTAAAGCAAGGGCTGCATAAGTGAAAGCAAACTATATTGCAGAAAGCAGAAATGAGTCAGAAACAGAGCCAGATTGTAAAACCACAAACCTCCACTCGTGCTCCCCACTGCTGCCTGATGGCGCCTCTACCATTGCGAGCATTATTTGTTTCCTAGACTTAAGTCTGCAGTTCCCCATCGAATGCTCTTTCTGCCTTGGCCTTAAGTGTAATTAATCCTTTGAGTGAAGGGTGGCATCTGGAATTGTCTTGGCAGGCAAATAGTCCAAGCTCATCGTCTGACAAGAAAATGAAAAGGAGGGGATGGCACGGGAGGGGTCCTGCAGGCATATTTGGGAATGCTAACACCTCCCCCCCCCACACACACACACGCATTTGTGGATTCTTCTCTGCAAGTCTTGCCCCTCTCGCCCCAATTCAGGCTCATTTCCTCTTTTTAAACTTAACTGGGAAAGGAAGAGGGCAATGACTGGGAGGACATAAGAAAATAAAGAGTCCTGCTGGATTCGACCAGTTCTCCATCTAGTCCAGTGTCCTGCCTCACACAGTGACCAATCAGTTCTTCCGGAGGTCTAACAATAGGAAATGGAGGCCAAGGCCTTTTCCTGATGTTGCTTCTTGTCACTGGTATTCCAAGGCTACTGCCTCTGAATATGGAGGTTCACTTTAATCACCATTCTCAGAGAAGAATCAGAGGGCAAGGAAATGGTTTGTTGCTGCTCATGCACGCTCTGATTTGTTCTCAACCTTGTGTTAGTATGGGGACCTCTGTTCCTTGAATAAAGTGCGTTTCTACCCACGTGTTCTCTGTGTTCTTGATGGAACCATTGGTGTTATTTAGCTGTATGAATTGTAGGATTATTTATTCCATTATTCTTCATAATACCTGCTGGTCAAACTGTCTAGGCTGCAGTGGTCTGAAGGGGGGAGACAGCCGCTATCCTCTCAAACCCACTTTAGCATGCTGGCATAGTGTTCTGGCCACTCTTCACTAGAAGATGAAAGAGAACTTTCAGCATTGATTTATTCCTCCTCAGGAGCATGGGAATCTGGGTATACAATGCAACCATGGCAATTTTCTGAGGGCTATAATGTAAGCATGTGCTTATCTAGATTTTGCAGGAACTTTGACAGACCCAAGAGCAAACTCTTTGCCAGCTGAATGTGTGGGGAAGAAGCTGTAGTGATGTCCCTCATTTAGAGGTATTCACCCTTCAGACAGGAGCAATCAATGAGCCTTTAATGTGCCTGACTTCATGTTGTTGTGAATTTGGCAGCTCTCCCGTTAATCTTGTGGAGTCAGTCGTTTTGACATTGTACTTCTGGACATTAAAGCTTGCCCTTGGGACTGATGATTCGTTTCTTTGTGTAGAAGTCAGTGGAAGAAAAGAGGGTAAAATGCTACTGGTTGAGCTCACCCGAATACTTGTCTGCTATCCTCCATGAACCTGATGTTGGATATGGTGGATGTTGGATATGATGGACAGGAGCGGATTGTTACCGGGGGCGGGGGGGGGGGGGGGTGCAGGCATATGGCTTGCATTACAACTGCTGTGGATCCTTAGAGCCTATAGCTGCTAACAATATGGTTAAGAGCAGTGGACTCTAATCTGGAAACAAGGTTTGATTCCCCACTCTTTCACATGAATGACGGAGTCTTATCTGGTGAACTGGATTTGTTTCCCTTCTCCTACGCCTGAATCCTGCTGGGTGACCGTGGGCTAGTCGCAGTTTTCTGAGAACTCTCTCAGCCCCACCCCTCATGAGGTATCTCTTGTGGGAAGGGAAAGGGAATGAGCCTCTTTGCGACTCTTTACATGAGAGAAAGGCAGGGTACAGATCCAAACTCCTCCTCTTCCTCCTCCTCTTCTTCTTTGACCTACATATCAATATACAATTCCACATGCCAAAAGTGTTCACTCTACTTTTTGCTTTGTTAAAGTCAGTATCTTCTTTTTTCTTATGTGAACTGCACAGAACAAAAGTATAAGTATTAGTCACACAGTTCACAGATAATCTCACCTGTCATTCTTTTCTTTCTTCTGCCTTATGACTGTAAAGGTAGACTTGCAAGTACGTAGGCAATGTTTAGTGAAAACCTACAGGAACCTGCCTACAGTCAGGACGAAATATTTCAATGTATATCAAACTACTTACCTCTTCCATCACAAAGTATAAAAAAGCAGATGCCACACACTTGCTCAATTTGTATAAACAGGTTGGAAACAGGTTGGGTCTACCAAGTCCTGATCAAAGCACAGATTCCACAACAGCAAATCACATTTACAACCAGTTCAAACCCTCCTTGGAAAGGGTTTGAACTGGTGGATTTTCTGTGTTTCTTTATGATTATGATCATAACAGTCGGATCACTTGAAGGCTGTTGGGCTAGGGCAGGGGTCTGCAACCTGTGGCTCTCCAGATGTTCATGGGCTACAATTCCCATCAACCCCTGCCAGCATGGCCAATTGGCCGCAGGTTGCAGACCCCTGGGCTAGGCTCTGGCATGGTCCCTTTTCAAATAGTGATTAAAAGTGACAAATTCCTGATGCAAGAATTTTCTCCTCATTAGCTTGCACCACCTCCCACATCATTCACTGCATTTTAATTCACTGTAGTAGATTGTCTTCTGCAACGTGGGGCAATGGATCAACTTTGTGGTCATTCTGTCAAGATGTACATTTACAGTGGAAGGAAGGCACAAGCTTTATCTCCACTTAAGAGATCTCAAGATTAAGGCCAACAAGCAAAGTTATTAAGATAGATTAATCTCTCTTTTTGAAATATAAATGCTATTTATTTACAAACATGTTGGTGATATTAGCTGCCTTGTCCTGACTTGGCTATTGAAATGGACCAGGTTGACTACAAAGGCATATCTAAAAGGTGTAGAGCAATTCTATGGGAGATAACTGATCTCCCAGTTAGAGACAAGTTCTGAGACCTGCATTAAATTACAGTATTTTCTTTAATTTTTTATAGATAGGAATTAACAAAACAGGAAAAGAAATATGGAATCAAAACATAGTCTCAAACAGTTCTAGGGACTAAGAGAAGAAACAAAAATTATACATATATAATGTTATATAGGCTTACATACTTCAGTCATGTGATGCGATCACATTCGCTAGAAAAATCTATGATGCTCGGACTTGTTAATGGCAGGAGAAGATCAGGACGCCTAAGAATATGATGGCTAGATACCATAAAAGCTGATACAGGCATGAACATCAACCAGCTGAAGAAAGCAGTACTTATTCAAAAAATGTGGAAAGAGCTTGCATATCGGGTTGCAAAGGGTTGAGAACGACTGAATGAATAACATCATCATCAATGTTACATATTTTTTTTAAAAAATGACTGATAATGGTCATTATTGATGTAAATTTTAGTAAACCAAAATACCGTTTATACCCGTGTATAAGCTGAGTTTTTCAGCCCTGTTTAAAGGCTGAGAAAAGCCCCCTCAGCTTATACGCGAGTCACCATTTTCTAGCAATCACAATGAGGCCGGGGGCAGGGCCGGGGCAACCTCCGTGCCTCAGGGATGCCGCTTGTTGCTGCCCTCCTCCGAAGGTTAAGGGGGAACCCTGAGGCACCCTAGCTGGCTGGGCTTCGTTCAAACCAGGGGAGGCAGAGGGAGCTCCTTATTTGGGCAGTGACATCAGGGGGAGTCACTGCCCAAATAAGGAGCTCCCTCTGCCTGCCTACTGGCTGGGCTTTGTCAATAAGTTTTCCCAGGTTTGGGCAGTAAAATTAGGTGCCTCGGCTTATACATGGGTTGGCATATACACAGGTATATACGGTAGGTAAAAAACATTGATGAGTGGTTACTATCATACATTTCTACAATTTATCTCACAAAATAAAAATTATGTTGGCATATTGTTACCATCGTTCATAGTGTGTTTAATTGTTTCACGATTTCCCTTTAATCCCCTTTTCAATAGAGTATGTATGTCATGAGGGTTATTGATAATTTCTATGCATTATTTCAGCAATATCCTTCACATTTTACCATTATTCTTTGTGTGTGTGTTTGTGATAATGTAAATAATATGCTTTCCATTTATCTTTAAATTCTTTAATTGCTCACTTATTCACACAGTTCGTTTATTTGCTGAGCCTGCAAAGCAGCCCTTTTCTGAAGGCTTTTTTGAGTCATTGTATTTTGTCTTATTTGTAGGCAGCAGACCAGAATGTTTTTGTTATATTTCCAGTTGTGTGCATTTTAAAATTTTGTCAATTGATTGTTGCATTTTGTAGGGTGCTTCTGTGCTTCCAGAAACTGCCTTTTCTTTCCTTTCTTTCTTGTGAGTGATAAGTAACTGCTTGTATGAAATGATCACCAGGGAGTTGATAGAACAAAACCTGTACTATTCGCAACTAATGTAATATAGGTCCTTTAGCATCTCTGAAGGCTTTAGCTAATCCACCTTTAATTGGTGCATGTGGTTGCCATTCTATCTGGATGTGTTATGACAGGAGAAGTACCTGAACTGATACTTCTAGATGTTGATTTATTTGTCTTAGGTTAAACAAATACAGATTATTTAAATCTGATTCATGAGATCTCTACAAGCACATCTAAGCAGAATTACACCCTTCTAACTTAATTCAGTGGTCTTAGAAAGGTTAAGGGCTATACTTTTTATTCTTGTAGTGGTTTATTCCTTGGAGAGACAACAAAGCTGAGAGATACTTTTGAAATCCACCTTGCAAGAAGCTGTGTGTTGTATTCACTGAGAACAGCACCACCTACCTGCAGTGAGGTAGCAGTTTTGTTTTTTGCTAGCTAAATCGGACCTACAGTTAAGATTCCAATAGTTTTCTGTGTGTGTTTGTATTCTGATTTAGTGGTTTGTTTTGTGTTTAGATAAGCATTTGTTCATTAAATTTAATTGCTTTTTTGGGGGAAATGAGCTAAACTATTTTTACTTGCCACTGGAATATACATGGTAATGGAGAACCAGCATACTGGTTTATCTGGTTCAAATCCTCATTCAGCTATGGAGTTAGTTGGGAGAGTCTAACTTACCTCACAAGGAGTTGGAGCCAATTATATGCTTCCATTAAATTGCCCCGTAAGTAGGGTTCCTCAAGTGGGAAGTTCCTCACAATGGAATTCCTGACAACGACTGGATCCAGTTCAGAGTTGGGAGGGTAAAATGAAGGCCACTGTGAGCTCTTTGGCACACGACTCAGATAAAAATATAATTGCATATGTCACACAGGCTCACTGAGTTTGAAGAACTTCTGTACTAAATAGCAAAAGATTATAGATTTCACTCTAGTTTTTTTGTGTTACCCATTCATAGTAACTTGTATATTTCTACCTTTTTGGCTATAGAAATGTTGTGAGTTTGTCTGAAATAGACAGTGTATAATTTAAAGTTGCACAAGAAATCTTGGCTTTTTAATGACAAGAAAGACCAAAGAGCAAAAGAGTGAAGAAGTGTCTGTGGAAAGGGACACTTTACTATATGAGAGTGGATTTTTGTATTTCAGCTCTACTAGTATCTTGTGAGAAATGTACTTGAGCTATGGAACCTACTTCTGAATATATTTCATCATTAATTCTGTTGAACTCCCTGCATGAGCTCATCAACTATTGTTCTGCTGTTTGGCACCATAAGAGGCTATTTATTAAATAGTTTACCTCAAGGAAGAATGGGTGGCTATTTAATATTTATGGGACATAGAGATTCCATAAATCCTCAAAGAAGGTAGAAAGTTGTACCAAGGAGATTGATTCTATTTTTTAAGCATTTGGTGGTGTTGATATTTCAGTTATCAGTAATGTTGTAGGGAGAGCTGTGGGTTGCTTTTCCACCCTGTCTTTCTTGATGGTTCGGTCTTTCTGTTCCTGTCCATATAAGCATGCAAATAGCTCATTTTCTTAAGCTATCTGGGGTCTTCCTGCACCACTCATTGCTTGCCTTTAATCCCAGCTGGCATTTGGAGCATGCTACTAGATTAAGCCTATTTGTATACAAGTAGGTTAGCGGGCTGTTTTCAAACCATTCAAAATTCAGCCCTTGTTCTGTTGATATGAACAGGCTTCCCACACCCCGCCCCCAATGCTAGGCTACATGATCACTTGATTGCTTTTTTGCAAAGCCAAGTTATACAATGACTGGAACTAATGTAATGGCATGCAACTTGGCAAGTGTGGCACAGTGATGATATTGTAGAACTCATGTCTTTGTTATTGTGTGTTCTCAAGTGTTTGTTTTCAGATAAGGCAGAATTTGCTTGATGACAGAACTGCAGAGCCAAGTTCTGCCATCCTATTTAAAATGTCATCGGCCTGTAAAATAGCATACTATACCACACCTCCCTGTTGTTGTGCTGGGTACTCAGTTACAATGAAAGGCCTTGAGCTTTTATTTTTACAGTCTGTTTACCCCCAAGCCTTTCTTTCAGTGATCTCAGGGAGAGGTTCCCAAGTGGGGTTTTCCATAAGAATCTTCCATCTAAGCACTGACCAACTTCAAAATGTTTTTGGTATAACAACTAAGCTGGTTTGTGCAGGCCATTTTTTAGCCTGGTACCCCTTTGTGATCTTCTGACCACCTTTGTTTAGGACAGTTGCCTTTCTGTTTTTACTGCACAGAGGCAATCTTGACAGTTTATGAACCCATTTGGCTGGGACCGTGTGCTCACCAGGGCTCAAAAATTAAATGGAAGATGAAAACGGCAGGAAGTCAGAGACTGGACAGCTCCCTAGCAGGGTGAGGAACTGTACACTTGTGAGTAGCTTTTTGCATTCTCACTCAGTGGAGAAAAAAAAATCCAACTCTATTTAGTGGGTGGCGCACATAATTTTATTTTGTTTTATTTGCTTCATTTATACCCTGTCTTTCTCCCTAATGGGGACCAAGGCAGATAGTCTGTTCCTTCAAAATGCTACAGGGAAAGCTGCCATATGAAACACCTCTAATTATTGCCATTAATAATTACTTTCTACTAAATGGACTCGTGATTGTCCTGATCGTCCTATTTTTTCCAGAAGTTTGCTAAAGCTTGAGGAGAAAAGAAAAATACCTTTGGTGTTTGGTCATTAGGTTTGGGGACCTTATAATGAAATGTGGGGGGAAACAGAGTGCTAAAAGCTACATAAGGAGCCTTGTGGTACAGAGTAGTAAGCTGCAGCATTACAGTCAAAGGTCTGCTCATGATCTGAGTTCAGTCTCAACAGAAATTAGTTTTAGGTAGCTGGCTCAGCCTTCCAGCCTTCTGAGGTTGGTAAATTGAGTACCCAGTTTGCTGGCGGTAAAGTGGAGATGTCGATGGAAGGCAATGGAAGACCACCCATAGATATAGCCTGCCTAGTAAAGGTCATGATGTGACATCATCCCATGGGTCAGTAATGACTCAGTGCTTTCGCAGAGGACTACCTTTTCCTTTACTTAAAAACTGTATGCTCTGTGTAGGTTCATGTCTTGCTAAAAAGTGGGTGGGAAGAGGTTGACAATCTGATCTGATGAGAGAGCCCTACAATGTAGATTGTTGATTACCCACTGCTGTCATTTTGGTGACTTTTAGCATCTTCTACTACTCTTCATAGTAACTTTGTAATTCATTATGCTCAGCCTTTGAAATCATATATGGGCTTTAATAGCACTGTTTTTGCCACATAAATGCTGCACTCTCAAAATAATTCTCCTTTACTTGCCTTGATAGTTGCTCTTTTAAAAACCATAGAAATAAATGGTAAAGTTATCATTTTCTAAGCTACCCAAAAGAGCTAAAACTCCTCTGGGCATAGCTGGTAACAGACTGCAAGCAAAAAAAAAAAATCTTGCTGAATCCATATATTTACCAGTTTATGTCTGTGGCTTCTGATTCAAGTACATTCCTTCACTTCCAGCATTGCTTTCTTTGCCAAGGAAGAATGGCTTCAGTTCAACCCAGAGCTGAGTAAGTTTATGATCTAAGATGACCAGTAATCCCTCTTGCAAAGGCAGAGAGAGCTGAATGGAATGGCTTTTGCCATTACAAATGAGTGGTTGGAAGGTGGAGTAAGAGAGAGGGCTTATTGATCAGATCTGGTTCATTTGTCCCACAAAAAAGTCACATGAGGACAGTTACATAGGTATCGATTTTTATGGGGGGTTTGGGGGACCACGCCCCCATCTGCCCCAGGGCGTGGCCATGCTTCTCCAAGCTCTGCCCCCAGCCTCAGTGTTTATAAAAGCGGCTCTCCGAGGCCAGGGATGGCAGATTCTCCTTTTAAATCCACCTTGAAAAGAGAATCTGGGGTCCCCAGTTAAAACAACATTGAAAGTTATGAAACAGCACCACTTTCAATGTTTAAACTGGGCACCTCAGTTTCTCCCTTTAAATCCATGCCAAAGGGGGTGGATTTAAAAGGAGAATCTGGGGAAATTTGGGGGTGCCTGCTGTCAGGGGTGCAATTGTTAAGCTAGCAGCACCAAACTTTCAGGGTATCTTTAGGAAACTCTCCTGATGATTCCATCCAGGTTTGGGGAAGTTTGGTTCAGGGGGTCCAAAGTTATGGACTCTCAAAGGTGTAGTCCCCATATTCTATTAGTTCCCATTGCAAACAATGGGGGATGGGGGCACCCCCTTTGGGAGTCCATAACTTGAGCTTTTGTACTTCAGATTGATTTGGAAATAATGATGTTAGATGACTAAGTAGTTGCAAGTGTGTCCTTAAAGTTGGCCTTTCAAAGGATTTGATATGAGCTACAGTGCTGTCTAGCCAACATTGTCTTGCAGCTTTCTCTTTTGAAGAAAAGAGTATTGCAGATGGATAGCTTGGCCTACTGCAGAGATGGTTCTTGTTGAAGGAATCTTAAAAATGTAACTGACCTAACTAAAGAGCTTGCTTCATGGCAGAATTATATATATCCAAAGCATCTTCGTCGTGTAGCAATACAAACCCAAAACCTCACAGTCTACAAGCTCTCGTTGTTGTGCTGCTTTTAAATTCCTAGCATTTAACCTCTTTCTATCTTCTGACATCTTAACTGTGTTGTAGCTTCTTCTATCTTTGGCAGATGATTGTTTGCTATTTCAGTGTTTCCATCAGCCCTGCACTGCCTCCTCCAGCCTTTTGTTATTCTTATAGCTGAGCACACCCCATGCCCTTATCTTCCACATCTGTTTTCATCCATGCTGACTTGCATCATTTTAGATTTCTAAATGTTTTTGAATATTGGTACCCAGAAAAAAATTACTTGGTCCATATTATTTAACAATGCTAAGCAGCAACAAGGAATGCTTAGTGCAGTCCTTGCATAACCCACAAGGAAAAGAGCATCATCTCATGAAATAGATGTTTTGATGTTAAGAATCCTCTGAATTGCATCCTGTTTCAGTGTTATCAACTATTAGGCTTGTGTGTTCCTTTTGTTATTAATTCGGTACAGTAATCCGGTGTTATATAATCATGTAATTAATATGAAAATTAAACAGATTCCCTATCTAAACAGGCTATAATGAAAGACTCGTTCTTTTCTTTTGTCTTGTTCTAGTTTTTTTGTTCTAGTGGTATTGTTTCTACAGTGTTTAACTTTTACAAGGCGACCAACATTTTCCTAAAAACAACATAAGCTTTGTCGAAGGCGTTCATGGCTGGATTGGTTGTTGTGGGTTTTCCGAGCTGTGTGGCCGTGGTCTGGCAGATCTTGTTTCTAACGTTTCACCTGAATTTGTGGCTGGCATCTTTAGAGGTGTATCACAGAGAGAAGTCTGTTACAACAAGTCTGCTCCATCACCCATGCACAGTGTGCAGAAATGGGCTTTGGATCAGTTCTGGATGTGACTGCCAGTTGATCAGTTCAGTATAATCTTCAGGCACTTTCTAAAAAGCCATGAGAAAGCAAAGTATCCTTAGCTTGAAATATTAGGCATACTTTCCTTAACACAAGGGCTTGATTTACTGTAGCTGATCTCCAAAATGACGATTCAGTGGATTTACACATTTGCTTAGTATGCAGTCTTTTAAGATCATTCACCACTGGTATTTCCCATGGTGTGATAATTCTTTTTTTTCCTCCTAAAGATCATAGCATCACTGTTCTCAAACACATGTTACTGTGACCTGCCTCTGAAGATGTCAGCTATAGATGGAAGCAGACCATCAGGCTATGCAAGCTAAAACTACCAGATCACGGCCATTCATTAGGAGAAAATGCTACTAGAACATGGCCATACAGCCCAGAAACCACACAACACTCCATGGCCATGCAGCCCAGAAAACGCACAACTAGTTGATTCTGGCCATGAAAGCCTTTGACAATACCATATGACTTACCTTGGATGAGTTTCAGTCAATAACTTCTGAACTCTTGCTCTAAATATCACAATTCCTTTGACTCTAGTGGACCAGTTCTGAAAAGCTATTTGATTAATTTCTCCCAATATCTACAGTTTGTGTGCCTGATTAACAGGCTGTGCCACTGGAAGTCAGATAAGAGTCAGTCTATGAACGTGATGCTGCAATGGTAGAGTTTGACAGATCAATATCATGAAATCAAATGCCGATTCCAGTGGGTTCTTGATTCCATAAGGCCCTGTTTAGAGCTTAGAGACAAAGAGGGATTTCTTTCATAAAACCTGGAAATTGAAAGGCTGTGGCTTCTCCTCATTGCCCTAAGAGGCAGCTTTAGCAAAGAAAATGTAAGTACTTTAGAGGCTTAGTGCAAAGCTTGGGGTACATTAAAGAGGTAATTAGTATCACTTCTCTATTTTGTCTGTGTAATCTGTGATTACAGAGAAAGAGGGCAGAGAGTGGGGAGAGAGAGCTGTTGTAATGTCCGTTTTTCATCAGTGAGAATGCACATGTTGGCCATAGCTGCATTTTTGCAAAAACTAAATTGCTGAGCATGCTGATTGGCACAGCTACTTCCGCCACCTGAACAACACTGGGGAGATGCTAACTTGGATTGCTGTGTGTGAGATGGCACGGGAAAGATTTCTGTGGTTTACCTGACCAACATTGTCATATTCAATAGCTGAGCCATGTGCATTGTAATTGGCTCCATATGCAAAGGCATGGTGGGAAGCTTTGCTGGAAAGTACCTTCACAGTGTTTTAGTCAGTGCAGCAGACTAGATGGTGATGCTCGCATGTCAGCAGTTGGTCCATCACAGACCTTGAAAGACCTGGGCTTGATTTACTGTAGCTGATCTCCAAAATGACGATTCAGAGGATTTACATATTAATCTCTTGCCTGTTGTAGGTCTCTGCATTCTTGATTGACAAGAAGATTTTGTGATCAAAGAAGGAAACCCCTTTAATATTCCTAAAGAGCCACTTGTCCCTTTTGATAACCTGTTCAAATATTCCCTCTGTTTGGTGGAACGGTAGATTATAATGGCAAAAAAGATTCTTGTGGCAAAATTATTCAGTCCTGTGGTTGATTTGAAAATGGCCACGGATAGTTTGGCTTTCTTCTCTGTTGTTCTTGGAGGGGTTTGGCAAAGGAGTTGTCATGGAGACTTGCCTACATATACCTGATGTCTTGCTATTTTTGCCTTCCTGAACTCTATCTGATGGATTTCCTTTCCTAGTTCGGTCTTCATTTCTTCCCATCATTGTAAATGTGTGTCCCTCTTGGATAGCTGATGCTGGTTTTAGCATTTTAAAGAAATGTAAGAATGTTTCAGTGTTGGTATTCAGCAAACATGGCCTCCATCTGCATGGGTATCACCATGAGTGCTAATTGTGCCAGCTCATTAAGCACACAGTTGCATGGAAATAAACTGTAAATGTTTCTGAGCTCATTTGCTACAAGGCTTTGGGCATTCAACGTTTAATGTAATCAAGCTTCTTTTTATATAAGTGTTTTCATTTTTGAATGCATGATGAACTCCATGTCTCCTGGCGATCTCTCCAGCCACAGCTTCCAGTAAGAAGTGATACAGAGGGAATTGGGACTGGTTAGCACTGTGGCTTATTTATTTAAGCTGTCTCTCCAGCAACCTCCTTGAGGTGGTTTATAAGCTAGAATAATATCACAAAAGCATAAATTGTCAATATAAAAATAAAACAAGTGATCAAAAGCAAGTGTTTGGTGTAAAAACAACATAATTCAATCACTGTGTTTCCTGAAAAATACCCTTAAACAGACCTTGGAATAGAAACCTCAGTTAAAAGCCTGGGTACATCCTGCCTGCGTGTGTGCACAACTGTTTGTCAGAAAGAGCTACTCACATTGACTTTCCGAATGCAACTGGGAACCAGAACCTGTGTAGACCTTTAGAGTAATATGAGAGTTACTTAATGAACATATAAAGAACCATCAAGTTTACACTATACATGGATTATGCACACATTCACTGTAAATTGTGAGAAGGGCTAGCATGGAAGGTGCCAGGCGAGTGTGCATTCTGAGGGAGAGTACAAACCAAAGGCAAGATGCCAGCCCTGAAAAATCATTTATATATTTAGAAAGTGTGTATGCCTTCAGAGGCCTTCGTGGGACACCTCACAACTGATAAGACCATTAAAACTCAACCATTAACAAACAAGGCCGACACCGTTAAAACAGTCCAGGGCATTGGGAGCAGCCTGAAACATACACTCATAAACTTAAAATGATGCAGATGAAATGATCCTTGGGTACCAGAAGGTGCCCATAAAACCTTTAAAAGATAAAGCTCCTTAGTTAAAAACTGAGGTAAAAGAATAATGCTTCAGACAAGTGATAAACATGCATGTGCGAACCAGCTTTCTGAGAAATAACTGTACAGAGGGCTGAATAGTGTTCAGGATGCCCTGTACATGGCTTACTATAGTATGTACATTAGGCCCAGTATAGCAACTTCTACCTTTCCCTTCCTCTTTCCCTCTGTTTATTTATATATTAAATTCTTTAATTATTTTCCCAATGGAGATTTTAATGGGTTACATTGCTCTCCATTCCTCGCAAGAACAAGTTGGTAGGGCTGAGGGAGAGAGGGACTGGTCCAGATTCTCCCAGTGAGGTGCTGTGGCCCAGTGTGGATTTGAACCTGGACTTCCCAGATCTTAGCCTGACGCTCCAATCACTATACAATGTTGCCTTGTCAGAGATCTGTTCAAGGTGGCTCACAAAATAAAACAAGATACAATAATTAAAATCAACACCTTTAAACACCAAAAAATACAGGCCCCCAAAAGTTCTGCTGACAAAGAAGCGACACTCCTGTACCATAGATATCCTTGCTTCCAAGTCTCCAAATCCAGCTGTGCCACAAGCATTACATTGGGTAAGCTCAAATGAAATGGGAAGTCTTGTGGAAGCAGACCTAACTTGTAACTGTAGATTGCGTCCACTGCTATATCTGAGGGGCTTCAATTGATTACTTGTATTCAGAGGGTAAGCTGAAGGCCTGGTGGCTGGTTGTGTTGACAGTGGGCTGTCTATTTCTCCTGTTCTTTCTCTGGGAATGATCAAAGTATACAACTACACGGAACAAGGTTAGCGAAAAACTGGGCTATGCGGATGGTGAACCAGCCGTAATCTTTAGGATTTCCAGTCACTGTGTGACTGGGGCAAGGAGGCTATCCCAGTCAGGCAGCAGAGGCAGGGTGGTGAGGCGCTCAGATCGAGGCCAGCTCCCTGGGTTCTTAAAGGGCCATGTGCAAAAGAAGCGGAGCCAGTAGTGTTGGTTCACCCCCACCCCGTGGATTTTCTTAGAAGAAAAAGGCAAACTCCAGCTCGCTTTTAGTAAAAGAGCGCTGTGGTGAATATGGGTGAGGAAGTGGGTAAGTGGTGGTTGGATCTGAGGAAGGGCAGATTGAGGTGTGTGAGGATGAGCTGAATGTGTATGAGAGTATGTGTGTTGTGTGGTAGCAGAGGGTGAGGCACAGAGAGTGAAAGTTACCTGCATGTGCGTGGGGAACCCCACCTGATGTCTCACACGGCAAAGTGTGTATGTGTTTCACTTCCACTCGTATTACCTAACAGTATTACCTATTTACTGTTTTCACTGCTCATCTCTGGCCATCTGCATGAACATTCTAAGGGCATACCAACCCTTCAGGCCACAGACATGCTGCACGAACATTCTAAGGATGACAGTTAAACAGAGCCAGCTTCATGGCCTGGTGCGCCAAGAAAAAGATGTTTTACCTGGCTCAGGTATGGACTTTTGGCAATTTGAACGTCCGATTACCTGCCCGCAACAGGGAGGAATGTCATGTGAAAATTTGGGGACGATCCGTCCAGCCGTTTCCACGTTAGGGCATGACTAACAAAGTCACTGTTAGCTTTTTATATATATATAGATTGAATTTATAGCCAGTGGCATAGTGCCAGTGGGGCGGGGGGGCGACACCCTGGGCGGAACAGTGGCAGAGGCATGGCCGGACCGTGGCAGGGGCGGGCAGCGCTGTGGCAGGGACGCAGGGTGTGCGTGCGCCCTGAGCACAGTTTCCCCTTCCTCCGCCTCTGTTTAAAGCCCATTTGTGAGTAACTGATTAGTTATATTAGATCAGTAGAGAGTTCACAGGAATGTGAATTCTCTAATGTTCAGATAAATTCAGATACAGTTAATAAATACTCAGTAATGTTTGTTACCTTTTGGAATGGCAAGATGAGAAAAAATGCTTCTGCAGTTTATTATCTATCTGCTTTGTAATTTGTTTTGTAATATGTATATCTTTATATTTGGCAAAAAAAATAAGGATTAAAGAACCAGCCAGTGCTTAAAAACAGAATAAATTGCAGTTTCAATCGGACATGAAAATAACCCAATTATTTTCATGAAGCTTAGCCTATGCCGAAGATCTGTTGGAAGAGCACCGCCTTTTTCAGGCAGCTGGAAGGCCAAGAATGAGGGGGCCAACTGGATCTGAAGGGAGGTTTCCAGGAGTGGTCCTCAGCATGAGACCAGGAAGGAGAGGATGGCTGTTGGTGATGGCATGGCATCGCTTCCCAAGGAAGCCTGGAAGTAACTTCATATCAGTCATGGAAGTATAGAGTTTCTGGCAATTGCTAGAGTGGCATGATATCCCATCTGGGGAAAATCCTGACATAGTACTGTTATACCAATGGTGATTTAAAAAATATAATTCTCCTGGTGTCCACTAGAGCAATGGCTGGGAACAGAAGCTAGAGACAGGAGATTTTTTGCCCTCAGAAGGAATCTGTCATGGTTAGTCTGAAGAAAGTTCAAATGTTTGTGGGCTCCCTTATGCCCTCACTAACTTCACCACACGTGAGATCCGCACTTGGAGAAGCCCAGTTTCATAGCTCTTAGACTGAATTTATACTCAGATGAGTGCAAACAGCTCCTCAGAAGTTCATGTCTGTTCAGGGGAGGAGTATTGGATGGATGGATGGATGGATGGATGGATGGATGGATGGATGGATGGATGGATGGATGGATGGATGGATGGATGGATGGATGGATGGATGGATGGATGGATGGATGGATGGATGGATGGATGGATGGATGGATGGATGGATGGATGGATGGATGGATGGATGGATGGATGGATGGATGGATGGATGGATGGATGGATGGATGGATAAATAATTTATATACCGCTCTCCCCTGGAGGGCTCAGGGCGGTGCACAACAATGCTGCAGAATAGCTCATGCATTCCCTGGAAAATCAAGGGAAAGATTATGAAAAGATTTACTCTAAATCTGGGGGATTTTAAAAGCATTTTTAATAGGACTTTTTTCTGTGCTGCTTAACTGATTTTTGGTATTCTTCCTAGTCCATGTACAGTTTACACATCAGAATAACATTTGATAACATGCTGGGAGGAGCAGCTTAGGATATCTTTCATTACTCAGAAGTAGTTCTTATTAAAGTTTAGGGTTTAAAAAGTTAAAATTAGTATATTGGATTCAGTTTGAAATTAACTGGGAGCTAGTATAATCACATAATGTAGGAAAAACATGATTCCCTTAGTATGTCCCAGTTAGCTACTGAATTCTGCACTTACCAGATAGAGTTTCTTAATCATTTTCAAAGCTGCCCCAGCATAGAATGTGTTTCAATTGTCTAACCTTAATTCTATTACACCCTATTTAGGGTAAGGATGACAGGAGATTTGTGAATTCATCTGTCGTTTCCTGGACAGTCAATGTTCTAGAATGCACTGCTTGGATCCTAGTCCCTTGGGGACAGAACTAGGTAGGAACCAGAACCCAAGCAGAGCATTGTAGATCAAAGACAGTTCAGGAAATGGCAGATTAATTCACAAATATCCTGTCATCTTTATCCTGAACAGGGTATATACTGTGTAATCACTGAGAAAGGCAGACTATTAATTATAGTAAATAAATATATAATTGTAACCAACTTCCTGTTGGGGCCCAGATCGTGTATTGTCTAGACCAATCAGAACAGATCAATGTAAGAATCAAGCCCCAAAGTCTAAAAGAGAAAACTCTGGGTTTGAAGCATCTTAGACTAATTTATATTGAGGGCATGAGCTTTTGCAAACAGAGAAATGCAATCTTTGAAAGCTTGCATTTTCAAAATAAGTTTTGTGGATACAGTAAATACCAGAATTTTTTAAACCTTTAAAATAAAGAACCACAGAGTAATATGACTTTGAACCTGAATTTCATTTTTAAATGTATTTCTGTAGCAGCGTGCCATGCAGGCTAGAATTCAGGTACCTAGAAACTCCATTATAATTCTATGATTCATCATTAGCATTCCTACTGTATTAATACCTGATGTTTTGTAATCACAGTCTTTTAATTTGGAAACCATAACTTTTAAAAAAAGAATAGAATTGGCTGTCTTCATGGGATAACAAGTGGCTAATGTCCATTAGACTAGAGAGTGGGGGGAAAGAGCAAGATCGTACTTAATGATAGTTGCCAGTTTGGCAAATATCTATGGGATGCTTTTTTCTGTTTTGAAAAAGAGAGCCTACTCATCACAGCTGTTCAAGACAGAACTGACATAAGGTGTTTAAAAAGCTTTCAGATGGTTAATGGGTCTTTACACAAAGATGATTTCAAAGGCTGTCAATTTTACAGTTAGATACAGAGATAAAGTTGTTGGAATGACTTGAGGGGAAAAAGATCTGTTGGGAAAGCTTTAAGGATATTTTTGGTCTAAAGATTAAAACTATAGATTGAGAAGTTATATCCATGTGACTCGTTACTCAAAAGAGGTGAAGAGGTCAGCAGTAATTTGATATGTTAGATTTCATAACCCAATGACAGTATAGTTTGCGGTGGTCTGTGAGTAAGGGAAAGATGGGGAAGGATCCATTCTTCCCCTACCGTTTATGAATTCTTTCAGTAGATCCAGCTGTATGTCAACAAACAGAAGGAAATTCTCTTTCCAAAAAAATAGAAATAGATGGAACCTCCCCAGGCTATTGTGAGAAACTGAATGGAATTGTACTATTCTTTTCAACCGTGGAACTCCTATAATGATCTAGCATAAGATAAATCCTTGTATTTATTAGAGCAAAAACCAAGTTGTTGTTTCAAATGAATCTTGTTATGTACAGAGATTGATTCAATAGTCACATTTTGAGGTACAGCATATTATTCTTGAAATATAAGTTCCAATTTTGTAGCCATCTTTACATTTTGAAATTTATGCTTGTTCCTCAAGATTGATTTTCAGATCAGTTCTGACAGGCAAGTAGCATTAATTTGTAGGTCCCATTTTATCAATGAAAAATTGCCATTTGTTTTGATGACCTTTCTATAACAGATTTAAAATATTAGCATGGATTATGTGCATCAATGGGGTCCCCAACCATTTTGATCCTCCAGGCATCTTTGGAATTCTGATATAGAGTGGTGGGCACAATATAGAGTGGTGGGCCACAAAAAGTCCAGGTTTGAGGTTACATATAACTCTAGCAGTAATGCTTCAGCATTTCAGGTCAAATGTCTGTTTTAATAGGATGCATTTTAATGTTCACAGCCAATCAGAAGCCCCGCTGGGCAAAAGCCCCACCTAGCCTTGCCCATTTTCTAAAAGCACTTGATGAGTGCCACAAAAGGTGTTGGTGTGCTCTATTGTGCCCATGGGCCCAACGTTTAGGACTCCTGGTGTAGATTCTCTTCTTTGAAAAGTGGAAGCGTTGGAAGATGGGAAAGGTGAAGATAAACCCACATTCAGCAAGGAGCAGCCAGAGAGAAGTCTGTTATTGACTTAGGCCAAATTTGATCAGGAAATCTATTGATCAGGAAGTCATATATGTTTATCTAACCTTTTGTGAACTGTTCAAGTAAAGAGACTTATTTGTCTGTATGTCTGGTCATCCCACAACTTCCACTCTTCATTTAGAGTTTGTTAGAAGAACAGAGGGGAGGGGAGGCAGTATAGCCCAGTTTCGTCTGAACTTGGAAGCTGAGAAAGGTTGATACTTGGAAGGGAGATCACTAAGGAAGACTCTGCAGAGGAATGCAATGGCAAAATATCTCTGCTTCCATTTTGTCTGTTCATACAACTACACCAGAGCACACTGTATGGCTTGCAAATGTTAATGCCTTGTGTCGCTTCAAAGACGTGTGAAAGTGTTTCCAGGGCCCTACACCTTGTGGACTGTTACATTTGGGCTGCTGGATGATCCACACCGAATTTAGAAAAACAAGAGTAAAAGCTTGAAATGTTTCTCTTGACCCCTTAAAACTGTTCCATTTCAAGGTGATAATTTATTAGGGAAAAACTTGGCAGGAAAATGTGTGTGTGTGCATGCTTTATTTATCTCTGCCTGTCTTGCTGAGACTGAAGGCACATCACACAGTATAAAACAATGTCACAATATAAAACAACGTAAGACATCCAATGAATAATGCAATCAGACTAGGATTATGACAGCTATAAAAACAATGAAAAAATACATGCCATAAACAATCCAAAAAATGGAATTATAAAATAGAAATTTCAAAAGGGAACTGTTTGAAAGCATTTAGGCTCCCCTGGGAAAGTGTCATGATCCTTACTGAGCTGGCTCCAGACTCTGACTCAGAAGTTTCTGGTCTGCAGCTCAGAAGACTCAGAATCATGGCCTGGGGGGGAGTGGGGAGACAGAAATTCTGGCAGACCCTTGCAATTACCCTGACCCATCTGTTCTAGAGCTCCTCCAAAACTTCCCTCTGAGAGCCAGCGTGGTGTAGTGGTTAAGAGCTGGTGGATTCTAACCTGGAGTACCGGGTTTGATTCCCCACTCCTCCACCTGAGTGGCAGAGGCTTATCTGGTGAACTAGATGTGCTTCTGCACTCCTACATTCCTGCTGGGTGACCTTGGGCTAGTCATGGTTATTTTAAACTCTCTCAGCCACACCTACGTCACAAGGTGTCTATTATGGGAAAAGGAGCTTGTAAGCCACCTTGAGTCTCCTTACAGGGGCAAAAGGTGGGATATAAGTCCAAACAACATCAACAACAACACCTCCTCCTCCTCCTGTCCTATGGCAACTAAGCACTAGCCCAGGACCCTGCCCATAAGCCCATCACGATCCATCTGCACTCATCAGGAACAGAAAAGGCAGGCTCATGCTGAGATAGCTCAGTGGAGATGCAGTGTTTCATCTCATGGGTCAGACCAGGGTCCGCAGTGGATGCAGACCTTTGCAGGATTCTGGCCCCCGTTCAGTCTACACAAGATGAGCCCCAGGTGCTGCTTCCAGAGCAGTTGGAGCTGCTTTTCCCTCAGGCTATTTAAACCTTGGGCTGGGAGAGAAAGCTTGCTGGATCAATTAGTTCAAAAGGCTTAAGCCTAGCATCTGAAACTGCACAAGTCTGGCTAGCCCCAGGGCTAAGAGTCTGGCACCACTCGAGGGTACCTGACTAGCCCTGCCTACAGAGTACAGGACAGGCAGAGCACCACTGAGCATCCATGCCTGGTGCCAACACAGAGCTGCAGTAGTGAAAAAAATTGGCATCCCCATGTTTTCCTGGTGGCTGCTGGTGCTACCATGGAATCTGCACTCATTGTTGGACTGACCCATTTGGTAAGTAGTTTGCAAAATTCCCTTGCATGGAATCTCTGCTAAATGGAAAAGTGTCTAGAGCCCTCTTTGCGTAGAAGCTTTTAACACTCAAATTCCCCTAAGGATCCAGAACAATTGCTTTCATGATGTTCTCATATCCATTCCCCAGTGACGTATCATCCTCTTAAACAGTGAATCACAATAGATCATTTAGAGAGGTTAAGCTTTTCTTCCGCCCTTAATATTTTGCTGTCAAAAGTTGCATGGGGATTTTTCAAGTTTGCTGGAAGTGTAAAAAATGTTCTGCTCCAATTAGTAAGTCATATTTCTCTTCACTGACTTAAGATGTACGGGGCCGAGTGGGCAAGGAGCGGAGGCGGAGCTGCAATGGGGACATCTGGGGCGCCTCGCCCCAGGCGCCGCCAATGCAGCCACATGGCATGGAGGGAGCGTGGGCAGTTCATATCCCGGGCGCAGTTTCCCCTCCCTTCATCACTGGTAAAGAGAGTTTGTTTGGGGATGCTGTCCATCTTTCTTGTATGTTAGGGCCAGTCCCACCTCAGAGATTCTCATCAGTACAGTCTACCTCTGCCTTCTCCAGATGCATTTCCTTTCCGTGAAGCAATAATCACAGAATTATTTTTTTCTCAGATATTGCCTATAGTATGTGATTTGGTTTTCACTGAGTTCTGCCTCTATTTTCCAGGGCTGAAAAAACAGAAGTTTTGAGTGAAGACCTCTTGCAGGTACAGTGTCCTCTGCCTATAGCAAATGACTGAACTGTTTCATCCTTTGACATTTTACACCACTAGAGATGTCAATTTTCTAGAAAGAGTGCAATCATGGATATAAAACAAGACCATCCCCTCAGAAGGGGGACAATTTTTAAAGAGAAAAGAATTAGAATTTTGGTGGAAATTGAAATATGTGCAATGCTTATTTCCTTATTAAAGCTAAACTTATTTTACTGATTTAAACCATTACTAACTTTGCAATCATATAAAATTGTACCAAAGTTTATAAATGGCTATGTTTTGTTCACATTGATAATATCGCCAGTGCTAGATAGAGCAATACCTATATTCTGACTATAGCATTCTGTTCTACATAACCATACATATCTTAGTTTTTGCCTTCTAAGAAGTAGGAAAGTGTACAAGCAGAAAATAGAAACCATAATTAGTAAACAAAAATGAAAAGAATTTAGAAATAGTCTGCATTGTCCTGCAGCCATGGCACCTCTAGCTGTGGCTCCTAACACTCTCCAGTGAAGGCACCATATCCCCCCTCCCCCTACAGCAGTGCTGAGGGTTGAGAACTTCAATTCTCACTGTGACCCACCTCAAGAGCTGC
The DNA here is from genome assembly GCF_021028975.2 of Sphaerodactylus townsendi. NCBI lineage: Eukaryota > Metazoa > Chordata > Lepidosauria > Squamata > Sphaerodactylidae > Sphaerodactylus > Sphaerodactylus townsendi. Next base: position 113,141,999 of record NC_059427.1, on the reverse strand, counting down.
GTATTAATAGTAAATAAAATGGAGGCATGATAGACGTTCACAAGGAAATCTTCAGAGGCAGATGGAACTCTGTTTCACAAGCAGTGCTTCCACCTGGAGCATAGAAATCTGGTCTTATTTAATTCCATTTAATTCCAATCATTTAATTCCAGAGAAGTCTCAAGGAACTGTTGACACACATGCTTGCTCTGAAATTATTGTGTATGGTCGTTTTGCTTTCTTGCTGAATTGCATAGCACCCATATCTGAAGAGAAAGGATATAAATCCCATGTTTGGTCCGTTGAAGCAGTTCCCCTTGTGAGCATAATTTTAAACAGGTGATCTGTGGCATTTTGCAGCACAGGTAGTCCCTCGGGTCTTTTCATAAGAACAGTTCAAGGTGACTTCTGAATGACACTTCTCGTGGAAGTCTGAAATATTTCATGCTTAAGTCACTGTTTCAGTGCCTCTTCTGAAACTCCAAAGGAAATAGCTGTATTACTTTTACAGGCTGTTTTCAATTATATTGTCAGCTGTCATTTAATTGCATGTTTTCCATAAGCCTCAGCTTTATTTTTCAAAGGGCTTTGGTGACTTTTCTTGTCAAGCTCAGCTCAGTGTTTCTAGCGTGAGTCCGTAAGCAGCAAAAAAGTCAGCCTCCAGTTCTCCGGACCAGTGCAGTGTAATTGTCTACCCTTAGCCTCTGACATGTCTTCCCTGCCTTGTAAACCGATTCTGAAAAAGCTAATATGGTATTGAAAATTATGTGTCTTTCACCACCATAGAATCTAACATTCTTATGGTGGTTTAAGCCTTGCAGTTATGGTTAGTATGCAAATTGAATGAGCCAATCTTTGCTTTGAGGATTTCCAAGTTTTATTTTCACTGACTGTTACACTCCTCCGTGTCAATAGAGCTAAAAGGAATGCAAGCACTGTTCTTCCTCAAGTATAGCTAAAAAGTTGAACAGGTTGTCCATGGGCACCCTGTGCCCTTATCCCTGTTCTGCCAGCCTTGGTATTTTGTGCTGTTCAGATACAGTGTTGAATGGGAGTCAGTCCTGACATGACCAGCTTCCATTAAGACAACAACAATAGCCAAGTATTAGTCCTTGTGACTGCAGAGAGCAGCTGAAAACAGTGTCTGATAAAGACCCAGAAAGTATACAAGGTGCCACTAGCCCTGACAGAGAAATCCTTATCTACATTTCCCATCCCATTCCCTTTTCTTGTCCATCATAATTGAGACTTGCTGTTGAACTTTGACATCCTGAAATGTCAAACTTTGACACCCCATTGACATCCTGAAATGTCAGTCCATCACAAAATTGATTTCTGTAGATGTAGATGCTTGAATCAAAACAATGGTTCCCGAGATTCTGGACCCCTGCCATCCAGGATGCCGCTGTGACCCTCAGGCACCCTCCAAGGGCTTCTGGAGCAGCGAGGAAAGCCCCAAGCCTCTGAAGCTGCGCCAGCCTGCACTTGCGGCGGAAGGAACCCCTGGCCACCCAAAGCCACACTAACTTGCTCAGGTGGCTCTTGGGGTGGCAGGGGAAGCCCCAGGCCACCGAGAGCTATGCCAGCCTGCTCCAGTGGCTCTCAGGGCAGCAAGGGAAGACAGGGGTCATGCAAAGCTGCACAGTCACAACCCCAACCCCCTAGGAGCCCCAGCAGAGGATAGGGATTTCCGAGCACCTTCCCCTCACAGACACTCCCCAGTGCATTTTCCCCAGGAGCACTCACTAAGGCAAAGGTGGGGTAGAGGCCACTGCAGGCTTCAGTGTCAAGTGCAGGGAAGGAGGCCGGGTTGGGGTCAAAGAAAGACAAGCACCCCAGGCAACCCCTAGGGCCAGGGGAAGGTGGGCACAGGCCAGGCCCAGAGCACCTGTTTTGGGGATAGGGGGACCTGGGGATGAGACAAAGTGTTTAAAAGTCAGCCGATAAAGAAACTGTTGGCTGACAGTTCAGCCAGAGCTGGGGAACTTGTCAAGCGTGAAGGGAGAGGCAGCACACGAGTCCTCCTCCCTCATGTCTGAAGCCTGCGGGTATAGCAGAGAACTGGAGTCACCCACCCCAAGGGATGCAGGGGGAGGATCCCTGATGACGGGGGTGGGGGGCACAAATGGACTAAAATTAATGGTGAAATCACGATTCTCCCATTTTCCCACTAACCATAGTGATTTCCCTGCATGTTATCTATGAGGAAAGGCAAGCACACTTGTGATCTTATAATTAACTTGCTTGACAAGCAAGATTTATATTAGAATGGCATTGACCCATTGATTGATGGAGGGTCCCACATATTTAAAGTGACTTCTTCCTTCCAGTGTTCTCATAAAATGGACTGGAGAGCAAGGTGTATGTCCACTGGACTAGCTTTGAGATGTGGTGGGGACAGGCTGCCTGGTGGGGGGGGGGGGCAGGATGGGCAGTCCTTCTGAGTCAGTCACTGTTGTATCTGTCCACAGGTGGAGAAGCGCTTGGAGCTGGTGAAGCAAGTCTCCCACAGCACACACAAAAAGCTGACAGCATGTCTGCAGGGGCAGCAAGGATCAGATTCTGACAAGCGCTCGGTGAGAGTTCCCGGTATCCTCCAGGCCAGCGTTTCCCAAACTTTTTTCCCCATGGCCCAGTTATTTTAATACCTCTCCTCTGTGACCCACTAAAAATTTCATGGCCTATTTATTAGTAAAATAAAACAAATGTGAATGTCCCTGTGCTCCAGTTGTTCCTCCCCTCCGGCTCCTTCACTCTCTGCTCTCCATCTCTGCTGTGCTGCTTGTCACTCACTCTAACCACCTCTCCACCTTCTGCTTCTTATCCCTTTTCCCTGGTGTTCATACTCCTATTCGCCCCCCCCCCCACAGTCACCAGCTCCGCCTCTGGCCCTGGGGCGGGCACAGCCAGTTTTAACAAGGCCATGCCCCCCATCATACAGCTGCCCGTGCTGGCTTGGTGGGGTCGAGCCCAGCCCCATGCTGGGCCTCATGTGCACGTGGCAACATCAGGGAGGCTTCCCAGGGTGCCGCTCCCCCCCTTCCCTTGCAGCACCAGCTTCTGCTGTGAGCTGTGGCCCCGGCCCCTTTCTGGGTGGCTGGCCGGCCAGGGAGGAGCCCCAAAGCTGCTGTATTGTCCTGGCTGGTCCTTCTCCAGGTGGGTGGTGCCCTCCGAGCAAGGGCAGGGGTGGGGTGGTCGACCCCAGCCCTGGACTTTAGGTGACCCAGCATTTTGCTTTTGTGACCCAGTGCCGGAAATACACCAGGCAATAGTGCTCTTTGTGCTTGCATTGAGGAGAGGTTAGAGAGGAGGGAAGCTAGCTGAGAAGAGGCCGGTAGTGGCTTTTCCCTCCTTTGTGTAAAACTGCATATGCATATGAAATTATAAGTAAATAACACAGAGTTTAGACTTTTTTAAAAAAGGTGTTATGAAAATACTGTCATTTTCTCAGTGGGATAGATGTTCAAACTGTAGTGTAATGGATTTTGAAAACAAAACCCTCCATTCCCCCTAAATTCACACAGCAGTTGCTTTTGTTGCAGAAGAAATTACCCTTGACGTCACTTGCCCAGTGCTTGATGGAAGGTTCTGCCATTCTAGGGGACGACTCCCTGCTTGGGTAAGATTTCTCCCATCGGGAAAAAAAGTTTTGAAGTCTGTTTTGCTCTGTTTTGAAGTCTTTTCATTCACAGCAATATCCCCCTGTGTTTTTTTTTAAAAAAAACTGCTTTGGCTGGTAATTTGTTGAAACTTACTGAATCATTTTTGTATTACATAATTAATGTTTCCTGCTTTCGTTTTGAATAGTTTTGCAATGCTAAGGTTTTCTCCAGCGAGCCTCATTGGGTTGGCTCTTACCTGCCTTGCATTTGTCAGTGCCTTCCTAGGATACAATGAAAAGTAATAATTTCACACCAGCCATTTTCTGAAGCGTAATTAGTGAAATCTGAAACAGCATGGAACAGGGTTATATTTCCAATTCATATACAAGAATGTCTGTTTCTGCCCCTCTTGCTGCACCTACACCAATGAACCACTCGTGGCCCCGTGGCCATCTCTTTCCTTCACATTGTTGTTTGCCTTTCTTCTGCTGCAGGAAGATGCTGAAGTTAAGTGGGGAAGCAGAGGACAAGCTAGCCCAAGAGCTCATCCACTTTGAGTTGCAAGTTGAAAGGGACGTGATTGAACCTCTGTTTGTGTTGGCTGAGGTGAGAGTCATTGCACTGACCATGGTGTTAGGTTGCTCCAAACATGAAGGGGTTGTGGAACTGGGAGTATGTTGGAGTAGAGATAGGAAGGAGTAGTACTGGGGTGCTGTGTGGTTTCCAGGCTATATGGCCGTGTTTTAGTAGCATTTTCTCCTGATGTTTTGCCTGCATCTGTGACTGCATCTTCAACAATACATTGAACATCTCTATGAGTAGTACTGCTTTTGCAGTTCTGTACTGGCAAGGTTTGTCTGTCTGGAGATTGAGCAGGAGGGGGAGACCAAGAGTGCAGGCTGTACTCAAGGAGAGGGCAAGACTGCCTGGAGGGAGTGAGGAGTCCACGAATAAACAGCTCTGTGAAAATAATCTAAGCAGAGGTGGTGATATTGAAGTAGTGTTGCTGACAAGGTTTGGGAAGCAGGAAAGGGTCAAGCAGACCCAGAAAGCAAGGCAGGAACAGAAGACGGAGCGGGGCAAGAAGCTAGGTCTAGGAGTCGAGAGCAAAATTAGTTTTATTTCCTAACTGTATTGAAAGATCAACAGCTGATTTTAGGATCTGCCCATGCTATCTCCTCTTAGGAGCATTGCCCACCCAACTGGCAGCTCCTAGAAGGGATGTTTTTAAAAGCATAAGGATTTCTCGAGCAGTGAGGTCCTTGAATTGTTACATTCAATAGAGCATCAGTACAGGTTTACACATGGAAAACATTTTAAACTGCTTTGTGTCATAAATGGATTATGTTTGTTTTCATTTTCTGTATTGTTTTTATTTTGCCCATAGAAACACACACACATCTAGAAAAGTCAAACCTATCCTTGTTCAAATTATCAACAGCTTTCCAATTGCAAGCAGCATCTTATGAATGCTTAAAAATAGTTTACCTTTGCTGCTGTTGAATTATAAACAGACATATGTGCACTCTCTCACTCTTTTTCTGTCTGCACACGCACATTTTTCTACTGCTGTCTGGAATGTGCATTGTCAATTACATTATAAACAATTCCCAATGTAATTTTTTTAAGAGTTTAATTTTCTTGAATTTTTACATTGGTTAAGGTATTGTTTCTGTTCATGAGGCAAAGCTTATTACCGTAATATTGGTTTTCTGAGTTTCTGTTTATAAAGGTCACACCTTTGTGGTATGTGCCCTTTTCTTGAAGCAAACATGGATTTCCCAGTTATGTTGATCAAGATTTGGGTTCTGGCAACTGGGTTAACACTTTTAATAACTGCCATTTAAAAATATTCAGCAATCAGCAAATATGGGCCAACAAAGCAGCTGCCTTTTTTGAGTAGTAGAAGAAGAAGAAGAAGGGTTTGGATTTTTATCCCCCCTTTCTCTCCTGCAGGAGTCTCAAAGGGGCTTACAATCTCCTTGCCCTTCCCCCCTCACAACAAACACCCTGTGAGGTTGGTGGGGCTGAGAGAGCTCCGAGAAGCTGTGACTAGCCCAAGGTCACCCAGCTGGCGTGTGTGGGAGTGTACAGGCTAGTCTGAATTCCCCAGATAAGCCTCCACAGCTCATGCAGCAGAGCCGGGAATCAAATCCAGTTCCTCCAGATTAGATACACGAGCTCTTAACCTCCTACGCCACTGCTGCTCCATGAGGTATACACACTGCAAGTGAAAAATGAGTTACAAAGGCTCATTCCGCACATGCAGAATAATGCTCTTTCAAACTGCTTTCAGTGCTCTTTGAAGCTGTGCGGAATGGCAAAATCCACTTGCAAACAGTTGTGAAAGTGGTTTGAAAACGCATTATTTTGCGTGTGCAGAAGGGGCCTAAGTTTGTAAGATTCTTTGTTTAACCTATGATGAGAAGACCATTTTCAGTGGCAAGGAGGAATTCTCATCACAATACATCTGGGAATTGCAGGCTAGGTATATGTGCATATCACACCCATTATTTTTGAATTTTGGTGCTGTTGTCTATTTACTTAGCTATTTACTGTATTTCTTTAAAGTCCTTTTCAGCTGCATACTGAGCCCAAAGGCTCCCAAGGTTGTGGTGGGTTTTCCCGGCTGTGTGGTCGTGGTCTGGTAGATCTTGTTCCTAACGTTTCGTCTGCATCTGTGGCTGGCATCTTCAGAGGTATATCACAGAAGGAAGTCTGTTACGCACCGTGTAACTGGACACTGTGTGTAACAGACTTCCCTCTGTGATACTCCTCTGAAGATGCCAGCCACAGATGCAGAGGAAACGTTAGGAATAAGATCTACCAGACCACGGCCACATGGAAAACCCACAACAACTAGTTGAATCCGGCCATAAAAGCCTTCGACAATACACTCCCATGGCAGCTTACAAAACAGTGAAAACATTAAAAAAATCCATAGCAGAATTTGCATCAATAAAATAATATTAACATAACTAAAACAGTAGGGCAGTAAACATAAATATAGTGGTGTGCTGGCAACTTCATGATATGTACTGAGTATGCAATTGTTCCCCTAACAGGGAAATAGCACTTTCCTACATTGTTTCTGGTCAAGAAAATGATCCTGAAGGAGAGAGGGCTAGAGCCCCTTCTTATGCACTGAAATCAAATCCAAGTTGGGCCTTCACATTCCTCAGGATTAAGTTCCTATTACGCAATTCTGAAACCCATCTGACTGAAAAGCCACATACCTGCTGCCTGGACATTGTGAATTGGCCTGACATGTATTCTGAGTTTGTGAGCACATCTGTCTTAACTTATCTTTTCTTCTGTGTCCTGGTAGCTGAATGATCCTGGAAACCCTGAACAGACACGACATTGTTTCAATGAGATAACTAGATTCAAGTCAAGTAGCACTTTACAGATCAACAGGATTTTCAGCATATAAACTTTCGAGGGTCAAGGCTCCTTTGACAAAGGGAGCTCTGACTCTGGAAAGTTCATACCCTGGAAATTGTGTTGGTTTGTGAGGTGCTACTGGATTTGGATCTAGTTGTGTGATGGTAAACTAACATAGCTACCCTCTGAAACTATTATTTCAGGGGTGCATCTGAATGAAGATTTGAGTAGGTGCTCAGCACTTCATTTTTGCAGTTTTCCTTCTTTTTCCAGTAATGTAGTTTTTATATCAGCATATGAGAATGCAGCAACAGAAGTTGCTGGGGCGGGGGGGGGGGGGGGGTTGAAGGATCTTAGAGGTTGGGCAGCTCACAGGGGGCCCATGGACTCCTAGGTGCTGCTGTTGGCCTTTGAAATCCTGAGAATTCACTTTTGTCATATTGGGATTCAGTTAATGAGATACCTTTGGCAATTCTGTGCAGAATTTATCCCTGCTACTGTCTTTCTTTCTGTCTACTTAATTTCAGGTAGAAATCCCAAATATTCAAAAACAAAGGAAGCATTTAGCAAAATTAGTTCTGGACATGGATTCTTCGAAAACAAGGTAAGACATTTGTTCTTTTTCAGTCGGCTACCTCTAAATTTTGTTTATACTAGTGCAGTTAAGCAACCTTAAAAACCTGTAGCCCTGGAGAAGATTGTAATCTGGGGAAAGTTACTCATGTACAGTGCAATTTTAAGCAGTCTAAGCCCACTGAAATGAATGGGCTTAGATTGGAGTAACTTTCATCTAATAGATGCAGCCCTTTCAATGGCCCATTCAGACCTCTAACTGGTGAAACAGTTCATTTCTTTACACAGAAATGGTAGCAGAGTTGAAACTCTGAGAATTTCCCAGTTGGTTAATCCTGTATGCTACACTCTGTCGCAGCCAAGCATAAAGTTACTTGTCCTACAGAATTTCCTTGGTTTTTTTTTTCTGGCAGCAAAGGAAGCTTCAGTTTTTTTATTATTATTAGAGGATCACTGAGAGCCACCTTGCTGGATTAGAGTCATAAGGGAGCCTGATGGGGCTAGGATTGAGCCTTCTGCTTTTTCTTCTGTTAGAATATTGAGTGTCATATGTAGGCCATGCTGTCATCTTTGACGCTCTATCAGTTGTCAGTATGACAGAGCTGCAAGAGCTTAATGCTGTCTGGGCTTCAGGGAGAAAATGATGTGAGAGAAAACATACCACAGTTTTCCTGTTTCAGCTTTCTGTCCAAATTGAATTTCTTGTATTGTGGGAACAATCTCCCCATTTGAGAATGGTTATAAGCAACTAACTGCTGTGACTGGAGGTTTTGAGTTAGTAGAGGGTTTTTTTTAAAAAAAAAATGCCAGATTGTAGGCATGGGAGAACTTTCCACTTCCAGGTACAAACATTTTTCTTAATCCTACATTGGGCAGGCTGTACTGTAACTCCAGGCCTCTTTTCTTTCTTTCTTTCTTTCTTTCTTTCTTTCTTTCTTTCTTTCTTTCTTTCTTTCTTTCTTTCTTTCTTTCTTTCTTTCTTTCTTTCTTTCTTTCGTGGGTGGGTGGGTTCGTTCGTTCGTTCGTTCGTTCGTGCTCTCTCTCTCTCTCTTTTGTAACATATATTAAATACCTTTCTCCTCTGTGGTACTCAAGGCAGCTTACAATATAAATAAAAAGTTGTCAAAACAAAATAAAAACCAGTAAAAACTATAATTATAAAACTCGTAAAAGTTACAGTTTTAAAACTTCAAATAGGACTACCAATAATAAAAGCTAAATCAATCAAAATTCTCTGAACTGAGGTTAGGATAAGTTTGCCCCGGTGAAGTGAAAATTATGCACAGATGGCCTCTCTGGAGGGGAATTGAAGCACACTTGTCATCACACAGGAAGCTGCTTTCCATCCCATCCCCGTTATCCCCATTATCAAGCAGCGTAAGGCCAGAGCTACCATATGGGGGTGGGGAGGAATTCATCATTGTCTCATCACAAACCATTAAGTATAATTTTGAATAGTGTATTTACTCTGCCAATAAAAGGTTGATGAGTGAATGAGTAGGGTATTTAGTACAAAAGAGAGTTTGAAACAAAGCAGTGTTTAGCACACATCTCTCATATTTATAACTTCTGTTTCAAGGAGGTATGCCAGAAAGTTGATTTCTGATTAAAAAAAAATTCTGTCAACCCCCCCCCCCCAATTATTTTCCTTTGGACAGATTTTAAAGAACAGGCTTGACCTGTCAAATAAAGGGAGGACATTCATAACAGGGCCAAAATCAGTGTCCCCCCCCCCCCCGGATCTGGTGGGGATGCATTCAACTCTTCCAATAAGATAAAGAAAGGCCCCCCACTCAATTGGCAGCAGTGTGCAGAGGGGCTGCTTGGATCAGCTTCGTCTGATATCAACTGTGAATGATAGTTGGACCATTCTTACTGGAGGATATGCTCATTAAAAATGTTTGCCTGAAAAGAGAGACACAGGAAATTTGACAGTGTGTGAAATGGAGCTTTAGCCTCTGAACAGTACAGTCCAAAGACTATATCCTCAGGAGTAAATTCCACTGACCCCCGTGGGACTTAATCCCTTGTAAGTATGCTCAAGACTGCAGTCTTAGGCACACAAAATATCAATGAAGGCATGTTTCTCTGTTACAGAAACCATGGCAAGATCTTTTTCAGTTTGGGGCACTGTTGTAAAATGGCTTCATTGGTCTTAACGGCAAACAGAGCTGGATTTGTGGAAGATTGGACATAAGCATCTAATTTTAGAGTTCCCCATGGTGATTCAGGGATTTTTTTTTCACTTTCTTCCTCCAAAGGATTTCCTGCTAAGTTCCAATTATCCCACAACTGTTTCATTACCAGTGTGGCTCATGTGGCAGGAGGCTTGAGCTGTTGCTGATATCATTTTTTTTCTCCTGTAGGTGGCAGCAATCAGCCAAGTCATCGGGTTTGTCAAGCAACTTGCAGTCTTCGGGTGCCAAAGTGGATGCTCTCAGGGAAGAGATGGAGGAAGCAGCAAACAGAGTGGAGATTTGCAGGGTATCTTTTGTTTTTCCTGTTCCCCACATGGTCTCCAAGAGTCATAATCATCATCATCATCATCATCAACCTTTTATTGGCATGAGTTTAAAATACAACAGAGAGGTTGAGGAGAATCAAGTTAAAATAAGTAAATAAAATAATCACATTGTGGCGGAAAAAAAAAAAAACATTTCCCTAAGTGGTGCAGTTAAAAAACAATAAAATTAAATAAATAAACTAAAATCTGTAGGGGAATCTTTAAAATTGGTGTATTTTAATTCCAGAGTTGTGCTGGAAGTGTTGCCAGGAATTCCAAGCAACGGCTCCTAGGGATCTCTGAGGAGACTGATCACAAAGCAGATAGAAAGATTTGACCTTGTCTGATGAGTAGGCATAGTTCTCAGTGTATGGGTCTATATATTGTCAAGTCATAATCCGTTATGGAAAGCGACACAGGAAAACACCATTGTTGGTAACCCATGGAAACCGAGTAGATGGTGCCATAGGAAATGTTATACTTTGAGGAGGACAGGGTTAACAGTTATATCTCTTTACTTTTTCACCTCAACTTGCTGACTGTAATGACACACAAAGACGAATATCTCTGGGTAGATTGTGATTTAATTAACAATCTATTTTGGATGTGTACGTGGGTAGGGTTGAGGATTAATTTGAATTTCTGTAAAAGCAAGACACTTCAGTCCTTGCACGGAGGTTTGAATTATAATATGCTTATTGTTTCTGTACTTCCCACAGGATCAGCTCTCAGCTGACATGTACAATTTTGTGGCCAAAGAGATAGACTATGCAAATTATTTTCAGACTGTAAGTATCAGCCATTTTGTTGTTGCCTTAATTTTCCTTCCCTTTTCTTTTCTCTTCTTCCTCTGTCAAATTCCAGCAGTCTCGAGGACACACGGTCTCCATATCTGCCCTTAATTTTTTTACTTTCTTTCAGTTAATAGAAGTGCAGGCTGAGTACCACAGAAAGTCATTAGCACTTTTACAGAATGTGTTGCCTCAGATTAAAGCGCAGCAAGGTAAGTCATCTGCAATTCTGTTACGTTACCATGCATATCTGTGATGCTGTGGACAATTAATGGTACTTTCTGAGGTCCTGTGGTTTCTGAAATTCTTCCCCACTTACTAGTCTCTTCCTACTCAAATATCAGAAGATCCATTGATTGCTCCCTCTCAGTTTGCTGCACTGGTCAACTTTTGCAGGTTGGATTGCAAATAGTTAGTTGTCCCCCAAAATGCGGGGAGGGAGTGGAGGGGGGTTCCAAAGGCAGAAGAGTAAGAAACATAATATCACCAAGATGTTTTTCTGGGTTGTTGTACCCTTTGTAACCTGAAATGCTTGACATCATCTGGACTAACTCTGAGTTACTAAAAGGCTTAACATTTACCAATCCACTAAAGGCCTGCTGTTGGAAGGAATTCAGACATTTATGGCCTTTATCCCAAGTCTAAGTGCCATCTATCTACCAAAGGATCAAAACAGCTATACCTTGGCAAAAAATCATTTCTGTTGGCCAGACCAACAAAGAATGTTTTTTCTCTGTTTTCTAGAAAATACATTCTACTTCCTGTTTGTTTTTTATTTATTTGCATCTCTCTCTCTCTCTCTCTCTCTCTCTCTCTCTCTCTCTCTCTCTCTCTCTCTCTCTCTGACCATTTTGTTATGAAGTGCCCATATCTATAATTTCTGTCCTGGCACTGAAGCTCAGTGGCAGAGTATCAGGTTGGCATTCAGAAGGTTCCAGTTAAAAGGACTAGGCAGCAGGTGATGTGAAAGACCTCTGTCTTGGGACCCTGGAGAGCCACTGCCAGTCTAAGTAGACAATACGGATCTTGATGGACCAGTGGTCTGACTCAGCATAAGTCCACTTCATGTGTTTATCTGTCCATTACATTTTTATTGTGCTTTTCTGCTAAAAAGCTCAGTATGTTGTATATGGTTCTCTCTTCCTGTTTTATCCTCCCAACAACCCTTTGAGGTAGGTCAGGTTGAGACAGAGTGACTAGCCTAAGACCACCCAGTGAATTTTATGACTGAGTGGATACTTGAATCCATCTCCCCAGTTTTGGTCTGACACTAACCACTGTACCACATTCTCTCTATATATCTTACTATTCTATTTTTTTCCTGTGGTAATTATTTTACCATCGGCTTTTCACAAGCCACACATTGGTTGGCTTCTCCAATTAATTTTATGTCTTGACAGGCTTTTGGATGAGGACCATTGTTTTATTTGGGTCTTTTATATTGTTTGGACCATTTCTCCTTTTTTAAATTGTGGGTTTTATGTCATTTTAACTTTGGGTGTTGCTTTGATTGCTACGGTATAGCAGCTGCAAAAGCAATTCATCAGTTTTATCATGAAATCTTGATCTGGAAGGAAAAGGTCCAAGGTTAGGATTTTATCTCTTTTCTGACCAGCAGCAATAAAGGAGGCACATGCATCTCTGTAGCAGCCTTTAAGCATGTTAAGAAATCTCTACTTAAGAAGACTGGATGTCATTTTCCAGTGTCTGTGCATGTACTGCAGAAGGTTACTCTAAACACAAAGGATTACCTGTGTTGTAATGAAGTTCCAAAGTGGCAAACAAAAAGTGATAAAACCCTTTTTTTGTAACCATCAAACTTCACAGTTTTTTGAAAGGCTGAAATATCCCAATTACCAATAAAAACTCATATACCTATACACAAAACCAGACAACTGACAAACAGGTCAACAAGAGCATCCAAAAAATGAGATATAATTTGCCAGAAGTCAATGGCAATACATAACTTTAAAGCAACCTTTTGAATGTTGTCAGGATTGCACTAGATAAATCTTTCTAGGTGGAGTGTTCCAAAGCTCAGGGGCAGCTCATAACAATAGTAAACCAATGCCATATCTCTTATCTCATGTCTCTTATTTGGACTCTCTTCCACAGAAGCTTGGATTGAAAAACCCTCCTTTGGGAAACCCCTGGAGGAGCACCTGACAGTCAGTGGCCGAGAGATCGCCTTCCCCATTGAAGCATGTGTCACCATGCTCCTAGAATGTGGCATGCAGGAGGAGGTCTGTATTGAGACAGCATCCCCCTCTCCTTGATTTATCAGTTCATCCTAAGACCACGTCATCTTAGCCAGTATGATTGGGCCTCATCACAATGTTTTGTGTTATCCATATTTCAATTTTGAGCATTGTCAAGTCAAGCTGGGGTTTCTCCTGTCTGTTTCAGGGCTTGTTCCGGGTGGCTCCCTCAGCCTCCAAGCTCAAGAAGCTTAAGGCAGCCCTTGACTGCTGTGTTGTGGATGTTCAGGAATACTCGGCAGATCCCCATGCCATTGCAGGTGAGGAAAACCATTGGCACACTAGACTAGCTTTGTAGTCAATGTCAGTATCTTGGATAGATAGAAGTATTTGCCAGCATTGATACTCTGCAAATATTATGAAGGTGCAGGGAAGTCCAGTGCATTATTTTGGATCCATGTGTATTGTGGGGGTTGAAATCTTCTGAGATGTAGTTGTGTATTTCACTATGGAGAATTGTGAATGCCTCCTTAGCTAAGAGAGTATACCCTGAAGGCTTTAACAGAGGAAGTGATTAGACCACTGTTTTAAAAAGACCTTTTTGGCCCGTTAAAAGCAGCTTTCTAATTTACCTTTTTGGGGCAAGAGTTTAGAGTGAGAGGTACCTGAGCAGATATAGAAAGACCACGATGATGCATCTGCTTCAATCTGGCTTCAGGTCTAGCATTGGGTTGGAGAAGACTTTGGCAGCTCTGGTGGGAAAATTCTGCAGCTGAATAGAGGTTATATGTATTCTGGTCCCTGCTACAGTAACTGTGTGGTTGACAACTGAATCATGTTTTGCACGGAGCCCACTTTCTAGACATTAAGTTCTGCAGCTTAAGGGGATACCTTCCATAGTATCTCTTGTCACATATTAAATAACTGATGACCCCAACCTTTACAACATACGAATTCATGAGGGGGAAAAAAATCATTGTTTTGTAGTAGGGGTATGCAGCTCCCCCTCCTTTTTTTTTTTTTTGGTATTTTTGGGTTTAACTTTTAAAAACCCAGATATATTTTAACACCCCCCACACACACACACACACACACACACAAAACACCTAAACCAACATATTGGCTTTTTCAAGTTTTTGAAAATTTGGGGACTTTTTTTTAAAGCTGAACTTGAAAAATAAAACTGCCTGTGGAGAGTTAGAGAACTGCCCTCCACCAGCAGTTCTGCAGGCCGCATGCCAGAGCTTCCTGTCGGGATGGCACTTCAAAGGCTGCGTGTAAGCCAGCAGAGCTGCATGGGGGAATCGGCTTTCTTGACCCCTTCTCCCCAGCAGCCCTGAAAGCCTAAAAAAGACTGAACCTATTCAGCTTTCTTCAGGATTTTTCAATCTGTATTTACTGAACGCCCACCCCTGTTTTGTAGTACTACAAACAACCAAGCAAGAATGTAGTGGAAACTCTTTACCACATTTATGTACATTTGTCTCTTGATAGGGAGCACGTGGTGATCTGAATATGTAGTAGCCTCTATGTGTGTATGTGTTTCCGGTCCTGATGGTTAAGAATTGTTTCAGCAGTAAGAATTGTTTTAGTATTCCCCGCTGCCCAAAAACAGTAAAAAGGCAGCAAGGAAATCTGCCCTGTAGAATTAGTAGAAAGCTCTATTTGCTATGGCAGTGCAAAGTCTGTGTTTCTTGTGTAGGGGCACTGAAGTCCTATCTCCGGGAGCTGCCTGAACCACTCATGACATTTGAACTCTATGAAGAATGGATTCAAGCATCCAAGTGAGTTTTTTTAGGAGTTCTCCTTTGCCATTTTAGAGACACAGTAGAGAATAAGCCTCATTAAAGCCTGTGAGATTTATTTCTAAGTAAACATATACAAGATTGGGTTCCAGGCAGCTGTACTTTCATTCTTCCTCCGGCTGGCCCAAAATATGGCAGAGCTCCAAATTTTGACTCAATGACTACCATATCTGCCACATTTCCAGTCAATAATGGGCTGATGGCAACATCCCTTTTCATAGAATTACTGGCAGTTGTATCATGTTTGACAAATTAGAAAATTTTCCTGTAGAAACCCCCCTCCTGAATATATTTAAACATTTTTATGTTATTAATGGCTGTTTTCGTAGGCCTTAACTAATTTTACAGAATATTGATTTTTTTCAAAATGAATTACCACTGATCAGCTAGCAGCTGCCTTGTAAATATTTCCAGTAAACTTGCAGAGCTAGTTTGGTAACATGTGAGTGAGCTCCAAGCTACGTGCCACCCTATAACTCACGTGAATTTACAATGCACATAGGAACAACATACTTCAGAGGCAGATGAATAGTTTCTAATTGGGCCACACTGATTCTTTTAGGCTTTCTCCTGCTTCTCATGCAAAATCCTGAATCCTGATTGCATCTTGAAATCAATCGGATTCCAGTAGGCCTGGAGCATGACTAATGTCCTCTGAGCGGAGGGCCCATCAGTCAAGTGTTTATTCCAACTTCCAGAACTTTCAGCAGATTCAAACAATGGCCACACATGTTTGTTTTGGTAGTGAGAAATTCTTTTTTTGCTGCTTCAGATTTGGTGCCCACATGAGAATAACTCAGTGGTTCTCAACCTGGGAGTTGCGACCCCTTTGGGAGTCGAACGACCCTTTCACAGGAGTCACCTAAGACTCTCTGCATCAGTGTTCTCCATCTGTAAAATGGATAAATGTTAGGGTTGGGGGTCACCACAATATGAGGAACTGTATTAAAGGGTTGCGGCATTAGGAAGGTTGAGAACCACTGCAGTAACTGCTCGGCAGCAATGTCTGGCATCTTTCCCCCCAGTTTTAAAGCTTGTCCTAAGGCTCCTTCATGACAGCAGATGTGGGAAACATAGCCCCGAAATCCTACTAGGTGTCGTTGGCTAGCTCACTTCATTCTTCTCTAGAACATGTTCATAAATCATTTTCCAAAATGAGATCACGGATTGTCATCTCGGCTAAGTGATTATGCAAATAGGCCCTAGTTGTGATTGTTCTGACATCGCTTGACAAGGGCGCCGTGGCCACATCCCCAGCGAGAGGAAATGTGAAGCACTGACAGTGACTGTTCTGTCTTCATCAAGGCAGATTTCAAGTGTGGAATTAATGAAGGGCAAGTGTGGTGCTTCCCTTTACACCTGAGTCTGTGCTTTCGCCTCTGAGTGCAGGCAGAAGAAGGGAGAAAGATGCTTTGTCCACAGACAGGCAAAATCCCTGTATTCTTAATCCAAGACTGCTCCTGACTCCATGCTGCTTTAATCCAACTTTTTTGCCTTTTTAGCATTCAGGACCAAGACAAGAGAATACAAGCCCTTTGGAATTCCCTGGAGAAATTGCCCAAGGCCAGCTTCAACAATCTAAGGCAAGTGTATGCAGCTGAAGGGCAAACTTTTGCTGTCTAGCTTTTGTTGATTTTTAATTTTGTGGTTTATAGTACACCGTGGAAATAAAAGAGCTATCCAAAAAGCCACCCTTTCAAGATTGCTGCTAGCAGGGATTGTGGACACCTAGGAGATAGAGCAGTGTTGTCATAGCCGCCTGTAAGGGATTGCAGATCATTGTAAATCATTTGCAAGATACTCTCCTGCTTTCCTCTGTGCAGTAGCTGAAGCCAATTTCCTACAGTTCTCAGTGAGATTATTGAGATGTGTTCTTTTGCTTGGCTTTGGGAGTGTCAGGGATGGCTGCAGGCCTGCCAAAACATGCCGGACTGCTGAACATACAGGACTACCGAAATATGTAGCATGTCAGCCAAGTTCTTTCAGTCCTATGAAGCATCTGTCAGATACAAGTACTTTTTCCCCTTGCCCTTTCTTATCAAAGGATACTGGTGTTTCCAGTTGCAAGAGCTTGTCTGGTTTCAGAGAGTCTTTTTTTTGTATCTCAATAAAACACTAACCTCTTCTCCTCCTCTGACCTGTACCCGGGAGGAGCCTCCAAGATATGAATGTGATGGCTTTGAAATCTCTCCAAATCTCAAGTTTCCCTGTTCAGTTTTGCCAGAAGGCCTCTCAGTGACAAGCTTTGCATTAATGCAGTTTGAATCACAAGGCCCAGAGCAGTCTAGGGATGCTGTGTTAGAGGGCTGTTGGTCCTTTGCAGTGCCTTCTGATGAAATTTTGGTCTTGGAGGAGGAATCATTTCCCCCACCCTTTAGTGGTTCTACACAGACTGTTCTTAGTTGACGCACCACAGAAGGAGCACGTGCTAGATAGACATATGCAATCACTTACATACTCTAAGTAGATTTGTGCTAGGATTTATTGTCATGTTTTATGTTAGAGGAGGGCAATAATGCCAAGACACTTGTTTTGTAGCACAGTAAATTGCCCCATCCCTCTTTCCTCATCCAGAGAGACAAGGACACTGCTGGTGCTAAATACTGTTTTATTCCTCTTACGGAGCAGAGTAGAGATTGATTCCCTACTTCAGGACCTTCATGCCAAGGTCAGTACTGGGAAGGTAGATGTGTTGTACCTAGTGAGAGCTGCAGTACCCACCCACATCCATTTAGAGGCAGGAAATTAAGAAGTGTGTTGACCAGTTCTTTGAGAGAGTTCTTTCCTCTTGATTCCTACTGACATATTTTTAAAGTGACTTGTGCAGTATTCGTGGCAACGAGTGGTTTTTAGCTTATGATACAATCAAGTTAAGGCTCTCCCCATCAATGAATTTTGTCTCGGTGTCCCTGCTGAGAAATGGATGAAACATTTGCCATGACAGAGTGTGGTGCTGAATTAGCATTTGTGGCTAGCCAGTCCCAACATATGCTGGACCCCCTCCCTCCCCTTTAACTCTCAGCCTTCTGATTGTCTCTTGCAGATATTTGATCAAATTCCTTGCAAAGTTAACAGAATATCAAGATGCCAACAAAATGACACCAAGCAACATAGCAATTGTTCTGGGGCCCAACCTTCTGTGGCCTCAGACAGAAGGGTAAGAGGGTGTGCTCTAGAACTCTGCCTTTGACAATGTTGCCTAAAGTGATTTGGGGGGGGGGGGGAGGGGGAACAGTGGATAACAAAATCTAATCCCAGAAACTGAATGTTCAAATACTCATTATCTTTGCCTCCTTTGATCCATTCTGTTCACAAATCTTGAATTATTCCGTTTGTTGAATGTGAATATTCCAATGATTTTGTCAAGGGACACAATAGGAATTGTAGAAAAGCAGGAATCCTATATAAAGTCTGAATTTTAATAAGTGTATGACAAGCAGGGTTGCCAACTCCAGCCTGGGAAGGATGGGGAGGGACCTCACTGAGGTATAACACCACAGAAGCCACCTCGAAAGCTGGAAGTTTCAACAGGGGTTACTGATCTCTGTAACCTGGAGGTCAGTTGTAATTCAAGGAGACCTCAAGGCCCCTCTTGGAGGTTGTTCACTCCAGTCACAGGTGGATATGATTAAAATGAACTTTTAGATGGCTGTGCTACCATGTTTCCCTGAAAATAAGACAGGGTCTTATATTAATTTTTGCATCAAAAGATGCATTAGGGCTTATTCTCAGGGTAGGACTTATTTTAGAGGAAATAAGGTACCATCACAATTCATTAAGGCGGGCTCTCGGCAGCCCTGTTGCTTCCCTGTCACATGTGATGAAAACTGTATCCTCATTGCCACTGCTGGATCACACCATACTGATCTGTAACTACCGGTAGGGCCTATTTTTGGAGTAGGGCTTATTTTTTAAGTCTCCTCCAAAAAGCCTGAAAAATTCTGATAGGGCTTATTTTCAGGATAGGGCATATTTTCGGGAAAACACAGTATGCGCTGATCCTTTCTGAATCATAAAGGCTGCTCTCCACATTGCTCCTTTTAGTATTTGCACCCGTAAAACGAGGGGTGCCCAATGGCAGAACTTGAAAAATTGCGTCCCTTGTCATAAGCTTTGCTTGTTGGTTCATAAATTCAGGAATCTGGTTTTAAAGTCCATAGATTTTAACCATGGATAATGGTGGTTATCCCCATGTACCCAGTAACTTCTAGCATAGAGACCAATACGGTTGCAGCTGGTTCAAGGCAGGGCACGTGTGAGTAAAACTCAAGCTCGAATGGTACCTGTGGGCAAGCCAGGCAGAGCAAGGTGGTGAGGAAGGCACTTTCCCCCCAAATGACTGATGTGGGAGAGAAGGATAGGGATGTCATCAGGACTGAGGTTAACAAGGGCAGTTTGGGCAGCAGAGATTTATAAAGAGTATGAGATATCCTTTCCAAATGCATCCCATGGTGCTCCATCTGTATCAAATCAGATGAGTGCCTAGGAATTTGTCTCAATGTAGAGTTTGCTCCAGCAGCGTTGTTGTGGGGCATACTCTCCTTCAAGTGCACACATACATGCACATCTGATTTGGGGAGGAAGATGGAGAGGACTTAGGCAAGTGCTGTTCCAGAAGACCATTGAAATTGAAGTTACCCCTTCAGCTCCTAAGTCAGCATTGATGGGTCAATTGCAAGCCATCCCAGGTGGGAATAGGCAGGGGGAAAGTGGAGCTCCCACAAAATCCATGCTCTGGAAGCATGTCCACCACTGTACAGCAGATTTCCCATTGGCTAAGTGCATGCAATGTACAAGCACAAATATGACTTCCGACAGTAGTATGCTTTGCCACCTGAGGGCTCAGCACCAGACACTGCAGCTGGTGAATGAAGTGGGCCCTGTGGGGTGGAGTGGCTTCCTTAACAGTAGGCAGTGGATATTAGGCAGCAGCAAGGGGGGGGCGGGCAGTGCCAGCCAACCTTGCAACAGCAGCTAGTGAAGAAGGTCTGACTGACACTAATGGGTCAGGAGGAGGCATCTGGCAGTGCCCTCAGCACTTGGGAGCAACAGTGCCGCTAGTCATGTTTTAGTGCCCAAGTCCCTCCATGCCTCTGCAACAGCATGACAAAATTTCTGGTATAGTGTCCTGACAAGCATGGCAAGGGGCAGTCTCCTAGAGGCGGTTTCCTAGAGGTACCCCCTGAGAGGGAACGCAAAGCAGAGGTGGAGGCGTGCAAGGAAAGAGAATTCCAAGCTGAAAGAGACTGATCTTTTGGCTCACTAGGCTGAAAAGATTCTGTGAAATCTGGCCCAGGAGACCGTGGGAATAATATCCTGCCCACCAACTAGTATGCCCAGCTGTTCTCTTCGGCAGGAGACACAGTCAGTCTGGATCCTGGATCTGTGGAATAAATGGTTTTCCTTCAGTTCCACTTAACATTCCCAGGCTTCCCTGGGATGCCCACTGAGCAAGAGAGAAAAACACACTCCAGTCTACAGGTAGCTTTGCCATGCTTCAGTCTGCTACCTCTTCAGCTGCCCTATCTTCTACCTGCTACTCCAGGTCTATGCTCACTCACTCAACTGTGCTGTTCCCATTGCTACTCAGAGTATTTGTCACCCCCCAGCACCAGTTGTCCTGTGTTCCACTGTGCCATGCCCAGTGCTGCCCATGTGGCATTTGCCCTGCCCATGGTTCATGCCCAGATTGCAGCCATTTCCTAATGCCTGGCATTGCTGCCTATCGATAGCTGTTACTGCTGCATGCATTTGCCACATCTCCTCAGTTCTTTGGGGATGGCCCACGAAAGGATCAGAGAACTGAGGAAAACTTTTTAAAGAGACATTTGTCATTTTGTGAATTTTCAAAAGTGGAAAATGGCTATTCCTGTTGACCTCAGTAGAGCCCGAGACATTCAAAATTTGGGATTTTCGGAATTGTGGATTTTGGTACGTATCACCTTGCCGTACATCCTGAAAATGTCTGCAAAATAATTCAGAGCAGCATCTTGTTTTTCAGAGGTGGCAAAGCTTGATGAGGTCCAGAGACCGGATCTCCGGGAGGAGATAGGAAAATCTGGACGTAGAAAAAGGATATTGCATGGGTGGTATGAAGGGGAGAAGGCTTCCTTGAATCAGGAAACTGGGCAAAGCTCTCTTCCAGTCTCACGACTCTTCAACTTGTTTTGGACTTCCTGGCCCTCAGCAAGCTCCACCTCAATACTCTGATTTGTTGTCTTCCTTTTTCCCCATTCTTCCTTCCCCCTTTTTTTTAGAAACATTACAGAGATGATGGCAACTGTCTCCCTGCAGATAGTTGCAATTATTGAGCCCCTCATTCAGCATGCAGATTGGTTCTTCCCAGGAGGTAGGAAGCATTTTATTTTCTGTTTGTTGCTGATGTCATTTTGCATGCCAGAGCCAACTGGTCTCAGATGAGTTTCCTTTTAGAAATTTCACAGCAACTGTTCTTCATACTCTAACCAGCCTTTTCCTTCCTTTATACAGGTGTGTATTTAGATATACCCAACCTGAAATTTCATCCCAAAATAGCTGTTTTGGGTCAGCTCTAGTATATCCAAAATGACCCCAAGCACTCAAAAAATTCTGGGAGTAGCAAACATTTAGCCCTGGATTTTTGGGAGTGTTTCAGTTTTGATGAAATGCAGGAATGGGGAAGAGACAGAGGAAGCTTGCTACTGGACAGCTCCTGGGTGGTATCTCTGCCCCTTAAAATTTAAAAGGGAGTAGAAGCCCGCCCTTCAATAGCTGATGCCAACTGATAGCAGGGTGGACAGAGCCAGGTCTACCTGCTGGTGAAAATAATAGGCCACACTAAGAGCTGCTTAGTTGGGCCATCTTCCTCTCCCTCTTTATCTGCTCCTGCTGCCTCTGGTGAAGGCAGAAATGGGGAGCACTGGAAAAATGGACCTGAGTTTTCAGGACCCCAAAAAAGCACTACAAAAAATCCCAAAACAGTCATGGAGGCCTGGAAACATTGGGATAATGTCCTCACTGAAATCTGGAGTAAAAAATGAACACAAATATATTTGAAGTGCATACCGTTTCTTCCTTATAGGAATAACCTAGTCATAGCATCTATGAAACCATAAGTTCTCACTAGCTGCTGGTGCTTCAAATCAAGATTCTTACCCTAGTTTTTGTTTCCCTGGTTGTACCCTTGACCCTCTTTGTATGGCAATAGTGAGAATAATTATCTAGGTCAGAAGTCCCATAATATTGCTAACCGCAGTAAAAGCATGGATAGATGGCTCCATATTGGGTAAGGTTAACTGATTATAAATTTGTTGGACAGACCTTAAGCAATACTCAGACCTTTTGATCTTTCCAATTAGATATTGAATTCAACTTGACCGGGAATTATGGAAGTCCTGTGCACGTGAACCATAACGCCAATTACAATTCCATGCCCTCACCTGATATGGATCACGCTGATCGCAAGCATCCAGATCAGACCAGGCGACCTCTCAGTGTGGCTACGGACAACATGATGTTGGAATTCTACAAGAAAGATGGGTAGGGGGCGCTTCTGCTTTGCTGGTGGGAAGAGTATGGGTCTGACATACCATGGGATGCAAGCTGGAAAGGGCTGTGCTGGCCTAGAATGCTGCCGCTTGGTAGAAGTAGTGTTCATATTCTCGAGCAGTACAAATGCCTCACTGCCTTGTCACTAACATCCCACCTTGCTCCTGATTTCATTATTCCCAGGCACCTGGCTTGTGGCCTTTTTAGAAAGGAACTGGGTTGTTGCCCCTTGCCCCTTCATTATCTGCCTGTCTGTGCCTAGCCCCTGCTAGCTGTTTAGCTGTATTGGACAGGTTAGTCTAGATCAGGGGTAGGGAACCTGCGGCTCTCCAGATGTTCAGGAACTACAATTCCCATCAGCCTCTGTCAGCATGGCCAATTGGCCATGCTGGTAGGGGCTGATGGGAATTGTAGTTCCTGAACATCTGGAGAGCCGCAGGTTCCCTACCCCTGGTCTAGATCATAAGGTGAGAGGTTTAATCTTTGGGAAACCAACAAGTACAGCCACCCAAAAGCAGCATTTTGGCACCCAGTGACTGAAAGGTGAAGTTGGTAGTTCTTCTGACTCTCATTTGGCTGGATCTGGTCCAGGATTAGCTTAAGACAGGATTTTTCCAGAGTGAATTGTGGGCTATGTGGGTGTTTTAAATGAGTTAAATAGTTGGTTGACTGAGGTTTGCAGTCATTTTATAGATACCCTGTTTCCCCGAAAATAAGACATCCCCTGAAAATAAGACATAGTAGAGGTTTTGCTGAAGTGCTAAATATAAAGCATCCCCCGAAAGTAAGACATAGCAAAGTTTTTGTTTGGAAGCATGCCCGTCGACCAGAACACCAGAGCATGCACCTGTGGAGCGGAAAAATAAGACATCCCCTGAAAATAAGACATGAGCAAAGATTAATATTAGACACTGTCTTATTTTCGGGGAAACACTGCATGTAGAGCTGTACATTTACAGTTGTTATCCAGTTGATCACCATCTTGACACATTTGAAGTTTTGTCATCCAAAGCTGCTCTTGTTAAGGAGTAAAGGCATTTGGTCACTTGTGGAAGAAGGTTCCCATGCAATGTCTTGTGATAGGCAGTCCATCTTTCTGGCATGCTTTGCACATCAAAGGGGAATTCCTTGTTGTGTTCAAGAGCTGAAGAGCAGCGCAGCCTTGGTTGAGAAGCAAGCATGGCCATCATCATGCATACAAGATACTGTAGACTCTAGTTCCCCAGAGCGTAGCCATTCAATCAAATTGGAGTGGCTTTACCAGTTCAGCAGAAGCTATTGGCTTCTCCCTGATGCTGTGTTAATGATGATTGTTCCCCTGCTGTGGCAGGCTAACCATAGAGGAACTGCACACTCCAAACTCCACTGAATTGAGTACATGAAAGGTCAGTTGGCTCTGCCCTGTCTTCTGTTTTTAGCTGTGAAATGCTGGATATGGGACAGTCAAGAGCACTGCCAGCTCTTGAGAACAACCGTTTGGGCAGTAGGAGGAAGAGGCTGTCACTGTCTTTTCTGACCTGCTCAACTTGTGGGAGTTGCTGAACATTTGTCTAACAAAAGCCATCATACATAAACATCTCCTCCACCCTCAAGGATAGCAGCCACTGTTGTTGTCCCTTTTGATAGAGAAGTGAGTAAAATACCGTGATTTGACCCAAAACACCACAGCTAAATACTTGTAGTACTGAAATGAAAAAGTACATATACTGGACATCTTGTGCTTGTTTCCCCTATACAGATGGAGAAAGAAAAAGTAACAAAATCCCTAATTATATAGATGTAGTTTGTTGTAGTTACTTTAGGTGTTTTTGTGCACCACATGGAAACACACATGGCTGTAGCATAGTCCATTTTAATTGATATAGGATGCAGTCCTGAGAACACTGCCTCGGGAGTAAGCCCAACTGAATAACATGGGACTGATTTTAAGGTAGACCTCCTTAGGATAATTCCCTAATTAGTCAATGATTAAATATATCTGCATTAATAAAATGTCACTGAAGATGTCTTTTTGAAGGAGAAGGACAGGGATTTTTTTTGTCTAATGAAAACTTGAAATATATGATGTGAAATCTACGTCATCCCTTGTTAGACAAAGTCCCCCTCCCTCACATTTCCCTTTTTGACATATTATCAACATTTAAAAAGTCTCAATTTCAGTCAAATATAAGCCAAAATACCATTTAGAAGTAATTGTCTTGATAGCCAACCACTACTGTGTAACATCTAGGCTTAAAAGGTATATTGACAGACACTGCGGCCCTCGAAACATTATCCTGGTCACATCAGAATCAGTTTTCTGCAAGCAGGCTCCACAAAGCAGGAGTAAATTTAAGTGAGGTGAGCAGTTGGGCAGGAGCTCACCAATAAGAGAAGGGATACCAGTTCAGTTGGAAAGACTCACATGATTGTCCTCTGCCATCCTTCAAAGACTAAGAATACAAAAATCAAGAATTTAAATATCATACAGAAATACGTCCAAAAGAAGAAAAGCCTAATTAAACAAAACTAAAAAGGTTTAAACAAACCAATTTTTGGTGGGTTTTCCGGGCTGTGTGGTCATGTCTAAGTGAGAAGGGAAAGTTTAGTGTGGTATATTGTATATATATTGGTATATATATTGGTATATTGGTATATATAAACTTTCCCTTCTCACTTAGACACAGTGTGAAACAGACTTTTCTCTGTGATACACCACTGAAGATGCCAGCCACAGATTCAAGCGAAATGTTAGGAACAAAATCCACCAGAGCACGGCCACACAGCCCAGAAAACCCACCAGAACCAGTTACATCTGGCCATGAAAGCCTTCGACAAAACCAGTTTTTATAAGAAAACTTCCCCTAACTTTTATGTTGTATTAATCTGCTGTTGGAAACAGCCATGTTGTGAGCCGCCTCAAGCCCTTCGGGGATGAGGCGGCCTATACATTTAATAAATAAATAAATAAATAACAGGAATAGATTTAACAACCCACTACTCATTAAAATATGACCAGCTCTCTCTAATGCTCATTTTTATCTCTGATTGGGTCGTTTAAACATTACTCCAGCCAAGCAGGAGCCACTGTTAGGATGGTGACTTCCATCCAGTTTTTACAAGGCCCCAGAGTTACTTCCAGTTGTCTCTGTTTTTTACTGTTAGAGGGGATACTGTGGTGGATTCTGCACGGTGGAAGTATAATGAGTTGACGAAGGGAAATATCCCAGTTTGGGAAAGTACTTTGCATGGGTCCCTTCCTCAAAGCGGGATTGACCCATTGTATTTGTGATATTTTTGATTGAACCCACTATTGAAAAACCAGCATGGGCACCTAACTGCCTTATTTTTCCTGCCCCACTGCCCGTTCTCCTGCTGTATGTCATTCCAATTTCATTTCTGCCAAGCTGCTGTCCAATTTGATAGTCTGCCATTTCAGAAACATCCCCCAAGCAAGTTTTCTCCCTATGGCAGCGACTGTGAGCACCATTTCACCCAAATGTGTACAGGAACAGATTCACAACAAACAGGGTCATTGCAAGCAATGGCTCCATTTTCTTTTCTTTTTATTTTTTTGGGTGCTCAGAGCACATACCGGTAGCTAGGCAAATGCACACCTTTGGATGTGGATTAGACATATTGCTTTGCTCCTTTTTTGGACAGATTTTATTATTTTGTATATCACAACATTAAGGGGATGGGGGTTGCATGCTTCATGTTTACATGTGTCATGGTTTCAAAGTCCTAATTTTTTTCCACACTAGAGAAATGAGAGGGGAAGGCCCTGCTTGGGCTTCTGGGGTTGCTGTAGATTCTCCACCAATGAGAAGCATTCCCTTAGCAGAGGACAGGAATAGGCAGAAGGGGGACTGTGGTGATTGGACAAACAATCAAAACACAGGAAAAATGAGATGTTTGTGCCTGCGCAGCTCCGTTTGCATTGTAAAAAAAAAATAGCGGGTTCATGAGAAGAGGCAGAAAGAAAATGGATTGTTTCCTTTACAGAAAATAGGCACCCATGCAAAGAACAAAAATGGAATAAGATAGGCCCAGATTCAAAAATAAATGATGCTACCTATTAGGCTGTGCAGAATCCACCTGTTGCCTGCATATTGACAGTAAAGCTCTCCAGATCTCTGATTCTGTCACAGCCAGTTTTATTTGGCAAAAACAACTCAGCTGTAATTAAAACTTTGATGTATCAGATTGATTAATTGATTAAAGACTAGACTACAACCATGGAAAAGCAGGTTAAAATCCCTGTTCTGCTATTAAACTCCCCATGTAACCTGGATCCAGTCACTGTCTCTCAGCTTATCCTATTTCTCAGGGCTTTCATGACCATGAGTTTCTTCTGGAAGAGTGGATTATATATCAAATAAATTAATCTTACAGAGCCACAGTAAATTAACTGTATATAAAGTTTATTTTTATAAAGCTTCCTTAGTTTAGAGTTAACCTTTTTGCTTTGTCTGGCCTTAGAATCAGATTAATTTCAAAGAGTGGTCACAGAGATCTCTTTTGCCATCTGTAAGCTCTCAGTTTGGATAGCAGGAAACTGCCTTCCCTGAAGACTCTTCAAAGCATGTGCAGCCTACTCAACCGTTGTGAGATCTTCCTGTTAAAGAAGGGGGTTCGGGGAGGCTCAGGTGTTTAGAAAGAGGTTTGTTAGTATGTAGTATCCTTGTTGGTCTGCAGCAAGTGGATGTTTTAGAGATATTTTAAGCTGAGCTAGAATAGAATATTAAAAGCATTTTGTCTGATGGACAGGGAAAGTCTCTGGCTCTCTGTTCGAGGCTGTGGTAGGTAGCTTATTGGGAGCTGCAGTGTGTATTATGAGGAAAGCCTTGTTTTATGATATTTCTCATTTCCCGCAAAGAAGTGAAGGCAGAAGGACACAAATAGGAAAGTATTCAAGGGGAAATTACTGGAAACTCTGCAATGCCTAATCTCTCCCTTGGTCCCAGAAAGAGACTCCTGCAGAGACACCGAAGTGCCTACAGGCATGCTTCACATCTGCTTTACCTGTTTTACACACACACATACACACACACACACACACACACACACACACACACACACACACACAAACCGTGTGGCTTTTACAGAATCCTTCTGTGTCCCCTAGTTCTTTCTTCCATTTCTTTTCAACTTAGTGATGTGCTTATCTGTCACTGAATGGCCTTAATTCCCATGCTTGTCCCAAGTTGCAGCCTTGGACTTCTCAGACCCCTTTCCAAAAGGCAGCCATGTTGACCTACAAGGAGAGGCAATTGGCCTTAGTTTCTGTTACACTAATATCTGTATGTTTCTGTCCATGCAGCCTTAGGAAAATCCAAAGGTACAGTATCCTCTGGGTAGCTGTTGGACCACTCCTATCATTAGTGTCAAGACTCAGGCAGCACAGAGCATTTTTTTTGCCTTGACAGCTGAAGCCCTATATTTTCCGCACTTGGTGCCATGGCAAGCCAGAGGTGTAGCTGTCTCTTTTCTCTCCTGTGGCATGCACACACAGTCTGCTCATGACTGGCACTGGCTCTCCAAGACTTCTGGCAGAGCATGCTTACCTGCCTTTCTTAAATTGGCCTTGTGTATGCGAAGCATGTGCTCTACCACTGAGCCATAGCTCCTCCCCTTTCTTGCAGGATTTCCTTCTTTTGCTGCAGTTGATCTATAATGCAAAGGCTGCTGTCCTTCCTCTTTGAAGAATAACTGCAGATGTCCTAGCTGCAGACTTTCAAAATCCACACTCCCCCCCCCCAAAAAAAAATTTGGTTTCTGTTGGTATTGTAATGTTTAAGGCTGTGGCCCTTAAGAAAGCCCCCAAACCAAGGCTCCCAGGGGAACCCTTCTTTGATGTTAAATTTAATCAGCTTTGACAAATCACTGCTTTCACAGCTACCTTTCAGCAGCTGGTTTTCCCTGCAGTTTTTGAACCCAGTAAGAAAATTACGCTCAAAATCTCGTGTTCTGACTACAAGAGCCCCAAATTGCTGGGGCTGAGCAATGTCTGCCCTCAGAGCCAACCTGCCAAGCAGAAAGGCAAAGATATCTTTGAGAGAGTTTCCTAAGAAAGCATATCCCTTGACAGTTTTCCTGGACTTTCAGGGAGATAAGGCATGGCCCCGTTAGAGAAGAATTTTAAAGCATGATCTCTCACACACAGGCCTGTGTTTAAAGATCAGAGCTGATCTTGGCTCCTAGTGTGTCATCTCCATATATGCCATGGCAGGAAAGGGTCTCTCCTTGCAGTCCTTAGAGGCCTGAGTGTAGCTTGGTGGTTCCTCCCCTTAGCCCTGCAGTATGTGTGTTGTTTATCTCTGAACATTGCTTCCAAGGTGGTAAGGGAGTATCTCTGTGTTCCCCACCATAGCATGGGCGTCCGGGTGATGGACACCTCTTGGGTGGCTCGCAGAGGCACCTCCATAGTTCGTAAGGCATCCTCCACCCCTCCTGCCATGCAGCCCCCTGCTCCGCCTTCTGATCTTGCTGCTACTCCTCAGTCACCAATTCCTGAGCAATCTCTTGACATTTCAGCTACTCCCTCCCTTACTCCAACTAGCTTCGGTTTCCCATCAGGGACTGAACGGGCAAGGTAAGTTCTGGAGGCAGCAAACATTCTGCCACTGCGTTCTGTGGTCCTGGAGTCTCTGTGAACATGTCTGCTACTCCTGCACCTGCATGGGCCCTCTTTAGTTTTGCTTCAGCTTTCACTTTGTGTATGTGTGTCCGTGTGTGTATATGAGAGAATTCAGGCACAAAATAATGGTACTATGTCTGGCCCACCTGAATGTAAGCAACAAGAATATCCACCACCTGCAGAAGGTTTCAGATGTCATGCAGGACTAGCACTGAGAATATAAGGAAGAGCTTGGTGGTGGATGTTTTTCTGATCTGTGACCCAAAAACTGTTCCTTTGATACCGATGTGATAGCACAGAGAATGGACAAACCCTCACTGTTTCTTCTTCTCTCTTCCCAAATATTCTGAAACATGGCTCCCATTAAAAAGTATGTGCTACGGTAGTAGCTTTTACTGAGCCAATACTTTTATGCCTAGATTCTAACAAGATACCCTTGAGGTCTATCCTTACCTAAGTCAAAGGGTTGGATTGGCCTTTCCCTTTAAGATCCCAGTTATCCTGACACCTTCAATACCCTTTATTCCATTGGAAAAATCTTGGATGTGCAAATCTAGAGTTTCTGATATATGTTATTTTGTGCTTAGGATTCATACATAGGGTCAGCTTTCTGGCAAGCAGGCCTCCTGGGTATAATCTTTCATGCTTGCTATACTCATGTGTGCAGATAGAAGAGCTGCCCATGGAATATCATGCATAGGTTTTTGGTCTGTGCTTCTGCTATAGATGTGCTCCCTGCTAAAAGCAAGTATGGAATTGGGTTTTTAATGTGCTGCATGTTGACATTCTCACCAGAGACTTGGGATGGAGGAGGCATGCACGGGACAAGCAGTTCCAGGAAAAAAAAATAGTAACGAAACATCACAAAATTCAACCATGCTCAGTTATGTTTTATCACAAAACAAAGGGAGAGATCTGAGGAAAAATCTGGATGGAGTTCTTCCATTGTTGCAGAATTGTTCTGTGTTCTCACGGGGGAAACCAGAGAGATCCTCTCAGTACTTTTCCAACCTCTTATCCGTGGCAGTAGCATCTTTAATTCTTTCCTACAGAGTCTACATTTGCAGCCTCTTTCTGTTGCTGTTCTTTAATCTTTTTGGTTCTTTATCATCTGCTTTACCCTAAGGGATTAGAGGCTTGTTCCTTTCCAGTGAATTGCCAAACATTTTTACATCTCATTTTTTAACAATAGCCAGCCTAATTTGTAATGGTGTAGCCACATTACTTTAAATTCACAAGACCCTGTACCACTCTCCCGTGTACATCCATAACAGACATGCCATTTCCCCACCTCAGACTCTTTTACCTGCCCCCTTTTTTGGGCTGGGCAAGATATCAGTTGGGGATGGAAATGCTGGCATGCAATGAGTGGACATGATGTCAGCCCATCAGGCACAACTCTGGAAACTCTTTGGGTAATACCATAAAGTTTCTAGAGCACTGGCTAAGTTCATGTTAAGATTTTTGCCCAGATGTGATGACACATCACATGACATCACATTTTCCCTGTGCCCAACCCCCAAAGCTTCCAGGGGTGCCAGGTAGTGGGCTGGAATTCCTAATCCACACTCAAATAAGCATGTACCCAGAACTTGCCAATAGGGTTGGTCTTCTCTAATTGCAAGCTGATGGCATGTGCCCATCTTATGATAACTGCCTTAAACCCAAGCTAAACAAGAGAAATTGAATTTGCAGCTAACTGGAAATACAGGATTGGGTCCAGCCTGCTTTTCCACTTAATTTCGCATAATTAGCCTCTTTACTATGGGCTTCTATCACGTGGCAGTTCCCCCATAGCTGTTTTGGTGTCTAAGGGAGGCCTCATTCTTCTTTTTTCACCAGTGGAAAAGCTGGTTGGATTTAACTCCTACTGCAGAGCTTTTTCTCAGTTCAGGAACGAAGTAATTTGTCTGAGCAACAGCATTTTTCATCATGGTAGCTATTCTTTTGAGCTATACCTCATTTGTCACCTCCCCCTATCTTTTCAAAACAAAGACTGAAAAAAAATCTGCCACATCTAGTAATGAGCTCACATCAGTCAGGGAAATTGGTTGGGGCCCAAGTCAAGCCCTTGAGATGAGGACATGCAACTTCATTTGGATCCCATTCCATGCTTTCTTGACCTCTTAGGGTTGGGTGTCCCTCAACTGCAAATGCATACCTAACACTTTGGAAGGAGTCCAGCAGCCACTTGAGGGCCTCTCCCCCTGGAGTTTCATTTCGGAACATGATCCAGCTGTTGCCTCTCTCCTTCCTACCTTTCCCCTCCTTGGATCGGGATTTCCTGCTGCTCTATTGTCTCTGCAGTATCCAACATAATGAGACAGCCCATATTTCTATGGGGTAGATCGTTTTTTTCCCCAAAAGCCATGGGATGGTAAACTTGGGTCCTGGCTTAAGCTTTCAGTCAACTGTTGCCTTTTGTAAAGCTATAGATCTGTTGTGCTCCTCATGATATCATCAGGAGTGCATGTAATGTTTCCCTCTCTTCCCCTTGACCTTTGGTTGAGCCCACAGCTCCTCACAAGCTGCTTTTCTCCACCCCCTAATCCAGTCCTTAAGTTTGTTGGGTATCAGTGGCAGGATGGTCTCCTTCTGGAAACCTCAGCCCCCTTCCAGCATCTCAGGCATCAGGGAACTCTCCAAAGAGAAAGTTCTGTCCCATTATTCCTTTACCTGATGCCAGGTGAGTTTAAGATAAGGACAGGGGATGGACAGCAAATTAAAGGGGAGAAGGTGATAGTCGGAGACACAAAATAATTAGGCGGGGGGACTATAATGCTTGCCTGGATTGAGGGCTAGAATTTTCAGACATCAGTGTTCATATTCTGAGCTTAGAAACTGATGACTTCTGCAGCATCACTGCTTTCCAGTTATATAACCTCTGAACCAGGGACAGACACACTGCCCTGTTCCCTGCTCCCAAAGTTGAACCCTCAAGCCCTTAAGCCTTGATGTTTGAGGGAACCAGTGCTTGATTTTAACCCAATCTTGCCAAATGTAGGAATTGCCAATTTAGAGTCTAGCACTGAAGAAGAAATTTGGTAGATATACCTTCCTCCCCTAAGTTCTACAGCTGTAGGAGGGAAAAAAACCTCTGCTTTGGTAGGTAAGCTTTTCGAAAGGGGGGAAATGGCAGGTAAGCTTTTTGAACGAGGGGGAGGATCATGAACAGCCTCACTCACAGGGGTCTGGGCTCTAGTTGCCAGTGAATGCTGTAATTTCAGAGTGGCTTATGGGAAAGAAAGCCAAAACCAAGTTCAATGTCTTCATCTCAGGAGACTGGGAGCTGCTGCCTCAGTCCTCTGTATATTTTGCAGTTGGGAGCCCTTCTCTTTCCTGAATGTTTTGGTGGTTATTCTTTTCTCTCCTCCCTTTTTTACTTTTGGCTGTTTTCAAAACTCCTGTTCAGTTCCTCCCTGTATAAATGCTCTCTGCTCTTTTTTTTTCCTTTTTGTTTTGTTGTTTTGGACATTTGCAGCACAGATGGTGTGTCGTCTAGTTGGTTGGATTCCTGTTACATCTACCCATCCCCTGAGGATGAAAAGCCTCCCCCGTACCCCTACTACCCGTCCTTCCACCACTTCCACTCCAAGATTGGCCCATGCACTAGGCCTGAGCCTCCCTTGCCACTGTATCGGTGGTCAGGATACAGCCAAACTCTGCCCCCTGCTTCTGTCTCCTCCTCCTCTTCCTCTCCCTCCCCTCAGCAACTAGACATTAACTCTAACCCCAAACCATATTTCTTGCACCTCCCTAAGCAGAGCTCCCTCACAGAGATGCATGGTCCTGAGACTAACCCCTCCTCTATTCACGTGAAAACTTCCCTTACCTTATCCAAACCCGATCCTCCTGGCACTCTTTACAGCCCCCGTATGTCAGTCTCTCCCCCCTGGGTCAGCTGCACCTGTGCCAGAGACAGAGGAGCCGGGCTCACTAGGTAAATAAATGTTTATTTGACAATGCTTAGGCATCATAAGTGGTTTAAGGGCAAGTACCATTTGCTTGCCATTGGTCACAATATGCCTCATAAGGATGGGGGCTTGGGCCCTTGTCTCTCAGCAGAGAAATAGCATCTTCCCGTCACTTTCTGTATTGTGGTAGGTCTGTTTAGTGAGACTGCATAATTGTGTCAACTAGCAAGGCCTTCCTGCTGAAGCAGTTCAGTGAAGCTCTGTCTAAACTACAAAGGTGGTAAACTTCAGTGACCTGCTTCATTCTCTCTCCCCTGAGAACCCTCAGAACTGAAATTTGGTCCAGGAACAAAATTCTCACTGCCTTCCCTAAATGACAGTTCCTAAGATTCCTTCAGGAAGGCAGGACAATGATTTAAAATAAAACCAAGTTTATAGTGATCATTAATATCAGTAGTCCATTCAATCCATTCTCTAAAGCAGGCCGAGGCACTGTTTTTTTCCTGTAGTCGTGAAGTCTCATGGAATTTTGATTTGCATTACAGGCAGCCACGCAAGTCTGCAGCACCAGCCTGTTTGCTACCATTTAGAGCCCTAGGAGGTCCATGGTATAGCCCAGTATATTTTGAGACCTTTTTCCTTCCAGGCTCCTACAGTGCTGCATGTAGTTGCCTAGTCCAGCTTAATTACACCTCCCATCATAGGGCCCACCCTCTCAGCCTCACTGAACCCCCCCCCCCCTTGCTTTTCGGCTATTCACCTGGACTGAAAGGCCAAATTGGCCTGTTGCTGGTCATTATAGTTATGTGCAGTAGTCAACATGTAAGTAGCAAACCTGGACAATTAATATGGCCCAGCCCATTGATGTAAGTTAGTCATTGCCTCTTCCCCCACTATAATGAACTGATATGTGTTAAAGGTAGATTTGGGAGAAAGGCTTCCCTCCATTTTGTTTTGTCTCATTGCTGTGTACAGAGTAACAGCAAGGGCTGCAATGCCATTCATGCTCTAGTCATGCTCACTCTGCTTTGAAAGTAGCAGTGCAAGTTTGTCTGGTGCTTTGGGTCTGTGTTTTGGAGCTGGGCATAAACCTGCTTTGCTTTGCAAGCATCCTTGGCTTATCCCAGCAAAGGGTTGGGGGCCTGTGCCCTGGGGCCCTGCAACAGGCTGCAGGGGCTGGTGGGATTTGAAAGAGGCACCCTTCATACAAAGGGACTCACAATGGCTTCTTGTTCACCTTCTGTTTCTCTTTAGCACGGTAAAAACTAAAGAGCTTTCCCCTGTGTCTGGGCAGAAAGGCAGCCCGGCTTGTGGTCATTTGACGGCGTGTGGGACTGCACAACAGCCACTTGGTCTCACGCAGCAACTGTCTACAGAGCAGAGCCCACACACTCTGCGGAAAGGTATGCTTCATCTTTGCCCAGCAGCCTAGGGGGAGGCTAACAAATGACAGGCCTTAGCTAGGATAAACGCAACTGGCAAACGTTTTGTCAGGGCTTCTTCTGTCATTCCTACCCGATGCATGGCTACTGGTGTGGGGAGTCAGTCCATTGATATCTGAAAAGGGAATGAAACGAACTCCAGAATTTTTTGTTGCTGAGATTTAGAAATGAACAGCACTCCTTGAGGGCCAGTACACGATTTGTACCTGTCATTCTTTCTCTGGCAGGCAGGAGGCCAGCCCAAACTTGGTCCTTCTCCTAGAGAAGCCACATTAATGAATAATGCACCAGTTTTGCTTCAGCTTCAGCTTCCAGCTGCAGCTGCTCCTGTGCAGAACTGGCCGTTAGGCTTGTGCCCTTGTTATGGAGTGCCAGAGTAGGCTTGTCTCTGCCACTTGCATGAAAGGCTATTACTTGAAAGCCCATCAGATCTGCAGTGGTGAATGAAACTCAACTTTTGTCTCTCGTCTTGTCTTCTACAGTTTCAAAGAAGCTGGCCCCAATCCCTGCAAAGGTTCCTTATGTCCAGTCAGGCAGCATGTCCGACCAGTCCCCAGGGCAGCCGTCCCCCGCCAGCCTTTCTCCCACCCCACCGAGCACCCCTTCTCCTTATGGACTAAGTTACCCACAAGGCTACTCCTTGGGCTCAGGCCCACTCTCCCCAGCTGCTGCTCCTTCTCTGGCTTCTCCTCCTTCCCTGACAAGCACTTTAAGTAAATCACGGCCCACCCCCAAGCCACGACAGAGGCCCACGCTGCCACCTCCACAGCCTCCCACATCAAACGCATCTGGCTCCAGTCCACAGTCCGTGGAGCACACCATACTAGACGGCATATCCCCTGGGGAGAGCATGTCTACAGGTAATGATCAAATGGAACAGAAAGCACTGGGAGGGGGGGTGTTGCTGGGATGACTTGACGGGGACAGGTTATGGAGAGTTTTGGTCTCCCTGCTGGATGGGACTTTAGATTGCTCCTACTGGCAGACTCTACAAAGCAGAGTGGAGGTGGGGACAGCTGTTGCAAAACTGGGCTTTGAGTGGACCACCATAACATAGGCTGGAGTGACAGTGCCAATTTCTTGGTGGTTTTATCCTTTTTTAAAAACAATGTGCAGAAAAAAATTGTCTGTCCCTGGTGGCAAAGTGGAATTCAAGCCATGTGCTTATTTTTTTAGGTCAAATATTCTCACAGTTCCATGTTCTTGAGAAATATATACTTAACTAGTAACCTCTTAAAATGGAGACACACCCCAATATGCTGTGCAGGAATAAATATCACACTCAGAACAAAACAGCAAGGAACGGGGGGTATTTGGCATACTAGTGTATTGTATATTCAATATGAGTTTCCCTCTTCATCTCCTGATCATTGCATCCTCCTGGGGTGAATGAAATGTTTCCTTGGGAAGGATCTTGCAAGAGATGCTGCGAATGCAAAAGCTGAGGATGCTAAAGACCTTTTAAATCAGGAATGTTCTCTTTGGCCCTTTTCAGAAACTGAGGATGTGAAACGTTTACACTCACATCCCAAATGACGACCTCCCAGCAAGTACTGTTACCCTCAGAAAGTCACTTTTCATAGCACTCAGAGCAGTTGCCTGGAAGTACTAATACTGCCTCAGGTGCATATCTCCCTCCTGTTTTACTGTGGGGATGACAGTGGTGCTAGTATCATGGGCACCTGCAAATCCTTCCCCTGCATAGCTGTGCTTGTTGAATGCCGTTGAACAAATAACATTTGCTATGCCTGCCACCCATCCCAAAGGCATGGAATGCATTATCTCTAGCAATGAAAAAAGTAAACAATCCAGCTTTTTCCTGTTGTAAGGCTTTTGCCTGATAACAAAGCTAGCACCTCTCTGGGAGCAAATGGGAAGGCTCAAAAGGGGATACTCTGGGGTCCGTCCCAGGGCAGAAGCATCCCAGGGCCAAGATCTATACACATGGGCTTTTCCCCCCATCACTGCAGTCCTTTGATGGTTGAGCTCGGCTTTGATTTCCTGGCAGCTGTTTATTGCAGGCTTGAGGTGTCCCGGTGGTCTCCAGAACAGCGGGGTTATGGATACCGAAGTAGATTCTGGTATAGAGGATGGAGTGGCCTGGGCATTGGAAGGGATGGCAGCTCCCTTGCTGCAGCCTGTGAGGTTGTAAATGGCCAATCTTCCTTTCTGATCTGAAGGATCATTTTTTCCTTCCTTAAAGATTGCCCAACGGCCACTGAAAGACCTTCATGTCACCCGGAAATGGGGGGGAGGAGGTTCCCAGGTCCTTGTGAGTTGATAGGCAGACAGGTGATTGTCTTTGACTGGAGTTTACGTTGTGTACTACTTTGTCTTGTTGCTGCTGTTTCTCTTCTGTGCCTTTCTCCCAATCCTATTATTGTGTCCTTGCAGCTGTTTGAGGCACGTGATGCAATATTGGATAGGTGTGAGGGGAATGCTCAGGGTAAGCTGGAGTCCCCCTCCTCTCCCTCTCCCCTTCTTCCGCCATACCCCCTGCCCACCTAGCCTGACCTGTGGCTGTGCCTTCTCGCCTCCAAAATCACCATTCACCATTTCACTGGCCTTGCATGGGGCACGCTGATCCAGAACTGCATGGCTGCTTGAGCCTGCTACCCTGTCCCAAGCTTACTGATAATAATGTTATTAGTAAACTTGGGGGTGTGCTTCTGAAAACCACTGGCCTTCATGCCTGATACCTTTTATGTGCAGACAATTAATCCGTTGAATTAAGCCCTTTCCAAACCCCAGGATTCACTTGCTCTTTACCTTGCTGGCCCTTCCTACCAATGTAACTCTTTCCCTTTTGCCATTCCATGTCTTCTTCTCCCAAGGGATGTCATGATATTGCCATTAATATTTATTAATGGCACTTGTAGTAGATAAGGCCAAGTGTTCTACAGCTGGGGACTGGTGATGGTCAAGGATGAGACCCAGTCATCATTGGAACAGGACTGTCACCTAGAATGAACACTAAACTTTATGGTGTGGGGTTCTGCAACTCAGCGAGTATGTAAGCTTCTTTCATAATTTTCTGCCTTGCTGCCCATCTTTCATAGGCTGCCCAATAGGGGTATTTTCTAATGTCTGAGATGCAGAAATGTTCTTGTGGTAGCCCTGGGGGATGTCATACTGTCATATGACAGAAGTCATTGTGTGGGAAAGACTTTTCTTTGTGATGCGAGCATCACATCATTTTTGGGTTTTGGCACATAAGCTCCTTTTTGCTTTTTGCCTTCATGGGCCTTTCCCCTGTCATGCTATTAGACAAAAATATTCTCAGTGGGAAATATGAAATGTTTCACCAGTTTCACTGAAAACACAGACATACCTGTGCACTCACATATGCCAAGCAGATGGCTGACCTGTAGGCCCTTCATCCCTGACGGGATACTGCTATCAATCAAGCCAGTCCTCCAGAGCCTTGATCTTTCCATGAATGGCGAGAGCATTGGTCCTCAAAGACTAGACCTTGCTGTCTCCTTTGCATGCTTCTCCCTTATCTTTTTATTGCCTTCCAGTTAGAAAGGCTTTTCCAGGCATGTTTTTGGTATGTGGAGTTCCCTGCCATAAGATGTTGCGAAGGCCAGTAGCAAATAAGTGGCTTCAGAAGAGGGGCTGAGACAAATTCAGTTCTATTAGCCAAGAACGTAAAGTGGAAAAGCTGCCTTTGTGTCTAGGACATCCCATGGTCTGTGGGGAGGGGGAAGCGAACAAGCCGTTATGTCATAACACTGTTGTGTCTTGTCACATGTCTTCTGGAGCACTTGGACTTTTCAGTATGGGGTATTGTGTTTATCCAAAACTATCTGGAAGCTTTGGTTCATTTACAGCTATGTAAGCTCATCCTGTCCAAAATCCATGCATTCTCCAGTCCTGAACTTTATAAAACTACCAGGAAATGAGCTTGTTCTTTAATTCCCAGCCACTTTTGGCTACAGTTTTGAGTGCCACTTTGGAAGAATTTCTTAGAATACAGTCATTTGCAGCTCCAGCCAGTGTGGTGACACACTGTGAACATTGTAGCATTTGGAGAGGTTCATCTTGTATTCTGGATTTAGCCATGTTTGATGACATCCTTCTCCCATTCTGATGTTTATCATGGGAGAACACTAGCATGTCTTGAGCAATGGTCTCACCTTAGGAGAGAACTTAACTTCATTCAGAACTTATTCTAGTGCACCGAAATAAAATAAATTTGGAGCTCAGCTCCGTTTTTCCTAATCAAAAGCATCACTGTGCACAAAAACAACCACTCTTGAAAGGGTCGAAATTGTTCATTCTTGATTGTATTAGCATGTTTTTGGTCCCACCACAATACGTGAGAAGATTAATTTTACATTTGTTTGGATGACATATCAATGAATATTCTTTTGCTAAAAAGCCATAGAGAATCTACTTGTCTGGGATGAAATCACTTGAGGATCAGGGAGCCAGGATAGGTTTTCAGTGCTTTAGTTTCCTAAGGGTAGCAGGATTGCCATATTGACCATCTAGATGCCTTCACTGGAACCATCTGTTTTTAGCAAGGGTACTGTACAGAGGTATTTTTTGATTTCCTATTACACTCTGGCTAGGATTTCATTTTGATGCTTTCCTGTCAAATGAGGTAGGGGTAGATTTTTTCCCCTAAAGAATTTAAAACAGCCTTCCAAATAAGTTTATAAGCTACCAATGCACAAATGCTTTTACTTGACCACATCTGCTCACATGTGTGTGTAACACTTGACAGCAAAGGATACAATGCTCTTATTTCCAAATCTTCTCCCTGCCTAGTCACCTAGATATTCTTATCTGTCACAGGTGACCAGACAAGGCCATTCAGTTTAAGACTAGTTTGTGTAGTAGTTTTTTCCTAAACCCCACTAGGCATGTTGAGATCTACTGCATATTTCCAGAACATGATTATCACAGTAAGCTATACTTTGGAGTTACATAAGTAGGAAACCAGTGTATTATTTACGAAATTAATTAGTGTTTGCAAGAAAATATAGTCCTGGAGAATGGCGAAGCAAAGATGCAAACCAAGACTATATTATGACATCCCTTTTTCTGGCATTAACAGCTTCTAGGCTCTTGGGAGTTGTACATTGTGCTCAGTTAAACAAAGTGTGTCAGTTTCACAAGTACATGTGCTGATTGGCAGAATGGGCTCAGAACACCATGATAATGTTTTGTCTTTGTATGTACCTGTGCCTGATTTCAGATCTTGCCCACCCTGATATCCCATCCATCCATGTAGAGGTTGATGCCACGCTGCACCTGGACCCACTGGGACAAGTCCAGAGGCACCCGGTACCAGGAAAAATCAATTCAGAGGAAGATTCAGAAAGCACCGCCCTATGACACAAAGTCCCCTGTCCTGTGATTCGTTCTCTTGTACATATCGGTTCCCCATGAACACTGCTGAAGGAGATGTTTCCAGAGACCTTGTCGAGGGGTATCTGAAGGAGTTCTGCTTGTCAGCCACTTGTGGAAGACAGACAGCTCTGGGGGCCTGGTGCTAAGCCTGTCTCTGTGGCAAAGGGCATTGCTGGTGCAATTTCCATTTAATTTATTTTTCTCCCATTTGTTTAGCCTTATCCAAACTTTGCCTTTTTGACGTGGTGCCTATTTATCTCCCTTAAAAACTTTCAGACCCATCATGGAAAATAAGAAGAAATTCTAGTTACCCTACTTAGGCTTTCCATGCCAGCATTGTGTAAGGGACAGGGATAGGAAGGTGGTACGTTCCTTTCTCACTTGGTACGTTCCATAGATGTACCCACTGGTTTTGGCTGGTTGTCCTTTGCAAGCATGTTTTGTTCCTACCCTTCTCCTTCTGCTTCTTCAGCTGACTGTGCTCTTTCCACCCCCCAAGCTTCCATCTGTGCTAATTCACACCCAGGTTCCCTGTAGACTGGCCAAGGAATGGAATTCGGTTATTTTTTGGAGGGGGGGGCAGTGTAGTGTACTCCTGCATCTTCCCCCATTAATTCCTGGAAGCTTGTTTTGAGAAAGACCAGGGAAATGGGTTAGGGTGGGTTCTGTACACCTATAAGCCTCCAACAGAATGGACATCTGACCATCTGGAATCTTTTTACACTCCCTTGGTACCAGTTGGCAGGATTTGCCCTGCCCCTCTTTTCTTTCCTTCAACACCTCTGACTGGCAGAGGAAGCTTTGTGAAACATGAGGAAGAGAAACCACTACTGAGAGATGCCTACTGTTGCTTCATTTGCCTTTGGCAAGATGTAGGAGGGAGAGGTAGCTGCAGTGTGGACTGTGTGATGCCTCCTGTATGCATAGAAACAATTACTTGATAAGCAATAAAAGTGCTCCTAACCCTACCCCCTACAATGTGATGTTGGAACTGGAATCTGGCCAGGTGCAGGCCGTGTTCCCCCGTTCTCTGCTGTGTGGCAAGCGAGAAGGAGGCAAAGGACACCAAAAGGATAGGCCTTAGCAATAGCTGGATTACTGCTCCCCCAAGGGTCTGGTACAGGGCTTGACGGAGCCGAGTGAGGCTTTCAGCTGTGCATGCAAAGACAGATTTAACCTTTTATCCTTTTAAAAGAGATGAGATATATATATATATCTGTTGAGATAGATATATATTTGTATATATAAAGTCTATAAATATATATATTTGGTTTATTTGGGGCCATTCCATCTGAACTGGTGTACAAATGTACAATGTAAATTTAAATGCGTATAATTATTATTCCCTGACCCATACACAATATCATCCGCTCGGATTTATGATAAATGTCTCCAAACTCATCTTTCCCAGCAGCATTTCTGCAGGTCTGGGTGCTCTTGCTTTGCCATAGGCTGTAATAATGTGCAGTTCTTCACCCAGAGGGCAGGGGGCAGGAAAACAAGGCAAATGTTTACAAGACAAAATAAAAATGGTATTCCAGCTGCTCTCCACCCCACCCACCCCACTTCAGTCTCTTGATGTATTTGCTGCTGAAGCAGGCACATTGCCCATTGGTGTCTTGTATTACGATCTTAAACTACTGGCAAAATAGACCCGACCTAACCGAAGCACTGAGCAGTTCCTTTCTTAGGGCAGCCTCCTGCTTTCTCCATTTCTGTCCTCTCCCCTCCCCCACAATTCATGGTCTCATTAAAATACAATTAATGACTTTTGTGGCATCTCTGTTTCTCTTGTGTCTGCTTATTGGGTTTGGTCTGCCTGCTGGGGAGGGAATAGCCAGGAGGGAAGGGTATCTCCCTGCCTGCACAAAAGATTGCTCAGGTGGGCTGTAGCATCAACCAGACTGCTAGAAGAGGCATCTTTGACAATTAGGCTAAAATCACCAGGTCATGTTAACAGTGGTTCATAAATTCTGGTTTTCATTTCCTCCTTCTAGCCTGTGCTGCCCTGCCCCATGACGTGATTTTGATGAAATACTATCAGGAGATGGGTGCTTATAGTCTAACTGATTGGAATCCCTGTGGTATATTACTTGTCTGCCTGCCACCAGCTTCCTTCAAGGCCCTTTCTTCAGTGAAACTGAGGAAAACCTTGGTAGTTTCACCAACAAAAATATATTTTACTGTCTTGTCAACTTCACATAAGACATCTTTTTTTTAAAAAAAGTGCGTACATATTGCTTTAAACACTGGCATTGTGCAACAGAGTGAAATATGCTAGTGAAAATTGTGACACACACACCCCACAGCCTGTCACTTTTACTAGTGATGGGGGAAGACAGTAAAGGAAATGGCTCTGGTTACAGGTGCTCCTGAAAGAGAATGAGGAATTGGTTTGGGGAGTGGTGGTGTTAATAGTGGGGAAAGAAATTACACTCTGCGTGGAGGAGCTATTTTCAAATATGTATCACTCTGTGAAGATTGTGGTGCTGGGCTAAAAATTTACTTCAGGTAGAGTGCATCTGTTTTTTTAACCTATGCAGTTGCTTTACACTGACTGGCATTGGCTCTCCAGCATCTTAGGCAGGATCTTTTGCATCGCCTATTACCAGATCCTTTTAATAAAAGGTGCTGGGACCTTCGGCATGACAGGCAGATGCTCTGCTAGTGAGCCACAGTTCCCTCCTGAGTGAGAGAGGGGTGTTTCGTGAACCAAAAATACAGAAAGGTCCAAAAATTTATACCACTGCAAATCTGCTTTCCTGCATGACCACCAATAAACTTATGACAAGGGCATTTTAAAACTATGTTTCTGTCTTCATGCATATAACTCTCACAGCACAAAAGCTCTGTAAGAGAAACTGGTCTTACTACATATTTTTATTTAGTTAGTTATTGTTCTTGTATGCCCATCCCCCTACAGGTTCAGGATGGCTCACAACGTTTCCATAATACAAACCCATGCAAACATATTTAAAACATTTAAAAATCTAACACTTCTGTGACTTTGGCAGCACAGAGGATATAATATTGGGGGTGGAGGGCTACCAGTTTCAGATAGCCATTCATGACCTTGTATCCTGTGCTCAAAGTCGCTGTGGATTGGCAGCAGTCATCTTTTCCTGTTTGGCTACGTATATATTCCTGTTTTGTCACATTAGGATTTAAAGCAAAAGAGTGCTACCACATGAATTTACATGCTCGTTACATTGTAACTGCAATCCACTCACCTGCCTTTACTTACACTCCAACTTTATGTTTTGTTCAAATTCCTATTGTCCTGCTGCATGCATGCCAAAAACAGAGAGAGAATTTTTCCCAGTGAAGGGACAAAGCCTGCTGCCAAGATGCAATTTATCATTCTGTGTCCAATATTCTTTGCCTATTTCCAAGGTCTGACTGGTTGCCAGAAATTATTGGAATTGGGTCATTTCACAACTATCATAAGTCAGCTAAAGATTTAAGCTGCCTTTTTATGCATGGACAATAGCTTTCCATTTCTGAATATGGCCGCAGCCCAGAACGCAGCTACAAGGTGGCAAACACCACCACTGGCAGAGGCTGTAGCGACACATAAATGTTCATGTTTGTGTTCTAGCCCAAGTTCCAATTTTCCGCCAACTTCAGGCAGCCCTAGGATCAAAGCTCAACTCCTGTAACTTCTTAATACAAGATGCAGCTGCACACTGTGTGGTACTGTGATTGGGTGTTCTGTCTGTTGTGCATCTTAAGAACACCTGTGATGGGTTCCCTGGTTAGCCACTGCAATTGGTATGCCTTCCCAGGCTGGCAAGATGGACAACAGCCTTGCGCTGTCAGCCTGTTTGCCTTTATGGTACTGCAGTGTTTTACTCCAGCCCTGTTCCTATTGCCGACATCTGTTCATAAACTACCTCATAGGAGGGAAGTGTGATGCATTCCTTTTTTGTTGGTGCCATAAGATGGGAAGTGAGTTGAGAGCCTCCTGAAAATGACTGTGTCTGGTTGAGAGACGCGTGTGCCACCCCTGTTCTTCCCTGCAGGATCCAGCAGAGTTGGAACTACCACAGAAGTTTGTTTTTAGCAACAGCCATTTGTGTTTTGCCAAAGTTTTATACCACAGTTTTGGTATAAAGGGGGAATTTGGAAGGAAGGAGAAATTAAGCACTAGTGCGTCTTAGTATACCGTAATCTTACATTATCCTGGAATGTATGACAATGCACAGTCAGGCTTACTCACCTTCATTCTGCCTGGTTTTTCTTAGGTGGAGACAAATTGCTAGCAGGGAATTGATACTTGTCCCCCAAAGCAGAGAAACTGTTGCTCCATAAATCTAAACTTACCCTGTCAATTATTGCTGGTAATTGCAGCTGGTCCCAAGATTTTCTGGAGGCCACTCTTCTAACTTGGTTGGTTTGTTGTGGGACAGCTGTACAGCCAAAAGGTAAGATGCATTATGGTTACTGTAGAGGCACTGTGCCACTAATTGGAATCTTCACATAGGCATATAAATATCACCTGCACTTACTTCCATTTGTGGAAAAAATCCCAATTTATGAAAACCTTAATAAAGTTATTCGTTTCTTCCATTGTGAAGAATGAAAGGAATAATACCTAATCACAAAGTGTTGAGTTGCTTTATAACAAGATATCTGTTTAGACTTGTCAGA
Organism: Sphaerodactylus townsendi; assembly: GCF_021028975.2. Taxonomy (NCBI): domain Eukaryota; kingdom Metazoa; phylum Chordata; class Lepidosauria; order Squamata; family Sphaerodactylidae; genus Sphaerodactylus; species Sphaerodactylus townsendi. The sequence goes on along the minus strand of NC_059427.1, from coordinate 113,097,651 downwards.
GTATATGTATGTTTAATTTTCTGCCTTCCTTTTAAAGAAAATCTTGGCTCTAAGAACAGAGTTGATAAAAATTAAACTTCCACCAAGTATAAAGGACAACAAATAATACAGCTTTACGAACACTCCTCATTCAGGAAATAATTTGCAGCAGGACTCAAGATTTTAAAAGCTGTAGAACTAAGACAATACATAGGCATGGCAGCAATGCGGGGAAGGGATGCCTTTGAAAAGTTGATTCGTTGCTGAAACAGTGTGTTTCATCTGTCTGCAGAACAGGATACAGACCACATTCTCTCAAACAGGTCAGATAAATGTGTACATAATTCAGGTGAACCTAGGACCATTTCCTTTGTTTTCTTAATTCTGCAAGTGTCACAGAGAGCAAATTTGTGCAGGGATTTTTGTTTTGTTTTTGCTGCTATGGTTGTTGATCATTATGTGGAGCAAAGTTACAATTGCAGAAATGTATGCGGCATCAAACTTCCACATGAAACTACAGTTATTTTTGCAAAATGTCATATGAGTGCTGGTTCAAGAATATTCATAGGGTCTAAAGTTTCAAAGCAACCCTATATATTCATTATTTTCACAACAACCATAACAAAACCAGGTTACCATCACTCCTTCCTTCTGTCGCTCTACTGATCATGTGGAAAACTCCATTTCATGAAAGTTTCCATTAAAATTCCAAAGATGCAATCTTGGTGTTCCAGCAACATTTTGTTCCAGGTACTGTGAGCATGACCTTCCTTGAGTGTTCCAAATGCAAAGCAGGTTCACTTTTCATTCAGCAGTTCGTACAAAACATGGCCTTACCCACTTTGGCAAAGGCCACACTATCTCTGTTTTGGAGAGAGAGGAAATGGGCTGTCAGGAGGACCTTCAAAGTGCTGGAGAACTGTACTAGGCCAGCTGCTGTATTATGGAAGACTGAGTTTTCTTGCCAAGACAGAGCAAATGCTAAAGCCACTGGACAAGCTGGTAGTTTTTTGAACTCTACTGAATTTCTGCCATTCCTTTTTTGTGGCTCAATAGAGGACTGTAGGTAACAGGAATATATGACACTACTACTTAAGCATGTGCAAGGGTGGGTATTGTGTGTCTGTGCACATAGAGGGTGTATAAATCTAATTCTAATGGTGGAAGGTTTTGTGTTTAGGTGACGTTGATGGGCAAAGGTGAACAGATCATTTTGTGGGTACAGTTAGAAGAACATTCACTGTGTCTGTCTGGGTGCAGGCTCCTGCATAAAGTAGTTCTAGAGGTTTCAGAAATGCAAAGAGCTAATCCCACATTCATTACTGTACACTTGATCCTCTGAAAACAGCATTTGCATGTAATCAGCTCTATTCTCCTTACTCCTGTTTTTTTAAAATGAAAAATAACATGTTCATTTTATGATGAACAAACAAAAAGGGGGAGGGTCCATAACTCTTTCCATCCAGAAAACCCTTTCTTTGCATACAGAGTTAAAGTTAATGTGATGTATCAGTTGGTGTGAACAAAGTAAGAGTGTATCATGCAAAGGGGTACTTCCTTTTCTTGTTTAAATACAGTGAGAGGAAACAATATTTAAACTGTGATTTGACTTCTTGGGTTCCCTTCTTGTACTAGTACTACCTAGCTATATTTTAAAGGCTTCACTGTGGTGGTAGTAGATCGGCTGAAATCATCTTAAGCCGAAACCCTGTTAAGTTTTCTTACTGCGTTTAGTGAAGCAAGCTTGGAGAAGTACATAGATTTTTTTTATCCTTCCAGACTGCCAATTCATGTAACAAAAGTGGATCAAGAGTGTCATTTTAGGCTCACAAAAGAAAGCTCAGGTTAGAGTAAGGTGATATGTTCACACAAAGCCTCTTTGCAGTGTGATTAATACTGAATAGAACAGTAAGATACAGCAGCTGTTGCTCCTAAAACAGCAGGCAGGACTATTAATGCAGCAGGTGGATGTGGATACAGTTTTTCTAAATGCAGTGGATGGTGCTAGTCTAGTGCTAGGATACTTGTGTGATGACTCATGCACCGAGAAGCATCATGCAAGTGCCAGCATGCACCACAGAGTATGCCATTTATTGTACTGTACCTTTGAAGGAAGTTAAACTGATGTTGGGTCATCACTTCGAAAGACAAACCCTTCAATCAAAACAAGTGCCACATAATTGCAACATTGACTCCTTGATTCCAAATTAAATCTTACTAAAGACAAAGGCTTGCAGTAGTTTTTGCAGTTGGGTAAAGAGTAAAAATACCAAAGGAATTTTTTTTATCCTATCAGCCCTTTGTTCTTTTTCAAGGGGCAGCAGCAGAAGACATCACCATATAACTTTGGACTCCCTGAACCAAACTTCACCCAACCTGGGTGGTATCATCAGGAGAGTCTCCTAAAGATACCCTGAAAGTTTGGTGCTGTTAGCTTAACAATTGCTCCCCTGACAGCAGGCACCCCCCAAATTTCCCCAGATTCTCCTTTTAAATCCACCCTCTTCAGCATTTACTTAAAGGGAGAATCTGAAGTCCCCAGTTTAAACATTGAAAGTGATGCTGTTTCAGGGTATGGGAAAATCCACCCCAAAACAGCATCACTGTCAATGATGTTTTAACTGGTACACCAGATTCTCCCTTTAAGGTGGATTTTAAAGGAGAATCTGGGATCCCTAGTCTAAACACCATTGAAAGTGATGCTGTTTGGGGATGGATTCCCGCATCACAGCAGCTGCCCATGGGGGGGCCCCTCACAAAACTCTGATTTTGCAACAGGCTCTATTTTCCCTAGCTACGCCTCTGCCCGGAGGGGAGGGCAGAAGGGACTGCCAGATGCGGGTGCAGGGGGACGGGGCAGGGGAGTCTGCCATCCCTGGCCTTGGAGAGCTGCTTTTATAAGCACTGAGGCCAGGGGCGGGGCTTGAGGAGGCATGGTCACACCGCCAGGGGTGGGTGGAGGCATGGCCCCGCCCCCTGAACCCACCCCATAAAAAATCTATGCCTATGTCACTGATTGGAACTAAATGTTAGTATTACCAAAGCTGAGAAGGACTTCTGTATGAGCTAATGGAGACCTGTTGCTGGTTTTACTAGGTTAGACAACTAAATGGTGTGATTCAATGTAAACTTCCATCACAGGTTCAGATAAGCATTTGCTGCTTCTCCTAGTAGCTGTGTCAAGTAACAATAGGGGCTACAAAACTGTCCCAGCGCCAACATTTCTGGTTTAAGGAAGAAGAAGAGCTTGCATTTATATCTTGCTTTTGTCATAAGGAGTCTCAAAGCAACTTACACACTGGGGGAGAAGAAGGGAAGAAGTGTGTAAGTTGCTTTGAGGCTCCTTAAACCAGAAATGATGATGCTTGCACATGATGCTTGTAGTAGGTGGGGCTGAGAAAGGTCTCAAAAACTGTGGCTAGCCCAAGGTCACCCAGCAGGTTTCATACGTAGGAGCAGGAAACAAATCTAATTCACTAGATAAGAGTCCACCACTTATGTGGAGGAGTAGTGGGAAATCAAACCCAGTTCTCCACATTAGAGTCCACTGCTCTTAACCACGCTGCCCCTCTCTTGTGAGAGATTCCCCTTTCCTTCCACACTTCTCATTCTGGATCCTATCTAAAAGTCAGTCACTTGAATGAATCCTGTCACGTTTGCAAAATGACTTACCAAGTCCCCTAACAGTAAACAAGCTATCCACATTATATGACTTCCATTTGGTTCAATGCCTAATACCTCATTGTCAGACGTTACGCTGTTCTATGGTGAAGGATTTGGTTAGTAGAGCAATCAATTGCATCTGATCTCAGAAATACTGCTGAAGTTTGTAGGGATCCAGTTTTATGTTAGCCCTAAAGGTTCTGATTCGCCCACAGACTTCCCGCTTAAACTGTAACAAGTTGCCATACCTGAGTCCATAACGATGTCTATTGGATAGTCATAATAATGCAGGTATTGAGCAGGGGTTAGCAACTCCTTGCATTCCAGCAGGTGGCAGACGGTGTCCTGGGGAATAATGAGCTTTGGCACTTTATCCAGGATGGTGTCTGGGAGGTTCTTGGGGTTCTGAAGACCAGAAAATAATTAAGGACTCAGAAAGAACAAAACTGCATAGTCCTGGAGCAGCTAATATTGTAACCCATTACAGTATTTTGTGCGTGCGTGCGTGCGTGCGTGCGTGCGTGCGTGCGTGCGTAAAGCAATTAACAATACAATGGTATTCTGCTACAACTTGATTTCAGTGGGAAAGACATTTCCTTCTATCTTTTGCACTGAGATTATAATGTTCAGAAGTTGTTCAGAGCACAGCTCGTAGGTTCTCATATCGTGTAAGCCATTTAAACAGGGGAAATTGTCCTGCCCTGGATGATGTAGCCCATAGAAGTGAGCAGGGTCAGCCTTGGCTAATATTTGGATGGAAGAGCACCAAGGAAGCCCAGAGTTGCTTCACAGAGGCAGACCACGTCTAACCGTCTCTTGCCTTGAAAAGTCTACAGGGTCACCGTAAATCAGCTGCAAGTTGATTGCATTTTCTATCACTACCATTTGGGAGGGGGATAATTTTATTTAATTAGTAGTTTAACCTAATTTGGGTAAAAGTGTTTGAGATTTTGCCCTGATGTAAGGGTGAGAGCTTTTCAAAGTTCAAAGGTGACAACACTGCCTTTGAGAATGGGACAAACGAAGACATGATAAATTCTCACTGACATTTCCTACAGTATCCCTGGCAAATGCCTGGTCAGACTTCCTTTGAAAACCTCAGGGTTGTCATTTATGCCTGTGGGTAGAATAAAAGTCTGAATTATCCATTGCAAGCCATTTGCCTACCACATTTCTAGAAATCTATGATTTAGGTTGTATTGACAGGAATTGCAGGGGGAAAAATATGTATATGGGTACCCAGTGCTTTTCAGGGATCCCTTCAATATAGAAAACCCTGGTCAGAAATGAGCCTCATCCACCAAAGAAAATCTCTGTTGTCAGCAGGATACAATCCATAGTTCTCCTAGGTTCTCATCAGTGGCAGAGCCTGTTGCTGCTTGACAGGTCTGAAGAGAATGCAACAGGCACACATAACATTGAGCACCAGGAGACTAAAACATTGCTTGAGTTGCTTCAGCCATGACTGCCCACTCTTCTAAGCTCCTCATCTGCCCTTCTCATCACATTCTGGCAGCCAGAGAATGCTGAAGGGAGGAGATGCTGTGGATTCATCCTGTGCTTTTTTCCCATTTGCCCCACAGCTCTTCTCCTTGCCTCACTTTAGACTAGTCCGGGTTTTGGTGTAGCACTTTAACTGCCACAGAGTGCATGGCTAATATCAACAAAATGTTGTCTGGCATAATGAGGCATTTTCAGAGAAAAAGATCACACACAGCTCTTATGGCAATGGTAAAAGAAAAGTAAAAGTGACGTCAAACTCACATGGCCCATGGCGTATGGCCCATACCTTGGGGTACCTCAGAAGGTGCTTGCCAAGTTTCAGGAGTGTTGCGAGGCACTCACAGGCAATAGCCTCCACTGGTTCTTCATGAACTGAGTCGTACCTCAGGTGTGTCTCTGGCATATTCAGTACTTTATAATTCCACTGCTGGAAAAGTCGGGAGGGGAGATTATGGGACATCACAAGGATCTTGGCATCCAGGACCAGCACTCTGAAACATGTCAAGAAATCATAGCTCAAGAGCTGTGGGGAACAAAAAATACTCCAGGGTAGGTGAGGAGGGGTAGGGAACTAAGGCAGAATAGTGGCCTAACAGTTCAAACATGAAGGATTTAAAGAAGCTCCATGAATATGGAAAACCACCACATCACAGACAGGGAGTTAAAGATTTGCCTTTCCTTGATGTGTAGAAATTAAAAAAGCCCTTTTAAGTGAAAAAAAATTAGCTCAATATGAAAATACAGACACTCGGCTGAATTTATTCCATCAAGAGTAACTGTATCCTCAGAGAGAAAGCCTCTAAAGAGAGAGGTTCATACAAGCATATATATCACATGATCTCTCACTGCTCAAACAGTTCTCATTAGACTATGCTCACAGAATCCATTGAGAAGTGCTGTCATGAATAACCCATGATGGCTCATTCTAATACGTGCACTGTCACCAAGATATTCAATGCTGCTGACATTGGCTAGCAACAAGCAAAGCTGTGTAAGCCACCCCTCAGTTACCCAGCCAGAGACTCTCTTAGGGTGCTTGCAACACTGGCAGGAGCTAGGAGAACCCGTTCCAGAGGTAGAATCTGGGCAAACTGGGCAGGGACAAATCTGAGTTTAGTGCCCCAGGTATGGGCTGACCACCTCCCCCACAACGACCAAACAATGATTTTTTTGTACCAGCTCACAAAACACCTCCACCACCAGCAAAACATACATGGCTCTCCCCACCAACTCTCTTTCCTAATTTTGTCCTCACACCAACCCTATGAGGTAGGTTGTTAGCCTCAGAAACAGCTCCAAGCCAGTGCAAGTGGGAATTAACTTTTTTAAGCATGTAAATCTCTCACAAATCCACGCCCCATCGAAGTTGGAACCTTCCCCAAAGGCAGTTTGAACAAAGAAAAGAAAATCAGAGAGACAACTGTGAGGTTGGCTGAAGTACCTTGGATAGCAGGCTTTCCCCATTTATCTTTTATGGATCTGATGTGGGGTCAAATCTGCTACAGTAGATGCCTCTACCTATACTCTACTCATTTTAAAACAAGTGTCAAGGTTCCAGTGTTCTTGTTACCAGACAAACCTGTAGTAGAAGGGGGGTGGGTGGAATTTTTTTAGAAACAGTGTTTATCATTCCTGCAAACTCCCACGACATGCTTGGGCCAAGGCGGCCTGGCAAGATGCAGGGCTTCTGAGGTTAAGCATGGGACTGGGCAGCCTGCCCCCCCAAAGCCCCAGAGTCTGGAGTGGGGAGCCATGGCTTCTGAGAGCATGGATGGCCCCGCAGCTGACAGAAACCATAAGTGGGGGGCTTGATGGGGTGGAAAAACCAGGTCTTGCCCCAGTGCTGGCTGGGCATGGGGCAGGGGTGGGGCAGGGTGGAAAACTCTTGCATCTTGCCCTGGGCATCATTTTCTGCAGGTGTGCCTCTGAGTTTTTCACTTGACAGTATGCTGAGGAATAGGGACTGCTGTAACTCTGGGTCTGCTCAGGAGTTGGTCTGATGTATTTGGCTGGCTAATACTGAGCTAATTGCTGGACTAGATGGAGATAGAGTCCCCTCTTGAAGGCCAGAAAGAGTGGAGTCACACCACATGATGCAGAAGATGCGGAACCTCATGCTTTTGTCAAAAGCCAAAGCAGCTGAGGAGGGGAAAACAAATGGATGTTTGACCAATTCCCCTAAATATTTTTTTTGCACTACAAATTGACTTTCTATCAGAGCTTCTATTTGCTTTATTGACCAACCTGTCCCCTCAAATTAAGCAACCAGCCGCACTGCTCTGGAGGACCTGCTCCCACAGCACAGTGACAATCTGTCCAGGCAAACATTCAAAGAATCATAGAGACCCTCATAATTGATGTTATAGGTAATTTAGTGCTAAGTGTACAGCAAAGATGAATGAATGTGCCCTTTTTCAGCCTGGTGGCATCTAATATGGAAAACTAGGTTTGATTCCTTACTCCTCCACATGGTGGTGGACCTTTATCTGATGAGACTGGCGTTTGTTTTCCCCTCTACCTACACATGAAGCTGAGTTGGTGACCTTGAACTAGTTCTCTTTGGAACTCTCTCAGCCCACATCTACTTTACAAGGTGTCTGTTGTGGAGAAAGGAAGGGAAAGGAGTTGCAAGCTGTCAGTAGCCTTCTTTCCCACTCTCCCCACTTCCCCTTCCTCTCCCTCTTTCCTGCACTTGGCAGGGTGCTTGGGTGGGAGCAGACAAGTGGGGGCATCAAACTCACTCTGCAGATTACAGCCCAGCCTCTACAGCAAAAGTTAAGAAGCCAGGCTCCACCCTTTTATATTAAGAGCTATTCCACAATTACAAACAAGATTTTAGGAATAGAAAGAACAATTTTGGATTTCATACATTTGCCTACAGGAGTCTCAAACAGCTAACAAACACCCCCCTTTCCTCTCCCCTTGTGGGGCCGAGACCAAAGTGGGGCATCAAACTCACTCTGCAGATTACAGCCCAGCCCACAGCAAGAAACTTAAGAAGCCAAGACTCCATCCCCCCACCCCAATATTAAGGCTATTCTACAATTGCGACATAAGGGAAATTTTAGGAATGAGAAGGGGAGCAAATTTTGGATTGCCACACATGAGCACTATAAGGAGTCTCCAAACAGCTAACCTTAAACACCCCCCTCCTTGCTCTCCCACAACCCAAGCACCTTGTGGGGCAGAGAAAGTCAGGGGCATCAAACTCACTCTGCAGATTACAGCCCAGCCCCACCAGCTTAAAAGTTAAGAGAGCCAGTGGCTCCATCCCCCCCTCTAATAATAAGGCTATTCACAAAAGCAAACAAAAATTTAGGAATATAGAAAGAACAGTTTGGATTCATGCATTGCCTATAAGGAGTCTCCAAACTGACTAAGCAAACACCCCCTCCCTTTCCTCTCCCCACAGCAAGCACCTTGGCCAGGGGCAGAGAAAGTGAGACATCAAAAAACTCACTCTGCACAGATTACAGCCCAGCCCATGGACAGCAAGAAGTTAAGAGCTGAGCTCCATCCCCAACCCTAATATTAAGGCTAATTCACAATTGCAAGCAAATTTTTTTGGGAATAGAAGAACAGTTTGGATTCATACACATTGCCTATAGGGTCTCCAAACAGCTTCAAACTCCCCCTCCCTTTCCCTCTCTCCCACAGCAAACACCTTTACTGTGGGCAGAGAAAGTCAGAATCAAAACTCAGCTCTGCAGATTACATCTCCAGCCCACAGCAAAAGTTAGAAGCCAGGCTACCCCATTACACACCCCAATCCAAGGCCATTTCACAATTGCAAACAAGATTTTTATGGATAGAAGTGCAGTTTGGTTTGCACATTACCTTTAAGGGAGTCTCCAAACCTTGTGTGGTGGTTCTAGCCATGGCCCTCCCTTCCTCTCCCACAGCCTTGAAGCACCTTGTGGGGCAGGAGTTGCACCTTCCCTAGCCAAGCCTATGGACTTCTTCTGTGCTTTGGCTGGCCCTGGAAGATCTGGGGGAGAGGCTTGAGAGCAACATCAAGGACTTACTGGAGAATAAGGCCTGCACTCTAGTGAGAGGGAGGGGCCGGGCTCTCAGTCCCTCCTCCTGGAGGCACAATGAGTATTTCTCCCACGCCTCCTGGACACTCAGGGCCACAGTGCTTGAGGAGTGAAGGGCTATGTCAAACTTCCTTAATTTTTCCCACAGCTAGCCTTCCTGAATGCCCGGTCTGCGTGAGGGATGTTTAGCACCCCGTGACTGCAATGCAGGATGCATCCAGGGGGACAAGGAGTGCCCACTTGTCCCTAGAGCAGAATCCTTCCAGTGCCCGTTCCTTTCATTTAGTCCATAAAAATATTAGTTGTGTCTTCCCCTTCACAGTCCTGTAACTCGTACAATCAAGTTGCAGAGTTGTCCTGTCAAATAGGTTAATCAGAATTATGTAACTGTCCTCTGCTTTACGGAGTCCTTTTTCCAACTTCTTGGGGTTCTGAAGACCAGAAAATAATCAAGGACTCAGAGAGAACAAAACTGCATAGTCCTGGAGCAGCTAGAATTGTAACCTGTACAGTGTTTTGCTGTACAGTTTGAGAATCAGATTTAAGGAAGAAAAAAGAGGCTATTTATAATTTAAATGGGATCCTACAGCCACCTACACTACCTGTACAAACTGAGAAGTGTTGATAAGCAATAGGAAAACAGGGCTGCCTGCCTGCCTGCTTCCTTGTTTCTATGGCTGACTAGCAGTTTTTTGTCTTCTGGAAGTCTTTGGAAAATGGAGGGAAAGACATCTAAGCAAAATTAATGAAATAAACTGAGGTCAGAAAGGCTTGCAATTGCCAGTGATGACCTGCAAGAGAGGCCGAATGATGTTGCTGCTAATGGACACTTATCCAGCTATTTGCTCATCAGTGAATAGACAAAACAAGCTTGATTTTGAAAGTTAACTGTTGCAACTCTGACCATTTTTGAGACAACTGTCTTCTCCAGGTGGGCCTGGATGTAAGTCCAGGGTCTAAAGAGATTATTGAAACTTTCCTGGTTATGTTAACAGCATTATAGATAGGACAACTCAACCCTGCTCGAACAAGGGCGATGTAAGGTGAGAGTTACTGCTTTAGTTTACTTCTGATCATAAATGGTGCTGACAAGAAATTCTAACAAACAATCCTGGCTCCTGCAAAATACCCGTAATATGTGAACTGAAAACTCTGCCTTGAAAATCAGCACCATGCTTGAAGGGGTTATGCAATTCCAAGGCCTGCTCACCTCTGCTGCTGCTCTATGTCCCTTAGATCCCTCAGGACAGAGTAGAGCACATCACTGGATGACTGAAAGAAAATCAACAAATCCAGATGAAAAACAAATTGGCACTTTCAAAGGTAATAAAACAGAGGAGCTCAACAGTAGAAGTGTTTGGGCCCCCAGCATGGATTTAGAGATAGTGCTAGATTATACAAATACATTATGGCAGGGGGTGGGGGCAGTGGTGGGAGAGAGAGAGAGAGAGAGAGAGAGCGCAACTGGAACTGTGTGGAGGCCCAAGACACAGTGATCTGCTGCTGCTCTTAGCCACCTGCACATCCTAGTCAACTGAACATTCATGAAATAAAGGTAAAGGGGCTGTTAGCTTCTCACTGGATAGAAGTTCACCTCAAGCAGTTTTTCTAAAAGGACTGTGTGGCCCTCATGCTTCATTCAACATCAGCCACTTTGCTGCATATGATGAGGGAGAATCAGGAAGGTGCTATGCATTGACGTGTTGCCTCAGAAGCCACCTCTCTTGTACCTGGAGTCCAGTCTTTTCAGTTGGGGTGGAAAGACTGAAATGGGGGTTGTCAATGCCAGGTAGCCTGGAGGGGAAAATTCCCTGTCCCTTTAATAGAGACTTAATGTGTGGAAATAAGTCGATGAAGCTTTTCATAAAATGGAAATGAGTAACATCACCTGTTATTTACAACAGATGACACTTGATATTAGAGGTATCAGGTTAAAAGTTAGCCAGCCTAAGCAGAATGTGGGAATAAGATTTGTCAGTGAAAGAACAGGGAGCTTTCATTCCCATTTCATTTCAGAATTGTTGATCTGCAATTGTACTGAAATACTCACTACAGCACAAGGCTTCAAAGACTTTTATTACCATGGTTACAGCCAGAAAGAGGCTGGCTTTACAACAGTCAAAAATGTGTGATAATGTACAAGTTGCAGATAGTGGAAAGAGATTGCCTCACCCATGGGAAGCCATGGAATTCTGAAACCAAAAAATGGGGCAGGCGCTGAAAAAGGAACCCTAAAATACGAAAGTTTTGCCAGTGGAATCCATTGTTTCTGAAAAACCATTAAAAATGTTCTCACCCTGCTTCACAAACACAGAACAGCAACATTTTCCAATTGGGATAAAGTCTGCGTGTGAAAAGGATCTTAGTAAAGAGGGAAGTTACCAGTGCCACCTATGAAGATTCACACATTCACTTTCTCACTCAAATTTACATGTTGAATGCATTTAACACAGTCTGCACTTAATACTCTTTCCCCTATAATACATGTTCTTATTAGTTGACACCTAGTGGCTAAAAGGCATGATGCTTTTCTTTGGATATCTAGGCACGCTTCAGAGGAAGAGAGGCCTTGTGATTTCCTGAGATGGATGCCTGGCTGAGACTTACACTCTTGCTTTGCTGTTGGTCTGGCCTCCCAATATTACCCCCATCTCCAGCTTACTTCATGAAAAACTGTCTTTTCCTACATAAACCATGGGCACACAGCCATGCCTAAATGTTAAGAAGAAAAGGAGGTAAGGCTATCGAGATGGGGGCTTTGTCTTGGGAGTAAGAGATTAAGCTTTGGAGGCTTTCAAAATGTAGAGATAAACTAGAAAAGTGGAAATTGAGATCGTGACCGGGTTTTTTGAGAAATGCAGGTCTTACAAGCTGCAAAACTTACATAAGTACCAGCCAACTGATAAAGAAAAAATCTATGAAAAAGTTCGGCTGGCCAAGGGTGTTGGTTGTGTTTTTTCCTTCCACATTTTGGTCCAGTTACTTGAAAAGCAAGGAGAAAGAGCATTTTTCTCAGTCATAGTTTTAGGTCCTCTCCAGCTTTTGCTCTGGACCCCACCCTAAAATGTGACTACAAACCTTTGTCCCCAATCCTGAACTGGGCTCTACCCATAGACTATCAGGTGTTATGGTTGCCAGATCTGGGTTGGGAAATTCCTGGATATTTGAGAGGTGAAATCTGAGGAAGATAGGGATTGGGCAGAGGAGGGACTTCAGCAGGGAATAATGCCTCAGCCATTTTCTCCAGGGGAAATTATCTTTGTGCCTGAAGATCCATTGAAATCCCAGATCCTGCAGGTTGGCAGTCCTACCAGACCTGTTTATTTTAGGTGTTGGCATGTGAGGTGTTGGCATGTGAGGAAAGAAGATTGTTATTCTTGGATCAATGTTGTTGAGTTTGAGCTGATACACCTTGCCTTTTGGGGATAGTGAAAGAGTGAAAGAGTGAAAGCAAACTCCGGAAGGCCATTATCATAAAGAGCTGAAATTTCAACAGGGGGAAAGAAAAATGTCAGAATCACTCGTCAACTTCAGCAGCCTCCCATGAGAGCTCTGAGACTGCAAAAATCTTGTACTGTTTACCATTGTTACCCCAGATGGGCATCAGGCAGCTCACCCAGTGGTGGGATCCAAAAATTTTAATCAGGTTCCGATGGTGGTGGTGGGATTCAAACAGTGGCGCCGCCGCACACACGCACCTCCAGTTCCTATTGGCAGGGAGGTTGCTTTAGTAACCCCTTCTCGGCACTCAGAAAAATTAGTAGCCACTTCTAGAGAAGTGGTGAGAACTGGTTGGATACCACCTCTGCTCACCTCCAATATGTGGACAATGTATGCAGGATAGATCAGCAACAGGCCTGTGACCCCATCATCCTGGTGGTAATAGCGTTGTAGACTCACAAACAACTGTTCCCAGTGTTCTGAGGAGAAATGAGGCAGGCATAAATTTATCCTGATAGTACACACCAACTGCCACATGGTGGGTGCAACCTGGAGCAATGAAAAGGAATATCCCTCTAAGTCTTCTTTTGGTGGAAATGCTGCTTAAGGGGGAAAGAGGCAATGAACTTTGCACAGCAGGGTGATAGGATTGGATAAAATTCTCCCATCTACAACACTACCTCTTTTGCTCTCCTACTCTGGTGGCAAATATTTTTTTTAAAGGCTTATTACTGCAAACTTGACTAGAAGGAAAGCAAAGAAAACAGCAGAAGCAGCATGGCAGAGAATGTAACATTTGTGTTATTTTGATTTCTCCTTCCCATGTGCTCTGGAAATTGACTACCAACTTAAGAATACAACAGCTTCCCTTTTTTGTCCATCCAGCCCAGTATCCATAAATGACCAAACAGATGTGTCTGAAGGCCTGCAAGCTGGCCATGGAAACCAAGCTCTTCCTGTCATGTTGCCCATCTTGACACTGTTATTCCCAAAGTTACTACCTCTGAGAGTGGAAGTTCTACTAGGTGCCATCTGGAAGAGGGGGCATTCCTGAGTGGGGACCCATTGAGTTCCCACCAAGGAACTCCTTATAACAGCACTACAGGGACATAATTCTGGTCAGAACCACTGAGGCATGGGGGGAGGGGCAAATAATGCCTCCTGGCACCATTTCAGGTTGGAAAACCAACTGTGTGGAAAAGCAGAAGCCTCCCCCCTCCCAGTTGTGGAGGTCCCAACCAGAACTGTGCCTGCGTGGTGCTGTTAAAAGGAGTTCATTAGTGGGAGCGCAACAAACTTGGTAGCACCTGAACTTGGAAATAGTATCTTGTCTGGTCCTGAGTCATCATGGCAAATAGCCTTTGGTAGACTTCCCTTCCCTGAGTTAATCTAATTTTAATGCCCCCTGAGGTAGTGGCCATCTGTACATCCTGTGCTGGTGCATTACACAAGATGGTTAGGTGCTGGGAGACCCAAATATATGTTTGTATCCATCACTGACGTCTGCCAAATTGTAACTTGTTGGTCCAGTCAGCTTAGTTTGACTGTGTGTCTTTTAGAACAGTTCTTCTTGATGGAACTAGAAGTACGATTTTTTCCCCCTTACCAGCTAAATCCCTTTTATCTGCCAGGTGTGGGGAGATCTTAGCCAGGAAAATCATCCTGTGAAGAAGAGATTTCTAAAAAAAAGAGGAAGCATTCAGTTATTACTGTTCCCTGGCAGCAACTTATCAAATAAGGCACTATGAGTAGTCTACAGCTTCTGTACAAGAGAAAGTGGCATTAATGTGGCATAATGTGGCACACAATGTTATCATTCATTGGGTTGGATCTAGACTGAATTTTCCATCATCAGACTGGAATCCTCCTGCTTTCCACCTTCCACTGTGGCCCATTAATCTCCACCAATGACTGTTCCTTGAGGATTTAGAGGACTAACATGTGGGAAAGTCAGCAGATTGCTATTTTAGTCTGGATTCAAATCATTGGGTATTATTATTTTTAAAAAATAGTGCATACTCTGGTATTAAAATTGGTGTATCTTGATAGTGAAGCCTTTTGTCTGCTTCAGTAGTGACTGTTCTTTTTCCTGTCATGTTTTCTTGCCAGACCAACATTCAAATAGCCAGCAGATTGCTTTTTCATATTTGAAATATTACTTGCTCTGAACAAAAGTTCCCCTGACAAATTGCTTTCTAGATCCTTTTTCTACCCTCTGATATCAATGGCTCATTCTTCTCTGCTACTGCCTGAGTTTCAACCAGGTACTTCCTTCTGAGGTAATTCTGTATCATTGCATGAACTAGCTTATCCTATTGTTTTTCAGCCACACAAAGTACTTAATTAAACATAGAACTGCCTTGGTGTCATTTATCTTGGTGCCCGAGGTCGCAGGCTATGACATTCCTTTTTCCTTGTATGATTTTATTCTAACACAAAAAGCCTGTCCTGCTGTGATCAGAATCAGCTTGGCCAGGAGAAAAATGCTTCAAGCACCTGAGCAAGGCATGAGAAGGAGGCAGGGTTAGCTTCCCTCTGCTACAAGTTCCAGTTTTATTTTAAAATAGGTGCCAATCGCCTGCATCGTAGGGAGCCAAGGAAAGGAAGAAAAAAGTCCCAGGCCAAGCCTCCTCACATCTGGTCTTCAAGCTAGAATTTCAGTTATCTATAAAAGTAGGACAGTTTCTCCTATGTCCCTGAAATATGGTAGGGTAGATGCCTGGAATGCAGGGTGTAATTTCCTAATGATCTTGGTTGCAAGAGAAAAGATTACAGGTATGTCTTTTTCATTTCAAACCAATAAAACCCTAACATGATTCAATTCTAAATAAGTGATAGTATCCAAATGGGTATATTAACGTTTTTGTGGGGTGGGAATGAACCAAATATTCAGGCCCTCAGAATCAGATGCTTTCGTGCCTGTTACCACAGGTTCTTTGTGTGTGTGGTATGCAAGAAGTCTGGTTACTTTGTAGAACTGGAAGATGTGAGCTTGAGTATGCTGGACAGTCCTTTAGTTTTCTGGTTTTAAACACATGAGCCATGCCTATGTATGTCTGCTCAGAAATAAATCCCTCTGAATACATAAGGGATTACATGAGGTGACTTAGGACTGAAAGTAGCAGCCACAGCCTTGTCTTGTAGACAGTACAATCCTATGGAGAGTTATTCTAAGACTACCGGAATCAGCGGGCTTAGACTTGAGTGATTTGACAAAGGATTGCACTGAGAGACACAAAAACGCTATTAATGACAACAGGTTTCAGTGCACCTAACACTTTATTAGGATCCGGTTGAAAATCTCCTTAAAACTGGTAAAGAATTTGCCATTTCTGCCAGCCTAATAGCTTCAGAGTGGGTGCAACTATCTGTTAGTTCTATAATGTTCAAGTTTATTTTCAGACTATTGATCCTTTAGGTGTTTCTGGCTTCCTTGAAAAAAAACAGGAGAGACTTGTTCTCTTTGCATGATTACTAATCATATCGAGTCACATAACACCTGGGGCTTTGTTTTCTGTATTATTGTAAAATATTTCTATGTTATGATAAAATATGCATTATGCTGAGAAGGGAAACTTGTAGCTGGATGCCGAGCAGGTTTACTGGGAAGTAATCCCCTCTAAGGTGTTTTCCTTACAAGGACGAGGATCAGTTCCATACAGCACAAAAAAAGACCTCTGGGGGACATCTTAAAAAAAGGCAACTGCCTTGGTGTCATGCCTCCGCACACCCAAAATAAGACCTCCTGGTGAGGTCTTAAAGAGAGGTGGTTTCTGGTGTGCTTTTCAGACAGCAAAGGCATCTGAAGGGAAAATACATCCCACTTACACCCCACATTTTGTGTGCAGCTGAAGGGATTCTCCCTGCTGCCCTTTGCTGAAGGTTGCTTCAGGACATTTGCTCTGTGGGCTCCAACCCGGGGTGCCTTTCCAACTCCAAAAGTACATAGTTATACACAGTGGTCCTGCTGATTCCAGTAATATATAGTTTGGGGGTAAATGGCTACTGCAGAAGACCAATAAAGAAAAAATTGCACCAAGGGGCAACTGATAAAATCTAGATCTTCCTGTTCACATAGATGTCACCCAGCTTTGCTGTTATCCTTCCCCCCACCCCAAAAAAAGAAGAAGCAAGAAACCAAGTTTGGAAAAGATCACAAGAAATCTGGTGAAGCACCACATTACTGTGGGAATGCATGAAAAAACATCCTGTTTCCCAAGAGCATCCAGACTGAGGAGCAAACAATTTATGTTTAAATCAAGTTTAGCTCCTCAGTAAGCAAGCAGCAGATTGCAGACTTAAAACTGCTCGTTTCCCAAATTATTCCTGGTGTGAAGTATCTGTGCATATTTACCTAGCTGATTTTACGTGATAGCAAACTGATTGCAGCTGTTCTTCTCAATTTGAATGTGTCTTTGAGAAAGCCGATGAGTCTAATCTTTCTTTGATTGTTTAAAAGATGCACCAGCACTGCACTAGTGGAGGCAAAATTGTCCCTTTGCTTTGGGCAGCTGGCTCTGTGATATACGTGAACAGTCTGGAATGGAATTGCTTGCTTCTTTAATCAGAAAGTGCTCTAGCACCTAGTAGGCTAATTTTAAAGACAGCCTTAGTGTTCAGCCATAACCTATTGTACGTTTGCAAACATTGATATGAAATCAAGAAGTTAAATTTGTCAATGAGTGGTTTGGTTCTTAGCAAGATAAAAACGCTACACGTCAGCCTGCCTGTAGCCATCTTGAAGACATACTTTCCAGTATTTGAAAACAGATGAAGTTGCATAACAGCACCTGTTTTAAGTGAAGAGCTCAATTTGGACATTATATAAAATCACACTTTCATTACATTAACTATGCTTAGTGTGGTTGTCTGAACATATGTCACTGACCTACTATGGTTAAAGTCCTTCATCTAGGATTTAAAAACATGGTCTGACATTGGTTATTAGCCACTGTTAGCCGTAACTATGGCTTCATGTGGCACATGGGCATGAACATCTGGGGTTCAGTGTGGCTTATGCTACTGCTCCGCCAATCATGTACTATGCAGCTACAGAATAAAGGTGATAAAGCCAGCATATGTTGAGACAAACCAGGATTAGGGTGTCTGGAAGCCAAATCCTGGTTTCACAATCTGTTTTGTGTTCCAAACAACATGTCTTATGTGGTAGTGAGCAAGTTACTAACATGAATGAACTGACAAACCTCAAACGATGTGTGGGCTGACGTACCCAACTGCTAAAATTTGGAAACCTGCAATATTGATATAAAATTGAATTACCTGTAAAAAAAAATGTAGAAAATGCAAATTCTGTATATTTTTTCAGTGCTACACTACAATTCTACCAGCTAGTCGATATTCTAAGCTACCCATGTACACATAAACAAACTGGGATTAGGTATATCCTAGTATCTAGCACACCACCTGAGAAAACAGGTATTGTAAGTTAAGCTGTTTACATGTTTATCTGTTACAGGGGCAAACTGCTTCCCCGAAAATAGAGCTGTAGAACAACCAATGACAGTTGTCCAGGTTGCATTTTCATTAGAATATAGA
The DNA here is from genome assembly GCF_021028975.2 of Sphaerodactylus townsendi. Classification (NCBI taxonomy): domain Eukaryota; kingdom Metazoa; phylum Chordata; class Lepidosauria; order Squamata; family Sphaerodactylidae; genus Sphaerodactylus; species Sphaerodactylus townsendi. The sequence continues at coordinate 113,079,472 of NC_059427.1, read as the reverse complement.
AAGCTGCTATATATGAGCCATTTTATATTTTAAAAACCCTGTAAATATAAATCCCAATTGCCCAGTTTTCACAGAAAATGAGGCTGACACACACAGACCTGTTAATGGCATTTGACACAAATGTTTGTGTCTTCACCCATTTCACACACCTTTGTTGCTGTGTACTACATTCATTCATTCAGGCCCAGTCAACTCTCTGTCTCTCTTCTAGCCAAAGTCGAAAATCAAGCAGAGGCACACAAACTCTCTTTCCTAAGATACTCACTGGTTCCTGTGTTTTACTGGGCACCCTCTCATGGAGTAGTTGACTGAGTAAGCTTTTCCTTTCCTCAGATGGTGAAGTTTCTGTTGCCTCCCAAAGCTCTATGTCTTGCTCATAATTTTTCATTGCTGAAGTGCTTACATTAAACCCCAGCATTGCAACCAGGTCTCTGTGAATCTGACCTGGAGAGACGGAGCTTGTGATACAATGAATAAATCAGATGAGATAGCCAGATCCACTTACATTGTATACTGGCCATAAGAGAGAGTTCTGGGCAAGCAAAATAGCTTTATTGATGTAAACAAAAAATGGTTGACAGTGTCATGGAAGCAGGGTCAAACACGCTCCTTTGGCACTTAAAGGCATATTGTCCTCTGGTATTTACCATGGGCAGATTACCTGGATGAGGCAGCTGTTGTCAGGGCAACATTTGACATCTACTGATAACATTCCTGCTGGGGCCTTACAAAGGCAATTCAACATGCCTGTGCAGGCATCAGCTGCAGATTCAAAAGCTTGTTTGTTACCGGAGGGTTCATGTTACTTTTTCCTATAGGTGTATTAATAGTTGAATGGAGGGGAAATATTTGTGCCAGGAGTCTCTCCTGGTCTACAGTTATGAGGCAGGTGTGAGTATTACTACATATATATTAAAAATGGTAAACAGGGCTTTCACAGTTCATCTGAGAACTGGTTATAGATGCTGGACATTCAGAGAGTCAGATTTCAGTGCCGTCACTGGCAACATTCATACACATACTTTGGTGCTGAAGAGGCCTTAATTCAGGTGCTTAAGTGCCCTCCTGACATGCTCCCCCCACCCCAGCTGGGAATTACAGATACTGTTGTTTAGCACTGGCAAGCTGGTTTCTGTTTTAGCACTGGGAAGCTGCATTCCTGCTGGGTGACCTTGGGGTAGTCACAGTTCTCTGAGGACTCTCTCAGCCCCACCTACCTCACCAGGTGTTTGTTGTGGGGAGAGAAAGGGAAAGGAGATTCTGTCTTCTTTCAACAAGCCCCAGATAGCATCTTGGCCCACCACACGCACGTTTTAGGAGATATGAGCAATTAATATTCTTTCTCCCAGTGTTGCACATGCAGTCATATACACAAATGGATAGAAGAAAATGAGCTCTTTTGAGGCTGCCCACAGACTATTGCTTGGGTGGAAACTTCAGATGTCTGAACCCAAACCACTCTAAACCCTTGCGTGTACTTAATTTAAAAGCCTGGTGAGGCTCACCTGGGTTTTGGAAATGCTGCATGTCAGAGGGTGAGAGTTAGCAGTTTCTGAAAATATTCAATACAGTTTTTTGCCCATGGACTGCGGCATGTTGCATCTGCTAAGGTTTCTACAATTTGGTTCATATGTACAGACAGCAGAGAAGAAGTGGAAGGCGTTGCAAAGGGAATCCTGATCACCACTATCTATGAGATCTAACTATCTGGGACCCATAACTGTTATTAAAAAGGAAGCCGGCCACTGGTGAAGATGGGAGTAGGTCAAAGTCCTACCTGAAAGGCTAGTGTAGGGCTAGGGATAAGTGATTGGGAGATATGGTGGTAGGAGATGTTATAATAAGGGAAAGAGGCAGAGGTGAGATCTGGTCATGCTCAGTCTTCTTTCAAGCTTTTGTCCCATCCTGAGACACATTGGGGGTGGAGTTAAGGTATTAATCCCTTTTCCATTGTTGATGCTGCACAATGCAGGTTCGTAAATAACAAGACCGCAACAATGCAAAGCTATTTTGCAGCATAAGATGGTATGGGTGACTGGGACCTGGGTGAAAAAAGGCAAAACAGCCACCTTGAAAGACCTTACTCCAGCCACACACTGGATCTGATCTGTGCCATGGGTGTGGATTTAGACTTGATACCTATGGTTATAATGCCATGGTCAGACCATTTTGCCCTTAGGGCCAGTTTTAGCCTCCCCGCTCACTTCTACGTAGATACAAAGATTTATGTTCACCCGTGGAGAATTATGGATCCAGTAGGCTTCCAGAATGTTCTGCACCAACTCCCTGGATATGCTGATGGACTTGCCATCTATTTAAAGATGGCATTGCCATCTATTTAAAGCCATTGAGAAAATCACCCTCTGACATTGTTTGCCCACATTTCAGATTGGCCCCCTAGTGTACCATGGGGCTAAGGGAGAAGAAACAGGAGCTACAACGAGCATGGCAGCAGGCTCATGACAAAGCTACATGAGCATCTTATATGGAGCTTATGAGATCCTATGAGGTGGCAGTGAAGGCTGCTAAGATTATTACATGGTCTCCATTGTGTCCATGAGCTCTCACCTAGCTCAACTGTTTATTCAGTCTCTTACCCATGTTACAGAGGATCATCAAAATGTTAATTATTTCAATTATTGGCTGTGAGGCGCTTGTGAGTTTTTTCACAGACAAAATCTTGTTGCTCTATTTATGACTTCTCTGGCAGGTGTGATATAGTTAAGCGAACTAGAGGCTCCTTGGTTGTTTTTGGTTATGAGATCATTTCAGACAACCCTCCTAGATCAATGTAAACATAGACACATTGGGGGTGGAGTTAAGGTATTAATCCCTTTTCCATTGTTGATGCTGCACAATGCAGGTTCGTAAATAACAAGACCGCAACAATGCAAAGCTATTTTGCAGCATAAGATGGTATGGGCTATGAAATCAACCACTTGTCTCCTTGATCCATGCCTGATCTTGTTGGTCAAGACCAGTGAAGAGGGAGTACGAGCTTTCCTTGAAGGCATTATCAATCTGTCCCTGACTTCAGGGGTCTTTCTGGAAATGTTGAAGGAGGCAGTGGTGAAGCCACTCTTGAAAAAAACTGTCACTGGGTCCTCTTGATCCTAACTACCATCCCATATTGAATTTATTATTTCTGGGAAAGTTGGCTGAAGGCTTTCCTGGATGACACACTGGCCTTCAGCATCCATTTCATTCCAGCTTCTGGCCTGGCCATGGGACTGAGACTATGCAGGTCATCCTTACAGATGACCTTCACAGATAGCTGGATTGAGGCAGGTCTGTGCTGCTGCTGTTGCTTGACCTCTCAAGAGTGTTTAACATGGTCGACCGTGAGTTGTTTACTCACTGCCTTGCTGGTGTTGAACTGCATGGAACAGGTCTTCTTTGGCTGATCTCATTTCTCTAAGGCTAGGGACAAAGCACTTGGGGAGAAGATCTCAACACCCTTTGGTGTATGGAGTCCCACAAGGGGCAATCCTCTCCCCAATGCTCTTTAATATTTATTTGTGGCCCCTTGCCCAGCTAGTCAGAGTTTCATGCTGGGTTGACATTATGCAGATGACACTGCACTGTAACTGTTAATTGCCAGATACCATCCCTGAAAATATGGCTATGTGCTTGGAGGCTGTGGTGAAATTGTCACGGCAGAGCCATTTGAAACTGAACTCATCAAAGATGGAGGTGTTGTGGCTGGGCTGAGGGAGGGGCCTTGGATAGGAAGTTTAGCTCTGAATGGGGTTCCCTCTTTCCTCTCTGAATGGGGTTCAGCTAAAACTAGCATTCTCTGGCAAGAGTCTAGGAATGATCCTTGGAGCCCTACAACACACACGCTGTCAGGTGTGCATTTTTTCAGCTTCACCAGGCCCTGGTCTCCTTCCTGAATATCTGTTTTAAAAATAATAACAAAACAGTAACAGCAATAATAATAACCTCAAATTTAGGTCTGAAGCTGGCCAGGAACTGCAGCTTTTACTAACAGACACGTATGCAAATGATTGCTCCTCTTGACAGAGATTTAATATCCCTCCCTCTAGCTACTTGCCCTGGCTGGTGACAAATTGTTCTCTGCCTAAAAGTGAGATCTGGAGCTTGCAGATGCTAACATTAGACTGGCTCCATTCTTATTCTATTCTCCTGGTGGAGACAGGAAGCGACTCCACAAAAATTACAATGTAAACTTAAGCAGAGTTATAGTGGCATTAGAAAGTATAACTTATTAGGAAAGCCCTATTTTAAAATATTTTCATCTGCCTCTCCATTTAGATTTCACAGTGGCTGGCTTGTGGCACAGAAGCAACAGCACAGAGGGGCCTAAAATCCAGCTTTGTGCCAACCACAATAACTCACCCCATTGCTACAAATATAAGCAGTGAATTTTGTTTAAAAAAATTGTATGTGAGGAGGCTAGACTTTCACAATCTCAAAGTCACTGGGAGCTTAGGTACATGATGCAGAAGTTTAGCAGAGGGAACCCAGGAGGTGTTCCAGGCAGCCGTGAATCTACCTTCCCTCACCCCCACCTTTTCCCCAGCACAGACCTTCCTGTCTTCTTTATGTCTCTTCAGCTGCAACTCATACACTGAAATCCTCTCTTCGAAAGTGAAGTCATCTGTCTCGTACGTAAAGATGCAGATTTGATTTGCCTGGGAGGACTCCATTGCTTGCTCCACTCCTGCCGCAGTTGCTAGGCAATGGCTTAACAAAAGAGCCCCCAGGGAGACAGAGACTTTTCATTCCAACCCTCCGCCCCACTCAACTGCAGCAATACAGAGGAAATGGCCATGGGTTAGGCTAGCTCAGATTAATAACCCCAGTCCAAAAACTTGTAGGGAACTTTCCCTGGGAAGCTGGTGCTCAGCCGGACCCCCTTCTATTGAGAGTCTTTGCGGCTACATGGAGGCACATCAGAAAGATCAAGACAATGACAGCACAGCCAGGAACACACACCTTGTTATGTACGTCTGCACAGAAGCTTTCTGCATTGCCATAGAATTACAATGAGCAAATGTAGCACTTAGTTTAAAAGCTAAATGTAGCACTTAGTTAAAAAAAAACTCACATAAGTACAATACACTAAATGGTGCAGGGTGCATGGCCTACATAGGACATCACGACGGCATCTGGGGACATGCTGTTTCCTCCTGTTGACTCAGCTCTCTCTCCTCTAACTCCTCTTTTTGCCGCCTACGATCTGGCATCTACCTCTGTTCTCCAATTAAACTGCCCTCATCCCAATTATTTTCCTCAATGCCAAAATCCAAATCTGATCTGTCCTTCTTCTAGCCTCGAGCTCCTGATCACTCATTCTTGCTTGATTCCCTTCAGACTTCAGGTGTTCATAATTCTATCCTCAGTCAGTTCTCTTCCTATCTAATTTATGACAGGGTGAAGTGCTTCCCTTGGATTCCCCACACTCTAGAGGTCTCTCAAGGATCTCTTTACAGTCCTCTATTATTCCCACTCTGCCGTGGAAACTTGCTGGGTGACCCGAGTTTAGTCACACAAATTCAGCCTAACTTATCTCACAGGGTTGTGGTGAGGCTAAAATGGTGAAGAGGAAAAACGTAAACTGCTTTGACTGCACATTGAGGAGAAAGGCAGGGTCTAATCCATAGGTGCCCACAAATAATACACATCACTACACCAGCATGGCATAGTGGTTAAGAGCTGGTACACTCTAATCTGGAGAACCAGGTTTGATTCCCCGCTTTGCCACTTCAGCTGTGGAGGCTTGTGTGGTGAACCAGGTTAGCTTGTGCACTCTAACACATGCCAGCTGGGCGACCTTGGACTAGTCCTTCAGAGCTCTCTCAGCCCCACCCACCTCACAAGGTGTTCGTTGTGGGGGTGGGGGGAAGGAAAAGGAGTCTGTAAACCCCTTTGAGTCTCCTTACAGGAGAGAAAGGGGATGGGGGGGATAAAAATCCAAACTCCTTTTCTTCTTCTTTATGCAGATACTGGGTGTGCCACAGGGAGCAAAGCTTCAGGACAATAGTTCCTCTAGCTGTAGTAGGGTACTGCTCAGAAGTTCCTTGCCACTGAGTGGCGCAGAGCCACCTGTGAGAGCTCCCCCTGCTGGCAGCTGCCCAATCTGTGTGGCACCAATGTGGTGTCTGCATGGCTGTGCGGCTTACAGGGAACTTTGTTCTGGATCATGAAACTCCAGTGCAGACTGGACGTTGATGATACACTTGGAGACCTCTGTGGGGACATTCCTGTGGATTTTAAACATTGTAGGCTTCCAGAAGAATGTTGCAGTCTTCATTTTCCGGTCAGATTACAAGAACAAAACAGTCTCACTCTCACCCCTTTAGCTGAACAATCTTGATAAGAAAGATACCCACCCATCCATCCCCAAGTCCTGCCCACTTCCAACCTTAATTCCCAAAACCACAGAGGCTCACCAAGCATTTGGGACATTTTTAATAACAAATAAGTCTGTAAAACCCAAAGGTCAGGACAAAATAGAAAAATTGAGATTATTGCATAGAGCAATGTTTAGATTTTCCCCTATTATTTCCTTCCCCATAACCAAATACCAAAATAATCGCTGTCACAGAACAGCACATCCTCTCATCAGCATCAGTAAAACTATTTCTCCATACAGAATAAATACTTTACTATTTTCCATATGATTTCTCTCTTTCTCATTCTAACTCCAATGGTTCACAAGGTCCCCATTTCAGTTCTGTTCCCTGGCAAGGCAAAGATGTCATTCAGCACCCATTGAACATGATGGCTGTTGACTGGGAGAAGCCTCTTCCCCTTGAGAAAAGCACCAGCCAAACCTATGAGCAACTAACAGATCTTACCCCAAGGCCCCAAGACCCTATAAGCACCAAGGATTGGCACTCTTTTGGTACTTCCAGCCGTAAGCACAGGCAAGTTCAGAAGCTGGACTCTGGTACAGCTATCCTCCTGCCCAGGGATGCTGTATGATACCTCACACGCTGGAGGGTGCCGCAGGAAACCCCATCTAAAGCTAGTGGTTGTGAATAACCCTGCAAAGGGACGCTATTGGTTGTTTTACCAAAGGAGGTTGACCTGCTCAAGACCCAGTCACTCTTCCCTTTGCTGGTGCAGGAGCTCTGAGCGCGCTTGATGTCCAACTCAGAACGGCAAATCCGACCATTGGGCAGCCCTTCTGTTGAGCTGCGGCCTAGCGCACTGCTTGCCCTGCCTCCAGAGGCAGAATTCAAAGTGCCATTGGGTAGAGATACCCGGGAGGAGCCCATGGTCTTTGTCAATGAGCCATGTCGGTCAGACTCGCTGTAGCGCTTGGGGTCCCTTCGGAGGAAGCCTGCCTTGAAGACAGCCAGCTTTCCCTCTGGCGGCCTTTCACCCTCAGGCTCCCTGTCCCCAGCACAGGGCATGGTCTTTTGGTCCTGGGGCCCTCTGCCCTTGGATTGATAACTGGAGGAGGGCATGTTTGTCCCGGTGCGCATGGTCCCATTGATGCTTGCTTTGCCTTTGGGCTCCTCATTTGCTGCTGAAGGTACGGTGCTGAGAGAAAGCACCAGTTTCTTGGGTGTCCGTGGCTGCTCACCTACATCATCCTTTGGCTTCCCTGCCCTCTTCAGAGTGCTGCTGCTTTCCAGGGCAATGGATACTTTGCCAGTGTTCTCAGTATTGCCTGTTCCTGTAAGTACAGGATTCAGCTTGACTTTGGTGACTGACTGCTCACTGTCCTCCCCGTCCTTGGTCATAAGAGGTACAATGGATTCGTTAGTGAATCGAGGTCTGCGGCCAGATTCCAGATACTCTACTAACTCTCCAGAGGGCTCCACTAGCCAGTCTTTGGAGGTAAAGGACCAACGAAGAGGCAAGGCCTTGGGGACTCCCAGTTTGACCTTGCTGGGGGATACCTTCAGGCTGACACTTCTTCCCTGGACACCCCTCACAAGAGGCCGGGAATCAAAGCCACCTGGAAAAGAAAGCAAAGAAGGTTGGTAGGAGATTCAGGGTTCCTCTAGAAGTCAGTGGATCCGATCATGCTCTCACAGGGGAGTGTGGATGTTTGAGCCACTAGAGAGACTGACTGTGTCAATGGAAGGCCCAAGCAAAGGGCAATGGAAGGGCTGACAGTGAGGACTCTGGGCAGCATCTGGTCTGGAAACTGTAAGGTGGAGCTTAATTAAAAGTGCAGTGGACAGATAGCCAAAGGACAGAGAACCAATACTATACTTGTATGGCTTAATGGGCTTAGGTGCCAATCTGGCACTCAAGGACAGAGGCTCAAGGGGATAAACCTTAGGCCCCTTCCGCACATGCAGAATGTTGCACTTTCAATTCACTTTCAATGCACTTTGCAGCTGTGCGGAATAGCAAAATCTGCTTGCAAACAATTGTGAAAGTTGATTGAAAGTGCATTATTCTGCATGCGTGGAAGGGGCCATACAGAGGTCTCAAAGTTGTGTCCTGCATGATGTTCAGACAAAAGCCAGGGATCTGTTCCATCTGGGAGTATGGGAGTATGGGAGTATGGGAGTATGGGAGTGCGTCGCGTCGTGCGCGTGCGTGCGTCGCGTGTGATAGCGATAGCGATAGCGATGCGTGTCGAGTGTCAGAGTAGACAGTAGAAGAGTAAGCACGCTTTTCTGCGTGCCACGATGCCCGGACTGTGGTGATGAGGAGGGTGAGTCAGGCATTTTTGGCAGAGATGGATATGTAGCAGAGCTTCGGGACACCAAGCTCTCTCGCATGTTGTTTCCCCCAAGTCGGGCCAGCCAGTGTTCAGAAACAGAGGAACTAGTAGAACCTGCAAAAGAAATCAACAAAGTGTGGTGAAAGAGCCTTTCCCAGGGACTCTGTAGCTTTACTGGTGTTGAGAAAGTTTTCCAACTCACTTGTGAATCTGCCTGACCCCTACAGTCACCTTTGGAGTGCCCCTGCCCACCAAAACTCCCTCCCCAGGGAGATTCGCCTGTCCCCTTCAGTTGCCATCTTCTACCAGCAGGTGAGGCCTTTTTTTTGTTTCATTTGGTGTTCCCTCAGTGATCCATCCTTCCTGCCTAATGTTTTATTGTTGTTTTTATATTTTTATATGTGTGTTTTACCTCCAGTTTTAATATTTTCAATGATCTGTTTTTATTGGTTTTAATCATTTTGAAGATGTGGTTTTATTATATATACTTTTAACTGATTATCCTCCTTGATGGTCGTTACTAGGGCACAAAGGTGGGATATAAGTTTTTTAAACAAATGTAAATAATAGTGGGCTACAATTCTGAGTTCCTTGGCACTGTTGAGTGCATGCTAAACATGCGTATGAACTTTTATTGAGTCATCTGCATAGATGCCAAACAGCCTGGAAGGCTGCATGTCCAGCAGATTTCTTTACCCAGCAGATTTCTTTACCCCCTGAATGTACAACAAACTTCCAGGCACTACTAAAGCCAAATGACCAGACTAATAAGTGAATTGTGTCTAGCAACCACCTACTTCACCTGAGATCTTCCTTCCCTACTTTAGTATTGTCTGGGGTTCCTTAGTTTTGTCTTTGTGTTTTTAAAAAACAAACAAACAAACCTCAAACTGTTTGATAGAATGCATTATGAAACGCTATAATGCTAAATTAATTATCGCTATTTGTTCCGTACAACAGCCTTGGATTTCTTTGGTCTGAAGTTTCCTGATAGGCTGTGCAGAAAGAAATATTTATTCCTTCTGCTGTATTCTTGATCATTTTTTGAAGAGCAAAGCCTAAATCTGGATACCATCTTCCTAGGGAGGCCTAATTAATACCAAGCAGAGTAGGGCTAGTTATTATATCTTATATCCCATGCTGAATAATCCTATTTAATTAGTCCCTGGAACCTCAATGTGGGCCTGTCAGGCCCAGGATGGTGTTTTTTTTTTCTTTTTAAAGGTTTTGACTATCTTCTTCTTTCCCCTGAAAAATTGGAGATGACCACAAATGAGGATGAGATTCGGATGAGGAAGTTTACTGCTAAAGAATATGTTCCAGGATTAACTAGGTTGAATTTGTATTCACAGAGGCAAAAGATCAGCATTAACACAACTGGAGCATGTTACACATCAGAAGAGTCAAATTTGTGTGGTGGATACAGTGGAGGGCTCAGACAGGAAGCTGACCTTGGGCCTGTCACAATCTCTCAGCCTAACTTACCTCATGGGAAATCCCCATGGCCACAACAATTAGCTTTTTAGAAGAAAGGCAGGATACAAATGTAGTAATTAGCATTGTTTATATAATTCACTGTCAAATGGGTTGTTGACCTTGGATGTTTTCAGCCTTCTGTTATACCATCTGGCATTTCATTACTAAACTCATCTTTGTCCTACACTGCTATGCAAACTGGTCTTTGTTGTTATTAGTGACACTCTGGGGTGGAATGGGGGCATTAAAATAGCCCACGAGCAAGCCAAGTTGAGCAGGCCTGTGGCTGAAAGCCAACTGTTGACAGCATGGGAAGTGGTAACTGAAGAGTGGATATAGTTACTATTGAAGGGTTTGTGCTGAGTGGGCCCTACAGCACTGACAGAGCTGGTGGGTGTTGGCCCTATGTACTCCTGGCTGCCAGTGACCCTCCAGGAACTTTCCCTGTAAGCTAAATTGCTAGTCTACTACTACTAGTGAGATTTACAAGCTAAAGATGGCTAGAGTGTTGAACATGGCATATCCTGTTCAACTCTCTATGGATGGGTCTTCAGACTGCAGATTTTTCACACAGAAAGCAAAGTCCCTCTGACTAGTGACAAGTTGAGATGGAGAAGGAGCATCTAGCAAATATTGTTGCCTTCTCCCTCATAACATATACTCCCAATGATTTTGTACATCCCTTTGCAAGTGGGTATACAAACAAGGGGGTTAATTGTTGGTGGGAATGAGATCGTTGCCTATTTCAAATCACCTGCACAGGCTTTCAACCTGTATCCAGGCCCAATTCAAAGTGTTGGTATTAACTTTCAAAGTTCTCAACAGCCTTGGATCAGGATACCTGATGAGAGCGGGACCACCTATACCCATAGTTTAAGACCACCTGGAGCTGCCCTGTTTTGTGCACCTGTCCCAGATTAGTAGATATATAAGAAAGATGTTGGGCTTCCAGGCTGCAGAACTCCCTGCCCCAAGAGGTCCAATTAGCCCCTTCAGTAATTGTTGACTTCCTCACAATTAATGAAGCCAATATTATTGATTTTAGCACTAATCTCTGGGTTTTGTTTGTCAGCTGGCTCTCCTGCTGCCTTCTGGGTTTTATTTTTGTGCTCGTTTATGATTTTAGTGTTGATTAGCAGTAAATCCCATGGTACAAACAAATATAATGGGCTCTAGAAAACGATTGGTGAGTTAATGGGACCCATCAAGGTGACCAACCCCTCCTGCCTTTCCTCCCTGCAATTTACCACAGATAACAAATTTACCACAATTTACCACAGATAACAAAAACCTAGCCTAATTATTCAATGGGAAAGCTTACTTACAGATTTCCCCCCATACACACTCAGACAGGCTCCCCTAATTTTGCAAATGGACTCTCCTTTCTCAGATTCCCAAACACACATAGGCATATTCCGCATGGGCCAATAACAGTGATGTGAAACCAGTGTGAAACTTGTGTAAAATGGTTTAAAACAGTGTAAAAGGGTTTATACCATTTTCACACTGCTGTTTTTGGTGCATGCGGAATCCGCCATAGGCTCACCTAACTTTGCAACTGGGCTCTCCTTTCTCAGATCCCCCCTCAACACACACACATAGACAAGCTCCCCTAACTTTGCAAACAGGCTCTTCAGGCTTAGCTGCAACTTGACAAGAGGTTGTCCCATGTTCCCAGGCAGGAAGTTCTTTGATGTTCACCACACGGACCTAGTCCTGGTAGGGAGAAGCACACTGTGGGGGGAGGGGAAGTATGGCTTCCTACAGCAATGGCTGCGGGGAAGTGTAGTCTTTGCCTCTCCAGAAGCTGAAATCTGGGCCCTCCTGGATGACCATGGACTATATTTCCCAGCAGCCCTCGCTTTTTCTGGTTTGTCATCAGGAGCACACTGCTCAATTATATAGTATATTAGATCATTTTATCTGCTTAGCTTTCTATTGCTTTTTCTGCTGATTTTATATGGTCTGGTGATCAGTATACTTTTAGCCTGCTGATAAACATTTTATAGCGTATTGTTGATAGCTTATAAATCTGTATTTTAATATTGTTGTAAGTTGCCCTGGTCACTTTGGTATAAGACAAGGCTTAAATACAACAAATAAATAAATGGATGGAATCACACAATACAGAATCCTTTCAGGTGTCTAAAAATGGAACAAAAGTATCACTTGATTGAAGGGAATAGCTGTAAACATAGATGAAATCACATGTAAGAGAATGGAAAGCAGAGTTTTGTTCACAAACACTTTTGCCCCTCTCCCTCTAATAAGAAAAACTTTTGCACTGGAAAATGAATGCAACAAAAATTTGGTACAGCACTATTCCTTACTTAAGCACATGATCCTTAAAAACTGGAGGATTGTATCGTAGGACCTTCCTGAATAAAATTAATATAGGTTTGCAAACAATTCCTGTGCAGTGAATGCTCACATCCATGATTTACATCAGCACAGGTCTCAAGAGCTCTGCCCTAATCTTCAGGTGAATGATCATTCAGAACTGCTTCTTCGGTGCACATCAGTCTTACTAGCAAATGACATGGAAATGATCTGTTTTAAAAAATAATATGCCGGAGCATCTAAGAACAGACTATGTCTCCCCAACTTCCCAACCAACCTCTAAGAGAGCTTCCACCAGACCAGCCTGGAGTCACACTGCGCCTCTGGTAGAAGAGGATGTAGGCAGCTCGTGTGCTGACATCATCCTCCAGGACGGGTTCCACGGTGCTGTCATCGTAGCTGTACCAGTGACCATCCAAGGCATTCCGACAGTAGGCTAAGGACAGAGTGGGCACCACATTAGCAGGATAGGAAGACTCCATGGGACAGTGACAGGTAACAACTAGCTCTCTTTTGCACAGAATCATGTTGCTGGGTAATTTCAAACAGCCTCGTCCTTGGAGAGCAACCAATGCATTAAGCTTATACTGGAACATCAGTCTAGGAGGAGTGGAGTTCATGGGCAGGTAGAATACTTTTCTAGTATTGAGTCAGTCAGGCTCAGTCTGCGGGTAGAAGATGTGTGTGTGTGTTGCCAACTAGCTTCCTTAAATAACAACTTCAAGATATGGAATTTGATACTAGCTCCACCCCACCCCCTCAGCGCAGACCTTTACACAGCCCTGCTCAAATGAAAGTACTAATTCTAGTATTTAGTAACTGCCTGTGAAGATTCAGTGCCCACTTTGGGTAACCTCACCCAAAGCACCACATGTTCAGTGATTTGCTTGCCCCTGAAATGCCCACTCCTGGCGCACACACCTGTATAATGCCCGCCTTGCAGGCTGCCGTGGTGATTGCAGACAGCATAGAGGTCATAAAGGAAGTTACTGGGGCTGCTTTCTGGGTTGATGTGCTTCCAAGGTCCCCACTTGCTGCCACGACTGCGCTTCGCCACATGGGGAGCCATGTCAAGCCCCCGCAGAGGGAAGTGCACAAGTGTGGTGAGCTTGTGACGCTGTTCGCCCACTTGCCGGAAGCGCTTCAGGTGGATGACAAGGATATCAGGAAGTGTCCACAGGCTGAGCTTCACAGTGCCTTGCTGAAGGACCAGGCAGTGGGGGCAGCGCCAGGCATCATCAGGGGCCAGCTGCAAAGAAAGAGACAATCTAATTGCCCATAGTTTTGTGAGGTTTAGACCCTGGAAGCGACCACTTGTATGAGAGAGATACACTACTGCAGTCAATGCTCACCTCTTCCAGAATCACAGTTAGTTAAACAGAGAATACCTTTAGGCAGAATACCTTTAGGCACATCCTTTCAGCTTTAGGAAGCAGATCACTTTGGGACCCCATAAGCAATAGGGTCCTACCCATTCTAGCCACTTCCACCTGCATCTCAGCATACCAGTGTGCCTGCTCAATGGATACCTGTTCCTCCTTGGTGTACAGCTGGAAGCATTCATCCAGAGTGCAGCTGTGCTGCTGCTGATGGAGCTGCTGCTTTAGCCGCACGCTGTCTGCATCCTCAACCACTTCCTCCTGGATGCTGCCAAACAAACTGCAAAATTATAGACGAGCAGGTCAGTAGTGATTCTGTTAAGGGCAGGCTTTTGCTTCACAGCATTTTGTAGCTCCTTCCCAGAGCGGCATTAACTCCCAAAATCCTGAAGCAGCTATCTAAGGATTGTGTGATAAAACTCTAATGCTAGGCATTTAAGCGGAGACCTGAAGCTCCCTATCAATATAGAAGACAATGGTATTCTGGGATAACAGGGCATCGTTGCTTAAGATGGGCAGTTTTCACTCACTTTTCCTTTAACAGACAGGTTCCTTAGAAAGCTTCTTAAGAAGCTTGAAACCTTACCTTCTTAAAATTCCAAACTGAGCTCCATGGAATCGCCAGAATATTCTACAAAAATTATAAGCAATGCCACTTCAATAAATAGGCATTTAAAAATCACAGATCTGGAAATTTCCACAGAGCCATTCTTTCAAGCGTAACCCACCCTCAGAAAGAAGGCCTAGTTCACACAAAGGCCCCTTCCGCACAGGCAAAATAATGTGTTTTCAAACCACTTTCACAACTGTTTGCAAGTGGATTTTGCTATTCCGCACAGCTTCAAAGAGCACTGAAAGCAGTTTGAAAGTGCATTATTCTGCATGTGCAGAATGAGCCAAAAAGCAATGTGAAGACAAGCATTGCCTTGGACTGGATCTCTTCAGTTAGCCTGTGGGAGACTTCATAACTGACAGATAATTATCTATATCAGTGGTGTACTCTTTGTGTACTTTGTGTACTCTTTGACAACCCATTTCCAGAAAACTGTACCCACATATTAGCAAACCCCTTACATAATTTTTTCGTGTACACCCAAACACTCTGGCATGTACCCTGGATGGTACACATACCCCAGGTTGGGAACCACTGATCTATATCATCACGAGGGTAGCATTCAACTATCCATGCAGATAGGCAGCTACCTGCATCATCACAGGGTAGCATTCAACTAGGCCAGTGGTGGCGAACCTTTGGCACTCCAGATGTTGTGGACTACAATTCCCATCAGCCCGCCAGCATGGCCAATTGGCCATGCTGGCAGGGGCTGATGGGAATTGTCCACCCCCCCCCCCCCCCACCCCCCCCCCCCCCCACCCCCCCCCCCCCCCACCCCCCCCCCCCCCCACCCCCCCCCCCCCCCACCCCCCCCCCCCCCCACCCCCCCCCCCCCCCACCCCCCCCCCCCCCCACCCCCCCCCCCCCCCACCCCCCCCCCCCCCCACCCCCCCCCCCCCCCACCCCCCCCCCCCCCCACCCCCCCCCCCCCCCACCCCCCCCCCCCCCCACCCCCCCCCCCCCCCACCCCCCCCCCCCCCCACCCCCCCCCCCCCCCACCCCCCCCCCCCCCCACCCCCCCCCCCCCCCACCCCCCCCCCCCCCCACCCCCCCCCCCCCCCACCCCCCCCCCCCCCCACCCCCCCCCCCCCCCACCCCCCCCCCCCCCCACCCCCCCCCCCCCCCACCCCCCCCCCCCCCCACCCCCCCCCCCCCCCACCCCCCCCCCCCCCCACCCCCCCCCCCCCCCACCCCCCCCCCCCCCCACCCCCCCCCCCCCCCACCCCCCCCCCCCCCCACCCCCCCCCCCCCCCACCCCCCCCCCCCCCCACCCCCCCCCCCCCCCACCCCCCCCCCCCCCCACCCCCCCCCCCCCCCACCCCCCCCCCCCCCCACCCCCCCCCCCCCCCACCCCCCCCCCCCCCCACCCCCCCCCCCCCCCACCCCCCCCCCCCCCCACCCCCCCCCCCCCCCACCCCCCCCCCCCCCCACCCCCCCCCCCCCCCACCCCCCCCCCCCCCCACCCCCCCCCCCCCCCACCCCCCCCCCCCCCCACCCCCCCCCCCCCCCACCCCCCCCCCCCCCCACCCCCCCCCCCCCCCACCCCCCCCCCCCCCCACCCCCCCCCCCCCCCACCCCCCCCCCCCCCCACCCCCCCCCCCCCCCACCCCCCCCCCCCCCCACCCCCCCCCCCCCCCACCCCCCCCCCCCCCCACCCCCCCCCCCCCCCACCCCCCCCCCCCCCCACCCCCCCCCCCCCCCACCCCCCCCCCCCCCCACCCCCCCCCCCCCCCACCCCCCCCCCCCCCCACCCCCCCCCCCCCCCACCCCCCCCCCCCCCCACCCCCCCCCCCCCCCACCCCCCCCCCCCCCCACCCCCCCCCCCCCCCACCCCCCCCCCCCCCCACCCCCCCCCCCCCCCACCCCCCCCCCCCCCCACCCCCCCCCCCCCCCACCCCCCCCCCCCCCCACCCCCCCCCCCCCCCACCCCCCCCCCCCCCCACCCCCCCCCCCCCCCACCCCCCCCCCCCCCCACCCCCCCCCCCCCCCACCCCCCCCCCCCCCCACCCCCCCCCCCCCCCACCCCCCCCCCCCCCCACCCCCCCCCCCCCCCACCCCCCCCCCCCCCCACCCCCCCCCCCCCCCACCCCCCCCCCCCCCCACCCCCCCCCCCCCCCACCCCCCCCCCCCCCCACCCCCCCCCCCCCCCACCCCCCCCCCCCCCCACCCCCCCCCCCCCCCACCCCCCCCCCCCCCCACCCCCCCCCCCCCCCACCCCCCCCCCCCCCCACCCCCCCCCCCCCCCACCCCCCCCCCCCCCCACCCCCCCCCCCCCCCACCCCCCCCCCCCCCCACCCCCCCCCCCCCCCACCCCCCCCCCCCCCCACCCCCCCCCCCCCCCACCCCCCCCCCCCCCCACCCCCCCCCCCCCCCACCCCCCCCCCCCCCCACCCCCCCCCCCCCCCACCCCCCCCCCCCCCCACCCCCCCCCCCCCCCACCCCCCCCCCCCCCCACCCCCCCCCCCCCCCACCCCCCCCCCCCCCCACCCCCCCCCCCCCCCACCCCCCCCCCCCCCCACCCCCCCCCCCCCCCACCCCCCCCCCCCCCCACCCCCCCCCCCCCCCACCCCCCCCCCCCCCCACCCCCCCCCCCCCCCACCCCCCCCCCCCCCCACCCCCCCCCCCCCCCACCCCCCCCCCCCCCCACCCCCCCCCCCCCCCACCCCCCCCCCCCCCCACCCCCCCCCCCCCCCACCCCCCCCCCCCCCCACCCCCCCCCCCCCCCACCCCCCCCCCCCCCCACCCCCCCCCCCCCCCACCCCCCCCCCCCCCCACCCCCCCCCCCCCCCACCCCCCCCCCCCCCCACCCCCCCCCCCCCCCACCCCCCCCCCCCCCCACCCCCCCCCCCCCCCACCCCCCCCCCCCCCCACCCCCCCCCCCCCCCACCCCCCCCCCCCCCCACCCCCCCCCCCCCCCACCCCCCCCCCCCCCCACCCCCCCCCCCCCCCACCCCCCCCCCCCCCCACCCCCCCCCCCCCCCACCCCCCCCCCCCCCCACCCCCCCCCCCCCCCACCCCCCCCCCCCCCCACCCCCCCCCCCCCCCACCCCCCCCCCCCCCCACCCCCCCCCCCCCCCACCCCCCCCCCCCCCCACCCCCCCCCCCCCCCACCCCCCCCCCCCCCCACCCCCCCCCCCCCCCACCCCCCCCCCCCCCCACCCCCCCCCCCCCCCACCCCCCCCCCCCCCCACCCCCCCCCCCCCCCACCCCCCCCCCCCCCCACCCCCCCCCCCCCCCACCCCCCCCCCCCCCCACCCCCCCCCCCCCCCACCCCCCCCCCCCCCCACCCCCCCCCCCCCCCACCCCCCCCCCCCCCCACCCCCCCCCCCCCCCACCCCCCCCCCCCCCCACCCCCCCCCCCCCCCACCCCCCCCCCCCCCCACCCCCCCCCCCCCCCACCCCCCCCCCCCCCCACCCCCCCCCCCCCCCACCCCCCCCCCCCCCCACCCCCCCCCCCCCCCACCCCCCCCCCCCCCCACCCCCCCCCCCCCCCACCCCCCCCCCCCCCCACCCCCCCCCCCCCCCACCCCCCCCCCCCCCCACCCCCCCCCCCCCCCACCCCCCCCCCCCCCCACCCCCCCCCCCCCCCACCCCCCCCCCCCCCCACCCCCCCCCCCCCCCACCCCCCCCCCCCCCCACCCCCCCCCCCCCCCACCCCCCCCCCCCCCCACCCCCCCCCCCCCCCACCCCCCCCCCCCCCCACCCCCCCCCCCCCCCACCCCCCCCCCCCCCCACCCCCCCCCCCCCCCACCCCCCCCCCCCCCCACCCCCCCCCCCCCCCACCCCCCCCCCCCCCCACCCCCCCCCCCCCCCACCCCCCCCCCCCCCCACCCCCCCCCCCCCCCACCCCCCCCCCCCCCCACCCCCCCCCCCCCCCACCCCCCCCCCCCCCCACCCCCCCCCCCCCCCACCCCCCCCCCCCCCCACCCCCCCCCCCCCCCACCCCCCCCCCCCCCCACCCCCCCCCCCCCCCACCCCCCCCCCCCCCCACCCCCCCCCCCCCCCACCCCCCCCCCCCCCCACCCCCCCCCCCCCCCACCCCCCCCCCCCCCCACCCCCCCCCCCCCCCACCCCCCCCCCCCCCCACCCCCCCCCCCCCCCACCCCCCCCCCCCCCCACCCCCCCCCCCCCCCACCCCCCCCCCCCCCCACCCCCCCCCCCCCCCACCCCCCCCCCCCCCCACCCCCCCCCCCCCCCACCCCCCCCCCCCCCCACCCCCCCCCCCCCCCACCCCCCCCCCCCCCCACCCCCCCCCCCCCCCACCCCCCCCCCCCCCCACCCCCCCCCCCCCCCACCCCCCCCCCCCCCCACCCCCCCCCCCCCCCACCCCCCCCCCCCCCCACCCCCCCCCCCCCCCACCCCCCCCCCCCCCCACCCCCCCCCCCCCCCACCCCCCCCCCCCCCCACCCCCCCCCCCCCCCACCCCCCCCCCCCCCCACCCCCCCCCCCCCCCACCCCCCCCCCCCCCCACCCCCCCCCCCCCCCACCCCCCCCCCCCCCCACCCCCCCCCCCCCCCACCCCCCCCCCCCCCCACCCCCCCCCCCCCCCACCCCCCCCCCCCCCCACCCCCCCCCCCCCCCACCCCCCCCCCCCCCCACCCCCCCCCCCCCCCACCCCCCCCCCCCCCCACCCCCCCCCCCCC
Source organism: Sphaerodactylus townsendi (assembly GCF_021028975.2). Classification (NCBI taxonomy): domain Eukaryota; kingdom Metazoa; phylum Chordata; class Lepidosauria; order Squamata; family Sphaerodactylidae; genus Sphaerodactylus; species Sphaerodactylus townsendi. Next base: position 113,060,362 of record NC_059427.1, on the reverse strand, counting down.
CCACCCCCCCCCCCCCCCACCCCCCCCCCCCCCCACCCCCCCCCCCCCCCACCCCCCCCCCCCCCCACCCCCCCCCCCCCCCACCCCCCCCCCCCCCCACCCCCCCCCCCCCCCACCCCCCCCCCCCCCCACCCCCCCCCCCCCCCACCCCCCCCCCCCCCCACCCCCCCCCCCCCCCACCCCCCCCCCCCCCCACCCCCCCCCCCCCCCACCCCCCCCCCCCCCCACCCCCCCCCCCCCCCACCCCCCCCCCCCCCCACCCCCCCCCCCCCCCACCCCCCCCCCCCCCCACCCCCCCCCCCCCCCACCCCCCCCCCCCCCCACCCCCCCCCCCCCCCACCCCCCCCCCCCCCCACCCCCCCCCCCCCCCACCCCCCCCCCCCCCCACCCCCCCCCCCCCCCACCCCCCCCCCCCCCCACCCCCCCCCCCCCCCACCCCCCCCCCCCCCCACCCCCCCCCCCCCCCACCCCCCCCCCCCCCCACCCCCCCCCCCCCCCACCCCCCCCCCCCCCCACCCCCCCCCCCCCCCACCCCCCCCCCCCCCCACCCCCCCCCCCCCCCACCCCCCCCCCCCCCCACCCCCCCCCCCCCCCACCCCCCCCCCCCCCCACCCCCCCCCCCCCCCACCCCCCCCCCCCCCCACCCCCCCCCCCCCCCACCCCCCCCCCCCCCCACCCCCCCCCCCCCCCACCCCCCCCCCCCCCCACCCCCCCCCCCCCCCACCCCCCCCCCCCCCCACCCCCCCCCCCCCCCACCCCCCCCCCCCCCCACCCCCCCCCCCCCCCACCCCCCCCCCCCCCCACCCCCCCCCCCCCCCACCCCCCCCCCCCCCCACCCCCCCCCCCCCCCACCCCCCCCCCCCCCCACCCCCCCCCCCCCCCACCCCCCCCCCCCCCCACCCCCCCCCCCCCCCACCCCCCCCCCCCCCCACCCCCCCCCCCCCCCACCCCCCCCCCCCCCCACCCCCCCCCCCCCCCACCCCCCCCCCCCCCCACCCCCCCCCCCCCCCACCCCCCCCCCCCCCCACCCCCCCCCCCCCCCACCCCCCCCCCCCCCCACCCCCCCCCCCCCCCACCCCCCCCCCCCCCCACCCCCCCCCCCCCCCACCCCCCCCCCCCCCCACCCCCCCCCCCCCCCACCCCCCCCCCCCCCCACCCCCCCCCCCCCCCACCCCCCCCCCCCCCCACCCCCCCCCCCCCCCACCCCCCCCCCCCCCCACCCCCCCCCCCCCCCACCCCCCCCCCCCCCCACCCCCCCCCCCCCCCACCCCCCCCCCCCCCCACCCCCCCCCCCCCCCACCCCCCCCCCCCCCCACCCCCCCCCCCCCCCACCCCCCCCCCCCCCCACCCCCCCCCCCCCCCACCCCCCCCCCCCCCCACCCCCCCCCCCCCCCACCCCCCCCCCCCCCCACCCCCCCCCCCCCCCACCCCCCCCCCCCCCCACCCCCCCCCCCCCCCACCCCCCCCCCCCCCCACCCCCCCCCCCCCCCACCCCCCCCCCCCCCCACCCCCCCCCCCCCCCACCCCCCCCCCCCCCCACCCCCCCCCCCCCCCACCCCCCCCCCCCCCCACCCCCCCCCCCCCCCACCCCCCCCCCCCCCCACCCCCCCCCCCCCCCACCCCCCCCCCCCCCCACCCCCCCCCCCCCCCACCCCCCCCCCCCCCCACCCCCCCCCCCCCCCACCCCCCCCCCCCCCCACCCCCCCCCCCCCCCACCCCCCCCCCCCCCCACCCCCCCCCCCCCCCACCCCCCCCCCCCCCCACCCCCCCCCCCCCCCACCCCCCCCCCCCCCCACCCCCCCCCCCCCCCACCCCCCCCCCCCCCCACCCCCCCCCCCCCCCACCCCCCCCCCCCCCCACCCCCCCCCCCCCCCACCCCCCCCCCCCCCCACCCCCCCCCCCCCCCACCCCCCCCCCCCCCCACCCCCCCCCCCCCCCACCCCCCCCCCCCCCCACCCCCCCCCCCCCCCACCCCCCCCCCCCCCCACCCCCCCCCCCCCCCACCCCCCCCCCCCCCCACCCCCCCCCCCCCCCACCCCCCCCCCCCCCCACCCCCCCCCCCCCCCACCCCCCCCCCCCCCCACCCCCCCCCCCCCCCACCCCCCCCCCCCCCCACCCCCCCCCCCCCCCACCCCCCCCCCCCCCCACCCCCCCCCCCCCCCACCCCCCCCCCCCCCCACCCCCCCCCCCCCCCACCCCCCCCCCCCCCCACCCCCCCCCCCCCCCACCCCCCCCCCCCCCCACCCCCCCCCCCCCCCACCCCCCCCCCCCCCCACCCCCCCCCCCCCCCACCCCCCCCCCCCCCCACCCCCCCCCCCCCCCACCCCCCCCCCCCCCCACCCCCCCCCCCCCCCACCCCCCCCCCCCCCCACCCCCCCCCCCCCCCACCCCCCCCCCCCCCCACCCCCCCCCCCCCCCACCCCCCCCCCCCCCCACCCCCCCCCCCCCCCACCCCCCCCCCCCCCCACCCCCCCCCCCCCCCACCCCCCCCCCCCCCCACCCCCCCCCCCCCCCACCCCCCCCCCCCCCCACCCCCCCCCCCCCCCACCCCCCCCCCCCCCCACCCCCCCCCCCCCCCACCCCCCCCCCCCCCCACCCCCCCCCCCCCCCACCCCCCCCCCCCCCCACCCCCCCCCCCCCCCACCCCCCCCCCCCCCCACCCCCCCCCCCCCCCACCCCCCCCCCCCCCCACCCCCCCCCCCCCCCACCCCCCCCCCCCCCCACCCCCCCCCCCCCCCACCCCCCCCCCCCCCCACCCCCCCCCCCCCCCACCCCCCCCCCCCCCCACCCCCCCCCCCCCCCACCCCCCCCCCCCCCCACCCCCCCCCCCCCCCACCCCCCCCCCCCCCCACCCCCCCCCCCCCCCACCCCCCCCCCCCCCCACCCCCCCCCCCCCCCACCCCCCCCCCCCCCCACCCCCCCCCCCCCCCACCCCCCCCCCCCCCCACCCCCCCCCCCCCCCACCCCCCCCCCCCCCCACCCCCCCCCCCCCCCACCCCCCCCCCCCCCCACCCCCCCCCCCCCCCACCCCCCCCCCCCCCCACCCCCCCCCCCCCCCACCCCCCCCCCCCCCCACCCCCCCCCCCCCCCACCCCCCCCCCCCCCCACCCCCCCCCCCCCCCACCCCCCCCCCCCCCCACCCCCCCCCCCCCCCACCCCCCCCCCCCCCCACCCCCCCCCCCCCCCACCCCCCCCCCCCCCCACCCCCCCCCCCCCCCACCCCCCCCCCCCCCCACCCCCCCCCCCCCCCACCCCCCCCCCCCCCCACCCCCCCCCCCCCCCACCCCCCCCCCCCCCCACCCCCCCCCCCCCCCACCCCCCCCCCCCCCCACCCCCCCCCCCCCCCACCCCCCCCCCCCCCCACCCCCCCCCCCCCCCACCCCCCCCCCCCCCCACCCCCCCCCCCCCCCACCCCCCCCCCCCCCCACCCCCCCCCCCCCCCACCCCCCCCCCCCCCCACCCCCCCCCCCCCCCACCCCCCCCCCCCCCCACCCCCCCCCCCCCCCACCCCCCCCCCCCCCCACCCCCCCCCCCCCCCACCCCCCCCCCCCCCCACCCCCCCCCCCCCCCACCCCCCCCCCCCCCCACCCCCCCCCCCCCCCACCCCCCCCCCCCCCCACCCCCCCCCCCCCCCACCCCCCCCCCCCCCCACCCCCCCCCCCCCCC